>NC_135497.1:44646836-45846836 GCF_052857255.1 Amblyomma americanum
AGCCGCATCAGTGGCTCAGTGGTAATGACGCTCGGCTGCTGGCCCGAAAGACGCGGGTTTGATCCCGGCCGCGGCGGTTGAATTTAGATGGAGGCGAAATTCCAGAGGTCCGTGTACTGTGCGATGTCAGTGCACGTTAAAGAATCTCATGTAGTCGAAATTTCCGGAGCCCTTCACTACGGCGCCCCTCATAGCCTGAGTCGCTTTAGGACGTTAAAATTGCTGAAAAGGGAACAGCGCGAACACAGGACGAAGAGAGGAACGTACGACACAGGCGCTGACTTACAACTGATTCAGTTGTAAGTCAGCGCCTGTGTCGTACGTTCCTCTCTTCGTCCTGTGTTCGCGCTGTTCCCTTTTCAGCAATGTTATACCAACTAGCCCGCAACCACACCCTTGGGGACGTTATAACCTGATAAACCAAACCAAAGCTATGTTAGATGCGTGGTCATTAATAGAGACTATCTGCTCTCGGTCATAGAGAAAGCTCTACAAGAGCATTAGGGGAAGTCCAGTGATACTGTATGAATCTAGTTCTGCCCTATGTGTTGATTTTCAACCATATTATAGTATATTCTGTATAATTTACCCCCTCTATTTTTTATGAGCAGGGCTCGTAATACGCAAAACTGACAACCAGTGGTCTGTTAATCTGTCAGAGCGCATACAAGAGGAGAAGGCAATCGGCGGTGGTCGAAAGTCTATCGGGTGACGAGCTAACTGGAACAGGGTGGGCCGCGGCTGGCGGAAAGCTGGAGCAATTAGAGGCGTTCTGCAAAGGCAAAGCATGTCCTCGAGCGGACTCAACTGGGCTTGCTGTGCTGATGATTAAGTTAACAATTTGTTAGGAGATTAAATAATCACTGGCCTGGCCGAGTTGTTGGGGGAGAGGGGATTTTACTATTTCATCTTGGAACAAGTCCGCCTTTGTGTTTCATCTCTACTTGTAACACACTGTACAAATACTTTTACGCAGCATCGTAAGGGCCCCGTGTCGCATAAAAGCTGTTGTCAGCGTTACCGTCAGCGTGATGGAAAGACCCGGATTGGTCGAAAAGGTGGCTGTCACAAGAGTCTCCCATAGATGGCACCAGCCACACCAGCTGCTCACAGGCTCCGAGTCGAACATGCAGCTGCTACGCCACGCAAGAACGTTCGTACGGCTTGGTTGAAAAGATGCTTTATATGTATTATATGTACGTCGTGTGGTCTTCCGCATAATGATTGTGATTGTAAGGGGAAACAGTACCCATGCCTGCATGGGAAAGAGGAAGCGGTGTCGCGTCGTACCCTAAAAGGCGGAGCTTAAGTGTCCCTCAAAATCTTCTTATGAATTTCCGTGCTTCATAACAGTGAACGGAATAATTCTGGCTCTTAATGGAGGGCCTTTTTCCAATCTATTTAGTGTTTTTAATTTTTTCTTGCCACGCAGCAACCGTATTGCAACCCGGCACGTGTAAATCCGCCTGTACAGCGTCTCTTCTTTATCTCGGCAGTGTACACCGTATTGAAAGGGAAAAAAAGAAAGCAAGCTGCACGTGTAACGCTTGCAGCCCCTCCAAGGAACGCAAACGCTTTCTGCGGCGAATATGATTACAGCGATGGTTGCACGCCCGAAAACGATCACCAGTAACCGTCGGTCCAGCTTTAATGCTTGGCCATCCCCGTCTCGAGTGTTTCTTTGTCTCTCCGCTTAATGAACGCAAATGACAGGAGCATCCATCTCGCTCTCAAGGCTATTTTTTGTTTTGTGCCACGCTTGAGCGAAATCCTGCAGGCAAGGCACATGCTGTGGCGCCGACCAAAACATTCAAACTGCTTACGATGTATGGCAGATAGAGCTGTACGAGAGGAGGAGAGAAATTAGGGCGTCCACGTTTATATTTGAACCCGCACAACAAAAGCCTGCATTCGCTTTCTTGTTCATCGCTTTCCACATTTTTTTTTTTTTTGCGCTCATAATTCGCACCATAGCAGTGTCGAGGGCGGAAAATAGGATGGGCCCCACGGCGGCTCTTAACCTGCTGTACGCCCGCAGCAAGGAGTGGGCTTTGCCTCAGAAAAAGTCGGCTAGCGGCGAAGCATCTTTTACAAAAGTGAGGGAAAAAATAAAGTGCAGGTAAGTTCTCAAGACGGCTGTTTGAAACAGAAATAAAAAAATTCTTGTTTCTGAAGGTTTTACGTCGATAGTTTTTAAAAAACAAACAGAAATGAAAATAATTAGTTCAGTCGGTACATCTTGAATGAGCAGTGGATGGTGTTTAAGGCGGCCCTGTTATTTCGGAGAAAGGTCGTTTGCGGTGCTTAACGACGCGTTCTTCGCCTGAAGAATTGTCCACAGAACTGCTCTAGCGAGGCAAGATGAGTTAAAAGGCAGCTGGAGGAATGCCTCATCGGGTTAGCTGCACCGATATTTCATTGTAACAGTTACGGAGCAGTGCTGCGGTGCACTGAGCAAGAGGGAAATAGTTTGTCTCCTTGTAGTCCTCATGGAGCGCTGCAGACAGGCCCGCTACCGTTGAAGCTACCCATGCTAAGGGGCTAGGAAGCGAACTGGGAAGGACAGCTTGCTACGTTGCAGATGCGGCACCTTTCAGGCAGTGCCAATGCGATACTGTTATAGGAGTAAAAGGCGCCGATATTTTCTCTTTCTTCATCTGGTATTCCTAAAAATCGCGTCGTTACGTGGTGCATGCTGGCCTGAGGACATGAGCAACCTGCGTGGAGTTTTGTATGTGCATGCAGTGGGCCGCAGCTGAACAGCAGTGGGCAGACAGAGGCGCCGACTCGAAAAAATTAGGCCGTTGCAGCAGTGAAGGGCTCATAATTCGGCGGTTTGAGGCGGGGAGGAGCAACGATGCGGCAAAAGAGTGCCCGATTTTTGCCCGGAAATGTGCCCTCTAGAGAACGTACGGTTTTCCGCTGCATGAAGCTGAAAACACTGCGCAAAAATTAGCGCATATCACGCGTTTTGTCCCTACACGTGTTTTGAGGCAATTGAGGATGTTAAGCCTCTTTTAACGCTTCTTATTCGTGACGCGGGTTAATTCGTGAGTAATTTCGATACGTACGTTTTAGAAGCAAAAGGCTGGAACATGAGTATTGAAGCCGTCTAATTGGCATCACTGTATCAAGTGCTACCCACGCGAATGACGTCTTGCTCTAAGGCACTTGTACGTTTAAATCGCCTTGATATGCTGAAAGAATGCTTTCACACTGTAGAAAGGCAGGAAGGTCTTGCATGGACACGGAAGCGCTGCGCAAGAGGTGGTAATGTGCGAAATATCAAAATTTTAAATAGGTTGGTTCATCCTGCCATTTTCATATTGTTTATCAAGAAATAAGCAAAAGAGAGCATTTTATGCCCCGCATAAAAATGAGCGCTTATAGCAAATTGTCTTTTGCTGCAAAGAAATGACCAGAAAAGAACACACGCTAATTGTAGAATTTTTTGCTGAATAACCCGTTCTGTACTCGAATTTTATCGAAACAAAATATTGTCCGGTTTTCACACCCTTCCTTTCGGAGCAAATAAAACCTGAAACACGAAAATTTTATACGAACGGAATGCGAGGGGCAAAAGAAACGCCAAATGGCCTAAAACTGATTCTATTGATTGAATTTTTTTTCTGCGTTCTGCGCTGAAAGTTCAAAATGCGGGATTTCTGTATTTCTGCGGCCGGAGCACGTGTTTTGATCGTCTTGCGCCGCGTATTCGACTGGTGCGGCGTGGCTTTAATTTTTTTTCTTAGATTGTCTGAGCTAACTTAACAGGTCATAAACATTGCCGTGAACGAGCTTAGTGATTCACCTTATTGTCCAAACGAAAACAAACAAACATGGGATCTCGAAAAAAAAAGAAAAAGAACATGTAGCGTGGAATACCAAAGGCTCTAATCAGCCGAGTCTACATCCGTGGGCAGCTGTCTTTACCTCGGCACGCGTAGTGATACGTGGCTAAGTTTCTGCCACTGGTGTCGCAGCAGTCACGCGCTCTACCAGCTTGAATTTGGAGAGAAAGAAAGCTTTGCTTAGATCTTTATTTTGCATATTCCTTACCACACATTAATCCGGCAGCAAACTAAAGAGCAATACTACTGCGAGCACACCGAATGTCGCGTTTCATCATGCGTTTGCGTTTTACTGCGCTTCGCTCAAAACCGGTTTTCCTCGGGCCTCTACGTATAATTCTGAAATGGCCTTGAAGTGCCTATGAATGTTTCACATTTTTACTATTGTCTCGAGCAAAATATTGTCATTGGCCTTTCTTTTCAGTATACCAGCGTGCAGGCCTTGCTTGGTGAAGAGTGCAAGTTTGCTGGTAAAATTTAAGTGCATTTCTCGACGGAGATCAGAGACAAGGTGGCATGCTGATGTCAAAGCGCTATTCGGTTGGTCATGACCGAGAGTAATCAATTGAGACACTGGCTGGCAAAAGTACTGCCGCAAAGGAGCAAGCTCCAACGGGAATCAGTTCGCAAGCGCTTTTACGGAGCCCAGGACCAACACGCACACTGAGAGCAGCTTGAACTAACGCAAAAGCTTTGGTCGGCTTTCAGGTTTCAACTGTCAGTCGCAAAGCACTAAAGTAGCGTCCATGACACAAGCACGATAACACACGTGGCAGGCAAACAGGCATGGCACAAGCTATCGACCTTGCAGTGCTGAATGAGCCTAGGTTATAAATAACCTTCGCTGGGATTTTCCGTTAACTGCCCTGATGTGGAGTAGGTGCGGCACGTGTGGCTTTTTATCCGAGCATTAAGCCTGAGAAGTGGGATTGGCTGTTGAAGCTTACAGTGCTTTCGTTTTGTGGTGTTACAAAAACGTTAAAAGAAAGGAATCGTCATCCTCTTTGATTCTCTGCTCTGTGCCCACTCCCATATAGCCACGCTGCAGCAATTTACAGCTTGATGTCGGTTTTCTTTGAACATTGGCAAAGTTTCAACATCTCCATCGCACTATCCACCTGAAGGCCGCAACTTTAAAAGCTTCTGCTCCTAACCCCTTCACCATACCACACCGCAGTACGTCGTTTTGGGAATTGCGTAAACGTGCACGTCTTGCTGATCGCAGGTTAGTTATAGAATCCAATGAGAATATGACGCTATCGGCCGTTAGCTTGAAATCACCGGCCCTGCTGATCGGTGGGAGGAGCCGCCGCGGTGGCTGAGTGGTTACGGCGCTCGGCTGCTGGCCCGAAAGACGCGGGTTCATCCCGGCCGTGGCGGTCGAATTTAGATGGAGGCGAAATTCTAGAGGCCCGTGTACTGTGCGATGTCAGTGCACGTTAAAGAACCCCAGGCGGTCGAAATTTCCTGAGACCTTCACTACGGCGCTCCTCATAGCTTGAGTCGCTTTGGGACGTTAAACCCCGATAAACCAAACCTTGATCGGTGGGAGGATCTGTCCTCATTTTCTTTTCCCTCAAGAAGCACGGAAGAGACTTTTTACCGAGCAAGGTGTTTTAGTGTAGAGATGCGTTCTTGATCTACACTTGGCACTTTTCGCGTTCGCGGTTTGCGAGCCCCGCCGCGATTTAGTTGCTGCCAGGGTGCCAGCGTCACTTTCGAGTTTTGATTTGGGATAAGACTTCTATGCCTGGCAGCAGCGCCGAACGCCTCAAACATTCAAAAATGCTCATTTCCAAAATTTGGTGTTGCTAAGTTGAGCCTGTTCCCCTGTTTGGCGGGAAGTCGCCACCTTATTTCCTGTTGATTTTCATTAGCTCTGTTTGTTGCGGCATTTGTTTAACGATCGACCGCTTTGAAAGGTGCCCTGTATTGGTTTAAACGAGGAAGTTATTTAAATACTCTCATTCTGAGAAGCGTTATGTTATTGCTGTTTGCCGCAAGCTTTGCCATCGGGTGGGACCGGCGGTCGTGAGGCACCGCCAAGGGCTTCAAAAAACTTCTCACTGTGCTCGGGGTTATAACTCGTTACGACAGCAGTGGCTGGTCACATACGCGTGAAAGGGACAGAAATATCTAAACAATAAAAACTGCAAGCGCTCACGCTTGCTCTTACGCAGCATAGCGCCAGAGTACTAAATTATTCTTTATTTGCGTTAAGCGACAATCTTGCGCAACGTGTTTCCACAGTGCATGTCCACATCAGTAGGCTCCAGTGGATGGAGGAGCTGCGGATTTTTTTTTTTTTGCACTCTTCTACTCACATAGCGGCCCAAATCAAAAGCTTTCGACGTTAGCCGAAAGATAGCGCTCGTGCATGGCATGTGCTTCTTTGGCCAGTGTGCGTGCGCTAAGCTGTTTCCATAACAAAAACTTAATTTCGCTAGACTTCGCAAGTTAATCCGTCTGATATTCTGCGGTGAAAGCCAGCAGTGAGGCAGTGCTGATCAGGACACAAATAGGGGAGCGTGTGTTCTTAGGTGAAAATACGGCCCGAAAGATCGTCTCTCCCCTACTCCCGCCACCTCCCTTTTATTCGCCGCCTCAAAATGAGTGCACATCGCATTAACGCAGTGCTGAGTGCTTACGCAAGGACGCAAAAATATCTGTATAGAGTAATACTCGCACGCACGCAGGCACGCTCGCAGACAGAATGGTTTACCCCGTCGCGTACGAAAATTACTCTTTAATAATCGCTCTACAGTACAATTATCTGGAGCCGATATTATTGCTAGACAACTATAATATAGTGGATTTATTATCAATGGTGGCTGCGTTCACGTCCTGAAGAGAACGATATGTAGGAATGAAAAAAAATGAATTAAAATAAATGTCCCCGCCCGTGCATGTCTTGAAAGAGTGCGACAATAATAATTACCCGCGGAGATTTTCATTTTATGATGAGCAGCTACAAGTTATGAAATATCCCAGAATCGTCACTTCTGATGGCAATTTGTGTCTCACAATGACATCCATTCAGCAAAAAAAGATGAAGATGGACGAGCAAAAACCGCAATAGTCGCCACGGCGAATTGGCTGAGGATGCGACGTAATGTTTCGCGGGTATATTACTTTGTGACTTGTCTGATCATGGGAGCAGAGAAGAAGATCGGGCAAGACCTAGTTGTAGCTGAAGCGGATTCATAAGGAGGAAATGAGCCGGCAGCTGTATCGCATTTTTGCATTGGCAACGTAGTTACCACGAATCAAACGTGTGTGACAGAACTGCGATACCGGAAGGAAGACCACGTCCGTACGCATATCGGTTATGCGACCATGCAGGTGGGAACAAAGCGAGAGGATATTTGTTTTCTGCTAATTGACTAAAAATAATAAACTTTCTAGTCCTTGCGGTTAACGCGCATATCTATATTGCAAGCATAGAGGCCGTCGTATACTTAGGCTTTTGCATTTGGTATAATTCTATAACCACGCCCCAGTTTCAATATAAACATGTACATTTTAACTTCAAGGACCGAAAGTTTAATAAATGATTTTAGTTGTCTACGAGATAGACGACGGCATTTAAGATCTAATTTTATGTCCGCCTGCCTATGGGCAAAAGGAGCTTTCGTGTATTGCTGATTGTTTAAAAAACTGTGGAGTAATTTTGCACATTCTTTATGTGCAGTATATGCGTAGACGTTTGAGGGAAATAACGGTAAAAACTCCCGCAAGGTTCACTAATAACGAGGCTTTTGTATAAAGTATCTTCTGCTATGCACGGCCGCTGAAATCGTGTTCTCCACGCATCGGATTGCTTCTAGGCACTGCACAGTGGCCTAAGGGTTCGGCAATGGTGGGAAGCAAATTAATTCAAGGTCTTGTCGGCTCCGTCTGATTTTACGCGTAACCGCGCGCTGGGAGCCCCTCGGGGTTATCACTTGGAGGCGTGCGCCTGCGGCCAAGGTTCCCGTCGGGCTCCGGCCGAAACGGAACTGGGGGCTCGTCAAATATTCATTAGGGGCGCGCAAACATGGGCTGGAGGGGCGACGGTGTCGAGAGGTCCATTAGTGCCGCCACTCGACGGCCGGCCAACGCAACCGGACATGCGTCAGCTTGGGACTCTGCCAACTGCGACTTCTTGCGTGGAGGCCGCTTCCCGGTGCGTGTGGGCACTCACAAGAGAGCCTGCAGTTATCTGGATCCAGTGTTACCCGTACACCTTTCAAAGCACGTGACGCTATCACCGCGCGCATACACTCACCCACGACACGATAAAACGCGCATGCGCTGTGACGCAGTTTAGCAGTGTCAAGATGTCTCTTGCAAATGCATTACAAAAGGAACGATTCTCAAATTCTCACTGAGCTGAAATCCAGGCAGGCCTGTAGCGTGCGAAACCAACGATCGGCAACGATCTCATTCCAGCCTGCATGTGCGCGCAAACACGCTCAGCAAGCCTGGTGGACGGGAAGAGCACGCAGTGGTCTCTCGAAGAGTCGACATGCAGCCACGTGTATGAAGTGCATACAGTCGGGTCGCAGCTGCATAGGTCGCAATGCTCGCAGTGCACGACGCTCCTAATATTCTTTCATACGTTCTCAAAAAGATTGGGACATAGTTCTGGCGAGTTTAAGTGGACACAGACAATTTGAATGACTGGGGAAATTTGAGCTTGATTTACTTTTTCAGCTTCAAAGACTTTATTTCTTCCTTACGAAGAAAAAGGAAGCTGAGGCAAGAGGGCTGCAGCGCCTGACGAGGCCTCAGCTTCCTTGTACAGTTTGCAGTACAGTGCAGAGGTAAGAAAAATGAACATATACAAATCAAACGAACATTCAACGTATTAGAAGGAGGCTCGCACATTGCATGAAACGTGATCACGGCGGAGAAACAAAAATCATATAAAACCAGGCTTCGCTTGCGTACAGAAAACAAATAGGTGAAATACACAAGATTTTTCAATTGTAATAATACTGTTAAGGCACAAAAAGGGGCTGTATTTATTAGGTAACGTAAGATTGTGTTTGAACGTCGGTGCACAAAATGTTAAAGATTTAACACAGGATTTTCAAGGGGTTAATCTGTGTGCTCGATATATGTCCATTAATTCGAGATATTTGGATTCGATATATCCGGGCTCGACTGTATAGCGCTCGCTTCCGCAAAGGCGCACTGTAGATGACTCATAATAAAAGATGAACAACACTAGACCTAATAACCAGTTAATCGCTGTCCAATAAGCTGATGCATGAGCCATCGTAACGCATGTGCCGCGGGGAGTTGCGGTGCGCATTCGAGGCCTCTAACAATCGCAGATGATCTGGGCGTCCTACGCAACAGCGCCGGCGCACTATGAGACAGCACAACGGTAAACCAAATTGACGCTCACCAGAGCAAGGCATACAATTTTTGCAGTGATTTCGTATAATGAATGTCTAGTTTAAATAAGATTTTATGTCTTCAATATTGGGTGCACCTGCAGATTGCGCAGTTCCAAGTGTCATAGAAAATGACTAGCTGAGAAATCTTCATTTTCCTGTCTATTAGAGATATAGCTTTTTTAATGTTAAAAAAATATGTATGAAATTTTTCGTACATTTTTCTAACTGCCATGAAAGAACAAATGTATAATAAATAGCAAAATGAAGATTTCTCAGCTAGACGTTTTCCATGACACCGTGAACTGCGTAATATGCGAATTCATTCAGGCGTGGCGAAAGAGCGGATTGTACACTTTCTTTCGCCTGCCTCGGCCCCAAGGAACACATAGCCATTTGTGCCTGCCACTTTCTGCGCAACTACTTCTCCGCACCAACAATAGCCTTCTCTCGCGATGGTTTCTTCGCTGCGACCTGTTTTCGAAGAAAACAATAAGAGATTCTCCGCGGCGGTCAAATTCCACCTTCCGATTCTACCGCGTTTTTTTTCGGTATACAGACCGTGGACTATGCACACTTAAAGGATAAAATTTTGCCGTTTGTGGATTGTCTACAGGTGCAGAGCTAAACAGGATTTTTGTTTTCAAAATCGCACATTATAAAATGCGGCACTTAACATAATTTCCACTGTCAGCACGTTTCTTTCGCGCTCGTATATTTGCGCTATGTTTTGTCCCCAACTTGCAGCTGACTGCTTTTACGCGTGCTTGCTGGCACCTGCTACCATCTTGATTTGAGAGCATACTTTTCGCGCTACTTGTCCTTTAAGTGAAAATAAGTCATGCATGTCGCCATATATGCGCCTGAATTATATAGCACATGTACTGCTGGCTGTGGAGGTGAAAAACTGTCATTTAATTAAAAGGAGGGGTGACTGGGGAACCGGCCCCTGTGGGAGGGGTATGAGTCCATGAATCCGATAGCTTGTGCCGTAGCCCTCCCACGTCGAGGGATATACAGGGTGTTTTACCTAAACCTTTACACAATTTTTAAAAATAGGCTTTTTGAATTAGAAGATCGCTTTTTTGGCATAACATTGTCAGCGCGGTGTATACATAAGAATACAGCTAAGACGTGCTAACTAGCAGCCTGGTTAGCCAGTATAGAATAGGTAGCATTTAATTATTACCGTTATACTTCTTATTTAGTGAGAGGCGTGCAGCCCACCGTAATTAATATCCATAGCAGTTTTCAGAATTGCGAAAATGCGGTTACCCTCGGCGCTGCGGCCCAGCAAATTATGGCTACATCGTGCCGAAATACATGCGCTTTCGAGAAGCGTGAAGGCAAAGCAACTTCTACAGTGCACGTAACTCGTCGAAATAGCCAAACTTTGTTGGGCCACATCGCGAGGGTACCGGCGTTTTCGAAATTATAAAAGCTGATATGTAGCATGACGCAGAGTGAGAGAAACAGAGGTCAACGTAGAGTCTTCCAGACTCTTTCATCTGACGACAGCTCGAGCACAGCGACGCTGCCAAGGACAGTGAAAGTACTGAGCCGTCTGACCATCCCCATCAGGGCATGAACCATGAGTCCGCCGACAATGATGTGACAGCTGCTGAACCTCATCAATTCCCGTCCAAGCAAGAAGCTCGCCAAGCAGTGCTATATACCACGTTCCACGCGGACGCGCCCTCTGTCCAGCGTACCTCAAGAAGATTGTTATCTGAGTTCTGGGTGGAGAGCGGACGCCGGCGTCGAGGAGAGTGGACGCATCCTATGTGCGCTCCGCAAATTTTCGATGTTTTCGTCGGTTTTGTCGTTTGTGCTCGCAAACTACTGAGCTATTTCAACGCCGGAAGTCTTCGCGACCACCGGGATACCACTCTTTCGGCAAGTGCAGCCCTCTTTTGCAATTTCTACAGACTTTTGGACTCACGCCACCCGGCCAGGCTGCTAAGCCTAACCTGGTGAGCGGCTCTTCGAGCCGCCCGCCGAGCGGACGCACAGGCTGGCTTGTCGCGGTGTAGCTCAGCTGCGCCATGTCTCGCATGGAAGTAACTGTGGAAGGAGAGAGTATCCAGCCTGAAGAGCTCCACTCTCAAGTAGGTTGGTTTAAGGTTAATTATTCCAAAGCCAAGGCCCTCTCGAAGACAGGGGAGGGAGAGCAAGCTGGCGACCCGACCCGAGATGGGAGGCGAGACAAAGCTTCAGCGCACATAATGGCGATAAAGAGAGAGGGAAGGAAGCTGGCGAGGCAATCTGTTGGCACGCAGCAGACGCGCCTCTCCCCCGAGCTTCATAAAATAGTGCTCAGACCGAAAGGGGGTCTCAAACTGATCATGGAACGCACTGACGCAACAGTGGCGGACGCGGTGAAGATAGCGGCAGGTTTTAAACCGGCGGAAGTTAAGGAAGATGTCGTGCTCGTCAACCACAAGCAAAACTCGATTCTCATAGGCACTGACAGCCAGGAGAGGATGCAAAGGTGCCTGAAAATCGGCTCCATTCCAACGCCAAAGGGACGCGTTGACGCGTTCGTCTACCTGGCTACTCCTGACGGCTGTGGGAAAGGAGTTATACATGGAATTCCGGTCTCGCACACCGTGGAACTCATTCAAGATATGTTGAAGTGCTCGCGTAACCCGGAGGTGATGGGAGTCAGGAGACTTGGGCGTGAGTCTCGCAGCGTGTTGTTACTCTTTGAAGATGAGACAGTGCCGCACTGGATTTATTATGGAGGTATGCCGCTACGCTGCCATCTCTACAAGAAAAAATATGAGGTCTGTGTGACATGTGGCCAACTCGGACATCGAGCCGACGTATGCCCGAACCCAGACAACATTAAGTGCCGAGGATGTGGTATGAGCAACCCCCCTCGGGAACATACTTGTGACCCAAAGTGTGCCCTATGTGGGAAAGGGCACATACTCGGAGACAGGAAGTGCCGGGAACTGTACAGAACCCCGCACATAATTAAGAAGCGACAGTGGAAGGAACGAACGCAAGACAATGAGAGCAAGGCAACAACAGACAGCGAGAACAACGCATCTGGACGACAGAGCAGACCAAGAACCAGAGCAGAAGGGGGATTTCACATGCGACAGGACTCCTTCCCACGCCTGGTGTCGGGGACAGGCTCTGGTGGTCACGGCCAGTCCACGGGACGCTCCAACTCCCGAGGTCGCTCGGGTTCCCGGGACCGCCTCAGCTGCAAGGGCCCTTCCAGCTCCCAGGGTCGTTCCAGTTCCCGGGGTCGTTCCGGCTCCCGGGGTCGTTCCAGCTCCAGGGGCCACTCCAGCTCTCGCAAGCGCTCCGCTTCCAGGGGGCGGGACAACACTGGCAACAAATGGAACATCGGAGCCCGGCCCAAAATCGAGGGACGCTCTGAGTGTCATCAGCAAGGGTCAACGCCGCCCACGGACAAGACCAACGTGCCGGATGACCACAAGAGGGTGAGCTTTGTAGATAAGGTCTCCCATACTCATCCACCCGGTGGGTCTGAGGACATCTTACAACTTAAACGCATGGTGGAAAAATTAACCGGGGCGGTTACGGCCCTTCAAAATGAAAACGCGGAACTTAGGAAGCAGCTGACGCTTAAGATCCAGATAGATAGGAAACAACAGGAAGCCGAAAAACCTCCACATAATACCCAGGAGAGTACGATGGTGGTGGAGAAATCCCTACCATCACCCAGCAAGAGAAAATCGTTGGAGGGCGCACAACCCGACATTACGCTGGAGGAAGTCTGCCATAAACTGGAGACCAACATTCAGACCCAGATTCAGGCCCTGGATACCAAAATACAAGCGCAATTTCAGGCATTGGAAACTAACATGCAAAACCAAATTCAGTCGATTCTCTCCGCAATACAGGGACTTACAGACGTAACACAAGGACACAGGAATGAGCTCTTAGCCATCAATATATGGCAGCAAACTGTGGAACATACCATTCAGCAAATTCAACATGGCCATATACACAAAGAATAACAACTACTTGCTGTGGCAATGGAACTGCCGGGGGTATCGGCGCAAAAGGCCGATCCTCCAGCAGCTCCTTGCGTCTCTGAAGGTCCACCCAGAGGTTATCGCCCTCCAGGAGACTGGAGGCGCGTCAAAATTAATTGGTTATCAAGCTTTTAACGCCACAGGCGACAAACCTAATGTTACCACATTCGTTAGAAGGAACATTACGGCCATTGAACATGACACGGGCATCCGCCACATAGAGCACGTCCTCGTCGAACTTATTCCGGCCACAAAGACTCAACGCAGTCTTTTCATTCTGAATATTTATAGCACTCCAAGTCAAAAGAAAGTTAAATTCGACTCCCTCTTCAGGAAAGTGATGCGTATGGGCAACAAGCACGCACTGGTTATTCTAGGTGACTTCAATGCCCACCACCCTGCGTGGGGCTACCCGCGGCCCTGTTCGAAGGGGAGAGAGCTATGGCTAGACATACAGCAAATGGGCTTCACCCTGCTCACGGATCCTCTTACCCCCACAAGAATGGGTAACAGCGTGTGCGCTGACACGTCCCCAGACCTCACCCTGGTGAAGAATGCGGGTACAGCTAATTGGTCCAACTCCTTGCTAAACCTAGGCAGTGACCATTACATACTTGTCACGGAAACTGACGTTGGCCCTGCCAAGCGCCAAACGCGCTCCCCGCATATTATCGAATGGGACGCTTTCCGCGACGCTCGTAACCAGGACGGGAGAAAGGCAGAAATCACAAACATAGAACAATGGGCGGAGGAACTCCGCAGGGACGCCAAGAATGCTACTAAAACGCTCGACGACAACGCGGAACTTGAAGTACTAGACAGCCGCCTTCTTCATATGTGGGAGGCTAAAGCTAGTATGGAAAAGCGATTAAAGAGACAAAAGTGGAATCGCAATCTCAGAAGACGCCTAGCGCGCCACAACAAAGAGATTGAGGCATATGCACTTAGACTCTGCGATCAGAACTGGGAAACAATGTGCGACCAGCTTGAGGGCAATATCGGCCTCGCCAAAACATGGAACCTCCTTCGGCACCTCCTCGATCCAGAAGGTAGCAAATTAACACAGCGACAAAATTTACAGAAATTAGGTTATAAATTTGAAGGTTCGGAGCAGGAACTCCTCGATGCAATTCGTTGTCGATATATAGGCTCCGCCACCAAAACTACCTTACCGCGCTATGAGGGTAAATCCAACAGCGACCTAGACGCCCCTATTCACGAATTCGAGGTTCGAGCAGAAATACTAAAACTGAAAACCAAATCAGCCCCCGGACCCGATGGTGTAACCAACAAAATGCTTAGAAACCTAGATGACAAATCTATAACGGCGCTGACCAATTTCATGCAAGAATGCTGGGAGAAGGGTGAGATTCCCCAACAATGGAAAACCGCTAAGGTAATTTTCATACCTAAGCCAGGGAAACCGCTCAATCTAGAAAATCTAAGGCCTATATCCCTCACCTCTTGCGTTGGAAAACTGATGGAACATGTCATACAAACGCGACTAAACAATTTCATGGAAGACAACGACTTATACCCCCATTCGATGATAGGTTTTAGATCGCATTTGTCCACGCAAGATGTCATGATACAGCTCACACATGACATATTAGACACTAAGTCGCTGGATGCGAAAGTAATAGTGGGACTTGATCTCACTAAAGCTTTCGATAATGTAAAACACGAGGCGATACTAGAAAACCTGGCTCTTTTAAACGTCGGGGAGCGCACATACAACTACATTGCCAATTTCCTTTCGGACAGGATAGCGCGCATCCACTTTGGTGAAAGTCAGTCTCAAGACATACACTTGGGCAGCATAGGCACCCCTCAGGGTTCGGTACTTTCCCCTATTCTCTTCAACGTGGCCATGATACGGCTCCCGAAGAGACTGGAGGGGATAGATGGCTTGAATTTCTGCATGTATGCGGACGATATCACCATGTGGATGACCCGTGGCCACGACGCGCACATCGAAAGTACGCTACAGAAGGCCATAAATGAGGTCGAAAACTATGTCAGCCGTAGGGGCTTGCAATGCTCGCCGCAGAAGTCTGAACTTCTTTTTTATAGACCTCTGCATCAAAGACAAACTAGAACCATCCCTAACATCAAATTACAAACTCAAGGGGCGGAGATTCCTCATGTTGAAAAAATCAGAATTTTAGGAATGATTATACAAAGCAACGGGTATAACGGTGATGCAATAACTAAGATGGAAAACTGCGCGCAACAAACTATGCGGCTCATACAGCGGATTGCCAACAGAAGACACGGCATGAAGGAGCAGAATCTCCTACGGCTGGTACAGGCGTTCGTAGTAAGCCGTATCTCGTATGCTGCCCCCTTCCTTGATCTTAAAGTTTCAGAAAAGGAAAAAATAAATGGAATTATCAGGCGATGCACGAAACAAGCTCTAGGATTGCCCATCCGTACATCCACTCACCGCCTCCTAGAGCTGGGAATGCATAATACCCTGGAAGAAATTACGGAAGCAGTGAGAACGTCCCAAATCGAACGCTTAGCCGGGACCACAACCGGCAGGGCCATTCTAGAAAAACTCAATCTTAGCCGAGATAACAGAACAACCGCCAAAGTTGACATGCTCGGAAAAATTCGAGACAATATAGTTGTACCCCCATTACCCAGGAATATGCATCCTATTCATCACTCAGTGCGCCGGGCCAAGCGGGCAGAGGCGCTAGAGAAACGCTTCCGCTCCTACAAAGACGAGGACGTGGTCTACGTGGATGCCGCTGAGTATGGTAAGAACACGATGACCGTCGCGGTCGTCAATAATAAACAACTCCTCAAAATAAGTGCCTCCATACTCTCGGGTAACCCAGAGACTGCAGAGGAAGCTGCCATAGCACTGGCTTGTGTAGGCACAAAAGCGAGATACATCATCAGTGACTCCAAAGTTGCCATACTAAATTTCAGCAGGGGCCGGGTCTCCCCTCTTACGAATACAATTCTAAGCCGTCATGTAATAGACCGGAAAATTACGCTAGTCTGGACACCAGCACATGCATCCCTGCCTGGTAATGAGACGGCCCACGAGTTCGCCCGAGGCTTTTCTTTCCGGGCGGACCCGAGCGAGGTGGTCTTTACAGACAGGGATCGCATGGTGACCTACAGAGAAATTACACAACACTATCGTTTGCAACGAGCTAGACTTCCTCCAGCGGATAGATCCTTGTCCAGATACCAAGCCATCAACTGGCGCCGGTTACAAACTTACACATTTCCCAACCCGGCCCTCTGGAGTCTTATGTACCCAGGGCAATTTTCAGAAAAATGCGCGAACTGCGAACTTAGGGCCACCTTGGACCACATACTATGGGAATGTCCTCATGCTCCCCGGGAGGGACGAGGTATTAACACAAAAGATCAATGGGAGACCTTACTACTGAGCTCCGACCCGGCGACTCAGTTACAACTCGTCCGACTGGCCGAAGCCGCCGCCGAGAGTCAAGACCTTTCGGCCGTCGTCTAGGCGGGTAGCCCTCTGGCTACCCTCTTTCTGTTGGATATTAAAAGTTTTCCTATCCTATCCTATGAGTTCTGGGTGTGAGCAGAACTGCGAACGTCTGCTCCTTAGCAGCGCACGTGGGCACGTTATGTGAACAAGAGACCACTGAAGAAGTATGAACCTGAGGCAATTGATCACTATCTACTGTTCTGCTACCGCTTCTCCTTATTACAAACTCAATTTCACCAGTTAGTTCTGCCTGTGCACAATGCGGCTTTTTTTCGATTGGTGCTTCTTTGCTTGATCGAAGCAAGAAGTGTGTGCGCTCTGATATGCAAATTTTTTTTCTAGAAACGCAGCGACTCCCACCCTAATGGTTATTTTTTTAAATCCCCGCTCAGTGAATGCGAACTTGTAGCATTACATGCATTATGTTCGAATTCGCACATAAAGCCATTCTCCCGTCTTCGATCTCCTAGTTAACAGGTCCCTTGTCATTGCCTCGTCCAATCTGCCAGCCTACACCCCATTACTATTTTTTTTCTTCTCTAAACACTTTTGTTCCCAGCAATTCACCGCGTGTTTCTTGGCCACTCCCCCATGTGCCACTTTTATTTCAGGCGTACCAACCAACAAGTATAACCAGCAGTCGTGCATAAGCCATGCTCTTGTCCCCGTATTGTTCCAGTCGCCCGCACTGGAGTTCGTCTGGAACTGACACCACCGCGCGCCGTCCGCTGTGTGGAAGGATGGGTAGAGTTGTGGAATACTTTTGCTTTGCAGTCTAGTATTCGAGTATTCGAGTATGTGTGGGTATGTGAGTGGCACTGTTGATAGTTCGTCGTTGAGGTGTGATTGGCTGTCGCCAGATGCCCGACCTTTAGGTTCTCGTGCGAGCGGTGCGGGCGATCGTTAACGGTGAGGGACTCGTCACCTGGAGCCCAAGCGCTGCATACCATAGGGGTTGTGCTGGGATCGGGAGCTTCACTTTGCAGGCAAGCACGCGGCAGTGCAATGGAAACACAGTCGCGATGCCTTTAGAAAGAAGACCGCCCGGCACACTGTCCCTCTTAGAACTGGCGCAGTTAACATATTAGTGCGCTCGGTGGTTGAGGCGCTCGACTACTCAACCGGAGTACCCGGGTTCGAACCCGACCGCTGGGGCCACGTTAGATGGAGGCGAAACGCTAAGGCTCCCGTGTGCTGAGCGATGTCAGATCCACAGGTGGTCGAAATTATTCCGGAGCCCTGCACTACGGCACCTCTTTCTTCCTTCTTTCACTCCCTCCTTTATCCCTTCCCATACGGCACGGTTCAGGAGTCTACCGATATATGACAAAAATACTGCGCCATTCCCATTCCCCCAAACCAATTATTATTATTATAGTTGATCAAATCACTTGGCCGATAAGTTAAATATCGCGCGCGCGGTGGTAACATAGCGCGGAAATCATTCGTGTAACATTCTGTTAAGCCTCTCTAGATTGTAATCGCACGAGTAATTGTGGTCTATCATAGTTACCATTCATGATATGGGCCGCTTACACATGGAGGTTTTGCGTGCGAGCATACGCTATTATTATTATCATTATTAGGGCACTGCGCCCTGAGCAGAAATACCACGCTCGTACCACTACATAATCCAATTAACGACGGCTACTTGTTACCATACTACATAGAGAGACACACACAGTGGAACCGGGTAGACTGCGGCTGAGGTTGAGATAATTTTTTAAACTTAGAGCGAGAGTTACTACGGTAGTTAAGACGCATCGCACTTGCTGACATGTATTGGCCTGTTATTTCAATTTTGTAACGTGCGCATTTTTCAATGAATAGCAGCCTTTACGCACGCTTCACATCACTCGTCCGCGTATGCTATACAGCTCGATCGGTCGAAAATCCGTCGGCGTCGCAGTAGCAGTTTCTTACGGCGCGGTTGGGGTGTCCACCGAAATATGCGAGACAGGCGTCATTTCCTTTCCTTAAAACGAATTTCGATTCCATTTTCCTTCCCTTACGGCGTTTACCCTGCTGCGGTGGATCAGTGGTTAGGGCGCTCGGCTACTGATCCGGGGTTCCCGGGTTTGAACCCGACCGCGGCGGCTGCGTTTCGATGGAGGCGGAACGCAAGGGACGCCCGTGTGCTGTGCGATGTCAGTGCACGTTAAAGATCCCCAGGTGGTCGAAATTATTCCGCAGCCCTTCATTACGGCACATCTTTCTTGCTTTCTTCGTTCACTCCTTTCTTTATCCCTTCCCTTACGGCGCGGTTCAGGTGTTCACCGATATGTGAGAGATACTGCTCTATTTCCTTTCCCCAAAAACTGATTTACATTTTCCCTTACGGCGCGGTTCGGGTGCCCACCAAGACAGAGGCATTTCTGTTCCTTAAACTGTCCAACGGGAACGCGTCGCGCCGAACGGGCGATGGCGTTCCGTGGACTAGTAGGCAACGCAGCAACACGCTATCGCGTCCCACCCTTAAAGAGGAAGCTTAAGCGCCCTCCAAATTTTGCGCTTGTTCAAGCTTCACCGTGCTGACTGCGTCCGACAGGGCGACCATCATGTTCGCCGCTCCTTGTGCTCCTCTTGAACGCGGACTGATGGCCCCACGCAACGGAGATTTTTTAGAGTGCCAACCGCTGGCTGCGCTCTGTAGCCCGCTGGTTCATGGTGAGCGCAACACAGAAATCAGAAACCAAAATGCAGATGCTTAAGCTGAGTATTCAACACAGTCTACATGTGCACAGATTCTCCATAGCAAACTTCGCTCGCTGAAAACATTTAAAATGAGGAATCACGTACTCTCCCATTCCTTAGAACTATGTCGAGCATGTCTCGTTTTATATCGAGAAGAAAATACTGTGATGACTTCCTCTCGTATGTCTCATGGTCCGTGATTAAATGGCAAGGTAATTCTGCGGGGAAGGTAGTAAAAACTCAGAGAACGAAACTTTTGCGCTTGTCCCATAAAAAAGTACTCTATATCGCGGAGAAAATTCTTTACTACACGTGAGCTGTAAATCCGATAGCACCGTAGCTGGTGGCTTGAGACGATACTCGTAGAGGTGAAAGTCAGATTCATGTACACTAACGTTGAACTGTCGAACTAAATGATTGCTGGGAGGTATACTTACGTGGATATCGCTTTTAGCGCTTCCTGAACGTGCTTATTTTCACCCTCATATATGTCACAACTTCCTTAAAAGAGAGGCGTGTATCGATAGCTCAAAAGAATACTGACTACTAATCTGCATGCAAGGGTCAAGAAGCATTGTAATGCATTCTTCTCTGCTCGAAGCCATTTGGCACGCGGTCTTTCCGCTTTTGTTGTCTTAACGAGAGACCACCATATTTCTCTGGAATGACAGTAGCCACGCGAAAGTCTCTCTTCATGTTCAACATTTCGTAAGCACATTAGGCCTCTAATGTTTCAAGTTCCTTGTCACCTTTAAATTTTGCAAGACCGAGAGCTACCGTCCTTCTGACTTTAGTTGGCCGAGCACTTATTTTATCGCTGTGCCGGTGAACTGCTTTGTCTTTGAGACACGAGTTCGCCCCAAGGAAGTTTTCGAGTTGGAGGCAAGCTTTCTGGTCATCATTCTGGCCTGAATAACGTTACCAGAACGTAACAGAAGCAAGTAGTACAAGCTGCGTATGCTGCCACAGATACTGACGCATACTGAGTATTGCATTTCCAGAAATTATGTATGTCCAATGAGCGACTTCAGCTACCATAAAGAGCGCCATTTTTTTTGTTGTTCACGTATGTTCAACCTTCTTTGCAAAAGATCTCAGATTTTGCACTTGAATGTCCAATTCCCTCTTGTCTGTTAAATTCAGGGACCGATAATAATATGTAAGCATCCCAAATCTCAATGTCTTGTTCCTTACATTCTAAACTAAGCTATCTGGTATAACAAACATTGCTGTGAGGTTTATTAGTGCAGCCCACATAGGTTGCGCAAAACTTTTTGGTGTGCTACTTCGTTTCTTGAATGACGTGAGGAAAGTTCGGGCTCTTGGGAGGTTTATCAAAAGCGATTACGAGGCTGCAGAAATGCAGGAGAATAGTGCAAAGCTGGTAGTCATCGCCTCTCAGATAAGTCTGTTGGCTCGTGAAGGCCGATTTTATTGAGACGGAGCACAGTTCCGAACTAATTTTGCTTTGCTGGCTGTTAGTTCATGCTTGCAGTTACTGTCAACAACAGACTTAATTTTTTCGTTGTCATCGGGTCGATCGGGAATTTCGATGGAAGCGTAATTCTAGAGGCCCGTGTACTGTTCGATGTCAGTGCACGTTAAAGAACCCCAGGTGGTCGAAATTTCCGGTGCCCTTCACTACGGCGTCCCTCATAGCCTGAGTCTCTTTGGTATTTTAATCCCCTATAAACCAAACCAACTAACGTCTGCGCCCCGCAAGCGCATGCAGAGGCGCGCTGTCTCACGATATTCGCAGCGGGCATCGGTGCTTCTTGTTCGACCTCGGGAATCGATTTTGTCTTCTATCGATTCTAGCCAACGCATGGTGCTGAGTGCGGCCCAGTGTTGTTGTTCAGCGCCTATTCCGAGAGCGCTGGCTGTCCAACGAAAGCAATCGGCCGGATTCGTACTTAAATGCTCTTCTAACTCTCAGGCCGACTTTGCGGCAATGCAGTTTGCTACAGTCATTCTTCCTCTTCTCAGAAAAGCACAGCCATCTGGCGTCTTAGCCGGCGTTTCAAAAATGAGAAAATGAGCCGAGGTACAAAACAAAAGCTTTGTGTAAGGGAAACACTCGGGAACCGAATCCGTATTTAGTTCTACACTCAATATAAAAGGGTATCATGTGATCAGTCGCTCGGAGCAAGATTGCTCAAAAATAAAGCTAAATGTACTTTTCTCACTAAATACATTCAGAGAGTAACCGTTGGTTGGCGTATATAAATTGTGTCCTGTCATATTTTTTGGCTCCAGTGTTTGTCAGCAGGGCACAAATTAAGACTGCTTACGCTGAGCTGCAAAGTGTGTTTATTGCACCATTTCTTCACACAGCAGAGAGAATCGTGCTGACCTTGAACGTTTTTTTCTGTACGCAGTGGAGAAAGTGAGGAGTGACTGTTCTAGCTCATTTGTGACTTGGCGGTTACAGTTAGCAGCTACATAGCTGGCCGTCAGTGACTAGTTGCCTGCTGCACAACTCGCTCCGTTGAATATCAAGATGCCATATGGACTTGGCGGGTACATGAAGGAGGGGGCATTTTCTTTGACAGAACCAAGTCTATTGTGCAGCCACGGGACGACCGTGGCTCAGAATGTCATCTCTCCGCACATCTTTCTGTGATGCCCAGTCTGGCGCCACTTGGTGGCCAGCGCAGGAAGCTCTACTGTAGCACTTTATCACTATCTATATGTCTGCGTCAAGTCCTTCCGGGAATTATGTTGCTACTACTCCACAGCTGCCTGCTTCTGACCCGACCCACAGCTGAACCAGCGGTTGAGAGCAGTACAACTGAGTTCGCAATCTTTGTTATCGCAGCTTGATTTCCATACACCCTGATTTCCCCTTCACTACGGCACCGTTCAAAGCGGCCACACGTTCAAATTTGGGCTTGCACGCGCAGGCGCCCGCGTGCTCTTGGTTTTGGACTGACTTGCGCGCGGGTGCAAGTTGATGAAGACGACAGCACTCAAAGATCAGTGCAAGAGACTGGCAGTTTAACACGCGGGCTGTCCGGCTGTGGTGATGCGTAGTGGCACAATGCATTGACTAGCGAAGCTGACCAGTCCGCGCCGTGGATGGTTCAAGTTCCACTCACGGCCTTAAAGTATTTATAACTTATTTTATCCGTTAATATGTGTCGCTCGGCCATGTCACGACGCACGCTGGCGACCGAGCAGCGCCCGACCATGTCACGTATCCCTGTGAAACCATCACCGTATCGACCTATCGGGGAATTTTATAACTAACCACACCGGACTTTTTCAGCGCACCTGCCATCTCAGCCATGTCAGGCGGTATCATGACGTCACAAACCCCGTCGACCAATCAGTGCTTGGTAATGTCACGTGACCTTGTGACATCGTGACTCTTTCGGCCAATCGAGAAATTTCATGACAGACGCCGCCAGGTTTCCCTGCTGATGTGAACTGCAATGCTATCGCATTGAAATAAGCCTGCATTAAGGTAGAACCTTCGTGCTCAAACCGTCGTATGTGTGCTCGCAATTTAGAAAGTCGATATCCAGGAGGTCGACACGGCGACCAAGACACTGGAGCGCGTGCCTGTAGCCTTGCCAATATCACCCACGATTAACGGCAGACGATGTACTGTGGATCGCCGGCCATCGCCCACGTGTTTCTGCTGAAGCAGTCGAGCTCTGTACAACATGCCGTCTTAAGTATTCCTACCCAAATGGTATGCATTGCTTGCTCCTGTCAGGCTAGCAGTGAACTGTACATTTCTTTTCTTTTTTCACTTGGTACCTGACAGTTATGCGTGAATGATCCTTAGCGAACTGCTCACTCAGTATGTCGTAATCGTCGACGCAGATTGCCGCGCGTCTCAGCAGACGAACAGCCTCAGCTCAGGGGCGCTGTGTCAAGTTGCGGATCTTTTTTAAAAATCCTGCGGTCAAAGCGCCACTAACCGATACTCCTTTAAGTTCAAGCGTGCTTCGAAGACAACCTCACCAACCACTGCGCGGATGGCCCCCGGCAGGGGACTCATCTGACTCCTAGCAAGATAACTCTAAGATTATATAGACTTCCATGATACCTACGTGGCTCCCAGCAGTCGTGCCCTTATAGGCACGCCAAATAGAGTGCTCCAGGTGAGGCGCGTTGCACAACAGAAAGAAATAGAAGCAAACCGTATGGCCGAGACTATCCATGGCCAGGGGAAATAGGATTGACGGCTGCAAAAAGCAAGCGAGATGACCAGAAGCACAGCTGTCGACCTTCAAACCACCTAAGAACTGACACTTTCAAATGACCGCGGACATATTCAAGCCATCCTTTCAATAACTATTGTATAAAGAAATCAAGCCACCTAGAGTAACTATTTTTCTTAATAGTCATGTATAATGTTCAACTAAAATTACGCAAATGCTTCCTGCATCTTGTAACACTCATAACTATTGCATAACCAATAGGCAGACAGTATAATGTATGTCACATTTCTTATCATTTTTCGTTTATAAACTAATATATAATATTCACTGAAAAATATAAACAACTTTATAATTTATCGTGACCTCATAACTATATTCCTACTTTTTACATAGTTGAGCATACATTTAACAACATAACTGAACTATAGTTTAAGAATTTCATAATAAGCCTGGCTCTTCCGCAGCAGCTAGTGCTATAATAGATTACTTTTTCTTTTCCTTTTTTTTCTGCTGTGGAATTTTTTTTATTGCCTCGTGCCTCATTGTTTTCAACTGATTTAAGGCTGTTGTGCCATAGGCGATGCGGCAAGGGGAAATAAAAAATATTCCTTGCTGCCCACCATCTAACGAAAGGTGGTTTTACACTTGGACATGACAAATAATTCCTCGTGCCGCGGGCGCAGCTCGAGTGCCTTCTTTGCTGCTGAGAGCGGAGGCCACGCTAGGCGTATGTGCCATGGCCGACGCGGGACCAGCCGCGGGACCAGCCGCAGTCAGCCGCCGTGATTCGGCGCTGTAGAAGAAAACAGACGAACGCAGCAGAGGGAAGCATTGCCCCGCTGTGCCCGGAGCGGTTTTGTACTCCCTGCAATCGACACAGCTAGCAATGCGTAGAGCGTCATGCGCGTTGGCAACGGATACCTTTTATTCTTGTGCATGCACTGCCTAAAAAGGGAGGCACGCGGTGCTCGAGGAAGCCGTCTAAGCAATCCATGAATATTAACGACCAAACAGCGAATTAGCGTTTTCAACCGAGAACGATGACAGTAAATGCGAAAAGAAAGGACTGATACCTGTGTAAATGAAATGTCGAACTCTTTCTTATTTATCTTGCCGCGGTACACGAGAGATATTTCTCGCGCCAATGAATTTCTGAGAGCATATATGGAGCTGAGCAAAATATCAAATGGGCACTAGAATAAAGTCTTCATTACAAGAATTTGGCAACCATATGAGATGCAGATCAAGTTGAGTAAGTGGAGGGCTTACGCAGACGCCCAGTTTGGTTTCTTCTTCTTTAATTTCTATTTTCTACGACGAGTCCAAAGTCACGCTCGCTGACGTCTCGGCCGCCGTGTTACTGTGTTACTCAAGCGCGTTCCAGAATCTCCAAATCACAGTCTGTAGCGGTTCACTGCCTTTTTTTTTATTCCAGGGCGGTCAGCAAATTGCAAACAAGAACCAACGTTCCTCTGTACAGGGATGGGTCGCCTGAGGCAAAAGCACGAGCGATCGTTTTTCCCTCACCGCTAATTGACGCCCGCATTGACGCGCTTAATCTCTGACGGCGTACTAAACAAGTTTTTTTTCCCAGCTCACCTGCTCCTCCCCCTCTAATAGCCATTAGTCAAATTCTGACTGCTCTTTTTATCTCTCTATCTCTGGCACTGCGTGTGCCGACTGTGGGTGATTTTGACTTGCTCGGTTGCATTTATCGCTAACCGCTGAGTACGTATATGCGTAAATAGCGATGTCATCAAGCCTATGACATGGTTTAGCTGTTTCGAAACCCTGGACTGGCGTCACACATGATCTGGCTTTCAACTTTCGCTCTTAATCCTACAACGGAAGCTTAACGAGAAAAAAAAATGAAAGAAATAATGAAAACTCTGTCCGCCCATTTCGCATGGAACTAAGTTTCCAATTTTTCGTTTAATTGCTGATACTTGGTCGACAGCTTTCAGTCACGTGAAAAATAACAGAAGGAAAGAAAAACTAGATCGCACACACAAACTGCGTTTAATGTCACGAAATACTTTATCTCTATCTGCTCGATACAATGGCAGATTTTGAAACATCTCCGGCCTGCAGCTATATATTTGTTTAAAAGGAATCGGAATGCGGACGCTCAAGCATATATGTAGGTATATATATCCATGCAGTCGCTCCGGGTATGATCTGAAAGATGCGCGATGTGATGGGAAATTAAGTTCGCGGGCAAAGGTGCCGGGAAAGGATGCGTCCTAATGGGATTAGAAAGGAGAGGTTTTATGGGGGGCTGCAGATCGCACCGCGTTTCTGCTGAATTTCGAGAACGACGCGATCAGCTCCATAGCATTGCCGCTCATATCGAACGAGGGCTCAAGGGAACTACATACAGGAGCAGGGCTTTATCACGGAGCGCAACTGATCTGACCACGAAAATGATATCTTTGAGGCGCAGTGTACCATTAAAAAACAAAATGTATGACCGCGATCTGATCATTCGCCTCTCGGTGAATTCCTAGGTGTTTCCTCTCGCTCTTATCCAGTTTACAGAAGGTACACACTGATAGACGACCTTAAAGTTTATTTGAGCTCTTACTCTGATGAAACAATCAAAGAATTTGATTTCATTGCTTTCATCAAACGTACAAAGCAGGGTTAGAAAAACTTACTTTCATTGTGCTGTTCGGCTGAAATTTTTAGCTTATCTACAAGTCAAATTTTCGAAACATGAAAATTACTCCCCATTATGTTCTAACCATATAAATCTTCCGAGATGGAAATGATTTCTTTAAAAATGGTTTCAGCCGTGTCCACTAGATGAGGTAGCTTGTCGAGATTTTGAAATTCCGTTCTTTTTTTCGGCTGTGTTGCAAGTTTTTGCCTATATTCAATCTGGGAAAAAAATGCCCGGTAAGTGATAACTTTTTCTTCATAGAGAGGAACAACCTGAGATCACAAGGTGCACTTGTTCTGAAGATTTGCGACGACAAGTAACAAAAAAAAGCACGTTTTTTTTTACCATGCTGAAAATAATTGGACATTTAGCTAAGCCTAATGACTGAGTTTTGAGTGGTAGTTTTCAGGTATCACATGTTGAGTTTGTTCTGGGGCACCAAATCATAAATGGCAACACATTGAGAACCACCAGCAGCAAGAAATCCTTCCGAATGACCAAGGGCGCTAAAAACAAAATGGCCGAAAATAGTCTTTTCGAGTGAAGTTCGGCTCATTGGCAAAAAGCACAACCCTGTGAAAGTTGGACAAAGGCGTAGATGCCAGCGGTGTTGCACGACAGGAAAAGTAGGGCGAAAAAGTGCGTACATATTCATGAAGTAGTTAGTACAAACACACTCAGTGAGGAAACCCATGTAGGTCAAAGGGGCAAATACGTCGCATTTCCTTTATCCCAATTTAGTGCCAATGAGACAAATATGTCCCACTTTTTTCACTCAACTATTAATACTAAAATTGTGAAGTTTGTTGAGAACCGTTTCTGTGCACATCATTTGCTCGTGCAATGAAAAAAATTTCATCAATTTTTCAAAAATATATGCTCTCTCTTAAGGTTAATAGGCTATTGTATACCCAACATTTATCCCTTAACATCTGACAGGTTACGTACTAAGATATCAGTACTGAGCCAAAATAACTGAGGTGTCATGGCAGTCGTTATATTTCAATGACAGCATGACTCTTGCATTAGCAGTAGTAGCATCTGCACGTTTATATGAATTCAGATGTGGTGCACCGAATGGTGATATTTGAGCGCTGGCTTTGTAAGGACACATATAAACGCATGAAGCGGGCAGTATCCCGCTGAATACGTTAATGTACAGCCTGTTGCGCACTTAATAGTGCTATCAGAAATCACTGACATGATAACACGTGCCGCATATCTTCAGTTCTACGGAGCTCGCAGCAGGAACGGAAGCCCAACTCTTTTATTTCTTAGGTTCGGATTGGCGTTCTGTTCACGCACTCTAATCTAATATTATAATTAGATTGCCGTTTGTATGCTTGACCAATAAGATGAAAAAAAAAGACAGGCTATCAGGTCCCTGAGTCGCTTTGGGACGTTAAGCTCCCATAAACCGAAAAAGAGGTGATGGGAAAGGAGTGGAAGGTAAAAAATAGAGCGGTGATGCAGATGTCCTCGACGGCAGTCTAATGCGATAGAGTGTAGCTAAATGAAGCTGAGGGGTCTGGAGGAGGCAGATGGACGCTGTCGGCGCGCGAGAAACTGATTCTGCTGAGAAAATTTCACTGTGGCCGCACCCGGCTTTTGTTTTAAGCGGAACAGTTCACAATAAAACCACATGAGTGGAAAGTTGCCTCCAAACCTCTCCGATACAACTCGCTGGGAGCAAACAGCAACATCACGAAGGATCTCCTATATGACAGGTGTTCCAGAAAACTACGCCAATAGTTTTTAAAAATAGGCTTTATGAAGCAGAAACACGGCTAAAATACCAGGGTTGGTGGACATCAGAAAAGGGATGAGTATTGTTACTTAGTAAGATAACATTAAAATTTCTGAAATTTAATTTTAATCCTTTACTCTTACGCGTCTGATTTCAATTAGTGATTTGTAGCCAGCCATCAATAATAGCCCTATCAGTTTCCATAATTCCGAAAACGCGATTG
This sequence comes from Amblyomma americanum, assembly GCF_052857255.1. Taxonomy (NCBI): domain Eukaryota; kingdom Metazoa; phylum Arthropoda; class Arachnida; order Ixodida; family Ixodidae; genus Amblyomma; species Amblyomma americanum. The sequence continues at coordinate 44,675,067 of NC_135497.1, forward strand.
TCATCGGCGCTGTGGCTCAACAAATATTGGCCATCTCGCGTGAAATGACGAGCGCTTTCGAACAGCCAGCGCGAAAAGCTCATTTACGGCCTCATTTTTTTTAGTTTAATTACTACATTGTTGTGAAGGGGGTTACACCGCTGGACTGCGCACAGTTCTCTGGAAATTTCTTCCTTGCTGGGGCTGCGCGGGCACCTACAACCCTCTCACCGAGTGGACATACCGAAATAATAATCGATTTATCGCCGCTGATAAGGCGGGGGGCCCTTCGCTGCTCAGCGAAAGCAGTTGTGCCGTCAGAACCAAGAAAGGAGCGGGCGAGCAGCTCAAGCAACAGTTGATCGATTTCACCGCTGCTCCGCCGCTGCAGCGATGCATTCTGGGAGTCGCCACACAATATTTAACTGCATGAATGCTGAATTTCTGGGACATGTGGGTTCATTTGAGCGGCGTCATGTGTTCCGAAAGCTGTGCGAAGCAAAGGGTCCGGATTTTAGAGCGAAAGATCGACTTCACGACCAAACCTTCAAAAGCTTGGCTATCGCAGAAGTATTGACCTTGACCTTGAATAACTAAACAAGTAAAATAAATATTCCTGCAACCTGGATTCGAAACGGCTGCGGCGCGAACAGATTAGCTTCCTTGGCCACTGCACGAGAGCGCTATGCTATTGCCGAATTTTTTTCCCTTATTGCATGGACATCAATCCCGCTGAGCTACCAGATTCTTTTAGTACGTACTATAGCGCAAACGCTCATAGGAGTGTACGAAAACTTCGCTATCTCCGCAGCCGATCACACCTCGTGTTAACCTGCAACATACTCTAGCGCTGTTCATCGCACATTGTCGTCTTGATCAACTTCCATCTGCGGCACCAACAGATCAGATCAGCTTAACCTCGATAAGAGCATAACCTGAGTCTAATGTCGTCGTCAAATGTGCCGACGACCCAGCTAAGTAAAACAATGAGCCAGTCAGGCTAAACACATGCTTTCACACGTCTACTCGGTTTAACTACGTTAGAACCCTAGCATTTGCTGCGTATTCTAGGTAAGAAGAAAAAATACCCGAAGTAGAGCACGGAAGCTGGTCATGAGGGGCAGCTGAAGAAGCCTTGTTCGGCATATTGCCGCCAATATTTGCAGTGTTTGTTCGTTTTTCAAATCTGCCGCGACACCACCTTATCGCTTTGTTTGCGACGCAAGACGCGACTAGATTTATCTCGATTGATCGCAGCCAGGCAAAGCTGATTATACATTGTTCCGGAATGTTCTAGTAACTTTGCGCCCTTTATCTCGAATGTTCGCTATCAGCTTTAAATTGAGCACGGCTGACAGCGGCGGGCATTCTGTTCGACGACCGCCGAGCACGCTTGTCGCTTCGCCGCCGCCGAGTGATTCAGTCCATTTTGGGTGCAAGTCAGCCCAATAAACAGTTCTTTTAGAAGACCCTTTCGTCCGTCTTCATCGCTGCTTCGACTGCCGTCACCACTACGTGACAATATTTACCCGCCGTGTCTCTGTTAATCAGTGTACATTGGCAAATGGCGAATTTTTAAGATCTGAAGCTCTGAAAACCATTTTAGACTCTGTTCAGCTTTGAGGCAGACCCTTTATCTAGTATTTACCCATCGGTTAGGATATTGAGACCCATAGTGAGAAAACAGCGAAGGCAAGCCGCATGGGAGACGCCCTGGTAGGAAGGATTATATTATTCTAATTACAATAGAAATCAATGTTACAACAATCTGCTCAAAAATAAGCTTATTTGCCACAAGTACAAAAACAGCACTACCCTAATCTGGTGCACTGAAAAGCTTCCCGATTTGTTCCTCATTTTCTCAATTTCTCATTTTGTCAATTTCTCAATTTTCTTATTTTCTGAATGCTATATTAAGCAAAACGGCATAGATCATTCGTACTCCTCAGCTTTATTTATGGCAACCCACCGAGCATTTCGTGAATATATTTGTTTATATGAACAAATAAAAGAACCGCATTATCTGCTGTCACGACCTGCCCTAAGTAGACGTATTACCTTACCACTTCTAGCACCTCCCACCACACCTAACGGAGAAACCTGCTCTGTATAGCTGAGTGCGGAGTTTTCACTGCGGAATACGTTTTGTTGGCCTTGCTTCCCTTAGCTCGACCGAGAATGGCGTGTCCTGGGCAGCACCTAGTTCCTGGAAGATTTCTAGGGCTTAATGATGGCTGAGTACGGAGTCCGAGGCGAAGGCTAGGCATGCAGGCCCGGGTTGAAAACGGCTCAGAGCACTCGCCCATTAGGCCTTCTTGCTTGGAAAAGCGAAAAGCGTCGGGACGAAGTCTAAGTACCGTCGTGACATCCAGGCCTTTTCTACCTATCAATAGACGGCTTCTTCAAAACCTTATTAGCTCGTCCTTGGCTGTCACAAAGTGATTCCCGCACAGTCTTGAAGTGACGGCTCCAAAGGGCTGCCGTGATCGGCCAGCCTGCGAACAGCTTTGATCCACGCTTAGTGTTGCGCCAGTCACTTGGGCAGCCTAACCGCGGTTATGCTTAACTGCGGTTATTGAGCGTAAGTGCGGTTATCGCGAATCAGCGGCCGCTTGGGCGCAACGAACAAGGTGACGCGGTGATCGATAGAGTGAAGCTGCTTTTGCAAATATCATGCAACGCCTCCCTCAAGCCGTCCGCGCCAAGCCAACATCTGTACGGCGGATCCCTAGCGCTAGCGTCAGAAGACCGTTCTAAAATCTCTTGTTCTAGTAAATAAGCTGGGATAAAGGAGTGTCAAAAATTAATCCTTCTTGATATTCGCGGACCCGTACCGAGTCACTGTGATACAACTATAGTTTCTGTCCACAGCCGCGTAGCAGTCGCCGCCGGTGCTTCGCGGCTGACCCGATCTGCTTGCAGCCTTGCGCGCCAGCTGGGCTGCAAGGCGCGTTAGTGCCATCAGTTAGTGCTAGTTAGTGCCATCAGTAGACCATTTACTGCAGCGCTGCGCTGGTCAATTCCAAAGAGCAGTCCACTGTGGCTTCGACGTGAAAGAAATTAGGCCTAGTGACGACCTCGGATAGCGCACTGCCAGAGCGCCGTCGTCCACCGCGCGCGCGGGCGGCATCATTGCGGTAATCTCACGGTATACGGTGCTGCGAGCGTTGCGAACTTGTTGCCTAATTTAATGATGCGGCAGGGACCGGACCTTTTTCGACGTTACGGCGAATGCGTAGCTTGAGTACCGCGAGACGTTGCTGCAATGTGCTGTTGCTGCGCCGTCGGACAGTACTCGAATGCTGAATGAAAGCGCCATCGGACGGCACTCTACGCTGCCTATTTTAATGCGTTGCTCTTGAAACACTATTTCGTGTGAAAGATGTGCGTTGCTGACACGGGCCAGCTCGCGCGCTTTTCTCGCTCGGACGTTGACGGGCACTTTCCGTCCACAGAAGCTGCCATTTTCTCGGTTAGCGACTCAAACCGAGGTCGCCAAGCTCGCGTAATTGCGGTTTAATTGGTCTTCCGCGTGAACAGCAGTAACCATAGTTAGCGAAAACCGCGTTCATCTGAACCGCGGTTAAGCGCGCCCGTGTGACTAGGGACGGTCTCGTGAATTTAGCGCCCGGCAACTGAGAAAAAAGCCAAGGCCTTTTCGTCAGATGTGCCGCATGACTGCAGACAGCCAGTTTGTTTACCTTGCCAGTGGATGGGCGCATGCGCAGTCGCTGTTCGTGAAAACCATGCTGAAAACTGCAGTTCCCGTCCCAGACTGTTGAACATTACTTTGGTTTTCTGCGTATTAATTTTAGACCTACAGTAATGTTCTACCTGTGTAACTCGTTGATCATGCTTTGCAGTTGATCTCCTGAGTGACTTAGCAAGGCAATGTCATCAGCGAATCGCAGATTACTAAGATATTCTCCATTAACTATTATCCCCATCTGTTCCAAGTCCAGGTCCCTGAATACCTCCTGTAAACAGGCGGGGAACAGCATTGGTGAGAGCGTGTCTCCCTGCCTGAGCATGTCACGCTAAGTTGGAGGCTGCATGTCGGAGGTAAGGACGACTGGGAACAAAGTTGAAAGGCGGAAACCCACGCATGGGGAGGGGTTACGAATGTTTTGTTGTTGTATGTATGTTTGTTGGTTCTTATCTCTAGGGCCCTGGGTTTGAGGTTTCCCAACCCTCATGGGCTGGATAAGAATTTCATCGGTTTACTGAAACCTGGGGTGGGTCGCCAGGAATGACTGCCCAATCTTCTGTATTTCTGAAGGCCTTAAAAACGCAGGAAAGGCTTTAAACAGCAGTATAGGTAGAGGCTTCGTGCTTTGCACGTCCTCTCTTTGCCAGAAGTAACCGAGAAGCTAGTTTTTGCTTCTCAACCGTATAACTGAGCCTTGACGGCAACGCTAAAGACCTAAAGGTGTCAAAACGTGAGGACAAAGGTTCCCCTCACTTTGCATTAAGGACTACTGTAAGCTGTAAGCGCTTCGCTACGCTGCTAAGAAAGGAACCCCCGTTGCCCGTTTACTTTTGGCAAAGACGATACTTCCACAGGGCCTAGGCTATAGTAGCTCATCAGTCAATAAGTATAAGTCTCTCTAAACGTTTCTCTGTGCGATATTGTTTTGTGTTTAAGGTAAAGTTTTGTTTTGTCTGTGTGACTCTGCTTACGTAATACTCCTGCAAATTATTTAAATATAATTCTTCATTTGTATCATCGATCGTCTGCTCCTCCACCACGGCTGAATCGCCACGATTGGAGAGGTCTGGGTCCCTCCGGAGAAAGGGAAAGAACCATATTTAGATTTACTCTTCCCATTTTGTAACAAATGTTATTTTTGGTAGAAAAACGGTTTTGCTCTTATAGCGCCTTTTGTCTTATAAAATTTATTGATACAGAGTATTGATACAGGAAAATGTAACAAGAAGGTTAATGTTTCTTTGCATTTGTTTAAGTGTCTAGAATTTTTACCTTTAACTAACAAATTGGTGGCGCCTGCGTTGTAGATGAGCAATACTAGTGTTCTTTTTATTATTCTGTGTAAATTATTAATGTACAGACAGGAAAGAAGGGGCCCTAAAATAATTTTTTGTGGCACCGCTGTGAGAACGGCTTTCAACTATGATGAATATTAATATAGTGAGACGTGCTGCTTACGGTTCTTCAAGTAACAGCTTAAAAGGTTATATGCTATACTATGAACAACACATTACTATATTTTTAACCCAAGTTGTATGACATAAGGAATCAGAAGCTTTTGATAAGTCAGCATGTAGCTCTAATGTTAAAGAATGATTTCTAAGAATAATTCCTGTGTGCTTTTGCAGTGTGGTTTCCGTGGAACGTTTTCTTTCGGAATCCATGTTGGAAGTTATGCAAGAAGACTCTCTTGTCACGTTTGCTACCAATAGCTCTCACACAAAACAGAAACATAAAAACAAACACACGGCAGCGGTTGTCTATTACGATAACATCTGCCTTATTTAGTGGTTGTGAAGCATTTAAAGTAAATAAATAAAGTAATGTTAACGAAGTTTCTGCAGCTCTAGTTGCAGGTGTGCAGTCAAAATCAAATACGCATGCAGCAACAGCAGATGAAAAGGAAGTTCTGTTCGTAGTATATTCAAGTAGGTTAACATATAATACCCTCCAAGAGCAATTGGAAGTTTGTTTTCTGCTGCATAGCAAAACATATTTTCGATTAAACAAAAAATATATCGAACGATACCACTGTCTGCCTATATAGTCCCACAAACGTAAGTTTGTTGCCACGAAAAGCTACAGTTTTGTAATCATCTTTTGCAGCAGTATAATCACTTTCCACGTTACATTCACAGGGCTTTTTTAACTAAAAGGGAGACGCCGTGGCCATGCCTTGATTACCGTGTTACGGAGAAATGAGAGTATGACTGTGGTGTATACATCTTTGAGTTTCTGTTATACCATGCTTCGATGAGTATGAACACTATGAATTAAAAATTAAGGCTATCAACAAGAAATTCTATCCATAAACTTTCCACTTTGCTGAGTGACAATCCTGTTCTAGACAAGAAAAACAAGGCTTGTGCTTTCTGCTAAAAGCCAAAAATTTATGGCTCAAAATGACCATATTGTACACTTAAGTTTTTGCATCAGGTCAACCCGTGTACTGCGTCAATGATCTCACAGCAGTTGCCGTGTCGCCTGTGTCCTGCCGTATCAATTTTTCTTTCTGTTTGTGTGACAAGCGAAGTGGTATCCATGATTGGTAACCCAGCCGTTTGTTTCCACAAAAAATCCCCGCCTATTTTTCGCCACGTTTTCTAGTATGAACGCAATGGCTTTTCGTATCTTTCAAGCACTCAGTGTTTGCTTAGCCACAAATCTCTCTCTGCTTGACAGTTTCAGCGTAGTAGCATTCCGGAGACTTTATCTGCATTTTTCTGCAAGGCGATGAATGACGGATGCGTCATTCGTATCAAGACGATAAGGGACACCGAGAACACTAGAGAGCCTATAAACTTTCATTCACAGGTCTTCTTCGGATGTACCACGACATTCCACATTCAGGCGTCCGCTGCGCCATTCAAGTTTATTCACAGCTTCCTGTACCCGGGAAACATTTTCAGAAATCGCTTCTTTGTCGATTTTGTTAACAGGTTTTTAAGTGACTTTATGTGCACATCTTTATCATGGAGACATTTAAGAATGTCATAAACCCTGAAGGACATTTCCTGAACCATGAGCTTCATGTCTTCCTCAAAGCATCTGAATTACGGTCCCTAGCTGTAGCTCAATATCGCTGGCACCGACACCCTGACTGGCTTTTGTGGCCGGCGACAATGACATTTACATCACTTCGATATGGCCTTGAAGTGCCGTCACGTTTACAATAATATATCTGTTCTCTGACGTCAGCGACAGTTACTCTTTTGTACTGAACTCCTGCGAAATCTCTCTTGCGCAGAGTGACCGAGAGAAAAATGCTTAGTTTCGGCTGCAACACTGGCACAATGGCTGCTTCCCGCTAACATACCATGCAAGGTCACCAGCAAGCCACTCAGCGCTCTAAACGAAGGATCATATAGTAGCTAAACCCAGCTAAATTAACCAGTTTGTGCCGATGGCTTGGTGAAATTAAGCAATCATAATTCGCTAGATCATTTTCTGCGAAATGAAGGACCACTTGGCACAAATTGATCTAGTGATTCACGATTGCTTGCTTGCACCAGGTCGCCGACACTAATAGGTTAATTTAGCTGTCTTAAGCTCAGGCAAATTTGTTTCTGTCTCGCAGTTTCTGCGAAATGTGCGAGGTACACATGTGTGTGCTTGAACGCATAAACCAGTGCTGCTCATTTATTCAGAATCAAATGTCAGCTCCGCACAGACAACACCAACAACCTGTTCATTTGGTCGCTTACAAAAGTGCCGACCGCTTGCACCCGTGCTCGTTTTAATAGGGATTTATACATGCCCTTCTGGACAGCACATTTTTTCCTGGGGAACCGCTAAACCAAGGCTTCGGCTGCTAAAACTGTCTGAGAAAAAATAAACTGACTGCATGAAATTTGATAACGTCTGTATACCACACATTAAATGGGATGTGTCTTTCTCGTCGCTTAAGAGTGGGGGAAAAAAACCTTCGAAAGACTAACACGAGGCAGAAGCTAGGCAGGAAACGCACTTGTCACATGAGCTGAACGAGCTGTTTGTTAGAAAAGACTTGAATTTACTAACCAGAGGCCGATGAAGGAATTGTTATTGGTGTCGGCCTTGGAGGAATTCTTTGGTCGAGATGCAGTAGCGTGAAGTTTCCTTTTCTTTGCTGCCACACGAGCCCCATGGTGGCAGGAAGTCATGGGTGGATCCACAAACACATTCGCGGGAGAGACGCCGAAGAGTACAGGTTAAAGAAAAGCGGCAGTCACGACTGAAATGTACAACTTCTTCAATTAAAAAAAAAAAAGAGGGGGGGGGGTAACGAATGGAGTGACCGAATTATTTGATCTCTGAATTAATATTTCTATTGGGTTTTTTTTTCGCCAATCTGCCTTTCACGAATCCCAACAACGAGTAGCCGCTTTTTCATAACTGACTGATAAAACTAACTTTTTTTTTACTTGCTGGTGGTCCCTGTATTGGGGGATCCTGGCGCACAAGTACGCGCTGTGCCAGCTAGTGCTGGACGCAAACGACACGTCTTGACGTCTGAACTTGACAAGAAGTACTGTAGCTTTTTCTGTTCTTTCTTTACCATCATAAGCGCGCACACACACAAAGAAATGGTTACCCCTTTTCACCTTTCTTTTTTTCCTATTCCTCTGACTAGACGGCATTGCGTACTCCTGTTCGGTTTGCAGGCGCACATAGAACGCCAGGGCGCAGAATTTGCTTTTTCGGAGTGTCGCCTGAGAACCCTCAGGTGTCACCCATTTGCTTCTCTCAAACTCCACGCACATAATCAATCAGAGACAAGAACAATTATCCCCCACCGCAACCCCACTCACAACCTCTCGCGGGTTTCGTGCGAAACGCGGGCTAATCGCAAAAGAAAAAAAAAAGACGGACTCGAATAAATGCCGCAGATTTGGTGCATTTCCTCGCAAAAGAGGCACCAAAGCGCGCACGCAAATCGCAAAGTCCGGGATTGGACCGAGCCGAGTGACGTCACGTGGCATCAATTGGGCGCCGGACGGCAAACTGGCGCGCGCGCTGCCCACTCGATGCACGCCCACGCCGACGTCGCCGGTCACGTGACGACGTCCGAAAGTGGCTCCGGGCTCGGGAGAGAGGGGAAGGGTCCCGGCAAGGGCGGCCGGTATAAAAAAACTGCCGCTACAAGTGCGTCCCGCGAAGTGGCAAGCACCCAGGAAGGCGTCTTCCCGACCGTCGAACAGCACTGGTGAGAGGGACAGCGCACATTCCGTTTTTCCGTCCGTCCGTATTGCGCCTATCTTGAACGCAAATTCCCTGTTCAGCTTGAGTGCGATTGAGACTCACTAAGCGTTAAAACTGGCAGAAAGGGCATGAATCGGCGCTTGTAAGCGCCAAATCTTGATGCTTGAAGTTGCCAACGCAGCCTCTGTAAACAATAGGTTTTTTCGCGCACGGAGGATAATCAGATAGTTTTTCACGATTTCCCGCCGCTGACAATTGCGAGAGCGGGTTACTAGTGCGGACGGCAATGTTGAATGGTGGCGTTTTACTCAGACCAAACTAAAGGAGTTTCTTTCGCTCTTCATTTGGCAGTCGCAAAAAAAGCTCTGCTGAGGTTTCCTGTTATAGAAAGAAAGCAGCAAACTTAGGTTCTTTTGTGAGCATGTGTTTCCATTCTTTTTGTGAAACCGGGCTGTAATTCATTCACAGTAAATTCAAGCTACCAGTCGGTAAGCCGAATGTACAACTGCATTTACGCTGTCAGGCACTCTAGTGCAGCCTAAATCACGCTAAGAGCAGCAAACATATGTGTGTGCCTCTGATATTTACTTCATCATGTTGCTAAGGTCGAGCCTTGAGTCGAGACACGACTGGCTGTCGCACGTCCAACAGCCAGTCGCACGGCTCCAAACGTGGGTTCATGTGTCCAAGGTGGACATCTGGTTTGTGCAGTGCTTATTGCTGGAAGCGCAATAACAGAGTTCGTTATCTCACCACGAGGCATTGCGAGTTGTTGCTTAGCACGGACCGAAAGTTTAAAGAACGAAAATGTTAATAAGCCGTTTCGCATAAAGCTAGAAGCGTCCTGATGCGGTAGGAAATTGGAACTGATCAGTTGCATCGTTACATGTCACAGTATTGGAGAACCTGAGAGTGCAGTCATCACTTGAGAAGTGTTGGTTGACATATCTCTGTGCAGTTTTCATGGAGAATTCACGTTTCATCTGGTGTGTCGCCGCGCTCACGACGTACAGGTATTCGCATGCACTTGCATCCTGATCTCCGTTATTTCATTCGAAATGTCCCTAACTCCCATTTTCACCTTCGTATAGAGAACTGGAGCAAGAAATAAAAGTTGCAACACGTCTTTCCTCATACAGCTTTAACTTTGCATTTGAAAATGTCCCCTATTAATTTGTATCCAGAGCCTATGAAACATGCTAAGTAGTTCACCGGTATTGTTCTCACAACACAACCTTTCCACGTTTAACTTGCCGCGTTATCTTTGTCCCAGACGATGGGCAGAAAATTTCCGAGTCTGCAGCTGAGGCCTGGAAATGGCTTTTGCCCAACAGCAAGACCTTAAGTTTATTCGGTAAAATATCTCTCCTTCGTACCGCTCTCTTCCGAAAAGTTGGCAGTCTCCGCACTCCCCCCAAAATTATTGCTAATTAAAAAAACGTGTCCTTCAATTGTTGCGCTGGGTAGACTTTTTGTCAGTCACTTCGCTTGCTATAGCGGCTGCACATTCAATGGTGTGCTAGCTGCATGCGCGTGACTAGCATTTCTCAGCAAGAAGACCGCATCCAGCTGGTGACCAACAGCTGTTTAGAAGAAAGCAGGACAGCCTGCTACTGCTAAACCAAAAGTGAAATTAATTTGGTCGTACGCAACGCATTAAGAATGTACGACAAATCGAGTACAACTTTATTAACGCAACTTTAGCCAGCAACGATACTCCTTCCAGTCTTTTCCACTTGGCGATACCAGGTGATGTGGCCATACCGATCAGCTCTGCGTTTTGTGTGCGTCCTTCAAAATCACACTAAAAGCGATTTCGCGCATGCTGCTACCAGAAACATGAGTTCAGACTTTTTACACGAAGGCTTTCTTTGCTTAGTGTTGATGCGGCCATGCTCCACAGTACAAACGCTTTCCAAAATGGCCGCTTGCATTTACCGCGGTCATTTGACTTGTGAAGTCATCCGTGCAGTTGTGAAAACCCGGTGGTGAGTTCATTTTGGCACTCCTTGCGGCAAACGCTGCCCTCTTGGTTGGACTTCGTCATGTTGGCTTAGCAAAAAGTACGGACCCTAGTTAAAACCAGTCAGTCAGTCAGTCAGTCAGTCAGTCAGTCAGTCAGTCAGTCAGTCAGTCAGTCAGTCAGTCAGTCAGTCAGTCAGTCAGTCAGTCAGTCAGTCAGTCAGTCAGTCAGTCAGTCAGTCAGTCTTTCTTTCTTTTCTTCTTTCTTTCTTTTTCTTTCTTTCTTTCTTTCCTTCCTTCCTTCTTTTTACCTTCTTTCTTCCTTTCTTTCTTTCTTTCTTTCTTTCTCTCTTTCTTTCCTTCTTTCTTTCTTTCTTTCTTCCTTTCTTCCTTCCTTCCTTTCTTTCCTTCTTTTTTTCTTTCAATACTGCAAACCTTGTACAGGTTTAAGCAGGGTGGGCAAAAAGATAAGCAAAGCAATTCAAACAATGTTAATAAAACATCCAACTACCAAAGTACGGCGAGAGGCAATAAAGAATCATTCCAAGTGGCTACAGGACGAGGAAAAAAATGAAAATTTGAATAATTTTTTTTGTGAAAAATACGGCGTCAGCGAATTTGGATGATAGTAGGGAGCGTGCATCGACGCTAAAGGAGACAGATAGAGTGGTGAGTTAATTGCTAGGTTCCTATTCCAAAGAAAGAAAAGAAACTGCAAACGTAAATTTTTCCTTCGTTGTTTGAGACATTGAATGCCATTAGCCTGGATTATTTCAGAGGGTGAGCTATACGGTAAAAAATTTGAGTGAATAACCTTACAGCTATCCTCGGCACCTTTCGAGACGGGCAATATTGTGTTTAGTAAACGGGTCCCAAACAACGCATGCGTATTCGATTTTCGGTCGAATTAGTGAATTTTAAATGAAGAAAAAACATATGCCAGCTAGAAGTGAGTCCGTAGGCCAATGTCGGGTGCGTAAGCGTTTTTTTTTGTGTTTTTCAACGCAGTTGGCACAAATACATCTGAGTCATACAATACCGCTGCACTCCGGCACTCCAAGTCTCTTTTATTACGTCACCCGCAGAACTACTTTCATATCGCAGTCATTGAACCACCAACGCCGCCCCGGCGTGGTCTGTCTTTGCGTGCATTGTGCTAACAGTGTAATGTGCAACTACCAAACGCAAACTGCCATGAGTGGCGCGCAGCTCGCGCTAAGATGGTGGATGGTGATGCTCTGCTTGAGAGGAAACGCGCGTCTCCTTGAGGTAACGATAAATACAGTTGCTTACGTGCTCGGAGCTGGAGCGCTGCGCCGCAAGCGCGCATGGCTCGAAACAGACGGGCGCTATAACCGAAGGGCTGGCTGGGAGGGCTCCGGTCTAATTCCTGCCAATGCCGGGATAGGTTGTCAAGCCCTTTTTTATTGGCAGGTTAGCCAGCCTTTGTTGCAGTCGGTGTTCCGAAATAACTTTTAATTTAATCTCATGTGCACAGTGCAGAACCAGCCATTCTCTAATTCTAGTTAATAAATTTTGGGTCACAAAGTTTTATGCTCACCTTTATGCTGAAGCACTGAAACTCGTGATGATAACGGAAGTGCAACCAACAGGAAAATGTGCGGGATGTGCCAGGAAAAGCTATACTTGCCGTAACAACTTTCTTTCGGCGGCATAGGTTACGGACTTTGGGGCGTTCAATTTAGATGAACTAAACAAGGAGGGTCGGCTGTTATAGGTCTTTTATCGTACCAGATACGAAAGTCCCCATAGACTTGGTGCTGCGAAATCTGTGACACTGATTGGTCTGGATAGGGCCGCCGCGGTGGCTGAGTGGTTATGGCGCTCGTCTGCTGGCCTGTAAGACGCGGGTTCGATTCCGGCCACGGCGGTCGAATTTCGATGGAGGCGAAATTCTAGAGGCCCGTGTGCTGTGCGATGTCAGTGCACGTTAAAGAACCCCAGGTGGTCGAAATTTTCGGAGCCCTTCACTACGGCGTCTCTCATAGCCTGAGCCGCATTGGGACGTTAAACCCCCATATACCAACCAAACTTAACCATTGGTCTGGATTGCTAGGGCTACTCTATGCTTGGTGGTATAGAGACTGCAAGATGACACCTACAGCTAACTGCACAGTTCCGTGGGTGGCGTCTTCAACTGCGCCCATGGATATTGATTCGCAGTTTCGTAACTGAAGTGATCGAAGAGCTGTGGCTGGGTATCAGAAGTGAATAAAAAGGAGCGTATCGGTAATGGGCTTCTGTACATGATACTCATTGCGCCAGGGGAGCCCGAAATGCGCGTCTTCAAAGCACGACCTCCTCCTCTATATGTGCAAGTCTGTCGAGGGGGAAGTATCCATTGTCTGTTGGGGCCAGTGCCCGCCGAACAAAGAGAATAAAACTATGCGTCATTCGTGGGGGCAATGTTCTTTCTGAATAGCATTGTCTTCAGCACTGGCTGTCGCGAAGGGCACGGTGCCATAGTCACACTCGCGAAGCTGCAAATAGTCTCGTATTTGGACACACCGTACATACGTAGTTCAGTCTCCACGTTGGCAAACTCGGAATGTTATAGCCGCCTCTTCGCATTGATTCAAAGAGAATAATTAACAAATTTTAATGCAGCTTAAATTGTTCATAAAATCAAGTCGTTATTGGAACGGAGTCTACAAAACTTTTTACCGCGCTGGCATGGGGTATCGGCTGGTGTCTGAAAATGACACACCGAAGCAAACGCGATTAAGGTATGCTACCAAAGCAAACCAAATAGGTATGCTATTGGTTTGGTGTCACTCCGTAATTTCAAACGGCACACCCGTGTGAACACATCTCGCGCCCATGCAATTCGTTCTATACCTGAGAGATCTGTACTGAAAAGGGCGAGTCAGAAACGATTCAGAGCTTATAGTTCCCGAATAGGGATCTATATTTTGCTTTGAGCAGCAACAAAATGTGATCTTCACCACCAGCTGCATTATTGTTCCTTAATTGTTCTTCCCGTGACATTGCAAGAGCGTCCATTGGCGAGCAGAATTTTCAATGAATGTGGACCCATGTAGTGTGAACTACTGCGCCAGAATGCCCGCCGCTAAAGCAGTCAAGTGCAGATTCCTAAATTTGCTAGAGGTCAGCGCGGTGTCGTAGTTATCCTACTCGCGGGGGATGTGGGCCTCCAGGAATATTTGTCACAGCGTTGAGCGGAATGAAGCATGCTGCTGCATTCCGCCCAGCTCTGCTAGGGACAGAGAGAACTGGGACAATTCGCGTCTGGAGAGCCTAAAATAGAATTGCCTGGTTTGGATATTAGTCACCAGCTGGTTATCGTGCAAGCCGCTTTTTCCAGTATTTAGTTTTACGGCCGGATATGACTGCAGTTATCTTGTCAGCGCAGTAAACTGTTCTTAAGAGCGAAATCTCGTGCAAAAAAAAAATCGAGGAAAAAAGTTGTTGGTCACTAATTACGAGCTTTTTTTTGTGCACGTGGTTCCAGTCTTACTATATTTGACGTGAAAGTTCTTGCTCAAATAGATTTTTGGTAGTAAAACGCGTTTTTCGTCATTTGAGCAAACTGAAAAAAAAAATGAATATAGTAGCTATGAAAACGCACATCCCAGAATATCCCGAGCAGACGGCTCACGATACTTTCAGAGCGTCAACTCTACGTGTACAGAAAGGGTATAAACTGCGCGAACAAGACGGGACGAGAGGCACACAAATCGACAAACAAAGCGCAGACTTCCAACTGATTTTATTTGTGAAAAACAGATCGTTAATAAGGCCAGAGAAAATAAGAAAAAATAAGAAAAACACTATCAGCATAGGGTTCAACGATAGAAACATCAGCAGAAATTCACGTGTACCGCAGCCTCAACAACTTTTCCTAGTGACTGTTTGCACTACGACGGAACTTCTCAATCATGCAATTCACAACATATTCCAAAAATCCACATGTCGAGGGACGTAACCCGTCAAAAACCAGCTTTACTAAGAACGCATGCACATGGAGGTGGCTGGTTATTGCTCTGATGCCAAAATTTAAAATTCTAAACTGGAAGTGCCCAAGCACGCACATTTTGTATCTCCGAGGAGGTAAAATGAAAAAAAAAATAAACCCGACAGATTTTGAAGGGGACTATTTTCTTTATTTGAAGGAAACAAAGCAGTATGGATTTTAAACGCCCACGAATGGAACTGAGCTCGCGTTGTTCATTCGAGTGGGAGCACAGTGGACGCGACATACGCAACCACAAACTGCTCGAACGAATCCCTCCGACACGCCACTGAATCGACAGTTTTGAAGGCTGGGGACGCCCCGCCTCAGAGCCTTCCTCATGCCGGCACGCAGCAAACGTTGCGCGCAATCGAATAAAACCGGAATGCGCAATAATGCGCGATCGCCACCTCTAGCTAGGCGACTCGTGTGTTGTACATGTGGCAATCTACCACTATTTTTCGTTTTTGTGTTTCGAGAATAGAAACAGATCTTTGTCCTCTCCAGGCTCGCCGGAGGCGGGATGGACGCGCGAAGTATCGATCTGAGGAAGACGGGGCTCGCACGCTCTTGTTCGCAACCCGAGCCACGCGCACGGCGGCGAAGCCCGCGAGCAGCAGCAGCAGCTGCCGGTGGCTCGGCACGCGGCGATTCTCGCGCGGGACCCTTTTACGAGCGCGTGCTACGGAGGGAAGGGGGGGGGGGGGGGGGCGAGAGCGCAACAGCTGCGCGTCGTCCGTCAGGGCCGCGACGTGTTCGAATCGCCACCGCACCCGACTGCGAGAACAAACAGCCCGACGGCTATTTGCTCCAGGGAGAGCCCTCTCGAGGGGCATTGATTGGCGACGGCGGTGGGAGCAGCGCGCTTGGGCGAGCCGGCATTTTCTTGCAGTGCGGCTCTTGGAAATGGGTCCCTTTCGGGAATGAAACGTGTTCGCTTCTCGATCGGAGGGTATCGTAAATGCTGCCACGGTGACAACAGGGAGAGCGTGGCCAACAATCGAGCGTTTTGGGGAAGGGAGTAATGCCGAACAGCGAGCTCCAGGCATCCACTGCACCTGCACCGCCTCGTTAAAACCCGACCTTCTCGACCCTTTGGAAGGACGGAGAACGCGTCCGACCATCGCGAGTCCACTGCACTTCTTGCCTGCCTCCCGTAGGAGACGGAAAAGAAGAGCCCGTAAAGAAAGGACCATAGCTGTGACTCTTGACGATTTGCTAAGGAAGTAAGCAAGCGATGGCTGAGAGCAAGAAAAATTGCCTGATAACTAGATAGGTGACGCCTATTTCATTTATCTCAGTGACGGGCTGCTCAAGTGCGTTCAGGTCGTTAGACTTGCAAATGATAAATAAATTAAAATTGTCAAAAAGTTTGGTCGGACGACTAATCTCGTATTGGGAAGCTTAAATTTTCCTATGTAAAGAAATTAGCTCGAAAAACAGACAAATGACAACGGGCGAGACATACGAGACGAATAACAAGCGCTATACCTACACTACCAGGGATCACCCCTTCCCTGAGGCAGAAGTCGTGTTATCGGGCTGGATATGTTGCGCTGACAATGTGCAGTACTAGTTGTTCCAACAGGGAAGGTTGAGGAGGTAACTCACAAAAGGAAGGGCCCATTATAGTAGAAATACAGTTCAGAAGGGCGTGCGGTTGGGCTAGTTGGTGATGCATTATGTAAAGAAATTACAGATTCTCTTATTCGGGGAAAGTAACCCAATTTTGTTAGTAGTAAAGTGAGCTAGCATGGTGTGACAAGTTTAAGAGAACATCGCAAGAACGTACGCTGGAGACAGGCGCCACCGCCTTAGCAGAGATATGTTTGTGCGGGACCTGAGTTGAGTTGTTCTAAACTACTCGCCGGTTAGCCTTGCGATACTTCTGCCGCCACTTGCTGCGCCCTGGCGACTTTTTATTTGGATGGTAAGAGTTCTGCAATTTCCACGACTGCAGATCTGTGACCTTGCACACCTAATCTGCCACGCGCACAAACACCCACAATATTCGTCATTTGCCGGTGTTCCCATTTTGAGTGCAGGTGAGTGTCTTGGGGCCTCTCTTGTGTCTACGTCTTTCTCTTTTTAGCAAAATTCAAAAGAAAACAGCGCAAAGTTCTCCTATGGTCTAGTGCTAGTTTAATGGCATGACAGCCTCCTCCACTGCTGCTTTGCATGAGCAGCGGCGAAGCGCGCCTGTATTCTTGTTTAGTTGGCGCCGAATGCACTTTTGTTTGCTTTCTCCGACTCTCAGCGGGTGTGGTTAAACTGGGTGCGCACGGTACTGTCGCCAACATCACTTCCAGCGCCACCACATCTGCGGACGCCATTCTCGAAATAATTTTTAAATGCTACATGAGGTATTTATAACGCACTCTTGACACCTAATTCTTAGCATGGTTACTGATTATCCTTAGTGGTTAAACGGGAAGTAATTTGTCTTAGAGCAGGTGCAACAGAACTTAAGCTAGAAACTTTTACCGGATCCATGAGCAGAAACAAGAAACGAGGTCAAGCACGATGTTTTTTGTCTGAAATAGGTGCATGAGAACAAGTGTTAGGTTTTTTTTTTCGAGGTCGTACAGTTCTCAATAAGCTCGACACACTGGAAATCGCGTTTTTGCAATATTAAGCTGTGTCAGGCTGTCCAAAGCGCTATTCAAACGAAATGAGCCAAACTTTGTAACTTTCGGATTAGTTACATAGCCGGAAGAAATTTAGAAAGGGGAATTAAATTAGGCTTCAAAAACCGACGCCAGGAAAACTGCAGTGTACCGAGAAAGTTCGCCAGAGTAGCTCTCACAGCGCCAGTGTATGAAGACCGCGTCACAGGTTTTGCACCGCCCTTCCAGATCACGTGAACACCAACGTGGTCACGTTGCTTGTCACGTGCAAGTAACAAGGTAACATTCCCCTCCTTGCGACGGCGCTTCTTGTGCGGGCTTTACCACGTTTAATTGTGCACTGCGGTAAAGTGTGCTTTGGCAGACTTTTTGCGATGTAGACGAGCGGAACGTGCTGTATGCCCGACGCAGGGCAGTCATTGTCAATGGCTGCTCGTGCTCAATCACGATATAAATCGACAGGGCTTCGTTTAATTCACCCAGTAGGGCTTCAGATGGTTAGGAGCCTATGCTGAAAGTTCACTAGTGGAGGTCGTGTGCAAGCTACTGAACATCCACCAGTTCGCCTTTCGTTCGAGTAGAAGAAAAAAGCCTAGTACCGCAGGAATAACCAGCGATAAATCGTAAATGTTCACTGTGTTACACACGCACAGCCTAAATAATAGTAAATTCTTAAGTGCGACTGTATATAGGAACAGAAGGGAACAGTGCTAGCTAGGCAGCCAACTGAAGTTTGACAGATACAGCAAGCTGAATCATTTTATGACGAATAAAAATAAAAAGTGATTATAAAAGATTCTGAACATCTGCGAACTGCTCTCTTCTTTCGTGAGAGCAAGCTTTTCAAGAACCGCTTTTTAGTACAGATCACGAGAAAAATAAAACGTTTCAAACTGGGTTTAGTGCAGAGCACGTGCTCAGTGTTTAGAAACACCTAAAGATGCGAACCCGCGTTCGGGTCGATCCTACGTGGAGTGCATCTGGGCGGCGCAGACGCGTCACTACATTTTACACTGTAAGATGGCAGGCACAGTGGAAAGGGAGGATCGGTAAAGTAAGGAAAAGAAAAGTTGCAGCCAGGTTCCGCGCCTGCTCGGTTGCCGCGCTCGACACAACCGCCCGAGGGAGAGAAGACGCAGACGCCCAAGAAAGATGCCAGACGACAATGGTCCGAAGGGCCTCGTCTCATGGGCTTCATTGATAGTGGGCGACAGCCGCGCACATAAGCTGACGGGGAAAGAGGTGAAAACGATGGTTCTGATCCCTGCTGCGCCGGGGGTTCCCATCGCTTTCAATTAGGCGGCCTTCCTTGCCGGCCGTCTCTGCACTGGAAGCTACGGACCTGCCAGATAACTCGTTGCGGGCAACAGATTGGGCACTGCAGCACAGTAGAACATCTGAGCCTGGAACAATACGCCATTGATTCGCGCGTCTCATTACAGCCAGGCGCATCCCGCACAGAGAGCCCGTATACTGAGAGCATATTTGCGCACGTGTCTTTGGCACTTTTGTCTCAAGGTCATGGTTCCATTTGCGCTTGTTCCGCGACCGCCCTTTGGAAGAGACAGATGCTCGAGTAAGATGCTACGTTGTTTTCAGACTTCCATTACTGCCGATGGTGCACACAGATTACTTACCACCCACCATTTGGCAGAAAACAACTTCCTGCTTCGTGTGGTTTCCGTAACTGACATGGGCTGTTTTCGTATGGTGAGCTGCCAAAATCAAGAAGGAACCAAACTGTAACAAAAGTACCGCCAATTTCACAAATCAGAAATAAAAACGTTTTTTTTTTTAAATTTCACTCCGTGAAACAGGGATAAGGCACACAACAAGACTCATAAGTCGTCACGCAAAAGAAGGAATACAAGGAGAAGAATGGGCAAGAAAATGAAATAAAAATAAATTTCCAGTCCGCACCTGAAGAAAGGATACAGAATTTTTCCTGCGCTGTGCCCCCCGGGGTGGTTCAGTGGTTATGGCGCTTGGCTATTGAGACGGAGGACCCGGGTTCAATCCCAGCCGCAGCGGCAGCGTTTCGATGGCGGCGAAACTCAAAAGGCGCCCGTGTTCTGTGCGATGTCAGGGCACGTTAAGACCCCAGGTGGTCTAAATTAATCCAGAGCCCTTCACTACAGTGCCTCTCATAGGCTTAGTCGCTCTGGGAGGTTAAACCCACCTATCATACGACCATTTTTTGTGGACAACTTCACTAAGGTTAGGACGAAGAGCTCATCTGCGATGGACCGCGGTGTATTAAAAAAAGGTGCCCGGCGAATAAAAGATCGCTTATGGGACACTTTCTATTTAGAGCTTTAGCTCTACATGTCGCGTTTCGAGCCTACGAGTTACGCTGATTCCACGCGTAGAATCCAAGATGGCGGGCTCCAAGTGGTTGCCATGGTAACCGACGTGATTACATAATAAACTAAAGTCATAACAGGCGGCAGTGTGATGCCCAAGCACTACAACCCGAAACTGAATCGTTTAGTGTCGGGTTGTGGTGATTAGGCGTCACGCTGCCGCCTGTTGTATATATATATATATATATATATATATATATATATATATATATATATATATATATATATATATATATATATATATATATATATATATATATATATATATATATATAAGAGAAGTGGGCACTTCTACAAAGACACTTTTATTTATCAATGTTTCGACCGCGGTGCGGTCTTCTTCAGGAGTGTAGTGGTCTCGCGTCAGATGGACTTCTTCAGGAGTGTAGTGGTCTCGCGTCAGATGGACGTCCATCTGACGCGAGACCACTACACTCCTGAAGAAGACCGCATCCATCTGACGCGAGACCACTACACTCCTGAAGAAGACCGCACCGCGGTCGAAACGTTGATAAATAAAAGTGTCTTTGTAGAAGTGCCCACTTCTCTTAAATCTTTATTCTGCGGAGCCAACGCAACCTACGTTCGCAACATATATATATATATATATATATATATATATATATATATCCCTGTCTGGCAGGCGTCAAAGTCGGGCCACTTAGTCCCGACATTCGTGTAAAATTTGTGGTCCAACCGTTTGCCGCAGGATGTTCCGGATGGTGGCATACGATTCAGCGTTTCGTGTAGCATATACTTACTAGTTAAGCCTAGCTCGCGGCAGGGATTCGAACCAGCCAGCTATATACCCCCAATTTCACGCCTTTACGAATCTTCTTATGAACATTGCGGCTCAACCGTTTGCCGCAGATTGGTCGGGGTGGTGGCATAGGATTTCGCGTTTCGTGCAGCATAAACTTACTAGTTAAGTTATAGTCTAGCTCGCGACAGGGATTCGAACCGGCGACCTATGTTGGGCGTGTTAACGCTCGATATTTCCCGCTGCCTCAGCGTCGGCTCATTTTTTCGGCTACCGATATTTTCTGGTTATATCTCTGCGGAGGATGTCCCACAGGCCTGAATTCTTTTTTTTGTGAACATATATTTCTAAACGTGTATTTTTTCTGAACATCTTTTTATTCCTGAAAATATTAAAAATTGCACGAAAATTACCGCATCAACAATTTCCGCTTCAATTTCGTAGACCGGGTTCTATGCCGTTTTATAGTGCGGGACTGCTGCCGGATATCTTTCCACGGGGGACTCCAGTCCATTAGAGCAGCAGAACCGCAAGTGGCAGGTGTGTAAGCACTTCACTTCGAAGTGTGCGCAATGAAAGAAAAACATGGAAACGTACGAAAAGAACTGCCAAGGCGTACTTAGCGCAACGGACCCAGACCGGAAATTCTGAGGAGCTGATGTTGGAAGCTTGTCAACAGAGCGGAAACCTCAACCCAAAGCAGCTTTCGATGACGCTGCTACAGTAGCTCTCGTTCTGACCCTTTTACCAGCGATTGGTTATGAGCTTCGTGATATCCTGTTGTTTGACACTGCTGTAGAGTGTATCACTTCTTTGTTTTTCACTGCAAGCGAGCTTTACTTTTAGACGCAAGTAAACCTTAGTTAGAGAGACGACTAATAACACCACTGGTCTTTGTTCAGTTTTACGAGGCTGTCATTCCTCTGTTATAAGACACGCTTGGCGTCAGCAAGGGTATGTCGCCGGCAACGTACAGCGTTTCAAAGGGCGCGCTCCTCAAAACAAAACAAAAAAAGTAAAAAGAAGGGGGGGATGCTATCAGCTCGAGTCTCATGGGCTTTGCCGAGCCGGCATCACACGGGCTTGGCTGCGCAAACGCTAGGCCTCGGACAGCTTGGCGATCTACCGGCCAAAACTGACTCAAGCTCCGAAAGATAATCGACCGCCGTCGTCAAACAGAAAGGTGTGCTGACTTTAATCGAGGCGTGACTGCGCGGGGAGACGTCGGAACAGGCTGCGCGTATACGGCCGCCGCCGTTAATCCCCGGCTGCTCTCCTCTTCCACGGTCGTTCACATTACCGACGTCCCTTATATGAGCATTTATGCCGGACCAGGCTGGCGTCAAGGCAGTCTGAGCACCGCTCATGACGATGGACGTGCGTAATCCTTTCTGCGGTCCATCCGTGGCACCGGCGCGCTGACAGCCGGGAAGGAGACAAGCGGTGGCCACTCGTCGTCTTGACGCGGGAAGCGCGTTCTGCCGCGCAGACAGCGACGAGTGGGCTCTCGCGGGAGAGATCTCGCCCCCTTCGCAACCACAGAAAAGCTGCCGGCCATTAGCGTATTGGCGCGGACCGTAAGGCGGCTGCCGCGTAGTTCAGCATGCCGTCGCTTGGCGCTCGCCGTAGAGTCGCTGGATTTACGCGGACATACAGAGGAGGAGTGCTCTTTTGGGCGAGCTAGTTGGATAGCCGGGTGTCGCCGAGGGGAATCAGAACTCGAATGCAAACGCCATAAATAATTTATGCTCGGATAAGCGTTACTCTGCGGAGCCAGCGTCTGAAGTTACTGCCAGAGAAATGACGCGAAAGCTAAATCCGACCGTCATCCGGCTCACATCCGCTGCAGGACAAGGGCCTCTTCCATGCAGCCCCGTCCTGCGCCTTCTGCTAGTCCCCGTATGCTAGCAAATTTGCCATCTCATCCACCCACCTGTTTCTCTCGGCTTCGTTTTTCGTCCCTCCGAATCCACTCTGCTACCTGATAAGAAACAATCTGTTCTTCATCCGTGCCTCGATTTCTACTAGGATACAACTAAATCGTGTTTACTACCTAACTCACGCTCCTCTCTTCCTATGTCTTAACGTCACCCCTATTATTTCCCGTTCCATACCTCACTGCGTTGTCCTCACCTTAATTTTGATCCATTCTTCAGGCGCCGTGACGAGCACTGGGAAGAATATGCACTTTCCTTTCAAGAGATATTGGTAAGCTGGTATTCTTGGCACTAAAGTGCCTGCCAAATGCACTGCACCCAATTCTTGTTCTCCTGCTTTTTTTTTTCTCTCATGCGATTCGAACCTGCGGCTTTTCTAGGCCCAGAGAGGTGTACTGGCTCACCTTTTCCGATGCTATGCCGCCCGCAGTAAACTGTTGTTTCTGTCCCAGGCTATTGCACAAGGCATCAACTTTTTGTTGTTAATAGTCAGTCCTACCATGGTTATTTACGTGATTAGGTGCTGGTGGTGTGAATGTACTGGCAGGATTAGCCTTACGGTGGCCTGTCAGTAATTGCTGCGCCTAAGTCTCCGATTGAAATGATTGCGCCTCTGCTACTGTTCCATAAGGCCAGTGTCTGCTAAAAAATTCAAGAGTGATTGTGCCGCTTTGTTTGGCAGCCCTCAGGGTGCACGATGTGAGAGACGTCGGCCAACGGAACGCTCAGTCTCTTAAGGTTTTTTTTTTTTCAGGAGTGTCTCACGCTCGGCAGAGTTTCTTCCCTGAGTCACGCAGCCGCGCAGTGAGATCAGCAAATCGAAGATTAGCAGCGTTTTCTTCATTGCCTGTTATCGCTAACTATTCCGTAAATATGCGGTCAGCAGCAGCAAAGAGAGGTGTCACATTGCCTGGCATAGTTTCTGAGTGGTTTTCTATAACTTTTCCTGTGGAAGTACTTAAATTTTCTCCCACCATTCACGTGCTGCATGATTGATTACGTGCTAACGTGATGCTTCTTAATCTGTGAAGGTTCATATCGGGTTGTTCACATTCTGTGCATTCTAACCGCACTGTTAAAAAAGGCTAGAGAAAAAGTGTCACCTCATAATACTATCACCTTCTTTAGTGGTTTTGAACAACTGAATTGTTTAGCGGTTTATGTCGAGCTTTCTGTGCTTCAATTTGCCGATTAATTCAACCTCGCACAGTCACTTACTTGCCGCCTGAACAGCTGAGTTAAGGAACTGTCCTCGCCAGCTAGACAATGGTCTCAGGATCGATCCTCAGTCTAAGACAAAATTTACTCTGGTGGCGAAGTCAGCGTGCTACGAGGCTACCCATCTTCCTTTGGCATATCGCTTTCGTCGCTTTGCCTTCGAAGAGGGCGAATATTAAGGGAGTCTTCACTCTCAGCGGTTGAGTGATGAGTATAACTACTGGTTCAACGCATGTAATAATACAGTTGTGCGAAGGAAAATATCTCACCCGGAAATTTTCGCCGATTTCTGAGATATTCTCACCGGGTCAGCGTGACGGCACTGTGACTCACTGGCCTTCCTTGGAAGCCCATGCATGGCCAACGCTTACGGAGGTGGCCCTTGGGCGAGAAGAGCGTTGAAGGGCGCACAGAGTGTGCCGATGGTATCCGATTCGTGGGTTGTCAGTAAATTAAACTAATGAACCCAGCATGATCGAGCAAGGCATCAAAACGACGAGGACTTGTAAAAGGCAAACGCACACAACGCGCTGGCAAAAAATATATTTTATTCGAGAAGAAAGTTAGGCACATTCGCAAGATTTAAAAAGAAATGAGAAACACGAAAATGTCCAGCAGGCACTGGCGCTTTACGAACTGCGTAACCTGGAACACCAGCTCCAATAAGTTCCGTCGAAGGCGGCCACATACACCATCGCCAAGGTTCGCAGCGCCTTTGCCGCCAGCATTTGAATCGCTTCGAAAATTTAGCAAGCGTACTCGAATTGTTCCGCAAGACTGGCGCGAAGCTCCCGCATCATCACATGGGGCTCATACAGCACCAGGAAGCGCCACTTCCCGACCGCAGTCTTGGCGTTTGCGGCGAAGTCCGAGATCCAGCACGTGGTGTCCAGAATGGGAACCCTCAGGAGAGGCAGCGCCGATTGTTGCCCCACCGATGCAGTTCCGGTGACCAGCACGGTCAGATGTTGGGAATAAGTGAACACCTCCTGCGCTGTCTGCACGGCCAGCCCTTGCAACGTCGACATGGTGACCGCCGGGGACGCCTGCAGCGGCAGGTACGAACTGTCCCCCGAGGCGATCTCGCTCACCAGCCTGTGTTGCACCGCCAGCTTGAAGGCCGCCTTGGCGCCCAACCCAGTCAGCGCCCAACCCATGAGGACCTTGACAGTCAGCGCAGACTTGAGGGCGTAATTCTGGACCGGTGGAGACTCACGCAATCGAAGCAGCGCAGCTTTTGGGGATGCACGATTCCCGGGCCGACGTGGTCGAAGCTCACGGAAGAAACGCTGAGATGCAGGTCATTCCCTTGTACCACAATGGCGCAGGGCTTAACAAAGTTGACGCTCGTAGAATGTGGAAATGCCAATGCTCGAGAGCGTCCACGTCACTTGCCGGCGATGGCACTGCCGCTGCCGTGAAAAATCACACATTCTTTGACACGTGCTGAAAAGACGAATAGGTATTATGTGTCTTCCCGCAAGTCTGACTATTGTATCTAATTACGTGAACAGCTCGAAAAGAAAGGAAAAGCTCACGACGCGACCACTCGTTGTTTTTTCGTTTTTGCGCATCAAGACAAATTATGTTTTAATTCAACGCCCGCTTCATTGTCGTCGTTGTCGCGGTCAGTATGAGCGCGTGCACATGTGCATTGTGCGTCTTTCCCTTTTTTCCTGCCAGGCACAACTTTCACATCGCGAGTGAGTGACTGGCAGCAACGTCGACTGCGTCTGCACACGACTAACGTCTCAACTACAGCTCTAAGCACACACGCTGGCTCCGGAAGGCTGCGTTATGCAACTTTGACTTCCACGTTACGCAACACTTGCGCGTCAGGCAACAGTTGTCGGCACTGTCAGCTGGGGCAAAAGATCACGAACAGCTGGTACAGGCTCGAAGCTGCTGCCTTCTTGTAAAGGCGAGCATCTTGGCCCTTACCGGCCATTTTGGTATATGCATTTGTCGGAGAACAAAACGCAGCTTTTCGTTTAGTTATGCAGAAAACACCCGATCATATTCGAAATTGCGCTGAAATCTTCGCCAGGAGAAAGTGGCGGGCAGTGCCACTTAGCTTTAAACTAGATCCGCTCAAGAGTATACTTGTAGAGAAGGAGCGTAGAGGACGGGGGCTAAGCGAATGAAGAGGAAGACGCCAGCTGTTCTAACGAATCACGCTGTCTTCGGAACTGCTTCCTGCGGCGCAAAGTAGTGCACTTGTGTGTCGATATGGCATGTCGGCGTTTTTAGGAGGAGCTTATATAAACCGGGTGTTTATATACTTTAAGTGCTTTATAACTTTAAGTATTTCTCAAAAATAGGCTCTCTGAGGAAGCAATATGGCTTTTCAGCATAGTATTGCCGATATTGGCGGACGCCAGAAAACCGGTGATTCGCATTAAATAGTAAGCTGGTTAAATAATTTTTAATAATTAACTTTCTAACTCTAAGATTTAGACTTCTAGTTGCAATTAGAGACTTTTAGGCGGCTGTTAGTAATTGCCATATCAGTTGTTAGAATTTCAAAGACGTGATTACCCTTTGGCGCGGTGGCTCGACAAAATTTGGCTTTTTTACTAGTTACGTGCAATGAAAAGGTTGATTTGCCGGCATGCTTTTCGAAAGCGCATGTATTTTGGCACGATTCAGCCAAATGCTGTTCACCGCCTGTTTACAGGAGGTATTCCGAGGCCTGAATTGGGGGCAGTTGGGGATAAGAGTTAACAGAAAATACCTAAGTAATCCGCGATTCGCTGATGATACTGCCTTGCTGAGTCAGTTTGTTTTGAGCGCATGCATTTCAGACGTTTGTCCTACGTGTTCCTTCTACATCCAGCCCTCCTCCTGATTCTGGGACGGCGACATCCTGTGAGAGGCACATGCAGCACATAGTTGGCGTCCAAGTCGTAACTGCTGAGCCAATTTTATGTTTTAAAGTAGTTAACTCTGCACGACAATTACAAGCTTACAAAACGACGAAGACTATTCGAAAGAAGACGCATACACAAAACACTGACATTAAAATCGAGTTCTACTGGCGCACAACAGACTCATATACACATGACGTAACAAATTTTAGAAACGCCAAAACGTCTTGCAGTCAGTGGCACTTCTGAAAGAGCGTCGCTTGCAACATCAGCTACTGCACACACGTATATTCTCCGCGCAAGCTCCTCACCTACAGCGTCGCCGAGGTGCGCGGGAACTTGTGCGCCAGCATTTGAATCACTTTTCGTTCGTCAATAGTATGAGCGCACGCTGGGCGCCTCACGTCACCATGCAGGACAGCACCGCGCGTCCGGCTCAAAAACCGTGCCGAGGGTTCGACAGGCTCCCATCAACGCCCAAAGAGCGCAACTTGTGGGTGGAGCCTCTCCTCTTGCGACCGACTCCTCGACCCAGACCGCAGTGTCTGCCAGGACGTGAGCTCCACGGAGGAACAGCGCCGGTGGTAGCTCCGCCGATGCACCTTGGGTGTACGGGTGGATCTCCTGCGCTGTCTGGAAGGCCGGTGACCGGGTAGCCGCCGGGAACACCCGCAGTGGCTGGTACGAAGGGTCCCCCGAGGCGCTCTCGCTCACCGGCGTGTGCTGCACCGCCAGCTTGAAGGCCGTCGTGGCGCCGAACCCAGTCCACGCACGAGCCACGAGAGCCATGGCAGCCAGTGCACCCGAGAGGGGGCTCGAAGTACTCGGCGCAGTGCAGATTGCGCAGAGGCACGAAGCAGGAGCCGACATCCCCAAAGCTCACAGGAGGAGCGCCGAGCTGTCGGTCGTTATCAGAATGGCGGAGTACCTGGTAAAGCTGATGACCATTGCCGGTGTAATGCCAGTGCTCAAGAAACACGCTGAAGACGAAGAACATCCACGTCATTTGACAACGATGACACTGCCAGTACTGTAAAATTACGAGCATATTTTGATACGCGCTCAAAAAGTGAACAGACGTTTGCTAGCACGCAATCCCGGCTATTTTATCCATTTATGCGAACAGCTTGAATTGCATGGACAAAGTTCTAGACGCTGGAGTTTATTGTGTTTTTTTGTTGCTGCTTGTTACATCAAAGCACTGCTGAATGCCAGGCCCGTTTCATCGTCCTCGTTGTCGTGTTCATTGTCGGCATGCGCTGTTGTGCATTGAGCGACGAGACAAAAGCACACTAGTAAGCAGTAGGGCTTTCTTCGTCTCGTCCGCTGCTCTTGAGGGCTGCTTAGATCGTGTTTCTTGAGTATGCATGCATGGGAAAAAGTCTGTACGCGACTCGCGAAAGACAGTGATGTCACGGAGTTTTGATGATGCAGGCGGAGGTATATAGAGCCGGCTACGGCGGCGTTCAGCAAGACTTGCGATATGCATAATCACTGAAGTGGCGAGGCCGGGAAAGGAGGGATTTTTATTGGTTCAGCCTCTGCCAGGTCGCACAACGTCTGTAATTTGGTGCACTTATCAAGACTTTTTAAGGGCACACTGAGGACAACTCTGTGCAATATTTGGTCTTGGTAAAAATCGATCTCGGCTTTTTCTGGGTATGTACATGTGTGTCCGCCAACAACACACACATTTATTGCTGAGAAAATGACATTTAAATTTTCTCCCGCGACTCGATTCAAACTCGCGACGTCTACATCAATAAGGACTCCGTGTTCGTAGTTATTAAGTGAATGGCAACGTATTCTAGCCTCTAGGATCCGCGCACAAAAGCTGTGTCGATGCACCACAGTTTACTTGTGAAATCGACCGGTAGTGGCGAAACCTGTATTTTTTTGCCTTTTAGCTTTGAAAACTTCGTTTTAGGTGAAAATATTGTATTGGTCGTTAGAGTTCGGTTATCTACAAAAAAAATGAAACTTCAATTTGTCCTCATGATCCCTTTACATGCCTGAACATTTAAACCCGTCACTGCGCCTTGACGACCAGTGACGTCAATACTGCAATCCGTTGGTGTCCCACAGCATGCTTAGCTTCACAGGTAAAACTCTTATACCTTGCGTCAACCACAGTGCAGGCAATCTGACGTGAATTTTCAATCCAAAACTACTGCTACTGGTAATCAGGTGGCATCGTCAAAGATCACCTTCACTTAAAAGCACAACACGTGATGTAGCATCCAAGAGTGGAGAGCAAGTGAGTCATGCGTGACCATATATCTTATCGCGTCATGCCTGCTAGAAAAGTATGCCCAGGCGTATGCCGTATCGGAACACAGAACAGGATGCCAGAAACTGAGGCTTGAAGCAAAACAGGCGGGTTTTTGTTTGCTTATACAGCTGCTCAGTTACGACAACTGTAGGAAAGGTTTGAGAAAGTAAAATGCCAGTTAAGGAAAAAAAGCTCGGGAAAAAAAAGGGGGGGGGGGGGGGAGGGGTGCCATTGCTAGCCACGACGTCAAAGGCGCACAGCGTTTCACAAGTCGATTGCTATAGGCGCAAAGTTTTCTACTGTGCACAAGGCATATTGACGGGAAGGGAACAGTGTAAAACACTATATGCACATAAATCCGTGCGTTGCATTTTAGAACTTTCTGTACGGTTGTTTTCTTGTGAGCTGCGCATGAGGGAAGTCCTGGGGCGATCTGTGCCGCAAGTAAGATGTCGCCGACGCGGGAGCTTCTCCTTTCCAAGAGAGGGGAAGGGAGCGAGAAAGGCGCGTCGCGCAAAGAGCAAGTCACAGCCGTGCGGGACAACGAAATAATGCAAGAGATGGGAGGGAACGGATGTCATCGAAGCTATCAACTATGCACCGTGAAAGAGAGAGTCCCGGCACATTCGACAGGGATCCAACCCCGCTCGGCGAGGCGGGGCGCAAACATGCGTGATCGTGTTTGTCTACCCTGCCGAAGACAGGTAACTAAAGAAGAGACGTGGCAAGGAGAAGACGGCAGCGAAGAAAAAAATGCTCAAGGCAGCGGGTGCTCCGACAAAGGGTTGAGAGAGATGCAAGCGGTGAGCGCAGAATAGCAGCGCGTTCGCACGGCATCGTGTTCTGCGCGGACTGCGAGGGGACCTACTCTGCCTAATGGGGCTGCCCGATGCGCCAAGACGAAGCACGCGGAGCCCAGAGTGAAATGGATGGCGCCGCGACGACACGTCTTCCAGACTCTGAGAGCCGCCGCCCACTGCCCAGGTCCTGGCCCGCGCGGCTTCATAAATCTCGCTCGGGGCCGCATTTCACGCAGCCGCCGCCTACGCCGCTAGCTCCGAGCTGCGTCACCTTCACGCACCCGAGGTGGCTTCTCCGCGCCATGCATCGCCAGTGCTGAGGTGCGGGCGGTCGCTGGTGCATCTTCCCATGCCGGGTGCGTCGGGACGCGACCCATGAACGAACCGGTGGCTGCCGAGTCGGTGGCCAACAGCGCATCTCTCGTGAACGGCTGATGTCGCGCGATGCTCACGATCGGAGGCCCGTGTTCTGGCTTTGTCGACATTAGGAATAGTGGGCGCCGCTCTAGGCAAAACCGGCAATTGTTTGGCTCGTGAGAAGAGGGGCGAGGAGGAAGCTGCTTGCTTTACATTGGACCGCTCACATCTCTGGCTCTGGGTATCAACCCGAATACATCCCGGATACGCCCTTGCGAAAGGGCAGGAGGAACCACGCGATAAGTTCCTTCTCGCAGGAGTACTTTGAACTGTTCCATTCGCCTTCAACAATGTGCAGAAATCTGGGCTTATTCACACGAAGTTCCTATTCATTTAGCTATTTGTTTTTAGCCGTGGCGTAACACAAACGTCAAAGGAACCATATATAGGTGTGGATACCTGCCTAAAATATGGTACCGACGTATCGTAACACAATTTTTGATATCTTTTGTTGAGGCCTACGAACGATATGCGTAATCATGGGCCGCGTAGTAGCGATGTGCAGTACTATAAAAAAAGTGCCCGTTTTACCCGCGCTGATTGCAAGAAGTGTCAAGACTTTGCCTGTTTTAGTTTTTTTTCATCTCTGTCAGTTTATTGCAGTCTTGCTGGAGGGCCAGCTCGAAGGCACAAACGTACCGAATGTCAAGAATGTTCACGCTTTCTTATAACGCCCGTTTGTACTGCTCGTAGCGAACTCAAGCGGCGAAGGAGTGATAAACATCAGTTGTCCTAAATATGTCAGGCAGGAGGATCGTTTAGTGGAGTTCAGCACAGACGCGAAAGTGACATGACATTGTGGCGAATACGTTCGCAGCTAATGAGGCTGCTGTTGGCACTCCTTCCGGCAAACGTTTCACGCTGTGTCACGGAAAATTCACGAAACCGCTGCCATTTCACGTTACGCTGCCTCTGACGATGAAGAGCCGGCGCTGTCTACCCGAGCGGATGGTCACCCGCCTCTTCCGCGTTTCTTTGGTCATTGCGCTTGCCCCATCAGTGTTAGACGCGTGCGCTTCAAAGGGGGCGCTCGTAAATTTGGCTCCAGGAAGTATTATGCGCCCTGGGCGTCAGACGGCGCCTTCTCATTCAAAACACATACCCCCACCGCAATGGCCTGCTCACGATTTCTGGAGAATGCCAAATAAAAAGGAAACTGATTGTAGAAATTGCTGAAAGCGCACGTCGCAGTGATGTACGAACGTAAAAATGGCAAAAAGAAGACGCAAACGAACTGGGATGAGAAAGGGGCAACCCGGTAGAAAGTAAAAACTATCGTTTTTTCATAGTATGCACATCGCTGCAAAGTGTATAAGAATTAAAATCGCAAAAGCAGTTGCGAAGGGCTCATAATGCTCTAAATAAAGGAAAAGACGGAGTGTGCGTAGAATATTGAATCTGATTCTTTGCACGCAACACAGGGTGCTTTATTTCTCTTGCTCGTGGGGTACTTTGCAGAAAACTCACAAAATAAGCAGCCGCCGCGGTGGCTGAGTGGTTACGGCGCTCTGCTGCTGGCCTGAAAGACGCGGGTTCGATCCCGGCCGCGGCGGTCGAATTTCGATGGAGGCGAAATTCTAGAGGCCCGTGTGCTGTGCGATGTCAGTGCACGTTAAAGAGACCCAGGTGGTCGAAATTTCCGGAGCCCTTCACTACGGCGTCTCTCATAGCCTGAGTCGCTTTGGGACGTTAAATCCCTATAAACCAAACCAAACCTTTCTGCAGCCTGAAAAGTGGCATCAGGTTTGTGCCCAAACCAGAACATAAATGTGTAGACGAAAGTATTTATTGAGTAATATAGCTGTTTTCGTACCTTCATGGAAATGCAATTTTTAACGTATTATACCCCCATAAACCATGAACCCCAAAATAAGCCCAGTAGAAGTCCACAGGGGTATCGTGTTGGGACACTACATGAGGCTGACAAATACAATATTGCATGACAAAAACAATAAAAATCATGGTGAACTGCTATCGATGAGCCGCTTGAATGCTAGTGGGTGGATGGTGGTGGAAAATTCGGTGGACTGGCCATTCCATTCTTGTGCGGTCCGCAGCAAAAATGATTCCTGAAAAGTCTTAGTACGGGCCCGTGGTAGATACACTGCATTACGGTGGCTGGAGCGGGCGATGCGGTGGGTTCTCTTTACGTACTAGTTATCAGAAGGCAAAGAATGAAAAAATTCGCGGAAAAAGCTCAGACGCGCTATCTTACTCGTGAGGCTATAGAGGGTAAGCTGATTTAAGCTGTTAGCGCCGAGATGCTTGAATCGTAGGAATAATTGGGCAAAATGAATCGTATTACTCTGCTCTGAACCGACTCCAGGGTGTTAGTAAGGTTAGTGTGGTGTTGGTTAAAATAGCATTAGCATACTCCAGCTTCAGTAAGACAGCGAGTTGAGCTATTTAGAACGTACTGACTGTGAATAACAGCGCAGGGACAAGGTACAGAGGAAGCAGTGCCGGTCCGGTCTGCTTCCTCTGTCGCTTTTCCCTGCGATGTTATTCAATCAGTACTCCCGCTTTGGTCGCACAAACGTTTGAATAGAAGTTGCTTAATAAGGGGAGAAGCGAGGGACGGATTACGGCGTATATAACCTAGAACATGGTTTGTAGAATTTTATATGTGGTTGTTAGCATGACACGTCGAAGTTAGGCCAAGCGAAATATGCACACCGAAATATTTAAACGATTCAATTGTTGCAATATGGATGTCATTGATGCTATATTCAGGCACAACGTACCTACAACGACGGTGGATGTGCATGAAGGCAGTTTTAGAGACATTCAATGACAGGAGCCAAGTGTTAGACCAGTACTGTATGCGGACAGCCAAGCTGTCTGCTTTAAAAGAATACGCTCCGAACGATCTGATTTCTGCCGGAACTGCGCAAAGCTTCGGGAAGGTCTTGCCAAACAAAAATATCCGGCAAAGATGATTGATGACACAGCAAAACGCGCAGACACACTTGGCCGTAGTGCCCTTATTAACGAAACTAAAGAGCATACGCTGCTACATACTAACCTCGTCCCAACTTATTCGGCATCGGTGCCTAATGTAGCAGCTATTCTGCGAAAACATCACAATATCCTAACGCAAAGTGAGCGGCGGCTGAAGATTATCTTCTGAGAACCACTGAGAGCAGTAAACCGACGTGCTAAGAATTTCTATGATTTTCTACTTCCTTCCAAAATTACCACCGTATTCAGCGGCTGTTCCCCATGAAACAAACCTCGGCATAAAGTTTGTTCAGAAATGACGACATCACAAGTAGCGGTAAGCACCACTTCTAATTACACACTGAAGATAACAGGAAACTACACATGCGACACAGAAAATCTATAGTCTATCTGCTTGAATGTTCCGTATGCAGTGTTAAATGTATTGGTCAAACTGCGACACCTTTTCGGTTGGGTTTTAATAATCACAAAGCTCATAGCACTAGCTTTCCTAATTTGCTATTACCCGAACACATAGCCGTTTCCGGTAACTCATTCAAATAAACTAAAAGCTACAGTTTTGTAATCTGGATTTCGATCACACCGCGACTGAGAAGTCAGGGAGTTTCTAGTTCATAAATTAAAATCTGCCTCGTCAGTCTTAAACGAAAGCGTTGGAAAATTAACCTGTATATTATCATACCGCCGTTTTTGACGAGTTTGTTCGTATCAATGGGGACCTAATGGGTGTCTTTAATTTAACCGCACAGACACGGTGCCTTCTAAACAAATGCATATGTTTCTGTAACACGTAATTGCCTTCGTATTTGTTTATTTTTTTATTTTTAGCGCATTTAACGCAGCTGTATGTCATTCGCTTTAAACATGCATTTTTCATTCTTTTGTATAACTACTGCGTGCTCCATATCGCACTGAGCTACGTTTTCATTTCGCCACGTGGAATCGCTTAGCACTTTTTTAACGCTTCGCATTATAATTCTAATTCGCATTCTATTTTTCTGACCCACATTCACTACATGTAATCACTGCTTGTTTTGAGCCATTGTAATCTATTTTGACACTTCGCCACGTGCCTTCTTGGGGCTACATATGCTTTTTTTTTACCTTTTTTAACGTACTGCACATTTTTTAATGCGTCACGGAGCGATTGCCACCAAGGTTTGAGTTCGCGCTCTTTTAAGATTGCATCCTCTTTCCACTGTGATACAGATATCACCACCCATATATATTGCGCTGCTAGCCCATTCGCGCTTTTTTCTGACTAAGGCCGGTCCAGCGGCCGAAACGTGAAGTAAACTGCTGGATTTGGTTTATTGGGGTTTAACGTCCAAAAGCAACTCAGGCTATCAGAGACGCCGTAGTGAATGACTCCGGAAATTTCCACCACCTGGGGTTTTTTAACGTGCCCTGGCATCGCACAGTACACGGGCCTCTAGCATTTCACCTCCATCGAAATGCGACCGCCGCGGCCGTGATCGAACCCGCGTCTTTCGGGTCAGCAGCCGTACAGCATAACCACTTAGCCACCACGGCGGCCTCAACTAAATTGTCTCTTCTCAGGTCTGAACCGTTGTTGTGTATATCACGAACCGAGCCCAAGCAAGACTTTACACAGGGTGTCCCAGCTAACTTTAGCCAGGACTTAAAATACGCTGAGGTACCCCGAGACGACGGGACCAAATGCATACTGCCAGCTGTTGTATGGAGCAAGTCACACTATTTTTGTATTGGGGTTAATTGCATAATTAGTCGAGATTAATTAACTTCGCATGCAGCGAAGATAGGCGAAAAAGTCTAATGACAAAATTGTAGAACGGTCCGAAAAAGTCCGATAGAACAGTTTGTAAGTTTACATCTATTCGCTCACTGCAGATGCCCTCAAAATATAAAAAAAACACGTGACATGCCCGCTTACGCGCCGCGACTGCAATGCTCTCAAACGTTGCGTGTACGAACGACCAGATCATTAAGCCCGGTGTGCTGTCGCTTAAAAGGTGACGGGGAAGCGACGCAGCAGCTGGATGTGTGATTTACGCCAGCGGTATGCTTCCCTTGCGAGTGTAATGCAACGGTCCGCACAAGACGGAATGGACGTAGCATGCATATGCTATGATGAACAGGATCGAATAGCTACAGAGGAGTAACGGTGAAGCGCGGCAAGATGGATTTCATGCTTTAATGCATTCTGTCATTTTGATCTTATTTGAACCGCACGAGCAGAATCAAATGCCCCTGCTTACCTAAGGTCGCAGTCTACTAACGAAGAGGAGGATATTAACCAAGACGCAAGCAGGAAGCAAAACAATTGTGGTTTCGCCATTGAATTACTTTACATCGCCAAGATGTTGAAAAATGTGATAAAATCAACTGTTCAACGAACAAGAAAATTTTGGGATATTGGGAAAAAAAGAAAATATTTTTGTCTCAGTAGTTTATCCCCGAAACTTGCCCAAGGACGTCTAATTAACTATAAACAGAGTGCGTAAAAATGTATATTTGTTCACAAGACGACGAGTGATATAGTCACACTTCATTTCATTTCAGTGCAAGGCGCTCGTTTTTCTTTCGAGCGGTCATATTCGGCTAAAGCTGGTCGTGTCTTCCTAATGATGGTCGCGAGCTCCGACTGAACTGGTTGAAAAGTAGGGATGCTGCAGATTTTCAGACATCCAATCAGTGTAAGCGCGATTTCCACATAAAGTCAAAGGCAGGAGCTCTGCGGGGTAAGGGCACTGCCGAAACTAGTTTAACAGGTGCATGCTAAGGCGTTCAGTCGAGACCATTTGCCCCACTCCGTGTCTCACAGTCGAACCACGTAGTGTCTCCGTTGCTTCAGTCACCCAGACCCGATAACCGCCAGCGTATGGACGTCCACTTCCAGCTTAACAAGCGAAAAGGCAACTAGAAACTCAACTTTGCGTTCCTGCAAAGGACTCAACTGCTTACAACGTACTATCAGCTCATCTTGCACACTCTGAAAGAGGAACAATAAAAAACAGATAAGACAGGACGAAAAAGTAAACAATTTTGAGTTCACAAGTTCAAGTCCAAGCAAGAAGTTTGTGTCGTGTTGGGAAACGCGGAATCATTGCGAACAGTTCTCGCGCGCCTCGTTAAAATGACTACGTGCTCTACTCAGACCCGAAGAGCCAACTCGTGCCCGCACGGGCGGAACACATAGTGATGAGTGGCCACAGTGAGCTACAATAATAGTAATCCGGTCCTCTGCGCGCGCGGGTTTCGTGGTCCCTTTCGTAAACTTTACATTATTCGCTTTTTTTTCTCGCTCGGCTTAAAAACAGCAGGCCTTGAACTGATGCGCACCACTGGCCGTCACAACGGTGCTACGCGGAGCCGAGGGTTGTTCGTCACTGCCGGAGGAGGGTACACTTTAGGGCCGGGGTGGCGTCCAACGACGGCGCATTCGGCGCGCCTCGCGAAACACGGAAAAGGCATTAAGGGTGTGGAAGGGCCTCTGTTCAGGACTCGGCCAGCCGCTGCCGTAGTTACAGCCTGCTCTTCTGCGCTGCTGCGAGAACAGTGCCAGTTTAGAGGTCCAGTTTCTATTCCCAAACGGGCGCGCGCAGCTTTGCATCATCGGTGGCCCCAGAGGCCGCGCTACTCTTATACAGCGCGCCCCTTCTGTGCGCCGGAGAGGGTGCTAAGGTGCGAGATATCTTCTCCCCCGCTCGCAGAGAGCCTTTCTGTTCCTTTCTCCGCCCAGCTTTCGTTCGATAAAGTCATCGCGACCCGGCGGACCCGAATAAAACGCAAAAGCATCCCTGAAGACTGCCTGGGAATCGGTGAAAAGCTCTTTTTCTGCTTGCCGTCCGCCGTCGAAGATGGCTATGCTCTATGGGTAGGCAATGACGGCGGGCAGCAGCGATAAGGACGTAACGAAATCAGCGGTGCTTTCTGTCTCCGCAAGAAAGGGGCGACATTCGATTCGCGGTGCCCGCGTAAAGGAAGGCCGGGTCGCCACTTTCTAAAACCCGGGGGCCCACAAATTCGCCGCCCGTTTCCTCGATTTCGTGAACTAAGTGTTCAACGCGTTCATCACGGGTCCGCTCTCGATCTCCGCCCTCAGCCCCGCGCTGTGGTTTCAGGCACAATCGAAGCTAGAGTGCTACCTTGCCAGACGCCTTTAGCGCGCCGTCGACTGTTCCAAACGAGCGACTTGGTTCTATTTTGAGATTTGTCAAACGTCGCAACTCCCGGGTAGTTTTCTCAAATGCCGCAAGCGCTAGGTAGCTCTCCAACTGAACCCACACGAAGCGCTGCATTGGGTGCGGTTAGAATGGAACGCGAGGCAATTTACTTAATTCTAGCATTGCATATACCTTATACCAGGTGTATCCGGGAAGAATACTACAAATATAGTTTTTTTTATCGAAAAAAATTGTTTTTTTAATGCAAAAACATGGGCTTTTCAGTATTGTATTACCAGGGTTGGCGGACACCAGAAAACTGGTGAATCGTCTTAAGAAGTAAGCTGGTTAACTAAGTTTTAATACTGAACTTTTTAGCTTGTAGAGTTGGGCGCTTTGGGACGTTAAACCCCCATAAAACGTAAAAATTAGTTAACCAGGTTGTTACTTAAGACGACTCACCGGGAAGCCGCCGCGGTGGCCGATTGGTTATGGCGCTCGGCTGCTGCCCGAAAGACGCGGGTTCGATCCCGGCTGCGGCGGTCGAATTTCGATGAACGCGAAATTCTAGAAACCAGTGTGCTGTGTGATGTCAGTGCACGTTAAGGAACCCCAGTCGGTCGACATTTCCGGAGCCCTTCACTACGGCGTCCCTCGTAGCCCGAGTCGCTTTGGGACGTTAAACCCCCATAAACCAAACCAAACGACTCACCGATTTTCTGGTGTCCGTTAACACTGGTAATACTATGCTGGAAAAGCCATATTTTTACTTTAAAAAAACCTATTTCTGAGAATTATTGAGTCTTTCCTGTAACACCTGGTATATTAAAACATTTTTATTTTTCTTTATCTTTCTTAGAGCTGATACGTCAGCCCAGACGCTTAACAGAAGCATTTGGCATCTGGGTTTCAATGTGCATCCTAGTAGGAGCGCCTCTTCCATTGTGCTGGAAGCCTCTCCAAATCTTCCTCCTTTTCTTTTTTTTCTCCGGGGGGGGGGGGGGGAGCAAAATTTTTTTTGGAGCCTTTCCGGACGCAAGGCCAGGGCCAGTCTTACTGTTCGCCCTGCTGCGTTTTTCCACGAGGAACTTTTTTTTTCTTTCTTGTAGTTCCTTTTTCGAAGGAACTCCAAAAGAGGCACGCATTGAAAATATAGTAACTACTGCTCCTTGGGTCCGATAAAGGCCCGTAGAATGCAGCTGGAATAAAATTAGATGAACGGGTGACACAGCGCGAAAAAGGTATAGGAGATAGGGAGGAAGGGGGGGGGGGGGAGAGAATGAAATCAGCAAGATTTCCCGAGTCGTCCGGCCGGACGGTGTATTGGGACGACCTGGGTGTCGAATACGTGATCCCCAGAAAAAAGTCGCCCTTCAGCAGCACGCAGTGCTATCAGAAAAGGCCACACCTCATTTACTGTCTCTGCTTCCTTTCGCACTCGGACAGCGTAATAGCGTTAAATAAAAAAAGTGAGGCTTGGCGCCTTAAGCGCCCACTACAGGCTTTGACAGATTTCGTAGCGCAAAACTACAATAATCAGAAATATGCAAACACCCCCGCCACTTATCATAACGTCAGCTTTGCATTTCACGCAGGAAGCGCTAAAAATGTGTGCACGAAAAGGAAAGCACCAAAACGACGGCGAAATAAAACGCTACAGACGGCATAAAGTCCCTCCGAGCTGATGTTTTTAGATAAACGGGAATGATTAATACGGTAAAAATTGCATTTCCATGAAGGTACGAAAACAGCTATATTACTCAATAAATACTTTCGTCTACACATTTATCTTCTGGTTTGGGCACAAACCTGATGCCACTTTTCAGGCTGCAGAAAGGTTTGGTTTGGTTTATAGGGATTTAACGTCCCAAAGCGACTCAGGCTACGAGAGACGCCGTAGTGAAGGGCTCCGCAAATTTCGACCACTTGGGGTTCTTTAACGTGCACTGACATCGCACAGTACACGGGCCTCTAGAATTTCGCCTCCATCGAAATTCGACCGCCGCGGCCGGGATCGAACCCGCGTCTTTCGGGCCGACAGCCGAGCGCCATAACCACTCAGCCACCGCGGCGGCTGCTGCAGAAAGGAGCAGTAAGGTCGGTTCGTAACCTTGATATATTTTTACACATTAGGCCAGTCTTTAATTAGCTTGGAATACGCCCAACAGATCACCTGTTCTTGCGTAGACTGCTACTCGAGGCATTCCGTCTCGGACAAACTTATCACGTACAGTTTAATAAGACCTTTGCCTCAAATGAAACTCTGTGTAACCTTAGGCATGCATGGCACAATTTCAATACCACTAATCCGCACAAAGTACAGAAAACAGATCTTACACTTCCTAATTTCGACGTTACTGAACAATAATCCTAGTATACTGGAAAAATTGCAGACCTCTTGATTAACCTTGAGGTTTAAGAAATTTTTTAAATCACAGCTTCTTCACTGTTTTAATGAATAACTTCAATTTGTACCTCATTCTTATTTTTTATTTATAAATTTTGTGCTAACGCTTTGGAACGTTTTGTTGTTCTGGTGTTTATTTATTATATTTTATTATATTTTGAAAGAATGTATTACTTGCTGCATTGTGGTTTGTTGCAGGGAAAGAGAGATAGAGAGAGAGAAAAACATGAACGGAAAGGCAGGGAGGGGCTAACTAGACGACGCCCATTATACTGTCCTACACGTGGGAAGGGGAACGGATGGAGAGATAGAAAGGAAGAGAGGACAGGCCAATCGCTTCTCCACGTGTCCGTAGGCCATTACTAGCACGGTACACATGGCACACACTCTGAAATTTCATAACCTTGAACTCAATCCTGCTTCCTTCAAGAACTTGAGAAGCGCCTTCATAGCTGTCCTCTGAGATGATGGTTTAGACCAAGAACCCAGAATCTTGGCTTCTGTAAGCGAACGAGGATCTAAACGACGGAGCGTTGCAGCCAGGAGGGCACGCTCACGCTCAAACCGAGGACAGTCCCAAAGTAGGCGCTTTATTGTTTCGTCGCACCCGCAGCTCTCACACGCAGGAGAGTCTGCCATTGTGATTAAGTGAGAGGAATTTGTGAACGCCACACCCAGCCACAGGCGACACAACAGCGCAGCATCGCAGCGGGAGAGGCCGGACGGAGGACTGAGTTGAAGTAAAGGGTCGAGGTGGTGCAGACGGCATGCGGGGTACCCAGGGGAAGACCATAACGCTAAATTCTCATTTCGGACAAGCATTCGGAGATGTCTTGCTGCGTCGGCTCTTGTCAGTGGTATATAGACAATTTTGGTATTGCCGTGGGCCGATCGAGCTGCAGCGCCAGCTGCATCGTTTCTGATAATGCCACAGTGTCCCGGTTTCTATTGGAAGACGATGTCATGACCCTCTTCCTGCGCCTGGTGTTGGAGATGTCTTAATTCAACTGCGAGCTGCTCATGATAGCCATGGCGTAGAGCAGAATTAAGACATTGTAGGTCAGTTTTTGAATCGTAGGACACAGCCCATTTGGGGGGCGTTTGTGCACCGATCACAGCCACGCAAACAGCGGCCAATTCTGACCCGGCGGAGGTTGTCCGATGCAAAGTTAGCTGGTTAATACTTGCCTCTCTCACAGTAATAACCACGGCGCAAGCTGAACATGTAGTTGAGACCGAGCCATTTTTGTACATATGAGTGCGGTCGCTATATTCAGCGTGGATTAGGTAGAGCATCAACTGTTTAGGGGCCGGTGTCGATAACTTCGATTTTTTCGCTATCCACGGAATCGTAAGGCGCACACATGGCTCCCGCAGACACCACAGCGCAGAGGAAGGCTGTGCCGCCGGGGCGAACTGTGATGGGATGAACGACTGGTGGGCAGCTATTACCTTTGAAAACGCTGCGTGTGGTCTTTGTACCGCGACTGACACAAGGTTGTGAGGGGGAATCCTTGTTAGATGCCGTATGTGGATCCGCAGGGTGTCATGGGTTATATGCGTCGAAATTGGGTAGCCCTGGGCGATAATAATGGTTGCAACTGTTGATGCGCTGCGAGAGAGACCCAGGCATGTACGAAGAGTGTGGCCTTGTACAGTCAGGAGGGCATGCAAATTCGTCTTGCATGTGTTCGAAAGCACGGGTGTACAATACGTCAAAAACTCCAAGAAGAGTGCTCTATACAGCTGCAGCACGGACTGAATAGACGAGCCCCACTGATTTTCCCCCAAGAAATCTCAGTAGGTGTGCGATAGAGATGAACTTTTCCTTTACAAAACTGCAATGCGGGCTCCATGATAGATTTCGGTCTATGATGATCCCTAAAAAACGATGAGAAGCCCGATATGCAA
Source organism: Amblyomma americanum (assembly GCF_052857255.1). Classification (NCBI taxonomy): domain Eukaryota; kingdom Metazoa; phylum Arthropoda; class Arachnida; order Ixodida; family Ixodidae; genus Amblyomma; species Amblyomma americanum. The sequence goes on from NC_135497.1 coordinate 44,716,580, forward strand.
TGGTACGGCCGTCGATAGTTAGTGGATAACGAGTCATATATTTGCACGTAAATATCACTATATCACACTTCTGACACGCTCAGACCTTGCTCTCGGAGATAGGAGGAAGTTATGGTTGCTGCCCTCTGAAGTCTTTCTCTCACCTGGAGACGCGCCACAGTGGAGGCCCAGATGCAGATATCGTGGGCATACATAGAGATATGGACGGTATTCGGTAGGTACTTGGGGAGCGCTATACGAGTCAGATTAAACAAAGTAGGACTGAACACTCCGCCCTGGGGCACGCCCTATCTGGTGTACTGCACAGGTGTCGAGCCATCTTCACATATGGTCAGATAGCTTTGGATCCACCTATACATACGTCCACCAATTCCAACAGCCTCTAGCGCATCAAGGATGGCCTCATGTGTCATGTTATCGTATGCACATTTGACATCAAGAAAAAGTGCCGAGCACACGCGCTTCTGGCGTTTCTGTTGCTGTACTGTGGACACGAGATCAATGACGTTGTCTATAGAGGAGCGACCCCGCCGGGAACCCGTCATGACATTAGGGATAGTGTTCAAGGTACCCCTCAAGGTGCGTCAGAATCATTATTTTCATGATTTTTCCCACAAAACTGGCCAAAGCTATTGGCCTGTATCATGACAGATCGAGCGGGGATTCATCTGGTTTCAGTAGTGGTATCATGCGACTGGATTTCCACTGATGAGGAACAACACCGTTTTGCCATGAATGATTGTAAAGGTTAAGTAACTCTCTTCGCGCGTCGTGGCCAAGGTGAAACGGCGCAGTATATGAGATGCCATCTGGCCCTGGTGAAGGTTGCAAAGTGTACACATACTTAAGGTGCTGTACACATACTTAATGCACACATACTTAAAGTGCACATAAGGTACACATAAGGTACACATACTTAAAGTGTACACATACTTAAGGCGGCCTTTGTCAGGCAAAAATATATCCTTTTGCTGCAGCACTTGAGAGAGTTGTAGTCTCATAGAATAAATAAATAAATAAATACGGAAAGAATGAAGAAAGATAAAAGAAAGACCTCTACCCCGCCCTGCCAGCGAAGGGAATGCAGGTATAATGCTGGTTTCTGCCAGAACCGCTAGCTTATTTCGGCTATCTACGCTGAATTGTTTCCAGAGCTCCTTAAAGGAACCCTGAAATGATTTTGATGATCATATTCTAAAGCAAGAGATCTGTACAGGTGGTCTTAATCAGCATTATAGTGATAATTAAAAACTCCGTGGATCATATAATTTACAAATAACTTTAAAAGACTGATCAAGGCTACACAAAAAAAGACTGATCAAGGCGACACCCCACCGCACGTCCTTAGCCGCTTCTGTACCCCGATGACATAAAGTGGGCACTCTGGGCGAGCCTTCTCATTGGGCGCGCCTAAATGACACCGGCGGAATGGGGCGCGGCGGCGTGCAGTCCCGGCCTGTTTTCTTTATTTTTATGGCGCGTCGACATGTTTGAGTTGAGGGGAAGAGTAAGAGCGCCATTTTTAATCGCCGATATTTTCAGTGCTAGTGCAGCTAGATTTTTAAAAAAATTGTTGCGGCGACTATTGATGGAATACCGATCACTCGAGCGCTTTTCTTAACCTCAGTAAATATAATCTCATGGTTCCTTTAATTTCTGCAGTTAATTCGCTTGTTTGATTACGCGTTCTGTGGCGTAATACGCCTCACATAAAATAAATAAGCAACTCAGCAGATGATTGCAAGTCGTTCTCTGCTCATATGTGAAGAATGACTACACGACAGCGCCAAACGATTTAAGTCACGGCAGCCGGGACCAGGAACGCCCCTAACGAGCACAGCTTTTGTTCTGACATGCAGAGCAACGTGCGCTTCGACAGACATTTGTGGCACGGGGCATTCGTTAACAAGCGCAAAAGAGCCGCACGCCTGCCTCAGACGAAACTACAGGGTTGACGCGGAAGGAAATCCGCAGATGTGGCCATCTCGTTGGAGATAACCACCAGGAGAGTGACAATGAGCAACCACCTGTTGGCCGGTAGGCGCGAACGTTGCCGGCTAGAATATCATCGAACGTGAGGCAACGTCGCCGTATGCCATGCTGGGGCGGGGTTTGTCGCCGGTCTTCCGTGTCCTCGCTTGAGAAAGTGGAAGACGAGGACCGTACCACGAAGGAAAGCATCCGCAGTGCTCCGTGATTTGAGCGCTTGCCGCAAAGTCGATTTCGCACGGCCATTGCATTTCTTCGCACACGCAGGGCTCTGTCAATTGTGGGAGACAAAATGTGCGCCAGCCTCGAGGCACTCACGACTACGCCGCAAGGCGCTCGTTCGATTGGCACGTGTCACGCTCGGCGCTGCAGTAGCTACAAGGTCATGCCAAGTGTCCCTGTTTTCTAGAAAGAAGTGCGGCTGAGGCTGCTACCCCAGGAAAAAAGAAATGGGGCCTACGATTCGCCAGGTGCTTTAGAGCTATTTCAGTTTAAATTTCAATTGTTTCGCATCTTATAACGCGCGCAAGCGGCAGGAGTCTGGACAAAAAGCCACACTTTTTTTTAACATAGACTATAGTATGTGCCGCTTACAAAAACGTCATTTTCATTAGCTCATACCAATCTGAATATAGAAGTGCAGAATAGAGTTATGCATATAGTAAACACTAGAGGAGAGTGGGGAAAATACAACGTTTCGTTTCTTAGCGCCCCCTAACTTTCAAATGAGCACTCACAGTAACTTTAAATTTATCGGGTATGACCTGCCACATGTTCGCTGGTTTAACAGATTGGTTTTTATAAAGCGTAGAAAAAATTTTCCAAGTCAGCCTTGGTGAACTAGAAACCAGTTGAAAATTTAATAAATTTGCACGGCATATTTTTCAAAACTGTGCAGCTTATTGAGCCTGGCGTCCTACATTAACGCAAAAGTTTAGTTATTGCAATTGGTTATTGGCCTTATTTTATGAAACATTAAGAATTCTTGCATTTTGGGTAATTACGAGAGAATTATTTTAGCAGCAAGCTACATGTGCAAAACGCGACGTTATGATGTTCTGGAAGAACTAAAGTAAGTGTAGTGGTTTTATTCCGTACTGTAAAGCTCTAGTTACTCTACGATAATTCGAACGTACAAAATAAAACACTTCAAAGGCAGCTGTTCTTGTCACTTGAAGTTGTTCGGTGAATTTTATGCAGTGCCAGAGAGAATACCATATGAGTTTGGTAATGATTTGACATCAGAACGCTTGAGATGCGAGTGTAGAGGTCGAGATTTAGAAAGCTTAAATTAAAGATAACATGCCCATTTCGCTTGAAACTAAGGTTCAGATAAAAGAACTCAGGTACCTGTCATCACAGAAAGCATCGCGCAGGACTAATATCACAAGTTTTTAGTTTTAATTGACATGCGACGAACATTGGTGCATTATATGCCATAGCCAGATATTAAGCCTCGTTTAAACAAGAAAAAGAACGAGGTCCCAGATGACATCGTGTACGAAAGTTAGGGCCAAGAGTTTTTATCTGCCATTCCACGAGGACGTAGAAAACTAATGGAACGCGGCGGCGGTTCACTGGTTTACTTCAAAAGATCTGAAAGGCAAAACCGTGATCCGAATTTTCGCGCTCGTAATACGTCCACTGGTGTAGGCTTGTATTTCGTATGCTGCAGATCTGCATCGGAACGACGGTCGAGAAAAAGCGCTCGCTTGGGCATCAGAGGGCTGTGCAAAATTTAGGCGTTCTGTCGAAGCGCATACCGGGCACAATCATCATTCAGCAGACTTATATAGTGGCCGAAGTAAGAGAGGACCGATAATGGAGTGTCCGGCACAATTTATTTTTTTCCCTTGTCCTTGTTCAGTCATGATAACCACGGGGCTAGTGGTTGCAGGTGAAAAACGTGTAGTATTGTGAAGTAGGAGGAGATGATGAAGAAAGAGAACGCGTCGGATTTTCTAGAAGAGCTGCCCACACACTGAAGGGCAGCGCTCAGCCTCCGGCATAGCTCGAGGGATTTCCCGAGCACCTCAATGGGAAATGTGTCGATGGCCAGAGGAAGCCGGACCAATCTAATTGCTGCCCCCGGGCGCGGCTCCAATTAAAAGCTACGTCGAGTAAAAGCCCCGCTTGTTTCTTTACGCTTCTTCCACTGGATAATGCACAGAAAACGCCACCATTAAAGGCGCCGCCGCGCCCAGTCTCGCCGCATGTCTCGCAGGAGATGCCGGCAAAGGGACTGGCTAATGCGATTATGCCTCCATTACGATCGTAGCGAATTCGCTGGGCGTGAAGCGAAAAAGTCGCGAGGTCATAAATAGCACTAGCCTGGATGCGCGCGCGCTATTTTTTCATCACCGCGACCACGAGGTTCCAAGAGGGACACGTGTCCTTTTGCGCATTTTCTTACTGATAGAGTAAACGTTTGCGAAGTTACTGCTATCGTCCGTAGCCGGAACTGTATGCACGCAAGGGCATTCTAAGGCTCAAGACAGCCAGCTGTGAAATTACTGAGCAGACGAGCGGAGTAATCGTAATGTGGACTGAGCCACGCAAGCAGCACAAGAGGCGAGAGTACCGATGCTGATTAGGAAATATGAAAAAGGTTGTTACTGAGGGGAACTGTATTTCTTCTAACGATGACTGTGACGTCCGTGTTTCCTCCACTATCCTCTCTTCCTGTCCCCTCATCTCTTTCATTTCATTTCTCCATTCTGCCTGCTATCCTTTACATCCGCTGCCCCAGCTCAGGTGCTTCAGTATCGATGGCAGATGCCGAGGCTAGCAAAAATCTTTTCCTTCCTTTTTATTACTATTTTAATTAAAACCCCTTGCTACTACTACTTGCAGCAAAAAGCTCACCGCAGCCATCCGTTTCCGTTCGTCGGAGACTGAAGCAGACTGAGCGACAAGTTTGTGTTGCATTCATGTGCCTGATATATTTAACATAGTGAAAGATAGGGAGATGGCAAAATTACGTTGCCTCATTGTGGACTTAGGGCTTCCTACTTGAAGGAATGAGCGAGTCCCTCTCCTTAATGCCTTTGGCAACACATCGGACGACGTGCGTCACGTGTCAGTGAACTGCTGGGTTTGACTATCCTTGAGTCATGTTGCGGTCACTGCTGACTGCTTCCCAAACCCCGCTGCAAAAAATTCCACTGTAGGTAAGGATAATAAAAATCACGGGTAAGCATACAGAAAGGTTTCCGTTCCGACTGTTTGATTTCAGAGGCAAAACAAGTGCTGAGCACTCCCCGCCGTGGCGGCCACCCTTCCATGAAGGTGAAATGCGAGAATTCCTAATTGCTGACATTTCGGTGCTCGTCAAAAAGCCTTGTAGCTGGCCGATAGTAATACAGAGCTCCACACTATATACAAAGAACAGTTTTGATATGTAGTTATCTATTAACTTCTTTCAACAAGTATTAACTTGTCGGTTCCTGACGCCAATTCGTTTTCTGAGACATTTTTTTTTTCGGTCTAGTAGCTATAATTCACAGTCGTGAAACAATTTTACGAAAAAATAGCCTAGCTGGCTTTTTCTGCCTATGAGCGAGTTGAACAAGTGACTGGCGAGTCAAAGAAGAAATAGTATCTTTCTATATTCTCCTTTCAATCGCTCGGCTGTCCATCAGCTGTAATGGCAGTAGATTTTGGAACCTAGCCCTGCATGTTCGTTCAGCTCAAAAAGCAGCTGGGTGGTATTTTTCTTTTGGCTATTCAACACTGCACAGTACTAGGTCAGGTACGCTACGGACGAAACGTGCACTTCTTCTGATTACTAATTTAGGGGAGTGGGGGTCTAAATATACAGCGAACCCGAATATCTATTTGACTTTAAGGCATTTCGCTACGTCTAAAATCCTTCCTTGAACATGCAAGTCCTTCTATTGCTTCATTTTTGAAGTTGGGACTTCATTTTGGGCACCATCAAAAGGTTATGCGTATGTCAGCAATTTAGTCCGACATATTTGCTTACTGGCTACCGAAAAATTGATTCCAGCCATCAGCGCTGCCTTCATGATTATCTTCCGTCCTGGATTTTTTTTTAAATTGGTTTTTGGGGAAGGAAATGGCGCAGTATTTGTCCCATATATCGTTGGACACCTGAACCGCGCCGTAAGGGAAGGAATAAAGGAGGGAGTGAAACAAGAAAGGAATAATTGGAGGTGCCGTAGTGGAGGGCTTCGGAATAATTTCGACCACCTGGGGATCTTTAACGTGCACTGACATCGCACAGTCCTGGCTAAAGTTTAGTTTTCAGTACGAAGAGCTGCTCTCTGTTTCCACACCACGAGCAGGCATGCGCTGCTCGACCTGGGGTCGTAAGCTTTTCCATTTCCAGTTCCAGTTTTTTACTGTTCCATTATTTTGCCCCTTTGTCGTCGGCACTTACCACCTCAGACGTCCGGCTGCTAGCTATCGAGCAATGTTGTGCGCCAGCTTTGTTTCAAAGGCAATAGGTTTCGAAAAAAAAGAAAGGACTACAAAACTCTTAACAACGTCACCTCACGTTGAGAGGTCACAAGAAGAAAAAAAAAAGCTATGTCAAAAAGTCGTACGAACCAATCCTGCGAAGTGATTGCAGGACAATATCAAAGCCGTGTGAGGAGTGTTATCTTCCGTCATCACGAGATCGTCATCTCCAACGTACGCACCACTTTATTCAAATCTTTCGCCCTTCCAGAAAAGTTTCAACTTATATAAAGATATCATTTATGAGAAGATTTTTACCTTCGCATCAGTATCCTTGTAACGAAGATCTACTGCATGATATTTTGTAGTGACAAGTGGACCAAACTAATTTAAAGACATTTTGCGTGTAAGCTTATGCAGTGTAATATAATAATTTCACACTGGTTTTGGAGGTACATATAATGTCCGAGGAAAATATCAAGCCTGAGGAGCTAATGTTTGTTGTAAAATAGGGAGATTCGTAGTATATCCAGTAGTCGGCTAGGCTACTGTTACCGCCGCCATGTTGAATGTACTACATCCTTTGCACCACGAGTAATCAGTTCAACAAGTAGAAAAGAGCACGCGCGCACATAGTGCCTCACAGGGCTTGCTTCCTTTGTCGCAGAGCGCACACGAGCGACCATGGCGGCCCTGGGACGAGCCGGCCTGTTGCTGCTGGCCAGCGCGGTGGTGGTGGGCTGCGGCCAGGCCAGCGGCACTGACGACGGTGCCGCGCCCATCGGAGTGGGGCCTGCGGGGGCCGAGCGCCAGCACCGCGGATTCCAGCAGCTGCGCCTCTCGACGGCGCGGGGCTTCGGCAAGCGCGGCGCGCTGCCCCTATAGCCGCCCTGCTCGGACACCACGTGGCCCTGCACCGGCTGCCCGCTGCGCAGCAGCCCCTGTAAGACTCGCCTTTAGTTCGGCCGCTGTCGCCTCGGGTCCTGTGAGGCGAAATGAGCAGAAGCTCGAGTCACGGACGTCGAGATTGGAGCGCCCTGCAGACAGACAAGTTCGCTCGCCTACATGTCTTTTAGCTCTCGACAAGATTCCAAGAGCCAGCCATTGTGCTTCGAGAGCGCTCATTTCTGTCAGGCCTTCTTTCATACTGATTGAATTTCTGCAGCCACAAACTGTTCATGGCGGTTCCGATGCCTGTCGAACCCTGCCGCCCCGTATTGCGTTAAGGCGGCGGAAAAGCGGTGAAGGACACTACTCGGGGCACCGGAGTCTCACATGAGTATCGGTCCCAGCGGCCTCCGACTGCAACCTACGGCTATACTCTCGCGGCGCACACGCGAGCCAAAAATGTCTCAGCCGGCCACTGAGTTGTGACAAGCGGTGAGGATCGATACAGCTAGCCCTCAGGGCGGACATATTATGCCAGTTCTGCTCCAACCCGACAACAAAGATGGACATGTAGCAAGTTGGCGTTCATGCGACATGTGCTTGAGGCGGAACTGAGAATGCGCAGGAAAAGCAACTGACATGTGCTTTATTTGCGTTCGCTCGGTGTTTACAGGGACACCTACAACATCGCTGTAAAATGGTACAACACCTTTTTGCGAAGCAAGAATGGGCTTTCTGCTGAGCGCAAAGACGGCAGCACGTAGACATTGCAAGCCAAGGAAGGAAATGCTTGGAGTACGCGGGAAATGACTGATTCAGTATCCGCAAAAGTTTCATGTGAGCAACTCGCGTAACTAACGAGAATTCTGTAATGCAAATGAAGAAAGCCATGCAATGCAAAATGCTTCTCTGTCAGACTCGTGTAAATCTCGTAGCAGTGAACGCGGGTTTGATTTATTGAATATCATAAAGGTAGGAATAAGAAAAAAAAAGGCAAATCTCGTATTCCCGTACATCATACAGACCTCGATGACTCACATAAACAGGGGACATAACTCACTAGCAGTTCGAATAGAGTGATCGAGACATCGCTTACCGAGGTGAAATCATTCTTAGACATGAAAAACTGACCAGCTTGAAAGGCAGGGTAGAATAGCCGTCCACTCTAAGCTAGTTTTATTTCTTCAAGCTCAATCAATGAATTCAACAGCATTTCACTCTGCCGCGTCGGACCGCACTCGGTTTGGTTCGAATGCAATCTTTCAGAGAATAGAATGCAGGAACGAATCTTCATTCGGGCCCGAATAATTCATACCCGGATATTTGAAATTATTGGCTGTATCGAAAACATTATCCCCTTGAAAATCTCGTGTAAAGGTATAGGAAAGTCGCGCATATGTAACTCTAATTTCTCCGGTAGTTCGATATATCGAACGGCGCACCATCCCCATCCGAGTGGCGCTTCTCCTAAAGACAATCTTCGATCATTTTTTTCGCTCGTGGGAATGAATCGGCTGCACGTTCTTGGGCACGTGCTGACAGCTGTGAAAGTGTGTGCCGAGGTGAAATGAGGGAGGAGGGTAGAGGGTGGCTTTCGGTCTCTTGTACTCCTTTTCAATGCCTGTTCACGTCCGTGCGGTGAAGGAATCCTAAGTAATGCCTAGCAGCGGCTCTCGCCTTGCGTGCTTCCCTGTCTTCGCTGACGAATGCGTTGCGGAATCCAAACGCACCTTGAGCTTAACGAACGATTATTCTATATACTGTGTACCGGTAACAGGATTAGACATCTTGTACGCAGTTCCAAACAACTGTCCGCTGCAGGTGCGCTGCCAGTACACCGGTGGGCAGCGCGTCACTGCAACGAGCGCTTTACTAGCGTTGGTGCAATGTACTCTTGCTTCTAGTCTGCAGATCAGCTTATCCATTGCCATGTTTTAAATATCGAAGTATGGATACACCGAAATATTTTGCGATCCCCTTCGAGATCAATGGAGCAGAGTTACACTGTATAAAAATTGAGTTTCAATTCGTTGCAGACATTTTTTGACATCAACTCTTTTCGCTAGTTTCAAGACTAGACAACGACGGTTGGGATAGCAAACTTTTCAAACTGTTTTGTGCACAGAGTACACGTCAATCGGGCAAAGTGTCAGCGTTATACAGCACTTGCGACTTGATAGGTTTCGTCGCAAATTCTGGTCCTTATTTTCTCAATAAAAGAAATCTATCAAGCGTCTTTGTGGACGTCACTCTCTGACCATACAAAACGACGCCGCCTTTAGTTGTTGTCGTGCTTGTGGTGCTACATTGCCACAGATTATAACCAACTCACTTATTTTGCCACCCGGATTCAGAATGCGCTTCAAGAAAAATATTACAGTGGTGCATGCAGACAAATGAATATTACGTTAATTTCGCCTACTTCTGACTCCATATTGCTGCTCACCCACAACTTGTTGCCCACAGAATGAAGAAAGGCTTTCGTAACATGAAGATCTCAACGGCCAGGGGATTCGGAAAGCGCGCTGACCCCGACACTACGTTTTTGCTGGACAACGACGACTTCGATCCAATGGATTACAAGTAAGAACGACTAATGTGGTCAGCGTGGCAGTGTGGGACCCTTAAAGCTTGATATGTACAAGAAATATAAATAGGTGTTTTTCTCCCGACAGTCTACTCGAGTAACAGAGTGAGCACCAGTTTTGCGCAAATTTTCGCCTTCTTGACATCTAGCTTACCCGCAAAGCTACATTTACTGCAACAGTGCACGCTTTACACGCAGCTGTGAATATTCAAGGCAGCACGAGCGGTCCCGAATCTGGTGCTATATCAGAGGTTGTTTATCTGGGTTCCCGATAGTGTCAGTGCTCGGCAGAGCGGATGCCCTCTTTAATTTTGCTAGGACGCAATGTTGTACCGACCAGTTAACGTTACTGTGTAGAGCATGGTCTCAGTGCCGCAGGCACATCACTCTCGGGCTTTTAATATGCGTGTGGTTTCATTTTCAACAGGCGGGAAAACTTTCTCGGCACCTCTTAAAATATTTTCTGATAATATGTTCAGGAGGCAACAAGGTAAAGAACGGAAAAGAAAATCGGCGCTTCCTAGACTTTATTTAGTTTCGGTGGTTCTTAGAAAATAGAAAGTTTAACGGGGTGTTGAAAGCAAACCGCTGTGCCGAGTTCTTAACTCATCTCGACTCACGCACGGCGTGGAACGTTTATTGCCAGATATGGCGAAATCTGCAGTAATCACCAGTGTATCTAACGAGGGCGGTCGAAAGTCAAATATCCATAAGGAGTTTGGGGCCCTGACCAAGCTTACGTTGTAGCTTGTCGTAGTCATTGTCACATTCAGTCTTTGTCCTTGCCTTGAGTCCTTTCACAAAGAGATCCAAATATACGCTCCACCTTCCTTTCTTTTTTTCTTTCGTTCTTCCTTTCTTTATTTATTTCTTTCTTTTTTCCTTCTTTCTGTCTTTCCTTCTTTATTACTTTCTTTTTCTCTCCCTCTCTCTGCTAGAGCGTGCAACAGTGACTGTGCCGGTGCACACAAGCAACCGCCGCAGCCACAAGCTCGTGAATCGAAGTCAGGCGCAAGTACCGTGAAATCTTCGCACGTGTCACCTTTTCTCTGCGGCTCAAGAAAAAAAAAGGCTGAAATTATATTATGAAAACATTATGCTCGGAATGGCATTACTTGTGCTTACTGTCACGCAGAAATACGAAATTTAATTATAAGACATTTACGCAGGGCATATATGCCCTTCGCCGAAATAGCTGTTTGTCCGTACCTCTGCGAGCCAAAAGCCACTGCCACAAAAACGTTTCCTTGATATCAGTTTAAACAGGCACCATAGTAATTAATGGCGCTGTGAAATGATAATGAAAACTATTTTTCAGGGAAGGAAAAGATTTTCTCATTTCTAGGAGGGCATATTAACCACGCCGTGAGGATAGGAGGAAGTGAAGAATCACAAAAGACGCATACACCCGTGGTGGAGGGCTCCGGCAAGATTTCGACCACCAGGGTTTATTTAATGGTGCTACGAGCACTTTCATTTTGTAGATTTGTCAGAAATATTGCAAACGGAGCTAGACAACCACAGCACAAATTGTAAAGACAGCCCGCGAGTCCTGGCCTTCCAACTCTAATAAGCAGGTCGGCTCGCTAATATTCAACGTTATCTCAAAATGTAGCATTTCTCCACAATATAGAAACAAAAAAGAATAGGGGCACAATGAGAGGTTGCTATCGAATTGTGTCGTCTCTTACCGTATTATTCATCATTGTAACTTTCCATCTAAATTCGTGCCTATTTTCGAACTGGGACACAGGTTACCCGAAAATTCGACGAAAACATCAAACCTTGAGGGCGGAAACGTTCACCATCCCACCTTGTGGCTCGGCAGCCGGATAGCATTTACTTATGAACGTCCTTGCCAGACGGCACACGATTGCCAGTGTGTAGAAAAGTTGCACTCCCAAGAAACTGATTTTCTCAGTAGCGTATAGACAACAGCAGTTAAAAGGGCACCCCAGACATTCAGAAACTACCCCTTGTTCACAAACATTCCTTATAGTTATCGTTTGACTCCTTCTGTTTATTGCAGCCTCGGCGCGTTTCAGAGAGAAGCCTAGTACTCATTCGTGTCTTTTTCCTTGTTTTATTACTATCAAAAGAAGCTCTCCTTAAAGTATCTCGACCTTACTTGATTCCTTCCTTGTTCCCAAAAACGGCAGTCGATGATTGCCTCTTCTTGAGGATGGTCGATTTCATGGCAAGCAGTAAAGAAATGGTGAGTGCTGACGCGCAAACTTATCAATTTCAGGACAGATTTGCTACCTGTCTCGAGCATTTGCTTTCACACTGGCTCGCACTTCACGAGATACCGGTGCGCTTGTCTGCGTGTCTTCAGATGGTAGTATGGGGCTCCTTGCCGAAACATGACAGGACGCGGGCGTACTAATAAGGCATTCTTTGAATTTACATGCACGCTGTAATTAGGCGCGCTTGATGTGAGGCAACAAGATGTTTAGAAGGATTCGCTCTTCTTATTTTGTCCAGGAGTAAAAGGGACATCCGAAGGATCAGCTTATCTACGGCCAGAGGATTCGGCAAGAGATTAAGCTCCGGCTCATCTGACGAGTCCTACCAACCTGCTGCGTAAGCGACGCTCGAGTTTCCGGCGTTTATTGTGTAACATTAAAATATTTTTTTGAATAACCACCTTGTATTCTTTAAAGAAATTTAAATTATTGTACAACCGTCACTTCTAAGCACAGCATTTATTTAAATGGCAGGTATGCAAAAAATTCAAACCACACCAGCCTGAAATGTAATCCATATTCTAAAATAATGAGAATGTCAACTGCTGTGTTCACCCTAGCAAATGCTGAGAACGCATTTTGGAAATTCAGAATTCCTACTCGCACAGTGCCACAAAGCTACACTTTAGCACCAAATCTCTGACTTTTAAAGGGGCACAGACAAAAACTTTCGAACGCAAGCAAACGGTGTATTTGCTTCATGGACGTAACGAGATGCCTTCTAGCAAGTTTCACTCGAAGGCATTGAGTCGCACATACAAAAAATTTAATGGGATTTTGAATGTTGTCCGAGGAGCCGCTTGGCATTTCCAGCCCATCTTGTGACGCCAAGGTGCACTTGCCCCATTTATTGTGACGTCACCGAGCACATTGGTTCACAGGAACAGCCAGTGCTTGCGGGCAAAGGCAACGTCATCACAAATGTGGTAGTCCAGGTTAGCCGCTCAACCGTGAGCACTGGCACCAACCGAGACCATAACTTCCGGTATAAAATCGTGTGTAATTCATTGTTCACGCTTCGCAATGATGTTCTGTGCTCATACTCATGATCACTAGACCCCTAGACCTCTTTCGGTTCGAAAAAACGGACACCTTAAAACTTTGTGTCTGCACCCCTTTAACCTTTAACTTGTGCCCAACGACACAGTAAAAAAGTGCTACACAGGATAATTCACCGACGTGGCGCACCTCATACACAAAATTAGCGATGAAATTTGAAGTACGACATCAGGTGACGTGTTTGTGTATCTCTCTTTGCCTGTCGCCTGCGCACGAAGGTGCCAAGGTGAAACGTGTGAAAGTCAACAGATCTCGGGAGGCTTCGTGCGCAAAAATGAGGTTCATGTGCTTTCGTGATGCGCGTCTCGCAGGCAGCCAGCCGCCACTTGGCTAGCAGAGGAGGTGGCCAAGGCAGACTTGAATGGTGAGTGTCCCAGAGATTCTTCACCAAACTTTGTTTGGTAAATTGTATGGTATAAATATAAACGAAATGAAATGAAACTACTTACCGCGTCACATTCCAAATAAAAACAGCAGTATCGTACCGCGAACAGCGACAAAAATAAAAGAAAAGCTGGCCGTTGAGCTGAAGTTCTTGCACGCAAGCCTATATAGCAACGTGTATTCGGGGCCCTTCGTTTTTCGGTTTATTTTTCCCAGAATTTAGGGGGTAAAACTCGGGGGATATTTTTCGAGCTCAAAAAGAGAGGTGTTCTATTCTTGCCCAAAGACTAATTGCGGCAAAATGTGAATACGTCCCAGGCAGGAGAGCGACCAATGCCTCGTATGGAACCTCATTTAGCAAAGCTTGGGAAATCGCTCCAAATCTTACATTGGCGTTATAGATAAAGCCCGATGGGTAGTACCAGCATTAAAAGACGCTTCGGGTTGCTTATAGTCCACAACGACACGGAAACAAACCTGGGGTTCAGTGTGGCAGGCGCTGGCGCCAGGCGAGGTTTTATTCAATCGGCTACGAACTCAGGGACTGCCGTAATACCGCGGTTCATCCGAAGGGAGCCCTTGAGAAAGGCTGCTGCTGGGAGCTGCACGAGATGCAAGCGCAGCAGCCAGCTTTTCATCAGACGTGGGCTCCGAACCACGACGGTAAGCTTTTTTGCTCTGGTTTCTTACTGATATGAATAATACTTGTTTGCCTCAGAACCGCGGCTAATATTTAGAGAACCTGAAATGCTATTAAAACTCAAACCTAAAGGTCTTCCATTCATCTATAAGCCCTCCGAAAAATTACCAGTGCCGTTAGCCTATTATATGGCGGGTGTCACGAATCGCGACATGCAAACGTTTACCATGTATTGATTTACGCATGGAGCTCTGACGCAGGTTTCGGTGTCAATATGTTCCCGGTAGGCAGTGCTTTGTAAATATATGAATGGAACCACTGCGACGATGTTGAGTGCAGGAAAACGAGGCACGCAATCACGAGCGTTAATCAGTGCTCAAATGCAGTTGGAGATAAGAGTTAATGAAGAATACCTAAATAATCTGCGATTCGCTGATGACAATATCTTAGTAAGTCACTCGGGTGATGAACTGCAAGGCGTGATCAATGACTTAGACAGGCAGAGGAGAACGGTAGGACTGAAATTTAACATGCAGAACGCCAAAGTAATGCTCAGAAGCCTAGAAAGGGAACAGCAGTTCACAATTGGCAGCGAGGTGCTGGAAGTGGTAAAGGAATACTTGGGACAGGTAGCGACCGCTGATCTAGTTCATTAGATAGAACTAGGAGGCTAAGAATGGGGTGGAGCGCATATGGCAGGTTCTCTCGGATCATGAATGGCATTTTGCCCAATATCCGTCAAAATAAAAGTGTACAACAGCTGTATCTTATCGGTACTCACATACGGGGCAGAAACGTAGGGGATAACGAAAAGGGTTCAGCTTAAGTTAAGGACAACGCAGCGAGCCATGCAAAGAAAAATGATAGGTGTAAAGTTAAGGGACCGGAAGCGGGCAGAGTGGCTGGGGGAACAAAAGCGGGGTAATGACATCCTAATCGAAAAAAAGGGGACGAAATGGGCTTGGGCAGGGCGTGTAATGCGAATGAAAGATAACCGCTGGTCCTTAAACGTAACGGAGTGGATTGCAAGAGAAGGCAAGCGTAGCAGGTGGCGGCAGAAGGTTAGGTGGGCGGATGAGATTAAGAAGCTTGGCCGCAGCTGGCACAGGACAGAGTTAATTGGAGAGACATGGAAGTGGCCTTTGTCCTGCAGTGGGCGTAGTCAGGCTGGTGATGATGATGACGACGAAGATGATGATGATGATGATTTCCGAAAGAATAAGACAATGTTTGATTTAGAAAATGTTGTTTACATTTGATTCGTCGTAGCATGTGGTGTGTTTAGATGCCCTAAACACACGTTTCTGGTGAATAGCCAGTTGATATCTAGTTTGTCGCTATCTTGCGGTATTCGGCACTTGCTCCAATTTTTCTATTCGAGGAAATATACTGAAACATTGTGTTCGAGAATTCCTGCCTTTCATCCGCCGCATTATGGGTACTAGAAGTAAGCTGTTAACGGGCCGGTCAGCTCAGGACGCGTGTTGCGCCAGATGACAGGGTTGCAGTTATTGCCCTGTAACCACAGCGAAGGCTACAGCCCAGAGTGCATGGGAGTTTTACTTGGGGACCATAATGTGTGCAGCTGCAGCACTAGTGGGGACGTAAACGACTGCGAGAAATGCCGCTGGTGGTCCGAGCTTGTTCTTTGCAGCAGTGGAAGAGCTCATATTGCTTCTGTAACGTGAAATTGACTGCACTGCAATCGCCAAATCAATTTCCGCTGCTGCAAGTGCAACCACCTCATTTAAGTCTCTCTCTCGCTCCTTCAAGAAAAGTATGATTGTTACTAAGATGAGCTAAGGCTGAATATCGCGAATGCTGATTTCTTGTAACACATTTACAAACTTAGTTTTTCAGTGTGGGTCCACTAGCTCGCATATTGCAGTAAGTGTATATTTTTATTGTTTAGCCACTTTGTCGTTAAAGACTTTTCTCGTTTGACCGGTTTCTCACGCTGTTTCTTTTTTTTTGCGTTTTCAGATGACGGCGCTGTGTATCAGGACACCTTCTAGACACTACTTAAAAACATGATCGACACGTTCCAGCTGCGGGCATCGATTGTTCCTTTCTCGCCAGGCCTATAGGGCAAAGCTGTACATACGCAAAATAAATGGTCGCATAAATGCACTGAATGCTGCGGGAAGACGGCCGCCAGAATAATCTGCGCAGTTCTGAACACTACATGCTGTAGAGTTCACAGCCCACAACAGTTCTGTACAATCCTTAATTTCAAATAAATATATACAACTTGTTATCTGAACCATCTGTGTTGAAATTTGAACGCATTAAATGATGTCTGCCGGATTGACATTTCGAAGCTCCATATTCTTCCTAGTTCCTTTTCTTGGTTGCTTTCTGCCTACACTGAGCGAAACTCTGTGAAGGTTAAATTTGGAAATAAAAACGCAGCGGTGGCTCATTCCGACACGACTGGAAGTTTTAAAACTCATTAAAAAAAGCGCCATTTAATCTGCCGTGAAACGTCGGGATTGTGCTGAATCACTATTGCGTCGGAACCCGCACGTAAATAACAACCTAATTTTGCCGCCTTCAAGGCAGGTAAACCGAAAACCTCAGTAAAGCAGCTCTGTGCGGCTGGATGATGTTGACCGGTCCTAAATTAAATATCAATGTACGACACAAATAGTCTGGAAGTGCCGGAGTTCACAATTTATTCGCGTCAGGAGGCAACAGAGTCTCCACAATTTCCAAATTTGGACAAAGTGTCGGAGGCCGCCTAAGCTCCCTCGAGAGCTGCGGCAGTTCTTTGTTATATTTGTTTATGGGGGTTCAACGTCCCAAAGCGACTCAGGCTATGAGGGACGCCGTAGAGAAGGCCTCCGGAAAAATTTAGACCACCTGCGGTTCTTTAACATGCCCTCACATCGCACAGTACACGCGCTTCTAGAATTTCGCCTCCATCGAAACTCGACCTACGCCGTGGTGATTGAACCCGCATTTCTGGCAAGACTTCAGTCCCTTAGCTGGAGTTCAGCAATGAGATTAGATAGCATACAGTGGCCATTGCCAATCCATCTTCACGAGTGGTTGCTGTTAAGTCTGTCGGATGGTCCTTCAAAAAATAGAGAGCTGTACTCGAAGTCTAGCGTTTTGGCCTGCTCGCGGGTGCGTTGTACGTTCTTTGAAAACCTTCCGCCGAAGGCTTCGGCGGAAGGTTTTCAAACACAGGATGTTCTGGACGTTTTTTTGCACTGTGGCTAAAGCCGTGTGGAGGCAGGCGCTTGTGTGCAGCTGACGGGGCTTCATTTCGAATTCTGATGCTTTGCAGTTTGACCCTTCACTGTGAGAGCTTAAAGACAAATTCTCAGCCAAACTAAGACCGAATAGGGCAGTAGACTTACCGTGCCAAAAATTGACAAAACAGTTCTGAAGCTGCTCATGGATACGCTTCTGCAAAGCGATGAACGAATATCTATCTGCTCGTCTTCCATAGGCGTATATGTCACTGGTATTTTCAATATTTTAATTTGCATTTGTAAGTAAAGAAGCACACACTAATGCGGAAATAAGCAACATCATCCATGAATCACTGTAGTGGTGAAATTTATTCCCCATTTCACTCATGACGGGAAAAGTTATGGGTCATCCCGCAGGTTTTACTAGTTGTAGTACTGACGAAAGCAAGGGAGCCCTAAACCAGAATATTTTGCTGCTAAGATGTCTCAAATGCGGCTGGAACTTGATATTTATCATGAGGCATCAATATTCTGCATAATGTTCGCGCACTACAGGCATTTTAGGTGGGAACTGTCTCTGAAATGGTACTAAGCCTACTTATTTCCCCTGCATCGAAGTTGACGGCGCCTGAGAACACGATGGTTAAGGATAAAAAATGGAGCCGCAGCGCAGGGTTGTTGGCAGATGCCCCATTACGCGCCTTTTTAGTAAGCCCTTCCTTGAGGATATTCCTTGCAGAAGTGACAATATGCATTAATCGATCCCGCATTTTTGAAGGAATTTGTAGAATTTCCGAGCACTAAGCTTAAACTAATTACTCACCACGCTTCAATATGTAACTCGAACGTTTTATTATTTTACATGTGCCACCTTGAAGAAATTTTAACCAAACAAAATTCAAGCAGCGAAGCCATTGTACGAGGTCAAAAAAAAAGAAGCACTGTTGTCAACAGGATAATTTTGTGGAAATAAGAGTAAAAAGCTAATGCCCATTTTATATGCCGAAGTCGAGCAGCTAAACGGCACGAAATGTGGAAAGGCTCGGAAAAATTTAAACCACCTGACAATCATTGTGCACCAGAACCTCGCTGCACGAGTGTTTTTGCATTTCGCCTCCTTTAAAATTCAGCCGCCGCGGCTGAGTTCGAAACCGCAACCTCGTGCTTAGAAGCCAATCACTACAGTCACTGAGCCATTGCGCATTCACGTCTAAGGGATTGTTCCACGTTTAGAGCAGCAAAAGAGTGAAGGAGGACTTTGAAGCGATCTGCCACGGCGAAAATTCTAAACATGAAAACATTGCGGCATGACCTCGTTCGTTCCAACCTACCTATAGCTTGGTGGTGTCTGCAAATTCTGGTTGCTAAGGTATAGACGAACTTTAGCTGTTGCAATCGAGTGCAGCGGGACGCAGTCGCGCGCAGCGTGCGTATGCAAGCGCAACATACCCTTTTACGTTCCCACCCTCTTCTTTCTTATCCAAGTGGCGAATATCCAAATCGTTAGCAATAGAGCACTCTATTAGCGAGAACGTGTATATTGGTGCTAAAGTCTGATACAACTTAAGAACGATGCAGTGTCAGAGGAGACCACCCAACCAGAGCAGATGCTAGCAGTCGTAGCAGCAGGGTGGTTGACCGTGCCGACGTGACAATAATTCGACCCCACTGGCTGGAGGGAAATCGATGAGTGGCGCTAACTCTGAGTCCACCCTCGAAGCTACGCCATCTCTGAAGTACTGAAAGCGCCAAGGAAAGGAAAATAATCGGTGGTTTCTTCAGGTTCCATTGCGAAAGGCGCGCGCTACAGACAGTCCGCATCCCGATGCTTACGCCCCGTTTTACAGACGATTGTTACGCCGTACACTTGCAAGCGAAGGCTCCATCGAGCCTATCGACCTTAAGGGTCCTTGAGGCTCGCCAGTCAGATAAAGAAGTGGTGGTCGCTGACAACACGGAAGAGTCTCCCAAAGAGGTACTGTCGGAGCTTGCTGATGGCCCATAATACTGTGAGACATTCTTTCTCAGCCGTATAACAGTTGGTCTACGAGCGCGCGCGTGTTCAGCTCGCGTAACCGATGAGCCGTTCTGCACCGTCCAGCCACTGTATCAGCACCGCACCGAGACCAACATTGCTGATATCAGTGTGGACTTCCGTTGCAACGCGTTCATCGAAGTGACCGAATATCGGAGTATTTTGTAGACGGCTGCGAAGCTCCAGGAATGCGGGCTCTTGTTCGCTTTGTCACAGGAAAGACGTGTCGTCCCGAGTGAGTGAGGCTAACGGTTCAGCAATTCTCGACAAATCTTGAATACAGCGTCTCTAATAGCACAGACCTGAGAATCGCCGAACGGCCTTCGGGTCAGTAGACCGCGGAAAACCAGAGACGGCAGCGGTCTATTCAGTGTCTGGCCGAACACCCTGGGTGCTGACAACATGAGGGAGAGAGCACTCTTACATAAAGCCAAAATGACATTTCTCTGGTTTGACTGGGAGCTGTGGCCCTTTGAGAGCCTGTAGCAAAGTACGCATACGCTACACGTATTAGTGACAGGCGGTACAAAATATAACAACATCGTCCTGGTAGGCCATACAAGACTGCCGCATAGAAATGTATCCACCATGCGTTGGAACGTGGCCGGCGCTGAGCACTGACCAAAACGGAACACCTTAAACTCGTACAGGCCGTCTTCCAAGAAAGCCACGAAAGCCGTCTTCTCTCGGTATCTCTAGTCCACCTCTGTTAGCCAGTATCCACTTTTGAGATCTAGTGACGGCAAGTATCTGGCATCCCGCAGTCGGTAAAGTGCGTCGTTGATTCTGAACAGCGGGTAAACATCCTCTTTGGTGAAGTGATTAAGTTTCTTGTCATCAATACAGAAAATCAAGGTACTGTCCTTTTTGTCAATAGCCATCGGCGATGCCCACGTGCTTGCAGACGGCTGAATGGCATCGTCGCGAAGCACTTCAGCAACCAGATTCTTAACGGCTGCTCGTCTCGTCGGGGAAGCACGGTACTGGTGGTGGCAGGCGAGTCGCGTAGCCTCACCGGTGGCAATAGGGTGCTTGTAGAACGACCTTAAAGAACAGGTGAAGGAGTCTGCAAAATCTGCTAACAGGTCGGACAACATATCCTTCTAAACTGATGGAAAGTCGGGGTTTATTTTCACGGACTGAAGACAGTAGCGTGGACCAGCATCGGCGTGAAGGGATCCTTCCACGGCGCATGAGCTTGGGAATTCACAACCGTCTTGAAAGGAGGTGACAGCCGTGCCTTTAACGAAGTGCTGAAATTCGTTTGTAAGTATTATGAGGAAGAGGTTGGTGCAGCAATCACGTAGTTGGAGGGTCTCAGGCAAGTGAAAGTCCCCTCTCATGCTGCAGTGGAATAGGGCCGTCCGACATGTTCTCGCAGTCGTGGAATAAGTCGGTCCACCCAAGTACAATAATGTCGCATTGTGGTGGCACCGTGACGTCATTTTCGACAATGCTCAGAGCGTTGGTGCTGATATTTTGGGTGTCAAAGCGCGCCACGGCCCGTTTGGACGAGAACGTCACCCGCACGTCCTGAAAATGAATTACAGCGCCGTCTGCCTGCAGGAAGTCGATCTCCAGGGTCAAGTCTCTGGAACACTTGGCAATTACGACAAAGTCGCCGACGTACAACTACGGATTCCGACTCAAGTTGTGTACTTGCCCAAAGGAGGAAGTAGGTAGCGCCAAACAGTGCAAATATAGATCCCTGTCTCCGGTATAAGAACTCTTTTAAGTTCTCAGGCGAATGCACTGCTCATTACGCAATAATTAGCGCCGGTATCAAATAGCACGGTCACCTTAGCACCGTTTATTGCTAGACGCAAATCGGAAGCAGAATATCGGATACCTTCGTTGCTGGACTTCATCAAGGTATCGTACACTCGGAGGCTTCCCGATGGAGGATCTTGGCATGTCCCGACGTCAGCGACCTTCCTACAGAGGTCGCGGGTGCGTTTTCCCAGTTGGGGCTTGAGGAATGATGGCCAGCGGAGCTGTTCGGGCGGCCGGACTTAGCGAACCGTAACGTAGTGGCGAAGGCGAACGGGACACGCGGCGTCCGGAGTAGAAAGGGTTTTAGCGCGTCCAGAGGTGCTGTTATGCCTCATGTGGCCGCTTGCCGTGCCAGGGAAAGAGACAGGGTGCCTCGGGTCTGAAACCGCGAAGGTGACCGGCCTCCTCCTAGTGGTACCAAAGGGGCCTGCGGTCCGGTGTGTGCCGCAAATCAGCGTTCGGAGGGCGTGACACAGCGGGAGCAGGTGCGTGATAGGGAAGATTGGCCTCATGGCAGGTGTCCGGTTAGTGGGACCGTAGCCAGGCGTCTTTCGTAGAACAGTGTGGAGTCTCGACCAGCGGTGGCTCATCGGGAACAGGTTGTTCTTGTGCAGCCTGGCGCACTTCTTCCTTGACGACTTTGGCCAGCGATACAAGAGGCACAACTTGGGGCAGACGGAACCGTTGGAGTTCCTCCCGAACAACGGACCAAATAAGTTCGCGCAAGCCGCCTAGGCGCAAAGCTGGTGACGTCCTGATTGTAGTGCAGGGCCCGTTGTTGGAGCGTCATCTTCATGGTGGTCGCCTCCGCGAGTACTTCAGCAACAGTCCGCGATGGGCTGCGCACGGGGACTGCGAACAGATCCTGCTTATCTAATCCACCCACTAGGTTGCGAAGCTTCTTCGTCATGGTGGGGTCGTCGCGCTAGAAAAGACGAGTCATGTCTTCAAAGTACATGGGCGCACTTTTGCTTCTCCCCTGGAAACTGGAGTGCAGTGCAGCTTTAGCTACCTCCCGGCGATCGGCGTTGGAGAAGGTGGCCAGGAGATTGCGACTAAACGTTGCTCCCTCGCGATTTTCAAGCCACATCCGGGCACTCTTCAAGCGCAAAGTAAACGTTACTGAGCTTGCACTCGTCATTCCAGCCGCTGCACCACGCAACCCATTCGAAGGTCTTCAACCATGTTCAGCGTCTTCAAACACGTCGCCATGAAAAGATGGTGGTGTTTGAGGCGGGTGGCAGAGGACAGTGCCCGGAGCTATGGTATCAAAGGCCAAGTCAGTTGGACTCAAGGGCCAAGGCTGCGTCGTCCTTGTGGGTGTGGGAAAGGGCCCGAATACAGGATATCTCCACGTAGGCGGCGCCTGGATCGCTGGTCCGTGCTGAATGGTGCAAGCTGCGCGAAGGTAGGGATGCGTACGCAGCACTACTCCACCAGAACGTAATTACGTACAGGAAAAAGTAGGAATCACCTAAAACCGACAAAACTGTGGAGCAGCCCAGAGGTCGTTGTTGTTGTTATTGTTACGTTAAGGAATAAGTGGCGAGTACCCACTGCGGGGGATTGGCCAAGACACAGGCGACGAATGAAAGATGCTCAAAAACGTTAAAAGAAAGAATTGCAGATTGTCATCATAAACTTAAGGACAAATAGGTTCCCCTGAGATCGGTGACTGAAAATGTGAACAGGTTTATGGATTTTGGGGAACAAACATTTACTTGAAGAAGAATTCCGCATTCATCGAATTGGACCGCCGAGGCCGGGATCGAACCCGTGTCTTTCGGTTCAGCACCCGAGCGCCATAACCACTGAGACCGGGGCGGCTTGAAAATCTGAACAAATGTCAATGAGCAGTTTTGGGCTTTTGATTACGGATTATTGTGTTGAATGAGCAGCCAGAGATTAGCATTGAGAAAGATTTCAGGATTGAAAAGGTCACAGCACAAGAGCGGGAGGCAGCCAACTTCTGCCTATACTAATGCATGCATCAATATCCTACACCTGCCTCCTATTACTCGGAATATCCCGCAGCCCTTAAGGTCTGGTTTATTTCAAAAATTTAAAGGATGTCAACAGGTGTTCATGTGCTTTGATTACATTTTAGGCTATTGGCGCACCGAAGTGCATGGCTGGAGATAAATTCCGACCTCCTTAGGTTCTTTAACATGCACCAGTCTCAAGTACACGAAAGTTTCGCAATTTTCCTCCAGCAAATTGCGGACACTGTGGCCGGGTTCGAACCCGTGCCCGACAGCAGAACGACCCTGAGCCAACGTTTTCTTTTATTGCAAGAAGGCATTAAACGTCAACAGCTTCTTCTCGCCATGTCAGCAGTGAATTATTTGTCTGCCCATCTGTCCGCACCACTACAGAACTCTCGAAAATAAAACATACCCGAATTAGTCGCACCCACCACAGGAAGCGTATAGGCTGTCTCCGCAACGCACCTGCGCTCGTATTTTCACTTGCAAAACTCCGTTGTCTGCGATGAGCGTAGACAAAGAATGACTTTATGGCAGAAGAAACAAAATTAAAACAAAATAGAACGGACCTAAAAGACACAGGGGGGACGCTGCATGAACCACGAAATAGTCAAGTTAGCCGCATCGAAGAAAGGAAAAAAGGTGTCAAGAAAAAAATGACAAAAAATGCTGATCCATTTCCTTGTTCCACATATTGCGCCGTCCTCCATATATAACGAAAATAATTTATGTGAGGCAACATTTCATGAAAAACCCTTCCTCTTCGCACTTCCTACTGTGAGGTTTGGGGAAGACAGGAACACTAAAAGAGTAAGTTAATACAAAAGATACCGCGGAGTAGAGTCTTTTGGGTTATGTTAAGACTCGCAAAACGTTTCCCCTTGTTTTATTACCGCATCTTTACATGCGGTAGCAGTACCTCTGTTATCGGCATGGTGCAGCGAAATAAGGTTCAGATTATTTCGACCATCTGGCTTCTTTGACGTGCGCCAAGGTGTCAGTACAATAAATTCGAATGTTTAACGGCCAAAGGAAAGGCGCATTAACTGTCTCAATCAGGGTGAACACCTAAACCGCGCCATGAGGAAGGAATGGAGGATGGAGCTTAAGAAGAGAAAACGGCTCCGCTGAGGGGGGTCTGTAATTATCGGCGGTGTATCAGGCACGATACAAACTCCTGAAATGGCAATACTTCTACTGAATGTTTCATGCCAAAAGTGCTAAAGCTTATTTATATCGCAAACACAAAAGCGACTGTACGGCACCTTTTTGTTTTGTGTTACTTTCCGAAAGCAATACTTTGCATTTGTGTTGGCACAAGAGGATCAAATCCTCAGAAAAAATGCACAACCCTCATTTTTAAACAAAATTATGAAAGTAAATTGAAACTGTAAGTCGTCAGAGATACTGAAAAATCCCTGACTCCAAAAGCTAACCCCACTGGCAAAAAACTAAAAATTCCAACGGCCACAGAAGGTGAGATGATTTTGAATATTGCTGTTGGTTTACTGTGTGTGTTGAAGTATATGTGCGGATTTATCCTCCTTGAAAATTCATAAATTGGCCTAATTAAGTCATTTTATTTTCACAAAAATTTGCATTTATACAAGATAGGGGCTAGGAACAACGAAATGCTATAAGCTCAAAAATTTTGGGGTTAAGATAATGGGGTGGAGCGCATGTGGTAGGTTCTCGGAGATCATGAATGGCAGTTTACCACTATCCCCCTAGAGATAAGTATACAGCAGTTGTATCTTACCAGTACTCACCTACGGGGCAGAAACGTGGAGGCTAACGAAAAGGGTTCAGCTCAAGTTAAGGACAACGCAGCGAGCTATGGAGAGAAAAGTGATAGGTATAACGTTAACAGACGGGAAGCGAGAGAGGGTGAGGAAACAAACGCGGGTTAATGGCATTCTAGTCAAAAAAGGGGAAGAAATGGGCTTAGGCAGGGCGTGTAATACGAAGGCACGATAACGGCTGGTCCTTAACGGTAACGGAGTAGATTCCAAGAGGCATGCGTAGCAGGGGGCGGCAGAAAGCTTGGTGGTTGGATGGGACTAAAAAGTTTGTAGGCATACAGTGGGTGCAGTTGGCAAAAGTCAGGGTTTATTGGAGGAACATGGGAGAGGCCTTTGCCCTGCAGTGGGCGCAGTCAGGCTGATGATGATGATGATGAAACACTTTCCGATGGGAGCCCATCAACTCGCTTAATCACTGCATTGTGTTGTCATGAACACCTGAGTCAAATAACACACTTCTACACGTAGCAGAAAACCCAGAATCACGAGCTAAAGTTGCCGAGCCCTTTCCGGCGACTTTTCATGCTCGCACTCTTCTCCGTTGGTCCGCTGCTGCGTATACAAGTTGAGAGGTGGCTATTGGTTAGCTTCCCTCAGATGTCAGGCACCTACCATCGCCACGGCCAACATGCGACTTAGCTCCAGCGAGACAGGAAGCTCCGCCCCGGCGGTGGGGCCGGCGGAGGGGCGCCAACACTTCAGCGTGCCAAGATTGACGACAGGAAAATGCGAGAAGACGATGAAATACTAATTCTGACTAGAGATAAGTCAGCTTCTACAAAGGGCATAAAAAAAATTTGGCTGTGGCTTAGCTCACGTTAACCCTATAGTTGAATTGCGAAAGTTTCGTTTCCTCGGCACGTCGTCTACAAAGCGTCTCATTCCGAAGCTCTCGAAACTCCAACCGGTCTCTTCCGCAGTTGAAGAGTAACTCCTGGGCAGTGATGTCCGCAGGGAGAAGCAGAAACTAGAGCCGCTCCCCACTACTAATGAAGCGACCAGGCCGGGACGTGGCACGACTTCTAGCTTCCCGAGTCGTGCGGAGCGTAATTCTGGCGTCTCTTGAGCGCGCTCTGTTCATCGCTTCGTTCTGTCGTTGTTGCGTCTCTTTCGCGCTCTAAATAACGACAATAACGACTACAATAAACTGAGGTGGAGCGCTTATATATATATACATATATATATATATATATATATATATATATATATATATATATATATATATATATATATATATATAAATAAGCGCTCCATTTTCGATCATTTTCGCACCATATAAGCGACAATTTTCGCACGCTTACTCAGCTGAGCGTATTAACTTTTTGGATGTGACAGTACTCCTTCGTGATGGCAAACTAGTCACGACGCTCTACACGAAACCCACTGACAGACACCGGTACCTTCACTTCCATAGTAGCCACGTAAAGCACTGCAAGACCAGTATTCCCTACGGCCAAGCACTCCGCTACAAACGGATCTGCTCTGAACGATCTGATTTCAACCATAACTGCATGTCCCTGAAAAAGACATTAACACAACAAAAGTACCCCGCTTCTCTAATCGACGACGCGTTTGGACGTGCAGACCAGCCTGACCGAATTGCTCTCTTGGACACATCCCATCGCCCTGACTTAGTTCAGCAAACCAACTTGATTCTGACCCATTCAGCTTCTATTCCCTAACGTCACCGGCATTCTTCGCAAACATCATAACATCATCAGACAAAGCCAACCCCTTAAACTTACATTCCCAGACCCACCAAGAGAAGTCTACAGACGGTAAAAAAATCTATGTGACTTGTTGACTTCAAGAATTTCACAGCATGTCTCGGAAGGCTGCCGACCATGTAATAAGCCAAGATGCAGAATCTTCGCACATATGACTACCTCAGCAACAGGTACCAGCACCGCGTGTAACTATCAAATGAGAATTATAGGCACTTTTTGCTGCGACACTTCAAACGTAATCTATCTGTTGGAGTGCTCTGTGTGCAATAAGCAGTACATAGGGCAAACCGAAACTGCATTCTGTTTACGCTTCAATAACCACAGGGCTCACTGCACCTCTTTCCCCAACCTTCCGCTATCTAAACACGTCAGAATTCTCGGTCATTCATTCGACAAAATAAGAGTTACCATTTTACAATCACGTTTTAGGACACATCATGATAGAGAAACCCGTGAGTCATATCTCATTTAAAAATTTGATACTGTTTCTGCTGGTTTAAACGAAAGTCCTGGTGTACTATCTTGTCTGCCCCGCTAACAATTTTGCTGACCACATGTGTGTGCCACGTTTTAAATTACCGCTTTTTTCTGTATCTTTCAATGCCATTCCTGATTGTATCCACGCATTCACATGATTTCTGTACTTTGTTCCTAGTCGTGATAAGGTTTTGATATTCTGAGAGTTGCTGGCTTAAAAGCCTTATGGCAACAACGATATTGTTCACTCTGACGAAGGCCGGACCCCGGCCGAAACGTTAGTAATAAAGTGCTTTTCGCCTGTGCCCTCTTCTTATAAGCTACATACCCCGGATACCAACGTCTTCATTTCGGATGTCTCCAACTTTGGATTCCGGTCGGATCACGGCGAAACGCATCACATGGAAATTTACAAGGAGTACGACCACGACTGTCGTCTTGGGTGACTCCCACACAAAGCATCTGCACCAATATTTTGACGCAAGTCAGCCTGGAACACCTGCTTTTGTGTCTCTAAGTGGCGCCGTCATCGATGACGTTAAGAACCTTCTCGACTTCGTTCCATGCACAGCGGGGACCTTAATTCTTCATGTGGGAACCAATGATATCGTCTCGAGCTCTGGACGTGCTGCTTTTCACAAGTACCGTGTCCTGCTTCAAGTGATCTCGGATCAGCGCCCTGAAGTCAAGCGCATCTACGCTAGTTTGATTCTGCCTAGGTCTGTGAACCGACGTCGGCGGGCTCGAAACCAAGCCTTCGTTCGTCGTTGTAACCAAGAAGCATGCACCTTCAATGCCATTCTACGCAATCACTGCCGCATATCACGACACGTCTTCTTCGTTGACCATGGATTGGAGTGGCTGCCCCCCCCCCCACAATGGACCACAAAAGTCCGTCGGACATCCGTTGCAGATCCGAACGTCCGCTACTGTCTGCAACCCAATGTGGATGTACATCGGCTGTACATCGGATGTCCGTAACCGGAAATTAACAAAATCCACTGATAGTAAACCATCGGAGGTCCTGTGGATCTTTGCTTTTGGACGTCCATCACTTGCGAACCGGTGAAAGTCCTGCGGATTTACTTTTTTGGACGTATGAGTCGTTCCGGCGCGATATGATCCTCTGGTCATCCACTGTACATTTTTGTACGTTTGACGTTTTGCAAGTGCACATGTACGAGTTTTTCTTGCCGAACGAACGGCTACATGCGTCAAATATCAATTTCCGCCACCATACAGTTTCTAAACATTCAAATAATTCAAAACTGACAATACTTTTCCGCTCCAGCCAGCGCTAGCCACTCCCAAAGCCGGCCCAGTGGCGGCGCGCGCGGCCGCTTTTTCGCGCAGGGGGAACGGTGCGGAGCTCATGAAAGCGGTAATACCGATTAATTCATTTTTTATCACAGTCTTCTCGCGTACTTTTGGAGCTTCCTTTTCTGTGCTGATTTCGGATGACTCAACGCTAGAAAGGAGCCGGACGGACAAAGGCAAGAAACGTGAGTTGGTTTCCTTTTTTATTTCCTTTAGCCGACTGACGTTCGTTTGTAGTTTCGGGTTGCTCTCCTTTGTTACAATCTTCAGCCGATTTAGGTTCGTTGTACATGTGAAAACCGGACGTACTGTTATGGCGCGTGCTGTCATAGTTTGTTTTTCAGCAAGTCACATTTCTGTATACAGTCGGTACAGTTATGGCTATGCAACAGCGAGGCGATGCACGCGTATGTGAAAAAGCCTCTCGGGAGGCGAAAAAGTCATTGGCACTGCTTGGTCACACAAGTAAACACTCGCTGAAAGATGAGCGCCCTCGTGAGCTGATGAAGGGGCCTGCTGTGGTGACTGCTGAACATTCCATCGAAGCTTCTGGTGTCAGTGTTGGTGCTTGTGATAGTAACTCGGCTAGCTCGGCTGCCTTGAGTGCAAGTCCCCATCGTGCACATTTCTATGAGCCCACGCTGGGCATAGAAATTGGACTTTGTGCCGAGAGCAGCGACTGTAGAGCAACAACTGTGCAGACACAGCAGTGCGAGGCCAATGACCTACAAAGTGATTTCCGAGATTCTCTGCGCGAGTGGGCAGTTGAGCACGGAATCAAAAGGCGTGCGCTGACAGCTTTGCTGAAGATTTTATGGAGTCAGTCTGGTATGTCGGATCTACCAATGGATGGTCACACACTTCTGCGTACTCCACGGAAACCACAAGAACAATGCCCGGTCACACCATTAGCACCAGGTCACTATTGCTATTTCGGCCTTGCAGACGGGCTGCTCCGTTTGCTCCGTCTAGTAGAAAATCCGCCTGCTCTGATTCCGTTGTCTTTTAATATAGATGGTCTTCCACTGTCAAAAAGTTCAAAGATGCAGCTCTGGCCCATTCAGTGCCTTGCGCATGACTGTGGGGATGAAACACCATTTCTTGTTGGTGCGTTTGCAGGGAAGTCAAAGCCAGACTCTTCAGTTGAGTTTCTGAGACCATTTGTTTCCGAGCTACGGACTCTGCTCTCTGAAGGCCTCATTTTCAACGGCAGAGTTCTGCATGTGATTGTGAGAGCCATCATTTGTGATGCTCCCACGTGAGCTTTCATAATGGCGACAAAAGGGCATGGTGGCTACAGCGGTTGTCCGAAATGCACAGTGGAAGGGTCGTATTTACACGGCAGAGTTGTATTTCTGGACATGGACTGCCCACTGCGTACAGACTCGAGTTTCAGAGCACAGCACGACATTGAGCATCACAAGGGAATTTCAATTCTTTTGGACCTCCCAATCAACTGTGTCGATGATTTACCCTTGGACTATATGCACCTTGTGCTGCTTGGTGTCATGAAAAAGCTTCTTTCATTGTGGGTTTCGGGACCATTAAGTGTACGCTTTGGGCCACTTCATCGTCAAAATTTCAATGAAAAGAGCTCTCTGTTGCGTAGCTTCATACCTCGTGAATTGCCTCGCAAATCACGAGGGCTTGATGACATAGACCGTTGGAAGGCTTCTGAATTCAGGCTTTTTCTCTTTTACACCGGTCCAGTCATTCTGAAGTTCTGTTTGTCTGATCACCTGTACCAGCATTTTCTCTTTCTTCATGCTTCCCTTTCCATCCTCGCTAACAAGCTTCTATGTCATCAGCATGCTGCATATGCTGCTGAACTTCTGAGGTGTTTTGTTTCAGATTTTCGTAATCTGTATGGAGAAGAACATGTTTCCTTCAATGTACATTGCTTAATACATCTGTCCTCTGCTGTTGAAAGACATGGTGAGCTGGAATCCTTCAGCGCATTTCCATTCGAGAACAACATGCAAGCCATTAAGAAGCGCCTTCACAAACATGGAAAGCCACTGGAGCAGTTGTGGAATAGGATGACTGAGGCAGGTCTGAAGGCAAACAGCTGCGAGCCGTTGAGCAAGGAACCTTTGCCACTCCATCCACACTCGCAAGGTCTGCTGCTGCCAGAGTGCTGCCCTCCTGAGTATAAAACTGTGCAATTTGAAAACTTCAGAATTGCTCTGAATGACAAAGACAGCTGTTTTCTGCAAGATGGCCATGTCATTGTAGCCAAAAGCATAGTGCACCTGAAACGCTCGAATGAGCTTTGCATTATTGGTTATGAATTCTTAGTTAGGGAGGACTTGTACTCTGTGCCCTTCGGTTCCTCCAGGATTGGCATCTGTGTTGCGTCATCCCTCTCACCACCAAAGATATGGCGTCTGCGTAGGCTGCAAAAAATGGTGAAGCTACCAATGGGCGACAAGTTTTTAGTATTGCCAGAACTACATACTGCGAACTGACCTGCCACAAAATTCCACCAACATTATTGCTAACTTCTCGTACACAGATTTCGGTTAGTGCATGTTTTAGCAGTTAAAGCTGCTGTTTCTTCTGACTTGTGCAAGATTGATCTCTTCTTTTTTATCATTGTTTAGATGGCATATGCCATTGTCGAATTCTTGCACCATGAGCAAGAGGAGGTGGTGCCTTTGTCTTGGATAGATGACAGGCAGTGCGCGTGGCCAGATCATGCGAAGGGCGACCGCATCGTTTCGCTTGTTCGCAAAGCAGCACCACCAGACTCATCATGGAAGCGGTTTGACATTGCCCTTAAAGGGCTGTTTGGTAAGTGCAGTTGACGCAGTGGCCTTTTGCTGGGGACACCTTGCGCTAATATATGTCTAAAAATTTCTTCCAGGTGCATACAAGTTAGGAAGGAGAAAACTGGACAAAAGTCAATATACTTCTGAGCTTAGCAGCGACGGTGAACCACCGCACAAGAGAACTCGGAGGCCTCCGCAGGCGTGGTCTGAAGATGAGGTATCCGACACGCCTACGACAAAAGTACCATACAGGGAAAATGTGCCATCGGTGCCCCATGATTTTCCTCAAGGTTATTGTTTGTTGTCTCTTGAAGAATTCTAGGCAGCTACACTGTTGTAATGTTATTGTAGACAGTAGTTTGGTTTTATACTTTTCAGGGCTGTCCTCTTCTGTGCCTTGTACCATAAATCAAGGAGCCACAGAGAGCGCCACACCGAATGAGAGTAAGCAAGCTCACCATCGTCTTTTACCATTTTCTTTCAGATGTGTGCTATGTTGCGCTCACACATAGTGACATTATTTTTAGGCTTCAATGTGTTAAACCAGGGATGAAACGACCGCACATATTCCAAAACTTGCTTGTATCTTATTTTCCTGAACTTCTGTTTGCTAAATCAACAGTTATGCTAATGAGGGATGTGCCATTTGAAGCATAAAGGGAAACACTGTGCATGGAATTGTAACATTCATTAGCAGAAATAGACTGATTGATGTGTAAAATTTTTGTCACTAGCATAGCGATAACTTTTTTGCCCCATTGCGATTTGTGTGGTATCTTTTAATACATGAATAATGTGGAGCACATTATGGTATGCCTCCTTTGCGGAAGCAACAATTTGTCAGTGATGAGCGTGCACCGTGATTGCCTAATTTCAGAACTGAATGTGTGTATGAAGAACTTTACTTCAATGAATTCACTGTATGTGGCATTATAGAAGGCAGGATTTATTTATTTACAGTACCCTCAATCGCCGAAGCATTGCAGATGGGAGTGAGATGAACATTTGGGAGTGGGGAGAACATTTGCAGTGAACATTTGTGAGGAATTTTGGTTGAAGAGTAGCAAGTTGTATGTAGAAGACTTTAGGTGTACACGAGTTGTCAAGGAGAAAACTGGACAGGCGTAAATATACTTCAGTACTCAGCAGCGACGCGGAACTACTGCAGAATAGAGCTCGAAGGCCTCCGCAGGCATGGTCTGACGGTGAAGTATCAGACACAGAATAAATCTTGCAAAAAGTTCCTAGTATTGCATGTTATTTGTTACACCAATGGCAACTATAAGTGTTTCAGATGGAGAAGAAAAAAGATTAATTGACAGGGAACAGTAACTGATGCCATCGAGCATTGCATGACCTCCGGTGTCCTAGAAAAACCTGAGAATATCACAGACTACCATGTAAGCAGAAATAGGAAATGCAAGTAAAAAAAACACATTACACCTTCAGGTCGAGTCTTCCTTCCTTCATCTGTGTAGCATTTTACTGGGAACAGCACTGCCAGGCAGGATCAAAAATAATCTGATAAAGCTTTCTAAGCATTGTTTGGCATATTTATGTTCACTTTGTGTGTAAATAAATGGACGCTTGCACGCATGCAGCGTTATAAATGAGTGACATTTTAGCTGCAAGAAACTGCTCAGCTGATCCAAGGATTAACAATGATTTTCGCATGCTCAGTTGTCTTGTTTTGCATTCCATTTACATTTGGGCAATATTATTGGGAATTTCGAAGCTCTAATTTATTCACCATTTTAGTTCGTTTCATTTTTATTGTTACGGGCAGTTACTATAAATGCTGTGTACTCACAAGTCACATTTTGATCAAGACACCACTGTTGTGCAAACCGGATGAAATTTGTCAGGAGCTTCTGGCATTGCGTGGCGAAAATGTGCTTTATTCTGTTGCCTTTTGTGCTCTCCAGGCGATTTCCAGGAGCTTGTACGCATTGGCGATAAGGATCTTTTTGATAAAGGTCAGTAAATGCAACAGTTCCAGAATCTTCTATCAGTCCGCTTTTGAATGTTGTGGTGGGGTTAAGTGCACCGCATTTACAGATGCAGTATATGTCAGTAAATTATACTTTATCCTACAAGGCAGAGTAGTATAGTCACATTCCTGTGCATTTAATGAAACTGAAAGCTTAGATCAGTATATTTTGTACGGTTTAAAAATATTTCCTTAAAATTGAAGTTCAATTGATTATGAAATAAAAATTTAAGTTTTTTGTTGAAATAAAGTAATATTTACTCATAAAAATGGCACTTTGCACAGCCTTGGCTTTAACTCTAAAAAGTGTGATATATTCCTGCAATTTTTTGTTTTGATATAAAATTTATGCGTTCTGTCTAAAGGTTAGGCTGCTTGCTTTTCTTGCACTCGCAGATTTCAGGGCTTCCCGCAACTCTTCTGTTGATGATGGTAAATTCAGATTTTTCGCTTTGCATTTACTTATCTCCGCGTTCTGTTCAGTGTACCTCATGAGGTTAAGTGCTTAAAAACCTTCAAAAATTTGTTTTCTGACTCTGAACCAAAGATTTTCGTAAATAAAGCACTTTTATTTGTCAGCGCATCCAACTAACTTTGCTTTGGGGTCTCTATTGCTTGTCAACTCTCCAAAAAGGTGCCTTCTTAAGGGCACAGGGTAAGGTAAAATTAGAAAAAAATCGTTTTTTTTCTTTTGTAATTTTAGAAGTTCAATTCTTTCTACACATGTTCCATGATCGCACTTTCCTCAGAAAGCCATATTTACGGCTGAAAAACGCTTTTTGCGAAACCGAGTAGTGAGCGGCCACGCCCCCTTTCAGGATTAACGTCAATTTTTTCAACCAAAAAGTCCACCACTTGATTTCAAAACTTGTCTAAAATCAGCTACATATAAAAAATTGTCTGGCAACTATTGTACAGCTCCTCTTGTTTAGCCAAGACAATCCTGAGACGCTTTGCACGTTTTTTCCACGTTTCTGCAACCTTCATGCAGCTGCGTCCGAGTGCTATCCCTTTCGATCAGTATTGTAAATTGTGCCGGTGTTGGTTGCTGCTGATAAGTTGAGATGCCCAGGGCAAAGAAGGCCTTCGTCAGGCGTGAATTTCACGGCAACCGCTACGCTCATCGTGAAAAAGCAAAAGGATGTCCACGACCGAATGAGATCCCGAACGCCGAACGCGCCAGCTCCTCGACATCGAAGCTTTCAAGATTTTCTCTGTGCTTCCAGGAAGAGGATGTGCTACAGAGCAGCAGCCAATATGCCTTAATGGACATGGACGGCATTTGTGCCGCAATTACACAGATTTGTGTGTGCAGAGAGTGCGGTGGAAGTGTTGAGCTCATCGAAATTGTGACAAAACGAGTAGGTGTTGCAAGCGTTTAGAGTTTGAACTGTGAAGTGTGTAGTGCCGCACAACGATTTGAGACGTCGAAGAAAACTACTTCTGGCCTCTATGAAGCCAACCTCAGGTTAGTGTATGCCTTGAGGTCCATTGGTAAGGGAATGGCTGCAGGAAATATACTCTGTGCTATGCTAAACCTTCCTAAGCCGCCGACAAAGTTTGCGAAATACAATCAAGAGCTTCTAGGTCACATCGAAGCTGCTGCTCAGGAGTCGATGAAAAGGGCAGCTGACGAAGCTGTGCAGCTGAATGAGGGGGATAAAGACATCGCAGTTGCTCTTGATGGAAGCTGGCAGAAGCGAGGCCATACTTCCAATAACGGCATAGTCTCTGCGACCAGTGTAGACTCTGGGAAAGTGCTGGATGTGGAGGTTTTGTCTAAACGTTGTCCAAAGTGCAGCATCAAGGGTACAAACAGTGACCCCCTTCATAGAGAGGTGTGCCAAAGCAACTACCAAGGCACCAGCGGTGGAATGGAAGTCGCACGAGCACTGAAAATTTTCGGCAGGAGTGAGGAGCTTCACGGCGTTCGATACGTCAAATACCTTGGGGATGGTGACAGCAAGGCTTTTATGGCTGTGAAGGCACAAATGCCATATGGTGAATCCGTTGAAATATCCAAAGTTGAGTGCATAGGGCACGTGCAAAAAAGGATGGGCACAAGGTTACGAAGGCTAAAAAAAGGAAACAAAGCAGGAAAACTCTCTGATGGAAAGAGCCTCTCGGGCCGAGGCCGACTGACTGATGCAGTAATAGGGCACGTGCAAAAAAGGATGGGCACAAGGTTACGAAGGCTAAAAAAAGGAAACAAAGCAGGAAAACTCTCTGATGGAAAGAGCCTCTCGGGCCGAGGCCGACTGAGTGATGCAGTAATAGACAAGCTCCAGACGTACTATGGTTTGGCCATCAGAAGAAATGTAGGAAACCTGGACGAAATGCGAAAGGCCGTTTGGGCAACCTTCTTCCACTTATCGGCCACAGACGATGACCCATGCCATGGACTTTGCCCAAAGATACCTGATACGTGGTGTGCCTTCAACAGAAGTCGGTCAGAGGGCAAGCCATTTTTCCACAAGGAGAGTTTGCCTGCATCTGTCTTGGAGGCTATCAAACCCATTTATAGGGAGCTATGGAAGGCTGAGCTCCTAGAGAAGTGCCTGCATGGGCAAACTCAAAATGCAAATGAGTCGTTCAACCATGTTGTTCGGGAACGCGCGCCAAAGAATGTGTTTGTTAGGCTTCGGACCCTACGGATGGCAACACTGGATGCTGTTCTTTCATTTAATGATGGTAGCATCGCACGGGCCAACGTTTTGAAGGCGTGTGGATTGAACCCAGGGAGCAACACCATCAAGTGGCTGAGGGAAGCTGACCATAAGCGCATGTACTTTGCGGACCGAGCAACACGACAGCTTACAAAAGAGGCCCGACAGTCAAAACGACAAGCCGAAAAGCGAAAAAATGACGGCGACAGTGACTACGAAGCAGCGGGCTATTAAACCAATTACTATGGAGGCGTTTCTACGAATAAAAAATGGTTTTTCACATCTTTTTTCTCTTTACGTTCTATTATCTCAAAACAGTGTTTTTTCTTACAAAGGTACCATTATTTCCAATGCCTTTCAAGACAGACGGCTGATTTTTTTTGCAATCATCTACATAAGTGTTGCCAACTACTGAACTAGAATTAAGCAATTTCACTGAGCAGTTATTCTGTTATGAATTTTGAAATGCGCAAAGAAAGGCCAGATTTGTGTACTACCGGGAAAATTTTATTAAAAATCGAATTTTCAACACATTTCAAATATTCTAGTTCAGTAAAAAGAGCACAAAATTTGGCAAACAATGATATATGTATTATTAGGCTACTGTTATTAGTTAGTGAGAAACATGTACCTCAACATGGCCTAAAATGCATGGGAAGTATAGGGCTTACCCTGTGCCCTTAAAGATGCTATTGCATGCTAGTTTTTGCAACTAGAAATAGTTTTCAATTAGCATTTAGTTTCTTTCGGAAATATTTGGCTGTTGTTTTTTGGAGTATTTGTCCATGCTACAGCAAATGCTCAGAGACTAAGACTTGCATTTCCAGGGCATGAAGGAGAGGCACGGTTGAGTGACAGGCGGGACTCAGTAGATGAAGGTAAGCTTTTACATCGAATGCACACTTGCTCATGGATACTTAGATGCTATTTGCTTGGAATTTTTCACTGTCTCGCTCCCTCTTCCACTTCTCTAGTGTAAGGTAGTGAACCAGATGTGCCCAGTTAACACAGCGGCTTTCCTTACTTAAGGACATGCCTTACTTAGCTGGTTTATGGTTTTCAGGGATTTAAAGTCCTGAAACTACTCGGGCTGTGAGAGACTGTAGTGGAGGGCTTTTGACCTCCTGTGGTTTTGACCTCCTGGGGTTTAAAGAATTTTGACTTCCTGGGGTTCTTTAACGTGCACTGACATTGCACAGTACACGGGCCTCTAGCATTTTGCCTCCACTGGAATGCAACTGCCGCGGCCGCGCCTTACCTAATTGTTGTAATCATTGTCTACCAAGGAATGTAGCTAAGAGTACATGTGGCTGCTTCACGGATTTGTTTCTGCTTTCATCGGAAATTTTTTTAAGGGGTTAGGTAGGTAGGAAAAACTTTATTGAAAATGCCGGCAACCGACGGTTTGACGCGTCGTGACGTTGGCCAAGCGTCGACCCGGGGTTATGCGCTCCTCTGCACTACCCCCGTTCGGCCCGTTTGTGGTGGGTCGTGAGGCTTGTGCTTTTCGAGCGCACCCCGGGCCTGCTGGACGGCCCATAGTTGAATGTCCTTGTCTGCAGACTGCACTGCACTTTGAAGTTCGGGCGGGTATATCCTGGAGGTAGCCTCGGTCGGGAACCTGGCACAGTCCCACATGATGTGCCATTGGTCCGCCGGACCAGCTGCACAAACATTGTACACATCGCTCGGATAGAGTTCTGGGTGAAGTACGTGTAGCACTGCCGGGGCGAGGAGTGACCCGGTCTGTATCTGTCTTAGGATGACGGCCTCCTCCCGACTGAGTGCCGGGTGGGGAGGCGGCATTGTCCGTCGAGCTAGGCGGTAACACATGGTAACTTCGCCATAACTGGTTACGCGGTCCTTGGTTTCGAACCACCACACGGAACGGTCACTCTCGGGGGCGCGGAGGGTAAGCGCTCGCTCCGCCGAATGGGCCGTCTCGTTGTGGTTCGGCGAGGATGCACACTCGCCCGCGTGCGCCGGGAACCACTTGATACGGATGGTGCTGCGGCGGTCTTGGGGTTAATTTACCACCTGTTGTGCTGTTGCAAAGTTAAATTTATTATTTTTTTTATGTTCCTTACAGGCCCCTGTTGGGTCATTCGGTAATGTAGATTACAGGCAAATCATTATGACTGAAAGCAAAAAATATTAATCCCGACGCTACAGGGTTTTAGGATGGTAAATTACAGTCAACCTTTCATTACTGTTTAGCCACTTGCCTTGTGATTTTTGCAATCTATGTGGTGCTAGCACCTAACGTTTCTTTCTTCATTTAAACTACTAATAAGAAAAGAGTGGTCATGACAAAACATAAACTGCCAGAGACTAATCTTTAATTCAGGAAATTAGAGTGCCAAATGCCTTTTGTTTCAGTTATATATTCTTGGTTGTTTCCCTTTCCCTATTTCTAGACTTCAAGCAGCACGTTATCCGACTACTCAACATCTTGCGCTTTACACAGCAGCAACACGGAGATATGCTAAACAAACTATGCGAAGTGCTTCCAAGCCAAGCAATCATCACCAAGCCCCTGCTTATCAGTGAACCATTCACTTCAGTGGATGACCTGCTCAAGTTCAACGAGAAGTTGGACAAAGAAAACTGCACTTCTGGTGAGTGTTCATATAATCAGGTCATGCAGAATATAAAGAGGCAAATTAGCATGAGCTCTCGACACAGACCGACAAAAAAAAAGATTACAAGGGTGCTGCTGCCAACTGCTCTTTTCGTATGTTCGGCACATAGTTCATTACTGCAGGCTAATGGGTAAGTTCAAATGGTGCCGTTTTGGACAAAGGATGCTGTACCATGGGGCACATATTCAAGATGCATATGATAGGCTTGCACATGGGCAGTATATTCATAGCAAAGAATCATTGCTTCTGAAAATTTTAAGAGATCAGTTGCTAAAGACAGTAGCACATGCAGTAGCAGCCCTCCTCGCTTTGCTGCACTGGGTCGAAAAAAATTGCAGTAATGCATCTACTTTAGGGCTTGTCCAACTACTCTAACACATGCTCTTGTTAAATGCAAAATGTTACATGCATCACGAATGATTCACCACAGGAGTCACATTTTAGTGTGGTTATTGTCGGAAGTTCCATTATGCACAGCAAGAGCTCAATGTATGCTAGAACTGCGCAAACTGCATGCCCATGAGAAATTATTTTTATGTTCATCAATCTTTTGGTACTGTGCATCCCTTTAGATTAGCAGCTCCTCAAGCAACAGTGCCTTTTATAGGAAGACATCTAGATACACAATCTATTTCCCCCCTTTCATTGAACCTCAGAGTTTACTTAGCAAAGTAGAAATGACCTGTGTAGGAAATTTTCTTTTCTGGTGTTCTTGTCATAACACGCCTGCGGAGGGTAGGTAATCTAGCTGAATTTTCCAGCATTATTCTTTTCATCTATGATTGTTTTGAATTAATATGAACAGATTTCTTAGTTTAACCATTTGTAGGATACCTGGACAAATGTGTCTCACTTGCTTCAAGTCTTGACAAATGGAAAATGGTGAACCTATCTACCATACTTCTTTTGAACAGCGCAAAAGACACGGAAGCAGAAGGGGCATACAGGACAGCAGAAGGGTAGACAGCCCACACATCTACCCTTGTAGCTATCTACCATAGTTTTGCATGCTGAAAACTACCAAACTATCAAACAGACATTCAGCGTGTTTTTATTGGTCGCTGGTAAGCATCCTTGATGCTCTGTGTTTTTACATGCACATGTGTACAGTTCGACGCGGCAAATTTTGTAGGGAAAAAATCTGCTTAAGCATCTTCTCTCAGTCAACTGCCTCATAATACATCTTGAAGCAATTTTCAATACTGATGCAAGTATATTCATATGTTAAAGGAGATGCGGTGTGGATTCTTGCCTCATTGCAGGTCTTTTAACAAAAACATAGGCGCAAATATTTACTACTTTTTTTTCTACAAAACGAGTGCCCGAAATAGCTTGGAAATGATGTCGTTAAGTTTTACCATTTGTATACATGTGAAACGTACAATTTGTTGCTTCACTAAGAGTAAAATTTTTGTGCTTGTAAGTGAAGTGAAAAAATTTTGTCCTGAAGCTATGTAAACTAGCCTTTGCCAACCAGAGTACCGTATTTACTCGATTCTGACGCGCTCTCGATTGTAAGGCACATCCATTTTTAAAGGTCAGAAAAAGAAGTGTTACTGGCATAGTCATATTCGATTGTAACACTCATGCAATTTTTAGGCGACATTTTTTTCATTAAAAAGGTGTGTGCTATAACCAAGTAAATACGGTATGCAAACAGTCTCCAGTGGTAATTTTTGTGTAATTTGCAACCCCACAGTATAGTATACGGTAAACATTTGCAAGAAATCCTTAACTGCAGAGCAATATGCTTGTGTTAGAGCATGTGCACGGTGTTAGCAGTAATGCAACTCGACTATGTTTAATGCTTAGTGGCAATTATGTTGTGTCCTGTTAAACATCTTTTGAGCATTGGTTTTGTTTCTTATGTGTGATACACTTTTTCAGCAGCTTTGTTTTCTTTTGTGCACATGCACTTGCCAAAAAGCTAAATATTCTGCAAAATGATCTGCACCTCTTTATGTACTGGAGATGCATTTCTTAAAAACAGCGCTTGCTTTCTTTGCAGGTGCGAGAGCTTGTGCAGCTTGGGGGGAAAAATTCAAATGTCGCTGCTAAGCGCATGCTGGCATATGTAATAAGTGATCAGCTGGCAACAAAGTTCTCTTAGGTCGGGAGGAAAAACAAGCTGAACTTTTCAGCCTTGAAGATGTCCAATGCAATTATAGTTAAGCCAAAGGCTACTGCTTGCTTAAAAGCTTCAGTGGGGTGGAGAACCAGTTGCAGAAAATTTAATTTTGGTTGCCTGTAGCAGCCACAAATGTTGTACCTCTCTCCACATTGTAAGAATGAAACTTGGAAAAAAGACATTTCTCCCCTTTTATTTCAAAATTTTTTCTGCTGGACACATGGGCATGAAATGGATTTTTGCAAACAAGTTCAGTGTTTGCCTCTTGCAGCGAGAGCTATAAGAGGAACTTGCCATAGAATAACTGGTGTTGAGTTAACCTCTGTTCAACTTCTGGCCAAATAGAAAGTTATGCAGGTAAACCCGAGTGATAAGGGCCGTGGAGGCTCCCGGAAAAACATTTCATATGTAGTCTTGTGATTCATTGTGTTGTCATTGATACTTTTCCCTGCAGAATCCTGAATAGTTTTCATTCCTCTTTGTAAGGTTTGTGAGTGTCTAGGGGAAGGAGTATTGGGATGTTGGATTACCTGTCCTTTACTTCCTCGCATCTCATTCAGCTTGCTTAACACACATATAATGGTGGGTGAGTTGCTAAGTTGATAAACTCCCCAAGTGACTGAAATAATTTTGGGCTATCCTGTATGGCATACCTTATTACCACAATGTTGATTTGGGAAGTTACATAGTTTTGTAGCAGGTATAGTGAAGCAGTTCATTTAGGCTGCATTAACATGCATGCAAACAAGTGGACCAACAAAAGTTATAGCCAAATGTTGGAACTGTCATGCTGCTGTACATACAGTTGCTAAGAGCAAACAAGCTTTAAAGCCCAAGGTTTCAACAAAATCGTGTCATAGCTGTTACTCGCACTGGCTTTGAATAACTGAAAACCAAAGGCCATCGCTGAGGAGAATGAAACAAAAGTTTGTACACCTTTAACACAGCAGTTTAATGCCCCTGTTACACGGGCACTGAAAAGGCCTTTGAGAATCGGCTCTTATATCCAAAGGCATAAGGTGTGCAGCTATACGGCAAAAATGTTGCGCCTTTGCTGCTGAGGGCCTTTGAGGCGACGGCGCCCGTCCGAGACCTTTGCGGGCCCAAAGGCGCGGCCTTCGAGAACCTGCGATCGCAGTGCTGTCCAACGTCAAAAAGTAAAAGCAATGAAAAAAAAATGCAGCCAAAAATGTTTGCGAACATCTTTTAAGCATACGAAAGGTGTGTCTGGCTTTGTTTTTTGTACGGGTGTTTATATTTTATGCTGCCCAGATAAGACAGTAAAGTGTTGCAGCAACACCGAGTGCTCCTGGTGGCCAAGGCAATACACAAAGCCTGCTGCTGCTGATGAGAACAGTTGTTGCAGTTCTTTCAAGAAAATAATTAGAATAAAAAACCTACCTGTGCTCAACGACTGAACAGAATTCCCCACTTTAATTTTAAAACACTCACTTCAGCCGCCTCGAGCACAGCAGCGTGTTTTACTGTTTTACTCCTAAAACAAAGGGCCTAATTATATGAAATGTACAGCATCAAACTTTGCTGTGTGAGGGCAGTTGTATTGGAGCTATCTTGTGCTGTTATAAGTGGGTTTAGTGGTTTGAGTTACTTTGATAACAAATTCTTGCATCATTACTATTTGAGCTGCCAACTGTACATTCTAAACTTTTTTATAACGTGTATTCTTTCTTAAGAAAACCTTTTTTGCTAATATCATAATTTGTCACTAGCAGTGTTTTAGTGTGTAGTGAAATACTATCACACAGTTTAAACACAAAATTTTAACAACTTGTGGTTTTTATTTTTAGCTGCCGCGGCGGAGTTTCCACAAGGAAGTGTGGCCAACATCGAGGATTCAATAAAATCATGGCTAAGACACGCGCCTGAGAGACTTTTCGGAAGTCAAGGACGAAAGAAATCAGCGTCTTCTGCTGACCCATCTGAAGGTGTGTGTTTTGTGCACGCCAAAATCACTAGCAGCCATAA
The DNA here is from genome assembly GCF_052857255.1 of Amblyomma americanum. Taxonomy (NCBI): domain Eukaryota; kingdom Metazoa; phylum Arthropoda; class Arachnida; order Ixodida; family Ixodidae; genus Amblyomma; species Amblyomma americanum. The sequence goes on from NC_135497.1 coordinate 44,759,294, forward strand.
TTTGGGTGACTAATCAAACCCAGCCCCGCTTGCCATTGCAGCATGTTTATACTTTAAGATGTCAACCTCCACTTGTGTGATCAAAAAAGAAGGAAGCTATTGGTCCACTACAGTTTTACAGTGGCAGCTTTGAAGCTTATAAAGTTGTTAAGAAAAGTGTGTTTACAGTTCATGCTTAGTCAAAAGTATATATATAAATATATATATATATATATATATATATATATATATATATATATATATATATATATATATATATATATATATATATATACAGACCACTACAGTCCTGAAGAAGACCGCACCGCGGTCGAAACGTTGATAAATAAAAGTGTCTTTGTAGAAGTGCCCACTTCTCTTAAATCTATATATATATATATATATATATATATATATATATATATATATATATATATATATATATATATATATATATATACCGGGTGTCCCAGCTAACAAGAGCCAAGGGTTAGAAAATCAATCATTAGAAATAGACGAGTGCAACCAACTGCATATTGGTGACAGCCATCTTGCGCACCACAGGCATTTTTTTGTTTTGAAATTATTAGTTTAATTAGGTTAATTATCTAAATTAATAAATACTGACTTTAGACAACAGATTGCATTTGAAGAATTGTTGAGCACCTTCAGTAACCCCCATTCTATCATTTTACGATAGGGAAACCCTCACGCGTGTCTTTTTTCCCAGCTGCAAAGAAACCCCGCGAAATACAAAATAAATCACTTGACTGACGCACTTGCACGCCAAGATCGTGCTGCTCTCAAGCGTGGTTCGAGCAAACGAAATCACCCGCAGCCTTGACTCGACGGCCTCGCAGCAGCGGCAGGCCGATATGTTGGCGGTGGTTTCTCGTCTGCGTCAGCCAGTGGCACTTATGACGGTGCTAGTTGCTAGGTGCTAGTATATATATATATATATATATATATATATATATATATATATATATATATATATATATATATATATATATATATATATACTAGCACCTAGCAACTAGCACGCATGGGCATGATTGGTGCCTTGGCTAATTCTTTATATTCAGTTGCTTTTATTCTCTTCCAGGAATAAGTGTTAGTCCTCAAAAATTGTAATCGCCCTCCCCGTTTTCATTTTAACGAGCCGTAACCGCATTGGAAATGTTTGGTTCTCACAAAAATTGTCCATTTTTCGAGTTGTTTATATTAATGGTGGTCGGATTAACGGGGCACAAGTGTGAGCATGTTTGTTCCACTTTTTATGCCTAAGGCAATCCAGTGGATGTGAGGCAAGGCAGGGGTAGGGGAATGAGCAGGTGAGGTGGGCAACCACTATTCCATGGAGAATAATTAGGAGTGAGTGGCCATACTTTACTAGAGTGGTGTACTGAGGCTCAAGTTTTGTAGTGATGCTACATTACGGTAGCTTTCCGAGCCTTCGGCGTGACGGCGCTGCCACCCTGTGGCTGCGCCACCACGCTGTCACGTGGTTGGCCAGGTGGTGCGGAGCAGCTGCCGGTGTCGCGGCGCCGTGGCTGGTCACGTGGTTTGTCACGTGGTTGGTCACATGACCTGCCACTCGGACAGCTGTAGCTATCGCATAACTCCAGGTTTAACCAGAGCTAAACCACCACCAATTTTTTTAATGAATCCCAAGAGAGTAGAGGAAAAAAAAAGAGTAAATCCAAAAGCAGTGCTCTCTGACGCTTCCGATGTTTTAGTTCTTCGCAAGGATTTCAGCTTTTTGCTGTCAACTGTCAATGTATTACCCTCTGTCAAAGGACCTAGGTAATGTAGTTATGTTATGACTAAGCCACTTTTGCTGGATTCTGTTATTTTCAGTGATCTTTGCAGTCTTTTAGCTCTAATTTACTTCTTTCTGTTGAAGTTATCGTTGGGTTTTCAGCTGGTTTATTCATTAGTTAAATGCTACTTCGTGATGTAAAGAACAGGAGTTTCAGCTTGTTACATTCTTTTTGACTTTCACTCTGGTCATTTAGACCAGCAATAATCTTTTCCACATTCTAGATGCTGAGACCTTTGTTTCACTTTCTACATGCAAGTTTCAGCTAGGTAGATAGGTTATTAATAAGGAGGTCAGAAAAGGAACAATGCTTGCCACATCATAACCGCTTCACTCAAGAATTGACGCTGAACATTGGCTGGTGGGTATGGGAAGAATAGAAATAAGATCGAAGTTTTATGGTTTATGTGGGTTTAACGTCCCAAAGCGACTAAGGCTATTAGAGACGCCGTAGTGAAGGGCTCCGGAAATTTCGACCACCTGGGGTTCTTTAACGTGCACTGACATCGCACAGTACACGGGCCTCTAGAATTTCGCCTCCATCGAAATTCGACCGCCGCGGCCGAGATCGAACCTGGGTCTTTCGGGCTGGCAGCCGAGCGCCATAACCACACGGCCACCACGGCGGCTATAAGACCGAAGTGAAAGAAAGGAAAGAAACATGTGTGCTGAAAAGCGGGAGCTGTCAGTAGAGCTAAATGTTACTTCATCACAGCAGGCGGATTACACATGGTCTGTTGTTTCTTTGTTGCATTCTTTTTCTGGTACTTTTTCTTTCTTAAAAGTATACTATTTATGTTAACTGTACATTAAGAAAACATTATTTACTTATTTGTTTTGCAGATGGCAATTGAAATGTGAGCCGTAGCAGTCCTTTTGCAAGCCGTAGTAGCCAGTACTACCTTTAGGCAAGAGCAAAAAGATGTCACAGCAGTCAGCCACTGAAGTCTTCGGATCTTTCACAGGAGCTGCACATAAACCGTCATGTAAAGGCGTTGCTCTCTTATTTAACAGTATTGTATCTGCCCATCACAAGAACTGACGTGCTTTGTTATTCACCTGTGTTTTTTGCTGAAGCTTGGCACACCCTGTATTTTTGCCATTTTTCTTTTTTAGTGCCAACCTAAAGAGGTACAGACGCCAAATACTCGCGTTCTGCTGATTGGTAGGGATGATGCACAGGGCATTATGAATGACAAAGGTGGAGGTGCCTAAGAGTGCTTTATATAATTCTCTAGAGTGCTGTCTTCCACTTAGAGTGTCTTCTTGTGAGCTCAGACATCTGTGGTCTGTGTATGAAACTTCTGCAAGTCACTTGCAATCACGGGCAGTGACTCATTCGCTGGTCTGTCGTCTGATACAACTCAGAGTCATCACAAGCTGAGTGTGCCTGGAACGTATGACAGAAGAGCAAGAGGTTCATGGTTTTTTTTAGTGCACGTGACTTCTGCAATCTACTGTTGACACCGCAGTGCACAGAACTCGTGGAGAATGTCACCCTTCCATCATTTTAATGCTCCAGACGCTGTCATCAGTGGTGAAAAGAACTGAAAGCTTGGTTATTATGCTTTTCTGCACTTTGCAAGTTAAATTTCACATATATTGTTTGATGCAGCTTTTTTATTTACATTTTAGGGGATTGATTCCTTTTGATGTTCAAATGGTTATCCACACAGTACTCGACCGTTCGCTTATGGTTCATGTACATCATGCTTTGCTGTAAGATCTTTAAAGTCATGTTTCATGTGTTGTGTTTCTTGATACATTGTTTGAGATTATCGGTGGGATGTTTGTTTTGAAGTTGTAATGGCCAACTGTGTCGGATTTGTGATGGTTTATGTTTGCTGTGCTTTGTTGCGTGCAACAATGAGCGAGGGGCAAGCTTGCAGAGAATTGAGGAATTTTTTTCCCAAACAATATTCAATAATATCCAACTATATGTGTACTGCATGGTTTGTGCTAGGTGGTAAGCACAATCAGTCAACTTCTCACAGCTGCTCAACCAGATGTGGTGTTTCTGTGAGTAACGAAATACTAGTCATATTTTTTATTCTGGTGTTTGTTTTTAATGCTTATTCAAGTTTGTTTTAGTTTTAATGCTTGTTGCTTACCAATTCATTAGTTTTAATGCTTATTCAAGATAGTTTTAGTTTTAATGCTTGTTGTTTACCAGTAAACTTGTTGAAGGCACATCTAGTTTACTAACTTTTAATCCTGTGTTCCTTCAATATCAAAGCCTTTATTGCAGACTTGGTTGATGATACTAGTCATTTATTCTTAAAAGATGTTTTTGCTTTTTGCGGATCATATATAATGGGCACTATGTGTTAACTGGTAGGCAGTTCACCTAATCTTGTCTTAGTTCAACTTGGAGCTATTCAGAGGGCAATTCTTCTTTTCAGCAAGCCTGGAAGCTGTGTTCTTGTATTTTTGGTGCCAATTTAGCATTCTTATGAACATACGTTTCTTATGTATGGTGCCTTGCAAGTATTTGCATGGTTATCATTTTTTCATGCTTGCACTGTGAAATGTGTGCCTTTTCCTAAATGGTAGTTTACTTGTCATTAGTAGCAATATCTTTATCGTTTAACTGGAACTGCAGTCGCAGTGTTCTTCGCTGTGATACTTTGAAATAAAGTGCAATTTTTAATACTTGTTTCACTAAAATCTGTGTACTAGTAAAGCATGTATGTGCTTCTTCACCCATCATTTGGCATTTTTCAATACATTTTTTTATGTTAATACTTTCAACACTTGATACATGCGCAATCGCATCTAAGACAATAATTTTGTAGTATATGAAATGAACTGTCCATTTCTGCTCAGTATATGTTGATGCAGTGTGTATGTATGTTCAGATCAAGGCAATCTTCCAGAGTGCCATGGTTCATTGCATGTCAGTGATACGTACAGGACATTTCTTTTTGATCAAAAGAGGCGTATTGATGCAGTCTGTAGTGTTTCAACAATACTTACTATTGGCCCCTTGGTCAAGAAAGCTCAGTTCTGAGAGTGTACACTTAATGGCTAACATTCCTCTGGCTATCAGTTTGTGCACTGTTGAATGCCGCTGGCACTCTTCCAGCAGACGGCAGATGCAGAAACATGCAATGTGTGCATGGCATGTTTCCGAGTCTGCATGATGTCTGCTGGAAGAGTGCCAGTGGCATTCAACAATGCACAAATTGACAGCCGGGGGAATGCGAGTCATTAAGTTTACACACAGAAATTAGCTTTCTTGATCAAGGGGCCAGTTGTAAGTATTGCTGAAACACTACAGACTGCATCAATATACCTCTTTTGATCAAAAGGAAATGTCCTGTGGACGTCCGCAAGTCAGAAAGTTTGGTCCGGGGGGTAGCGTTCGGACGTCCCGCATGCGACGGCCGGGTTCTGATGTCCTCTAAACGTCCCTCACTCAAACAAAAATTTTCCACTGGACGTCCTGTGGCCGTTTAAAAAAGACGTCAGTTTCCGGACGTTTGACGGACATCCAAATATCCGATTTTGGCGTCCACGGGACTCTCACTGGACTGCCATTTTCTTTGCGCCGGACGTCCATCGGACAACCGATGTACATCCGTCGGACATTTTCGGACCTCTACAGATGTCCAGCGGACGTTCAAACATCCGTTGCCAGACATCCATTGGATGTTCGGCGGCTTTTAGTGGTCTAATGGGCCCGTCCCGTGTCCTCGCTGCTGACGGACTCCACCCCAGCTTCGAGGGGGTAGCGCTAATAGCGAGCCACCTCCAGTGGCTGTGCTTCGTGCCGCCCTACAACCACCCTTCGCCTTCTTGGTGCGACTCAGCCTTTGTCAATTCTGCTGAGAATGAATCTAGCTCAACTGCTCCTCAGTCATTGCCTGGTCCCCTATTGGGACACGGAGCAACCAATCATGGGCATCTGGATTCAACACAATCTTGGCCCTCTGTCTGGCGCGGCCTTCCTCAGCAAAGTTGCCCCAACCCTGCTCTACCCGCTGTCTCCCTAAATGTTGCGCCTGTTGAACCACCGTGTTCGTCACCGTCTGTGGCTACGTCCATTACAGCGGGCCCTTCCAACCTGGAGTCGGAAGCAGTTTCGGCCCAACCCCCACGTAAACGACCGCGAGGAAAGCGTAATTCGACCCATGACTCTGAGCCACTCAGCCCTTCTCCACGTCGTCGAACGTCTAGCTCCACTCGACCCCCTTCCTACAAGTCATCTAGTGCTCCTATCGCCGCCACCTGTGCCCCTCTAGGTCCAGCGCTTCACCCGTGCGCAAGCCCCGCCGAGGTGTCCAGGTTGCCTGCACAGGACTAGGCCCTAAGCATCCTTCTGGTACGACCCTTTCTGTTGGCATAAGTAGCAATTTTCTACGGGCTCGCAAAGTAGTTGAGAAGAGAGTCCGCTCCAATCTACATGTGTCTACTTTAAAGACGTACCTATCTGCGTCAATTGCTCCTAAAGGCCTCGCTATTTTGAAGAAGCCTGCCGTAGATCTGTGTTCTGTCAACCGTGCTAAATGGGATCAAACGCTGAAGAAATCCTCCTTAGAACTTACCCGTATTGTCGCGTGCCACCATGAGCATTATGCTAAGTCACGGCTAAACACAGAGAACCAGCTTCTTTTTCAGTCCAGATTGTCGGGTAAAGAAATTTCGTTGCTAAACACATACCGTGAAAAGAAAGACGAACTCGGCGCGGTAAAAGCAAAAAAACTCCTTCGTGATGATGTGCCTATGCCTGAATCCTCGCAAGCCCTGACAAGCGATGAAACCACTGTAAGGACATCAAATAACCCAGCAGATTCCCATAACATAGCCAATCTTTCCTGTTATAGCTTATCCAGAGAGGATATTAGTGTTTTGTCACGAGGGTTGAATTTTTGTCCCAGCACCGGTAGTTTTGATGAATTTCAACTTTTGAAAGACAAATTTCGCTAGAAATCTGCGACTACGAGAATACTTTTACGATCGACCCGCCCCAACAAACGCCACTAGCCACTGTTTCAAATAAACGGTGGAAACCCCTCAGCCAGCGCGAGAGATGCCTTGATCTTTACATAAAGGCAGTTCAAAACGACATACTGGAAGCCTACAACAGGCAACGTCGATTTAAACACAATATTTCAGCTGAGGAAAGCAATGCGATAAAAAAAATTGGCGAACAACAGCGACATCGTCATCAAGCCCGCCGACAAAGGTGGTGCGATCGTCATTATGAACATGAACGACTACGTCGCGGAGGCTCACAGGCAATTGAAATCGATCCCACTGAACAGTTCTAATCTATAATTAAAGACGAGATTGAGAAACTATGTAAAGAAAAAACAATCACTGATAACGACAAGTGCTCCATTATTCCACTAAGCCCGATTTCAGGCAGATTCTATCTCTTGCCGAAGGTACACAAGCCTGATGTCCCTGGACGACCAATTGTTTCAGGCATAGGAACTGTAACAGAAAACCTTTCTCGTTTTGTTGCTTCCCTTATCAGCCATATACCCTCTACATTTTCGTCTTATATAAAAGACAGCAACCACTTTTTACGAGACATTGCTGACCTTCATATCCCATGCGACTCTCTTCTCGTTACCTTAGATGTGTGTTCGCTGTACACTAATATACCCCACGAGGATGGTATTCAATCCGTAAAACAAGTCTATGAGACTTTATCCATTAACGATCGTGTCGATGGCGGAACCCTTGCTGCTTTGCTGAAATTAATCCTTGAGCTTAACAATTTTGAATTTAATAACGATCATTATGTTCAAATCAGTGGTACGTCGATCGGTACAAAAATATATTCATGGGTGTAATAGAAAACAACTTCTTGTCCGGTCGCTCACTCAAGCCTTTTTATTATAAACGCTACATAGACGACATATTCCTAATTTGGGAGCATGGCGAGCCTGAACTCCTTTCTTTCATCGCTGCTTTTAATCACGTACATATTTCAATATCATATCCGCACGCTGAGCGTATTAACTTTTTGGATGCGACAGTACTTCTTCGTGATGGCAAACTAGTAACGACGCTCTACAAGAAACCCACTGACAGACACCGGTACCTTCACTTCCATAGTAGCCACGTAAAGCACTGCAAGACCAGTATTCTCTACGGCTAAGCACTCCGCTACAAACGGATCTGCTCTGAACAATCTGATTTAAACCATAACTGCATGGCCCTGAAAAAGGCATTAACACAACAAAAGTACCCCGCTTCTCTAATCGACGACGCGTTTGCATGTGCGGACCACCTTGACCGAAGAGCTCTCTTGGACACATCCCATCGCTCTGACTTAGTTCAGCAAACCAACTTGATTCTGACCCATTCAGCTTCTATTCCTAACGTCACCGGCATTCTTCGCAAACATCATCGGACAAAGCCAACGCCTTAAACTTACATTCCCAGACCCACCAAGAGTAGTCTACAGACGGTCAAAAAATCTATGTGACTTGTTGACTTCAAGAATTTTACAGCATGTCTCGGAAGGCTGCCGCCCATGTAATAAGCCAAGATGCAGAATCTTCGCACATATGACTACCTCAGCCACAGAGCACCAAGTCTATCAGATGAGAATTAATGTGACTTTTTGCTGCGACACTTCAAACATAATCTATCTGTTGGAGTGCTCTGTGTGCAACAAGCAGTACATAGGGAAAACCGAAACTGCATTCTGTTTACGCTTCAATAACCACAGGGCTCACTGCACCTCTCTCCACAACCTTCCGCTATCTAAACACATCAGAATTCCCGGTCACTCATTCGACAAAATAAAAGTTACCATTTTACAATCAGGTATTAGGACACATCATGATAGAGAAACCCGTGAGTCATATCTCATTTACAAATTTGATACTGTTTCTGCTGGTTTAAACGAAAGTCCTGGTGTACTATCTTGTCTGCCCCGCTAACAATTTTACTGACCACATATGTGCGCCACGTTTTAAATTACCGCTTTTTCTGTATCTTTCAATGTCATTCCTGATTGTATCCACGCATTCACATGATATCTGTACTTTGTTCCTAGTCGTGATAAGGTTTTGATATTGATAGTTGCTGGCTTAAAAGTCTCCTGTCAGCAACGATATTGTTCACTCTGACGAAGGCCGGACCCCGGTCGAAACGTTAGTAATAAAGTGCTTTTTGCCTGTGCCCTCTCCTTCTTATATATATATATATATATATATATATATATATATATATATATATATATATATATATATATATATATATATATATATATATATATATATATGCGCCACCGCCGTCGCTCGATCCACAAGATGTGCCCCGCTGGTGTACGCTGGCTGGTGTACAGCGGATTAAAGGATGGTTTCTGGCTCTGAAGATGAAACCTTGAACGCCTGTTCGGTGTTATTCTTTTTCTTTGAACAGTATATGCAATGGCATGGAAGTAGAACTTGTTACACTGAAGACGAAACCGGCAGCTCTGCAAAACTGGTACTCTTATAAAGGGAACTTTATTGTTCAGTGCAACCATAACAATGTATACACACTCATGACTGGTGGTACAAAAGATGCATACAGAGTGGGTGACCACCCCAAAAAAAATAATCGAATGCCTCATGTTAGCCCACTGTCTCAAATCCCGAAACCACAGGTGCAAAAAGAGAAACAGCCCTCCAGACAACGAGGCAGCTAGGAAGGGGGGGGGGGCATACAATTTCAGGGTAATTCTGTCACAAAATTTAACAAACATACTAAAAAAGACAGCGCAGTTAGGGCGGGGAGGGAGATACACAGAATTAACAATTAGATACACAGAATTAACATACAGGCAAGGGGAGAAATAGCACGCAAACAAAAAACAATGAAAACCGCATCGCATGTCTCCTACGTCTTTAGGACAACAAAACCAAAAATAGCGAACCTGGACATACACCCAGCGAGTAAAAAAAAACAAAAAAACTAGAAACTGGACACTTTATGGAGGAGACAGGGACAGAAGGTAATTTTAACATTGTTCTTGAAGTTACGGGGGGAACGAGGCTGCTGCAGAAGTTCCATAATACGTGGGTGTTTATTAAGTAAATCAGGAATTAAGTAATCAATGTGCTGCATACCATAATTCGTTCTTATCAGAGGCATTTGAAAGTGACTATACCTGAAATCATAAGGTTTCTTGTTAGGGAAGTATAATGCATAAAAGGAAACTGGGTCACGGGTGACTTCATGATATATATGATATGCAAGCTTTAGTTGAAACAGTCCGTTTATCTTGAGTAAATTATGTTTTAAGAATAATGGGTATGTATGTTCTAGCGGACCTACATCTTCTATGCAACGCAGAGCTCGTTTTTGCAATATCTCAAGCCTGCGCAAGTTTGTCTTGGTAGTGATGCCCCAGATTAACAGACAGTAATGTAAATGAGACTGTACTAAAGCAAAATACAACTGACGTTTAATAGAGCTGGGAACCAAATATCTCACTTTATACAAAATGCCTAGAGATCTAGAGATATTTGTGTGAACCTTATTTATATGAGAAGTCCAGCTTAAGTTTTCCTCAAATAGGACACCTAAGAATCTATATATGGAAACGCGTTCAAGGGCTGAGTCTTGGTACTTGACCTGGATATTAAAATTTTCAGGTTTATTTCGCGGCTTAAACATTACGTACTTACGTACTGCGTGCAAATGTGCTTGAGCAAAAGTGGCGCATGAATAGTTTTTACAAGTGGGCTTGCACATGATGTCTTAGGTCTGACCTCTCTGTAAAGCCCTTGGAACATATGCAACATTTAAATGGCAGCTTGCGCTTACAGCTAGGAATGTGCACTGTTAGATTGCTCTTTGTTTTAAAGCTGTGGCTGCAATACATGCACTTGTATGGCCTCTCGTCCGTGTGGGTGCGAAGGTGCTCCACCAGCCTGCACTTCCATTGAAAGCCTAGACCGCAACTGCACGTGAAGGGGAGCTCTCCAGTGTGTGTCTTCTTGTGGTTAATGAAGCTGCTTCTGTTAGGTGTGGAATATTCACACTCAAGGCATACAAAATGGTTTTTTTTCATTTTCGATCCTTGTTGAGATGGCGCATCACAGGTGGCCAGAGTTGAGTCAGGTCCTGCGCAATAGGAGAAAATGCGAAAAATAAATTAGAGCTGGCCAACATCTCAAAACATTAGTTCATGAGAAGCATACTTTTACACACACCATCTTGTGTAGCTGGCAAATGTGGAGTGAACTTGAGCGAGTCAATGCTTGAGAGATCTCGATCTTCATAAAAAAATTTTCTGGGTCAAAGCTGGCATGCATTTATAATCAGCATAACAGTTCACAAAAACTTATCATCTCAAAATGCTGTGGCTATGTTGCAGCTAGGTTAAAAACTAGAAATTTTGAGACACTGCATGACTTCTGATCACTTCAGTTGACAAAAAGAAAGTGAACAGCAAACCACACACTACCTACAACAGCTTTACATCAGAGCTTCATATCATACATGTTCCAAAATCGTGATGACATCCAAAAGAAAAATTTCACATGTGAAAAGCAGCTACTTGCAGCCTCTCTAAGTTCTCCAAAGACATGCAATTGCAATGTCCCAGGACGGGGATCGTAAAGGCAGTTACACAAAATGAACTGCAACTCTACCAAGAAACAGTTTCACTTGAAGCACGGTCTCATTACCAAACTCTGTTTCTTCCTTTAGGTTCTGGAACCAAGACATGCAACCATGAATGGTGGTTTAGGCAATGCGCAGCCTTGTAAACAAGACTTGCAGAATGAAAATGACATCACTCGCTTATATTCACAAGCTTCACTGATTAGAAGTCGGCTGTGAGGACACACAAAACAGGTTTGCTTTCACAAGCAGACACAAACAGAAATCTTTGTCACAGAGCCAAACCTGACGCTAGCAATTTTTCTTTATGTGCTCAACCATGCGTGCTCAATTTAAAAGTTGAGCAGAGGACATGAAAGCACACAGGCAACATCTAGATGGGTAGATAGGAGAATGGAATAGAGAACTCCATTTCCCAGAGTCACAGATGACATTAGGAGTGGACATTGGTTACACGTTGTAACTCATCTTGACAGTTACTTTTTGCTTTCTGCATATGCATAAGTATGAGACATAAATCATGAGAAGGTACACCATGAACAGAAATATTACGGAAAATAAGCAAAGCCGAACACAGGTTTAAAGACACAAGAAAAATCACTGTCCTGTTGTCGAAATAGTGTTAACAGCATAAAATAATATATGAGTTGTCATCATCACCATTTTAACAGGGTTCAGATCACGCCTAACCCAATCTTACCACCACCGCTATCAATTTTAAGATTTTCACTGAGAAAATCTGCAGTGTAAGGCCACAAAAAACTGCACATTATTCATTCTGGCCAGACAATAAATCTTTTAAAGCTTTGCGGAAAGACTTGCAAGTAAAATATTAATATACACTTAAACAAAAAAGTACTTTTGGAGTCAAAAGCAACAGCAAATTCTGAACCACGTCACATTGCATGCGAGCACCACTTGCCGATGCACACCTGATGTTGAGATTGGTGCAGTGTGCTAGTCTCGGCACCAGGAGTGCATCATCAGGTCATTGCCAGATGCAATTTGGCACAGTTCGAAACTTGGAGTGGGGGTTGTTAATTTTGGCCCCGATAGTACAACACACTATGACTACTAGTTATTATAGGAACACTAGGGGAAAGAAGACTACAGAATATGCATATACTCTTGAACCTGCATTACTTGACAGAAAAAGCATCCGGCATCTGTAACTGCCACTGGTGTTTTTTTGGATGCATAAAATACTCATTTCACTTCCCCATGGCCCCTTTCATTTCTCTGAATTTTAATGCCAAATATGCTGTAAAGCACCCTCTGGTCGGAGGCACAAATTGTGAACCTTTTGATCCAATCCCTGTTGGCAGCCTTGCAGTGCCCCAGCAGCAGACACTGCTAGAAGCCTGCCCCAGAAGAATACAATGGTAACAAAAAAGGCCTTAATATTGAAGCAATGTGACATTAGGTGATTCATTATTCAAATTTAGTAAAACATTCCATGTTTCATATTCTATAGTGGCCAAACAGAACCAACAATGTGACCACTGCTGATCCACTCCTTGTTTAGCATATGTAAATATCTCCGTGAAAATGTACACAGTACCCATCTAATAACAAAGCGCAGCTTGAACATCCTAAACAGGAAATGGGAGAACAATTGTTGTTACTGAAAGGGTACAATGAATACAGCAAAGATAAATATACATAATGGAGCATGTAAAATGTGAAGACAATACAGGCGTAACATTGTCACAACAGAGTGTGAATGTGTGATGCACATTAGTTAATGCTAAGACACTCTTCACAGATCTGTAGAAGGGCTTCGCTGTGAGCAGTTCACAGACCACCAAAATGGAGAACACTACTTTGTCAAACATGTCAGAAGATAGCTTTCCCACCTGAAAAAGAAGCAAAAAAAGAGGAAATACATTATTGGTACCCAAGACTTTGCTCCAACCTTGCTAATATATTGTTCCTTTTCAGACATTTCGGACACCAAAAAAGAGGAGAATGTCAAGGTTTTTGTTGGTGCCGCTGCAGAATGCAAAAGCAAACAGCCAGAGGATACCCGCAATGTCTGCTGAAGAGTTCAAATACAACACATGGTTTCAGACAGGAAGAGTAGTGGATCCTCTGAATGATTGTTGAAGCATTGAGATAGCTGCGCTGTACAGGCCAGCTTACATGTTGTACATTTACCTGCAAAGTGCCCACATTGGCAAAACCACTGGCTTGTTGTTGCCACATATAAAATGTGAAAAATAGAGTGCAAACTAGATGATGTCCTTTTCATGTACTATCAAAAAGAAAATAAGAGAATGAAGTCTTATTTGCTACTCCCAAATAAAGTGTGCACAGTAGCTGCAAATCATTTCTTTCCTGTGCTACTTGCTCCTCTCATTAAGGAGAGGTATTATGGTTACTTGGCACAGGCAACAAATAAACCATGGCATTAGAAGGTAGTCCAAGTGTTGGAGAAGAGCCAGAACAAGAAGCCTATCACAATGGCATAAATGTGTGAAATGCCCTTAAGCATTTCTAGCTACACAATACCCGATACAAACCTTAAAAAAATGATTTCGCCCCTATGGAAAGCAGGTCCCCTAAAAGGCTATGCTCTAGGATATCTAAGATTGTTCATGTACAAGGACAGCTGCATTAACATCAAAGCCTTGTGCAAAGTACGGTACAAGTGTGCACTGGGAAAGAATGTACAATGATTACAAACTGATTTTAATGGTACAAAGGCAGCTTGACCAAGGAGTCCTGCACAAAGTGGGATCAAAGACCAATATTCCCAAGCGTTCTACGCCAGAGGAGATGAACACCACGCCAAAGGGAAAAGCTTCTGCCTAATGCAAAGCACATGGGCACTTGATGACAGTGAAAAATAACGGGGTTGGAAAATAATGGGGGTGGAAAATAATGGGAAAGATGGGGTTACAGGATAACCACAAATAATCAGCAGGGCACTTGTTTAGTGAAAACCGATAAAGCAACACAAGACAAAATTAATGCATGGATAGCCCCATGAAGAAAGGCTTCTTATCTCGATTACCTTTCTTTCTTGACCTCATCAGTAATTATATATTTCCACCGCCATATACATAATATACTTAAGGGTTGAAATACTCAACATTCTTTTTAAATATAAAATGCTTACGCTAAATAGTAAGACAAAAGGGGCCCCATTTTCTACTCCAAAATGTAGAACATACTTTTAAAACTTTTATGTCCACACGAGTTGTCATACTAAGGTGAAGTATTCTGATTATTAGCCATTGGTGGCAAACACAACCATGAAAGGAAGATAGCAAAAGCATTGGGGAAGAACCGGGAGAAACTTATCATGACAGCACAGCCCTGAGAAATGCTTTACTTTACACAGATTATGACCGATTACAACAGTTACACACAACACGGTCATCACCAAAGTCAACATCTCGTTAACGTTTTGAGAAAAAGGTACATTACAAGGAAAGGCCAAGCCTATGTGACCGTTCACATGCACTGATGTCCAAAGATTCATCTGCACAAAAGTAAGCAAATAAAAATGCGAGAACATCGCTACACAACAGGAATCAGGAAATCAAAATCAATCAGAAAGAAAGAAATTTGTTACGAATCATCAAAAGAAAAACATCAACAATCATACATTCAAAGGCCAAGGAGCACCAAGAAGACAGGCTCATCCCATGGACTCTTGTCTTGTAATGATGTGGGCTAGCAGAGATGCCAGGCATGGAAAAATAAGAGACCGAAGATAAGGAACTGTCCCTTGTACTATGGTAGAAAAGATTAATCCTGATGCAGTATGTGCACTTATACACATGGACTTGCAGAAACACATGCATGCATAGTTGTAGCAGCAGTGGACGTTCACAGCCACAGCAATACCATTGGTACACAGGAAAGAAAACAGGAATGCCCCACTGTGCTTAGGTGCATCATACACTATTTATATACTATGATTTCAAGCTACAATCAAACCATGAATATCGGCTTGACTCATTTTGTATCAGCATTTCCCTGCAAGCTCGTCTTTATCTTCCTGGGTGGAGCTTCAATGCCTGCAAAAATAAACAGAGCAATACAGCATGTTTATAACAAAAAATAAATGCTCATAGGCAGCTGTGCTCAATTCCTCTGTGTTCTCCACAAGTACATTCTTGGTGCCAGTCATGCATTTGGAAGGCAGATTCAAACAGCAGAGTGGAACAGCTTCTGTGGATTATCAGTGAAGCAACTGTGACTACATATATAAGGTACAGGTCTTTTAGTGCGAAAGTATTACTTCACTAGTGATCCAGAAAAAACCAATGGGTCCCCTAACCCTCGACCTCTGGCCATTGACCTTCATATTAAATGACTCACATACAGTGTGATTAGGGGAAGGTCATGTGGCTACTGTATGATAATGTGCATAACAAGTTAAACAGGCTTGCTTACTGTGATGATAATGTAATGGCCACATGGCATGAAAGTTGCCTTGTATACTGTGTGATTAAAGAAACAATTGCGTGGTATGAAAGTTAAATACTGTTGCTACTTGAATGGTCATGTGATATGACAGTTGCTTGGCCACATGGTAAGGAAGTTGCTTGTTCGTGTGGCATGCGATCATACAATGTGTCATGCTTCACAGCCAAACATCCTGCAGCTATAACTGGCAGTGGTGTTTTTTTTTGGATGCATAAAATACTCATTCCACTTCCATATGGCCCCTTTCATTTCCATGAATTTTAATGCCAAATATGCTGTAAAGGCTCCTCTGGTTGCAGGAACAATTTCTGAACCTTTTGATCCAATCCCTGCTGGCAGTCTCTGTGTGCTCCAAAAGCACAGACACTGTTAGAAGCCTGCCCCTGAAGAAAACTATGGTAAAAGGAAAAAGACCTTAATATTGAAGCAATGTGTCATTAGGTGATTCTTTAATCAAAGTTAGTAAAATTTTCTATGTTTCATATTCTATAGCGGTCAAAAAGAACCAATAATGTGACTGCACTGCTGATCCATTTCTTGTTTAGCATATGCAAACATCTCTGAAAATTTATGCAGTTGCCATCCAATAACAAAGTGCAGCTTGAACACCATAAACAGAAAATTGCAGAATAATTGTTGCTACTGGAAGTGTGCAATGAATATAGATGAGATAAACATGCATACTAGATCATATAAAAGGTGAAGACAATACAGGCATAACGTTGTCACAACAGACTGTGAATGTGTGGTGCACATCAGTTAATCCTGAGACACTCTTCACAGATCAGTACAGGAGTGAGGAGTGAAAGTAAGACGGGCTTGGCTGTGAGCAAATCATAGACCTGCAAAAGGGAGATTTCCACTTTGTCAAACATGTCAGAAGATAGCTTTCCCACCTGAAAAAGAATCAAAAAAAGAGGAAATACATTGTTGGTACCCAAGACTTTGCTCTAACCTTGCTAATATATTTTTCCTTTTCAGACATTTCGGACACCAAAAAAGAGGAGAATGTCAAGGTTTTTGTTGGTGCCACTGCAGAATGCAAAAGCAAACAGCCAGAGGATACCTGCAATGTCTGCTGAAGAGTTCAAATACAACGCATGGTTTCGGACAGGAAGAGTAGTGGATCCTCTGAATGATTGTTGAAGCATTGAGATAGCTGCGCTGTACAGGCCAGCTTACATGTTGTACATTTACCTGCAAAGTGCCCACATTGGCAAAACCACTGGCTTGTTGTTGCCACATATAAAATGCGAAGTGCAAACTAGATGTCCTTTTCATGTACTATCAAAAAGAAAAGAATGAAGTCTTATTTGCCACTCCCAAATAAAGTGTGCACAGTAGCTGCAAATCATTTCTTTCCTGTGCTACTTGCTCCTCTCATTAAGGAGAGGTATTATGGTTACTTGGCACAGGCAACAAATACACAATGGCATTAGAAGGTAGTCCAAGTGTTGGAGAAGAGCCAGAACAAGAGGCCTATTACAATGGCATAGATGTGTGAAATGCCCTTAAGCAACGTGCATTTCTACCTACACAATACCTGCAACAAACCCTAAAAAAACGATTTTGCCCCTATAGAAAACAGGTCCTCTAAATGAAATGCTCTTGGCTATCACAGATTGTTCATGTACAAGGACAGCTGCATTAACATCAAAGCCTTGTGCAAAGTACGGTACAAGTGTGTGCACTGGGAAACAATGTACAATGATTACGAACTGATTTTAATGGTACAAAGGCAGCTTGACCAAGGAGTCCTGCACAAAGTGGGATCAAAGAGCAATATTCCCAAGCGTTCTACGCCAGAGGAGCAGAACACCATGCCAGAGGGAAAAGCTTTGGCCCTATGCAAAGCACGTGGGCACTTGACAACAGTGAAAAATAATGGGGTTGGAAAACAATGGAGGTGGAAAATGATGGCGGTGGAAAATAATGGGAAAGATGGGGTTACAGGATGACCACGACTAATCAGCAGGGCATCTTTTTAGTGAAAACTGAATGAGCAACACAAGACAAAATTAATGCATGGATGGCCCCATGAAGAAAGGCTTCTTATCTTGATTACCTTTCTTTCTTGACCTCATCCGTATTTATATATTTCTACCACCACATACATAATATACTTAAGGATTCAAAACTCAACATTCTTTTCAAATATAAAATGCTTACGCTAAATATTAAGACAAAAAGAGCCTCTTTTTCTACTCCAAAATGTAGAGCACACTTCTAAAACATAAATTTTATGTCCGCACGAGTTGTCAAAGGTGAAGTATTCTGATTAGTAACCATTGGTGACAAACACAAGCATGAAAGGAAGACAGCAAAAGCATTGGGGAAGAGCCGGGAGAAGCTTATGATGACAGCATAGCACTGAGAAATGCTTTACTTTACAGAGATTATGACCGATTACAACAGTTACACACAACACGGTCATCAGCAGTTAACATCTCGTTAACGTTCTGAGAAAAAGGTACTTTACAAGTAAAGGCCCAGGTCTATGTGACGGTTCACATGCACTGATGCCCAAAGATTCATCTGCCCAAAAGTAAGCAAATAATGCCAGAACATCACTACATAACAGGAATCAGGAAATCAAAATGAATCAGGAAGACAGCCATTTGTTAAGAATCATCAAAAGAAAGACATGAACAAAAATACATGCAAGAGCCAACGAGGACCACAAAGACAGGCTTACTCCATAGAATCTTGTTTTGTAACTTTGCGGGCTAGCAGAGATGCTAGACATGGAAAAGTAAGAAACAGAAGATAAGGAACTGTACCTTATAGTATGGTAAGAAAGATAAAGCCCGATGCAGTATGTGCACTTATACACATGGACTTGCAGAAACAGATGTATACTTAGCTGTAGCAGCAGAGGACATTGACAGCCACAGCAATACCATTGGTACACAGGGAAGAACACGGGAATGCCCCACTGTGCTTAGGTACATCATACATTATTTTACAATCTATGATTTCAAGCTACAATAAAACCATGAATATCGGCTTGACTCATTTTGTAGCAGCATTTTCTTGCAAGCTCGTCTTTATCTTCCTGGGGGAGCTTCAATGCCTGCGAAAATAAAGAGAGCAATAAAGCATGTATATAACAAAAACCAAATGCTCATAGGCAGCTGTGCTCAATTCCTCCGTGTTCAACACAAGTACATTCTTGGTGCCAGTCATGCATTTGGAAGGCAGATTCAAACAGCACAGTGGAAGAGCTTCTGTGGATTGTCAGTGAAGCAACTGTGACTACACATATAAGGCACTGGTTTTTTAGTGCAAAAGTATTACTTCACTAGTGATCCAGAAAAAACCGATGGGTCCCCTAACCCTCGACCTCCGCCCTTTGACCTTTAGATGAAATGACTCCGATACTGTGTGGTTAGGGGAAGGTTATGCGGCTACTGTATGATCATGTGCATTACAAGTTTAAATAAAATTTGAAATTAAAGTTTAAAGAAATCGGCTTGCTTACGGTGATGCTAATGTAATGGTCACATGGCATGAAAGTTGCCTTGTATACTGCGTGGTTACAGAAACGATCATTTTGTTATGAAAGTAAATACTGTTGCTACTTGAATGGTCATGTGATATGACAGTTGCTTGGTCACATGGTATGGAAGTTCCTTGGCCGTGTGGCATGCTATCGTAGAATGTTTCATGCTTAGCAGTGCTAAACTACCAGCCATTTTTTTCTTGCAGACGACCAAGGCACCATTGAGACATGCTCTCTTACAACACGAATGCTCTCATAGAGGACCACAGCTAGCACATACAATTTCACACCCTGTAGGAAAAAACAGCTGGTTCATGATTAGTGGACTGAGGAACTGTTACCACTATACTTTCTGCCACCTCGTTGTCATGTCTTCCGCACATTATGAGTTACCGGGCATATGCTGCCAAAGCTGCGAGGATTGTCAATAGCAAGTAGATGCAAGGCATGCATTAACTAATAATGCTTGTGCTCCCTAAAACCTGGAGGGTGTAAATGATTGTAGAGTCCAAGTATGTTGAATTTGGAAGTACAGGCCATTCGCTCAGTAGAGCTTTGCAGATATTCACGAGTAGCTTTGGACATAAAATATTTCTATTAAATCCATGCTATTCTCAAAAATTATTGGCAATTTTTGGTAATTCCATCCAAATCATACTGTAGCATCGAGCATCAAACTCTGAGCCAGATGGATATGCTAGGTTGTACAAGGTTTTTTTTTTGGCAAACAGGCAATAAAAACTTTTGAGATGCTGCGAATGCAAACAAAAGAAAGCATGTCAGTAAAACATAAATGAAGTGCTACAAAAATTAACACAAAGATCAAAGCTTCATGTAATATCTCCCTTTCTGCCGTTTCAGTGCTTTCCCAGCATGGGCAGCTGAGGGCTATGCTCATAGTGGAATTCCAATGCCATCCGAAACACAACAGCTCTCGTAGCCAGACGCTGCAATGCTTGATGCAAATGGATGTTTTAAAAATCGTATTTGTAGCAGCTGGTTCCCGACAAAGTTACTGTTCTAATTATAGTTGTTCATTATCGATTTCGAGAACATGATGCAAGCACAGAATCCTTCTGCACGTGCCCTTCAGATGTTGTTCCACATCTACACGCTCAATCCAGCCACGTCAATATGGCACGATTCAGTATTCATGATTTTCAAGAATGGAGGCACCGCCACACGGCCCCCTCTGGAATACTCGATGAGGGCATAGTGCAACAATGATGAAGAGCACACAGGTGCTGCTTTGTTCACATTTGCCGCACCTTTCATTTTCAACATGTTCTCTGCATACAGAAAAGCTTGAAAGCCAATGCTGATGTCTGTAAGTGCATTACCACGCTTGGAAAGAGAAGGTAATACAGCAGTGACTGTATTTGCAGCATACCACAAATTAGATAGTAATCTGCAGCCAGCGCGTTTGTTTTGGGCGAGAGGCACTAATGAAATTGCACATTGGCAGATAAGTAATGAAGCCTATGCGAGAGTGCAGAGAGAGTCTGTCCTACTGGAGTCTCTTGTGGGGTGCAGCATGCAAGCAGTCAAGCAGCATTACAGGTGGTTTTGTGACCATCTGGGAGCAGGTTTGGCATCACCTTTGTATGTTGCATGCAGTATGGATGCCAAACAATGGCAGCTTGTGCCAGAAAGTGGCTAATACCTATGACCAAATAAGGGCATGCTAGCAAAAAGTGCTTGCAATGCTTCCTGCCTAGCATCTGCCATCAAGCGAAAAAAAAATTTTGCATAAATTTATATACAAATACAATCAAGACAGCTTAAAAGCGTGCGCTAGCAGTGGTTGCAAATGAATCCTCTTTTCTTTGCTCATTCTCAAGGATACGACCCTTTCATGTGTTGCAAAGCAAACCATAGTAGTTTCAAGACCACTAGTGCAGACCCCGAATGGGGTGAAGAATTTTTCCCCTAATCTGCATCAAGACCGCAACATTGTGGTTTTAAAACCAGAACTGCACCATGCCATTGGTGCAATGAACAAATGTTTTCTATTAAAACCACTATGCTCAGTACTTATGACACCAGGTATGCTTTAATTCACTCACGCACATAGCTGCCACTGAATCTTGGAGTGTGTTGGCCCTGTAGCAGGCTGCTTTACTAAGGTCAAACACTTGGCATCACCCACAGAGAGTGCTTTTTCTTCCCAATCTCGAAATGAGAATTTTTTATATCCTTAGCAAATGCTGTGCACTTGAAGCAAGGACTCGGTCGTTCTACTTAAGAAAAGTTGAAAACTGCATCGACACAATAACAATGCACATGGTTCTTGTCACTATTCTGATGCCTGAATGCGCAGATCTCGCACTGAGCACGACGACACTGTCCCACCAAAGGATATGATGTGGCCAGCCTAAGTTCAACACCTCTTAGCTTTCTACAAGACACCAAATTGGTGACTTGCTCAACTCTAACGTGGGATATATTGCAGCGCACAGTAAGCTGGTTCCTAAACTGTGCAAGCATTATGGACTCAAGTATCTAAAAGGGAGCAAACGTACACACACCAACTTCGCGGTGGCTGCCTGATCCCCTCGAGAGCAGAAATACTGGTTGACTGGTTTGTTTATGGGGTTTAATATCCGAAAGCGACTCAGACTATGAGGGACAGCGCAGTGAAGGGCTCTGGAAATTTTGAACACCTGGGGTTTTTTAATGTGCACTAACAACGCACATTACACTGCGGCCTCCAGATTTTCGCGTCCTACGAAATTCAACTGCCACGTTTTTCAGGTCAGCAGCCGAATGCCTAACCACTGAGCCACCAAAGTGGCACAGCAGCCATATTGGTTTAGCAGTAGCGCCCCTGTAGACCATTACAATGAGGACTCCCTGGGCATCGCTACATCGCTCACTGGGCTTGCTGTGCACCCCTGGCACTAGATCGGTAGAAGTGGCAGCGGAACTGGTTTGCAACACCTCATAGAGCAGTCATTTCCACATCTGCCTTGCCTCGTAGAACTGCAAGTGTTTTATATGGCTGTACTCGCACTGCAGGTCCAGCCTTACATCATTCGGTGTCCTATGCAAACCCTTGCCGAGAAGACCCTCCTCTCCACCCGGCAAACTCATCTTTTCTTTTCTTTTATTAACCTTTCTGCGTGTGATGTTCTTTTTCCCAGTCTTTTCTAGGCTTGAAAGTGCATCATCGCAACATGTGAATTCAGATGGCTGAATTCTGAAACGACACTACGAATCAATAGCTCCAACCCAGAGGTCACCATCATGATGCTACCAAAAGTCACACCACCGACTTCACAAGCAGATAATGAAATTTCAAAATAAAAAAACAGAGGCTTGCCACTGGATAAGTAAGCCACTGAGTTTAATTCAGTATCATTGACTAAAAAAGCCAGACAACTTCAGTTATTATTTGAGAAGCCTGTGTGCACGAACCAAGTACAAATACTGACTGTCACATTTAAATCTTTAAACGAAACCAACCAAAGCAAGGATAGGGCTCAAAGTGGTTGGCCGATTTTCCGAAAGGGAGTGCCTCAGCGTAGACGACCAACTTCTGCGTTAAATAAGAATTTTTCAGGCAAGCCGCTGCAACCGCGATGTGAGCGGCAATATCGGGGACCACTGCAAAGCAGACGATGGAGGTATGACTGGAAATTCAGTACACGTTCATAAGTTGGAGCGGCGCAAACGAAAACTGGGTTCCCGATGCCACAGAAGGACCCATTAATGTGGAGAAAAACTCATGGATGCCTGGCTTCGCTCGTATTAAGTGATGACCTCTTCCAATCGCTCAGAAGCAGCAGCGTTGGGTCAGAACAAGATTTACAGGTGCGGCGCACCCTGTAGTTGACGAATGTCAAGCGGCGGTGGCCAGATGATGGAGAAGTTTAACTCCAACGCACTCCCGCACAACTTCCAGGTAAACGCCACTGACACCCAGCTACGAACTGGCGAGGGAGCACGCGGCAGTTTTCAGGACAGCCCATCGTGATCCTCTGGTCGACAGACTGATATAGTACCCGCTGACTAAATTGTTTCTTTTGCTATTCTCTCCAGTGCATTCGATCACTGTTCGTGCAACATCCCTCTTTGTACTGTAGCATCTGTTTAGTGCTCTGCATGTGTTGCATTCATTTTTTTTATGAGTACTGAGTAATTCCGCCGGTATCATCTCTTGGCTGTACAAAGCTTTGCTTTGTTTGTGAACCATTGGGATTCCAGCCAATCCTCCGGGTTCTGACAGCCGAAAGTTGGACACCAAAGGGGCACCCTTTTTCCATTTGGTGGCTAGATTCCACTGTGCTTCTCCTGTTGAGTTAAGGGCATCTCCTGAGTGACCGCAACAGGTACTCTCTCACTGTCTAAGTGCGACTGGGAATGCAAACAACCAGTGCCTATGTGACAACGCGATCTAGTAACCAGCTCCAAGTTTTTCACGAATCGACCCACGTTATACCGTGTATGACTCTCTTGCCATCCTAAAGAAGTCCGCAGGAGAAGACATTCTTGTATACTTATACAATCTGGACACCAATTTCAGCCTGCAACATGAGGCAAGCAACAGATTATTGTCTTGACAGGCAATTGCAGTGAACAGGATTATAATTGGCATTCCTTGTTTAAAGCAAACCCACTTATTCTGGGTACTTTCTAGAATTGCGATCAAAATATTCGACAACACGCAAAGCAACCATGGCCTCATTTCGCTGACGAAAGCTAAGAAAAAAATGCTCCTCAGACATGAAACCAAAGCTAGAGAAAGAAAGCATCTTGGGTGATCTCTGCCGCAATGACAACATGAACTTATGACTACGGGTGTCTGACACCTTAACTGCAAGCTGAAAAAAAGAGCAAACTACCCAGGCCTCCAAACCAAGCCACATCCCTGTTCCTTATGTCAAAAGCAGCAGTGAAATGCCGGGGCACCTGTTTCATGAGCAGGAAATGCAGGTTTGTCACATGTCATTTTAAAACATCAGGAGGTTCAAGCCTCGGCCAACATGCACTAATGCTGAATTTCTTTCTCTTCTGTGCTCTCAGGGAGCATTCCGAAAACTTGGATCATCAAGCCGATTTTGAGAATTCGAGGGTAGCTAACTCAAAGGCCAAACCCACCAGTGCGGTAGATTTAAGAGCCCTGGATTATGCAAACACGCCAGGCAATGTAAACAAATCTGCAGGCTGCCTTCCATCACCATACACCACGAAGCTGAGATTAGCGTCTTTCGCACCCCATCCCGTCAAACCTGAAGTTAGTAAGTCAGCCCCAAAAGGTGAGTTATCTCTTCAAGTGACTTTGGACAGAGTGTCACGCTCCTTTCTTCCTAACTGAATATGAACACATTCTGTCTTTAAAGCGGAGAGACTGCCTGTTGTTAGCTCTCCATATCCTTCTCTTCATAAGCACATCGTTTTATAATATACTTGCCAAATGGCTCGTTGTTTGTACACAATGAAGTTACTTTGAATGGCACTGAGACAAAAGTAGAAAGAAATGAAATCAGAGCTAACGCGACAGTGCAGAGCAGAGGTTCAGAAGAAAAGTCGTGCACGTTGTTGCACTAATTAAGGATTGATCTACAGCATTCTGAAGGTCACACGTTCACCTGTGGAATGAAAACAACCAAAACCCCTATCTGTATTTGACTATGAGGCCTTAGCATGCCTGAAATGTCATCATAACATGTAGGAATGTAAATTAATTATGCTTTAAAAAAACTGCTGAAATATACCGGAAATCGAAGCCATGACACATGGGTTACAAGTCAGATACACTATCCCTAGGCCAAAGAGGCACTTTCGTTCTACTTGGTTAAGGAAAGACTTCAAGTGTATTCTTGTATTTCACCTGCTCTAGTGCATGTGCTTAAATATGGTAATGAGTACGTATGATTAGAAAGAGGCGTTAATTACGAAAGAATGGAGCAAATAACCATTAATGCTTTGGCATCATACCCTTAAGGCACAGCTTAAGTGTCCCCTTAATTTTTTAGCACGTTGCCTACAAGGTCCATTTGCCAGTGCCAGTTTCCTAATTACTAATAATTCTGTGAGGACTGAGTGTCACTATGTTGGATGCGCTAAGGCAGAATGATAGCTTCTGCCTTACAGCACTTCGACACGACATGTCGCAGTAGCGGAAATACTGGTGTCCGAAACCACAAAATCCGCACCAGCGCTGGAGGTGCCACTTTTAGACGTGTTCGCTATGCATCCTTCTGATTTGAAACTTCCAGCATAGTGTTCGATTATTAACGTACACATATACCTGCTCAGATGTTTAGGGGAACCCCAAACCCAAGGTGGAGTAAATTTGTATTAAGGGTACATTGCTCACTGGCATCCATCCATGCGCAGTCATACGACTACAAAGGAAAGATATACAGCTTTCTCAGAAGCTTCGCGATCAAAGAAAAATTCGTCCTGGTCCGGGGTACGAACCTGGAACCACAGCTTAAGTGGAGAAGTCACTCTATTACTGCCGTTTCGAGTATGTCGAATCCACCAGTCCCCCTCTTTCGCCACCTCTTGCTCCAGCATCCGCTTTGGGCCTTCCCTGGTCCTTCCTACTGCACCGCTACTCCTGGCTGGCAGAAGTGCTGACAGAGAAACATTTCCTCCTTCTTACAACGTTAGCAGACAGGATGCCGAGCCACCGAGTTATAGCCAGCATCTGGAACTCAAGTTGCCGGATCTCATCGCACTCTTTTGTGGCATAAGAAGTTTTCGGAGCATACAATGCCTGGTCACATAGCATCTCCAAGCTAAGTGCCACAGCTAGGCTTCCTGTTGGTAAAATCATACAAAACCAAAAAGCACACATTTCAAGAAGTATAAACGCAGCCAACTGTTCTTCGGTTTCTGTTTTGGTGCACTAGAAATTCGATCCTATTCAACTACCCCACAATAAAAATGGTGCTTGCATTGCATGCCTGATTTTACAAATCTTACAATGATGATACAGCCCTTGACAAATGAGTTGTACTCTAACGCAACTAAGGTTCTAGCAGTGATGAGAAATTATAATTAACCTGATTTAACTTTTTAAACGAGTGCAAACTTACCTTTCCTTTATTAATCCATGTCTGTCAACATTCCCGTAGCGCTTCTTGATGTCATCCGGGAGTTTACGCCATGTTTCGTCCGAGAAGTATGCAGGCTTCCAGTGATAGTATTCTTAGGTGGCCATTTCTGCTAATAAAATGAATAGAAAAGGAAGAGCATTGATAAATGTCGCACATGAGATTAATTCCTCACATTACAAAAAATAAGCGCATAATGCGGCCCTGATGATAAGCCTTGCCACTGCTTCCTGTCAACAGTGAAGCGACGCTGCTGCAGTGAAGCAGGGTAGAGTCCGAGCGGGAGTCTCTATTGAATATCGAAGGAAATGCAGCATTGCTTGCATGAAACACGCCTGTGCGCATATATCGCCATGCACGACCCAATGCTTTAAAGGACACGAGCTCACATGACAGTTTCCGCAATGAAGTCGACAGCAGCAAGGTAAGGGGTTCTCTGAGGAGAGGCGGTCACGAACAGAGGCAAGCTGTTTTAATCGCGGGCACTTTCGTCTATGCTGTGAACATTTGACAGAAAAAAAGTATTGAAAATTGGAGCGCCACAATATCTGGGAAACTCAAAAATCATGCACACCTTAGAACGTATGTCCTGGTAACGCTTGCATCAGTCATCTTTCAAGTGGCTGCTGTCGACACACAAAAATGTGGAGTGTAAATGGCGTCAATTTGATCTAGCTGCAATGATGTAAATTTCAGAGATAAGGTATACCCTCTGTGCACTGTTTACAGCTAAGGAAGCTCGCCCTTGATGCATGAAGTGTGGATTGTTATGAATCAACAGGCCTCGTGGAGAGAACAGTAATTCTATACCTCACTCTTCTGCAAACTCAGACTCCCACGGACGCTACAAAAGCCCCTGTACAGAGATTAAAACAGACCCCATGTGCTCTAAACTTTGGACAAAGGCTGTACCGGTATCAGCGCCACATCGCCACCTTTACCTCTCCGCCGCTTGCTTGCGCCCGTGTCGGTTTCTGCTGCAATTCACCATTTAGATTAAATACAGTTCAAACGTGGCGTTTGCCTTATTCGGCTCGAGCGCCAATGCCCTAGCCCCGCCTACAGGTACCAAGTGTAGTCTCTTACATGCCTAATGCGTGGTGCATGTCCGTAACATTCCTTATAAGCTCTTGCCGAACACAACCAAGGGAGGAGACACAGAGAGGGCAGGAGAAACAAGTGTCCCGCCTTTGCCACGCGCCGCGAGCTACTGGGAGCAGCTTTTCCGGGAAGCAGACAAAGTGATGATGTCGATGATTACAGTGGTCATCAATGTCAATTAATATCATGAAGGTAACAACTAGTACAGCTGGATCATGATGACGTGTACTGATACATGAGTGCCTGTGCAAAGAGGCTCAGAATGTGATTTCGCAGTCATAGCTTTTAGTGCCCATACCCTCGCTTCGTGGCATGTAGAAATGTCCTCATAGCAAGACATATGAAATCATTTAAAAAGCGGCAATACTGTTAGAGGCGTGACAGGGAACTTCAGGTTCGATATAAAGGCAAGCTTTAATTGCACATTGTCTAATGTTATCGACATGCTTTGATGCTCCTCTTGTCCGATGCAATATATCGGGTAAACCGGGCAATCAATGAGCGCCAGACTAAATGTCATCGAGCTGACAGCAAGGAGCCTACAGAAGGCAAAGGCGGGACAATTTAATCATCATCATCATCATCAGCCTGACTACACCCACTGCAGGGCAAAGGCATCTCCATGCCTCTAAAATTAACCCTGCCCTTTCCCAGCTGCACCCAACCGTTCCCTGCAAAATTCCTAAACTCATCCTCCCAACTAACCTTCTGTCCCACCCTGCTATGCTTACTTTCTCTTCGAATCCACTCCGTTACCTTTAAGGACCGTCGGTTATCTTGCCTTCGCATTACATGGCCTACCCAAGCCCATTTCTTCCTCTTGATTTCGACTAGGACGTCATTTACCCGTGTTTGTTCCCTCACCCACTCTGGCCGCACGGTCTCTTACCGTTACAACTATCATTTCTCTTTCCATGGCTCACTGCATTGTCCTTAACTTAAGCTGAATACTTTTCATTAGCCTCTATGTTTCTGCCCTGTAGGTGAGTACTGGTAAGATACAGCTGTTGTACACTTTTCTCTTAAGGCATATTGGTAAATTGCCATTCATGATCTGGGAGAACCCGCCATATATATGCGCTCCAGCTCATTCTTATCCTTCTAGCTATTTCCCTCTCATGATCCGGATCAGCTGTCACTACCTGCCAAAGTAGACGTATTCCTTTACCGCTTCCAGCCCCTCGCTGCCAATTGTGAACTCCTGTTCCCTTGCTAGACTGTTGACATTAGTTTGGTTTTCTGCATGTTAATTTTTAGATCCAGCGTTCTGCTCTGCCTGTCTAACTCATTGATCATGATTTGCAGTTCACCTCCTGAGTGACTCAACAAGGCAATGTATCAGAGAATTGCAGACTATTTAGGTATTTTCCATTAACACTTATTCCCAACTGTTCCCAACTCAGGCTTCATAATACCTCCTGTAAACAGGCAGTGATTAGCAATGGTGAGATGTGTCTCCCTGCCTGATGCCTTTCCTTATTGGAATTTTATTGCTCACTTTATGCACGAGTATGGTAGCTGTGCAGTTGCTATATATATCTTCCATTATTTTGACATAAGACTCTGCTACACACTTATTACACAATGCCTGTATGACTGCTAAGGTTTCCACCAAGTCGAATGCTTTCTAGTAATCAATGAAGGCTATATATAGAGGTTGGTTATATTGTGCTCATTTCTCTATCAATTGATTGATAGAGTGAATATGATCTATTGTGGAATATCCTTTACGAAAGGCTGCCTGACCATTTGGTTGAATAAAGTCTAAGGTTGCCCTGACTCTATTACCGATTACCTTAGTAAATACCTTGTAGGCAACGGATAGTAAGCTGGTCGGTCTGTAACTTTTCAGGTCCTTGGCGTCTCCTTGCTTGTCAATTAAGATAATGTTTGTATTCTTCTAAGCTACTGATACAGTCGAGGTCATAAAGCATTGCGTATACAGGGTGCCTAGTTTTTCAAGCACGATCTTCCCTCCATCCAACTGATCTGCTGTTACCTGATCCTCCCCAGCTGGGTTTCCCCTTTCCATTGCTCCTAAGGCCTTCTTTACCTCCTCTTTCGCTACTGGCGCGATGATGCATTGCTGTGCACTACTGTCTCTCATTAACATTTTAATTGCATTGACTACTGTATAGATTTGTGTAGAACTCTTCGGCTAGTTTAACTATCTTATCCATATTGCTAATTACATTGCCCTCCTTGTCTCTTAACGCATACATATGGTTGTTACCTATGCCTAGTTTTTTCTTCACAGCTTTTAGGCTACCTCCGTTCTTTAGAGCATGCTCTATTCTCTCCATATTAAACTTTCTTATGTCGGCTGCCTTCCGCTTAGTTATAACCTTTTATATCTCTGCCAGTTCTATTCGTCGGTAGGGTTAGATACCCTCATTCATTGGCGTTTCTTAATCAGATCCTCGTCACCTGAGAAAGCTTGCCGGTATCCTGTCGAATCGTCCGACTGCCTACTTCAACTGCGCACTCCGTAATGATAGCTGTCAGATTATCATTCATTGCATGAACATCAAGAGCATATTTCTCAGTTAAAGCCGAATATACCAAGCCAACTGACGCCACCTGAACCACCTGATGCAGCTGGACACACAACCTATCAATCCCACACTCTCTATCTCTCCACGCTCCACACCACGGGATTCCTTTCTCCTGAGCTGTCCTTTTCCTTTCTAGAGTTTTGCAGGTCAGCTGGTTAATCAACTTGAGCAGCCATCATGCCTAGACAAGATTAACTCTCCCCATCCTAACACCATTCAAACTTCATACCTTCCTACCCCTCACGACTCCTTCCTCATTGAAGGTATGACTGTAATTAAACCCCTCCAATGATAAATACTTTGCCCTGACGAACACAAGTCATTGTGTCATTACGTTGGCAAACATCCTGAGGTTTTCCCTCCCTTGTTCACTTTGTAATTATCAAGAACCATCTGATCAACCTCTCACTACCGAATCATCAGGCAGGGTTTCATAAAGGGTACTCGGCAATAGGCCATATTCACACTATCAGGTGGCAGGGACGTGCCCTGAATATAACGTACACCTATATATAAACCTCATGATTACGACAAAACATTTAACTCAGGGGAAACTTTATCAACAAGCAGGCACTGCGGAATCTTATGTAAGCCTTATGTGAAAATACTTAAAATTATCTATAACAATTGCTCAGCTGCCATAGTCATAAACAAAGTCAGCTATATAATTCCAATAAGAAAGGGTGTCAGGAATTTAGACATGATCTTGAAATTGCTATTCACTGGCCGTGCACAGGAAGTATTCCAAGCTCTGGATTGGGAACAGTTGGGAATAAGTGTTAATGGGCAATACCTAAGTAATCTGCGATGAGCTGATGACATTGCCTTGCTAAGTCACCCAGAAGATGAAATGCAAAGCATGGTCAACAAGTTAGACAGGTAGACCAGAAGAGTGGGTCTAAAAATTAACACGCAGAAAAACAAGCGACGTTCAATGGTCTCGCAAGAGAACAGCAGTTCACAATTGGTAGGAAGGTACTGGAACTGAATAAGTTTACTTAGGGCAGATAGTGACCGCTGATCTGGATCATGAACTAGTAGAATAATAATCAGCTCTAGCAGATATGGCAGGTTCTCTGAGATCAGAACTAGCCGTTTACCAATGCCCCTCATGAGAAATGGATACAACACCTGTATATTGGCAGTACTCACATATGGGGCAGATACGTGGAGGCTAACGAAAAGGGTTCAGCATAAGTTAGGGAAAATGTAGCGAGCCATGGAAAGAGAAATGATAGGTGCAACGTTAAGAGACCGAAAGCACGCAGTGGGTGAGGGAACAAACGCGGGTTAATGACATCCTAGTCGAAATCAACGGGACGAAATGGTCTTGTGCAGGGCTTGTGATACGAAGGCAAGATAACCACTGGTGCTTAAAAGTAATGGAGTGCATTTCAAGAGAAGGCAAGTGCAGCTGGGGAGGCAGAAATTTAGGTGGGCAGATGAGAGTAATAAGTTTGCTGGGAGACTGTGGTCGCAGCTGGCACAGGAGAGGGTTAATTGGAGAGACATGGGCGAGGCCTTTACCCTGCAGCGTTTGTGGTCAGGCTGACGATGATGATGAGGTGCAAAGACGGGTTCAGGCAATAGTGGCGGAAGTAAGAAAAAATGCATTTCTTTTGCAACTGACTTGCGAAGGAACTGAATCACAAATGGCTTGGCCATTTCCTGATGCAGCTATCGAGCGTCTCATAGAGAGACTGTATTATCATCACCACAAGCTTATCCGTACAATGCAGAGTCACTATGGCGACTGCCCTCACCTTCCTCCTCGCGCGATTGCGTGAGCATGGCACCTCTTGTTCCTCACTGGTGCTGCCTGTCCCAGGAGCCACACACTGGACAGTAGAAAATCCAGTAGCAGAAATTCCCAACACGTTACTGGTCCAGCTGTTTGGGGCGCCTTGGGATGCCTGAAATAACTGCACCTGCAGAAAAACATCCGAAAATTATCGCATTCTGTTTTCTTCCAAAGTACGTAGATACCGATTGCTGCAAGCTCAACGCACACAGGGTGGTACAGTGTATTGCATGTAGAGAAGCAAGGACATTTTTCATATTTGTTTTTCTAGGCGGTACTCTCTGAACATTGCTTGGGGTTTTCCGTGGAAGCCAATTTTCCTCAAATAAACCAGCAGGCAATTTCTCGCAGGTGCCCATGGCCAAGATTTAAAATAAATGCAGAGGGGAATAACTGGTCCCGTTTGTTGTGTAGTCTTTGAATTCGGTATAAGCGTTATTCTCGTCAATCGGAAATTACACAGGCGTTACTAGGCACACTGTTTTTATATAACAGCGCTGTGAAAGTGCATCAGTAACTACACGGGGACCACTATCCTGAACACCTCTTATTCTGGCATACAGCGGGTCTTTGGGCAATCAGATTGAAATTAGCAGCGCAACGAGTCGAAATCACCTTCGACGGCTCGCATGAAAGGTCATCCACAAAAGGAGAGTAGGATGAGAACGGCATACAACACTTGTCAATGGTCAAAAAGTACTCTCAGGCTTTACATGCCCGGCATTTTCGCATAAAAGTTTCGACTATTTAAATAATGTACCCTGCTATTATGGAAATATTTGAGGTAATGTTGTATTCTTTGGAAGCTCAACAAGATCTTTCTTTTAAAGTTTCTCCATCAATCGCATTGCAGCATTTAAGAATGCCATAGAAAACCGATGGGAAACGTTTTGGACAATAGCAAAAAACATTAATAGCGAGATCTGCAGGTATATTGAGTGTAATAGGAAAACCTTGCACTATATGACAAAACTGGTTTCAAGATATCTTCATCAATCAAAATAGCTTCTGTGTAGAATTGTTGGCCAGGATTCACTTTGTGCCAAACAGCTGCACCACCAGTTAGTGATGTAGCAGCCCTGCTTGCCAGTTATGGGCGTTTCCTGGGCGAAGTGGATCGTCCTCGCATTGATAGCTTCAAAAGCGATCCCATAGGCCCGGAAAAACCCGCTCCTCACACAGTGTGCCGATTTCAGTCGACCAGATCAATAGAACTACAATGTGCAGCCAGCAGGAAATGCCTAAAGATTGAATTTACGATCTAATCCGTAGACATCACAAACATTACGAGCACTGAGGGTCAATCGCGCGGCTTCCACCCTCCCTCTAGTGAAACCTGGACAAGGTGCGTTCGCATTTCAATTAAAGCGAAATGAAAAGTGCGCCTATACTCAAAGACTCAAAGTTTCGTACTGCGTGAAAGACAAATTGTTTACTGTTTACCCACTGTGGCACTTCAATGGCGGCTGTGCAGTTTTTACAGAAAAGAAACTATTAACCTCTGGACTTCATTCACGTTTAAAAGAGCAGTGCATGGATTTCCATAAGAGAGTGGAATGCAGCTCTCACCTGTACAGCCTTCGATCCGACAATAGGTCCCAATTGTTCGCCTGCAGCATAGAGTCCTGAAAACAAAGTAACAGTGCAGATGAGTCCGAACTGTGGCAGACAGTGGGCTCTCTTAACAAGATGTGCAATGTTCCCGCCTCCGCAATAAACTTGTCGCCAGCCACGCTAGAAGTGCCTCGCTCCAACTCTGCTTGGCCTTGGCATGCCAAATATTTGTTTGCAATGGCAAAAGGGGCTTTAGGACAAAAAAGGTCAAAACCCGGTTGCCGGTACCTTTGGGTTAGCGAATAATTTTATCAACATGAATTTCAATCTCTAAGCTACAGCTATCTCGCACGCATGAAGGGAAGTGCTACAGATGCCACAAGTGCAGAGTTTCTCAATATTAGAGAAAAAGCTAACATCTACCATGGAAAGGCATAGAAATGCCGTAAACATGAGCTTTCGTATTTGGCTTGGCAATTGTTAGGCATGAATTCAGCTGCAACAATAAGACCTTCCACGCGGCAAAACCTCGAAGAAGTGCTGTCAAAGTTTCCACACGAGCCTGGCACCTAATTGGCACTGGCGTTAAATTGATCGAAGTGAAAAATTGCACTTTTGAAGTAATTTATTCTGCATACATCGGTCAGCATTTCTGCAAAGCCTCCACATGTATACCGCATCCGAGGCAGAATACACGTTTTCGGCCGAGCACTAGCGAAGGCAGGTTAAAAGCCTCGTCTTCTGGCATTCTCTACATGGATAAAGCAGTGCTCAAGAAACTCGTGCAGACAGTGGTCCGAGTTCTCAATGCAGCTATCAGTGAGGAACTCTAGAGCGCCATGTATAATATACTACGAAACATGGCATTTCCCGTTTGAGCTCAAGTCCTTCGCTTTCGTGTACATTTTTGTCAAGATGTACCCTCAGTATCACGTGCAAACGAAACAAAACTTTGTTGATTCAAAGCAGCTCATAAGGGTAAAAGGCTGCTTTTCGAATTTAAAACGCAGCGTTTTAAATTAACCTGCCCGACTCGCCGAGAGGATGCAATATAATCAATGCACTGTTCGTTCATGCATTAGGTGTCATGCATTCGGTGTTTCAAGGCAGCCAAATATTGAATACAATGCTGAAAAAACACCAATTTCTTCTGGAGTGAATGACAGGCGTTTGAACCACTGTCCTTGTATTGCAGCCTCTTAGAAGATGTCTAGTGTTTTCAGTGGCTAGGTGCAAAATAAGAGGAGGCAAGGGGACCACGACACGTTTCTGCTTAGTAATTATCATATTTGCGTGCTTATTCTATGAACGAATGTGCCTAGGTTTTTCTAACATTCGCTTTAAGGCGGAGCTTAAGTGTCCTCCGATTTAGGGTGTCTTCTGAAGAGTCCATGTCCAGCCCAATCACGAGAGCTACAAACCATACCTGATCATAAAGGAGCATGTTTGCTGCCAGGAAAAGGTATTGTAGTTTGGGAGCATTCGACCCTCACGACACGATGAAAAGAGGGAGATACAATTATGTCAGCCTGCTCCCGAACATCACATGTAACATTATCCGACACTGTAATTCTAGAGTGAATGCGTAAAAATCGTCACAACTGTTCATTTCATTCCTTTCTTGGCCAGCCAGTCTGAAGATGACGAAGTGCTCCTTTTTTTGCAGCGGTCGGCGCTGAGTTTTTATGATATTAAGCTGCTTGAGTTGGGGGAACTAATCTTGCGTTGTTAATGTAGCCCTCCCCATAAGTGTTAGTGCATTTTACCTTTTTGGATGCTAAAACACATTTCACCAAAATGCTGAATACTTCAGTGAGCCACGGCTGCCAGAGACAGTCGGTGCGTGGCTGGGTCTCAGCTGCATCAGCTGTCTCAGCTGTATCAGGAAGCGTGGCTGTCTCAGCTGCATCATCCTCGACATACCGTATCTCGGCCTCGCCTCAGCGTATTTCAGTTGTTTCTTGGGCTGGTTGGTATAGCATACCGAATGCCGAAACCATAGGTGAGGACAGAGAATAAGGAAGTTCAGATGGCAAGCTGTACCCACCCATAAATTCATTCAAGTAATTTGTCGGTCGGCAGCCCGCCTGCGGGGTCGCAGTCCGCATCGATTTGCGCAACCTAGTCACCAAAAGCAGAACAAAAAAAGATAAGAGTTGCGGACATACAACCTACAACGCTTTTGGACGTTCCGTTTTTCACTGCACGCATTGTGGCATAAGGAACCTTTATTATGCTTGGTGCTGTTCCCAAGGGGAAAAGATGAGGCCTTTTCAGGTTACGCCCGGTCGGGGTATTTGGGTGATCTTCATCTAAACACGAACCGGAAGGTTACTCAGTGAGGATTTCGAAGTTGTCATGCTGTCGACAATATAAATTACGGGTTCACCTGTTATGGAGTGCGCGAGATGCTTGAAGGTTGCGGTTCCCACGACCGAACCTGGCAGGATTAAATCACCTCACAAATATCCTCCATTGCTTTGTGTTCAGTGTGCCTTCGCTCTCCTGCGCTATACCTCTGGGAACTTTTGTTAAAAGGAATTTAAGTTCATCGGAAGTATCCTACTGCGGCTGTTGTTGCACTTGAAGCAGCCAAATTTCCTCCCTCCACTGACGTCTGTGGAAGCAATGTACTGGTATTTAAAACGCAGAAAGGTATGCGGAAAAAAAAACGGCAGGAACTGCTATGGGTCACCTTCTATAGGTAATGGCGCATAGGAAGGGCGTGGTATCGGTACCAACGACTGTTGGCGCTTATTCCAATTTTGGTCGTCTTTAACAAGAGGAAATCTTCACGCGGTTCGTGCACCTTATTAGACGACGCTTGGTTCCAGCGATTATCCACACAACTAGCCGCTTGTCTCATGCCTGGCTGTCAGCTCACAGTATGCTCGTGATCCTGTATGCTGTGTGCCGGGACATGCATTAGAGTGTCCCGGCCATCTTAGTGCGGGTTCCTCACGACAGCTTTGACAGTAAGAATGAAAGTATTTCCCAAGAACAATAGAAGGGAAGGTTAGAGATGACAGCCGCAGCCCCACAGGCACTGCTTCTTACAATGACTGCCGTGTGAACAAGAGCTGGTATATATTTCTTAACGCGCGCATCTCTGCCAGTCCAAAAAATTGCTGATGGTTTAGCTCTGGTTAACGCTGGTCGAAAGAGAAAAGCTCCATCTCCATGGTTACGTTTGTGGCCGAGGAACGTGTGGTCTGCACGGCAGGCGCCGCATCGCACACACCTAGCTTTAGGCTAAACGCATAAAAGTTCACAGGTGTATTATGCAGAACGAACTTTGATGCCCTGCGCATGAGATTCCAGACCCTGCTTTCTGGCTTCGCTCGGTCGAGGAGTGTGACGTTATGCACGGAGTAGGCAGCATACCTTGGATGCCTCCTTTCCTCCTCTTCCCAATGCAGTGACGAAGCGCACATCTGCCGCTCTCCACGGCAGGAGTGGCATCAATCACATCTAGCGTTCCGATGGACGCATCAAAGCGCAGCAGCGTTTTGTGAAGAATCCACTTTCATGACCTGCGCATGCAATGCCGGCAGACGCTTTCCCGCAGTTTTGCTTGACCGAAGGTCAAGGTCAAATTCGAGATAGATGGCGCAACAGCCGCTAGGGTCGCCTGCTGTAGCTGAAGTCATGTGTCGAACGTGACTACCACCAGTTATGCTCATGGTTTCACCTCTAGCTACACTGAAGGTCAATCTTGCGGCCTCGCTGATTTTTAGCTACTTTCAAGGTCAAGCTTGCGGCCCCACTGACGGCTTGAAAAGCTGGCGCTGTGAAGCTCCTCGCTCGAAAAAAAATGCAGATACCTTCCTCAAAGCGGCACGCTTCTCGCGAGGCTGGTTCCACTGCAGGATACGGTCTTGCAGGATACAGTCATGCGTGACCTGAGATTCAAAGGATGGAATGGCAGGCCCTCTACTGCTCTGGTTCCATGCTACAGCTCCGGGCACCTGAAACTCATGGGTGTGCATAGAATGGCGGTGAAGCTGATGCCCTAGCTGAAAGCTGGTCACGTGCAAGGCGGTGCGATGCCAATAAGAGGAGCGAGTTTAGCATCACAGAGCTCCAGAATGTTATCTGACTGCGTGTGGGTTCCCAAGCTTTTGCAGAGCACACGGGTTAAAACCTCTAACTACCAACGAGTTCCGAGTTGGGAATCGCACTAGGCCTTTGGGTCCTTCGGAATTCCGGGAGCGAGAAAGAATTGTGTGTGGCTCTGGAGGCTTTGAAATGATGAACAAGCCTGCTGTTTCCACCGTCTAAAACAAGGTGGCAATAGTAACTCAGTGCAAAGCCTGAAGGCATTATTTGTCTCCCACAAATCACGCTTAAAATATTCTCACACGCATCCTATGTAAACTGTATTTGTAAGGGGAGGTGGTAATGCCAAAAATTGCCAAAAGCTCTTTCACCTGAACATCTGACTTCATACCATAGACAGCGCAAATGCACCGGGAGCGGGCAAACCATCAGATGGATTAGTCTCACTTCATTCAGTTCAAAGCCCTTTCTCAATAAAATTGTTTTCTTTTTCATGTCTTGGGGGAATCGTGATGTCAGGTCAACATGAAATTCAGTAACCGAGTATTTGCTAATCAATAACATTTGGTGCCCTGGTACTTCATCGCCATCCTGCATTTTCCAACTTCCCTGAAAGCACACGTTAATCTGAAACCTACCCTTCCATCCTGCCATGTAGCAATTTAATCTCCTTCAATCCGGACTCCACACACCTGTCAAGCGTGCCTGGCTGACAACTGACCAGCTGACGAACAAATTGGCCTTGGTGACTCTAGCGCAGCATGTACTCGATGCTTAGTGTTTTCTTTTAAAGCTTTCGCTTCCTCCCTGTCCACAAAAAGTGTATAGTGCTACATAGCATATTGTCGCAACACACTTGTGTTATGGCATGCACTTCCTAATGTTTCTTTCTACTGCTTCAATTGAAAGAGTATGCTTGATTTGAGTGGAATATTAACCATGTAAATAAGCACTAATAGACATCAATTGCAATTATGTACGATCCCTCGCAAAACGAAGAAAGATTGACGAACAGAGTGCCAACACTGTGCGATTCATCGAAGAAAAAAATAGTGTCAGAGAATGATGGATGCTTGGGCAAATATAGAGCGTTGATAATGCGCAGTGAACCATAACCACACCTTGATTGTGCTGCACTTGCCCTCTCATTTGCATATGCAAGTCGCCTAGCCAGAGATCGGATATTCTCCAAAACATCCCCCCCGCCGCGGTGGCTCAACCATAACCACACCTTGATTGTGCTGCACTTGCCCTCTCATTTGCATATGCAAGTCGCCTAGCCAGAGATCGGATATTCTCCAAAACATCCCCCCCGCCGCGGTGGCTCAGTGGTTAGGGCGCTCGACTACTGATCCGGAGTTCCCGGGTTCGAACCCGACCGCGGCGGCTGCGTTTTTATGGAGGAAAAACGCTAAGGCGCCCGTGTGCTGTGCGATGTCAGTGCATGTTAAATATCCCCAGGTGGTCGAAATTATTCCGGAGCCCTCCACTACGGACCTATTTGTTCTCTCTTCTTTCACTCCCTCCTTTATCCCTTCCCTTACGGCGCGGTTCAGGTGTCCAACGATATATGAGACAGATACTGCGCCATTTCCTTTCCACCAAAAACCAATTATTATTAAAACACCCCCTCCCACCTAAGTCTGCGCGTCCAATATGAGGCTCAGACGCCCACAAAGCTTAGTGTGGAGAATGTGCTGTACACCGCTGT
This sequence comes from Amblyomma americanum, assembly GCF_052857255.1. Classification (NCBI taxonomy): domain Eukaryota; kingdom Metazoa; phylum Arthropoda; class Arachnida; order Ixodida; family Ixodidae; genus Amblyomma; species Amblyomma americanum. The sequence goes on from NC_135497.1 coordinate 44,798,461, forward strand.
CACTGTGTCACCATAAAAAAAGCCGGCCTTTAACTTCAAACGCTCAGAATGCGCACATTTTGCAGGAATTCCTATTCGCGAAGTCATTCATTCTATGCACAATCACCGAATGAAACCATTTGCCAATAAATAAAGGTACCAAATAAGACACAACTAAACTTCATGAGCTAATTCGTGGTTTGAATGACATGTAACTTAAACCACAGTCCATTAGGTGTCGCCCTTTCTTTCTTACATTCTTTTTTTATTTGAAGATGCACCTGTTGCGACGGTTCATTATGAACCCCAAAATTTTGTTCCAATGCATTTGTTCAGCTTTAGCGATTTACCTGTCATTATCATTCCGTAGTCTAGTGATAATACTAGCGTTGTAAAATTTTTGTCACAAAATTAATTAGAATATGGCGCATATATTTTTGCTTAGTTTTTCTTGTTTGTTTCTGTGTGCTTTCATTACTATATTGTGACTAAAATTTGCTTTTTACAGCCCCCTCTTATGTAGTACCCTCAAAAGAGGGACTACAAGAAAGAAACAAAAAATCAAGAAATAACCATACGCTATTGTAATTGTGGCACAGTCGCGCCACATGCTGAGTGGAAGTTCCCGCCATCAAGTCATGCCCCGGGCCACGGCTGTCGCATTTCAATGCATGCAATGTTGGAACTGCAAGCATCTTGAAATATCTGTGCGCGCAATCACCCCGAGTGACTGCTGTAAATACGGATCGCCCTTTATAATGTGTCTAAAAGTAATAATAATTGGTTTTGGGGGAAAGGAAATGATGCAGTATGTCTCAAATATCATTGGACACCTGAACCACGCCGCGCGCCGTAAGGGAAGGGATAAAGGAGGGAGTGAAAGAAGAAAGGAAGAAGAGGTGCCGTAGTGGAGGGCTCCAGAATAATTTAGACCACTTGGGGATCTTTAACGTGCACTGACATCGCACAGCACACGGGCGCCTTAGCGTTTTTCCTCCCTAAAAACGCAGCCGCCGCAGTCGGGTTCGAACCCGGGAACTCCAGATCAGTAGTCGAGCGCCCTAACCACTGAGCGACCGCGGCGGGGTTGTCTAAAAGGTCACATTGCTCTTTATGGATGCAAAAGCTATATTAGACATGAACAATTGTCATTGACAGTTAATTTTGCACGTGACAGGCACAAGGCAATAGCAGTGCTCGTGGGCGGTGCAAGGTCCGTATCTGAAATGGCTTGAGTCCCTCATTGAACCAGTCAGATGAAACGAGTGGCTCTAAAACAAAATGTGCACAGTTATGAAAGGAGTCACTTTTTTCTAAAATGTGGAACTTGTAGAGCTTACGAGGCAAACAATTCCCAGCCATCCGAACACAGCGTTGTACAAAGTCCGCTCTTCACCCTTCATATTCATGCCAACACAGGTGGCACAAATAAGACAAAAACTGAGTACTCGTCAAGTATCAAGTAAAAGCCGTCCAAAAGTGTAACTGACACCGAAAGGATGGCGTTCAATAGGGACTGACTTGAAATTCTGAAGGTGAGAAGCAATATACGGTGTCCTCAAAGGCTGTTTGAGCTAAAATGATTCTTTCGCGATCATAGGGATGGAAATGACGGACGCCATAATCCATTTGTAGGCTAATAAACTTAGATATGTGAATGAACTCTTATGTATAACCTCTTAGGATGTTCTTTTCATTTAGTGATAGGAGCGATCTGTCAGGGTGTCTTACATCAATTATCGGGTGTGCAGAAATGTAAAACGGCCCTTAGTACAGTGGCTCAAGTAATTTCAGCTGTTCAGATTTACCTAAAGGACACGTAAGCAGAGCGCAGCCACGTCTACCTCTCTCCACCCCTGCCGTAGCTTTGCCTCGCATACCGCCACTCTAACCAGAGAGAAATCACGAAAGGAACGTGATGCGTCCGCTCTGACCTACGTCACTTTGTGGGAGTGACTATCCGGGCTCTGCAGCCGCGCCGCGTCCGTTGGATGCGTCTGCACGGCCGAAATTCCAAGCATCGTAGAGCCGCAAGAAATTACATCTTTACACATCTACTAACCGGCACTAGCTGCCCTGATGACCCCCTACATTTCTCTACTTGCTAGCAAGCGCCGAACTCTTGAAATTTAAACATTAATTGGCAAATTTCAGTAACTTAATGTATAGTCAACTTCTATCACAGCCCCTTCGGTGCCCATCAATGCCGTTGCCATGATCGCGAAAGAATCGAGTTTGAACTAAAAATGCCTGTGTTTGAAAATTTATTGATCTTTTCTCGTGAACACCCTGTACTTCTTTGATCTTCAGAGCGGTTCCAAGGAAACTGAATGCCTCATTAGGCCTAGACGCGCAGTGATCGAGTGGGTATGTAAACCAGAGAGCACAGTTGTAGCTTGCACTTTGCTGCCAGTCCAACGCTCGCCATAGCGAACGCCATCACCAGTTGTTACGGAAAGTGCAGATACGTTTTATGCGTGCATCTTTGGGTTCTCCTCCCTACGTGTCTTCTTCGCACAGTTTTATAACTGCTGAAAGACACGAGTATGGCGCACAAAAAGACGCTCTAAAGCTGCTACCTCAAAAGTGCGCATTTATGTCTAACGGTAAAAATAACACCTTGCTTTTTCAGGAATACACATCGGCGACTGCGGGCATGTATAATTATTAAAGCATTGCATGTTTATTATGTCGTATAATGTCCTCTGTACATGCATGCGCGGTTCCGCTGCCTGTCCGGCTCGGCCACGCAAGCCCTATGGAGCTTTGTGAGGTCGGATGTCTGCGCATTGTATTTAAATTTGGCGCAGTGATATATTATTATAAGTATATGGTTATCCGCACACGATATACCGATTAGTGGCAGTCAGAGGCTGTCCAGATGCGATTTAAATTTACAGACGCAGCTGTCTTAAATTTACAGACGAAGAGCAGAAAACACACTGCATCATTTCGCCCCGAAAACACCCCTGATCCTGTGACTACCGCAAACATAGCCATTCAAGGCATATGCATTAATAAAGCCATCAGGAGCGAAATGACACACGATTCTCGCTACGAGAGCGCTAAAAATGTGCCGAGGTGAAGCGTCCAGGTCTGAACACGTAGGCCGGAGTGCACAAGGCACTGTTTATTCCGTATAGCGCCAGTGTCTGGTCTACCGGCGTTGTCGCTCGGCGGTCGCGGAAGATGACGACCAAACACATGAGGGCATTGTGACGTTTCCTGAGGAGGATGTTCGAATATCATGTATAAAGCCACTCAAGTATCATCTGTCCGTAGCTACTACGTAGGCAAGGGGGACACTAGCCCAGGGACCGCAGGGGCAGGGGTGCCATCATAGTTATGCGGATTGATCTGCAAGTCGCTGCCAACGCGCGGCTAGACATTAATTTCCACCAATCTTCACCTGAGAGGTATTTCCGGCGCCGACGCTGACACGTGGCCTAGCCAGATATCTGTGACTCCCTGTGTCGGCTTCCTCTAAGCGCCGGAATTGTGCCACAGGCGACACCAGTAGCCGAAACGCTGACGCGACGCAGAAGGGACGCTACCTTGTGTTTCTGACTTGAAACGCGCGGCGGGTCGAACAGCCACATGCTATTGGAAAGCTGCACTGTTCCACACTAACCTGCCGAAGCAGCAATGGATGATTCGGTGGGCAGTCACTAGAACGCGTGCTTAAGGCATATATGCATGCTTATGCATGTGGGCTGGATCAACGCAAGCGCACACCTCACAAGCACCTCAATACAGCTTTTGTATGTCTGTTCCTCTCTGGATGAGGGCGGTCGAGGTAAAAGCGCTGCACGATAATATGCTAAAGTGAGTAATTCCAATACACTTTTCACCCTACAAAGTGCTCGTAACACCGCCGGAGCGACAAAGCAATCATCACTCAATCATGTTAGACAGCACCATTAAAATCAAATACAGCAAGTTCACAAGCAATGCTGTCAAGCTAGCACTCATCTGCTCGACCATATCTGTAATCATCATTGTTTGTGTTCACGTGCACCCGCCGTGAACACAAATGTGTTTTTTTTTCAGTGTTTACTGTCTCGGCGTGGTTCTTCCTGGGCATAGCATTTTACACCAGATTGAGCATCAAAAATAAATTCCAACACACAGGTTGCAAAGTTTTATCGTGGAGCCCTATATATCCCGCAAATGAAACAGGCTGGGTAATGCTTGAATGTGCCGAAAAAGAAGTAGTGAGGCCAAAGCGAGCCAAGGAGTAGTGATAGTGACAGGGCACTGCGACACGGAAACGAGATGAGATACTTTCATGCCCAATCTCCGGATTAAAGGTAGGAGTTTCGATGGCGGCGAAATTGGCCCGTGCACTGTGCGATGTCACTCCTCGTTAAAGAAGTCCAGGTGGTCAAAATTTCTGCAGCCCTCCTCTACAGCGTCCCTCATAGCCTGAGTCGCTTTAGGACGTTTAGCCCAAAAACCAAACCACACCACACCAAGCCAATAAGAATATTAATTGGTTATTGGGGAAGGAAATGGTGCAGTATCTGTCTCACATATCCTTGCACACCTAAACCGCGCTGTAAGAGAGGGGATAAAGGAGGGGCGAAAGTAGAAAAAAAGAAAGAGGTGCAGTAGCTGAGGCCCAGGAATAATTTCGACTACCTGTAGATCTTTAACATGCACTGACATCGCGCAGCACACGAGTGCCTTAGTGTTTTGCCTCCATAAAAACGCAGCCGCCGCGGTCGGGTTCGAACTCGGGAACTCAGGATCAGTAGCCGAGCGCCCTAACCACTGAGCCACCGCGGCGGGTTCCACACGAAACCAAGGAACAAAAATTGGAGGATGCTTAAGGTTCGTCTTTAAGAGTGAGATGCGACTGCACGTCGCAGGGTTGCTGAGGAGTACACGGAACACCATCACCCCATCACCCGTTCGGCGATGGACAATTTAAGGAAAGGACGCCTGTCTCACATATCTTGGGGGACACCGGAACCCGGCCATAAGGAAGGAAAATGAAATGAACAATTGCTTTTAAAGAAGGAAATGACGCCTGTCTCAATTTTCTCGCTGGACACGCGGATCGCGCCATCAGGGAAGGAAAAATCGATCGATCGATCAATCAATCAATCCATCTCTTAATCAACCCTTAACGCTGCCGCGTAAAAATCCCTTCCCTTAGGCCCGTTTCACATGCTGCGAATTTCACCGTCCGGCACTGCGAATTCGTTCCGTCTGCGGCTGGAGAGGGCCGCCGCTCTTGCCGCAGACGGCTTGCGAACGATTTCCGTCCGGTTGGAATTCATTCGCAGCGTCGGTATGTTCGCTCTGCGACTGACCAATAGGGAGTATCCACTGCTTGGCTCTCTGTCAGGCTTGGCTTTGGCCAGGCTTAGCTTTCGCCATCGTGTACTTTTCGAATAATTCGGAACTGTTTACTTTGATAAAAAGATACGAAATGTTACCTTAATTGTATCTGAAAGTGCGCATGACTAAAACAACATAAACACATTCCGTGTTACAATACTGCCGCATTTGTTCGCAGGTTGGATAAACAGACATCTAGCAATAATGTTGTCACAACCGAACGAATTCGCAGGTTCTGCGTAGCATGTGAAAGGACTGAGCGGCAATCGCATTGCGGCGTCTGCGGCGGCACCGAATTCGCAGTGCCGGTGCGACAAAATTCGCAGCATGTGAAACGGGCCTTAGGCGCGGTTCAGGTGTCCACCGAGATCCCCATTTTTCGCTCACGGCCAAGGACGCCGACGACATCGGCTTTTCTGGACACGTGCTCCTTAAAGCTGTCGCGTCAAAATTGCCAGCATCACCGACGCGTTCGCTCTCGACAGTGATCGGTAAGGTCAAGCGAGCGTCATGCGCGTTCGAAGGCACCCACTCTCTGCCCTTCACCCTCCCTCATGCTTTCCCTCCCCTGTGCTTGCATTCGCTCGTGCTCGCTCCTTTTCCACTTTTATCCGCCGCGCAGAGGGATGCAGGTAGTGGGGGGCTGCGGAATAATATTGACCACATGGCGTCTTTAGCATGAACTGACATCACACGTGAGCCCTCCGCTACGCCACCTCTCTTTTATGCGAAGCATAATAGCGACACTACTTAGCTCAACCATAGCCCAGCCTGGCGCGGCCGCGACCACCAAGGCTAACTCCCGCTCCTCCCGCTAGGGGCGCTGCAGCCGAGCACGTGGTCTGACGTCACGCCAGCTGAGGGGATGGTTACAAATTAGGGAGAAGAATATACCCTCCTCCAGACGTACCCCTTACTCACAAAGAGGCGTATATCTGGAGGAGGATCCAAGCAGGGGTATCATATCGCCAGTCAAAATTGCTGAGAACCCAGGTGACAAAAAATATATCGACTGTGGGGAAAGGGGTACACTAAACCACATTATTTGGGAATGTCTTAGCTCACCAGGGGCTAAGGAAGAAATAAATAGTTTTGAAGCCTGGGAGGCGCTGCTGCGGAGCGAGGACCCCAACGCGCAGCGCAAAGCCACCCGCGTGGCGGCTGAGGCCGTGAAGCATCAGCTACACCGTCCTCAGCCGACGGCCTCTTCTCCTAATCGGGCTTAGGCTTCGGCCGAGCCTGAGAGGGGGTAGGGAGACCACCATCTGCTGGAAATAAAGTTTTTCTGAACTGAGACGGGGCTCAACTCGCGCGGTCGCCGCGCGGCCGCGACAACCAAGACTAACTCCCACTCCTCCCGCTAGGGGTGCTGCAGCCGAGCACGTGGTCTGACGTCACGCCAGCTGTGGAGAAACGGGGCTCAACTCGCGCGGTCGCGACTACCAAGGCTAACTCCCGCTCCTCCCGCTAGGGGGCGATTGTCGTCGCGGCATTGTATAAAAGAGCCCCGCTCCTCACGCCGAGGCAGTCACACAGCATTACCAAGCATAAACCAAGTGCATCCAAGCATTACCAAGTATGACCAAGTGTCACCAGGCTATACCCTTTCACAAATTATGCTTCGCATCCTAGGCTTAACCTTAGCTAAGCCAGACCATTTTTTCCTTCTTTCACCACCTTCTTTATCCTTATACGGGGTGTCCACCGAGATATGTGAGACAGTTACTGCTTCAGATATGTGAGACAGTTACTGCTTCATTTCCTTCCCCCAAAAAACCAATTTTCATTTTTTAGACAGCAGAGATTCAAACGCTTGCAACTGACGTTAGCGGGTATTAATACGATTCGAGACAAAGTGCCTCCACTTGCCAAGACATTCGCGATGAAAGCACTTAAGGCGCAACGGCCCCGTGGAGGAACCTCAGCTAGGGATGCTGCGCATAAACAACACGCACAGGTTGGCGTCTCTACGACTGCGAAGAGGGTTCGTTGATAGGACGTCCTTTACCACGTTCTTGGCTTAGCGCGTTCAAAGAGAGGAAACAACAGATCGGCGTCGATAGGAAACAGAAAACGCCAGGACCTCGAAGTTGGCTAATGGGGGTTTAGCATCTCAAAGAGAGTCAGGCTATGATGGACGCCGTAGAGGAGAGCTCGGGAAATTTCGACCACCTGTGCTGCTTTAACTTGCACTGACATCGCACACAACGGGCCTCTACAATTTCATGTCGCATTTCAATGGAGGCGAATTTCTATAGGCCCGTTCGTGCTTGACACATAAAGCACAGATGGGATGTGGGTCAATATCCCCAAGGTTTTATCACGCAAAGGTGATGCAGTAAAATTCATTCAGCATTCCACAAACATGGGCAGAAACAATGTACAAAAACAGCTAGCGCTCACATTTGACGCTTCAGGGTTGAGCACTGGTCGTAATATACCCCGCCCCCCCACCTAATTAAAACATTTCCTCCGCGTAATCTAGCCAGGAAGTCTGCGAAGTCTGCCTAACAGAAACGCGCTTTTTTCGCTATTCGCAGAACGCTTAGGTATCGCATTTTGGTGCGGACGATCTGCAAGAGTACGCAATAAGCTTTTGTTTGCAGGACGACTCAGGCGGAGAAGTTCACCTACTTTCCAAGAAAAAGTGAGGTTCCCGGTGCAGCCAGCGCGCAATTATATGCATGGCGTCCTGAAAAGTAGTTATGCAATCATGCCTTCCTGTAGCCGTGAGCAGTACTACTGAACAGCTAGCGCTTAGAAAGAACTAGTAGAACAGGTGCAGACTTACCATTTGTTGCCGCTGGAGCGCAATGCTCCTCGAAGTTCAAGAGGCGCTTCTTGAAGTTCTGTGAGGGTGCGCGCCATATTTCTTTTGTTAAGTCCGGAGTCTTGCGCTCTAATGTTTCTTCTGTGTTCATGTCAAACAGCAAAAACGGCACGAACTCCACAGACGGAGCGACACCTCACGACACACTACACCACCTCGTCCTACACAAAATAATACTTATAGCCCACCATTAGCCCTCACGCTGACTTCTCGGCGTTACTGTTCACTGACAGCACCGGCTCCTTTGTCACGCTAGTCGTGAATCGTGGCATCGCATGCGGTGAGTGTCAGACATCCAGGCGAACGCTCGGCGAACTGCTTAACACTGAAACGCGTCGCCGGCGAGAGATTTTGAAGAGGAATCGTCCGCACTTGGGCATTGGCTTGCGAGAGGCTTCGACGCAACCAAGACGATTCTCTGAGGGGGGTGGCTAGTGAGGGGCTTGGACGCGACCAAGACGATTTCTGAAGGGGAGAAGGTACTGAAACTCGGGCACAGCTTTCTGCCGCTGTGCGACGGAAGTTGGGAACACGTGCCGCCAGGTAACAGGCCGGCATACGTGGCTCGCGATCGCGTAATAAAAATAATAATTGGATTTTAGGGAAGGAAATAGCGCAGTATCTGTCTCATATATCGTTGGACATCTGATCCGCGCCGTAAGAGAAGGAATAAAGGAGGGAGTGAAAGAAGAAAGGAAGAGGTGCCGTAGTGGAGGGCTCCGGAGTAATTTCAACCTGGGGATCTTTAACCTGCACTTACATCGCATAGCACACGGGCGCCTTAGCGTTCTGCCTCCATAAAAACGCAGCCCCCGCTGTCGGGTTCGAACCCGGGAGCTCCAGATCAGTAGCCGAGCGCCCTAACTACTGAGCCACCGCGGCGGGTTCCACACCAAACGAAGGAACAAAAATTGGAGGATGCTTAAGCTTCGTCTTTTAAGAGTGAGACACGACAGCACGGCGCAAGGTTGCCGAGAACACGGAACGCCATCGCCCGTTTGGCGCGACGCGTGGCCTGTTGGACAAATTAAGGAAAGGACGCCTGTCTCACATATCTCGGCGGACATCCGAACCGCCTGTCACATATCTCGGCGGACACCCGAACCGGGCCTTAAGGGAAGGAAAACTAAATGAACAATTGCTTTTAAGCAAAGGAAATGACGCCTGTCTCACTTTTCTCGCTGGACACCCGGATTGCGCCGTAAGGGAAGGAAAAATCGATGGGTCGATCGATGAATCAATCAATCCATGAATCAATCCTTAACGCGGTCGCCCTCAAACCCCTTCCCATACGGCGCAATTCAGGTCTGCATCGAGATGCGCCATTTTTCACTCACGGCCAAAGACACCGACGACACCGGCTTTTCTGGACACGAGCTCCTTAAACCTGTCGCGTCAAAATTGCCAGTATCACCGACGCGTTGATCACCGACGCGTTCGCTCTTGTCAGTGATCGGTAAGGTCAAGCGAGCGTCATGCGCGTTCGGAGGCACCCGCTCTTTACCCTTCACCCTCCCTCATCCTCATGCTTCCCCCGTGGTTGCATTCACTCGTACTCGCTCCTTTTCCACTTTTACGCGCCGCGCAGAGGGAAGCAGGTAGTGGAGGGCTGCGGAATAATTTTGACTACATGGCGTCTTTAACATGCACTGACATCGCACGTGAGCCCTCCACTACGGCACCTCTTTCTTCCCTCCTTTATCTTCGCAGGAGCGCCCTTCCCGTAAAGAAGGAGGGAAGACAGAGGGCGGCAGCAGCATGATCCAAGAGATCGAAAGTACCGGACATTCCAGACAAGTATCGCAGTACACTGCGAGTCACACCGATACCTAAGAATACGGACCCGAACCTGCACACGGGGCATAGGGAAGCAAGAGCGGAGTACGTGCAGAGAACCGTGGCAAACAAGGACAACACAATGTATATGGACGCGGCAACGTTTGACAAAGACGAAAGACAAAGCAGCAGAGCAGTGGCATCGGTGGTTAATTCGGACTTGAAGGAAATCACCAGCGCATCACTACAGGACTGCTCGGTAGTCGAGGCCGAAGAGGCAGCTGCAGCTCTGGCAGCACTGGAGGGCTACCGATCTGGCAGGTCCCTGACAATAATAACGGACTCTCAAGCAGCATGCCGTAATAAACGGCAGAATTGGGCGCAGAGCACGCCACATACTCTGCTCAAGCGACCAGGGAAACAAAGTTCAGCATACCACAATCTTGGTACCAGGGCACAATGCCATAACAGGGAACCAAGAGGCGGGTAGGATAGCTCGAGGGCATACCAACCGGGCGTCCGAAACATCCAGACTTGAGGAGCCCGAGTCAGTACCCATGGGCTACTCTGATATGCTAAATTATTATTAAGGGGTCAGACTGATGTATCCACCCCCACATAAGGATCTAAGCAGAGAGGATGCTGTTGCATGGCGACAGCTCCAGACGGGTACTTTCCCGAATCTAAACCTTCTTAATAAAATCTTCCCTACGCAATATGAGGCTAGGTGCCCATGGTGCGTAGAGAAACCAGATTTATACCATATATCATGGGCCTGTCAAAAGATTGAGGCTCCAACTATCCATAGAATGACAAACCCGAGTGCGGAACAGTGGGAGAGTATGCTTTCCAGCGTAAGCTTGAAAGGCCAAAGGTGCCTAGTAGAGCGAGATGGCTATACTCAGTGGAGCCTTGGACTAGGGCACCAACCCTGCGAATGAAGACGGAAGACGCCATCGGAAGATGGAAGACGCCGTCTGAAGCCGCGAAGATCTCCTTTCTAGAGCTCAATAAATGTTTTTGCGATCCGATACCTCCTTCTTTCACTACCTTCTTTATCCTTTCCCTTACGACGCGGTTCGGGTGTCAACCGAGATATGTGAGACACTTACCGCTTCAATTCCTTCCCCCAAAAAACCGATTTTCATTTTTTAGACAGCAGGGATTCAAGCGCTTGCAACTGACGTTAGCGGGTATTAATGCGCTTCGAGACAAAGTGCCTACCCTTGTCAAGACATTCGCGATGAAAGCACTTAAGGCGCAACGGCCCCGTGGAGGAACCTCAGCTAGGGATGCTGCGCATAAGCAACACGCACAGGTTGGCGTCTCTACGACTGCGAAGAGGGTTCGTTGATAGGACGTTCTTTACCGCGTTCTTGGCTTAGCGCGTTCAAAGCGAGCAAACAACAGATCGGCGTCGATAGGAAACAGGAAACGCCAGGACCTCGAAGTTGGCTAATGGGGGTTTAGCATCTCAAAGAGAGTCAGGCTATGATGGACGCGGTAGAGGAGAGCTCGAGAAATTTCGACCACCTGCGCTGCTTTAACTTGCACTGACATCGCACACAACGGGCCTCAACAATTTCATGTCGCATTTCGATAGAAACGAAATTCTATAGGCCTGTTCGCGCTTGACACATAATGAACAGGTGGGTTGTGCTTTAATATCCCGAGGTTCTATCACGCAAAGCTGATGCAATAAATAAATCATTGGTTTTTGGGGGAAAGGAAATGACGCAGTATCTGTCTCATATATCTTTGGACACCTGAACCGCGCCGTAAGGGAAATAGAGGAGGGAGTGAAAGAAGAAAGGAAGAAGAGGTGCCGTAGTGGAGGGCTCCGGAATAATTTCGAATACTTGGGGATCTTTAACGTGCACTGACATCGCACAGCACACGGGCGCCTTAGCGTTTTTCCTCTATAAAAACGCAGCCGCCGCGGTCGGGTTCGAACCCGGGAACTCCGGATCAGTAGTCGAGCGCCCTAACCACTGAGCCACCGCGGCGGGGAAAGGTGATGCAATAAAATTCATTCAGCATTCCACAAACACGGGCAAAAACAAACAGTGTACAAAAACAGCAAGCGCTCACATTTGATGCTTCAGTGTTGCGCACTGATCGTATTTTACCCAAAAAATAAATTAAAGAATTTTCTTCCGCGTAATCTAGCCAGGAAGTCTGCATAAAGGGGCGCTCACATTAGCGGGAAAACGCGCAACGCCGGGCGTTTCCCGCGTGCCGCTTCCCGCCCAAGCCGGTTTTTCTCCCGCGGACAGCCTGCTCTCCCGTCCCGCGGAGCGATGGGTTCGGTACCTATTTTTCCCGTGCCGGTGATTAAGGACAGCCAATGGGCGCCGACCGTGAACCGTGACGTCGGTCCCAGCTCAGTGACCCCTTCGGCGGCGGCGGAGGCTGCGCGCGTCCGGCCGGCCTGCCCCGGCCGGCCGGGGCACTCGGCGGCTGCTTTGCCAGGGCGACGGGAGGGGAGCTAGCAGGGCGCGCTTTCCAGTCTTCTCTAGTGTCACGTGACTGTCCCCCTCTCTTTCTGCTCGTTCGGGTCCTCCCTCAGCGCCTCCTCTCTCCACATTCCAAGACAACCGCAGCGAGAAAACGCGCGTAGTGTGAGCGTCATTCCGAGGAGCTGCGAGGCAGCGTCGACGTTGACGCTGTGCCGGCGCGGGAAGCTTCCCGCCAGTGTGAGCGCGCCTTAACAGAAACGCGCTTGCCGCAGAATGCTCAGGTATCGCATTTTTGTGCGGCTCATCTGCAACAACCCGCAATGAGCTTTGTTTGCAGGACGACTCAGGCGGAGCTGTTCACCTACGTTCCAAAAAAGTGGTGTCCTCGGTGTAGCCAGCGTGCAATTACATGCATTGCGTCCTGCAAAGTAGTTATGCAATCATGCCTTCCTGTAGCCGTGAGCAGTACTACTGAACAACTAACGCTTAGAAAGAACAAGTAGAACAGGTGCAGACTTATCATTTGTTGCCGTTGGAGCGCACTGCTCCTCGAAGTTCAAGAGGCGCTTCTTGAAGTTCTCTAAGGTTGCGCTCCATATTTCTTTTGTTAAGTCCGGATTCTTGCGCTCTAATGTTCCTTCTGTGTTCATGTCAAACAGCAAAAATGGCACGAACTCCACAGACGGAGCGAAACTTCACGACACACTACACCACCTCGTCCTACACAAAATAATACTTTATAGCCCACCATTAGCCCTCACGCTGACTTCTCGGCGTCAGTGTTCACTGACAGCGCCGGCTCCTTTGTCACGCCAGTCGTGAATTGTGGCAGCGCATGCGATGAGTGTCGGATTTCCAGGCGAACGCTCGACGAACTGCTTAACGCGTCGCCCGCGAGAGAGTTTGAAAAGGAAGCATCCGCACGTGGGCATTGACTTGCGAGAGGCTTGGACGCTACCAAGACGATTCTCTGAAGGGGGAAGGTACTGAAACTCGGGGACAGCTTTCTGTGGATGTGCGCTGCAAGTTGGGAACGCGTACGGCTAGGTAGCAAACAGGCCGGCGTTTGTGACTCGCCATCGCGTAATAATATTACTGTTCAGCAAATTGCTCCTCACCCTCCCCGACTCTACCATCACCCCACACTCACCCTCACCCTGCTAGGCTACTGGGCGGTGCAAGCCTCCCTCCTGAATGCCCTCTTGTCTCCCCGTACATGCACCGAAACCAGCGATTACAGCTGCTGTATATTCGTGCAATTCTCGGCCCATATCTAGTGGCATGCGCTTACAACCACCCTTCTGCAAAATATAAATCGCTAATTTCTTAACTTTTAAAATCTCGCCCCAAACAAACACACAACAAACACCGACTCTTCCATCCCCTGCTCACGTTCAATGCAGAGCTGGTTTCCAAATGAGAATCCGCGCAGGGGATTTCAGTGCTTCCAACGTCACCACCTTCTGCCCGGGAAAGCTACTCTTTACACCATCGAACATCAATACACAATTCTCATCACATCGACCACTCCAATAGGCGAAGCAACCCGCAAACAATCCACTTCTCCTAACCTCTCCCTCGGTCACGTTGACGCTCATAATACATGGGCCCACTCTAACACGCGCCTTGTCAGTGATCACTATTTCCTCTTTCTCTCTAGACACCCACAGAGTGGTAACTATCAGATTAACTTATTGGCATACTTTTTGCTGACTGCTTTTTTCCCCTGCCCAGCCCCGGAACACTTGCGCCGCATGGCTCTCCACCACTAGTTACACACGACAACGAGCCACAGAGCAGCAGACGATTACCGCCCTGTTCCAGATCTATCTACACCCCACCCGCCTCTTGAAACGCTGTATTGCTTACTAAGGCGCATTCTAGAAGCAACCAAGAAATCGAAAGCTTCCTGATAAACCCGCCAATTTCAGTGCAACCATCGCCACCCACTGCGCCAGACACGATACATCCCACTGAAACCTTGTGCGTGACCAGATTAGTGGCTCCCTCGACCAGATCACCTCGAACCTGCTACGCTCTGTCCTAGGTCCACAACCACCCCCATTCCTATCCTGGATAGATTTATCTCCCTCCACGATCTTATTTATTTTAAACCCTGCAGGTCATCTATATCCTTCCTCCTCTCCTGTGAACTTACCCCTCGAACTCTGGCCCTCCTAACGCGGACCTTGATCGATCTGTCGCACTTGCAGAACTCGATGTGCAACTAGCCAAGAATGCCAGGAAATCGGCGCCAGGGGCGGAACACATCACATACACACTCGTTAAAAATTTCCCTGAATCAGAGAAAGAACACCTCCTAAATGAAATCTCCTACATGAAATCTCATAAATGACAGACTGCACTCTCCCCGCACAATGGAAGTCCTCTATAACAATAATAACACGGCGTGCCCCCTTCCCTTCATAAACTCCGCACCATCTCCCTAACCTCATATGTGGCTAAAACAATGGAGAGAATGCTCCCGAACCGTTGTGAGAACCACCTTGAACTCATGTTTCTTCCCACACGCACAAATTGGCTTTCCTGCTCGTGTCTCCGTAAGATCTCTTCCTTCTCCTCAAGCACAGCTTTCTTTCCCCATCGTCGGCCAAAGTGCATCCTTAGTCACGGTTGATGTCCGCGGAGCTTTCAATACCATAGGACAGGACCAAATTATCCACTCCGTCCTACACGCACAAGATATGGCAGATAAACGTGCACATACCTCCGAACTTTCCAAAAGCCGCACTTCCCGTTTCATACTTAACGAAGATCTCCACCCATACACCTCACACGTGGTACACCACAAGAAGCTGTCCTTTCCGCTACCTTATTTAATCTGGGAATGGCACCACTGCGCTCCGATCGACCACTTTCCCACATAATATATGCGAATGATCTTACTCCTGGCGTACCTGCAGGTCTTTTGGGGCACTTGAACACTATAGGCAGACCTGGACACTGCCTCTGGATGGATGGAAACAACTTTTATTACAAAAAAGGAAAGAAAAAAATCTTCCAGGGTGGTCTCCTATAGGTCCAGGAGTCCACGGGCTTGTGCCTCACATAAGGCCCGATCCACCAGCCATTTCTGGCCGGCGGGCTGAGCGGTGCGTAGAGCAACCTCCCAGGAAGAATGAGTGGGATTGGGGATGGGGGTACTGCCAGTGGGGAAGGATATTCCCAAAGGTAGTGAAAAAGTGTGGATCTGGGCACGCCACGTGTTACAATGAGGTGGAAAGGTGGGGTGAAAGCATGAGAGACGGTAGGGTGAAATAAAGCAGCCCGTCTGTAATTGTTGCCATGTGGCGGTGGATAAGGGCGACAAAGTACTGTGGGAGGTGGTAATGTCATGCGGCTGAGTTTGTAGAATGTGGTGATTTGACGATATGTATAAAGGACCGATAGGGCCTCTTGCGTAGGGTTGGGTGCCTGATCGTCCGGGAGGAGAGTTCTCGGGCCAGCGCATGAACGCGCTCATTACCGGGGATCGAGGCATGCCCAGCGATCCACGACAGAGTAACCGTTCGGTCGAGGGACGTGGCTGTGGCAAGAATACGGTGCGTGGCCGCCGTCGCCACGCCCTTTAGGTAGTGGCGGTATGCGGCCTGGGAATCTGTGCAAATTTCGGTTATGTTTTTGTCAATGGTGGAGTGGGCCAGCGCAAGTGCGATGGCGGCTCCTTCCGCCTCTGCAGGTGAATTAGTTCGGATAGTGGCGGCGGCCCCCACAGTGCTGTCTTCATAGGCTGCGACTGCCGTGAAGAATCCTACTTTAGAATTTTCTGCCACGTCGACATACAGGATATCGGAGCGGTTGCTGTACGTTTTGGTGTAACAGCTCGCTCGAGCCTGCCGCCTACCCTGATGGAGGCTAGCGCTCATATTGCGCGGTAGGGGCTTCTGATATATGTGATTCTGCATGCGCAGAGAAATCATGTAAGGTGTAGGACTTGGGGTTGGAATAGGTGGATTGAGACGGAGCTGTCGCAGTAGGTATTGTTCTGTTTCCGTGCGACTCAGGCGGACTAATTGGTTGGTGCGTTGAGCCTCTATTAATTCGATCACGGTATTGTGGGTACCAGTGGCCAGGAGGCGTTTCGTGCTAACCGCCCGTGGAAGACAAAGGGCGGAGGTGACAGCCGTGCGTATTAGGATGTCTGCCTGTTGTGTTTGGCGCTGAGTGAGTATGTGGTATGGGAGGTGGTATGTAATGCGGCTGATGATTAATGCATTTGTCATATTGAGGGTCTCGAGATCAGACAGCCCATGATTGCGTGCTGCCACCCGCTTGATTAGTGCAGCCACCTGTTTGGTGTGTCTTTGCAAGAGCTGAAGGGTGGGGGTAACATCGAGTGTGTTGTTAATGAGAAGGCCGAGAATCTTCACCTGAGACACAATGGGCACTGGATTCCCATACATGTGCAGTTAAATGGGGGGTCACTGGGCAGGGGTTTCAGCTGCAAGAGTTTCGATTTATTTCGAGAGCAACGGAGGCCTATGTTTACTAATTGGGTGGTGGTGATGTCTATAGCAGATTGCAGGATAACCTGGGCTCTTCCAATGGATCCTCCCGTTGTCCAGAGGGTTATGTCATCTGCGTATATGGCCGTGTGGAGCCCTGGGATAGCAGCAAGGGCCAGTGGCACTAGGGCAATGTTAAAAAGTAAAGGTGATAGGACCGCCCCTTGTGGGGTTCCCCGGTTAGGCAGGGGGAAAGGCTTGGAGGCGACATCCCCAAGATAAGTTTTGCCGAGCGTCCCTGAAGGAGGGCCCGAACATATTGCCATATGCGGGTGCCATAGCCGGTAGTGGCTAATGTCGTCAGGATATGGTCATGGCTTATAGTGTCGAAAGCCTTATGAATATCCAGGGCCAGTATGGCTCGCGTAGCGGCTGTACGGCGCTTGGTGTAAAAGAGACTCAGGGGGCGAGAAGTACGTCTTGCGCCGATATGTTTGGACGGAAGCCAAATTGAACGTTCCCCTTCTTATGCCGGGGAAATCACCGCTCGACCTTTCATCATACCGTCCAATTGCACTCGCCAGCTGTGTCGGCAAAGTCATGGAAAGAATGCTGCTCACACACGTGGAATGGTACTTGGAGCGATATCAGATTTATCCAACCTTCATGTCTGGGTTCCGACGGGGCCGCTCTTCTATCTACAACGTGATTGACCTTCTAACGTCGGTGCACCACAGCAAAAGTTTGAAAAGATTGACCGTGGCATTGTTTTTGGATATCAAGGCCGCGTACGACAACGTAATGCATCACGCCATTTTGGACTCAATGGAAGCTGCTGAGATCGGAGGCCGCACGTTCAGCTGGATACGCAGCTATTTATCAGAGAGGTCGTTTTTTGTCCTGACTGCGGACGGATCAACGTCCTTACACCGAAATTCGCGCGGAGTCCCTCAGGTTGGAGTGCTGAGCCCAGTTCTCTTCAACCTAGCTCTTATCGGCCTGGTCGACGTATTGCCACAATCTGCTCAGATCTCGGTATATGCAGACGACATCTGTATTTGGGCATCAGGGGTGACCCGTCCTCAAGTTCGTGCAAGACTTCAAAAAGCGGCATCGATATTGACATCTTATCTTCGCTTGCAGGGGCTGAACATTTCGACCGAAAAGTGTTCACTTGTGGCGTTCACACGAAAAATAATGTCACGTTACACCATTCGCATCAATGGCGAAGCCATTCCCTATGAGAGAAGCCACAGATTCATTGGTGTTGTCATCGACAGGAACCTCTCGTGGAGTCCACATATCTACGACATGAGAAAGAGACTAATTTCGTTTGTCCACGTCCTCTCCTTCCTCGGGGGAAAGTCCTGGGGCGCATCAGTGCGGTCGATGTTACAACTGTACCGTTCCCTATTTCTGGGCTACATGCGGTAGTCTTCCGATATTCAGTTCCATTAGAAAAACAAATATCAAGACTTCAAAGTGTGCAAGCGCAAGCTCTCCATATCTGTCTTGGACTGCCTAAATGTGCATCAACAGCAGCAACTGTTCTTGTTGCCCGGGAACATCCTGTTACTACATACATTGCTGTTGAAACCATGAGAACACATATTCGGCACCTCACACGGGTTCCCTGTCATTCCCTCGCAACACTCCCAATATTTAGGCCGCGTACTGCATTCGCCAGTCATTGAAGCCCATCGCGCATATCTTCCATCGCAGTTCACCCCTGCGTCAAGACCGAGCTCACCCTTATGAAGTCTTCATGAACCTCGGGTTCACCTCTATATTCCTGGCACTACAAAGAAAGCTGGTGTATCACTGCCCACTCTCAAACAACTGGCATTGAATCACCTGCACTCTTACCACAGTGACCGCATACATATTAACACAGATGGATCAGTTCCCTCGACCAGTTCTGCGGGGTCGGTGGTGATACCAGCCAGATCCATCTTCATGAAAGTGAAGACGACCCATCCTACATCTTCAACTGGTGCGGAACTCGCAGCCTTACGGGCTGCGGTAGAGTTCATCAGTCAAGAACCTCCACATGACTGGATGGTTTTCACCGACTCTAAAGCAGCCCTTCAAGCCCTGCAAGCTGCGCTACGCC
Organism: Amblyomma americanum; assembly: GCF_052857255.1. Lineage (NCBI taxonomy): Eukaryota > Metazoa > Arthropoda > Arachnida > Ixodida > Ixodidae > Amblyomma > Amblyomma americanum. The sequence goes on from NC_135497.1 coordinate 44,817,430, forward strand.
GCGGGTGGCAGGAGCAACTTGTTGCTGAGATCCGTCTACTGTACCACGGCACCGTTTCCAAAGGTCATGACATCATTTTTCAATGGCTGCCAGGACACTGCGGTATTAACGGTAATCACCAGGCCGATGCGGCTGCGCGTTCTGCTCACAACGACGGACTTCCAGTGAGGATCCCAATATGGAGGCCTGACGCTGCGTGTGGGCCTCGCCCTTTGGCGCTGGAGCTCACTTTCAGCGTGGAACACGGGAGTCTTGCAACCTCCGCCTCAAGGCACTGGACCCTGAACTGCGCCTTCGTCTTCCACGTAACTTAGAACGTCGCGACGCAACACTGTTATGCCGTTTATGGATAGGTGTTGCAGTTACCAATTACTATGCTTCCGGATGAAGATGGCCGACAGCCCTGCCTGTGAGAGCTGTGGTTGCGAGGAGACCATCGCTCATCTTCTCTGTGAGTGCCCTGCATTCGCGAGAGCAAGACATACACTGTGTTGTGCCCTGGACCGCCTAGATCCTCGCCCATTAACAGAGCAAAAGATCCTCGGTCCGTGGCCACAGCAGTCGACTGCCCTCAAGGCATACAAGGCACTCTTTGCCTACTTGAGAGCGACTGGATTGAGTGACAAATTGTGACAGCGTTGTGCGTATTATGCCTTTTTCCCTTCTCTTCCTCCTTTTAGTCCCCTAATCCCTCTTCCCCAGTGCAGGGTAGCCAACCGGAACCCCTTTCTGGTTAACATCCCTGCCTTTCCCTCCTCCTCTTTATCTATCTATCTATCTATCAAATTGAACGTTGGAGAGGAAGCCTCTTGTTTCTAGGAACGGTTGCAGGCGGTTGAGAATAACATGCTCGAAGAGCTTGCCGACACAGCTCGTTAAGGGGATGGGGCGCAAATTTTGAAGGGTGAGGGGTTTGCCCGGTTTTAGTATAAATCGCATGCTGGCATGTATCCAGGCTGACGGGAGCGTCCCAGCGTGCCAGTGGTTATTAAAGAGCTCCGTGAGTTCCTGAAGCGAGACATCGTTCAGATTGAGTAGTGCCTTGTACGTTATGCTATCCGGTCCCGGCGCCATAGAGCGGTGAATACTAAAGACTGCTCGGCGGACTTCGGTTAAGGTAATGTAGGCATCAAGTTCCGGGTTAGGTGGAGGTAGATTGGGTGGATCTGCTGACTGAAGGGATGGGGGTATATAAGTGTCCCGTAGTTGGCCAATTACGTCTGTGCCCTTTTGAAGCTTTAGTTGTATTACACGTTGTGTGCTTACTTGTGTCTCAGATTTAGTGGCTTTTGGATCTAAGAGAGCGCGGAGGAGGGACCACGTGCGTTTAGTGCTTAATGTACCCTTGAGGTCGTTACAAAAGGTTGCCCAGTTTGCGCGGGATAAGGTGGTCGCGTATTCTTCTGCCTCACTAGTGAGAGCGGCAATGCAGAGTCTCAATTTACGATTGTGCTGCTGGTGACGCCAGCGCTTGAGAAGTCCCTGTCGGGCCTCCCATAGATGAGCCAGGTTCGGGTCAACCTGCGGTGCCGCAGGGGTGTCTTTAATGCGTTTGCTGTTCGCCTGGATAGCTTCCACCAGACGGTCTGACCAGTCGGTGACAGTACTGGGTTCGGTAGAATCAGCTGCCAAGTATGAGCGCAATTTATCCCAGTCAGTGAGGAGCTGTGAACGAGGGCTGGAAATCTTGGAATCGTAAGCAATAGTAGCGCAGACTGGAAAGTGGTCACTCCCAAGGCTGTCTTGGAGCACCGTGTGAGATTTAACGATGATGTTCGGTGTGGCCCATGTGAGATCGGGTGTGGTGTCGCGGGTGACACTTATGCCAATGCGAGTGGGTACGGTGGGGTTTGTGATCAGGCCAAGGTTGTAATCAGCCATTGCGGTAGAAATGAGGTTACCTTTGGTGGTATCCGAGGTGTATCCCCAGTGCGTGTGACGTGCATTAAAATCACCCACCACAAGGACCTTTGAGGAAAGAAAGGAGCTCAGGATGCCCGGAATAACTCTGCCTTTATCTTTGGGATTGCTGTATATATTAAGAATAGTGAGGCCATATGTGTGTCCGGGTGAGCTGCGCTCTATATACTGAGTGTCCGTGCTTGCGGGCGTGTTTGTCGATGTGGTCTAGCACCGGCATTGATGCGAGCGTCAAGATTGCTGTACGTGGGGTAAGGGCTGTCGTGTGATAACCGCGGATATGAATGCAATTTGTTTCCGTCTCTTCCAGAGCGAAGACATGGGGTGATTAGGAGAGTTTGCAATATATGCTGCTAGTTGCGCTTCTTTTCGTCATATGCTGCGACAGTTCCATTGCCAGTAATTGTTTTTTTTTGGTGTAGTGGACTGGCGTCGCCGCCGAACTTTTCGCGTACTATTGTTCTGTGCCTTGTTGCTGGTCTGGAGATACTGGATCAGGACAGGCAGCGGGTTGAACTGCGCGTTGCTTGCGAGGCAATTCCTCATGAGGTATAAGTTCGAAAAGCTTATTGATGCCGGCTTCATGTTTTTCCAAGCGTGTGTTGATCGGAGCTTCTATCCTGTCAGTCATGGACTGTATCAGCTGTGCCTGGGCTTGTATGAGCTGTTGCTGCATTGCTCCGTGTTGTTCAGCAGCTATAGTGTTGATTGTGCTACTGATTTCTGAACGAAATTCAGCGGAACGTATGTATTGCTTTACCGCCTCTTAAGGTGTAATAGGGGGATCAGGGGTTGGGTAAGGGGTACTAGGGGAGGCTGCTTGGATGGGACACTCACCCTTTATAGCAGGGCCAGCGCCTTTCTCAGGTGTAGACTTCCGGTGTGACTGCGCCTCCCTAGTCTCATGGATGCGGGCTGCGGATTCACTGGCTTTCGAGGTAGAGGCCCGCGGCTCGATGGAATCCGACTTGATACCACTAAGCTACAAAGCTTTATGTCCGGCGTTCACGGTGTCCACACTGTGATTTTCCGTCTGATTTTTGTTATCTTGTTCGCGCAACGGTTGCGGGTTCTCGGTCTCCATGGCCTGCTGTAAAGGTGCCTGGGCGGCCGTGGTGACCACTGGGTTCTTCTTCCTAAGCGGTGGGAGGGGTGGCCATTCTTCTGTGCTTTGGTTCCAAGGTTTCTTTTGGTGGACAATGGGTGCCTTGCTTGGACCGTTGGTCTGATTCACTTTCATGGGCAGTGTTGTGCTGTTGCTATATCTTTGCTGCTCTCCCGGCCGGTGGGCTTTGGTTTGGTTCAATTTGGGCCTATGCTCATCCCTGGGTCCGGGCTCCTGATCAGTCTTGTGCTTCAGCGAAGTGTTTGTTTTGCTGCTGCTCAGTATTTCGGTTCTTTTGCACATCTAAAAGAGTCCTCTGTGCAGAAATTTATCCATCAGGATGGCGTCGGATTGTGGCTTCATCAGTTTTGCCTGTCTTTCCCTCTTTTGCTGTAATTGTTGTCTTGCCGGACAGTTCGTGTCAATGGTGGTGGTTGAATGTGTTACAGACGATGCAGTGCTTTATGCAATCGACATGTCCCGGTGGAGGATTGCGTATTCCGCAATTGTAGCACCTTTTCTCCTGCGGAGTTGGGCAAATGTCAGCTCGGTGTCCTGTTTTTAGGCAGCATCCGCAGACCTGCATCACTGGTCGGAATGGTTTGCACCTGTATTCTATGCCGCTGAGGTAGACAAACCGTTGTACTGTTTTGCCTTCAAAGGTATATAGACATGCTCCCTTTGTGCCGAAAGACTTTGCTTTTATGGTGTTTATTTGTTGGGGATGTTTCCGTGAAGTTTACCAATTCCTCTTCCGTTGGTATCGGTAAGGCACCGGTAATGATGCCTTTGCATGAGTTGTCTGGTGATGCTGCATAAGCATTTATTGAATATTCTTTTCCTCCTAGATTGATTGCCTGGATGTTGCATATCTCTTCAGTGAGGTCCGGATCCGGGGTGCTCAGAATAGCGATATTTTGCTCCGGCTTGACTCTGACCCTGGCATCGTGTGAATTGGCGGCTGAGCTTGAATTGCAAAGCAGCAGGTAGTGACCTACCGGAGTTGTTATGCAGCGTCACCCTCCGCGTAGACGTATCATGATCTTGTAATCACCATGCGGCAGCCTCGGTAATTTGACGGGGCGAGCGGGTCGCGATCTTTCCGCAGGTTTGTTTGCTTCTGCCTCCGTTATAGGTTCGAATCGTTTTTTTCGTGCGTCGGTCGTCCTGAACCTTGGCGTGGCCTTCGGGTAGGCTTCAGTCTTGTCTCCTGTCGTCCAGTTGGAAGACGAGTTGGAGTACGGGTCCTCCTGTGGCGTCCCGTGCGGTAGGCCCTCCTCCGTTGCGCGGGCGTTAGAATTTCCGGGTGTGGAGTCCCGAGTTTCCATGTCGGCAAGTTCGTGGACTCCCTCCGATGCCGTCAGCAGCGAGCACGACCCGCTGTGGCTGGATGGAAAGGCAGCGGCATCGGCCATATGATGCGTTGACGTGGAACGCCGCTCCGCCATGCGCCGCCTAGGCGGCGTTGACGTGGGACGCCGCTCCGCTCCTCCGTGCGCCGCCAAGCAGAATTAGGCTTAGTGCGGCGACTCCGCCTCGGAGGGCTTCGTAAGCTGCTTGCGCAAAATACAGCGTACTCACGGGCGAAGTCCTCGCAAGAGGTGCCTTGGGTATTCACGAAAGCCTGAGGTAGGAATTTCGGGCCCTATGAAGGGCAATTGGTAGAATAAAGCAGGAAATTCACAGAGCCCATGTGAAGCGCGTCGGCTCCACTCGGCTCCCTCCACACTGCCTCTGACTTTCTCCTTCAATGTGGCCTTTAACCGGCTCTGGAGAAACCCTACCTCTACTTCTCTGTCCCACCTCCTACGAACTATCTCTTAACCTCCTCCTCTTTTCTCCCTCCACATCAATTGCCTATACGAAAGATCGCACCAAACTGCGGTCACAGGTGCCATGAATACACGCCGTTCTGTCACCCATCTCGTACGAAGAGTAGATGAACGGCCCACCTTCCTCCGACAGGCTGGGGAGCATGTACACGCTCTCGCGCTTGCCAAAAGTGTCTACACTATACTTTTTTTATTTTGAACATTCTTTCAGACATAAGCGGCCTAGGGTAACAGCGCAAAAGGCAGATGCTCTCTGCCTGACGAGGGCCCTGTCACCCATATATTGCTAAGACATGCACAGAGGATTACAACATTATACAAGTGCTAACGCAATAATTAAAACAACATCCAATACCCAGTTTAGTTAGTTTTCAAAACATGTATGATTAATGCTTTGAATTGGATAGTACATACATTCTGTAGGCATTTTGAACCTTTTAAATGCCAGACATTGCTTCGATATATAGAGAAAAATAAGTGCGCATTTTGAAAATTAGGGATTAAATGCGTCAGTGTTTGTGTACCACCGCTTGTTCATATGGCGGGTAGTCTAAAGAAGTTCTTTCCAAAGTTATACCATGTAGTACTGGGCAGGCGCAAGCTGGTTAACACTGATAGATTTCGCAACATACCGTCCCTAATATGAGTAGCAAGTTTCAGCTAATATAACTGGTTTATTTTTAGCCTATTATGTCTTAGGAACTCCGAGGCCATGTACTCCAGCCGCTCAAGGTTTTTGATGCATCGCATAGCTCATTTTTGAAGAAAGATTAATTTGTCAAAGTTCGACTTGGTAGTAGAGCCGCAGGTTAGTAACCAGAAATTGAAATGTGATTGAACAAGGGCTTAGTATAACCGGAACTTTAGCCACACAGGAAGCAGGTACCTAATTTTGTACAGCATGCCAACAGATCTGCATACGCTCGCATGTATGCTGTCTACTTGAGGCGTCCAGCTCAAGTGCTGTTTAAAGTAAACGCCCAAAAATTTTAATGTATAAGCCCTGACTGTTACAGGGTCATTATATTTAACAATGACGTTTTCGTCATCACGTTTTATTCTTGGTTTGAATATGACGTATTTCGTTTTACTGGCACTTAATTGCAGTTGATTTACCCTCAGCCAAGTGTATAACTATGTGTTAGTACGGCATACAAGATGGCCCAGGTTATTTCCAGAGAAAAACAAAATAGTGTAATCAGCGTAGATAATTGTGTGAGTGGTGTGTGGAATGTGTATAAAGTCATGAACGTACATAATAAACAAGAGTTCCAGTATAGAGCCCTGCGGAACACTATATGTTATCACTTTAAACTCGGAACGAAAACAAACCGCTGAGATATGTGTATCACAATCTGCCAGATAGATACATGCGAATCAAACTGAGCACTGCGCCTGCAACGCGGTAGAACGAGAGTTTTCGGTACAGAATATTACGCTTAATTGAGTCGAAAGTCTTCCTGAAATGTAAGAACAATGCAAAGGTAAATTGTTTATTCTCGAAATCACTCAACAGTTTTCCTTTAGCATTCAGTAATCTTATTTCTGTAGATTTATTTTCACGAAAACCGTATTGATCTTCAGCAGACTTTCTTCCCTTCATGAAAGCTATAGTTGTTTTTTTAGGGGAAAGAAAATAGCGCAGTATCTGTCTCATATATCGTTGGACACCTGAACCGCGCCGTAAGGAAAAGGATAAAGGAGGAAGTGAAAGAAGAAAGGAAGAGGTGCCGTAGTGGAGGGCTCCGGAATAATTTCGACCACCTGGGAATCTTTAACGTGCACTGACATCGCACAGCACACGGACGCCTTTGCGTTTCGCCTCCATCGAAACGCTGCCGGTGCGCTCGGGTTCAAACCCGGGTGCTCCGGATCAGTGGCCGAGCGCGCTAACCACTGAGGTTCAGCATAAGTTAAATCGCAGCTAATGTTGGAGCGAAAGCATCCCTACGCTAAGTAAAGCAGTCTTCGGGTAGGCAGCACAACGACCTTGAATGAACTTCAGCCCAACCAAGGATAGCCGTCTATGACCATATGTGGCATAGTTATGGTGCCTAATCCTTGAGCCCTGACCTTGACTCATAGCCTTTAGTTGACCTTTCGTACTGGGTGATCTTCGGGTTGACCTTTGACATTAAGAACATCAGATGGGGTGTTGTGAGGCCACGTGATGACATCCGACGTGTGTGTCGTAAAACCATATATGTTGTAGCCACATGGTCGTGTGGGTATTATAGAACGGCTGTCTCGAGCGTGTAACGGAGCTGCCATACACGAGCCTCAAACGCTTAGTAAGTCGCTGCTTTTTGCTAAATTCCAGGGTTGCGTAAGTTGAACCACTTCATATTTCTTTACATGCGTTAGCTCTTACTCAACACCTTTCTCGATTTCTTCGGGTCTGCTACCACCTCCCTTCGGGTGAAATTTTCTAAGAATTCCAAGAAGACGGTCCCATACTAAATCGATATAACCCATTAGGCGATTTATTAGTGAAGCTATTATCATATCGATCTGGTGATTGATTGGTCACGTCACTGATATATCCAATGAATGACTAATGGGTGACGTCACTTATAAATCCAAAGGTGCGAAATTCGTATTTCCCAAAAGTGTACCTCACTTAAATCTCAATTATATCAATTGTAGTAAACCAAGCAGCTAATGCTCGTTACTTCGTCTTCCAGACGGTAGCGGCATCTTTTTCCCCTCTGTACTGTACCTGGACGTGTCCACATATAAAACCATCTGTTTATTCTTTTGGAACCTGCACACCTCCGATGATCTAGCCGCCCTTCTTCCTTCGTGGTTCTTCGTGTCCATGTTTCTGGACACCTGTTTAACCAAGAAATTGCTCCTCGTTTTGCTGTCAATGTCGGTCTTGTCTTCGCCCTCGTCTTCTACCAGGTATCGCAGCTTTACCATTTGCGCTCTACCAGCGGGCGATCTTTTAAGTCTTTCCAGTTCAAACCTGAGCATGGTTTCGCGTTACGTGCTCCTCATAGCTGCCGTACGCCCCACATGTTCATCAGCTTCTCGGTCCAGGCGCTGTTCATGACGCCAAAGGATTTCTGATATGCTTTTCTGATGAAATTGTTTGTTGGAGGAAGGCAATGTGATGTCAGTGCGTGTTAAAGATCCCCAGGTGGTCGATATTATTCCGGAGCCCTCGACTACGACCCCTCTTTCTTCATTTCTTCTCTAAGTCCCTCCTTTATCTCTTCCCTTACGGCGCGGTTGAGGTGTACCCCGGGATATGTGAGGAAGCTACTGCCCAATTTCCTTTTCCCAACAACCAATTTTCAAAGGAAATGGTGCAGTATCTGTGTCACTTATCTAGGCTGACACCAGAGTCGCGCCACAAGGGAAGGGGATAAAGGAGGGACTGAAAGAAGGAAGAAAGAGGTGCCCTAGTGGAGGGCTCCGGAATAATTTCGACCACCTGGGGATCTTAAACGTGCACTGACATCGCACAGCACACGGGCACCTTTGCGTTTCGCCTACATCGAAACGTGGCCGCCGCGCTCGGGTTCGAAACCGGGTACTCCGGATCAGTAGGCGAGTATGCTTACCACTGAGCCACCGCGGCGGGTAATGCATGTTTCCATTTTGTTCTTTTTCCTATTGTTAGGTAGTAGATACGGGAGTGCGTACGTCATCCTCCGTATGGTGACCGTGAAAGTGATCCGCAACGGCTCTCGCTCCTGCACCCCTTCTCCATCGTTCGTAATCCGGCTTAGCATTCTGCACATCTGTTTTCTTGAGCGTTCCAAAAGCTGGATGGCGACTCCACTTGCTTTTATCTTGCAGCCACATTCCCAAGATGCGAAGTTTATTCGTACTTCTTAGAGGTTGTCCGTTGATTTCGAAATTTATAATTCCCATGCCGTGTTTCTTTTTGAGAAGAGTAATAAATTCTGATTCTTCTGGTGAGTACTGCATCCCGCTAAATAAAGCGAATCGGTCGATTTCATTGGCCGCTCATTGCATCTTTTCTTGCTTGTAACCGCTCGATCCTTTTGGAAGGAAGGAAGGAAGGCCTCGATCTTTTTCCCATTCACACCTTTACGTCATCCTCATTGAGTGTTCTATATCTTTGATGCTTTTCTGAAACAAGGGAAAGATACCGCAAGCCTGGAAAACTGCAAACCCAGTCTTCTTTCCGAAGCCAGGGAAGAATCTCAGCTTTTAGCATCTTAGAGCCATTTCCATCACATCTTGCGTTGAAAAATTGATAAAGCACGTTATTCAATCAAAACTAAATAGATTCATGGAACATCAAAATATTTATCCTGATACCATGATAGGCTGCAAATCAAACCTTTCGGCATGCGATGCCATGTTACAGCTGAAAGAGCAGGTCATCAATAAAAAGACTGTTGATACTAGGGTCATTGTTGGACTGGACGTCTTCAAAGCTTTTGATAGTGTCAAACACGTTGCCTTACTTCAGATAATTAGCGCGATAAATGTTCGAGTCAAGACATATAACTACGTAAGGGACTTTCAAATCGGACTGTCACCATCAGCCTGGGAGAACAATCACTCGAAAACATTAGATTGGGGAATTGAGGGAGGCTGCAAGGGTCCGTTATCTCTCCGACCGTTTAATGTAACGATGATTGGGCTTTCAGGGCAGCTGGACGGAATCACAAATCTCCATCATACTATATATGCCGACGATTTGACGCCGCGGGTGAGCGGATAGCGATGGACAGATTAAAAGCACACTTCAGAGAGCCATAGATGTAAAAGAGAAATATCTCGAGCCGATTGGCTTAAAATGCTCAGCAGAAAAATCACAGGCTCTTTTTCCGTCATCTCAAAAAAAGGAAAAGAAACAGTCCCCCTTGCAAGGGCTGTGATATTGTCGTGTGTTTTTGTTCTCCCTTGATCTTGCACTTAAGTTCATCTTCAACCAGCGGGGTGCCGATCTACGGTGAAGAGGTTGAGCTCGGCAGAACTTGCTCGTGAGCGCGGCTTCGACCGCTTGGCCTGTCTCTTGCGCCTACTCCTGTGGTCCTGGTCCCCCATTGTGCCTTCGACCCGCGTCGTCTGAACGACCCGTGACGTTCTGGTGGAGGTGCCATCTTATGCAACGTCATTTCCTACCTCCCGTTTCTCAGAGTCCCATTCCCAGCCCGGGCCGCCGCCCTTCTACTAATAGGGACGAGATCCGTGTCAGCCGGCGACTTCAAAGACTCAGCCCGAAATTCGGCCTCTTGCCGCACATTACCCCTAGTGCCCTTGGCCCGCCGAGCTCCGAGCCGCGGTTCTCCGAGGCGCACATCTTAGCGGACCACGTCACTTTGCCGCCTGACTCGAGCGTGTTTCCGCTGGTCGTGTCCGCACCGGTTCCCTCTGGCGAAGTTCTTGAAGGCAGTGTGCAGCTGCTTCTTAACATGGTGTTGGTGTTGCCAGAGGTGTCACGCGGCTTCACTGTGGTTGCGCCCAAGTCCTCGTCACCAATTTTTGTAGCGCTCCGCAGCACCTCACCAACGGCATAGTAATCGACTTCATCGAGCGCCCCAGCGCGCCTGTCGACGCTGAGACCTTGTCTTCTTGTGCACCCCCTCCCCAGCCCACGGTGCCTTCTTTGGTGTCAGCATTGCCCCGCAACTCTGCTCAGGAGATGAGCTCCTCGCTCTGCCGGGTGAGTTCCACGACTGCTTTTCTACGTCAGCAGGGGTTCGCCAGACGCCATTAGCAAAGCACAGAATAATTACCGACGACGCTGTCCATCCTGTTCGTCGGTCACCTTATCGGGTTTCGTTAAAAGAACGTGAAACGATACAATATGAAGTGCGCGACATGTTGGCCGATGACATTATCTAACTATCTCAGAGCCCGTGGGCGGTTACGGTGGTGCTGGTGAAGAAAAAAGACGGCACCCTTCTCTTTTGTGTTGACTACCGGCGCCTCAACAGTCACAAAGAAGGACGTATATCCACTTGCGCGCATCGATGAAGCGCTTGACCACCTGCGCCATGCTTGTTACTTTTCATCCATCGATCTTAAAAGTGGGTATTGGCAAAAAGAAGTCGATGAGAGCGACAGAGAAGAGACGGCTTTCATCACTCCGGATGGACTGCATGAGCTCAAGGTGATCCCTTTGGACTCTGTACTGCTCCAGCGACCTTCCAGCGCATTATGGACACCGTGCTCACCGGCCTCAAATGGCAAACATGCCTTGTCTACCTTGATGATGTGGTCATTTTTTTCCAGCACGTTTCATGAACATCTTGTTCGCCTAAAAGCGGTCCTGCAGGCTATCACAAAGGCCGGCCTCACCCTAAAGCCTACCAAGTGCCAGCTTGCCCATGACGAACTGAAATTTCTGGGTCACGTCGTCAGTAATGAGGGCGTCCGTCCTGATCCCGATAAGAGTCGCCGTCCCTTCCTTCTCAACGCCGTCGGAAAAGAACGCGTGCGGAGGTCCGTGGGTCTCTGCGCTTACTACAGACGCTTTGTTCGGAACTTTTCGGATATCGCCGCGCCGCTTGCTCGCAACCTGAAGGAGTTCGTCCCATTCCAGTGGTCTAGTGAAGAGCAGCTTACATTTGGCCCTCTAAAATGACGCCTGCAGGCTTCCCTTGTCCAAGGCCATTTTGATCAGGACGCCGCGACTGAGGTACACACTGACGCTAGTAACACGGGCCTCGGGGCCGTCCTGATACAGCACCAGTACGGCGCCGAACGAGTCACCGCATATGCCAGTCGTGTTTTGTCGAAGGCGGAAACCAATTACTCGGCCACCGAAAAGAATGCCTCGCAGTATTTTGGGCGAGCACAAAGTTCAGACCCTATCTGTATGGACGCCCATTCCAGGTGGTCACAGACCACCACTCTCTGTGCTGGCTGACCAATCTAAGGGACCCTGCAGGCCGACTTGAGCAGTGGGCCCTTCGACTGCTAGAATTCGACGCTGCGATCGTCTATAAGTCTGACCGCAGACACACTGATGCTGACTGCCTTTCCAGCGCTCCCGTTGAATCCGCGCCCACTGACACGGACGACGACTATGACATCTTAGGAGCTCTAAGTACCGAAGATATGGCGGCGCGGCAGCGACTCGACCCCGACCTTCGCGACGTGATCTCACATTTGGAGGGTCGAGGAGGCGTAGTTCCTCGTCCTTTTGTACGCGTAGTACGTAATTTATGCCTTAGAGACAACGTTCTTTATAAGAACTTTGCCCTGAGTCCGAGATCATGGCTTTCAGTTGTGCCCACTGATCTACGCAACGAAATTATAGAAACATCTCATGATGACCCCTCCTCGGGACACTTGGTGTTCAGTCGAACGCTCGCGCGAATACGCGCGAAGTACTATTGGCCACAACTTGACAGGACCGCCATTACACCAGGACCTGCCACGAGTGTGAACGGCGCAAGACTCCACCCGTGAAGCCTGCGGGACTTCTTCACCCCATCATTTCACCGCTCAGTACGTTCCAGCAGATCGGTATGGACCTACTCGGACCTTTTCCAAAGTCGCAATCGGGCAACCGATGGATCGCTGTTGTGACGGACTATGTCACGCGCTCTGCCGTCATCAACGGCTTGGCATGTGGCGAAGTTTTTCGTCAAGTCCGTCGTTCTTCGACACGGTGCCCGAGAGGTCCTTATCACTTATCGTGGTGCCGCATTTATGCCTCAACTTATCTCACTGATACTGAGCTCAAGCCACACCACCCACCGCAAAGCTACCGCATACCACCCGCAAACAAGCGGGCTGACCGAGCGCTTTAACAAGACCTTGGCTGACATGCTCTCAATGTATGTCGACATCGAGCACCGAACCTGGTACGAAGTGTTACCGAAAGTAACTTTTGCGTTCAACACTGCATTTCAAGAACCACCGGATTTTCCCCATTTCGCCTGGTGCGTGGCCGGGAAGTCGTTACCATGCTCGACGCTATGGTCTGCCACCAGCCAGACGTCTACGCTCACGCTGATGCTCAACTCGTCGCCCAACTTGCGGAAGAAGCCCGACAGTTGGCATGCCTTCGCATCCAAGCCCACCAGCAAGTCGATGCTCGCCGATACAACCAAGGCCACCATGATGTTCAATCCTGGTGATCGAGTGTGGGTGCGGACTCCAATTCGACGCCGTGGTCTTAGCGAGAAGCTGCTGAAACGATACTTTGGCCCGTGCAAAGTGATTCGCCGTATAGGCGAGTTAAATTACGAAGTGCTGCCGATCGTAACGCGGGCGTCCCGCCGCCCGCCTGCCTCCCAAGTTGTTCAAGTAGCTCTCCTGAAAGCGTACTGTGACCGCTCGGAGCACGCGGCCTAACTCTTCGCGCTCTACACGTTTTTCAGCCTTAATATTGCCTCTCTACGCATCGGGACGATGCGCATTTCGGGAGGGGAGCAGTGGCCTGTGTGTTTTTGTTCTCCCTTGATTTTGCACTTAACGTCATCTTCAACCAGCGGGGTGCAGATCGATGGTGAAGAGGTAGAAGCTCGGCAGAACTCGTTCGTGAGCCCGGCCGCGACCGCTTGGCCTGTCTCTGGCGCCTGCTCCTGTGGTCCTGGTCCCCCATTGTGCCTTCGACCCGCGCCGTCTGAACGACCCGTGACAATATTGTTTTACTAGTGAATAGCATAGCCATTCCGACGGTAGACAGGATTCGAGTGCTAGGGCTGCGCATACAAGCAAACGGCAAAGACACAGAAACTATCATGAGACTTGAAGCGAGTACCAGCCAGACGTGCCGGCTACTCAAGCGCATTTCTAACAAGCATGCAGGAATGAAGGAGGCCAATCTTTTGATATTGATTGTTCCCGGAAAACCACATGTTTCTTTTTCTGCTGCATAAATGGTGGTGAAGCAACGAAAGACAAAGTATTCAAGATCTCAAATGTTGATGACGCTTTCCTGAGTTTCCCATTCAGAACCGCATCAACTGGTCGCTTGATCGGTGTTGAGCCAATCAGTTGCATAAAACGAAACAAAAACTTTCCTGTTAAAAAAATAACATTCCTGCTATTTTCTCAGAAGTCTTAAAACCCATTAAACTCATTAAAACCAGTTACAAAACCCATTAGTCTAATGTGTTAACGAAGACACTCGCTAGCGAATTGTACGGCAACGTTGAGAACTAAGAAGCAGCCGAGGATAATAGCAAGGCAGATAGCGGACAGCTTTTTGCTATCTTAAGATGTAACTCTATATTCATGGCAGCTAAATTCCATTGGATTCTTTTATATCAATAAAGAATTCTCTAACCGTATAGCAATAAAAATGACGATGTAGACGGAGCTTTCTTCGTTCCTTCTATTGAGAGACATAGACAGGATTATATTGCATTTATGAAAACCTGGCGGTTAAATAACTATAGACACCTGATTTTAGTCGTATGTTTTCTTCTCTATGATGACGCATAAGAAATAAGAATACGAGGATCACCTCGTGATATTCGCCTACGACCACAAAATACATTTATAATAAAATTTTATCTTGACGCTGTTTCGGTTTCAACAACCGAATGATGGCTGGTAAGTACTGAAACAGTGAACACTGCCATATAATCGCTGATTGTCGTTTTGTCATTTCAGCTCTTGAAGTAGATTGAATCGAACGTTTTAATGAATTAAACTGTGTATCGGCGATTATATTGTGATCGTGAAAGTTATCGTTTGGTTGTTAAAACCGAAACATATGAGTACAATGAAGAGACAACTCAAGTATAAACTGTTCAGAGCAATACAGCATCGTGATTAATGTATTCTCATGTCTTGTGCATCAGTATACCGAGAAGAAAAATTATGCGAATGAGGACATAGAGGACCAGGCCTGCATCAGGAGAAAGGAAACAACGACCCTGGCGACACCATGCGTCCAGCACCGCAACCATGACTAGTGCTTTCTCGTACTGAGGTGGCCGCCATATTCAGCAGCGAAGAATCGACGTGACGAATTTCTCATTTCTGTTCGCCAGTTTTCCTGTTTATTTACGGGCTTGCATTGCAAGCGTTATGGTTCTTGCTACTCATTGTTCCTGACGGACAGTTTTTATAACGTAACTTGGGGCGTTTGTGGTGTTAGATTATTCCTTTGTTGTCTTAGTGCGCGACAACCTCCGCAGCTCTGTCAAGCTGTTTTGAAGGGTTTCCTTTTTTTTTAACTGCAGCCACCTAAAAGACAACCTTTGCGTTGGATAAAAATGAGTGTCGACAGTTTAGGAACTCTTTGTTTGGGCGCAAGCGTCGATAGATAAAAAAAATACTATATATAGCACTGCAAGTTCAGCGCGTCACTCCTTAGAAAAAGTGGGCAACCAAAAATAACATAAACAGAAATTTCACGCCAGCGTTTTGACAGCGTTTATGTGCGACGTAAAAACCTTCTGCAAAAAGCGCTGCTGAAAAATATTTCGAGAACTTCAGCGGGACAGCGGAATGCTTGTGGCGATTTTCTTCCAGGCGGTTAGCTCACGCGTAGACGATATATATATTTTTAGTCAAAAGTACCATTTACCGCTAACCGAATATTATGCACCCTGAACACGCTGTTTTCAATTGTTGGCGGGAGGCGGTAGTTTGGTAAACTATCGGAAAAAAGGAACAGTTGAGAAGATAGCTTGTAGCAAATTTCAAGAAGCGCAGCGAGATTTTGCAGTGCCTGAACCAAAAAAATAGACAAAGATTGAATGCAGTTTGAAGTGTCTGGCTTCCGTTTTTTTCCGTCGTCTATACGTGCTGAAATGTTTCCGCGCTGGTAAGCATTCCGAGACTGTAGGCAACACTTTGTTTTTGCAGGCAAAAAGTCGATACGAAGAAAATGGAACTTTTTTTTAAATGCCCATGAACTCTGCGCATTTCATTTTCTCAAGAGGCAACGAGAATTTAAACAGGCAGGACACTTTTAATAACGAGCAAATAGGGCCGCAATGAGACAATATCGCCGCTGTAAAGAGTGCTACGCGAATTTTATATTAACGAAGAATTAAAATTTCACGCATGAGACGCGGGGAAATGGCTTTCAGGCCCGTGGTATTCGGTCGAGCTCCGCATTAATTACAGCCATCCGGAGCTTTCAGGGACATTACAGTACGTGTGCATTATTTTTGTATTTTAGTATTGATAAAGATGCTCGAACCACTGCTGAGACCGCGGCTGTGTGCTCAATAGCGTACCGGCATCGTCACTGGACCGATGTAGCGGATACGAAAGAACAATGAAACTAAATTCAAAACAGCTTACATTCGCTCTACAGGCCTTAGTATCAGATGTCAAAAGATGGGCTTTTCCTTTTAGTTACTTGATTAGAGTAAATTGCATGCATGACTTCTTGCATGAAAAATACAAAATGCACGCGATCATCATGCAGTGGTTTTTAGCGCCACATAACGGTAGGCACAATGATAGACAAACTAGGAAAGAAATATCTTGTCCTTTTTTTACGAGTGGTTCCTCCTGGTGCTTTTTCTCCATTAGAAAAATTATATATTGGTGATTCAGTGACGATGGCCTAACTAAAGGTGCAACGCATCCCAGAAAAAAAATACGATAGAATCGTGTCAGAAATCCGAAAAATGTTTGGTAGTTTTGTCGTAAAACAGAATTTTCTCTTTTGTAGTGTTTTTTTATAGTACTGTAGTTTTTTCTGTAGTGCATTTCTGTAGTATTTTTCTGTTATAGGAAAACCAAACTCTGTTGCTACAAAAAAATCAGTTGTTAGCACAAACTTTCAAAAATCTATTGCGACCAAAACTTTCTCGTGTTATCTGACAACGCTGTAAGAGTTCGCAGGTCAGCAATAGTTCATATGCCCGCCCGCGTGCTTCGAAACATAAATGGTTCCCCCAAACAATTGACATTTTTCTTGTCCTTTTCTCAGCTTATGCTTTTTTTTGTAATTTTCTTAGCTGAAATTTTCCACAGCGCTCGAATGCTAGGACAATCCAAGTCGGCCGCCATCACCTTCGACGGTCCCATAGTCCCGAAGCAAGTCATCTATTATGGAGGCGAGATGTGGTGCTACTCGTATCGCCCCACGCGGCAGGTATGCTACATCTGCTGTCAACAAGGCCATCGGTCAGACGTGTGCCCAAATACGGAAGCCAAGGCGTGCAAGCAATTCGGCACGCAACATCCGGCGGAGGGCCACCAATGCACACCCAAATGCTTGATCTGCGGCGACAGCCACGTCACCGGAGCCAAAGAGTGCAAGGACAAACTGAAGAATAGAGAACTGCGCAACAACCACGGCGGCAGCGGAGGCGGCGGCGGCAGCCACGACGGCAGACGACGCAGTCGGGACGACCGCGGTTGGTTCAGCTCTGAGGGGGAGACCTCGCGGAGCCGTTCGAGATCCAGGGCGTCACGGAGCCATTCACGGTCCTTACCGCCCCTGGTGCCTCTGGTTGGCCAGCAGCAACAGCAGCAAAAGCAGAAGAAACCCGCAAGGAACACCGGAGTCAAGGTGAGCTGGGGAGCAGGAAATCCTTGGTTTGCTTCGCACTCGGGTGGGGAAGCTAAACAGAACACAAATACAAACAACAATAACGCGCCCAAGCAGCAGGAGGACGCGAACAAAGTTATCACAGCCCTAAGACGCGAACTAGAGCTCGCCCGTGTCAGACAGAGCGAGCTAGAACGCCAGGTAGCCGAGCTCACGAAGGCAGTTAGGGAACAGAGACCAAACAGCCCTCGGCAGCCGCAACCCGAGCAAATCCAACTGCCATCCTCGCCGCAAGCAGGCAATGAGGATTTCAACAACTTCAAAGCTAAAATGCAGCAGATGATGCAACAGATGCAGCTGCAAATTATAGCGATACGGAGCTCAATCCGCAAGCAAAAATTCACTAAGAATATTAGAGAGAAGGCATATCACCGTCCCGCGCTGGCGGCCCTCGCCAACACGACAACCAACACGGAAGCTTAAACATGGCCAACAATACCTTAAGCAAACAAGAAAACCTAGAAATTTGGCAATGGAACTGCAGAGGCTACAGGAGGAAGCAAGACCTACTTCAACAGTACATTCACACACAGCAAACGCCACCCGACATTATAGTACTTCAGGAAACGGGCATCACCCCACCCCTAGGAGGATACACGTGCTACGAAACCCAGGAAACAGGAAGGATGGCAACCCTAGTCAACAAAGCGATCATAGCCATAAGCCACGACAAGATAGCTCAAACGGACATAGAGCATGTGATCATAGAAATTATTCCACAGAACCAGAGGAAAAGGGTCAGCATTTTCATCGTTA
This sequence comes from Amblyomma americanum, assembly GCF_052857255.1. Classification (NCBI taxonomy): domain Eukaryota; kingdom Metazoa; phylum Arthropoda; class Arachnida; order Ixodida; family Ixodidae; genus Amblyomma; species Amblyomma americanum. Next base: position 44,835,512 of record NC_135497.1, read on the forward strand.
ATACCTACAGCCCGCCGAAACAGAGGAAAGCCAAATTCCAAGAGCTTTTACAAGGCGCCAGCAAACTGGCAAAGGGCAACACGCTAGTCGTCTTAGGCGATTTTAATGCCCGGGATAAAAGCTGGGGATACAAGAATTTCAATCTTAAAGGAAAGACATTAGCGGAAGCGGCAGAAACCGCAGGCTACAATTTACTCACAGACCCAGAGACTCCGACCAGAATAGGCAACAGTGTCAGTACCGACACCTGCCCGGACCTCACCTTCATTAAGGGTCCGGGACAGGCGCAATGGGAAAACCTGATGGAAAATCTGGGGAGTGACCACTACATAATCAAAACCCAAGTGGCCTCTGACCGACTAAAGCGGCAACTAGGCACGGCTAAAATCACAGACTGGAACGCCTTTAGAGAAGCATGCGACGAACACCTCATCAAAGGAGGGATTCAGTCGATTGAAGAATGGGGAAACATCTCAAGCAAAGGCAAAATGAGCACAGCAAAGAGATCAAGAGAACAACACAGACACCCGAAGTAGACGCCAGGCTCCTTAGGCTATGGGAAGCCAGACGTGGTCTAATCAAGAGGTGGAAGAAACAGAAACACAACAGGAAGCTCAAACTTAAAATAGCAGAGATTACAACAAAAGCAGGGGAGTACGCAGTACAGTTGGCGAAAACGAACTGGCAGCAATTCAGTGACTCCCTCAACGGAACTCTGAGCACAGCTAGGACATGGCATATCCTGAAAGCGCTCATCGATCCGGCCAAAACCAAAGCAGAAAACAATAAAGCAATATACCGATTAATCCACCAGTTCGAAGGAACCGACGAGGAACTCCTGGACAAAGTGCGCATCAAGTGCTTCGGGGACACAAACCCGAGAACCTATGCAAGAGATTATCGGGGGAAAGAAAATCCAAACCTAGATAGACCCATTACACGAGAAGTCTATGCAGCAATTCGAAGCACAACTAGGAATATGGCAGCGGGTGCGGACAAAACCAACAAAGCACTCATCTGCAACCTCAGTGACGAGCTAGTCGCAGAATTAACCGATTTCCTTAACAAGCACTGGGCAGCGGAGACCGTTCCCGAGGATTGGAAGCATGCAGAGGTGGTTATGATTCCAAAACCGGGTAAATAGATACAAATCGAAAACCTAAGACCCATCTCCCTCACATCGTGCCTCGGCAAGCTGCACGAGAGAGTGGTAACATTAAGGCTACAACAATACATGGAGGATCACGAACTCTATCCCCACAGTATGTTCGGATTCAGGGCGAAGCTGTCGACCCAAGACGTACTTCTACAAATCAAAGGAGTTCTAAGTAACGTCCCTAGGGATGGAGAGAACGTAATAATGGCACTGGATATCAAAGGAGCTTTTGACAACATAAGACACGAAGCCATCCTGACAGGCCTGGACGACCTGAACTGCGGCAGGAGGGTCTTCGGTTACGTCAAAGCTTTCCTCTCAGATAGAATAGCAATGATAAGGCTAGGAGAACTCCGCTCGGAGAAGTTCCACACCTCTAACAAGAGAACTCCCCAGGGCTCGGTCATCTCACCTACGCTTTTTAACGTTGCAATGATCAGCCTTGCAAAACAACTTAAGGAAGTCGAAGGAATACACCATGCCATGTATGCTGACGACATCACCATCTGGACAAATATGGGCTCACTGAAAGAAAAGGAAGAAAGACTACAGGAGGCCGCGACCTGCGTAGAGAACTACGTAAAAGCGAGAGGGCTAGCATGCTCCACCGAAAAATCAGAACTGCTCAGAGTCTGGAGAGGGAAACAAAACCGCACAGTCCCGAACAGCGACGAGCTTAGGCTCAACGTCTACCTAGAGGGAAAACCCCTACCAGAGAAAACACTCATAAGAATCTTGGGCATGTGGATACAATCAAACCAACGGTGTACACATGCACTTGCTCTACTCAAAGCTTCCACCCTACAAGTTGCCCGCATGATCACGCGCGTCTCCCATAAACGCTCGGGCATGCGAGAAGAAACGCTAAAGCTGGTCAGGAGCCTGGTGATCAGCCGAGTCACCTACAGTCTTCCATACTACAACCCAATCAAAAGCGACATCCAACAGATTGATGCGATTATACGCAAAGCATACAAAACAGCACTCCATCTACCGCAATGCACATCCACAGAGAAGCTTTTAGCACTAGGACTTCATAACAAATTTGAAGAACTGAGAGAGCCACAACACGTCGCCCAGTTGCAGAGACTACAGCAGACTCCGTCTGGCAGGGAGCTTCTGCAGAAGTTGGGATGCAACGAACAAATACAAGAAATCCAGCGAACCGCGACTATCCCGGACAGCATACGAGGCACAATTAGAGTGACCCCCATCCCCAAGAACATGGACCCCAACCTACACGAAGAGCACAGAAAGGCGAGAGCCGAGTACATCCAAAAATCACTAGCCCGCCAGACAACAACGGTGTATGTGGACGCAGCCACATACCCCAGAAGGACGGGACAAAACAACCCCAACGCGGTAGCGGCTGTGATGAACTCGGACATGCGGGAAATCATCAGCGCGTCGCTACGGGACTGCACGGTAGTCGAGCCTGAAGAAGTGGCCGTCGCTCTAGCGGCAGCGGAGGGCTACCGGACTAAGCGATCCTTAACAATACTAACCGACTCTCAAATGGCATGCCGAAACTTCATGTTAGGCAGAATAGGTCACAAAGCGCTCCGCATACTCCGCTCTGGGGACCGACCCAAGCAAAGCACAGAAGAAGAACCAATAAAACATACGATGGTATGGACGCCGGGACACGCGGGTGTGGAAGGCAACCAAGCGGTCGACAGGGTAGCTCGAGGGTACACTTTCTACTGAGCTCCCTCCACAAGCGACCTCGAGGAAGCCGAACCTGTCCCTAGAGATTACTCGGCAATCTTAAACCACTACAAGGGCTGCAGGAAACGGTACCGCCACCACATAAATATCTCTCCAGGGAAGACACCGTTGCCTGGAGGCTGCTACAGACGGGCTCATACCCGAATCTAAATACACTCAACAAAATACAACCCACACAATACACAGACAAATGCTCATGGTGCCATGAAACACCCACGCTCTATCACATAACATGGGCCTGCCAGAAACCAGAGGTGGCACCAAAAATACCAAACCCGAGTGCGGAGCAATGGGAAGGAATGCTCTCCAGCGACCGTCAGGATGTCCAACTTGGGCTAATCTGGCGAGCACAGCTGGCAGCGGCATCCAGCGGAGCCCTGGACTAGGGGCAGACGACCATTGCTAAGAAGACGGGACGACACACCTGACTCTGCCAAATTGCTCACCTACTCTCTAGTGCTCAATAAACGTTTTCCTTCCTTCGTTCACTTTTGCCCTCTTCCCTCCACATTGCCGCGTGTAAGACCTGATGATAAAATAAATCAATAAAAGTAAACATCAAACATCTTATTTGGTTCGTTTCCGAAAACTCGAGAATGGAGAGCGCGCGTAAACTTTAAACCGATACTACGGAAGAAACACGGGACTGGTGCCGAACGCGGTGTTAAATTCGGTGCACCCCGTAGCAAAGACGGGAATCATACGCCACCCAGCTCTCTAAGCGCCGAAACTAACTTGTACGTCGACAAACTTAAGCTGAAAAAGATTCCCCCATCCAGGCTAGTCGCCCGTGGTGTCAGCGCATCAAAGTTGTTCAACCGCTGGAAAAAAACAAAACATCCCAAAGAACTTTTACTAGGAAGGAGCGCAAAACATAGATTTGAAGATAAATCAAGTTTAATGGGGTCGAAGTGGCGACGGTCGAAAGATCCCTCACAAAGCGGCCGGAGAATTTCGATCGAGCCAGACAACTTCATGACAGAAAGACAGCGCTTTCATGACGGCGCTTTGTGGTGCCTCCCCTCTTGTCAGTGTTCGTCTTTGCCCTGTGTGAACGAAAGCATGAAATACCAACTCGCCCACCAACTGATTTTAAGAAAATAAAGAACAATTTTTATTTCTTCTCTCCGTTACGGTTTCTTTTCCTCAGTACATGCACTGAAGTTTTATGCCCCAAAACTTTCCTTCTTCTGTGTTGTTTATTTTTGCGATGCGAAGTCATAGAGAAGCCGTTTAGCAGTTTACTCCCATTGTTCAGGATACAACCGTTTAAAACAGTGCCAAAGAAATATTGCCGATGCCACTGCAGCAAGTGCCGCTCAAGTCAGATGGAGTGACGACCTTCTTTGGACCTCTTCCTTCAGTTATTGCACGCAAGCCTTTTGTCATGGCACAAAATAGCCCCCCCCTCCCTTCTATTTCTATGGCTCTCCATGTTTGTCTTCGATTCCTCGCCAACCAACAATACAGTCACGCCGCACCACAGCCAACCCCGTTGCAGCAATCTCCTTTCCCGCATAAACCTCTTTCCCTGGCGCCAACCCGTTTTTTCGACCGAAACTCCACAAATCAATCATCCCCGCAGGCTTCGACTTCATCTCGGCCGCCACCCCCCCCCCCCGTTTTATGAGCCTTAGTCATGTTTTATTATAAGACGCAGTGATAGATAACGCAAGAGAACACATGGTCAATGGAGAGCTTTAGTGAAGTGTTGGCGGCTAACCGCTCGCCATGCGAATACCTTAGCAAGGCATGGAGGAGGCGGATAAATTTTGCTTGTATAGGACAAAGTGATGCGCACAGATGGGAATAGCTGATGTATACACTGGCAGAATATCAATCGTAGCTTTCCTGTCTTGTTATAGAAAAAGCCATGGAAAATAATAGGTGTGACGTTAAGAGCCCGGAAGCGGCCAGAGTGGGTGAGAGAACAAACGCGGGTTAATGACATCCTAGTCGAAATTAAGGGGAGATGCTACTCGAAGACATCTTTTTAAAATAAGTGTTATAGAGCAATGCAATTTTGTGTGCTTAGAGCTTTCTCTGTTCGTTTCAAAAACCCTAATTGGTTTTTCTGTAGCTTCACTAGAGTGTTTTGTGTTCTCTTAAAGTGGAAGACAAAGGGACTTTTGTGCACACTTTTTTACATATTAATTTTTCACAACGAACATAGAAAAACAACTTATTCTTCTCTATAATAACTGTCGAACACTGAAAACTAGCCACAATTCTCTTTGCGAGCAGCCAGTATATTTTTAAAAAATTTGCTAATTTGCAGTGCTTCTATTTTCTATGCTTCTAATAAGTTACCTCCAGTTAGCATAATGATATAAGTATATTGTAATTATAGATACCGGTGTGCTGTACATATTAAAGAACAAGTGTGCCAAGTTTCGTTAAAATAACTTTGACAGAAGTGTGAAAAATTGTGCACAAACTTTGAAAATTGCCAAAGAATTGGAAAGGAGAAAACAGCAATTGGAAGTTTCAAAGACGTGCATTTACTGAAAATCAATTGGCTATGCATGAAACTTTCCCAAGATAAGAAATGGGCTGTCCTTTAAATGTCCACCATCACAAGAACTGGCCAGCACTGTACGTAAGACCCTCCTGGTCGTTGCGACTCGAGTCTTCAACAAGAGCCCTTTTTGCTATATTGCGACAGAGGGCTCGTGCCTCAGCAGTCTGGCAGGCAGACGTCTTTTTGATCCGCCTCTCACATCGAGAGTCTGTAAACATTAGCAGCTGGTGACAAGGGAGCCCAGCAAGCTCCTCTAACAACCATTCAAAGCTTGCGTGCCCTTCACTGAACCATAGCGCTGCAAGTGCTGTCGCCATCTCGACAACTGTCCGTGATGCCTACCGAGCTGCTGCGTCATATGAACGCCCTGGCTGGAAATGTGGCTACTGCACACAACAGCGCACTCCTGCGGGAGCTCTTCTTGCAGCGCCTACCTCCGCAAGTGCGCATGATCCTGAGCGTGCCTTCGTCTCAGACCCTAGAATTCCTGGCTGAGCTGGCCGATAAGATCGATGCCAATAAGAAGGGAATTGGGTAGCGTTCAGGGACTGTGGCCTTGTTAAGCGCATGATAATCACCACACGGTCGTCAGTCACTGCTCTTTTTCGGCACCACGTGGAAGGGCGATGCCCAAGAACTGCAGGAGGAAGAGATGCATGAAGCCAAGGTCCAGCATGTGTCCAAATTCATGTTTGGCAATAGCAAGGTAATACAGTGCGAGGCGACGAGCGCGAACAAACATGGGAGACCCAGTCATCACAAGGTTGCGAGAGAGCATAATTGATCACTGGAGAAGATAAAAATTTTTTCTGTGGACTCTGGTATGCCCCTTATAAATGTTGCAAATTTTCTTCCCTTTGGTTTATGGGGGTTTAACGTCTCAAACCGACTCGGGCTATGAGGAACGCCGTAGTGAAGAGCTCCGGAAATTTCAACCACCTGGGGTTCTTTAACGTGAACTCACATCGCACAGTACACGGGCCTCTAGAATGTGGCCTCCATCAAAATTCGACTGCCGCGGCTAGGATCGAACCCGCGGCTTTCAGGTCAGTAGCCGAGCACTGTAAGCACTTAGCCACCGCAGTGGCCCTTGGAGTATAATTAGTGCCTAAAGGGATATATTACTTGGAAAATCCACAAGACTGAGACAGAATTTCTAATAAAACAAAACAGCTTGCAGTAAAAGGTTTCAGATGATATTCTGAAGGACATGAATGTCTGGCTATCACTATATGTTTTCAAAATTGCTGGTTATAATTTTTGTTTGAAGCAATTCTCTTCTAGTAAATGTGCACGAGACAAGAAAGTAGCAAATTTGTGTGTGCACTGACATGACACAGCACATGTAATTTTTCTTCCATCAAAATATGGCCTGGATTTGATCGAGTGGCCTTGGGCTCAGCAGCCAAATGCCACAGCCACCGAGGTAGGCGGCTTTGTTCACATCCACTACAGTACTCTCAGGATGAAATCTCTGTATGTGTTTGCGTGGTACTTAATTTTGCCCAGAGAGCTGCCTCTGCAGGAGACAACAGGGTCATCCTTTGAAAGCAAGTGCACATCTGGTGCTATTATGCTCTTTACTCAACTGCAACCATGTGCAGGCCAGAACTGCAGGAAGGCCTCGAAAGTGTGACAGAATCTGGCAGTCATCCCTGTTTCAGTGCAAGCATCAGCTTCAATAATGTGAAAGCTCTAGCTGTAAAGTGATTCTCTCTGCCAGTGTACAAGCAGCTGGTGTCAATAGCACACTGCTTGGTACTGACAATGGCCAGGTCACAACAGCAGGAGGGCCTCCAAAGAATTTGGTAAGCACACTGAACAGAATCTGCAATGCTACTCTCATGCCCTGTCTTCAGATGCTCCTGCCCAGGTCATTATAAATAGGTTCACTATTTAGCCATGAGTGCGTCCATTCCTGTCACTGCTCCCAATGTGATCAAGAAATAGCTGGAAGATAGAGCACACACTTGGTTAATCCCACCACCCGAGGTATTTGTGGACTACACCAATGACCCTTGCAGGTCAGAAAGGTGTAACTACCTGCTTTCATAACTCATCCGAATAGCATCGAAAAGTCACCCGTATCACAGTAGAGGGAGAAGTGAATAGACAGTTCTTTTTTTGAACCTTCTAATGCCGCACTCTCATTTAATGTGTACAGGACGTGTGCCCACACACGGTCTCTAAAAAAACAGTTGCCACTCCTCTTCCCTCGAGTAAATACAAGCACATGGCCAGAAGACATAAAAGGTAACAAGAAAAATGTCTGCAAAGATCTTTGCGCAAGATTGGTTTGTAGCGGTTTAACGTCCCAAAGCAACTCAGGCTATGAGAGACGCCGTAGTGAAGGGCTCCGGAAATTTCGACCACCTGGGGTTCTTTAACGTGCACTGACATCGCACAGTACACGGCCCTGCAGAATTTCGCCTCCATCGAAATTCGACCGCCGCGGCCGGGATCGAACCCGCGTCTTTCGGGCCGGCAGCCGAGCGCCATAACCACTCAGCCACCGCGGCGGCTATCTTTGCGCAAGAGGCTACTCAAAGCCGTCATTAACTAACCGGAACGGCAGCTGCCAGGCTCTTTGCAATGAAAAGTGGCAGAACAAGAAACTCGTGAACACCTGATGTACCTAGCAGCGAGTCATTGGCCGACATTTCACGGTCTTGGGATACTGAGGTACCAAACTTGAATGTACAACAGCTGATGGTATGCCACCAAGAGACACACATTCAGGCGTGATTTAGAGTATCCTGTGTACAGAATTTGATCAAGTATACATTGGTGAAACGGAAATAAACAGTGCCGAGGCTGATACACCACTGCTAAAATACTTTTGAGTTAGTTGGCTCATAGGTGTAAATCGGGACCGTTACTATATGAGTTAGTCTGAGTAGACTCTTCTATCAGACTTACCTTGCCACGTCTACAAAAACAGGTCCTCAAATGCGCTTGCTGAAAAATGTTGAAGCCAAAGGCCGTGATAGACTTGGTCAAGCAATGCATATTAAAGAAGGAAAGGAACCTGCAGTGCCAGACATATCTGGAATCGAGGATTACTCGAACCACCAGGCACACCGGTCTCGGCAACGCCGCCTTTTTGCATGCTTGTGCCCGACGTCTATGACACATGCTGAGCCACAAATTGCTACTCATTTTCATCATGCACCACTCCACATGAACAAGGCCCCCCTCGATACATTATTGGTGCGGGCGAGGTCTTCTATCGACCTCAACCCACAGTACGTGAACACGGCTCCTGAGTGGAAGCCGAAGCGTCTCCAGCTTCAAATTGGTTTATTTACACCCAGTGTTCCAATTCTTCTGTATTCATGCCTATCCGAAAACTGACGGCTGCCATCAAACTCCGGAATTCCTGAGCTAGTGAGCGCATTTCATTGCATTTCTGGCGTCCACGTATAACATTACTGCAACATTTGATTTGCGCCTACTCTTATATTTGACGCGTTCAACATTGCGAGACGCTGCCCGGTTTGCCAAAAGTGCATTACTTTAGATATTCCCAAGCTGAGTTTTGGGTTTCCGCTAGGTTACCTTCACACACCGCCATAGCCTTGTCGCCAGACGAGCGCACCTGATGTGGTCTATGAGCTGCGACTTCCGACTTATGCTGGCAGTTCTGCATTCCGGCGATGACGCTCACATGTCCGAACTAAAGGGCTGTGCTTCATTGCCGATGCCTCTTGCGATTACGAAATTCAGACTCGATTGGTTTGCTGTATGATGCACATCGGGCCTACGTTGCACACCGTGCCTGGGCTTCGGTTCCTTTGATGCGTATTGGCAAGACTCAAAGCGTGAATCTTCCCCTTGAAATCCTTGATTTGGTTGCGAAGATCGTCGCTGGTCTTAACTTCACAATGAGTAGAATGCGTGAGCCCTTGTTAGCTTCAATAACTATTTTGAATTCCTCAATAAAGTAGAAAATACACTTCCAGTGCTTCTGTCCCGAGATCGAGCGTTCATGATGGTTTGGATTTGGATTCGTTCGACCATTGCCTCCTCTAGAAAGATGCCTGCGGTGTCGTTCGCTCACCCATTGCAGTCGCCGTGCCTTGAGTTGCGGACGGTTGTTAAGAGATGACGCTAGCTACTTCCCTATCTCTGCCAGTCAGGGTGGTGTGGTGCCGCGGCGGTAGCAGCCGGTGGCGGCATCGGCGGCGCTGGTCGACAAGCGCGACGGCCCGTCTGCTCAATTGTATTTGAGCTAAGTCGTTGTGTTCTGGCCACTTGCATATATTCGCGGCCTTTTAACTTTGATTTTTCTGCACTTAAGTTTCCGTTTGCTTATTAAACAATCAAAAACGCACGGAAGGCGCCGTCTGCCGCAGAGACGTGAGCTACAGCTACTGCGCGCCACGACCGCGCGGTAATGTGCGCATGCGAGCATGTGTTGCAAGCGGCCGCCACAAGGATCGCTAGCGACAACCTTAAGTGGAAAGGAGGAAAAAGAGAAAGGTAAGGGCAGCAGGTTTTTGGCGCATACAGCAGGCATCTTTCTAAAAGAGGCGATGGTTCGACTCAATGCCTCCTGAAGAACATGCCTGAAGCGTCAGGGGTTTTTCTGGCCACCGTAGAGCGCGCGTCCGCCATATGGCGGCGCTCTCAGATGACCCTCTAGCAGACGGCACGCAGGCAGCACAAAATTTTCTTGTGACTGCCGTTGCAGCAAAAAGTATGCCTTCTGGTGCGCTGTTTCTTATATTATTTGTGTGGTGTGTTTAATGTTACCGTTTCACAAGTGACACGTCGATGACTGTAGTTGCTGGAGGGAGTAGCGAGTTAAACTGCACTGCTGTTGCGTTCCGTTTTGACTGTCCAGTCAGCGAAACAAGAACCCTGGCGTTTCATTCCCTGAAATTCCTGCCAACTTAAAACTCCGGGAAAGACGGCTCAAGGTAATTAGAAGAAAAAACTGGCAGCCAAACACATCAAATAATCCTGCAGTCTGTAGCTTGCATTTACAGCCAAGGAAATGCTACTGTAGACAGTTGGCCCACCAAGACAGGGGTGGACTCTTTCACCTGACGTCAGCGCTCCGCAGAGTGTTGCATGGCCTCAAGAAGTTCGTCAATATCATGATGCTCAAAGACCGAACGCATCTTCAAAGGCCACTGGACACATGCTTGCTCCACAACTAATATAAAATCGCGGGTTTGCCTGCCCCGACCTGTGAGAACATGATAGCGGCCACAGCAAGGGAAGCACTACTCAATAATATCTGCAAAAAGTTAATCAAACCGTTGCTAACAAACCATGCACTTGACATAACAGACAAGAACGCAGTTGCGAAGATGTAAAACAAACCTCTTTCCTGAAGATTCTTAAAACTGCAGTAACAAACGATTTCCACCGCCTTCATCGCACCAACGCATGCCATTTTTCCTTGTAAGCACGTACGTGTCTGTGCCTTCAAGTGCAGTTTTTTTTTAATATTCACAAGTCGCTCGCTATGTCTGATACTCCCCGTGTTCCAGTTGTCATTTCATTAACGCACATCCTTGTCATTTGGAGAAATCTGCGGTGTTAGGCCTGCTGTAATACTCCCAACATCAATGTGTGTGTGTGTGTGTGTGTGTGTATCACCATCACACAGGAACCTAGTGAGCTGTGTTTTTTATGGAAAGAATATAGAAGAGGGGCATGAGTTTATTTGAAATTTGTCAACGTTATTCAAGGAGGTACCATGCAGCGAAAGCTAGACGGAAAAATTACCAGAAATAGCGCAGGCTGGGCCTTCCAAGGTCTGCTTCACCTGATCGAAAACCCTCTCGCAATGCTGCGCAGCAAGATTGTAACATACGAGCGCTTTGCAGTGTTCTAAGAACATTAGATATGATGGATGTGCCCCCTGCGCGCCAACGGCTAACCGGGCAGGTTAATTACCGCGACTTCTGCGGCTACCATCCATTGAGCGCCATGCAGTCCTCCTTTACCACGGGTCACCTGGCTACAGTTGAGAGGTCAGGTAATTCCAGACTTCCACCGGCCCTTATTCTATGACATGGATTATTTTCCCTTTTTGCTTGTCCGAAGTAGTAATTGATTTCTTGCCACTGGCAGCAGTACAATATAGAAACACGCATCATGCAGTTGTAAATACTTATTTTGCTCCATTTCTAGCCACATCCAGCACTTGCTGCAATACGGATGTTTCGAACACGTTCTCTTTGTTGTAAACCGTCTAAAAGTTACTGATTATGCAGCAGACAAAAGGTCCTAACGGCATGATAGAACGGCATGCGTAGCACGCTTTCAGATTTCGAAATCGAAACTGATGGCCCTCTTAGTATTATATGGAAGTCAGCTCAAACTTATTAAGCATTTGCTGCACTCTGAGATATTCAAAAACATGTTTTTTGTCATTAACAAATTAAAAGTTGTTGATTAAATCGCGAAAATTAGGATGAAAACGCATGATCGGGTGCCGCACATCAGTCTCCCAGCCATTGAGACCGATATTGAGGGTCATCTTTTAGCGCTGCCTAGCGGTGGGTCTGTGCAATTTCGTGGCGATCTCAGGGCCCATCGAAGTCGAGAAAACGCTTCAGGCATGTTCTTCAGGAGGCATTGGTTCAATTTTGAGCATTTGTGTTTTGATACGAGGCGACGAGGCTTAGCGAGCCATTTAAAAAGTAGTTTCAATAATTTTTACATCTAATTTGATAGATTAGGCGCTACTTTTTATGCTTAGTTTGGAAAAATTAGGTTTTCCAAAACATTTCACAAAAAACTTTTTTGCCGCCACAATTTTTTGGTTTGATGGCTGCATCCATGGGTCGGAGGTTTCGTTTCCTCCCAGGTTAAAGAATGGTTTCCTTTAAAGTTTGTGTGGTAACATCTGTGCTGTATGTTCACAGTTTTTGCGCAATGCTTTTTTTTTTAGTGGTGGTGTTTTTCTCACGCTTGCATTTTGAAGACTGCTGTTCCGGCGACAGGTTTGCTTTACCTTTCAGTAACCGCAAATACTTTCGTTCAGTAGGGGGTAGGGTTTCGCGAGATGTACCCGTCGTCTGCTATTCCAGTGTTGCGCCATACTACAGTGCTGCCAGACTACAAAATTTCCAGTGTTGCCAGACTATAAGGTCCAACCCAGTATAAACAGACTGCCCCATCCCCCCTCTCTTACGCTCTTGCCTCGCTCTCGTGCCATCGCGCCGGAACTGCCAAGCTCATTAGAGCAGCGCAGCTTGGAGCGGCCGCTGCCTGTTCGCCAAGCCAGAGAGACGTCCGTGGCGGTTGTCTACTTGGCTTCTTCTGAGGAAAGGAAATCGCGCAACTCAGTTGTCATGTTAGAAAATGATGTCTCGCGCAGGCGGGTACCGTGCTATACTTGAAATAGACTTGATATGCACGCATTCACGCAACTCATGTGGCACGTGATGTCTCGCGCAGACAGGTACACTTCGCGTAAACTGCCGGTGCAAGGCCCTGGCGAGCGTGTTACGGCGTGTTAATCGCGTGGTATACTTCGCGTACTATACAGAGCAGAATGCTGCGTCTAAAAATTAACAAACACAAAACCAAAGTAATGTTCAACCGACTAGCAATTCACAATTGGCAGTGAGTGCCTGGAAGTGGTAAAGGAATATGTCTACTTAGGGCAGGTAGTGACAGCTGATCCGGATCATGAGAGGGAGATAACTAGAAGGATAAGAATTGGGTGGAGCGCATATGGCAGGTTCTCTCCGATCATGAATGGCAGCTTACCAATTTCCCTCAAGAGAAAAGTGACACAAGATATAGCTGGTGTACTACACCAGCTATATCTTGCCGGTACTCATCTACGGGGCAGAAACGTGAAGGCAAACGAAAAGAGTTCAGCTTAAGTTAAGGACAACGCAGCGAGCCATGGAAAGAAAAATGATAGGTGTAACGTTAAGAGATCGGAAGTGGGCAGAGTGAGTGAGGGAACAACCGCGGTTTAATGACATCCTAGTCGAAATCAAGAGGAAGAAATGGGCTTGGGCAGGGCATGTAATGCGAAGGCAAGATAACCGCTGGTCCTTAAGGGTAACGGAGTGGATTCCAAGAGAAAGTAAGCGTAGCTGGGGGCGGCAGAAGGTTAGGTGGGTGGATGAGATTAAGAAGTTTGCAGGCTGGTGGATGACGCTGGCAAAAGCAAGGGTTAATTGGAGAAATGGGAGAGGCCTTTGCCCTGCAGTGGGTGTAATAAGGCTGATGATGATGATACTTGAAATAAACACGTTAAAATGCCTGGCGCAGGCGGGTACACTGGTGTAATCTGCCAGTGCATGGCCCTATAGCGAGCGTGTTATGGTGTGTTAATCGAGTGCTATACTTGAAATAAACATGTTAAAATGATGTCTCGCGCAGGCGGGTACACCTAGTGCAATCTGCCGGTGCATGGCCCTATAGCGAGCGTGTTACGGCGTGTTAATTGCGTGCTATACTTGAAATAAACACAATAAAATGTCTCGCGCAGGCGGGCACACCTGGCGTAATCTGCCGGTGCATGGCCCTAGCGAGCGTGTTACTGGAGAATTAGAATTAAAGAGAACTACAATTAGAATTACAATTTTCCAACCGAAAACGTGCGTTTGCAGGCAGAAATCTCGTATTCTTCTTCGAAAAGGAAGGGGGGGATGTCCCTATATTTGTATGAAAAGGAATCTGTTGAAAGGACACAATAGAGAAGGGGGTGTGAACGGGAACAATGAGTCGAGACAGGTGCTGGTCAAGGAAATGTATGTAACCTTTTGACAACTTGATCCATTAAACTGTATCTCGAAAGCTGCATGGTGATGGCCGTGGGGGATGCAGGTTCATCACGGGGCAGCCACTCCGTTTTCGAAGAAGCATACAGTAGCATTTCACTCGTCTCCCCTCGTGCTAGCACCTAGCTTCAGTCAGCAGAGCAGAAAGTGAAAACGCGGGCTGTGAATGAGGGTTTTTGGTTGGAAGAAACCTCTGTCTTCGTCTCAAAGTGTGAGAGTAATTGACGCTACCATATTTAAGTGAGCCGGTGGTGCGAGTTGTCCAGAGCGACATGGCTACCGCTTCAGTTAGGGTGGACTCGGACATCATCACTTTTGCCTGTATGCTCAACGATGAGAAGGCCGTGGACGTGTTTTGCCGGGAATACGGGCTGCTCCCACCAGCACTAACCGCCCCGCCATCGGACCCGCAGCGCCGCGGAAGACTCCTGAACACTGAGCACTTCTGGGGGTCTGCGGAGACCTGGGCTTCAACCCCGGTAAGCCAACCTGCACGGGCTCTGTCGTGACACGGATGCGAAAGTGTCCGAAGGGTCTTCGGCCCACCTTCCGCTGCGGCACCTGCCGGAAAGAGCTCTCCCAACAAAACGAAGAAGCTGTCCTTCACGGCCGTCAGGCCACGGCCAGCTTCTTCGCTTTCAGGGATGCCGTCCACCGGGCCCAAGTGAAGATGTCGCGATGTGAAATCATTTGGCTTATGCACGCAACAGCCAAAGGAATGAACGCCAGGCTAGCTTCTGAGTGGAGCCAGGGGCGGTTTAAGATCGAAAGAGAGGCCCGCACGGATTGGACAAACTTCATTCGTGAAGTTGTGGCCAGGGACCTGCTACAGAGGCCACGCATGGGCGGCCCCGGGGAGGAAGTCCAGGTCGACGAATCCCTGTTCCGCGGTCGCTGAAAGGTGAACCATGGTCGTCTGATGGCTGCGGACGGCGTTCCAGGCCGTTTCAAAGGAAACTACGGCGGTGTGGAGGATCGCCGACCTTGGGTTGTCTGCCTGCATTGGGTTGCTATGGGAAAAACCAGACTTTTTCAAGTCGAGAAGCGGGAAGCGGCACTCTCAAGGCAATAATCACCAACAACGCGCTGCCTCGGAGGAAAATAGTCACTGACGAATGGCGGGGCGACAACAACCACCTGGAAGCTCTGCAGGACGCGGCCTGCGACATGGACCTCGAGCATGACACAGTGTGCCACGAAGTCAGCTTTGTCGACCCGACCACCGGTGCGCACACGCAGAACATCGAGCAAGCGTGGCAGAAAGCTAAGCGCGTGCTGGTGCGCACCGGTGGAACCAGCCGCGCACTCTTTCAGTCACACCTGAACTGGGTCTGGTGGGCAAGCGTAAACGGCCGGACAAAGTGCCAGGACCCATTCCTTCAACTGGCCGAGGCCTTTGCCCTCTAGTACCCCCCAGTGTAACCACAAGGAATGTCACAAACTGCCCTTATCAGGGCCACCCAATTGGTGACTTGGCAGAAATCGCATTTGCGTCCCAGTGGACCGGTGATCCCTCTCTTCTCACTGATCAATATGTCATTAAAGTTATGAAGTGCTCGGAATTAGGCGATCTGAGCTGTATTATTTTACTTTTGCCTCATTAACGTGGACAGTTTGATTCCCGAGCAACAGCGCAGATAAAGCGAGTCGTTCACAATAACGATTCGTGAAAAACTGGCCACAAAAGTAAAGGTAATTTTTCATATCTGATTGTACTATGTTACTGTTACACTATGTTACATGTTACGCTTATATGTTACATGTTATGCTGTGTTGCTGTGCCAGGTGCACCAGGGGGGACGGGCTTCGTCAGGCTTAATATGCCTTTTGCCCTGCCCCTCAAGTATGTACACATGCTTGGAATAAAGAACTTACTAGTGGGAATTGAGAGATGGAAATTAAGAAGAATCTTCGGACCTCTAATATTATTATCCTAGTTGCCACTCGCTTTTAAAGAATGCTTTGCAGTTTGAATGTCCAAATGGCCTATCAGATGTTTGCAAAACCTGTTAGGGGCGTGACCACGTAGAATTCCTACTACTCCAGTGTTCACATTCCACGAACCGCTAGTACTTTCTACACTCAGTTGACAGCTTCTTAATGTGGATTTTAACACAGCACGAGCTCCAGAGAGCTTTCTTAACCAAGAGAAAAAAAAATAATCTAGCCACTGTGCAGTGACTGGGCAATAAAAGGATGCACGCACATGACGTAACTGTATTGCCAACGCTGCTTCTGTCAACATCCAAATGTCGCACTTTTTTCAAGTGCCCACCATGCTTCACATTCTGCGATTTCCTTGCTTCAGTCAGTCAGTTTTTATTTGCAAGAAAATCACATCATCCTGCAGGTGGTAGAGACTAAAGGCATGGTTGCCTGACGAGGTCTCTGCCCCCGTAACGAAAGGAGCAACCTACAGCAGTACAGCAGAGCTAGTACAAAAAAGAGAAGCTGCGTTACAGATAGTACATGCATACATACAACATATGGCTGTACTCAAGCACTATGGAGTTTTTTTTTAAAATCACATTGAAGATTCACTCAAATATCACAAAAACACGTAAAGTCAACAGTTGAAAACAAAATTCACATTTATCATTGTTACTCAACAATCTCAATGGAAAACGAAATTGCCTGCTGTTCACGTTAGAACCTTTTTTCTGGGTAGGCAGAAATCTAAAATAGAAGCAGAGTTATTTAACATGTCTATTATTTGGTATTCCAGATCTTGTTTTCCATAATTTGTTCTGACTTTTTATTTCTGCGTTTTGGGTTACAAATATCATATTGAGCCAAAACAGGAGAGTAAACACTGTGAAGTTCCTTTTTATATACTTGCTGTCCCAGTATCCATAGACTTTACTTGCTGGTAAAACATCAAATCTGAGAAAAAGTGGTTGCGCTGACAACAATCTAATACAGCCGGTGTGGTTCACAAAAATTCGGAGGACACGTTTTTGCAGTAGTTGTAGCCTATCACAGTTCCCTTTTGTCGTTGTTCCCCACACCAGAATGCCATACAAAAGTTTAGAATAGAACAGGGAGTAATATAATGATTGCTTTAGCCACAGAGGTAGAAGAGAAGCAATTTTTCTAATGCATCCAACAGACTCCGTGAGTTCGGACAGCAGATAATTAACATGAGGGGTCCAAGACAACTCTTCACTAAACCATACCCCAAGGAAGTTTTGCACACTTACTTGTTCTACGATATGTCCTCTGTACTGTAAGTTATTTTTTTATTCTCATTGATTGGCTTAAATATCATGTACTTCATTTACACTGCATTAAACTGAAGTTTGTTCTCACCAGTAATTCAGTTAAACACTGCCTAATTGAGTCAAAGTGTCAATTTTGCGTGAATGTGTGCATAACACGTTCATTTGAAAAAATAGCACGCGACTAACACGCCGTCACATGCTCGCTACCGCCATGCACCGGCAGATTACGCCAGGTGTACCCGCCTGCGCAAGACATCACACAACTGAGTTTCGTGAATGCGCAGATATCGAGTTAATTTCAAGCCCAGCACGGCACTGCCATGCCGCAACACGCTCGCTATAGGGCCATGCACCTGGAGATTACGCCAGGTGTACCCACCTACGCGAGACATCATTTTAATGTGTTGATTTCAAGTATAGCACGCGATTAACATGGCGTAATACGCTCGCTAGGGCCATGCACCGGCAGATTATGCCAGGGGTACCCGCCTGCACGAGACATCACACACCAACTGAGTTGCGTGAATGCGCGCATATCGAGTCTATTTCAAGTGAGCATGGTCCCGCACGAGACATCATTTTCTAACATGACAACCAAGTTGCACGATTTCCTTTCCTCAGAAGAAACTAATTAGACAACCGCCACGGACGTGCTCTCTCGCTTGGTGAACAGGCGACGGCCGCTCCACACTGCGCTGCTCTAACGCGCTTGGCGGTTCCAGCGCGATTGAACGAGAGCGAGGCAAGAATGTAAGACAGAGGGGGTATGGGGCAGTCTGGCCACACTGGGTTGGACCTTATAGTCAGGATAGCTGGCAACAATGGAAGTTTTGTAATCTGGCAACACTGGAATAGCAGATGACGACAGGTACATCTCACGAAACCTTACCCAGCAGGGAATGCATCTTGCAGATTATTGTGTACTTCTAAAGGCATTCAAATTTTGCTGACGTGGCCAGCTGCTGCCGCTAGCCGAACGTTTATTTTTCAGGTGTGTTCTGTTTGGCTGCACTAGTTTTACTAAGTTGTGCACAACCGGGTCAAGCAGTTCAAATGCAGCTTACCACTAGCCCTTTCACCTCCGAGCATTTCAAATGATTCGAAATTCTAATTTGACCATGTTTTTTTTCTATGCCTTTAGTTCCGGCCAGACAGTACAATAACTGATGCTGGTGTTCTTTCCAGGCATAATATAAACCATTCTTAGTTACATCCACACAGAACAATGACTGTTACTAAATTAAGTCCCCCATGACAACAAAAACCTGCAAAGCAAAAACCACTCAGCAGGAGATATTGGTGCAGTTTATGATGTCGTTCATTGGGACAGAACTCTACAGGTGTTATATTGTTCTGTAGACCCCAGGTGCATGTCATGCGAACACCGTCACACAGCTATTGCCATAAGAGGGGATGAGAAGATCAGGGGAAATTCTTAAATTTTTGACTTGGAGATGAAATTCGGCACACTGGCTTGAAATAGCATCAGACAGCTACAAAGTTTCACAATATCTTCAGTAGTTTTTATTTTATCATTATACGTTGCTCACATGTTGCTTGCTCGTGGAAAGCCTAGCGTGACAGCAAAATGGGTTATGGGCATTCTGAAAGAAAAAAGTATAACTGCTCTCGGAATTATGTCCGGAAAGAACAGTAACTACCACTTGTGTGAAAACGAACCAAGCCAAACCTAACCGCTTAAGGTGCAATAAGTATGAAAACAAAACTATGCAGCAATGTACATAGTACATCTTGCAATGCTACGTTCTCGTGCTGGCCTGATCAAGACCTGAAAGGACATTCAGCACTGAGGATCAGTCCTAAGCGGAAAGGAGGTCCTGGTGTGGCCATAACTGAAGTGCCAGTAAATGCTGCCTTTGGACAGAACTTTAGGAGGCTGTTCCATCTCTACGAAAAGCAAGCCACCCCTCTTTTTTTGTAAGTGGTGGCCTACATCAATGAAAAAGAGTTATGTGAAGGTTTTTCCTTTTCTGCCTCAGAAGCAAACCAATTCTCTGCTTCAGCAAAACAGAAAACTGGACGAGATGGCGGTTGCTGAAGATAGGTAGGCCCAAACTCAATGACACGGGAAGGCAAGACAGGACATGCTTCAGTCTTGCAACTGGTTTATTAGGAAAGTGAATGAAAACTTAAGACAACAAGAAACACACTGCTCCTGTATAAGTACAAGCTCACAAAACCATGAGTGTTAAAATCTCAAGATAGTCTCTTTCTACGAGAGCGTGAGAGACAGCTTGGTTACACATTTCGTAGCTGAGCAGACACTCCATTGTGTCCCTTAGTGGTGCTATAAATGGCAAAACAAGATAACCATTTTTAAAAAGATGGGCCAGCAACCTTTGCATGTGCAAAGATTATTTTTGTGCTCTCTGATACGTTTGGCCTATGTATGAATGTCTACACTTGAGAGGAATCTTATAGGCAATACAGGACCAAGTGCAAGCTTTAGTGAGTCCAAGCTCACTAAAAATGACGTTCTGTTGTGCTGTCGTGGTGAAACGTGAAGCGCGCAACACGGGGCTAACCAAATGCAGACCACTCGGGCTTGCATGTGCTGAAATCCTCCCGCATCTAGCTTCTCCACAGCTCAATCATTGTCCTTCTGATGCGGGGGAATTCCGTACTACACCAGTGTTTGCCATTGAGTTCTGGTTCTGTTATACTGCTGGCTAAGATTAAAAAGGTGGGTGCTGATGTTTCTCTTGAACTACTAATGCAAGAGGATGCCATGGCCATGCATAGGTTGCCCGCACAAAGGGACAGAACTCCAGTTATTCTTGTCCGCTTTTCTCGTCAGGAGCTTAGGGACAAATAGGTTGCAAAAAAGAGTGCCCTGCATGATGCAGATAGTTCTGTCGTCAAAGAGAACATGCCTAAGTATTCACGAGACCTGCTTAGGATAGTGAAAGAACGGGCGAAACGATTTGGCTTCAAATTCGCATGCAATGTAAGTAGAATAATACAGTTCAGAAAGAAGAGAGGGGTCTCTGCATTTGCCATTCAGTCAGAGTGTGACCTTGCTCTGTTAGCCCAGTATCCCGCCTCCCCAATGTAAAGGACTGTCATTAATTACTGCTTCCACATCAAGTAAATGGTTGCCTTGGCTTAAATAATTTCTCTGCCTACATCATCATTATCATCATCAGTCTGACTACACCCACTGAAAGCCAAAGGCCTCTCCCATGTCTCCCCAATTAACCCTGTCCTTTGCCAGCTCCGTCCACCCTATGCCTGCAAACTTCCTAATCTCATCCGCTCCCCAACCTGCCGCCCCTGCTATGCTTGCCTTCTCTTGGAATCCATTCGGTTACCCTTAAGGACCAGCGATTATTTTGCCTTCGCATTACATGCCCTGCCCAAGCCCATTTCTTCCTCTTAATTTTGACCAGGATTCCATTTACCTGCATTTGTTCCATCACCCACTCCGCCCGCTTCCGGTCTCTTAACGTCAACCTATCATTTTTCTTTCCGTGGCTCGCTGCATTGTCTTTAACTTCAGCTGAACCCTTTTCGTTAGCCTCCACGTTTCTGGCCCTGGCCCATAGGTGAGTACCGGTAAGATACAGCTAATGTACACTTTCCTCTATATCATACATATTAATGTACGATCCTTATGTAACAAATCTGATGGCTTTTCACATTTTGTCTACAGTAGGCAGCGCAATATTGATGTAATTCTGTTAACTGAAACGTGGGCTGTGTGTGATGCAGATTTTGTGAAATTGCCCAGATATGATTCTTGTTTCCTTAATCGCCCTAATCGTGGAGGAGGCGTTGCCATTTGGGTAAAAACAGCCTAAATAGACATGTCTTACATGACCTCTCTATAACGACTCGACTGTGATATGCTTGCGCTTCAGACTGCGGACAGAATTGTTTCTGTTGTTTACAGGCCGCCATCAGGTGATCCAGTTATGTTCTTAACACACCTCTATATATTCCTTTATTTTACCTCGGAAGCTCAATACTCCATTATTATTGGTGGTGACCTCAATATCAACATACCTTCTAGAATAATTGGACAGTTGAATTATACAATTACCTCCAATGGTTTTAAAAACCTTATGCCACGCCCATAAGGATAACACCTACGTCATCCAGTACCACCGACATTTTTATAGCACACATTGCTTCGCCCGTTATTTCTGCTGGTACTATTGCTTGTGATCTGAGTGACCATGGTGCCATTTTTGTATCCGTACTACATGTCTGTCCACCAAGTTGCGCACAACTGAACAGTTTTGCTTATCAATGTATAACTGATGTGATACTTGCTCAATCTCATGAGTATCTGTTGCAGACTGGAACTGTGTTGCTGCCTGTTTTTCTGTTGATGAGTCTTATTAGCTGTTTTTAAGTACTTTGAAAGAAATTTACAATAAGTCTTTTCCCTTGAAGAAAAAGAAATCAGACACTCAGCTCCGTAAGCCTTGGGTGACTCTAGTACACATCAAAATGATGAAACAGCAGTCCAGGTTTTTCAAACGTTTCATGTCTAGTCGTAACTGAGCACCTAGCCGCTTTTAA
Source organism: Amblyomma americanum (assembly GCF_052857255.1). Lineage (NCBI taxonomy): Eukaryota > Metazoa > Arthropoda > Arachnida > Ixodida > Ixodidae > Amblyomma > Amblyomma americanum. Next base: position 44,857,448 of record NC_135497.1, read on the forward strand.
AAAATACCGCAACAAGCTAACTTGCGAGATGCGCAGTTCTAAATCTGCCGACCACTCACATTACGTCACTAGTAAAAAGGGTTCGAAAGCATTTTGAAAGCTTCTAAATCAATCATTTCGAAATGAGAATAAAAATATGCACCTGGGCCAGCTTGTGATCAAAGGCTTGCCCTATTTCTTTCCTTTTTTAGCAGATAAATTTAATGAGTTCTTTACAAGATTTGGACAGAGTAGTTGCCTGTTGAAGCTCTTCGTTTTCTTCTAAATGTAGGTTTAGAGACTTTCTTTCCATGTAACGACAAGTGTGGAGGTCTTCAGCACTGTAATGAACCTAAAATCGACTTCCATCGATTTTGATGGCTTCTAAATAAAACCAGTTAAGTTAGCTGCGGATCTGTTACCACCATGCTTAAGCTATATCTTTAACTCGCCGCTCACATCAGGTATATTTCCTGCATGAATAAATACGCAAGAGTAACTGGATGGGATAGAAATAAGTTGACAAACTATAGGCCAATTTCTATCCTTCTGTTTTCGAAGGCTCTTGAAAAAGTAATGCTCAAAAGAATCGATGGGTTCTTCTTGAAACATGCTTAATAAATGATAGTCAGTTTGAATTTCGAAAGGGCATGTCCACGGAACCTGCTTTACTCTTGCAAAAAGAAAATATTTTGAATATTGAAGCTAAAAGCTTGACTCTTGATATTTTCGTTGATTATACAAGAGCTTTCGACCTTCTTAAATACTATTCTGCAAACTTGAAAGCTATGGTGTCCATGGTCTCTCCCTTCAACTTCTTCCTGCATACTTAAACAGGTGCCAACAAGATATTTCAGTCGATATCCACAAGTCTCGTTCCGTTTTGATTCAGTACGGTGTCCCACAAGGTAGCCTTTTCGGTCCATTTCTATTTAACGTCTATACAAATGAAATCGCATCTATAGCCCATAATATAAGCCGTATTCAGTACGCCAATGACAAGTTTTTTCCATGGCTCCTCCACAAGGAAATATCAAAAGCGTTTCTAAATAAACTTGATGACATACTGGAATATGCCAGCAGAAACAAGTTTTGTTTAATTGGCAGAGGTGACTTCAGTATTAACATTTTATCAGATAATAATCGTGCAATAAACTTAAGAAATATAATTCAAGCTTCTGGCTTCACAAACCGTTCACCTCGCCAACCCATATTACAATTTCAAGCTGCTCTGCCCTTGACCTTCTAATTACCACGAACACATGCATTGTTACCAGTGCTGGCCCTATTTCAAGTGACATCAGTGACCACTGTCCTGTTTTTATGACCTGTCAAAAACACAAACTTTAGCCAAAAACTCGCAGAATCATTCAGTTTCCAGCATATCTTGAGCAACTCGCTCAAGTCGTTTAAAAATAGTATCAGTAGGTATGACTGGAGCCCTGTGTTTAAGGAAACTAATGTTGAAGAAGCATACTCCTAATCCATAGAAATATTTACGGGAGCGTATACAGGACATTTCCCATTTAGAACACTAAACCATTCCAAGAAGGCGAAGAAACCATGGGTTACACATGGGCACCTGAAACAAATCAAACAGAAAAACCGTCTGTACTTTCAGTTTCTTCGCACACAGACGGAGGGAAACCTTAAAGAATTTAAAACCTTTAGAAATAAGCTAAATACTACGCTTAGACGGGCAAAGGAAGCTCATTACGAGCATCTTTTTTCCTGACAAATGCAAAAAATGGCCACATATTATTTGGAAAACAATAAATAATGTACTCGGCAGAGGTAAAAGTGATTCGTCTCCAGAAACTTTAACGGTTAATGGTGCCGACCTAATTCGTCAAGCTCTTGCTAATCATTTTATTAATCACTTTACCAATGTCTAAAATCATAACTACAGCTTAACAACATTGCCTGAAATAAGCATCAGTACCCATGAAACCATCTTCCTTTGGCCGACGGACAAAACTGAAGTACGCAGATCATTTCTATGCATAAAAAACAGCAATGCCCTTGATTATGACAACATACAAATAAAGCCGATAACGTATGCGATTGAATTTTTGAGTTTAGTACTGTCTTATATATTTAACCTAGTAATAGAATTGGCTACCTTTCCTGGGGGCATGATGCGAGCAAGAGTCGCTGAAATCTTAAAGGTGGAAACAGAAATGAAGCAAATTATCGACCGATTTCTATATTAAATGTTTCCTCCAAAGAACTAGAAAAGATCATTTACTTATGCCTAATAAATTGCGTATCTATGTGGACCGATTTCTATATTACCTGTTTCCTCCAAAGGACTAGAAAAGATCATTTACTTATGCCTAATAAATTGCGTATCTATGTGGTGCATCTTATGTGGGTCAAAGCGGACGCTGCATAAACGACCATTTACGAGTGCACGCCAATAGCATCCGCATGGGATACGGCAGCACGCTCGTAAAACACGTCCCTGCCTGTCATTGCACACCCATCCTTGGATGAAGCCAGAGTTTGAGGCGGTATAATCATCAGCACAAGCGCAAGCTGTATAAAGCATTCATCATAGATAAGAAAAGCGTGTCATACATTAGCACACCATCAATAGCTTGACAAGAAAAGAGATTGAATATCTTGAATAACCGTGACGACATGACGCGATAAAAGGAAATCTTCCTCGCCTTCCTTTGGGTTTTGTTTTCCTTTTCGGTATTTATTGCGAGCAATGTGATGAACCTGTAGTTGTAAGTCAGCGCTGTGTTTGTGCATGTCTTCTTTTTTCGTACCATGAAAGCACGCTGTTTTTCGGTGAGATGTTTCAGCAGAGGCCGGAAATGCTTTTAATGTAAATGAGTCAGAAGTGTTTTTTCCAACTATGTAAGAGATCTCACAGGCTTCACAGAATTATAAACAAAATAAATAAATATCCTTCCAACACATATATGCAACTCTGAATGGAATGCTTTGAATGATGTATCAGTTATGCTTTTCAAAGTGAGGGCCACCTGAAAGCTATCCTAATTAGCACGTTTGCCTTAAGAAACATGTGCATACTTATATGGTCACTCGGACTACACAAGACCCCACGCTTGATTCAAGATAGCTGGTAGTTTGTAATAAAGAGTACAAAATTGTAGTTGATATTTCAGGCCGGAAGTCCAGCGAGCGAGAGAATTAAAAATGATGTTAGAAGGATTTTTACTTGCCGGAACTGCTTTGTCTAACCGGCACAAAAAAAATTCACAGGGATGTCTAATTCCACTCTGTGTTGGTAGTGCGATAGCATTACCAGCTGTTGATGTCTTTACCGAAAGTGACGTCATTACCGGTCTGGTGGTGACGTTCGTTCTCTACAGCAGGTGGAATTGTTACCGTCTTGTGACGTTACTTAATTCCAGACAACAGGAATGCTCCGATCTGGCGGCGTCACTTCCCTTCAGCCAATCACCGTAACACTGTCTTCCCGATGAAGCACCTAATGCTATAGCATACAGACGAGGCGTCAGCCGTCGCAGCTCTATGACGGCAGCCTCCACAGAACACCACTGCGCAGACGCACTTGAGGTGATGCGCACCTGTTGCTGTACTTAACCCACCGAAAGTTGTTCCTTCCACCACCGCTGTTCTGGTCTGTCGTGAATGGCTGGACCTTCACGAACCATCGCTGGAAAAGCGCGTGGCGGATAGAGCTCCTCCACGACGTCTCCTCCTCCTTTCTCGTGAAGCAGAAGGGGTACCTGTCCTGCAGGTGATAATACAAGGCACTTAAGCAATCCAAGATATACTCACAAATGGGCGGTGCATTTGTTTTACTGTGCAGGCCTACTTTTTGTTAATAACGCCTGCAAGACTAACCCATTGAGCGCAGCAGAATGGTTCCCTAATCAATATTTAATTTTCTGGCATGCTGCTTTTTCCGCCCATACAGGCGAAGTGATATGCTCTGCAAAACAGTGGTTGTGGGGGTGGCTGCAATTACAACCCCGCTTTTCTCTCCAGGAAATGATCCAATGCTCTCTACAAAGGTTCCTTAAGTTGCACGTTGCACAGCTGCACGTGGAATTTCTTGCTGTTACTGACCTCAGCATCCCCACTGCTCAGGAGATGGCAAAGTTTTTATATTCAATTCTTCATTTACCAGAATACTGGACGGTCTCCAGGGCTAAAAGTTGCTGCCTACAACTTGACTGGGGCCCTGGAGCCATTTACAAAACGACAGCAGCCATTGATGACAGAGTACGGTAACATCAATTACAACACTGTGTAGTAGAAGGTATCAGAAAATACAGACCTGCTGCAAGATTCATCACGACAATCAATTCTTACAACTGAGAAAAGTGTGCTCATAGTTCTTTTGGGGATTTGAAGGCTACCTGTCTGTGTTTATTTAATAAGGCTGGCAGAGTGTGTTTTAAAGAGGCTGTGAAGGAGGCTCTAATAAAGTTGCGGCATGCCTGGGATATTGAAGCATGACGCTTCACGAATAGTGTCCAGCAAGAATTTTTTAAATGCGCTTTGTAGAAGCTGAGTTATCTGTAGTTAAAATTTGAATTTCAGTGTCTTCGCGCCTTTCCCTCTCCTCTCGTCACTTTTTGCACACTGGAAGGTAGGCGCTTCTTCGCCGACCCCCCTCCCCCCCCCCCCCGGGAGCGGAGCTTCCCCACTCGCCGGAGCTAAACGGCTTATTGGCCGTGGCCATGGTAACTGCCTGACATCTGAAAGAATCTAACCAATGGCCACCTCTCACCTTGTCTACGCAGATGCGGGGGACGGAAGAGGGTGCGAGCACGAAAAAGTCGCCAGGAAGGGCTCTCCAACTTTGATGCGTGATTGTGGGTCGTCTGCTGCGTGTAGAAGAGTATTATTTGGCTCTGGTTTTCATGGCAACACAGTGCAGTGATTAAGTGAGTTAATGTGCTCTACTCAGAAGGCGTTTCAGAGAACCTTTAATGATAGCAATTTGTACTGAGTGCGAAAGTATGGGACTAACGAGGGTTTGGAAATTCAAGTTATAAAGGAGTAGCTTTAGGTTGCCGCAATGCCATCGAACGAAGGAAACTCTGGCTGTCATGCTGAAATACATAAAAAACATGTAGCAAGTGGTGTTCATAGTGATGGTCAAAGCTAATATTATTGTATTTTGCAAAGAGATGTCTTGTCGAGTGATGATCAATATTAGCTATGTAGCAAATGTACCTTTTTTTGCAGAACTGTCATATTTTCAATATTTGCTCTTGTGGTGCTTGCCCACACTAAACTGCAGTAGCTCATGTGCGGGGCAAATAATGCGTTATATAACTGAAGTTTAACTTTTTTGTGGCAGAACAGTACGCGACATCGCGACATAGCTCCAGTCACTGAAGAGATTTTTTTTTTGTAGCATAGTTGACAAGAGTGTCCCAACTCAAATGGCAAGAAAAATAGACACCAAGAATTTTGTGAGTATCGACAAGGTCAATATTTTTATCTTGAATCACTAGAGAATTTTCTAAAATGAATTTCTTATTTCTGGATCAATATAAAATGGCTTTCGTTTTCTGGTTGTTTATTTTTACGCGATTTAAATGGGACCAGGCAGACAATTTTTCAAGTACATCATTACAATGAAGCACAAGGGCATTGGGATCATTACCAGAAATAAGCACAGTACTGTCATCAGCATATATAATGAACTGAACACTGTTGTCAATATGAACTATGTCATTTGTGTATAAGTTAAATAGAAGCGGGCCTAATACACTCCACTGTGGTAGACCACAATATATTGGTAGTAACGATGACTGTTAGTTGCTAATACAGACACACTGGCTTTTATTGCTGAGATACGACTTAGGGAAAGCATGAGATTTTCCATGGATGCCATATGAAATGAGTTTTATATGTTATGGTCGAGAAGGTCAAAAGCTTTGCTGAAGTCAACAAAAAGACAGAGCGTATATATTCTGTTTTCAATGCTCTGGAATATATTTTATTTTATTGCAAGGAGCGCCGTTTCCATAGATTTGCCTTTTCAGAATCCGAACTGACAATCGGTCAGCGCCCTAGAGCCTTCTTCCAAAAGAAGTCTGCCATCTGTGAATCATTCGGAAAAGCTTGTTGCAGGCGTTTCCCAGCTTCTCCCGGCGAGCTTCGCGAAAGCAGGCTATTCTGAGGCACTCCTTGAAGTACTCCACTTGGTGCCAGGCCTCAGAGCAGAGAAGACGGCATAATCTGTCGCCATGCTTCCCTGACGGTGGTAAGAGACCTACTATCCAGAAAACTTCGTGCGGGATAAAGTGACGTTTGATAGAAACTGAGTAGAGGTACGCCTTGCATGTTGCTACAATGACGAGAGAAGTGTAGACAGAAGAATCCAGGAGAAACCACTTAAAAGAGGTACCTGATTTATAAGAAATTTACTGCATTAAGGATAGTTGCCGGGCCAGTTGGTACATGATCTTACCGAAAAACAGTGCGCTTACACGCTCTGTTACCAAGGAATAAAGCCAAGCCCGTCCCAGGTAGACAGTTCATGGTTTTGGCAACACTAAAGTGTCGTCTGGTTGAAGCGACACAAAATATTTACTTTTACAAGAACCAGTGCACGTAGCATAATCACAGAAAATATTTTTACACTGGACAGAAATACAGCAGCACAGTGCCATGACTGACACACGAAAGGCTTCGGTGACAGTGCGAGACTGATCTGAAAACCTACACAACGAACCAGCGACGGTACAGTGGCTAAATCCTTGATAGTAGTATCTAACAGCCGTCTAAATGCTCGCGTGCGCGACAGATGGGAGCGCTTTACTGCGAAGCAACAGTAAACCTTCGCCACTAGTCTAATTAAAAGTGTGCCTCATCGCGACCTCCACCAAACTTTTTTGCTCACAGTGGAACGAAGCAAGTACATGGGGGGTTCCAATAGCAACGATGCGACGTGTTAGGCTATCATCTCATCATCTTAACATAAATGATGCATGTGCGTTTGTTCCGGGCTGCCAATCAACATCGAGAAGACAAAGATGGTTATAAAGAAACAACAAAGCATGAAGCTGTCAAACCTCAAAGTGAACATCAGAAGTAGCAGAACCATCTAACCTAAACAATAATTCGAAGCTAAGCAGCAGAAGAAAATATATCAAGGCCAGGATTGAGCAAACAGAAAATCATCGAGGAAACCTAAAAGCAGCAACAAGCAATGAGAGCATACATGAGCGAAATATAAGCAGTGGGAGACAAACAGCAAGTAAGCTCTGATATGTTGATGGTGCTGTTAAGTATTCACGAGGATGAATTGCAGTGTACGCTTGGGGTCCTAAGCAGAGAAAGAACTGTGGGCACAGAGAGTAAGCAGAAACCACATAAGAAGTCCAATAGTCTCCAATGAGAATAACAGACTACGATGAGTAAAGGAACATTAGAAGTGGTAAGGAAGCTCTATGAAAGCCAAGTAGAGTTCGGAGATCTAGACCATGAGAGAGAAATTATCAGGAGATTCAGAAGTGCCTGCAGTGAACTCGGTGGGCATTCTTGTGTTTTGAAGGAGCCTAGCGATTTTGCTAAAACGAAAAGCCACATCTTGAAACTTGAAGGCTAACAAAGAGGCTTGAGATTGAATTCAGGAAGAACAGTAGGCCACAGAGATGAAAATGTTAGCAGTAACACTGGTCTGTGGCAACGCTGATTTCAGAACAAGCCTGAGTTGTCAATATTCTGGAAGAAAATAAAAGAAAATGGACCTGGTCACGGCATATGATGCAGCGAATAAATCACCAATGGTCTCTTAGGGCAACAGAATGAATTTGATAAATTTTAATGGTACAAGGCATCTGTGGCCAAAGAGTACCCTAGCACAAGTTAATTTCGTCTACTCAAGTTGAGGTCAGAGACCCATTTCCCAAGCATTTCATTCCAGATAAGCTGAGCACGAGGCCAGGAAACGGCTTGCGCACATTATATCACAACAATGAGTTTCAACCCAAGAAAAAATACAGCTAGAGATAGCTTATTATAAGCTCACTAGATAAGATTAGATTTCTTCGGAGTGTGGCATGCAGCTGGTGCAAGACATAGATACTTAAAGATCACTAGAAGAGTCCATTGTCCTGAGGTAAATGTAAACTAAGCGACGGCGATAATGAAATCCGTTAAACTCCTGCTTGAGCTGTTCAGAATCAGCTCAAGAGGGAAGTTTGCTCAGTGTGACAAAAAAAAATCAGAAGTTCACCCAAGAACTGGCATCATGGCAGTATCAGGCTGCAGGTGCAGAAAAAGTAATCCTGTCTAACAGAAGAGCTATATAGAGCACTAAGCATTTTGAGGCCAGTCCTACACTGACAGCTGCTAACAAATATTCTAAAACTGTTTTTCATTGCACAAACAATAATACCCAGTTTGTATTGGTCATGTGATTATGTTAATGAGACTCTCCTATAAATCCTGGCAAGAGCTAAACTACAAGTTGTCTCCGCTTAGTTTGTATAGCAGCAATGAAGAACTTACACACGTAGATTATTCATGTAGAAGTTTTATTCATGGTGTGACCTATGAATTTTAAATTATACTAAAATGTAATAAAGTGGAGTGCTTGTGCCTCAACAAAAAAGAGAACACAAGCTAAAGGTAATCACAAATTGCCCAAAACTTGAGTGTTTAACACAACAAAAATGAAAAGAACACCTCTCCACAACTGGAAGAAAACAAGGTGATACCAAGCACACATCTGAAAATTGTTTCTTCCAAATCCCGTCTGGTGCTCCAGCACTCATCAGCCAGCATGTCATGAAATGTACCTTAGTTCCGGTAGCTGTAAAGAGTACAGCTGTTCCGGCATTTTGATATATGGACAGTAACCCTCAATGACCATCAGGCTGAATGCTTTCACGTGACTTTTAGTAACAAGACTGCAGTGAATCGCTTAGCAAGTTATGCTGGCATAATAATGCAAACCGCTAAATCTGAGAGTTTGCTACCACGCAACTCTGAGATAACACCTAAAGTGTTGTAATCGAATGCAAAAAAAGATTGCCTATTTTATAAACAAAAGTCAAGAGTCTGCAATGCAATGGCACGACGGAAGTGAGGCAATGCAAAGGCACAATGGAAGTGTTGCAACACGGCAATAGCAGTACAATGTACACTTTAAACATAACAATAAAACATGATCTTTTATCCTTAATTATCAGAATTTAAACATCCTTGTTTTCCTTGCTTTCTTGCAAAATCAAGTTTAGATTGTGAAAGAAAGCAAAAAGACAAGGATACACAAAGTGATGGCCACACACAGTGCTCTTACTCTCAGTGTAGTTTTGAGCACGTCCAAGATCTAAACAATGGTTAACCAACTAGCCTAAACGCTGCCGTTATTCCAAAATTAAGCCTTTCACAAATTGGGAGCCCCTTTTACCATACAAGGTGTACCATAACTTGATCCAACACTTTTTTCATATTATAAAGAATAAACTCTAAAATAAACTCTGCTTGAAGATTTTGCACTAATACTTGTCTTTTTGATTCTACGAATGTAACATGCAAGTGTTCAATGAAATGACCATCTGCCCATCTTGATCATTGCTCGAAATCAGGGTATAATGCACCATGAAGGGCAGGCTCTGCTTGATTTTTATGATTCCTAATGAAGCAAGTACATGCAACTGTTCTGCTGGCTTGTATGCAGCAGGTTTGCACAGCTAGGTGAACTGTGGTTTTGCTATAAAAATTAAATGGTACTTGGGAACCGGATAGCTTTCTAAAATGCATTTAACATATATATACGGGCTTTAACAGTGCCTGGTGTAAGCAACATCAGGGGGGGTGACCACAGCGGTGGTCTAGTGGTCTGAGCATCCACCTCGCAAGCAGGAGGTGTGGAGTTCGATCCCTAGTGCCGCCGCGTATCCACCGGTGATACAATGGGTACAAGCTTTAACCTGATCTGGTACTCGGCTTATTTAGCATGAAATGCTTGAGAAATGGGTCGTTTAAATGGCCAGTTTAAAACTTGAAATAAACATGCTGCAATATATGCAAAAAAACTTTTTGTGCTCTCTCTACATGACATCAGTTAATCATATCATAGTGTTGGTAGTACACAAAATGCATGTGCGGAACATATACATGCACTTCTTTTTGTTCATATCTTACATATGTGCTGTTATGGGCAGTTATGTGCTGGGAAAGAAACAGAAAGTGAGCAATGTTGTGTTACAGCCTTTCTTCTGGTGAAATTTGAATCATGTGAAGTGCAGCTGAAAGAAATTGTTTCATACATAAGTATATTTCATGCAACACAACAAAAAGTGCACAGCCCCATGATGAGTTGTGGTTTAAACTAACAGCAAGCATTTTACTGCTCTATTTGACATATGATGCAAGTCAGTGATGCTGGAGGCACAAAACTAAATACTGTGAGGTAACTAGAGCCAATATGAGCAATCATGCCTTAAAGAGATATTTTAAATATGCATGTTCCAGAATGAACTAAAGTTATCCTTAGGAGCATTCGAGAGGAATACAGTTTTGCTAAATGCCATTTGCCAGAATAGGCTTTTTATGAAACAGTTGCAAATGTAAAGAATCTGACTTCAAGGCCTTACTATGCATGCTCTAACGGCGAAGTAGTTGCAACAAGCAATTTGTATACTACACCCCTAGTTTTACGGTGGGTCTGTACTGCACAATTTTCATTCAAGGTAGTGAAAAGTATGTGCCATAAAACAGACCTCTGCTTGCTGAAAGCAGCAAATAAATACTGGGTTTTTAAGGCAGGAAAGAAGTTACAAAATTCCTTCTGCAGGTTTTGAACTTATTTGAAAACTATCATTCCCTGACCTGCAATGATTGAAGTTTTAACAAATAACATTTCCATTGTAACATTGGAAACGCTTTCTTATTTGAGGAACGACTTTTGAAAAGCCTGTTTTTCATGGCAACTGTCAAGTAGCCCTGATAAAGAGAAACCAGTCACTACACACAACCAAGCCCCTGTAGCCGGAAAATGGCACATTTTCAACCATATCCTCATGATGTAGCTTTAAAGTAAGTGTTAAACAATACAAATCTCTTGATTTATTTCTTGATTTACCACTGGTGCATCCATACAAAGATAACAGTAAAAGATGTGGTTATCTGTACATAGTAAGGGCTTAATTGAGAGGTAACTCGCCATACAAGGATTGTATGGTACAGAGAGAGTAGGCAGATGGTTTCTTGACACTCGCAAAGTGAACAAAAGGGAAAACCTCAGGGTGCCTGCCGACGTTTAAAAAAAAAGGACCTGTTTTCGTCTGGAGTCAGCATATCCTGAGGAAACTTAAAATCTCTAAAGTGCAGGGTTGTCCACTCTTAGTGCGAACACGCGAACGCATGGCTCTGCTCTTTGGAGGGCCACTGCTTTCGACATTTCCGCACATCGAAGTGAAGTGACAGATGGCATGAAGCACCACATCCAGGTGCACCTCCTCCAGCTCCATTTTGCAGCGATAAGTGGCTGTGTCGCACGCAGTGGACCTCTAAACACTGCGGCCACATGCTCGCATGTTTGCACTTAAAGTGGCCAGCTCTATACATTCCGTCACTGGCATAATTACTTAAAAAGGCCTTGCACAAGGCAAGAGGTTTTCCAAGCACTTCATATTGCTGACTTATCGTTTCTTTCACCCTAACTCTCCCCCAACCCATCATTTCCACCTGAATCCCCCTCCTTTCCTTTTTCCTTTAATTTATCGTTATACTTTTAGCTTAAGCCCTGCACCTCCTGATGTCACTTCTGGGGACCCTTGGCTTCCACCCTCTTCCCTCCTCCCTTCTTTTTGCCTTTTCTCCGAACCCGCCCTCATTTTCTCTTTCTTTCACATTATTTTGACTGCCCCTGGTATTTTATTCTGCCATGCTGTTTAACTCCTTTATCCTAGTTTTTATGTAAAGGCAGCCAGCCATACCAAGTCACCTGTTGCAGCTGGACACAAAGCCTTTCAAGCCCACTACCTCTCCATACCCCAGGAATCTTTTTTACTGAGCTGGCCTTTTCTTTTCACAGTTTCGCAGGTCAACCGGTTAGTCCTCGTTAGCAGCCATCATGTCTGGACAAGGTTCACACTCCCCATCCTAATGGCCTTCCCATATTGCACCCTCGTCCCACACACCAGGCCTTTCTCCTCGAAGTGAAAACCTTGCTTAAACCCCACCAATGATGAAGGCTTTTCCAGAAGACAATTCCTCTTGTCGAAATTTCGCAAGCCCCCTGAGGCTTTTCCCTCCCTTATTAAGTTTGTGAGATACAAGGGATAGGTGTTCAAGCAGCCATACCACACTAAAACACATTTTTTAGTGACACGAAAGGCTCAGCACCTTTAGTCCTGACCATTCTGAATCATGCTTTGGTGACTTAGTGTGTAAAAATACTGGACATGACAAAAACAGCTAATTAGTGAGGGCTATTATTTGCTATAGGTGAAATTATAACATTCTCTTACAATAGTGAAAAGAAACCACCATCATTGACATCAATGTACAATTTGGTTGTAACATAGGGCTCTAATATGACAATCTAGTTAAACGTAAATTCCCTTTTTGCACTTCAAAACTGCATGCATTATTTCTAGAAAGCACAAGAACAGAAGTTCATACATAGAGCCAAAGAAAAGAGTACATAATAGTACAACTTATGAGGTGTTTATCAGCAACTGCAATGAGCAAGGCTATGTAACTGGTAATCCAGAGTTGCAGAAAATCAGAAATAACTGCAATTCAATTGAGACGTTGTCTGAGATCTGAGTGGAATGGCTGCCATTACTTTAGAAACAAAATGATATGGTACCAATCATACCTGAAACAGAATAGCTTCACCCTTTGCAAGTCCCGCACTATACCATGTACCAAGATAGTGCTAAAAGTAGCCTGAATCTTTCAACCAACTGTAAGCATGTGAAGTAAAATAGGACAAGTTTGATGGTTACATGGTTTCACTTCTTAAGTATAGACACCAAATTTTTGCTTGCGTGTTCTCTACTTTCAAACGATGCATTAGACATTTGTATACATGGAGTACTCTGTGGTATTCGTGTACGACTGCTAAATAATTTATAATTGAATTTCTTCTGAACGCTCTTTCGGTTTCATCAGTCGAACGATAACTATGATGCATAGTTGATCTTTAGGTCACATGAGGCATAAAAACTGGGGTATATATTTGCAGACACATCAGTTTGTGTCATTCCAGGAATTGGAAGAGGCTGTTTTATATGTCGTAGTGAATTAAAATTATGTATTAGCAAATATGTTTTTCTAGTGCATGACGTGACCAAAACAATAACTTGACATCACAGTCGTCGTCCAGTTGACGAAATCGAAACAGCATAAGAGAAGAAATTCAATCATAAGTTATTTAGCTGTTGTAGGCAAGTACCACCCAGTAACCCATGTATTCTAATGTCTAACACATCGTTTGACAGAAGAAATTGCACATTAAAATTAGGTGTTCATAGTCCTTTTAGCAACCAATGATAAGGCATGAGGTCATTATTCAAATTTTATTTGCCATGCTGTGATATCGGGCCAGTTGAGTGATTTTCACAATTCCTGACAGTTCATGCTTCTTGCTCATTCCATTCACCTGATATTTATTTTGTGCGGGGACCTTTTCTGGCCACTGCCTGTGCACAAACATCAAGGCATCAGTCACCAAGAAAGATGGGTGTTAAGACTGATTGAGAACAGAACGAAAAATTTAAAAAAAGCACAAGTGTTTTGTTTTGCTCCCAGAAGGCTACAGAATTCATTTATGGTTTATGGATGTTCAACATCACAAATCGACTCAGGCTATGAGGGTCGCCGTAGTGAAGGGCTTCGGAAATTTCGACCACCTGGGGTTCTTTAACGTGCACTGACACCGCACAATAAAGGCGCCTCTAGACTTTGACCTCCATCGAAAATCGACCACCACGGCCGGGATTGAATCTGCGTCTTTCCGGTCAGCAGCCGAGTGCCATAACCACTGAGCCAATGCGGCGGCTCTACAAAACTTCTTTCGGGCTGAGATGAATGCTTGAAATATCATCATGAAGAGTATCATGTGCGGCCACAGAAAAAATCACTGCATTTTTCATTTTTTCTATCAAACGAACAGGCAATTACAGTCAATGATTCTTAAATTAGCTATGGTTTAAAGGTTTAATGTCTATACTTTGAGTAACTAAAAGGGAGGAAGTTATTCTAGTGCCCTTCTCCCTGGCATTGGACTGACTGGTGGCTCCACTCTAAACTGTGATCAGCCCTCAATGCACTTCCATGTCAAAGTACTAAGAAGTAACAGCATCCAGCATGATGTTGCACTTGTTTGACATCAATCTATTCCCTGGCACTTCGAGGTTCCTGGACACATTAAATATCAGTCAATACCTGTACTGTACATGAAGTTCCTCATGGTGTGGTGCATTATGACAGAAAGCATGATAACTAAGTGGATAAGATAAAGAAATCTGTGGGGAAAAGGGGGCCACAGCTGGCACAGGACAGGAACAACCGGAGAGGCATGGGAGATATGTTTGTCCTGCAGCGGATGTAGTATTGGCACTGTAGTATTGGCCCGGGGTGGCCAAGTGAAAGGAGCCATGACTCAGTGGCTTGAAAATGACGTAAGAGGATTCACTGGACAAAGAACAGGAATTTATAGACTGAATGACCCTTATGTCTTACGAGTGCATGCACCTGAGAGGTGATTGCAGCTGTGGACGCAGCTGTCCATCGAAGTTTTGAGTCTGTTGAGATAACACGTTGGGTAAGCTATTCCCTGTTTTGCTGCCGAAGGAAAAATCGTCAGCGAGTGGAGTTGCTTTGCTGTTCATTGTCAATATCTACTGCTCAAAGTAAAGAAAACTAGCGTATAAGAAATACAGCATTTCATATTATGCTTTGATCAAATGCAGTGAGAATGAAACAGACTAGAGACTTGTCTTATGATGTTTGCATTCTTTACTTTGCACGAGGGGAAAATAAATTTGTGTAGAGTTGACCTACTGCTTGCCACTGTCCTAGAAGAAATGAATCCGGGTCTCAGAAAATCTACCGAGAATACTGATGCTGCATGTGCATTTCTCTGAACTGTTCTGAAATATGTACATGTTACCAATTTTTTTACAACCTGATTACTGTAATCTTTGCAAGACATGTGAGGTTGATGGACTGGGAAAAAAGTCAGGAATGGTACCTTTGGTACTTGGCACCTGGACAAACAACTGGCCACTGGGTGTCCCCAGGGGCTCTGCTACCAGGCGCCTTAGCAACAGTAGCCGATTGCCCAGATCCAAAGGAACCATGTGAATGATTACCGAAAAGTTGAGTTTATGGACAGCAGATGCATGAACACAAAACAGCTTTCAAACATTGCTTCAGTGGGATGAATGGGTCCAAGCCTCTAAACTATATCTGGTAGTACACAAATTATCACAACATCTCTTGCGCCGAATCATCCAAAGACACATTCGACATGCAGTACGAACGTGGACAGTTTGTGTTTAATTGAATCCAAAAGTTTACGCTGATCGACCAATGTTACTTCAAATAGAGACAGAAAGCGCATTCACGTTGTACTGATGTTATCGTGAACATGCGACGAGACGCAGGGTTATAATAAAAACAAAAAACCGCTTTCAAAATTTGAGAAAATGCTAACCTTCTCACAAGTTCGCTGAACCGGAGACGTTGCCGTGCGGCTGCCGCCAAAGTCACTCGCAATGCACAGAAACAATAAAAATGCAGTGCTGCTGACTTTCCTTGAACAATTTCAGTCGATTAAACTTCCAACTGTTGGCACCGACCCCACAATACACCTCTGCAAGCACGTCTAGAAGTTTGGCGCGCAGCCATGCCATTTGCCATTTCCAGAGCTGCAAGGGAAATTCATAGCGCCATTCGCATATTTGCGTCCATGCTCACGTCGCTAACGTTGCAAAGGCGCACAACGGCAAAAACATATAAGAAGTATTTAATCTTACGGTAGCTTTTTTTCGCTGACAACCTGAATGGTTTGGTATATTAAATTTTTTCTTTTCCTGTCGAAATAACGCAAGCGTTATTTCAACCCATGACGTCGCATCCGGATTGAAGAAAAGACGTCACGTCCGGCAATTATTTTGTTGTTTGAGCAATGCCTCCTGAAGAACAACATGCCTGAAGCATCAGGGGGTTTTCTGCCCACCACAGAGCACTCGTCAGCCATATGGCAGTGCTGTCCGATGACCCTCTAGCCGACGACACGGAGACGACACAGGATTTTCTTGTCACTGCCATTACAGCAAAAAGTATGCCTTTTGGAGTGTTGTTTCTTATATGCTTTGTGTGGTGTGTTTAGTGTTACCGTATAAGAAGTGACGCATCAATGACTGTAGTTGCTGGAGGGAGTAGCAAGCGAAAATGCATTGCTGTTGCGTTCGGTTTTGAATGTCCAGTCAGCGGAACAAGAAGCCTGGCGTTTCGTACAATGAAATTCCTGCCGACTTAGAACTCCGAGAAAGACAGGTCAAGATAATTTGAAGAAGAATCTGGCAGGCAAACACAACATCAAATAATTCTGCAGTTCGCAGCTTGCATTTCCAGACAAGGAAATACTACTGTAGACAGTTTGACTGACCACCAAGACTGGAGTGGACTCTTTTACCCGATCTCAGCGCTCCTAAGAGTGTTACAGGGTCTCAAGAAGCTCATCAATATCATGCTCAAAGACAGAACGCAACTTCAAAGGCCACTGGACACATGCTTGCTCTACAGTGTGAATAAAATCGTGGGTTTGCCTGTCCTGACCTGTAAGAGAACAAGGACTGCGGCATATTATATGCAAGAAGTTCATCAAACCATTGCTAACAAACCATGCACTTGACATAACAGGCAAGAACGCAGTTAGGAAGATGTACAAGAAACCTCTTTCTCTAAAATTCTTGAAACTGCAGTATAAGAAATGATTTCCGCCGCCTTCATTGCACCGACACATGCCATTTTTCCTTGTAAGTGTGCAAGTGTCTGTGCCTTCAAGCGCAGTGTTTTAATTTGCACAAGTCGCTCACCATGTCTGATACTCCCCTTGTTCCACTTGTCATTTCATCAACGTACGTGCTTGTCATTTGGAGAAATCCAGTCAATCAGGCCTGATGTACGTGTTACTCCCGTCACTGTGCGCATGTGCATCACACAGGTACCTAGTAAGCTGTGTTTCTAGCAAAAAGAATAGAGAAGACGGGCATGGATTTACTTGAAATTTGTCAACGCTATTCAAGGAGGTACCGTTCGGCGAAAGCTCGTCGGAAAAATGACCAGAAACAGCTAGCACAGCTAGGCTGCCTTGACCTCCAATATCTGCTTCACCCGATCGAAACATCTCTCGCAATGCTCCGCAGCAAGATTTTAACAGACGTGCGATTCGCAAAGTTCTAAGAACAACATTAAATATGAGGGTTGTGCCCCTGCAGGCCAGCGACTCCCCGCGGCGTTTCAGCTTCCATCCATTGAGCGCCATATGAAGCCAACTGCGTGCCGCTGACACCAACAACCACCAAAATCCTGAAACACTTGGAAGAATTTTCAAGCAGCAAATCGCAAAGGAGTCTTACCATGAACCTGCTCTAGGAAATCGTTGTTTCAGAGAACAAATCGTTGCATGTATACCCACAGGCGACCTGTGAATTAGCGCAGAAATGTTGCCCATGCGATTCAACTTGACCGCTTAGGTTTTCATTATGACGCCTCAAACAGTCTCTCAACTCCTCCATGTGTAGATCAAAGAAACAGAGAAGGTATGGCACGTGTTATTTAATGAAATGATGACAGTTATTTGCTAAAAGGTTATATTTTATAGGGGTTTAACGTCTTAAAGCAACTCAGGCTGAGGGACGCCGTAGTGAAGGGCTCTGGAAATTTTGACCACCTATTGTTCTTTAAGGGAGCTGCTGACCCCAAGTTCATGGGTTTGATCCCGGCAGAGGGGGTCGAATTTTGATTGAGGCGAAATTCTAAAGGCCCATGTACTGTGCTATGTCAGTGCACGTTAAAGAACCCCAGGTGGTGAAAATTTCCGGAGCCCTTTACTACAGTGTTCCTCATAGCCGGAGTTGCTTTGGGACATTAAACCCTCATAAATCAAACCATTCTTTTTTGTAATGATATGTAAGGCATTATTACACACAGATTACTGTGTGGTATGCTCCTACGGCTGCTAAATAATTTATAACTGAATTTCTTTCTCGTGCTGTCAGTTTCAACAGCTGAACTATGACTGTGACCTTAAAGAGAGATTGCAGGTCATGTGAGGCATGAAAAACTGCAATATATTTGGTGCTTCTACATTTGTTGTCATTCCTCTTGAGGAAGGCTGGCTTCAGCAGTGCAGTAAATTAAAACGATAAAGCAGCAATTATATCACAGTTTTTGTATGCCTTGAATGACCTAAAACCTCTGTTTGTCGTCACAGCTCTCATTCGGCTGTTTAAACCGAAACAGCGGGACAGAAAAATTCGATTATAAATTATTTAGCGGTCATAGGCGAATACCACATGGTGATTCATGCATGCACCGCACAGTACACGAGCCCCTAGAATTTTGCCTCCATCAAAATTCTAGAGGCCCGTGTACTGTCATGTCAGTGCATTGTAAAGAACCCCAGGTGGTCGAAATTTCCAGAGCCCTTCACTATGGCATCCCTCATAGCCTGAGTCACTTTGGGACGTTAAACCCCCATAAGCCATAAACCTTTCAACAAGGAACTGTCATCATTTCTTTAAATAACTAGTGCCATCTCCGCTTCTTCGACCTACACATGGGCACCGCCATATTGCTGCACTGCAGCTGCACTTCCATTTCGGCGAGTGCAAGCCAGCCTAGAACTCGTGCTGCACTTCTTGAACTAGTGCAGAAAGTGCAGTCAAATGGAAGAGACTATGATTATGTGGCCACTTCCTTTGCATTGGGTGGGCGAGTTTTTTGTCCTAGCCATTACATAGAAAGAAGAAACAAAAAGGAAACGTGGAAACATTCACTATTAAGACAACAGCTTCCACTTGTAGTCCCGAAATGAACAAAGCCTGCCTGAATATTGAACCAAGCAACTAGGCTGTCATGGATCTAGCAAATTATAATTTTGAAAGTGGGCCTCCTGCTGTGAAACTGGCAACGTTTGTGCCCCTAGAGGCAAGCAGTGGCGAGAGGCGAGAAGTCACAGACGAATGTAGATAGGAGAGGTAGCTGAACAAGGAAGTAGTTCCCATAATTGAATACACAGAAAGACAAGGACCAGACATGTTTACGTTCTTTCTTCTATGTTTGTCAATTTGCTTTCACAAGTTAGGAGTAGATGTTTGTTGTAGTTTTACTTTTTGAGGAAAATGGGGAGGCAGTTGTTTATCAGGAGACATGCAGCCCAAAAGACAGCACAGGAGTGACTCACACAACATTAGTGTTTGCATTTTGTTCCTACTGCTCTGTGTGCTTGCACCATTTGTCCCCAAATGGGGCATTGACATGATGTTATGTGGTGCTATGCTGGTAAAGCATGTGTGCTGCATGCATATGGGTGTGTGGCATTCAGATTCAAGCACCAACACACAGCTTCTAGAGCAGTAGGAATTATGGGGGCAAAACAACCTCAAGGATGTGGATGAGTAGTTTAGCTCTTCAACACGATAGCATGGCAGACGAGTTGGTGATACATAATTAAAAATTCAACAGCGCCGAAAATGGGGACTTCAAGGTTAGTAAACACAGGAGAAGCGCAGGCAAGTTGATGATACATAATTAAAAAATTAACAGCGTGGAAAACTGGGAATTCAAGGGTAGAAAACACAGGACAAGCACTTGTCCTATGTTTTCTACCCTTGAAGTCCCCGCTTTCCGTGCTGTTATGTTTTTAGCTCTTCAGTTTGCTTTTAATGAAAAAATTCTGTGCCAGGAGGTTTTAATACACGTCAGCCCACCCCTCATAAAATACTCCCTTGTGGGCCTTTGAGGTACAATTAAAAAAAAGTAATGCCCTTTCAAAATGTATAATTTGCAACTTTGCTGCAAGGTTTTCGGTGGCCCCTTCAGGGTGTTTGCCCAGAGCTTGTAGCGATTGCTCAATGTCACTTGGTCCTAAGAACCAGACCATCAACCAATTGCCCTTGTGCCTCTTGATGAGAAAATCTGAGGTAAAAATGACAATTTACCACAGCTGTGAACAGTAATGAGCTGGATGTATTGCCAGAGAATCAAGGTCATCTACTTGACCGTGGTAAGAATTTTGGGTTGGTTAGAGCATAGAAGGCTTAACATAATCTTCCATATCTTAATAGATGTGGCATTGTTGGCATGTGTAATTAAAAATTTGTTTAAATGTGTGTGGCTGGTGAGCTGTCAGCTCGGGCATGACAAAGTTGTAAGCTCAACAAGAAGTACCTGTGCTGTTTAAGCTCAGGGCAAGAGCTTTGAGCGAGGCCACTGCACTACGTCCTTGTACATTTGGATTTCGTGGTGCTCCAACTTCCTCCTTCCACCACCTCTATTAGGAATTTCGCCACGGGGCCAAGCGAAAGTGTTGTGGTGTAATTAAAGCAGTGGCATGGCCATAATGTCCATCCGAACAGCATTGCGTAAGGCTCATTTGCTGGATTGGCCTCGCAGTCAGAACTGAGGTGAGTTATAAGTGGGCCACTGTGGAAAAAGACAGTAGAGCAGCGGAAAACATGTCTTGAATGGTGGAGAGCTATAGTTTGGAGGCAACCTTTGATGCCTGTGTTGCCATTGTGGTAAAAGTTATCTGTGAGACCATCAAGGGCAGCACCTGTTCTGAACGCATCGCATAGCAATAGATTAGAACTTCAATTTTATAGCTGGCTGATGGGCATATGAATGCAGGAGGTGTATGAATCGGTTCAGACTTCACACTGAGACGCATCAAATTCAGCAACCTTAGCACTCACAGGTACAGTAAAACCTCATTAAAGCGTACCTCGTGGCACTGCAGAAAAACTATGTGCAAAGCGGCAATATTGTCATGAAGACGACAAAGCTGGCAGTGGTGCGGGAATGGAAAGGTCGCGTTATAGGCGAGTGGCCATAAAATCATCTCACTGCCATCATTCGTCACCGCTTTTTATTCGGCTGGTCGCTACGTAGCATTTGATGTGAGATGCGGGGTATCATCCCCATCCTGGATCTTCAGAGTCTTCCGCCGGCCGTGTGCACCTGGTAAGCCCCCCCCGGCTGTGCCCCAGCTCTGCGGGCCTGAACCGACCTCGCTGCTCACCCCAGCCCCGTCCTCTGCTCTGACCACAAGACATGTTGACATGACTACGCTGTGGCGACCCAAGACACCGCCCACATGTGAGGACACCACCCCCCTGCCCATGCCATTCGGTGCGTCCAAGGGCTTGGGCCGTTGGCTCCTGGCAACCTGTGATCTGGAAGCTTCGTGGACCAGGATTCATTCACACATATCTTTCATCGTGGCGGCCAGCACTTCAACCCCATGCCATTTCTGTCGTACCGTCCTCTGAACCCATCTCCACCGAGCGCATCTCTCTGTCGGTGTGTTCTTCTAATCACTATCGGGACGATCGCTCGGCAGCCCCGGCTAGTGTCACGAAAACGACAAAGCTGGCAGTGCCGCGGGAATAGAAAGGTCGTGCTATATGCGAGCGGCCCTTAAAATCATCTCACTGCCATCGTTTATTGCCGCTTATTATTTGGCTGGTCGCCACGTAACAATATGCCCAAACTGTAAGCAGCCTGAGTATATCCGTTGACCTGGTAAAAGATGATACCTGAGGCATTTCAAAGAATGTGCAGGTGAAACCTTTTGATCACATCGCTACTAGCGCATCCTCGAAGGCATATAAGCCATGTCCAGTGTCCCAGCTGCTCTATTAGGCCATATTAGGCACGCATTTTTTTCCAACTGTACATGGTTAGCTGTCTTCAGCTTCCATGTAGGCGTTACTTTCATTGGATGGCGCTTTGCCAATGATGGAAGCAACACTGTCGATACCAAACTGTGCTGAAGAAGTCTTGGACTGCAGTGTCTAACACAACACCAATCATGAAAAAAAAAAATGAGTCTTCACAATGCCTCCTCTGCAACAAAATACCTCCTGTAAACAGGAGGTATTTAGGAATACCTGCTCTATTCCGAAACCTGGATTGGGAACAGTTGGGGATAAGAGTTAATGGAGAACACCTTTATAATCTGCGATTCACAGGTGATATAGCTAAGTCACTCAGGAGATGAACTGCAAAGTAAGATCAGTGAGCAGAATGGTGGGTCTAAAAAATTAAAGGAGTATAGACACCTAAATTTCGAGTGCTTGTTTGTAATGATGCGTGAGGCATTGTTAAACATGGATTACCACCTGGTATTCTTCAATACCCACAAAATAATTTATAATCTCATTTCTTTCTCGTTCTGTTTCGGTCTCAGTTTCCACAGCCGAATGAGGACTGTGACGCCGCGTGCCTACAGGTCACGTGAGGCATGAAAAAACTGCAATATAATCGCTGCTTACACATTAGTTGTCATTCCGGCTCTTGAGAAAGACTTGCTTCAGCACTGTAGTAAATTATATCAAAAGGGAGGATTGTGGGACCAGTTGGTTCATGATTCAAGACTGAAAACGGTGAGAAAAATGGGACAAGACAGAGAGAAGCAACACACACAGCACCGATCAGTGCTGTGTGTTGCTTCTCTTTATCTTGTCCCGTTTTTCATGCCGTTTTCGGTATTGAGTAAATTATAACGATTAAGCAGCGATTATATGGGTGTTTTTCCATGCCTCACATGACACAAAAGCACTCTCTGACGTCGCCGCCATTGTTTGGCTGTTGAAACCGAAACAGCATGACAGAAAAAATTATAAATTATTTAATGGAAGTGGGCAAATATTACATGGTGATTCATGTGTAGTAGTGTTCTCCACATCACTGTAGAGAAGAAAACTTGCCACCACAATTACGTGCCTATACTCCTTTAACATGAAGAAAACCAAATGGAAAATGCTCTTGGCCATTCCCTTCATGCAAATGCTGAGTGGTGTATAATATTTTGTTACGTGGTGGCCGGCCAGAGAGGCGCGATGAACGATGGCAGGGATATGATTTGCATGGAGAGAATGGCCGAGTGCTCTGTACCGCACCATGGCCAGCTTTGTCGTCTCAGTCACAATATTCCTTTTCCCCATAACCATTGTCACATATAGGAAACTGGGTTGTGTATCATCGTTTGCGTAAGAACGTAAGGACACCGACAAGTTCCCAAGGCATCCGTTGACCACACGTCATACATGGCAAAATAACTTTTGAAAAGTAATTAAAATTCATTACTAGTTACTTTCCTAGAAATCTCACAGCAGTAATTAAATTACATCACAAATTTTGCTATCAAAAAGTAATGACATGACAATTACCTGCCTTAAGTAATAAACATTACTTCTTGATTTTGATGCTAAAATGTTGCGCATTGCATAGATTGTGCAAAATTTCTAGTTTTTTGTTTCCACCGCCACTGAGCTTGAAAATGGGCGTTGGAAATTTTGCCCCTTTAGTCAATTTGATTAGCCACTTTGCTGATATAGATGGTCTTTCTCATATCACTCTTTAATCAGAAGTACATCATTCAATGTGTAATATCGTCCCACCATCCTGGTTTTGAAGAATTTGTCACCCGCGTAAACAGCGGGAATACATTGAGTGCTTATCCACGCATCACCCAGAAATGCACAGGGGCACAGATTACTGATTGCGCGCTTTTAAGCCAAAAGCCTTAAGTGGCACATTAACGTCAATACCTGGCATTGCTGTCGATGTCCAGGAAAAGTGGTCCACAACCCCCAGTGACATCAGCAAAGAGAAAAATTTCTTCCAAGGGTGCAGAGAATTGAACCAAGGGCCTTCAGATTGTGAGGCGATCGCGCAAACCCATGGGCTACAAAACCGCATTGCTTCGTGGCAAGTAATGATTCATTTAATGTATGTGTTGCCCTAAGACTGTATGCTAATGACTAGGTGTGTCACTAGAAAAGAAGGAAGCAATATAAATTAAAAAGTGAATGTTTTTCGCCTTCAAAGCATGGAAGTAGTAATTTATTCTTGCTTTGGGGGTCGCCGCGGTGGCTCATTGGTTATATGGTGCTCAGCTGCTGACCCGAAAGACTGCCTTGATCCCGGCCGCAGCAGTCTCATTTCGGTGAAGGTGAAATGCTATAGGCCCGTATACTGTGCGATGTCCGTGCACGTTAAAGAACCCCAGGTGGCCAAATTCCTGGAGCCCTTCACTACGGCGTCCCTCATAGCCCGAGTCTATTGCTTTGGAACGTTAAACCCCATAAACTGCATCTTTGCTATGTATATTCTCATCTCCACAAATGCACTTTCACTTCATTATTAGAACTTTTGTGAATGTGGTGGCACAAATTTTGAAAAGTTCCTTTTCAAGCACTTGCAAGTTGTTTCCATATTTTTGTTTTCCATAAAGGTGAAGAGTTATGGCACGTACAATCACTCAACTATTTTTTACCGTTCTCAGATACTTTGTCCCGTTACACTTGTGCATTGTGGAAGAGCCGCAGCTGCTCTTAAGATGCTTTGTGTCCTTGCCTTTCTGCAGGGCAGCAGCGGCGTCTTTTTCGCAGTGCTCAGGTGCATTAGGGCAAAGCATCCAAAAAATGATGACTAGCTTGGCTACCATTTTCTCTTGGTCTCTGAATGCATCATATGATCAGAATTTGGCAAAATTATGGACATGTATACCAGGGAATCGCTTCAAAAAGTTATCCAGGATTTGTATTGTGAATAAAAATAGCACAAAACGCATAATTTTTCGTTTTGTGATACTGCAGATTACACGAACCAAGAACAGAACAGCAAGGTTCTACTGTATTTCTTTGAAGGGCTGTGACAGTTTTAAAGGGTGTCTAGCAACCTATAATTGCCTAGAGGAATTTCGTTTACCTGGAAAATTCGGGGAATTGTGAGGGATACCATGAAGTGGTCAAGTCTGGGAAAAGGACAGACTGAAATTAATTAACCGAGGTCTGCTGCGAGTTTTAACGATACTGTGAGTGTCCAGCACATGGTCCTTTCTTATTGGCATGACATATTTTTGCTTCTAACGAGTATTAGGCATGGCAGCCTATCTGTTCTAGCTGTCTTTTTCTTGCCTTCAATTAAGTGAGCATTGTATATACTGGTTGGTTCTGTACAGGTTACCATACTCCTCATTAAATTTGGTCTGGTGCATATGAATAGACACAACTACGTTCAAAAGAATTTTCTGTGGAATAAGCCGTAGTCATAGTAATGTGCAGAATTCATGCACTTTCAGTATACTGATGCGAGGTGCCATGCCACTCCAGTGTGGCATCAAAATCGATCTGTAAATCTTGCTCTCAGGCCCCGTCAATCTTTTGGCTGTTGCAGAAACAAATAGAGGCTAGTTTCTCTGCGGTTCGAGCTGTGATGACGAGGTCGTAAAAAGCTGTTACTTTTTGTCGAAAGCACTTGGTGCTTGTCCTGTGGCATTGCTGCAATCGAAAGGGATGCTAGTGTGCCTTCATTGGAAAGGCAGTAAAAGGCAGTGCTTCTCAGTGATGAGCAAACCAACCTTTGTCAGCCCTCTTTTTCAAGGGTTCCTTCTTGAAAGCCTGATTCATTCTTTCGCAGTACAATGAGCAGTGTATGGAGCTCCTGAAAGCATGCAGTGTGTTCCGTTTAGATATTTTCTAGAATTTTCTCAAAGTAGAGTTGTTTGTTTCTTTTGTGAAAGCACATGGAATGTCAGCACATATGGCCACCACTCTTATGAACCAATAAAAGAAAGCAAAAACTTGTGAGCACAGTTTTAACAAACTTCCAAATCTAAGACTCCGGATCAGCCAGGCACTTTTCATCTAGTGAGAAGGGAAACAGCTGCTGAAATGCCTGCACAGATTCCTAGTTGAAATGTGCCAGCATCTGTGGGTCCGTTACGGCCAGGGATTCCAGTGTGGTGAAACCCATACACAAGAGTTAAGCGGGCCATGTCCCGTCAAGAATGCTGCATCTGGAGCAGCATTCCACAGCTGGAGGTGTCACAAAGGAGTGTGGAAGGCGTCGTCTTGTTAATGCTCTCACTCTTGTTGTAGCTTATGCTCCTGTTCAGCGATTTTTTGTGTCATTAATGTTTCTCAACAATGCCACATCACGTCATACGCCTTCTCAGTGTCTGAACTGTGACAAGAACATCGCCACCGCAGCCGTGGGCTCGTGCTTGAGTGCTCGCGTCGGCTACGGGAGGTCGTGGGTACGATTCCCGCGGCCTCTGGTCTACCAGCCAATTAATCCAATTGGAACAGGCGGTCCCCCGGCCTAGTGTCGGCTCTCCAGGGGTGCACTGCATAAGAAGGATAGCCTGCGCCGCAAAATTAACGTCAAATGCGGCCACAAGAACGTCTCCACGTGGTTAAAACCCGCAGTCCAAAACTCTCGCCTTGTGCCAGTTACAAAACTTGCAACGTTCACCTCTCTAGCCTCAAGAGATGTGCCATAGCACTCACCGCTCACAAACCCCCTTCGAGCGAAGTGCAGCGGTATTTGCTTGCTACCGTTGTGGCTGGCTCACACGCATCGGCAGGTGTGCATGACGGGTTAAAAAAAAAATGGGCTTCTACTGCACGAGGTGGATTTAGGGTTGCTTGATGGCGGAACTTATCTCTGATCTGTCAAGGGAATGGTTTGGGCGAAGACCCTTCTCCCAAGCTTCTCACCTTTGATGAGCAGAGCACCATGGCGGGGGAAATCTTAAAACCCGTGGGCACCCGGTGGCACTGGGAATCGAACACAGCACCTCCCAAATGTGAGGCGGATGCTCTACCACAAGGCCGCGCATCGGTGCTATGATCTTCGCCAAAAGGCAGAGAAGTGAAAAGCCGAAAGACTGTCGTTCGGTAGCTTACAAAGTCAAGCTGTCATGTTCCAATAGATTGACCGAAAGTTTGAGCTATAAAAACGAGCACGAAACAACGAGAATTCACAGTGTGAGCATGTGTTTGAGGAAGGATCGCACATAAAAGGTTTTACCACTAAACGCACTCATCATAGTGCTTGCATGCGGCACAGCGAAATGGTGATATCGATATGGAATTCGGCAGCTGGCGCTTCTAGCCCTCGCAATAAAGAGGAAGTATTAATTTTTCCCTTTGCATAACAAACATCCAGTAGAACCCGCTGTTAGTGTTCGCGGTTGCTCCGTTTTTCCCGGTAAGTTTTTTTTTTTTTCATATGAGCCAGATAGTCCAGCTGCCACAGAAGCCCCTACAACTGAAACTCGATCGCCTATATCTATTGCATAATGATATTGTTGCATAATTCCCTTGTCGTACGTCGCGAAAGTCATCTCACGATGGTAGTTAACACCGTCCCAGAATTCGTTCAATGCGCGCGTATTGGCGACGCCGGCCAGAAAAAGCAAGACTATACACGTTCTCTATATAGGCACTTGTTCGCCGCTGCGTTCGGCGACTTCTGGAAGCACCCAGGCCAACGCCAACACACTTACAGACTATGTGATTTTTTTGTGCGTCTGTTGGCACAGTCACACCGATGCTGCGACGCTAGCGCAAACGACAGCACAAAAACGAAACTATGCCGCGGCAGACTGCACAAACAGTGCTGTACGAAATGCACTTGCATGGGTTCGCTCCGACAATTTTGTTTCTGCCATCCGCTTTATTCTTGTCGCCTGCACCTTAGAATACACAATTTCTGGATTCCAATATAGCAATGATTCTATCGGATTAATGCGGCCACCGCGACAGCAGCAAAGAAGCACACACGTACCGCATTTTCGTACGCTCCAGACATGTTCCCTCTTCATTGCTGAATCCCTTCCACAATTATCTACTCAGGCTTACCGAGACTCATCGCAGTGCGTTTCTGAAGGACGGTATTTGCTTGTGTCAGCTTTGTCTCCTTTTCCCTTATATATCATGTTCATTCTACTTGATCGCCATCCACTGGGGGCTTTGCAATCCACTACCATTTTGTTCAGTACCTCTATTAATGTTTGCTTGGATTTTGGTCCAAGCTTTATTGATATAATCGCAATACCATCTGGTCCTGTCGACGTGCCACTAGCAACCTTCTCTTGTCGTAACGCGAGCGCATGGTTGCGCTCTCTGGAGGGCCACTGCGTCCGACATGGCCACTCATCGCAGCCGAGTGGCGCAGCAGAAGTTGGACCTGGGCGCGGCACTTCGCATCATCTGCCACTTCGCTTCGATGCGCGGCCGTGTCGGACACAGTGGCCCTCCAGAGAGCGCAACCATGCGCTCCCGTTACGACAAGAGAAGAAGGTTCCCAGTGGCACGTCAACAGGACCAGATGGTATTCCGATTATGTTAAAAAAGAAGCTAGGACCAAAATCCAAGCAAACATTAATAGAGTTAGTGAACAAAATGATAGTGGATGGCAAAGCCCCGATGAATGGCAATCAAGTAGAATGAACATGATATATAAGGGAAAGGGGTACAAAGCTGACATAAGCAAATACCGTCCCATAACAGTGACATCTGTGGTGTACGTGGTGGTGATGCAGATTATAAAGGACAGGCTGCAGGTTTGGGTGGCGAACAAGGGGGTGCTATGGAGCTGCAAAAATGGTTCTGGAAACAAAGGAGGTTGGAGGACAATCTGTTTTCACTGACACAGTACATAGAAGTTGCTGAAAAGGAACACAGGCCCCTATGGCTAGCATTTCTGGATATCAGGCGAGCCTACGGCAACATTATTCAAGAGGATTCGGGGGACATACTGGGCACATTGGATGTGGAAGATATGGAGTAATTAATCTTTCAAAAGGTATATATAAAGGTAACAGAGTGCTTATAAAATCTGAAAAAAATGTGTTGCAGCATGTAGACATACAGCGGGGGCTTAAGCAAGGATGTCCTCTGTCTCCTTTGTTGTTCATGTACCTGCAAGGGTTCGAGCCCAAACTAGAGAGAAGCGGACTAGGCTTCAACCCTTTTTTCAAGCACGGAGAACGAATTAAACAGTCATTACCAGGACTAATGTACGCGGATGATGTAGCGCTAATGGCTGACAATAAGGAACATTTGCAGAACTTGATTACCATCTGCGATACAGAGGGAGATTAGGTTTGAAGTTTAGTAAGGAGAAATCTGCTGTCACGATATTTAATGATAAGGGCGGCCAGCATAGAACACAAGAGTTCACACTAGAAGTCGTGGATGAGTACAGGTATCTTGGGATGTGGATAAATAAAGGGGTGATGATGCGGTGAATGAATAAAGCTAGTAGGAGTGCAGCTGTCATGAAAAATAGGGCACTGGAATTACAATACGTATGAAGTGGTAAGGGGGATCTGGAAAGGTGTGATGGTTCCTAGTCTGACTTTCAGCAATGCAGTCCTGTACATGAGACCAGAAGTTCAAGCAAGGTTAAAACTCAAACAACGCGGCATAGGGAGGCTAGCTTTGGGGCCACATGGCAATACACCAAATCAAGGGGTACAGGATGATATGGGATGGGCGTCGTTCGAGAGCAGAGAAGCTAGCAGTAAGATGGCATCTGAGGAGCGATTGAGAAAAATGGGGGGAAAGCAGTGGGCTAGGAAAGTATTCAGATACGTGTACAGAAGGAGGAACGCGTTCACATGAAATGGAGAAAGCGAACCAAACAATTGACAAGCAAATATCTGGACAGGAGTAGGAGGGCAAATCAGCAATTATCGTTTAAGAAAAAGTTAAAGAAACAGAGTTCTGTGGAAAACAGGAATGCTGACGAAATCGGCACTGGGAACACACAGGATCTTTAAGCAGAAAATATCTATGATAATTGTAGGGGAAGCTCTGTTGTTTGAGGCCAGGATGGTAGGTTTGAGGACTAAGACATAGAGTCAGGTATCACGAGATAGATATGTTGTGCATTGCGTGCGGAGAGGAGGAAACAGCTGAACACTTGATACTTCTCTGTAAAGGGCTTCACCCTGCAGTGGTAAGCAGCGGGGCTGATTTTTTCAAAGCAGTGGGGTTTAAGGACAATGAAGAAAAATTACATTTTAAGCGGATAGAAGTAACCCAGCGAAGGTTATCTGATTGGCGGCTAAAATCAAGACAAGAGTAAAATTTCACAAGTCATGCTTTGTGGCTTGAACCACCACACGATTTAGAGAGTTCAGCCTTATCCATCCATCCATCGATCCAGTGTATTCATACTAAGGGTGGACGGCCCTGTACATTATAAATATAAGTGAAGGGCATGAGTCTTCGAAAGGCACTAGGTGAATATTGCCCACGTGTGAACTATTGCAATTGTTAAAGATGCTCTGCCTCGTTCGAAGTGCCTGGAATCGTTTACAAGATACCCGGCAACGATTGTAACTCAGTCTACATCGGAGAAACAGGAAATCTACCAAGGCGGCTAAGAGCGCTGTAATGATTTCGGCAGGAATCAAACAACCTCAAGTGCTGTGGCAGAACATGCGCAAACAGGACATGAAATTGCTTGCGATACGATAATGTGGAAATCGTTGCCACTGAAAGAAATTCGTAAGCGTGGCTGGGCCTGTAATCCTTAATACTACAGACCATGCTGAATACACAGAACAGAACAAAGGGAAACCTTCACCAGGCCTATGCAAAGTCATTGCGCTGATTAGTTAAGGCTTCATAAGCTTCTTTCATGATCGGTCCTTCATTGTGGACAAGAAACCTGTAAGGATTCCGAAATATAATCATCGTGTTTGGCATGGTCAGGGACCGAAGTTTCATCCTACCTTTAACGCAAAGTGGGAACTCCACGACCGACAAAGGGTGCCCTATGCGCCTAAGCTAACAGCAGTTGTGCCCTGCTCCCAAAATATATTCCACAACTGACGTCAAAAAGCAGGTTCGCCAGCAGGTTCGGAATCCATTTTGTGCCACTTCTCTTAAACTGCCCTACCTGAATCCACGCACTTTTTGTGTTCGCAGAAAGCACGGGTGGCAGAAAAAACCTTCCAGAAAATTGGTGTACTGCAGTGGTGTTCTGGGGGGTACTTCTGTCAGTAGGTCATGCTAGATAGCATTTCAACAGAGTATGTCCCCCCCCCCCCTTTAAAGCACATTCACTTGCCTGTGAGATTGAACTTCTTTTAAAAGATTAGAATACAGGGTATCATTGCGTAATAATATGAGCAGGAAATAAATTGCCAGTTAAGCTTTGTAGGGGGATAGTTGGTCATGCATACTGATACTGGGAAGGGCTAAATTCTAGAGAAGGGAATCACACCACATAGGAAGACAACGAGGCACGAGTGCTCAGTCTCATTATGAAATAAATTGGTTTGTTGCATATTTTCATTCCTTGTTCATGTTTCTTAACTGCTCAGACTGATATGATTTCTTCAGATCTAAGCCAACTTTCACAATAAGTCACATTGAAAGCTATGCATATAAGCAGAAGTAATTGTGAAGGCACGTTTCACTTTGCCATAAGTGTCACAAAGATACTCAAAATTGGTAAATTCATATTGGTTGGCATCAAGGAAAAGCTTTTGTTCATTGTAATAAATCTTGCTAATGTGTCGATATTTATGTATGGTACTGGTTATTCGAACGAGCTCCTCGACATGCGCATGGGCAGCCACAATTTCATGGCACTTAGGTACACTAACTTTATGCTTCTGTTAAGGTTTGTTGAACCGCTGTTAAAAAAGCTGGGATCACGTCATGGGAGCAGCTTAAAGGGAACCACTGGAACTTACAGAAGCACAATGCATCCTTCAACTGGGGCCATTGATTTTGGAGTTTAATTATTATTTTAATGTTAGATAGTTGTAATGCAGCTCTTTCTCTCTTATTAAATGAGTGGTAGACACCTTTGACGATGCCCTAAAATCTCAACTTGACAATTGAGAAGTATGATTATGTTATACGTAAAGTGTTTCAAACTGTACTTATAGATATTACAAGTTTTGAGAAAAATTTTATCAGTCTTTGGCATTGGCAAAGCAGCAAAGACTAATATTAAACATGGATCAAAATAATATTATTTTACCGCATATTCCAATATTGTCCACAATTCTTGCGGAAATTTGGAAGAGATATTAGGATGCCAAAATGTTTTAAACATTACGAATGTCTTCAAGTAGAACTTTTTGCTAGGCTTGTTGGTGCATGTTACTAAAAGAAGCGCCTACAGAGACAAGACGTAAGAAGTGACACGGGCAAGCGCTTACTGACAACTGATTTTTTATTCAGGGAAACACGCAATATATAGGCGAATAGTACCGGTGACAATAAGAGGTGGTAAACGTCACATGGTGTATAGGGACATAAAAGCAATAAAAGACTTGCATGGTGAATATGTAAAAACGATAAAAAGAGCAATGACACGTGGTGTACAGGCCACATGAAAAGGAAAGTATAAAAGGTTTTTAAAAAAAACATGAATTTCAGTTTTTTAGGCATGCGCAGATGCCAGCTTTTTACACATGTTCCAAATTCAACCGCGGCCTTCTAGGAAAGCCAGTTCACTTTCATAGAGCAATTTTGACGGGTCACTTACGCATTCCAAGCCCTTTCGTTTGATGAAAAACGCCTCTTTTAACTCACGAGCTAAGCTGTCTCGACTTATGTCTAAAACAACAGTATCTTCTAAGCGAGGCACGCACTTACATTTTTTGACTAGTCCGTCCGTCCGTCCGTCCGTCCGTCCATCCATCCATCCATTGCATTCATACTAAGGGTGGACGGCCCTGTACATTGTAGTTATAAGCGAAGGGCACGAGTCTTCGAAAGGAACTAGGTGAATATCGCCCACGTGCTAACTATTAAATTGCACGAGGATCTTGCAAATGTTAAAGATGCTCTGCCTTGTTTGAAGTTCCTGGAATCGTTTACAAGATATCCTGCGACGATTGTAACTCAGTCTACATCGGGAGGCAGGAAATCTACTAAGGCGGCTAAGAGCGCTGCAATGATTTCGGCAGGAAACAAACAACCTCAAGTGCTCTGGCAGAGCATGCACGAATAGGGCGTAAAATTGCTTGCGATGATGTGGAAATCATTGCCACTGAAAGAAATTCGCAAGCGTGGCTGGACCTTGAATCCTTAATACTACAGACCATGCTGAATACACTCAACAGAACAAAGGGAAACCTTCACCACACCTATGCAAAGTTTTGCACCGATTAGTTAAGGCTACATAAGCTTCTTCTTTCATGATCAGTCCTTCATTGAGAACAAGAAACCTGTAAGGGTTCCAATATGTAAATCAACGTGTTCGGCATGGTCAGTGACCCAAGTTTCATTCTACCTTTAATGCAAAGTGGGAACTCCATGACCGACAAAGGGTTCCCTATGCACCTAAGCTAACAGCAGTTGTGCCCTGCTCCCAAAATATATTCCACAACTGACGTCAAAAAGCAGGCTTGCGAGCAGGTTCAGAATCCATTTTGTACTTCTCTTAAGCTGTCCTGCCTGAATCCACGCACTTTTTGTGTGCAGAAAAAAATTCCAGACAATTGGTGTACAGCAACGGTGTTCTGAGGGGATACTTCTGTCAGTAAGTCATGGTAGATGGCATTTCAATGGAGTATACACCCCTCCTTTAAAGCACATTCACTTGCCTGTGAGACATTTTTAAGAGATTAGAATACTGGGTATAATACAGTAAAGCCTCATTATTTCAGATCTTGCGGGAGTAAAAAAATTGTCCGAATTATCCGAATGTTGAATTATCGAATGGACAACAAAAATGGCACATTTACAATTCTTTTATTGCATACCTTCACTTTGAGAAGAAGTCGGTGATAATCATTTGATTTTTCGCGGATAGCTGGGCGGAAAGGACTAGCTTCCGTACGTGCGACAATCCGTCCAGTGCGAGCGTGTTGCATGGAGCACCATAGCAGAACTACTCTAAAACAGCAAGAGTATCTGCGGCTTCTTTTGCAGTACGGTGCACCGGGAGTACATCGCACGGGTCATCTTCATCAGAAGCCTCACCTGCCACACCGAGAGCATCGCTGATTATCTCGTCATCGCTCAACTGGCCGGCGACGACAACGCCGTTGTCGATAGCAACGTGGTCGGCGAGCGGAAATTCGGTGGGGAGCAGGCCAACGAATGCCCAATCGTGGTCCTCTTCTGGCGTTGCAGACTCCAGGCTCTGGGATGTCTCGGGCCACACAAATCCACTGTGCCTAAAACAGCTCGACACCATTTCTGGCGGCATGTTCGCCCACACGTGGGCCAAAATATGCATCGCACTCAGAAGCGTGATGTTGTACTGCTGCTTCCGCTCCATGCAGGGAAGTATTCGTTCCAGCACTTGCTTGCGGTACCTTTTCTTAACGTACTGGAGCACTCCCTGGTCCATCGGTTGAAGAGCAGCGGTAGTGTTGGGAGGTCGGAACACTAGCCGGATCGCCTTTAAATTCGCAACGTTGCAGTGTGCGGTGCAATTGTCCACTATCAAAAGCACCTTGCATTACTTGGCACTGAAGCGTCGATCCAGCTCCTGCAACCAGGAACGAAATATCTCCAACGTCATCCATGCTTTCCAGTTTGCACGGTACTCGACGGGAAGTCGCTTGATGTTGTTAAAACATCTTGGCTACAGAGCCTTCCCGATGACGAGAATTGGAAGCCGCTCCGTGCCCGTCATGTTTGCTGACAACAGCACTGTCACCCGCTCCTTACTCCTTTTACCACCAGTGCACGGGTCCCCCTTGAATGCTATCGTTTTATCTGGCAGTGCTTTGAAGAGTGCCGATTCGTCTGCATTAAAGACGTCGTTGGGGTCGTAGGCTGCCACGTGTTCTTTAAGGTGGACGTTTTGCCAATCTTTTACGACTTCTTCCACCTCACCCCTCTCCCCGCACACGGTCTTAAAAACAAGTCCATGCCGGTCTTTAAAACGGGAAAACTAACCCTGACGCCTTGAATGAATCAATATTCATTCGGAGGGCATAGGTCTCTCCTTGCGTGATGGGGTCCCTCTGCGTCCAGCCGGCCAGGAAGGCGAGCTTCCGTGCAAGCTACACGCAGGCGTTGAATATTCAAGTATGCAACACATTTCCTCAACCCGTGGCGCAGAGTCGCAGCCACGGCAGGTCCGGACGAAATAGGCAATGGCAGGGCACGCTAGGAAATAGTTTATTATCCGAACACGAGGTAAAGCACACTGCGGAAGAATGTTCTATCCGTAAAATAGATGTTCAGTAGCTCACCAAGTCGTTGACGTCAACCGGCGTTGGTGTTCGGGGTCCGTGGGGCACTTAGGTAAGGTGCGGCAGCGAGAGTCCCTTCCCGCCGCGCGTTCCCAGCTTTTATCCCTTCGGGCACTGCCTCCCAGGCAGCAAATCGTTGCAGTCAAGCTTAGGCGTGCTACCCTCTCCGTAGAAGGCAGCGCGCTGCCGTGACGTCACGTCAGTGCTGGGGTGGAAATGAGCAGAGCCGCGGGGGTGCCTTCTCTCCACATTCCTGGTGGCCAGCGTGCCCGTGTAAGTCTTGGTCGCCGCTGGCGCGGGGGACGAGGAGGGGATACCTGTGTATCCCACAGCGTGCAGATGAGTGGTCCACTCAACGGCACCTTCGAATCACGGACAGCGGCAATCCACCGCAACAATGCTTCCTCCAGGGCTGGATGGGCAGCAGTTCGTAGGCGCTTCCGACCGGCATGAAATTTCTCGCCCTCAAAGGCTTCCACTATTTGAGCGTCATTCTCGACGTATGTCGATAGCGTGCTTCTTTTCACATCGAACTGGCGCATAACTTCTCTGGAAGCGCCGTCTTTCAGTGCCTTGAGGATCTTCACTTTGGTTGATAAGTCCTTGGCCGCATACTTCGCGTGCTTTGCCGGTACTGCCATCGTAATAAAGAGCACCACGACCGCACGCACCGACACAACACACCACACCACGTAAAGAAACCACAAAATGGCCGCTCTGGTCGTTCTCGTTTGTTGTTAACTGAGAAGTGACTGCAGTAGCTATGCATTTCCGGAATGGAGAGCGGTGTCAGCCGTTTCCAGTGATGGCGATGATCCTTGGACGATGATGATGAACTGAACGTATAGCAGTGCCACTTTTCGTACGCTGGCTTGGCTTGGATTGGAATGGATACCAGCACCATTCTTGCCCTGCCTCCAGTCCCAATTACCCGTGTGTGCGCAATTCTGCGCCGAATTAACGAAGGTTTGCTGCCATAGGGCTATGTACATTTTTGAAGGGAGGGAGTGAGGATGCTGAATTATCCGAATTAACGGGGGCCGAATTAGCGAGGTTTTACTGTAGCGTAATAATATGAGCAGGAAATAAATTACCAGTAAAGCTTTGTAGGGGGCTAGTTGGTCGTGTATACTGAGAATGGGGAGCGCTAAATTCTAGACAAGGGAACAACACCACATAGGAAGATTACGAGACACGAGTTCTCAGTCTCATTATGAAATAAATTGGTTTGTTGCAGCTTATTTATCATATTTTCATTCCTTGTTTGTGTGTCTTAGCTGCTCAGACTGATATGCTTTCTTCAGATCTAAGCCAACTTTCTCAATAATTAGTCATATTATAAGAAATGCATTAAGCAGAAGTAACTGAAGGCACGTTTTACTTTGCCATAAGTGTCACAAAGATACTCAAAATTGGCAAATTCATATTGGCTGGCATCAAGGAAAAACTTTTATTCATTTTAAAAAATCTTACTACTGTGTCAATATTTATGCGTGGTACTTGCTATTGGAATGAGGTCCTCGACATGCGCATGCCCAGCCACAAGTTCATGGTACTTTGTACACTAATTTTGTGCTTCTGTTAAGGTTTGTTGAAGCGCTGTTAAAAGCGCTGGGATCACGTCTTGGGACCAGCTTAACGAGAACCACTGGAACTTACAGAAGCACAATGTGTCCTTCAATTGGAGCTGTTTGATTTTGCAGTTTAATGATTATTTTAATGTTGGATAGTTTTAATGCAGCTCTTGCTGTCTTGTTAATATGAGTGGTACACACCTTTGACGATGCCCTAAAATCTCAACTTGACAATTCAGAAGTATGATCATGTAATACGTAAAGTGTTTCAAACTGTACTTATAGATATACAAGTTTTCAGAAAAATTTTATCTTTGGCATTGGCAAAGCAGCAAAGACTAATATTAAACATGGATCAAAAAATATTATTTTACCACACATTCTAAAATTGTCCACAATTCCTACTGAAATTTGGAAGGGAGATTAGGATGCCAAAATGTTTCATACATTACAAATGTCCTTTGACACAAAATTTGATTTAATATTGATATTCCTTTAGCTTTACAATAAATTTTTGCGTTTTCTTTACCATTCAGTTTTGAACACTACAGTAAGTCTTGTTTTCTGTTTTACAACATTTACTTATTTTCGCTTGTGCACCGACGTTCAGCTCTTCATGAGCACTACAATGAGCCTTAAATTTTATCATGTGATGATCACATGTTCAAAGGCTGTGTTCTCTCATGTCATGCTAATATATATTCCAATTCATTTTTTCAACACAGAATAACGATTACAAGCACCTTTTTTTGCCTTTATCGCTGTGATCATCAATAGCACCACCTTAAAGAAAATTGTAACTGATTTGTTGTGCTAATAATTCGTTCTGTTCACCCATTTCTCTTAATAATTCCCTTGAGAGTAAACAAGGTGATGGAACGAAATATTATAATACATAATTTTTTAACGATGTTTCAGGCAAGTTGTTTTGATACTTTGAAAGTAACTGCAGCACAAACATCCACATTCCAATTAAGGAAGACACCCATGGACGGATGCTGCAGCAGTCACATGTGTGTGTGTGAGGGAAAGAGAAACAGCTTTATTACGACACAACACGAAGCACCATGAACATCCTGTGCCAGGGTCACCAAAGCCAACTGTTCAATATCAGCTTGTCCGAGGCTGTGGGTAATGCTGTAATTGAAAGGCAATGGGCCAGGAGGAAAGGGACTGTTCCAGGTTAGCATAGGGATTGGTGCTAATGGGGCATGCAGGAAAGGCTCTGAGGTGGTAGACGAAACAATGGCCAGGGGTGAGAAGTGTACCTTAAAAAGGATGCACTGAAGAATACGAAGTTGGGGGGCAGTGAGAGGTTTGTCTGGAACAGGAAGGCTACAAAAGAGATCCTCTCATGTTGCCACAAGACGATTATTTTTTATCGGCTTTATGTGAATCTGGGTGCTTGTGCTGCAGTTGCATCAAAAGTATTTTAGAAGCCTTTCTTAGACATAACATTATTTTAATGCATATAAGGCATTATTATTGTTACTGTAATTGTTAATTGAAAAAAAAACCCTGCAAAGATGTCACAGATTAGCCTCTTCCTCGAAGAGATAGACTCTCTCATTGCACCAATGGTTTTCTGCATGATCCTGCATAAAAAGCTGATAATTTCGGTCAATGTTTCAGGCTTGCAGCAGGAATGGGATTAAGTAAACACAACATCAGCACACTAAAAAAACCTTTACCTTATGGGGGTTATTCTAGTAATAACGCTCAAAGGGCTAGAAGCAGTAGTCGCTCTCTAGCACCAGCGTGCCAGCCCTAGCAGTCAGAGCTGGGACCCCCAACCCGCGGTGCGCTAAGTCGCAACCACGGCGGGTTCGGGCCAGAGGGGACAAACACGAGTATTCTACTTGGATGAGCATTTATTGCTCCCGAGCAATACAATTAGCAGCAAGCAAGAAAGCAACCGCCGCAACGAGGGAGTGTTCCGCTCGCGTACAGGGGTGAAATGCACAAAAAGGGTGGAATGCACACAAAATGGTGGGCAAGGTTCCGCTCACCTCGCGTGGCTCCTCGCTCACGGCCCGCGGCGGTCAGTTCACACACGGTGGCCGGGCAATAACAGCAGCAGTCTCCGTGGCAGATCTGCGTCTGTGCCTGTGCATGCCTCCCCCAGGAGAACCGCGCGACCAAGCCTTCTCCTGGGATGTGGAGAGGAGGTCTCTCCGTGCTAAGAGGGGAAGATCGCTGCGGGGCGTGAAAGGAAGCGGGGGTGGCGTGAGTGCCCTCCCTCACAAACCTCCCTAACGGCGCGCAGATAACATCGCGTGATAATTACGCGCGGCTGTTACTATGGGACTGGGGATTCGCCTGTATCCCCACATCCCCCTCCTTAGAACTGCCTTACGGCCGAGAAGGACCGCGTTCACCGAGGGGTGTACCGAGTAGGGCCGGCGACACGCCGTTTAACTTTAAAACCAATTAAGAAAAGTTTCAGCTCACAGCCACAGGTGCCGTTGTCGAAGGCTGTGGATGACAGGACAGGAAGGCAGTGCAGACGACCACCATGGACGCCCGTGGAGCCAAGCACTGAAGGGGGTCGATGACCGCAGGTCCCACTTCAGAGGGTTTACTCGGCCAGGGCAGCCTTCCCGAGAGGCGCGGGCGGCAGGCAGAGTCGGGGCAAATATGCACGTTGCACAGCGTGCAGCAGGCCTCCATTCAGCTCGTTGTACTGTTCGCTCTTGGCTCGCCTTCTTTTCCTCTCGGCGGGGCCGGCAAAGGCGCTTCGACCCATTTTCCTACGGCCGCTGAGGGCTTGCGAGGCAGGCCCAGCGGGGTACCAAGCTGCTTTCGTGGGCGAAGCCTCTGCCGCGGGGAACGGGGAACTCCAAGGCGGCTTCTTTGCTGCAGCATTCGCTGTGGAAGAAAGTGGCGCCAGCTTCCCCAAATTTTCGCTCGCTCTCCTGCGGCCGACCGGAAGCTGTTTGTTTTCGGCCTGGTTGCTCGGTGGTGACAGCGGGCTCTTGGCTCTGGAATGAGGCTGTCCGGAGAACGGCCTGGCTTTGGATGTTCGAAGCAGCAACGGTCGTCTCTGCGTCCGTCAGCTCTCTTCCGGGCTCGCTGCGAAGGCTGGCCTGTGGCTGCAAGGCTGTCTTTTCTTTCTAGTTATTTTTACATTTAACATTTTTTTGTTTAAGTTAATCTAACCCCGCTCGGTCTTTTCCGAAGAGAAAGCGTGTGCTCGCTCTGGAAGCTACAGTGCAAAGTATGAAAGGGCTGTTCCATCCATATTAAGCAGGAGAAATTACTCCCTGCACGTTGGCCAGAGTTAGTTCTGCCGTGGGCGCAAGTTGTAACGAGGCGCTGGGCTCTGTTGTCGAGCCTTGCCTCTCAGTGCGGCTGCCTGCTGGCAGGGGAGGGTGTTCTCTACCGGCCACTCATTCCCTCTGTCACAGTTGGGTTTGAGATCACAGACATGCACCGGTCCGCCGATCGGTCTTAGCGTCAAGAACGCCAACCTGTAGACGAGAGAGGAAAGTTTCTTCCGAACTACATATGGACCCGTCCATTTTGACGACAGAAAAGCAGAGAATTTCTTACTGGCGTCGCTCAGGACGTGATTGCACCTCAACACCAGGTCACCCGGTTTGTAGTAAATTTCCCGGAGAGCGATCATACTGCGCCTTCTGCTGGGCCCGAGCAGTGCTCAGATTCCGGCGGGCTTTGTGTAAAGCCTCCGTCATCCTCGCGCGCACCCCGGTCGCGTAGTCGGCGTGTGCCAACGAAGCAATCGGGGTGTTGCTGCAAACCTGGAGAGTAAGTTCTACCGGGTTCGCCAGCTCCCTGGCAAGGTTGAGAGCGGCAGGTGTGTACCCAGTTGAGTGGTTCACGGTTGACCTGAGAGCAAACACAATCTCGGGGAGACAGGTGTCCCAGTCGCTGTGCGTCTCCACAAATGCAACGAGCATGTTCTTGATGTTGCGGTTCACGCGTTCCAAGGGGTTCGCCTGGGCATGGTACGTGGTTGTTCTTCTGTGCTTAATGCCAAGGGCCGCACAGGAGTCCACGAAGAGTTTGGCAGTGAAGTACGATGCATTGTCCGTTATCAACTCCCCAGGGTAGCCGAATCGTGTGAACACCTCGGTCAGCTTCCCCATGATTACGCGTGCCGTCAGCTTTCGAAGTGGGAACAGTTCCATTCATTTGCTGAAATGGTCTCTCACAATGAGCAGGAAGTGGTTTCCACTCGGAGTCCTGGGGTAAGGTCCCATGACGTCACAAGCCGCAATTTGCCAAGGACCCTGGCTATTGATCGGCTGCATAAGCCCGGGTGTGCGTCCACCACGCAGCTTGACCCTTTGGCACACGTCACACGAGCGGGCGTAGCGAATCGCATCCCGCTTCATGCCAGGCCAGGTAGCGAGGCGGCACAACTTGAGGTAAGTCTTAGGGCCACTCGCATGCCCAGCGATGCACGTCTCATGAAAGTAGCGTAAAAGTGCTCCTCTCATCGTGCGTGGCATCACCACCTTGAAGGACTCGTGTGTATCCTTCTCGGAGGGGATATATCTCAGCAGGATGCCATCGGAGTCGAGCAGATAGGAATCCATCGCGCTCACGGCATTACTAGCTGTGTTCGAGCGCCCCGCACGGACAACAATACCAGTTGCCTCCATGTGCGCCGTGGCCGCGCCGCCTGGCTCCCTGAGCCCGTCGAACACTTTTCGACAAAATGGATCCTCCCGCTGTGCCTCCAATAGCTCCTTTCTGCTGAAAACGCACACCACTGAACTGATGAATTCCAAGTGGTTCACGCTTTCGCCCTGGGAAGGCGGGTAGTCCCTTCCCTCAGGGCGTTGGGTGAGCTTCGCGGCAGTCGCGCTGCTCCGGCTGTTGGGCGCGGCGGAGTGGCCAGTGTTGTTACTTCCCACGCCATCAATGGGCGCGCGCGAAAGTGCGTCCGCCGCCACCACGTTGTTTCTACCTCTCCTGTAGCGCACGGTAAAGTTGTAACCCTGGAGGAGTAGCATCCATCGCGCTAGGAGTCCGCTCGGCTCGCCTAGGCGCCTCAGCCACGTGAGTGCTATGTGATCAGTCTCAATCACGAAGGCAACTCCGTCGACGTAATAGTCGAACTTCCGCAGAGCGAAGATAATCGCGAGACATTCCTTTTCTGTCACGGAATAGCTTCTCTCTGCGGTAGTTAATGATCGGCTAGCGAACGCCACCGGTCTCAGGCTACCTTCGTGATCTTGAAGCAGGATTGCTCCTAAGCCCAGGTCACAAGCATCCGTGTGGATCACAAATTTCCTGTTCAGGTCAGGCAGCCTCCGCTCTGTGGTTTCCACGAGCACGCAAGTGAGATGGCGTAGTGCCGCCTTTTGCTCGGGTCCCCAATGCCACTTCACACCTTTCCTCAACAATTCCGTTAAGGGGGCTTGCAGAGCTGCGCAATCTGGGATAAGCTGGCGATAAAAGTTCACCAGCCCTAGAAAGCGTCGCAGTCCGCCCATTTCTGCCGGCGACGGGAACCGCAATATAGCCCACAGCTTGTCCTCGCACAGCAAAAGGCATCCTTTGTCTAGCGTGAACCCCAACAGTGTTATTCGGGTCGCCGCTATCTGGGTCTTGTTCGGGCTCAGAGTGATTCCCGCCAACCTCAGCCTTCCCAGTACATCCCTGAG
The DNA here is from genome assembly GCF_052857255.1 of Amblyomma americanum. Classification (NCBI taxonomy): domain Eukaryota; kingdom Metazoa; phylum Arthropoda; class Arachnida; order Ixodida; family Ixodidae; genus Amblyomma; species Amblyomma americanum. Next base: position 44,899,837 of record NC_135497.1, read on the forward strand.
ATGGTGTAAGTGCTCATCAAAGGTTGCCGAATACACGACAATGCCATCCAGGTAAGCAAGAGCGTGGTGCCACCTTGCATCGCCTAGGACACGGTCCATCAGATGCTGGTACGCCGCGGGCGCTCCGACCAGGCTGAAAGGCATTCGGGTAAACTGGAAAAGTCCCCTGTGACAAGTGAAAGCTGTTTTCTCTCGGTCACTGGGAGTCATCTCCACCTGAAAGTATCCTCTGCTGGCATCGAGCATAGTGAAGTACTTCGCTCCACAAACATTAGACACGATCGAGGGAATGCCCGGAAGTGGGTATGCGTCCTTCCGTGTCACCTCGTTCAGGCGTCGATAGTCCACACAAAAGCAGGTAGTTCCATCCTTTTTGGGCACTAGCAACACTGGAAACCCCCAGGGGCTGTTTGAACGTTCCACAACGTCTGTGTCGAGAAGTTCGTCCACAGCGTCATCGAGCGCTTTCCTCTTAGCCAAGCTGACTGGCCGAGGATTGCAATTCCACGGAACAGCATCGCCTCTCTCAATTTTGTGTCTAACCAGTGTAGTGCAGCCAGGCTGCTCCATGAATACAGCATCGTATTCGTTCAGGAGCAGAGACAAGCACGCTTTTCCCTCCCCCGACAAACCGCCTGAGTTGTTCAGAGCGGGCGGGAAGACCTGCATGCCGCCGCGGCGCAGAGTGCCACTGCAGGGGGGACAGGGGGGGGTCCCTCGCGCTTTTCCTCTCGGCGCGGTCGACCGGCTGGTATGGCAGCTCGGCCGAAGGCGTTTCGAGGGGCTTTTTCGGGCGATCGTTGCATACGTCTACGCGCGTAGCATCGGAAAGCGAATGTGCTTGTGACGCTTTTGGGAGTTTAACGAACGGTTTCAGGGTGCCACATGCTCACTCCCTATATCCTCCGTTGCAGACGTCAATAACAATGCCCGTCTTGGCGAGGAAGTCTCCGCCAAGAATAACAAAACCGATAGGCTGGGGAGGTGAGCGAAGCGCTGGCGCCTCACTCGTTTCTCCCACCGCACCACAAGCCGTGTGGCACTACTCGCGTGCGCTGTGCCGCTGGCTAATCGGAAAGTGAGGTTGCTCGCTCGCAGTCGGAGTCCGTTCCGACAGAGATGCTCACATACCTCGTTGCCAAACAGGGATGCGCTCGCTCCTGTGTCTAGCAAAGCCATGAACTTACGTTAAGCAACCGTAAGCTCAATAAGCGGAACTGCCGTGTCGCTGGGTGGTTCCAAACGACAAGCCAGCGGGGCTAAGAGTTCGTGTGACTCACTGAGCACCGCTGTTGATGCCGCCAGCTGTGCAGTGTTGCTCATCGGCGGCTCCGTTAGATTCCCGAAAGCACGTGCTCTCGGTTCACGGGGCTTCTGCATTCCCAGGCGTAGTGCCCTCGTTGGTTGCACCGGTAGCAGAGGGTGTTCGGCCGTTGCCGGGCGGGGCAGTTGTCGCCTCGCGCCGGTTGACCGTTCCTCCCTGCCGGGCGTACCGTCGGAGTTTCCCTTTGCTCTAGCCTCCCCGGATCGGTATGTCGGTCCCGATTTTGCGTACCTTGGCCAGGTGCAGTGTGTGCTGCCCGCATAGCATACGTGTACGGGTCGAGAGCTCGGTCAGACAATTCCCAACCATTTCTCAGTTGCCCGTCACTGAATGCAACCGTTTCGGCACCCAGCGAACGAATGCGAAAAGTGTCTCCGTTCCAGCGATACGATAAAGTTCGTCCATTGCCCTCATGTACTCAAGCAAGGATTTGTCCGGATGCTGAGTACACAGCTCCAACTCGCGCCACAGACGACGGTTGTAATCTGCGGGCAAGAACTCCTCGCGAAACCTCGCTCGGAACTCCTCCATTGTGCGTGACCGGTGGCCAGTGAGGCGGAACAAGCAGGCAGCCTGATCTGTCAGTGAGACTGGCATGACACGTGCCTAAACCTCGCCATCGGTAAGCCCCGTCGCCTGCTGGCAGTTCAGCATGCGATCCAGGTACTCGTTGGCGCTTACAAGATCATGATAGCCACCATAGCTGGGAAGGTCCACCCGTAGCCTCGGTCTCGACATTGGAGCGAGTGTTTGCAGGTTGTTCTGCACAATACCCGTGAGGCTCTCTATGAGGCGCAAAGCATTGCGCAACACAGCCTCTTGGGAGTTGGCCTGGCCAGGAAGTTCTGGCTGAGGGGCCGCGTGGGACGAGCAAGGCTGCGCAGGTTGCACCGTGCTCTCCGTACCTGGCGGCATAGCGCTTGGCGAGAAGTGCCTAGCGTCGCCGCTCGTCTGACCCAGTGTGTCGCGTGAATCACCGCTCGGCTCAAACGACATTAGATCGCAGGGGCTAGCGTCAGCCTCTGCCAATACGCCAGCAGTAGTTGTTACTGCCGTGTCAACCTGTTGCTGCTGAGATGCCATATCGGACAACCACAGCAGGGACTGGAAGTCAATCCCGCTGGCCACCATGGCTGGCCTGTGTGTCGCCAGCCGGTCACACAGACACCTGGTTTGCCACACCTCTGGCCACACATTGGGCACCAAGAATATGGGGGTTATTCTTGCAATAACGCTCAAAGGGCTAGAAGCAGTAGTTGCTCTCTAGCACCAGCATGCCAGCTCTAGCAGCCAGAGCTGTGACCCCCAACCCGTGGAGTGGTAAGTTGCAACCATGGCGATTTCGGCCCAGAGGGGACAAACACGAGTATTCTACTCGGATGAGCGTTTATTGCTCCCGAGCAATACAATTAGCAGCAAGCAACAAGGCAACCACCGCATTGAGGGAGCGTTCCGCTCTCGTACAGGGGTGAAATGCACAAAAAGGGTGGAACGCACACAAAATGGTGGGGGAGGAAGGTTCCGCTCACCCCGCGTGGCTCCTCGCTCACGGCGGTCAGTTCACACACGGTGGCCGGGCGATAACGGCAGCGGTCTCCGTGGCAGATCTGCGTCCGTGCGTGTCCACGCCTCCCGCCAGAAGACCAGCGGGCCCCAGGAGAACCGCGCGACCACGCCTTCTCCCGAGATGTGGAGAGGAGGTCTCTCCATGCTAAGAGGGGAAAGAGGGAAAGTCTCCGCGGCAGCGTCGCTGCGAGGGTGCGAAAGGATGCGGGGGCGGCGTGAGTGCCCTCCCTCGCAAACCTCCCGAACGGCGCGTGCATAACATCGCGTGATAATTACACGCGGCCGTTACTATGGGACAGGGGATTCGCGTGTATCCCTACAACCTGGTTTAATATATCTTCTGAGGCTCTCGAAAGGGAATCTGGCCAGGTTAGTGCAATTTCTGGTGAAATAGGCCCACTTCACTGTTACCATGGGTTCATTATGCTTTTGCAAACATTGATATTTTTGATTGATGAGGTTCAGGAAAATACTGTATTATAACCTGCAAAGCTTCTATATGAGTCACTATTCAAGGGAAGGCAAAAGAATGCATTGAGAACTAATAAATTTACCTGTTATTGATTCCATCACAAATACTGGAAAAATTCTTATCTGAATGCATCACAAAATTTTTTAACATTCTCTGTTCTTTCGAATCGTCAATATCGCTATATTACAGGAAAGGGCATTGCTTTAATTCTTGACAAATTTACAGATGCGCTGTATTCGTCATTTGAGACATTGTTTAACTGCGCTTTCTTTCTCAATGTTCAGAAAATCATTGATGCGGTGAGCTATGAGAATTTACCAAGCAAACTGTACTCACTTGGCTTTTAAGGTCCCCTTTTCACTATCCTGAAGAATTTTTTGCATGATCATTTATTATTAGATTAAATAACCAAACCGAACCTGGTGATAAACTGCCAATATATATAGGCAGGTAAACCACTGGAGTCTATTTCACCGTCTGTATTCTTTAAAAAATTTAGTAACTAATGGTTTCAGCTCAATAACTTAAGGTGCTTGGTCCTCCAGTGCATGGACAGTACAGTTTTGCTCACAGATCAAGCACACTTTGAGACAGCAATTCATTAGTTGCAGGAGAACGTAAATTGTGTGATTAAATGGTTTTCTGACAATGGAATTTCAGTTAACACACTAGAAAATTATCTGTTTCAGGAAGGCTTATATATAGAGTGGTATTTTTACTTACCCATCGTTCTCTCTACTACAGCTGTATACCAATAGAACATGCGAACTGAATCAAATATCCTGGCATATTCTTTGATACTATAGTAGTAGTTTATTATGGTGTGACCACTTCATTTATGTTTGCATCACATTACGGAAGATTCCATGGTTGCTCTTTAATGTGAAGTTTTTCGCTAGTATCTATGAAGGAAAATGCAAAAATTCAGACATAGCACTCTTAGATAAGGTATTACAATATTTGTTTCATGTCCTTCACGACGATATTGCCGTGTGGACAATATAGCTTGAAGAATGTTTGAAATGTGTTTTTAATAGCTAGCCTATGTCATCAATTGCTCGCATCTTCCTGTTTCTAGGTCTTACATCTTTCCATTGTCTTCTTTTACAAACAGTTACTCATCAGTGCTTTTAGAAATCAAACTTTTAAAAAAAATCTACTTCTCATCGAAAGTTTCAGAACTGCAAAGTATAGGTAGGCACATGAAGACAACGCGCTGGCTTATATGTGCCTGACAACTTTGATGGGTCACCCAATGAGCTCTTTACTGTGACATCTGTGCACAGCCTGAAGGTGCAACTGAAATTGCTGTATTAATCTTCAACTTTTACTGCATTACCACTCGCAGTCTAATGACAGTGAAAAAGCCGCTGTTGTCTGTGTGCAGGTGTATGTGGAAGGTAAATGAAAGTGCCTTTCCCAGACTGCATCTTCGGAAAGAGCATAGATAAGGTGAGACTGAAAATGTTTAACCATGGCACATTACAAACCATGTCATGTAAAAGCAATTCTACTTGATAGCACACTTCTTGGGAAATCACATTCCCACTGTGAGTGCACTATGATCAGTTTGACTGCAACATTTCTAAAAGAAAAAAAAAACTGTGCTTGTGTTGTGCCTGGGATAATTGTTTCTAGTACCTTTTGCTTCTTTTCATTCTTCTTTTGCTTCCTGTTGCAGTAATTATATAGTCTGCCTTATCTGATGTATCTACAATCTACAATTGTCAGACTGGGAGATGAATAGGAAAGAGGTCTGGGTACATTGTCAGGCATATCATGCCTTTTCATCAATGTATAGACAGGACGAGTGATGTACATTTTATTTTGTTCTGCTCAATAAATGACCTGATTTGAAGCTTTGTACACAAGCATTGTTACAAACATATTGATTTATGATTGACACATACTGTAATCTGGGGATTTAAATTCTTCTACAGGGCCTACTGGCACTTTTTGTGCTGTCTGCATCATTTTTGCACTGAGCTCAGGTTCATCTGATGTATATTCTTCCATGCTTCATCTTTAACGGGGTACAATGTATGCTTTACATAGTTTTCTTGCCTCAGCGGCTTTGATAAGAACAAATGTCAAGAGCTTTCAACCTGACATCTTAATAATAAGCAAATTATTTCTACTTCTATTTAATGAAAAAACTTCATCTTTGTGATGCCCACGTAATCAAATGGCCTATGTCCCGCATTACAGTTTAATCCCTACTGTAACTTTCTGCTTGATAAAAATTCCATACTTTTCACTGAAAATGAAATGGGTCCTGTATTTCTACAGCACTTACTTTAAGGAGCTTTAAACCTATTTTTTTCTGCGGTTGACAAGATATGATATCAGCTCGTTAACGTGAAATATAATTTGCCTTCACCGGGTAATTGCCATCTGGATTTACATACACGCAAGAGAAACATCCTAAATTGAGAATTTGGCGTAGTTGCAGCTCATATGAACCAAGATCACCCAGTCTCAACCAGAAACCTGTTGGCCACAGTTTTAAACAAAGAATCATAGTTGTTTGCTAATATGTGACGGCACACCTTCTCTTCCAAAGCATTGTCCCAGCTGGAACTAAGTGAATCTAAAATCAAAACAGGTGCACCTGAAACTCAACGGCAAATAGTTCCAGTTAGCGACTTAATAGAAGATGAAAGCTTCTGTCTTGGCCCAACAGTAGGTCAACTTCATAAGCATGGCAGATTTCAAATGGTCTCCAGCTATGGAAACCACAGGGTTCTATGTGGTCTCAGCTGGGATATGTCAGATTAAACTGTCTACATTTTCAGTTGGTACCAGTCAAAAGCCTGCAGGGATGCATTGCTGCAGTGTTAAGGCTTCTGCTGTAATCTTTCTGTGCGAGATGTGTCCTAGTTTTGATTAGTTCTTCTTTTATAAGGAGTAGCTCTTAAAGAGACCTTTTTGACACCGGCTGAACCTCGAGAAAGAGTAACAGGGAATACACTTTAGTGCCCGTGGCAGGAACTGCTAGAGGAGATGGGTGGGTATGCACTTGTAAGCGTGGCTGCAAGCCATTCTGGCCTATGCGGTTTCACCCATTTGGGCACCGTAAACTCATTGGGCTGCAGCCACAACGGGAATCATATTTTGAAAAATCTAAAAACTCATGCGGATATTATGGTCAGCTATAATTAACTTTTCAATAAATAAGGCCCGTTACTGTAAATGGCAAAAAATTAAATCATATATTAGATTACCAGCCTGCTGGTTAAATAACACATGTTAGTTTATTTTGATGCACTCCTCGGGCCATAACATGCTGTTGTGCTCAATTCTACTCCCACATTAGAAGACTGATATACACAGGAACTGACATTAACATGTTATGCCTAATTTGGCTACTATAAAGATATTTAGCCATTCCAGTCATTTGAAAATAACTTGCACGCCACCAAAAGTGAAGATTATTTCATGTTTCTTGACTGGTATATACCAAACTTCAGGCAGGTTTTGCTCTCAAAAGCGGTACCCGAAACACACTGCAACATAACTTGCGCCCCTTTGTGTCTCTGAGTAGCTAGGAGAAAAAAACTGAACTTTACTTGCTGTTCAGTTTATTTACCTGTCTGCAGATAATGTATCACCATTTGGAGCTATAGCAGGTGTGCGGGGGTAAAATGGATGAACACATAGTACGCAGGTGAGCAAAGTTTTCGGAGTGCCAGAGTGGCCCTTTCTAAAACATATAAATAAAAATATTAAGGCACACACTGTGTCAGATAAAATGCTTGTAAGTAAAGCCACACAGATCTACGAGCGCAAAAAGCCTCAGCAACATGCCCCTACGGAGGCAGCTGGACTGACATTTCTTTACTTGTCCCGCAGCACATCACTCCAGTGCTGGGGCATGCTCAATACAAGAGAAACAAGTAAACAAAAAATGTGTTCCAAAGAAGATAAGAATGAGTACCCAGGTAATTAGCCAATTACATGCTACCAATTGTAGCAATGCCTCTTGAAAGTGAATGAAATCATTTGCACAGCTTATAACAAAACTTGATGGCTCAGGAGGGGGGCAACGACAAATGCGTCGGTTCAAGTAACACAAGGGGCTTGGTTAAGGTCATGGAAATAATTGTTGAAATAAGCTCAGCTAGTGTAGTGCAACCAGTAATTGAATGTCGGTATGAATAAAAACAAGAATGATCAAATATTCAAAAGATTCCAAATGCATTTGAACTGTACAGTGCAGTCAGTTGTGGCAAAAGGAGTGTGAAAGAACAATAACCCTAGCAACACTCATGACATACAGAACAAATGCCTTTCTTCTGCACAGCTTCAATATAAGCTTCACAGGATTTCACGTAATGCAAGGATAATCTCGTACAGCACGAATTATTCATGCTAGCCGCACCTGTGCCTCTAAGGCACACTGTTCCACTTGAACGCTAATATTCAATAATGTTATCACACCACTGGTTCACTTCAAACTTGCCGTGCCTTGACACAGGTAGGTACTGGTGAAGTAAAGCTATGATGAAATTGAATCGCTGCTTTTAAGCTACTCTAGAAAGGTCATGAAGCACATATATATTTTTGTATTTGGTCTATACAGTGCTCAAAATTCCCAAGCAGGAGAAGCATGAGCATAAAAACTGTAAAAAAAAGCATTACACATTATAACACAATGTCTTCGATTAGAGCCATACTCTCATGATGCCCACAATGCCTTTTTGCTTTCTTCTTGATGCTCTTTCAAAAGATAAAAAAGAAACAAATGAAAGAGAGAGAGATGCCAGACCAGAAGACTTTTGTCAGGCTACAAGCAAAGACAAGAAAAAAACAACTGTCTGTCATACCCACACATACCTATTCTTTTACAGGTGACATGCTTGATATCCGGTATCAATGGCTGATAGGCTACCTCAGGTTGAGGTAGCGTTGGCTCAATGATGGACGAAAGGAGATGCAATAGCAGCGTGATGATACCGGTGGGGTAGCTGTACAGTCCTTCACTGCGGACGCATTTGAAGAAAGGTTGAATTAGAGAGATGCTTTCGTAAATGTGATCAAAGAAGCAACATCCCATTACAGCCTCTAGCGGTTCAGTCCAATGTGTTCAGGAGTGGAGGCTAATGAGTAATTACCTATGATCCATTAGCTTGCATAAAAATGGTTTAAAAAGGCAGTCATATTTTCTTTAGAACTATTAATCGCGAATCACGTTATACTGTTATCGCTTCAGGCTGAAAATGGGGAATGACATTCAGTATATTGAACGTAATTCAAATAAAACGACAACGTACCTTCCAGTGTGCCATTACCTCAGGTGCACTGTAATGGAATGGTTCTGCTATTTTTAAACGTAGTTTCGTTGACCAAAGGTATTAAGAAACGCAGCACTTCATACGACTGCGACATGGAACCGGGAATTTTACATATCGAGTAAACACTCAGGCCGCAGAATCAAAAGACGCACGCCGCTACAAGCACTTTTCCTTCCAATGGTCTACTTTTTACGCGTTGCTCCTGTACAGTCAGAATAACGAATCAAGCTGCGCCTGAGTTCTCAGCGTGCAACCAAATTCTATCATATAACTTATTCGCAACGATGCTGACGCAAAGAGCGCAAGGGGGCGAATCTAAAAGGCGCATCGCTGACACGCGAGCGTGTCAAAACAACACCTATCTGCAAGCGATCGTGTCGTGCTCGCATTTCGCACCTCACGGCGAACAAGACGTAAAGACCAAGCCTAAATGCATTCGCAGCCCTCATGCATCCCCACGACACACCACAAAAGTCATTTTACAGTTCTGTACTTACATTCGTCTGCAATCATGGTAAGCCGTTTCTCCAACCGGGCGTCGGGGGCCGGCCGCTCAGGCGTGGTGTTGGGTGCGGTACGTCAGAGCAGTTTTTGAGAACTCCATGCACGTAAGAACGTCTTCCGCAGCGCAGGGGCCATTTGTCAGCTTCCGAGTTCAGCCACACTGCCACAACATTAACGGGGCCGCACATTCAACAAAAAAGGCTGAAGAAACCAAATCTCGACACAAAGACTCTATTAAAGCGTACTAAAAGAGGTAGTGTAGCACACGGCCGATAGTAAGCATGGGGCGCTCAACCTCGCAACCGGCGAACGAAAAAGCGGCGCTGAAGTCGCAAAAACTAAAACGCTTTAAAAGAAAACTGGTAGCATTATATTTTGCCAAATGCGTGGTGCAATAAACGACGCTACATTTTGTTTGAATTACGAAAGCAGTTGATGGTTAGTGATCTAGTAAAAAAAATGTGACTAATCGCAACCAGCTGTTCCTGGCGGCGCTGCGAACGAAAGCTTTCGAAAGCGTGGCGCGAAGTAGCTGCAGGCGACGCAGCTGGGCCCAGGCAGAGAGCCGCGGTCGTTGCATGGCAGCACTATCTGATTCTAAGGCTTTAGCTATTTCACCGTAAGGCAGCGCCGCGGAATCGGGAGTGATGATGTTGGCCAGCTCCACTGGTTTCGGTTTTTAAATTTCGCATATTGCGTGGCTTGCTGTACCATCGCCTCTTCTAGCAAGATGCCTGCAGTGTGCGCCAAAAACCTGCTGGCCTTACCTTTTTCTCTTTTCTCATTTCCACTTTAGGTAGTAGCTAGCGATCCTTGTGGCGGCCGCTTGCAACATATGCCCTCATGCGCACATCACCGCGAGGTCTTGGCGCGCCCGTGCCGTAGCAGACGACGTCTCTGCGCCAGACGACGCCTTCCGCGCGTTTCCGACTGTTTAAGCAAACGAAAACAAAAGCGATACGTGCAAAAAACTAAAATTTCATTGCAAGTGGCCAGAACACAACGACTTCGCTCAAATACAATTGAATAGACGGGTCGCGCCGTGCTTGTCGAGCAGCTATAGCAGCGCCGCCGATGCCCGCTACTGGCTGCTACCGCCGCGGCGCCTCACCACCCTGACCAGCCTCCCGCAATGGCGCAGATGATGGAGGAAGGAAAACTAATTTTTTTTCCTTCCTCCATGGCGCAGATAGAAAAGTAGCTAGCGCCATCTCTTAACAACCGTCCGCAACTTAGGGCACGGCGGCTACAATGGGTGAGCGAGCGACGCCGCAGGCATCTTTCAAGAGGAGGCAATGGCTGTACTCTGCACAGCTTAAAAATGAAAATTCGTTTTGAGGAAAGCAAATGGCTCAGTGACAGTCTCACTTATCTCGCTGGTCACCCGATCCGCGCGGTATAAAGAAGAGAGTGAAAAAAGAAAGGAAGAAAGAAATGCCGTAGCGGAGGGCTCTGGAATAGCACACGGGCGCCTTTTGCGTTTCGCCTCCATTGAAACGCGACCACCACGGTCGTGCCTCATGCCATTTACTGTACGTGTGTGTACCCTGAGAACGCGAGCGTCCGTGCGCCGCCGCAGAGCGATTTGCGAAACAGTGCAAGCCCGCGCTGCCGCATCGCCTCTGCTTGGTGCGCGCGTGCATCATGCCATTGAGCGCCTTGCACGCTTTTTGCTCGAGCAAGGCCCGCTGGCAGTCTCGCTGCCGTGGCATTTTGTGCGCTACCTTAATTATTGCCGCTGCCTTTCGTGGTCTTCGGCTCTGCATCTCGTCCTCCCCACAATATGCAGTATTTCTTGCTATTCGAAGGAGTGCGTGTAATCATGAATCAAGGGAAAGGAAGGCATTATTTAATTAACGCTGCTTACCACGTTGGAAGTGCAGGCATGGAAACAAAGAAACCAAAACGTGCGTGCGCGCACGCACACACACATACACACACAAACACGCGCGCGCTCGCACACACACACGCACGCACGCACACACCAGTATAAGCATCTAGCTTCTCGTCGAGCAGTGCCTTGAAGGATCGCCATATACGTTTATTACTAAGTAATATCGCCAGAAGTTGCCGACTAGAAAAAACAAGTCAACTTTTAAAACAGCTATCAGTGACGGCGAAGAAGGGTCGAAAATGTTACGGTGAGGGAGAGGGAGAAAGTTTTAGGGATCGAGTAAAGGTGAGAGAGGACAGGATAATTTTTCAAAATAAGAGCCAGGGTGAGGGAGGGCCATGGATTCAAAAGTGACAGTGATGGAGGAAAAGTAAATATGAGGGCATTTCCCCACCTATGGTATCAACACAACACTGCTGAACATCCACGCGCAGTGAAACCTCAAGGCAATAATTTACAGATCACCTACACAAAAACATTTTTCCTGTGAATCCTTACATGGCTATAGAGTACGAAGAACAACTGGTTTGAAAGCAATAAGCTAATAATCTAATTGAGATACGAAATGTGGGTCGAATAAAGTGATATGGACTTTCATAATGCCGTATGATGCCTTGGCAGCATAAATCATTTTGAAGTTATCAAACCAAACCGAGGCCGACTAGACACAATGGGTGGTTTGTGTCAGGTTCCAGAAAATGTTTAACTGATAAACAGTCATTCATTCTGGAGGCGTTCCACTGCATGCCCAGCAAACAACGTACCTCCCCAGGTGCGCCCAGAAAGGATGGAATGTCTCAGTCCCAGTAAAACATTTATCGAACATTTCCAGGCCGTAGAGGCAGGACACAGAAGCACAAGCAAAAGGGAAGTGCGCCCACTAATGGCCTGGAAACGTTTTCTCGAGGGTGTTAAGCAGAAACAAGAATAAATCATAGCATTTTGGTCCCAGAAAGGTAACTGGGAGAACGTTTTTAGGACCAATGCTTTTCAACAAAAAATACAAATTGACACCTCGCTCCATTTTCTCTCTCTCTCTCGCGCCAAAAGCTACGGGCAGAGAAGGTTTCGCTCTTGCACTCGCCGTTTTGAGAGATCAAACAGTTTTGCTCGAGCAGCCGAAGGAAGCGCATTTCACCCCGCATCTCTCTCGTGGGCAGTCGGCTCCATTCTGCAGGCGGGCAGGCGACGGCGGTCTGCCTTTTCATCGCACCGCCTGGAGCGGCGGTCACCAACGTGCCACTCTTCCATAGTGTTTCCAACTTCAGCACGGTGCGGAGGTCTCTGCAGGCATCTCGAACTACCAGCAGTCCTCGTTGCGCCGCTGTCTAGCAGAGGCGCAGTAATTGCCTCCCGTCGCTCGCCCCGCTTCCTCGCTGGACGGAAGCCATCTTGCGCACACGTATTCGCGCAGCCCCTAGCCGCTCGCGCGCAAGCCCCAGCGCGCGGCAGCTCTTGCTCTCATCACTGGGCTGTCGTGAACTTCGTAGCTACGAATTCATGGCAGCTTTCCCGCGCACCTCTGCGTGCCCACATATTTCCTTTTGGAACTGGTGCAGCGGCGCGCGGCACATCGCAAGTCTTTTGCGCAGCTTCACGGCCCTACACCATAATGGCGCTCTTACAGGCGTCGTCCGCGGCAGCGGATTTCAAGGCAATGGGCGACTCCTAGCGCGCACTCTGGATCCCTCAGCGCTTCCGATGACTGTGGCGTGTTGTTGGTGCGCAGCGCGGCCGTCCACTGCGGTCATAGGCGGTAGAGATCTTCGGAAGCCCGCCAGACTCTTGCTGCGAGTGCCCATGGATTAACCTGCTCTACCTACATTGCCGTCCTGTCGCATGCAGCGGTATAGTTTGTGTTGTGCTCGCGTCGCTGACTTTAAACCAACCCCACAGGATTACTTGTGCCTTGATCCCCTTTATCTCGCCTCCCACGCCGTATTGTGCCGCACGCGCGGTCTGCTATACCATGGGTGCGGCGCGACAGGGCTCCTACCTCAAGACGTCCTCCCTTTCCATTCGGCTCCAAGCAGTCCTATCTCCACACCTAGTCACAAGAAAATAAAACGGGGGTGTAACGAAGATGTAAGGCGTATGCTTGAGCGTTCGCTGTGCCGTGAGAAGGCGCAGGACAGAAGGCTGCGTTGAATTCATGTATATAGTTGCAGCATTTTATTTCATCCCCGGGTTTTCGTTGGCAACGTCGTCAAGGTTTATGCTCGTTTTTTTTTATTTTCGCCTCGTAGAATTAATTTTTTTCCTGTTTTATAACACGCTCAAGCTTACTTCGAGGCTCGTGCGAGAGGAAAAACCATATGGAGGTTTCACCTTGCAGAACATCCGTGACCTGAAAGCGCGTATCTGTATCGCACGCCCATATCGTCTTTTCTTTTGGCACCCAGGTTGCTCTTTACATGCGTTTACTTTTGCGTGTGCATATATGTTTTTGTACCCTTTAGAATGTTTTGCTTAAGGTGCATCAACATTCAGCCTGTATTATGTTTTTATTGCTTTATTTTTTCAGATTTCTCAGAGCTAGAGAAAAATTTGACCACTATTATATGCTGGTGCCGTAGTGCTCCGTACATTGTGTGTTAAATGGTGCATACATATGCGTCTCCTGTTTGTATTCATTTAAATGCAAAAAGCACATCTAAGAAACTGAAATTACATCTGTATTGCGCTGATAGTTCCTGTTATATGGGCGGGATCGGGCGACTTTTTGAATTCATATTTCCTTTGTGTGTAAAATTTTTCCACATTTCATGTTCTTGTGGCGGGAGCAGCGCATCACGAAACAAACAATAGAGAGGCGGGAATCAATGCTGACTAACAACCATATTTTTAATCCACGTTCGATCGAATATATATATATATATATATATAAGTACAGTATTACGACAAACGCGACTGTTCGTTTTAAAGGTTTATTGTGCCAACAGTTTCGGGAATGGTATTCCCTTCGTCAGGGCAGGCTTACAAGCCTGTAAGCCTGCTTTGTAAGCCTGCCCTGACGAAGGGAATACCATTCCCGAAACTGTTGGCACAATAAACCTTTAAAACGAACAGTCGCGTTTGTCGTAATACTGTACTTACACTTGTAAACTGGCGCATTGGAACCCCTACAGAATATATATATATATATATATATATATATATATATATATATATATATATATATATATATATATATATATATATATATATATCTTGCTCGTGCAATAAGGAAAGAACAGAAGCATGACAAACGCATAAGATGTATACATGGTAAAAGATTAGGACAACGCACGCAGATAATCAATTTCGCTGTCACGAAACGCTATCGAAAGTATGCTGACGCATATACGTCACTCTTTTGTCGGATGTTGAAGGCTTCTTCAATCTCCCTGGTCCGTTGATCAAAATATGACGTGATGACCATTGTGTTGCTAAGCTGCAGGTCACATTCATGCTGTCTGCAATGTGTTGCTAATTCACTGCTAATGGCGCCCTTTAGGGATCTTTTGTGCTCTCGAAGCCGTTCATTCAAACAGCGCCCTGTTTGACTAATGTAGGTGCGTCCAAATGACAGATGTATTTTACAAACCCTCTTTTCACACATTTCACACGTTTTTTTCAGATGATTTTTCTTTCATTGATATTTCTTTGCTCGCTGTTGACTTTGGCGCAAAGGCTTCTTAATTCGTTGGGTGCTGACATGAGCACTTTTACACCAGCTCTTGCGCCTACCTTTTTGAGACTGAGGGAAATGTCATTACTCTAAGGAATGACCACGTACGGCTTCCTTTCTTGTGATGTGGTTGTGACATATTTTCTGCCTGTAAGTGCTGGCAGAATCCCTTCTGTGTGCCTGAAATTTGGCACATATGCGCGCTTATGTTCCTGAAGTCTGCATGAAAAAGAAGAAATACTTTTATTGAGCCAGAGCCGAGAAAACTAGCATTAACCTTTTGGGGCCGTCCCTGGGACGCACAACTTTTTTGACACGGCTAGTTGTGGGACGTTTCTTGGATGTCTTCGGGAAAAATGAGTACCTCCTGGGGACATTCCAAATGTTCTGATGGGATATTTCTGGGAGATTTTGAGGAGGTTTTGTGTTTTTTGGGTGCTGCACATATATTTAACCCTTATGTAGAAGTCTAGCCCCAATTTACGGTTTGTGTATACTAGGGCAAATTTATGTAGTGTTTACGAACATGAAGGCTATACCAAGCTGCTGGATGCTGAGTGACGATTTAATAGTTTATGAACTACCTTTGTGAAAAACTGTGTCTACTAGAAATGCCCAACAACATGGTTTCTGAAGGTAATGTGACATGACTTGAGTCGCGCATTTCATAAGTCTAGTCTTTCAATACCCGGAGTGCAGCGGCCTCATAATGAAGAATGATACAGCAAGAATAATCGTAACTACAAAAGGGAAGTGGCCTCTTTTATACTGTGTTAAGGCGAGCCGCGTTACCTGCCTGCTCTTGAAGTCGTGCTTCATAATTTCTTAAGAAATTTTGTGGCTTCATTTAGCACGCAGTCTCCTAAACATCACTCGCCCCTGTAGCACTTACATTAGAAACGGAAATGCCATCAGGAGAGCACCCTATGGAAGGCAACTGGTGTGAAGCGATACGCGTCTTGCATGTCTCAAAACCTTGGCTCTTATTTATTACCGTTTTTCTACGAAACAGGCACATTTTTATCGTTAGTGGTTCAAGCAACCATGGCTAGTGTGCATATTGGTTTGCTTCTCAGGATTTCATTAATGAGTGGATAAATGTATGATGTGAATTTTGCACTTAGAGTATTTTCAAAGACAAGAGGTGTATAAGTACTTGCAGCGAAGTGGCCCTTCTGATATCTAGGATATTTTAGAGAATGTTCCATGTCACAGACTCGATTTGCCCCTTTCCACGCTCTTTGCGTTTTATATTTCACCATGCATGCCTGAGGAGGTTTTCCAGACTGCTGCACGAGCTCTTTAGCTTGGTGCCTGGGCACCTCCAGCGAACTACTTCGGCATAGATGACAGGCCTCTTCAGCTACACTCTTGAAAGAAAGGAAATACGATCAGGACAGAAAAAATTTTTAGCTGTATAAATGAAGGGCACTAAAGTTTGAAGAAATTGTATAAAAATAATATTATATGTGAAGAAACCTTTGGCACACAATTAAGGTGCGTAAATTATTTGCTTTCATGGTTAACAAAAATCAAATGCATACAAATTCAATTGATGCACAACGGGATTGGCAAGGGAGATCGGTGAAATAATTATTTCTTTAATTTCATTACTAAAATTATGTGAAGTTTCAGGAAATTAAAATAAGACTATATCCGAAGGCCAGCGATGAAGGCTATCGACTTCTGCTTCTCTAAGCTTTTGTCGGCATGTAGACGTGTTTTTAGGTGTTTCATTCGAGTCGCATGTGATGACCTGTTTCCGGGCTTCTGAGCAAATGCCTGCGCAAGGGAGAGCTCCCGATGACCTCGCACGGGATCGAGTTTACGGTTTCCGAAAGCTGCTGTGGATACACAAAAACAAAAAAAGCCAACGCAGCACGTGGACTGATGACGAGTCTTTGACGTTAGCGTAATCACGGTACGCGCAGATGTAGGCAATCTAGACTGACCTCCGCCGCCTCCGCTTTCTCAACCTTCTCTGAAGGGTTGCCATTTAAGCATTAGCGTTAGCACAGGCAAACTCACGACCGCGAGAGAGATGGCTTAGAAGATGAATCACACAAAAATTTTGTCGGACTACTTTGGCCACAAGGGAGAATTTTAAAGTGGAAGCTTTACTACGCCGGCCAGCGAGCCGTTTCAGCTCGTCGCGCACTTCAGCCGTATGCCGTGGCTAACGAACGACTTTGAGTTGCCGTTGCCTAGCAACACCGCACCCGTGTTCCAAAAGATGACGCCGCCGTCGACGCCGCCGCCGTCGCCGCACGCTCCACCAGATGTGCTCTGCTGGGGTAGAGCGAGAGGAGCTGTCACCTCGCGGGGATATATATATATATATATATATATATATATATATATATATATATATATATATATATATATATATATATATATATATATATATATATATATATATATATATATATATATATATATATATATTTATATATATATATATATATATATATATATATATATATATATATATATATATATATATATAAGCGATTCGCCTCAGTAGTGCTGTTTTTTAACCTACACTGTGCACTTCGTGCAAGTTTGTGTAGGTGAGTGGAGGGCGGGGCTAAAGTTATGACGTGAGGCGCTGCACTCACTCGTCTGCACGAGCATCAGCCAATAGCGTGATACGGAGCGGTGCCGTCCTCGGGTGCAGACGACAACGTCTGAATTTTCGAGTCGTCGTAATTTATTATAAATTAAAATGAAGAAATATATACTGCAAAACGTTTCTGCGTGGCGATTATTACAGTAGAGAAATGCAAAGGGCCTTTTTGTTTCCCCTCAAATGGAGCGCAACATACAGACTTGTATCGTCTGCTCGGCGGATGCATGGAGCGTATCACGCAGCTGTCACTAAGTTTCTTGCACAGTAAGTTCATCGTCGGATGACGGGTCGTGGACGGGTTCCTCGTGCGAAATACAAAGCATCCATGCTTCTGTCGTGGCTAGGGGAACAGCATTCTGCGACGCGTTCAAACCGGCGTTCCGCGGCATATGGGGTGCTACTTTCGATGGCTGTTCCTCGGCTCTCAGCCAGCAGCCTGACCTACCGCTTTGTGGCGCCGCCGTATTAATACACAGACGTGAAAGGCGACACTGTAAGCGCAGGGAAGCTTCGCACTAACATACTCAGATACGCGGATGACCATGCACGCTAAATACATTTTTTCGCGTGGGTCGCTCAGCGCCGATACCAACGAAACGAACGCGGCTTACCTAAATGCGAAGTAGCGTTCAGCAGACTAATATACACACATTCTGACGTGTAAGCAGTTTTTATCTTCGCAGAGGGTAAGGTTGCCACTCTCCGTCTCGTGGGTGCACCGCCATAACGCTACCATCGTCCAGGCGGGCGAACTTCACAAACTTGCGAGACTGCGCTGCAACCGCTCGCGACATTTACGTGGGTGCGTTTTAAACGAGCGCCTTGTTTTTTTTTTTGCCAGGCTACAACTCCAAAGAAATCGGTGTAGGAAGTGTAGTTATCGGAGCTACGCTGTGCGTAAAAGAAATACGTTCGTGTAGTTGGGCGGAGATACACTTTTTTTACACTGATAAATGGCAGTGGCTTAGATCAGCTATGCCAGGATATACGTAGCGAGAACTGTAGTTCTCCGCTGGATACGCACGTTGTCGAGTTTGTTGTTGTGACTAAAATGTTAACCATTGAAGAAGTATTCGGCGAGACACATCGTTTATTTATCCAATTATTTTGACAGAAATAAACACTGCCCGATGATTGGTAATGTAACAGGCAGTTGTCTCAATGCTGGCTACACGGTATTTAGAGTGGTTGATATCTCTCAGATACACAAGGTCAATCCTTCGGGTCCAGCATCTGAAGTACCCAGATTCCAACACGACCGCGGCGGCTGCGTTTCGATGGAGGCGAAGCGCTAAGGCGGCCGTGCGCTGTGCGATGTCAGTGCACGTTAAAGATCCCCGGTGGTCGGTATTATTCCGGAGCCCTCCACTACGGCACCTCTTTCCCCATTCTTCTCTCAGTCCCTCCTTTATCCCTTCCCTTACGGCACGGTTCAGGTGCCTTTCGATACAGTGAGAGAGATACTTTGGGATTTCCTTTCCACCAAACCCAAATTTTCATGAAACGCTGGTGCACTTTAATGCGTTTAGCGGAACGTTAGGTGCGATCCATGCGACGCCTGCAGAGGAGTCTGACACCGCGGACCGCGGCCGTAAGGTTAAATTAGTTTTTGGGAAAGGATATGGCGTAGTATCTGTCTCACATATCGGCGGACACCTGAACCGCGCCATGAGGGAAGGAATAAGAGGGACTCCGGAAGAAAGAGCGGTGACGGCGGCGACGAAGCCCGCGGTGCACCCACTCCTCCTCCCCGGTTGCCATGGTAACGGCGCATACGCACAACTTTCCTCTCGCTTGTACCGCGAAATGCTCGACTGGTAGCTTAGTGTAGCTCCCGCTACAAAAATGGCCATAGTGGCAAGCGCGAAAGAGACGAAACAACGACAAAACGAAGCGAGGAAGAGAGAACGCGCTCAAGAGATGCCAAAAGAACGCGCCGCACGAGTCGAGAAACGCCGTAACGGAGATGCGGCTAGAAGAAGTCGTGCCACGTCCCGGAGTGACTTAAACTGCGGAAGAGACCGGTTTGAGCTCTCTATAGCGTCGGAATGAGACGCTGCGTAGACGACGTGCCGAGGAAACGAAGCTTTCGCAATTCAACTAGGGTTAACCAGAGCTAAACCACAGCCCATTTTAACGCGACAGCATTAAGGAGCTCGTGTCGCAGAGAAGCCGGTCTCGTCGGCGTCCGCGTCTTTGGCCGGGAGCGAAAAATGGCGCATCTCGGTGGACACCTGAACTGCGCCGTAAGGGAAGGGATTTTAACGCGACAGCGTCATGGATTGATTGATTGATCGATTGATCGATCACTGGTTGATTGATTGATCGCTCGATCGATCGATTCATTGATTGATCGATTGATTGATTCATCGACCGATTGATCGATCGATTTTACCCTCCCTACAGGCGCGATCCGGGTGTCCAGCGAGAAATATGAGACAGGCGTCATTTCCTTTCCTTAGAAGCAATTGTTCGTTTCATTTTCTTTCCCTTACGGGCCGGTTCGGGTGTCCGCCGAGATGTGTGACAGGCGTCCTTTCCTTAAATTGTCCAACGGGCCACGCGTCGCTCCGAACGGGTGATGGCGTTCCGTGTACTCTCGCCAACGCTGCTACACGCTGTGGCGTCTCACGCTTAAAGACGAAGCTTAAGCGTCCTCCAAATTTTTTCGAGCATTGAATCGACAAGCCCACAACGTCCACTGCGCATTGCTCCTTGCTGCCACCAATACTCAAGCCGCTTCTTCGCCACATCAATCGCTGCGACTGCGTTACTCTGCGTCCTAAATCCGAGCGCGGTTAGCTGCGATGACATGCAGCCCAACGCAACCAACACCCCAACGCTATGTTCGTACAGCTCGTACTACTCGTACAATCTTGGTTGCCAGACGTTGCAGCGCCCGCTGCAGCGCCCGCTGAAGTTGAGTTTGCTTGAGAATAAGAGGGGGTAACCCCGCCTTTCGGTTATTTCCGAAATTCTCCTGCTATGGCAGGCAGGCTGGCTGCATGCCTATTTCAGCTCATTCAGTTGTCCTATCCAGCCTTGTCCGTATTATTGCCTTTTTTGAATATCAATATTGTGTGGGATGGCAAGAATTATCTAACGGCTTGGAGAGAAAGGTTGAAGAACAAAATCCAGATGGTAATTTGAACTTATTTGCCGATATAGTGCGATCATGTTTGGTGGTTGAGCGCAATGACCTCTGCAGCTGGAAAATCGTGGGGACGATTTCTCAGCGGTGTGTCGACTACGTCAGACGCCTAATGTCTTAAAGGAATTTGTTCATTCTGAAATATTTAGAGCGCAAAGACAGGACGAAGAATGAAAAACACATTACGAGGCGCCACTTCCAACTTAAACGACCGGCAATGTTTTTGAATTCAAGTCTTGCAGCGTTATTTGAGAACGTTGCATTTTTGCCTTCGTCAAGGCAACCTTTCGTTACCGCTGGTTTGTGACATCAACGAGATATGTTTTTTGAAATCAGGCCTTGCTGCTTTGTTTGATAACGTGGCATTTTGTCCTTCGTGGGTTCTCATTCGGAGGTGATCGAGAAGCAGTTTTCTAGTGAGAGCTACACTGGGCTACCAGTCGAGTATTTCGCGGTGATCGGGAGAGGCCAGTTGTGCACATGTGCCGTTACCATGGCAACCAGAGAGGAGCTGCAGGTTCGGCGTGCGTTTCGCCGTCGCTGAGGCCGCGCGTGACCTGACGCGGATGAGCAGTTTTGCGCATGCGCCGATACCATGGCCACCAGAGAGACCACACAGGTGCGCCACGCTGTTCGTCGCCGCCTCATAGCGAAACATACTCACGTATGGTTCTCTATGGCCACCTTGCCACACGCCGCCCTATCACCGGAACCGCGCGTCGTATGCGCAGCATTGCGTATAAAAGGCGGAGATGTAATGAGCGGCTGTATGACAACCTTTGACACGGATGCAGAGAAGGAGAGACCAGCCGCTGCTAAACGGTAATAATGCAGCGGTAGTATAGACAAGGGAATATTAACTCTTCCAATATTGAAGTTCTCGCCTGGCACTTGTCTACTCAACAAAAAGAGAACGAGCATAAGAAGGCGAAGAGAGCAGCGGAGGCGCCCGAACAGAAAGAGGAATGGCTTGCCAAACGGAGATGCCAGAATGCCGATCGTAATAGACGGCGCATAGCCGCCGAGATGAAGCCTATATGTCTGTCACTGCTAAACATTCAGCGACCACAACAAGCTCACGCAGAGAAACGTACCTCTCACGATGTATATCCTGGCATAGCCGAGCTATGACACTGCCAATTGTTTTGAAATAATTTTGCATATCGGCGCGCAAATAAGGTCACTACGTAATGGTCCAGAGCGAGTTCATAATTTCGTTATTTGGACATTTCCGTGGCTCTGCAGATCGCAGGTGGATGCTCACGATCTCCGCAAGCGGCACGCAATTTTGTTTGCCATTGCGGCGCGGTGGATAGGCCAGCAGGCTGGACTGCTCTTTGTGCGTAGTGGCGCGGACGAACGTCGTCGCTATGCCGTCGACGCCGATGTACTACATTTCAGATCATCGACCGGCAATGCTTGTTTTGTCTCTCCCTGGAGCTGGAACCAGTCGGCCGTGGCGTCTAGATGTGCGCCTGCCGGAAGGCCCGCATTCAAATGCGAGTGTGTCACATGCTTTGAGCTCTACACTGGTCGACAGTGGCAGCAACACGTGATGCGCACCGAAGACGCAGTGGCACTGGAATTGCTGCGGGGAAGATCCCACGTTGCGCCGTCGCGTGTCAGATGACCTGGTAGGCACGGCAGCGAAACTTAAAATCTCCCTTTGCTGCTTCGTCCCGGTCTGCTGCAGCTTGGTGATGTAGGCGCGGCCCTTGTCCACATCCCGAAATGTAGCGGTTCGCAAGACCAAGCTATGTAGTACATAGCTCAAGACCAGGTGGTCAATCGCCCAATGTGTTGTCGGAGGCACAATTCTGGCGCATTTCGAGACTATGCCACAAACAGCCATCGCAGTAGATGAGGCGGCTGCTGTAGCACATTCCTTGTTGACCACGTTGCCGCAAAAGCCCCTGGGGTACATAACGCTCATTGTGCGCCTCCGACTTAGGAGCAGCTGAAGGCTGCTTCCAAATATAATGAAGCGGGGATCAGCGCCTGTCCCGGATGGTCTGCCGATGGAATTTTACCTAGTGTTCCGGAAAATCTGGATCCATCTTTAACATCTGTTCTGCTCCGGTGTTTCGAGAGCTGCGATTTTCTCGGCAGTTTCTGGAGCGGAGGAATTATTCTTATAGCTAAACGCGATTCAGGGTCACTTCGACCGGAAGACTACGGAGGCAAGTAACGGTCCTCAGCGTGGACTACAAAGCTTTTGCAGCTAATGTAGTCCGGCGCTTGAGGGGTGTGATGGCGACCCTCATTGGTAACCATCAAGCCTGCTCAATTCCGGCCAGAGACATTCACAGACTGTTGTTCGTCACTCGCGATATTACCTCGTACACTCAAGCGCGCTTGGCTAGAGGTCTGTTTTTTTTTCAGATCAGAAAAAGGCGTATGACCGCATCGAGCATAGTTAATTTTTTGGAGCACTCAGGGCTTTCGGGTACCTCGTAGGGCATACGAGGGTATCCACAGCACTCTCTTTATGGATGGCTGGGAGAGTTCCCCTTCCCCGTCACACGTAGGGTTCGGCAGGTTTGTCTCCCGTCGCTAATCCGGTTTGCGCTGAGCACCGAACCTTATCTCAGAACCATAATACGACATCCTGGCTTTTATGGCTTCCTCACGCAGTTAATGTGACGGCTTTCGCTGAAGCTCCACCCCACTAAATAGATTGCGTCGCACTAGTGGGGATCAGTGGGTGACTTAATGTGGATTAGTGGTGCAATTTTTGTAATTCTATGCGATAATTCGATTAACGGTGCACCGACGTTTTAGAAGATGACTCATGCATACTATATAGGGTCAAGACCGCCGGAAAAATGAAAACTGGTTTTCAGGAAAGGAAATAACGCAGTAACTGTCTCACATATGTTGGTGCACCCCCGAACCGCGCCGTAAGGAAAGGGATAAAGGAAATACTGAAAGAAGAAAGCAAAAGTGGGGAAGGCGGGCCAAAGTGGAGATCTGAATAATTTTGCGCACACCCGCCGCGGTGGCTCAGTGCTTACAGCACTCGGTTACTGATCTGGGTTCGAACACGACCGCGGCGGCCGCGTTTCGATGGACGCGAAACGCAAGGGCGCCGGTATGCTGTGCGATGTCAGTGCTCGTTAAAGATCCCCAGGAGGTCGAAATGTTTCCGGAGCCCTCCAATATGGCACCTCTTTCTTCTTTCACTCCCTCCATTATCCCTTCCCTTACGGCGCAGTTCAGATGTCCACCGAGATGTTAGACAGATACCCGCACCATTTTCTTTCCCCGAAAATCATTTTTCTAATTTTTCACCACCCGTTGCGATGTCTCAGTGGTGAGGGCGCTCGGCTACCGGCTACCGGAAGATCCCCAGGTGGTCGAAATGTTTCCGGAGCTCTTCACTACGGCACCTCTTTCTTCCTTTCTTCTTTCACTCCCTCCTTTATTCGTTTCCTTACGGCGCGGTTCAGGAGTCCAACAACATATGAGCCCAATACTGCGCCATTTCCTTTCCCCCAAAACCAATTATTACTACATTTATTAATTTTCCACCTGCGGACCTGTAACGTGGACTTACATCAAACAACACACGCCGCCTTTTGCGTTTGGCCTCCATCGAAACGCGGCCACCACGGTCGGGCTCGAATCTTTGTTATCCGGCTCAGTAGACGAGCGAACCACGACAGCATGTCAAGAAAACCAGTTCCAATCCGAGATTTGGCGGGAAAATCGCAAGAACATTAGAAACTCGTTGTAGAAAACATAGCACGCACCTAAAGGCTATAGAAATTTTATTCCTTAAAAATTGTGGTTAAGAAGGCTGCCAACCTTTAACACAATAGCGTTAGGCCCCGTTCACATAAAATGCGCGTCGGCTTCTTTCACTCCCTCCTTTATCCCTTCCCTTACGGCGCGGTTCAGGTGTCCAACGATATATGAGACAGATACTGCGCCATTTCCTTTCCACCAAAAACCAGTTATTATTATTATTATTATTAATGAAGGTAATAATCACGGGCATGGGTCTAGCAGGTAGCCGTCAGAGAGGAACACGGGAAGCAGGCGGGCCACATAGGTCACGCGACCTTGCAGCGTCATCGCAATCTGCTAAGACGGTAGTTAACAAAGTGCCCACCGTGACAGGTGCCGGTTAATCTAACGATTTGTCGCTCTGAAAGAGTAACATGCATCGAAGTAGGCCCATGGATGGTACGGCATGGAGCACGTACCATCGTAGAGCAGTGGTGAATCGTTTAGCCACTACACCACTGCGCCAAGAGCAGTATAACGTTCTGCATATATCGGAATTGAACAATTAGGCTGTCGTGGTATACCCTTAGGCGAAGCTTAAGCGCCCCCTCGAATTTTTTTACCGTTATATATTGGCGCCTGATTGCAGCTACAGATTAGTAGCTGACCATTATGAGCCGGCATAGATTCGGTACGTGCTATATTCTCATGCGCTAGCGAGCCAAATACATGTGGGTGATGCCCGCCGCATCGGGCGCTTCGCTTCCAGCCCACTGCAAAACAAATATGGTTATGTGAAAAGCAAATACGCAGTAACTAACTAATTTTCGGTCAACACCTCACCCGCCCCAAAATCGGAAGGAAGGAAGGAATGAAAGAAGAGATAACGAGTGGCTGTAATGCAGGCCTCCGCGTTAGTTTTCATTTACCTGGATTTCTATATCAAGCAAGGTCACACCCCGGCCATGCCAGCCGCGTTGGCGTTGGAGGCAAAATGCATGACACCCGTGTGTTGTTCAATCTCAGGACCCGCTAGAGAGCCCCAGGCGGCCCACATTAATCTGGAGCCCTCCACGATTGCATCTAGCTTTCTCTTCTGTCTTTGTCCTTTTTGAAGCGAAAAGCTTCACTACGCTAGTAAACACCGCGCTTCGTGCGAGCCGGCGTATGCCGGAGCACGAGTGATGTCACGCGCGGCGCAGGTGGCCATTGCCATGAGCTGTGCGTCATCGTTTGAAGTTCGCTGCGAGCGCGTGTTTATCGAGGAGGTCGACTATATAACCGCTTGCCAGAGAATAGGTGTGCGCACTTCGACATGGAAGGGAAGGAGAGTGAGGCTGCTGCTAGACCACGCAGAAAAGCTGAGAAACTAAATTCGTCCGACCCAGAAGTACTCGCTTGGGAGCTGGCTGCACAACAGCGAAAAAAATGATAAAGCCAAACCTAAACGCTTAACGGAATAATGGGGCAGATCCAGTGACAGGACAGCAGGAGAGCACAAAAACAAACACGCGCCACGTGCAAAGCTAAACGTGCAGCCGAAACGCCTGAACAACGGGAAATACGCCTTGCTAAACGATGTCGGAAAGAAGCCGAAAAGCGTGTTTTGGTCGCATCATCAGCCAGCAGCAGCCAAGCGAGTGAGGAAGAGAAAACAAGAGAGTCAGAAGAGGAAAATCCCAAGACTCGCCGTTACAATGACCACGTGGTACGGCTTAGTGGTACGACTGGCTTTTCGCTTGTATATCCAGGCTTAACCACAGCTAAGCCACTGCCAAATTTTTTAAAGGGGCCCCGAAACACATTTTCAGTGCATTGTTTTCCCTGTTGGTTGCATAGAATGAGTTATAGGGATGCTATTAGCATCGGTCATACCGCGTATACTGCGGTTTTTGATATTTAATTAGGTCGCAAAAACAAATTTGTGGCGCTGACCGTGTCACCATACAGTGGCGGTTTTTAGCAGCGGATATGACATCACTTAGCGGGAGCTTGATGATTGGACAAAGAGTAAATATATTGCAAATTGTGTTAATAACTAGAGATAGGTTTTACAAAGTTTTTGTGTTTTATATCACATTAACAAAACCAACTTGTTTGCCCTAGAGAAAAGCACTGTAAAGCAAGTAAAACAAAAATACACCACCAAAGGCTCTGGCTACTTTTTGCATCGAAGCACTTTGCGCCTCTCTGTAAACGGCCGACGTTATTTCGAGCAGGTCGAAATAACGGAAAGCCAAGCCAAATCGTTATTCCGACCTGGTTGTAATAACGAAAGCGTTATTTTCACCCATGGATCATAGTTTGGCTTGGCGGCATTTGTGATTTGTGGATCGCGGTCGTGCAGGCGTTTTGCATCATTTGCTTGTTTGGTCGGCCTCTGGATGCTCTGGACTTGTGGTGTGGCACATTCTTGTGAAAAGACGCTAGTGTGGTTTGTGTGCTTGCACTTGTGTAATGCCTGTGCCTTTTCAGGGACTCCAGAAAAATGAGTCTTTTCGAAGCTTTCTCAAGAAAATCTTGTCTTAATTGACAGTATGAAAATACGCGTTCATTTCGCGTAACTTATGGGTTGGTCGAGTGGGCTTATGTGTGCTCCTCCGTTCCGAGCTTTCATCCTGATTTTCGCAAAGTATAGGCAAATTAGTAATGTGAATTCTTTACAACGTGTGGCAATATTCAGAGATACGATCAGGCACGGTGGTTCTGCAGTCCCCGAGGCATTCGTCGGTCGAAGCAAGCAACGGTCCCATACGTAAAGGGTCGTCCACCCTGAACACGCGAGTGTGTGTCTGCACTCTCTGGAGGGCCACTGCGTCCGACACGACCACTCATCGCAGCCGAGTGGAGCAGGAGAAGTTGGACCTGGGCGTGGCGCTTCGCGTCATCTGCCACTTCGCTTCGATGCGCGGCCGCGTCGGACGCAGTGGCCCTCCAGAGAGCGCAACCATGTGCTCGCGTTACAAGAGTAGGTGGCTAGTGACACGTCGACAAGAACAGATGGTATTCCGATTATGTTAATACAGAAGGTTGGACCAAAACCCAAGCAAACATAAATAGAGTAAGTGAACAAAATGATAGCGAATAGCAAAGCCCCCAATTAATGGCGATCAAGTAGAATGAACATGATTTATAGGGGAAAGTGGGACGAAGCTGACTTAAGCAAATACCGTCCCGTAACAGTGAAGTGTGTGGTTTATAGGACGGTGATGCAGATTATAAAGGACAGACTGCAGGCTTGGGTTGAGAACGAGGGGGTGCTAGGGGAGCTACACAATGGGTTTCGGAAACAAAGAAGGTTGGAGGACAATCTGTTTTCATTGATGCATTATATAGAGATTGCCGAAAATGCACATAGGCCCCTAAGGCTAGCATTTCTGGCCATCAGGCGAGCCTACAGCAACGTTATTCAAGAGGATTTGTGGGACATGCTCGGCACATTGCATGTGGACGATGGAGTAATTAATCTGTTAATATATATATATATATATATATATATATATATATATATATAAGTAAAACAGTGCTTATAAATTGGGAAGAAATGTGTCGGGGCCTATACACATACAGCGGGGGGTTAAGCAAGGATGTCCTCTGTATGCTTTGTTGTTCATGTTGTACCTGCAAGGGTTAGAGACCAAACTAGAGAGGAGCGGACTAGGCTTTAACCCCTCTTTTTTTCAAGCAAGGAGAATGGATTAAACGTCATTAGCGGGACTAATGTACGCAGATGATGTAGTGCTAATGGCTGACATAAGGAAGATTGTCAGAAGTTGATTACCATCTGTGGTACCGAGGGAGATTAGGTTTGAAGTTTTGCAAGGAAAAATATGCTGTCATGATATTTAATGTTGAGGGCGGCTAGCATACAATAGAAGAGTTCACACTAGAAAATGCTAAGGCTTTCATTTGGGCTAGTTAGTTGTAGCTGTCAAACATACTGACTTGCGCATACACAGACAGGGACCATAGTAAGAGTAAGAGACAGGACACACGCGTGTGTCCTGTCTCTTACTCTTACTTTGGTCCCTATCTGTGTATGCGCTAGTCAATATATTTCTCGCACTAGAAGTCGCGGATGAGTACAAGTATCTTGGGATGTGGATAAATAATGATGAATAAAGGGGTGATGAAACGGTGAATGAATAAAGCTAGTAGGAATGCAGCTAGTTGTCATGAAAAATCGTGCCCTGTGGAATTACAATAGGTATGAAGTGGTAAGAGGGATCTGTAAAGGGGCGATGGTTCCTAGTCTTACTTTCGGCAATGCGGTCCTGTGCACGAGACCAGATGCTCAAGCAAGGTTAGAAATCAGACAAAGCGGCGTAGGGAGGCTTGCTTTGGGAGCACATGGCAATACACCAAATCAGGGGGTACAGGGTGATATGGGATGGGCGTCCTTCGAGAGCAGAGAAGCTAGCAATAAGATGACATTTGAGGAGCGGCTGAGAAAAATAGGGGAAAAGCAGTGGGCTAGGAAAGTTTCCAGATACGTGTACATAAGGAACGTGTTGACACGAAATGGAGAAAGCGAACTAGAAAATTGACAAGCAAATATCTGGACAGCAGTAGGGGGACAAATATGCAATTATCGGTTAAGAAAAAGGTTAAAGGAACAGAGAGAGTTCTGTGGAAAACCGGGATGCTGACGAAATCGGCACTGGAAATGTGGAGTTCCCTGACCTTTCCGTGAACTCGTTGGTCTTGTGTTCTCAAGGAAGGCCGCTCCAGTGGGGTCGGAAGTTGCCAACAAAGGGATCCGTCCCCGTCTCGGCCTCCCCTGCTTGCGGCGGACATCCTCGTTTACTCCGCGCCGTCACGGGCATAGCCCGTCTTAAGAAGCCTAACCATGTACAGGTGTCGACATGTGTTCGTTGTCAAGGGGTCGCCGAGGTTTCGGGAATGCAAGAGATGCGGCTGAGTATTAGCCGAGAGATCGGACCGTAACGACTGTCTTCTCTTTCGGTGTGTTCTGTAAACAACTTTAGTGATCGTCTCGTCGGCATATGCGAAAGAGAAAACATATGTTAGGAAAGTGGTAACCGCTGTGCCGTGGGTGCCGTGGGATAGTGTTGTCGCGTTTGTGCTGTTTGGGTATTTGATTGCAACCTCTCCTTTCCCAAATGTTTAATCAGCACTCTTTCTCAAACCTGTGATTAGTTGGCGGAAACCTTATTTTCCTTTCCCTGACCACTGATTGGTGAGATGTGTCACTTGTAATCTTATTGGTGTCTGTCCCCGCTAAGGGCGGAGACAGAGGGTTTAAAAACAAGCGCGCTGTGTACAACGGGGGCTGAATTCGTCTGATAAACGATTTAGTCATGTAAATAGTTTTCTCCTTGCTTTGTTTCTTCTGGTTTTATTTATGTTGTAAATAAACAGTTAACCTTTTCTATTCCGCGAGTAATGTGAATGTTTGCGATTTAGAACCACCGGGTCATCAAGAAACCTCGATTTCATCATCAACAAGGTGTTTCCTCTCATCGCCACCTGAAAGGGCAAACTCAACTGAAAACATACAGGATCTTTAAGCAGAAAATTGCCAAAGAAAATATCTGTGGTAATTGTAGGGGAAGCTCTTTGTTGTTTGAGCCCAGGACAGTTTTGCGGACTAAGACATATAGAGTCAGGTACCACGAGATAGAAATGTTGTGCATTGCGTGCGGAGAGGAGGAGGAAATGGCTGAACACTTGATACTTCTCTGTAAAGGGCTTCGCCCTGTAGTGGTTAGCAGCGGGGTTTGTTTTTTCAAACATTGGTGTTTAAGCACGTTGAAGGGAAAGTAGTTTTTGAGCGGATAGAAGTACCGAAGCGAAGAATATCTGGTTGGTGGCTAAAATCAGGACAAGAGTAAAATTTCACAAGTCATGGCTAGGCCATCCATCCATCCATCCATCCATCCATCCATCCATCCATCCATCCATCCATCCATCCACCCATCCATCCATCCATCCATCCATCCATCCATCCATCCATCCATCCATCCATCCATCCATCCATCCATCCATCCATTCATCCATCCATCCATCCATCCATCCATCCATCCATCCATCCATCCATCCATCCATCCATCCATTGTATTCATACTAAGGGTGGAAGGCCCTGTACATTGTAGTTATAAGCGAAGGGCACGAGTCTTCGAAAGGAACTAGGTGAATGTCGCCCACGTGCTAACTATTAAATTGCACGAGGATCTTGCAAATGTTAAAGATGCTCTGCCTTGTTTGAAGTTCCTGGAATCGTTTACAAGATATCCTGCGACGATTGTAACTCAGTCTACATCGGGAGGCAGGAAATCTACTAAGGCGGCTAAGAGCGCTGCAATGATTTCGGCAGGAAACAAACAACCTCAAGTGCTCTGGCAGAGCATGCGCGAATAGGGCGTAAAATTGCTTGCGATGATGTGGAAATCATTGCCACTGAAAGAAATTCGCAAGCGTGGCTGGACCTTGAATCCTTAATACTACAGACCATGCTGAATACACTGAACAGAACAAAGGGAAACCTTCACCAGGCCTATGCAAAGTCATTGCGCTGATTAGTTAAGGCTTCATAAGCTTCTTTCATGATCGGTCCTTCATTGTGGACAAGAAACCTGTAAGGATTTCGAAATATAATCATCGTGTTTGCATGGTCAGGGACCGAAGTTTCATTCTACCTTTAACGCAAAGTGGGAACTCCACGACCGACAAAGGGTGCCCTATGCGCCTAAGCTAACAGCAGTTGTGCCCTGCTCCCAAAATATATTCCACAACTGACGTCAAAAAGCAGGTTCGCCAGCAGGTTCGGAATCCATTTTGTGCCACTTCTCTTAAACTGCCCTACCTGAATCCACGCACTTTTTGTGTTCGCAGAAAGCACGGGTGGCAGAAAAAACCTTCCAGAAAATTGGTGTACTGCAGTGGTGTTCTGTGGGGATACTTCTGTCAGTAGGTCATGCTAGATAGCATTTCAACAGAGTATGTCCCCCCCCCCCACCCTTTAAAGCACATTCACTTGCCTGTGAGATTGAACTTCTTTTAAAAGATTAGAATACAGGGTATCATTGCGTAATAATATGAGCAGGAAATAAATTGCCAGTTAAGCTTTGTAGGGGGATAGTTGGTCATGCATACTGAGACTGGGAAGGGCTAAATTCTAGAGAAGGGAATCACACCACATAGGAGGACAACGAGACACGAGTGCTCAGTCTCATTATGAAATAAATTGGTTTGTTGCAGGTCATTTATCATATTTTCATTCCTTGTTTGTGTGTCTTAAGGGCACAGGGTAAGGTGAAATTAGAAAAAAATCGTTTTTTTTCTTTTGGAATTTTAGAAGTTCAATTCTTTCTACACATGTTCCATGATCGCACTTTCCTCAGAAAGCCATATTTACGGCTGAAAAACGCTTTTTCCGAAACCAAGTAGTGAGCGGCCACGCCCCCTTTCAGGATTAACGTCAATTTTTTCAACCAAAAAGTCCACCACCCGATTTCAAAACTTGTCTAAAATCAGCTACATATAAAAAATTGTCTGGCAACTATTGTACAGCTCCTCTTTTTTAGCCAAGGCAATCCTGAGACGCTTTGCACGTTTTTTCCACGTTTCTGCAACCTTCATGCAGCTGCGTCCGAGTGCTATCCCTTTCGATCAGTATTGTAAATTGTGCCGGTGTTGGTTGCTGCTGATAAGTTGAGATGCCCAGGGCAAAGAAGGCCTTCGTCAGGCGTGAATTTCACGGCAACCGCTACGCTCATCGTGAAAAAGCAAAAGGATGTCCACGACCGAATGAGATCCCGAACGCCGAACGCGCCAGCTCCTCGACATCGAAGCTTTCAAGATTTTCTCTGTGCTTCCAGGAAGAGGATGTGCTACAGAGCAGCAGCCAATATGCCTTAATGGACATGGACGGCATTTGTGCCGCAATTACACAGATTTGTGTGTGCAGAGAGTGCGGTGGAAGTGTTGAGCTCATCGAAATTGTGACAAAACGGGTAGGTGTTGCAAGCGTTTACAGTTTGAACTGTGAAGTGTGTAGTGCCGCACAACGATTTGAGACGTCGAAGAAAACTACTTCTGGCCTCTATGAAGCCAACCTCAGGTTAGTGTATGCCTTGAGGTCCATTGGTAAGGGAATGGCTGCAGGAAATATACTCTGTGCTATGCTAAACCTTCCTAAGCCGCCGACAAAGTTTGCGAAATACAATCAAGAGCTTCTAGGTCACATCGAAGCTGCTGCTCAGGAGTCGATGAAAAGGGCAGCTGACGAAGCTGTGCAGCTGAATGAGGGGGATAAAGACATCGCAGTTGCTCTTGATGGAAGCTGGCAGAAGCGAGGCCATACTTCCAATAACGGCATAGTCTCTGCGACCAGTGTAGACTCTGGGAAAGTGCTGGATGTGGAGGTTTTGTCTAAACGTTGTCCAAAGTGCAGCATCAAGGGTACAAACAGTGACCCCCTTCATAGAGAGGTATGCCAAAGCAACTACCAAGGCACCAGCGGTGGAATGGAAGTCGCAGGAGCACTGAAAGTTTTCGGCAGGAGTGAGGAGCTTCACGGCGTTCGATACGTCAAATACCTTGGGGATGGGGACAGCAAGGCTTTTATGGCTGTGAAGGCACAAATGCCATATGGTGATTCCGTTGAAATATCCAAGGTTGAGTGCATAGGGCACGTGCAAAAAAGGATGGGCACAAGGTTACGAAGGCTAAAAAAAGGAAACAAAGCAGGAAAACTCTCTGATGGAAAGAGCCTCTCGGGCCGAGGCCGACTGACTGATGCAGTAATAGACAAGCTCCAGACGTACTATGGTTTGGCCATCAGAAGAAATGTAGGAAACCTGGATGAAATGCGAAAGGCCGTTTGGGCAACCTTCTTCCACTTATCGGCCACAGATGATGACCCATGCCATGGACTTTGCCCAAAGGGACCTGATACGTGGTGTGCCTTCAACAGAAGTCAGTCAGAGGGCAAGCCATTTTTCCACAAGGAGAGTTTGCCTGCATCTGTCTTGGAGGCTATCAAACCCATTTATAGGGAGCTATCGAAGGCTGAGCTCCTAGAGAAGTGCCTGCATGGGCGAACTCAAAATGCAAATGAGTCGTTCAACCATGTTGTTTGGGAACGCGCGCCAAAGAATGTGTTTGTTAGGCTTCGGACCCTACGGATGGCAACACTGGATGCTGTTCTTTCATTTAATGATGGTAGCATCGCACGGGCCAACGTTTTGAAGGCGTGTGGATTGAACCCAGGGAGCAACACCATCAAGTGGCTGAGGGAAGCTGACCATAAGCGCATGTACTTTGCGGACCGAGCAACACGACAGCTTACAAAAGAAGCCCGACAGTCAAAACGACAAGCCGAAAAGCGAAACAATGACAGCGACAGTGACTACGAAGCAGGGGGCTAATTAACCAATTACTATGAAGGCGTTTCTGCGAATAAAAAATGGTTTTTCACATCTTTTTTCTCTTTACGCTCTATTATCTCAAAACAGTGTTTTTTCTTACAAAGGTACCATTATTTTCAATGCCTTTCAAGACAGACGGCTGATTTTTTTTGCAATCATCTACATAAGTGTTGCCAACTACTGAACTAGAATTAAGGAATTTCACTGAGCAGTTATTCTGTTATGAATTTTGAAATGCGCAAAAAAAGGCCATATTTGTGTACTACCGGAAAAATTTTTATTAAAAATCGAATTTTCAACACAATTCAAATATTCTAGTTCAGTAAAAAGAGCACAAATTTGGCAAACAATGATATATTTATTATTAGGCTACTGTTATTAGTTAGTGAGAAACATGTACCTCAACATGGCCTAAAAGGCATGGGAAGTATAGGGCTTACCCTATGCCCTTAACTGCTCAGACTGATATGATTTCTTCAGATCTAAGCCAACTTTCACAATAATAAGTCACATTGAAAGCTATGCATATAAGCAGAAGTAATTGTGAAGGCACGTTTCACTCTGCCATAAGTGTCACAAAGATACTCAAAATTGGCAAATTCATATTGGTTGGCATCAAGGAAAAGCTTTTGTTCATTGTAATAAATCTTGCTAATGTGTCGATATTTATGTATGGTACTGGCTATTCGAACGAGCTCCTCGACACGCGCATGGGCAGCCACAATTTCATGGCACTTAGGTACACTAACTTTATGCTTCTGTCAAGTTTTGTTGAACCGCTGTTAAAAGAGCTGGGATCACGTCATGGGAGCAGCTTAACGGGAACAACTGGAACTTACAGAAGCACAATGCATCCTTCAACTGGGGCCATTGATTTTGGAGTTTAATTATTATTTTAATGTTAGATAGTTGTAATGCAGCTCTTTCTCTTATTAAATGAGTGGTAGACACCTTTGACGATGCCCTAAAATCTCAACTTGACAATTGAGAAGTATGATTATGTTATACGTAAAGTGTTTCAAACTGTACTTATAGATATTACAAGTTTTGAGAAAAATTTTGTCAGTCTTTGGCATTGGCAAAGCAGCAGACTAATATTAAACATGGATCAAAATAATATTATTTTACCGCATATTCTAATATTGTCCACAATTCTTGCGGAAATTTGGAAGAGATATTAGGATGCCAAAATGTTTTAAACATTACGAATATCTTTAAGTAGAACTTTTTGCTGGGCTTGTTGGTGCATGTTACTAAGAAAAGAAGCGCCCACAGAGACAAGACGTAAGAAGTGACACGGGCAAGCGCTTACTGACAACTGATTTTTTATTCAGGGAAACACGCAATATATAGGCGAATAGTACCGGTGATAATAAGAGGCGGTAAACGTCACATGGTGTATAGGGACATAAAAGCGATAAAAGACTTTCATGGTGAATATGTAAAAACGATAAAAAGAGCAATGACACGTGGTGTACAGGCCACATGAAAAGGAAAGTATAAAAGGTTTTTAAAAACAAACATGAATTTCAGTTTTTTAGGCATGCGCAGATGCCAGCTTTTTACACATGTTCCAAATTCAACCGCGGCTTTCTAGGAAAGCCAGTTCACATTCATAGAGCAATTTTGACGGGTCACTTACGCATTCCAAGCCCTTTCGTTTGATGAAAAACGCCTCTTTTAACTCACGAGCTAAGCTGTCTCGACTTCTGTCTAAAACAACAGTATCTTCTAAGCGAGGCATGCACTTACATTTTTTACATTGAATCGGAAGATTAGATCCAGTGCCCTTGTCAAGTGATCGGTCATGTTCCTTCAAACGCTCGTTAAGACACCTTCCTGTTTGGCCAATGTAAACCTTGCCGCATGTGAGCAGGATCTGGTACACCACCCCTTCCTTGCATCCGACAAACATTCGAGCATGCTTGGTTCTACAAGTTTGCTTTTTTGGTTTTTGGTTATTATTCCGAGGACACAAGGAAGCCAGCTTACAAAGGGCGGAAAAAACTACAGGGACCTTGAGCTTATTCGCCACCTTCATCAATTTATGTGCCACACGGTGCGAATACGGGACGACTACAGGTTTTACCCTCCTGTAAACCTCCGGAATGTGATGCCTTTTTGTGCCTTTTAGTTTTTGAAGCAAGGACTCAGTTACTGCCGACAAGACGGTCTGCGGGAATCCTGCCCTGTGCAGCCGTTCGATCTGGAGTTGAAAGCTCCTTTGCATACAATGTTCACATGACCTCTTAATCGAGTATTCTAATGCTGATATGGCTATGGCTCGTTTGACTATTTTTGAGTGGAATGACTTATATGACAACAGGTCTTTTTGAGCCCGTGGGTGGTACACCCAGCAATTTCCATCTTGTACCAAGGTGAGTTCCATGTCGAAAAACTGCAACTTTTTGCCTTCGGGATGTTCACAGGTAAATTCCAATCCATGGCTTTGCTGTCTAAATACTTCTAGAATATCATTCATGGTGTCAGGGTATGTCGATGGGTCCTGTTTGTTTAAGACGACTAGAAAATCATCGACATACCTAAATACCTTCAGAACTTTCCCTTTGTCCAGAACAGTGTCCAAAACTTCATCAACAGCTGAGAGAGAAGTGTTACTTAAAATAGGCGCCACACAAGAACCTATGCAAATACCTTTCTTTTGAATGTAGACCCGATTTTCAAATTTGACCACCGTGGCACTTAGGTAGAATTCCACCAACGTTAGAAAACTAGCGTTTGAAGGAACATGATCGATCACTTGACAAGGGCACTGGATCTAATCTTCCGATTCATTGTAAAAAATGCAAGTGCATGCCTCGCTTAGAAGATACTGTTGTTTTAGACAGAAGTCGAGACAGCTTAGCTCGCGAGTTAAAAGAGGCGTTTTTTATCAAACGAAAGGGCTTAGAATGCGTAAGTGACCCGTCAAAATTTCTCTATGAAAGTGAACTGGCTTTCCTAGAAGGCCGCGGGTGAATTTGGAACATGTGTAAAAAGCTGGCATCTGCGCATGCCTGAAAAACTGAAATTCATGTTTGTTTTTAAAAACCTTTTATACTTTCCTTTTCATGTGGCCTGTACACCACGTGTCATTGCTCTTTTTATCGTTTTTACATATTCACCATGCAAGTCTTTTATCGCTTTTATGGCCCTATACACCATATGACGTTTACCGTCTCTGATTATCACCGGTACTGTTCGCCTGTATATTGCGTGTTTCCCTGAATAAAAATCAGTTGTCAGTAAGCGCTTGTCCGTGTCACTTCTTACGTCTTGTCTCTTTTGGCGCTTCTTTTCTTAGTATTCGAATGTCCTTTGGCGGAAAATTTGTCATGGCTGAATACTGATATTTTTTTTGCGTTACTGTAAATTTTTTTCCTGTTTTCTTTTTTTAACATTCAGTTTTGAACACTACAGTCAGTCTTTTTTTCTTTTTTCACAACATTACTTATTTCCGCTTGTGCAGTGATTCAGCTTTTCATGAGCACTAGAATAAGCCATACATTTTATCGCGTAACTATCACTTGTTTAAAGACTGTGTTTTCTATATTTCAATTCATTTTTTGAACACCCAAGTAACGATTGCATGCAACTTTGCCAACTATATTGCCATGTGAACATTATAGTGTTGAATGCAATATATTTCCGTCGTATTTTTCATGGGACGGCGAAAAAAAAAACAGAACAGTCAGGAAACGTGGTAGCCGAATGTTTAGCGTGAAAAAAAATGTGCAGCGTTGCCTGCAGTTTTTTATTATTCTGACATATGCACCATATGCTTCTCTGGAATTAGCAAGGCTGTGTGGTTCTCACGATCGTTCTGCATGCGCAAAGCTTCAGAAACGCACTGCGATGAGTCTCGGTTAGCCTGAGCAACTCTCTGTGGAAGGGATTTAGCAATTAAGAGGGAGCATGCCTAGAGCGTGCGAAGATGCGATACGCGTGCGAAGATGCGGTACGCGTGCGAAGATGCGCTACACGTGCGCTTCTTCGCTGTTATCGCGGTGGCCGCATTAATCTCCTAAAATCATCGCCTTTTGGAATCTAGAAATTGTGTATTTTAAGGTGCAGGTGACAAGAATAAAGCGGATGGTAGAAACAAAATTGTCGGAGCCAATTCACTCAACCGTATTTCGTACAGCGCTGATTGTGCCGTCTGCCGCGACATAGTTTCGTTTTTGTGCTTTGGGTCGTTCGTGCTAGCGCCGCAGCGGTGATGTAACTATGCCAACAGACGCACAAAAATCACATAGTCTGTAAGTGCATTGGCGTTGGCCTGGGTGCTTCTTTCCAGAAGTCGCCTTACGCAGCGGCGAAAAAGCGCCTATATAGAGTGTACGTACGTGTATAGTCTCGTTTTTTGAGGCCGGCTTCGCCATTACGCGCGCATTGAACGAATTCCGGGACGGTGTAAACTACCATCGTGAGAAGACTTTCTCGACGTACGACAAAGAAATTATGCAAAAATTGCATTATGTACCAGATATAGGCGATCAAATTTCAGTTGCAGGGGTTTCTGTGGCAGCTGGACTACCTGGCTCATATGAGAAAGAAACGTAGCACCGGGAAAACGCAGCAACCGCAGACTTAACAGCGGGGTTCTATTGAATGTTTGTTTTGGAAACGGAAAAATCAATCCTCCATCTTTTCATTGCGAGGGCTAGAAGTGCCAGCTGCGGAATTTTATCTCGTAATGATATCGCCGTTTCGCTGTGCCGCATGCAAGCACCATGATCAGAGCGTTTTGTGGTAAAACCTTTTATGCGCGATCCTTCCTGAAACACACGCTTACACAGTGAACTCTCGTTGTTTCGTGCTCGCTTTTATAGCTAAAACTTCCGGTCAATCTATTGGAACTGAATTAATAGCGCCAAGAGTGAACGTATGGTGTGCGGCGGTGGTTTTGTAGCCGTGCTCTCTTTGAGCAGTGTTCTATATAAATTTGTCGCTATAATAAACTTTTAAGATTTGCGACAAGTCTTTCGAGGATGAAGACAATATATCCAACGATCATTACATTTAGGGACAAGTTATGCGCGCGCCATGGATGGAAAATATATATATGGCATCGTACCTATGGTCAGGCATTCGACGTCTCGATACTTCAAACTATTAAGCGAACGAAAATTTGTTCAAACTATGCTGATTAGAAACGAAGGTTAAGGGGACCGAAAAATAGTTCTTTACGCTGAGTTCGGAATAAAGGGAGCCCGACCAGAGGGGTTGGTAGAGGTCTATTCATTCTTTTGCGACCGCTCATCAGCATTGACAGCGTTAATAGCGGCGCCTCACAGATTCCACTCTATCGGCCCCGCATGTGCTAAAATAAGCTGGTCCCACGTCGTGACAGGAACAGGAGTGCAGCTGGGGAGAGAAACTACACTTCGAAAGCACCGTGTGACGGGGCTAGTAGAATAGTAGTTCTCCACGATGGCTGCATGCAGCACGCTGCATTGCCATACTTCATTAGTCAGGACAGCTAAGCTGTACGGCCGTTGCGTACGCTTATATTACCGGCAGCTTTGTCGCACTGAAATAAGCGATTTTGACGGGAGCAAAGTGCCAGTTTGTAAATACCGCAGTTTGAATTAAGCGATTTCACTGTCTGTATACAGTACGCACCTTACACACCTCTCTGGCAATAATGGCCCTCAGCAGCTGAGAAAGATAGAACAACAAAAATTAATTTGACTTAAACAGGTGATGCAAATTCACTCAGCGACCTAGCTCAGGCCACTGTTCTGCTTGAGGAAAGATCGGTCACAATAGTAAGAGAAGACTATAAAACAAATTTAGCAAATATTTAGGGCCTTTTGTTAGCAGTTAACGATTGATATTACCCCGTTTGTGCACCCGAAGCATAAATCATGAAAATCAGGTTAAGTCCAATTCCTGCTCAAAAAGTGCCTTCAAAGGAAATGTAGTTTTCCAGTGCAAGTCTGAAGCTACCGTATAGAAACTGGCAGATGTCTTGAATCTGAAGGCAATGGATACACTAGCCAAGTGATGGCTTCTATGTCATGTATTACTGTGGAAGACATCGTTTTTTTTATGCTCTCTTACAGTGCAGTTTCGGGTAGTACCAATTTCACAAACTGCCAGCAAGAGCCCAGTGCTACAGAATCCGCCTCGTTTGCAGCGAGTTGCAATCCCAGTAGCACTGCTAGGACAGTTACCTTCCCGTTGTAAAATACCTACAAATAACATTCAATTCATAGGGCCTCGATTACAATGTTCAGCAAGAGCTTCCCTAGCACTGCCAATGCTCAAGTGCTGAGTAAGGTGGTGGTATGGGTACAAGCATCCAACCTTCAGTGGTGATGCAATTAGATAAGGCCCTGCCCACCTGTAAAAGAGTTGAATGAAACTGGCCCCTCCCATGCATTAAAAGTAGGCATGTGCAGT
Organism: Amblyomma americanum; assembly: GCF_052857255.1. Classification (NCBI taxonomy): domain Eukaryota; kingdom Metazoa; phylum Arthropoda; class Arachnida; order Ixodida; family Ixodidae; genus Amblyomma; species Amblyomma americanum. The sequence continues at coordinate 44,939,870 of NC_135497.1, forward strand.
GCAGTGCCCACAACCATGCTGTTCATTACCTGATTTACATTTTCAGTGGGCTTCAGCACCCCTTTAGCAGTTGTCTCAAAGCAGTATGTTGGCGAAATTTCTTTTCCTCATTAGTTTGTGGAGCTCTTTCTACTGCAATGGTATAAATAGGAAGGCAATATGTGGTTCTGCAGCAACACTTCAGACTGTGATGCAACACACGACAAGCACTTAACTGAAATATGAGTAGGTTACTCAGAGGAAACAATGTGGTGGATGGGTATGGTCGTTAAAAAAAGCTGCTTTGTAACACGGTTTTCCGATACGGCCAAGGAAGTTGTTACTCATTTATTCATACATTTCATTAATTACTGACAAGGCGTGTCGGTAGGTATACTTTATTTGGCAAGAAGTCCTGGCCGACGTGGGCCTAATGCAACTGCCTGTAGGCCAAGGTGCAGACTTGTGGGCACATTCTTGAGCCAGTAGCCTGGAACGGGAAATAGGTGCCTTGGACCACAGAATGCCGCGCCATGCAAGCTCGGCTGCTGCAGTCCCTCCACTAGTGTAAGTTATACACAGGATTGGATGCCATGAAAAGAGAAAAAAGTATGCAAGCTCAGAACAATAAAATGCAACTAATAAACCACTGAGAGAAACCCACAAACAAATACACAAAAAATGGAATGCATATGAGAGAAAAAGATAAGGACATCTGCCTACTAATTATAGCAGCAGCCCACGGACTTCTGTAGTGACTTTGCGTATGGAAATTAAAAAGATCCTCAAAAAATGATAAAAGAAACATTGCTAATTATAGCAGCAGCCCACGCACTTCTGTAGTGGCTTTGCGTATGGAAATTAAAAAGATCCTCAAAAAATGATAAAAGAAACATTGCTCAAGATGTGGCGGAGAAACCACACACAAAAAGAAGTGTGTACAAGGCAGAGCTCCAAGAATGAAGAAAAAATAGGCAAGACAAGCAATGAAAGGGTTTCTGAAATGCTTCTGACGCTGGCTCACCGGAGGTCACAGGCTCCATATGCTAAACCCAAAGCCTTAAAGAGGTGGAGACACCAAATCTTTTGTTGCAGTGTTCTTAGTTTCAAACATAGCATACTCCCACCAGGCGCGTGATACGTGCTCCGCGATTCAAATATGCGCATTAAATATTATCGCATTATTTATACTGAGCGATTTCGGTCTCTGATTGTCAGGGTCTGCTATGACGTCACTCCCAAGGAAGAGCAGCAATCCTGGTCATGTGGGCTCCAAAAGTAGTGCCACAAGGACCGCTGCATCGTCTGCTCTCGTACACATGCTGTGCATATCAGGGTCTTTTGAAATGCCGGCCAGTACTGCGATATGCTTTTTTTTTCGTGTAGTTCAAATATTTAGGCAGATATTTGAAATTACACTACAAACATGTTTCCACAAAAATGAAATGTTGAAAAGCAACATTTCACTTGAATATTTAATCCTCCTCATCATTTATCACATCCCAAAGCTTACTGAGCATCGCAATGAATGAGGGGAAATGATGTAGAATGGTAGTTTGAGCCACAACTGTGTTCAGGAAAAAAAAACATGACAGCTTGACTTTGTATGCTGCCGAACGACAATCTTTTGGGCGTTTCACTTCCGGACTTTTGGCGAAGATCATAGCACCGAAGCGCGGCCTTGTGGTAAAGCATCCGCCTCACATTCGGGAGGCGCTGTGTTCGATTCCCAGTGCCGCCGGGTACCCACTACTTTTTTAATGGGTACAAGATTTCCCCCGGCATGGTGCTCGGTTGATGCTGAGGAAAAGGGTCTTCGAGAAAAGCGTTGCCTTGAAGGATCTGAGAAGTTCTCGCCAAGCAACCCTAAATCCGCCTTGTGCGGTAGAAGGCCATCTTTTTGTAGTGATAGCTGCACTACGGTAGCATTTCGAGCCCTCAGCGTGGTGGCGCCGCCATGATGTCACGTGGTGCGGAGCAGCTGCCGGCGGCGTGGTGCCGTGGCTGATCACGTCGTTCGTCACGTGGCCAAGTTCCACTCGTCCAGCTGCAGCTGTCGCATCACTCCTGGTTTAAGCAAAGCTAATTACCGCCAATATTTTTTAACCCGTCATGCACACCTGTCGATGCGTGTGAGCCAGCCACAACGGTAGCGAGCCAATACCGCTGCACTTTGCTCGAAGGGGGGTTTGTGAGCGGAGAGTTCTATGGCACATCTCTCGTGAGGCTAGAGAAGTGAACATTTCTTGAACGTTGTAAGTTTTGTAACTGGCACAAGGCGAGAGTTTTGGACTGCGGGTTTTAACCACGTGCAGTCGTTTTTGTGCCCGCATTTGACGGGAATTTTGAGGCGCAGGCTATCCTTCCCACGCAGTGCACCCCTGGAGAGCCGAGCACTAGGCCGGAGACCGCCTGTTCCCATTGGATTAACCGGCTGGCGGTGGATGGGAGGCCGCGGGAATTGTACCCACGACCTCCCGTAGCCGAGGTGAGCACTCAAGCACGAGGCCACGGCTGCGGTGGAGATGCTCTTCTTGTCAGAGTTCAGACACTGAAAATGTGTATAACGTGATGTGGCATTGTTGAGGAACAATAATGACACAAAAAAATCGATGAACAGCAGCATAAGCTACAACAAGAGTGAGAGCATTAACAAGACGACCTCTTCCACACTACCTTGTGACACCTCCAGCTGCAGAATGCTGCCCCAGATGCAGCATTCATGACGGGACATGGCCCGCTTAACTCTTGTGTATGGGTTTCACCACACTAGAATCCCTGGCCATAACGGACCCAAAGATGCTGGCACATTTCAACTAGGAATCTGTGCAGGCATTTGAGCAGATGTTTCCCTTATCACTAGACGAAAAGTGCCTGTCTGATCCGGAGTCTTAGATTTGGAAGTTTGTTAAAATTATGCTAATAAGATTTTGCTTTTTTTAATGGTTCATAAGAGTGGTGGCTATATGTGCTGACATTACATGTGCTTTCACAAAAGAAACAAACAACTCTACTTTGAGAAAATTCTGGAAAATGTCTAAACGGAACACTCTGCATGCTTTCAGGGGCTCCATACTCTGTTCATTGTAATGCAAAAGAATATTTCAGGCTTTCAAGAAGGAGCCCTTGAAGAAGAGGGCTGACAAAGATTGGTTTGCTCATCACTGAGAAGCACTGCTTTTCAAATGAGGGCACACTCTGGTATCCCTTTCGATAGCAGCAATGCCACAGGACAAGCACCAAGCGATTTCCACAAAAAGTAACAGCTTTTTACGACCTCCTCATCACAGCTCGAACCGCAGAGAAACTAGCCTCTATTTGATTGCTTCTGCAACAGCCTACAAGATTGACGGGGTCTGAGAGCAAGATTTACAACTCGATTTTGATGCCACACTGGGGTGGCGTGGCACCTCGCATTAGTATACTGAAAGGGCATTAATTCTGCACATTACTATGGCTATGGCTTATTCCACAGAAAATACTTTTGAACGTAGTTGTGTCTATTCATGTGTACCAGACCAAATTTAATGAGGAGTGTGGTAACCTGTACAGAACAAACCAGCATATACAATGCTCACTTAATTGAGGACAAGAAAAAGACAGCTAGAACAGACAGGCTGTCATGCCTAATACTCGTTAGAGGCAAAAATATGTCATGCCAATAAGAACGGACCATGTGCTGGACACTCACAGTATCGGTAAGACTTGCAGCAGACCTCCCGGTTAATTAATTCCAGTCCGTCCTTTCCCAGACTTGACCACTTTCTTGACGGCATCCCTCGCAATTCCTCGAATTTTTCAGGTAAACGAAATTCCTCTTGACAATTATAGGTTGCTAGACACCCATTAAAACCGTCACAGCCCTTCAAAGAAATACAGTAGAACCTTGCTGTTCTGTTCTTGGTTCATGTAATATGCAGCATCTCAAAACCAAACATTATGCCTATTGTGCTATTTTTATTCACAATAAAAATCCTGGATAACTTTTTGAAACGTTTCCCTGAGAAGCTGTCCATAATTTTGACAAATTCTGACCATATAATGTATTCAGAGACCAAGAGAAAATGCTAGCCAAGCTAGTCTTCAATTTTGGAGGCTTTTCCCATATGCACTTTAGCACTGCGGAGAAGACGTTCCTGCTGCCCTGCACAAAGGCAAGAACACAAAGTATCTTAAGAGCAGCTGCGGCTCTTCCACAATGCAAAATTGTAACGGTACAAAGTATCTGAGAACGGTAAAAAATAGTTTACGGACTGGACGTGCCATGAAACTTCACCCCCATGGAAAACAAAAATATGGAAACAACTTGCAAGCGGTAGAAAAGGAACTTTTCAAAATTTGTGCCACCACATTCAGAAAAGTTTTAATGATGTGAAAGTGCCAATAAATGCCAGGGACTAGGAAATGGCGCAAAACCTGGACATAGAGACAGTCACGTACAGACCAGCAAAAAAATTTTCATACGTGCTAATTCAAGCTTGTTGCTAAAACATTGCATTCATAACATCCGAAAAAAAAATTTGGTGGAAAAAGGGGGGGGGTGAGACAAAAAATAAAAGGGAAGGTGGCACAAACCTTTGCCTTAAAAATGCAAAAGTCGTTGCTTCGTACCATTTGCAGAAGCTACCATGTCAGGATTTCGCATTGAATTAAAAGCAGTGTGCAATCACCTTGAAATCAGTGTGTGGACGACTAGCCAGCAATTAAATTACTGTAATAAAATTAGAGTAAATAAATTACTTTTCTCTGTAATTTCTAATGTAATTCATTACTGTTGTGGCGTCGTAATTTTTAATGCAATGAACTGCTTTCAAGCAGTAATTTCATGAAACATTATTAATTATTAGAGATATAAATTTTGCTGCATACCGAGTCCATGTTTCTCCTCGTATCTGCCATGCTTTGGCCTCGAATTTGCGGAGAGAAGCATATACAAAGCGAAGATGCAGTTTATGAGGGTTTAACATCCCAAAGCAATCGACTCGGGCTATGAGGGACCCCATAGTGAAGGGCGTCGGGTATCTGGCCACCTGGCGTTCTTTAACGTGCACTGACATCGCACAGTACACGGGCCTATAGCATTTAACCTTCACCGAAATGAGACTGCTGCGGCCGGGATCAAACCAGAGTCTTTCGGGTTAGCAGTTGAGCACCATGTAACCAATGAGCCACCGCGGCGACTTCCAAAGCATGAATAAATTATGGAGGGCACTAGAGACTACTTCCATGCTTTGAAGGCGAAAAACATTCACTTTTTAATTTATAATGTTTCCTTCCTTCCTAGTGACACAACTACTCATTAACATAGAGTCATAGGGCAACACATACATTAAATGAATCATTAATCCCCACGAAGCAATGCGGTTTTGTGGCCCATGGGTTGCGCTATCGCCTCATAATCTGAAGGCTCTTGGTTCAATTCTCTGCACCCCCGGAAAAATTTTTCTCCTTGCTGATGTCACTGGGGGTTGTGGACAATTTTTCGTGGACATCGTCAACAACGCCGCGTGTTGACGTTAATAGGCCACTTAAGGCTTCTGCCTTAAAAGCGCGCAACCAGTAATAGCCAGCACCCCAGGCAAGCGGCGCACGCGGACGAGAGTTGATGTGCGCGCAGGTACCAGCACTGCCTTTGTGAACAGTCTGCATATCAATCATAGGACTGCTACGCATCTTCCTGCACTGCATATGGTCTCACACACAAACGCACTGCATGGTCGCCAGAAGAGCTCCATGACCAAAGCATGTCACTGGCACCTTTGCACAGACGCACTGCGAGTGCTTGGGCAAGTACTTTGACATCGCCGCACTGACAAGAAGTCTCAACGGACACGTCTAAGAAAGTTAGTTATGAGTTGTCGGTATTTTATGGCCTCATTTGAAGCCATATTTCTAACTCAAGGGCAACAAAGGCAACAGCGTCCCAGCGACATGCAATTTATTTCCACCAACTTGCCTCCAGAACAAATCAATTGAACATCAGCAGAATTGGCAGCTTCTCTGCGCCCCTGTGCACTTCTGGGATGATGCGTGGATAAGCAGTCAATGTACTCCCGCTGTTTACGCGGATGACATATTCTTCAAAACCAGGATGGTGGGACGATATTACACATTGAATGATGTACTTATGATTAAAGAGTGATATGAGAAAGACCATCTATATCAGCAAAGTGGTTAATCAAATTGACTAAAGGGGCAAAATTTCCAACGCCTATTTTCAAGCTCAGTGGCGGTGCAAACAAAAAACTAGAAATTTTGCACAATCCATGCAATGCGCAACATTTCAGCATCGAAGCCAAGAAGTAATTTTTATTACTTAAGGCAGGTAATTGTAATGTCATGTCATTACTTTTTGATAGCACAATTTGTGATGTAATTTAATTACTGCTGTGAGATTTCTAGGAAAGTAACTAGTAATGAAATTTAATTACTTTTCAAAAGTTATTTTGCCATGTATGACGTGTGGTCCACGGATGCCTAGGGAACTTGTCAGTGTCCTTACGTTCTTACGCAAACGATGATACACCACCCAGTTTCCTGCATGTGACAATATTCATGACAAAAAGGAATATTGTGACAAAGTCGACAAAGCTGGCAGTGGTGCGGTACCGAGCACTCGCTACAGAGCACTCGGCCATTCCCTCCATGCAAATCATATCTCTGCCATCGTTCGTTGCGCCTCATCCTTTGGCCGGCCACCACGTAACAATACTATACACCACACATCATTTGCATGGAGGGAATGGACAAGAGAATTTTACATTTGGTTTTTCTTCATGTTAAAGGAGTATATGCACGTAATTGTGGTGACATGTTTTCTGCTCTACAATGATGTGGAAAATACTACTACGCATGAATCACCATGTAATATTTGCCCACGGCCGCTAAATAATTTATAATTTTTTCAGTCATGCTGTTTCAGTTTCAACATCCGAACAATGGTGGCGACGTCAAAAAGTGATTTTGTGTCACGTGACGCATAGAAAAACGCCCATATAATCGCTGCTTCTTCGTTATAATTTACTGCAGTGCTGAAGCCAGCCTTCCTCAAGAGCCGAAATGACAACTAATGTGGAAGCAGTGATTATATTGGAGTTTTTTCATGTCTCACGTAACATGTGCGCACACGTTGGCGTCACAGTCCTCATTCGGCTGTTGAAACTGAGACTGAAACAGCACGAGAAAGAAATGCGATTTTAATTATTTAGTGGCTATAGAAGAATACCAGGTGGTAATCCATGCAAGCACCTGAAAGTTAGGTGTCTCTACTCCTTTAATTCTTTAGACCCACCATTCTGCTCACTGATCTTGCTTTGCAGTTCATCTCCTGAGTGACTTAGCTATATCACCTGTGAATCGCATATTACTAAGGTGTTCTCCAGTAACTTGTATCCCCAACTGTTCCCAATCCAGGCCTCGGAATAGAGCAGGTATTCCTAAATACCTCCTGTTTACAAGAGGCATTTTTGTTGCAGAGGAGGCATTATAGAGACTCAATTTTTTGCATGATTGGTGATGTATTAGACACTGCCGTCCAAGACTTCTTCAGCACAGTTTGGTATCGACAGTGTTGCTGCCATCATTGGCAAAACGCCATCCAATGAAAGTAATGCCTACATGGAAGCTGAGGACAGCTAAACCTGTACTGTTGGAATAAATTGCAGGCGTACTAGACACTTGCTTGCTCACTCAAATACGGCCTAATAGATCAGCTGGGACACGGGACGTTACATGCATTTGAGGCTGCACTCGTAGCTATGTGATTAAAAGGTTTCGCCTCCAAATTATTAATAGAGCAGCTGAGACCCGGGACCTGGCTTATATGCCTTCGAGGCTGCGCTAGTAGCCATGTGATTAAAAGGTTTCACCTCCGCATTCTTTGAAATGCCTCAGGTATCATCTTTCACCAGGTCAACGGGTATACTCAGGCTGCTTACAGTTTGGGAATATTGTTACGTGGCGACCAGCCGAATAATAAGCGGCGATGAACGATGGGAGTGAGATGATTTTAATGGCCGCTCGCCTAAAGCGCGACCTTTCTGTTCCCGCGCCACTGCCAGCCTTGTCGTTTTCGTGACACTAGCCGGAGCTGCCGAGCGATCGTCCCTATAGTGAATAGAAGAGGACGCCGACGGAGAGATGCGGTCAGTGGAGATGAGTCCAGAGGACGGTACCACAGAAATGGCATGGGGGGAAGTGCTGGCCGCCACGATGATATGCGTGAATGATTCCTGGTCCACGAAGCTTCCAGGTCACAGGTCGCCAGGAGCCGACGGCCGAAGCCCTTAGGCGCACCGAACGGCATGGGCAGGGGGGTGGTGTCCTCACGTGTGGGCAGTGTCTCATGTCGCCGCAGCGTAGTCATGTCAACATGTCTTGTGGTCAGGGCAGGGGACGTGGCTGGAGTGAGCAGCGAGGCCGGTTCAGGTCCGGCGGACTGGGGCACAGCCGGGCGGGGTGAACCAGGTGCACACGGCCGGCGGAGGACTCCGAAGCTCCAGGACCAGGATGGGGATGATACCCCGCATCTCACACCAAATGTTACGTAGCGAGCAGCCGAATAATAAGCGGCGATGAATGATGGCAGTGAGATGATTTTAATGGCCACTCGCCTATAACGCGACCTTTCTGTTCCCGTACCACTGCCAGCTTCGTCGGATTTGTGACAATATTGCCGCTTTGCACATAGTTTTTCCGCAGTGCCACGAGATACGCTTTAATGAGATTTTACTGTACCTGTTAGTACTAAGGTTGCTGAATTTGATGCGTCTCAATGTGAAATCTGAACCGATTAATTCACAACCTGCATTCATACGCCCATGAGCCAACTATAAAATTTAAGCTCTGCTCTATTGCTATGTGATGCGTTCAGAACAGGTGCTGCCCTTGATGGTCTCACAGATAACTTTGACCACAATGGCAAACACAGGCATCAAAGGTTGCCTCCAAACTAAAGCTCTCCACCATTCATGACATGTTTTCCGCTGTTCTACTGTCTTTTTTCACAATGGCCCACTCATAACTCACTTCAGTTCTGACTTCGAGGCCAATCCAGCAAACAAGCCTTATGCAGTGCTGTTCGGATGAACCTTATGACTATGCCACTGCTCTAATTACACCCCACCCCTTTCGCGCGGCCCCATGGCGACATTCTAACAGGAGTGGGGGAAGGAGGAAGTTGGAGCCCCACGAAAGCCAAATGTACAACAAAGACGTAGTGCAGTGGAATCGCTCAAAGCTCTTTGCCCTGAGCTCAAACAGCACACGTACTTCTGGTTGAGCTTACAACTTTGTCATGCCCAAGCTGACAGCTCACCAGCCACACATCGAAACAAGAACAGCTACTGTTTTTTGAGGAGAGAACTTGAATCCATTTTTCTCTGCCCAAGCAGCCAGTTTATTTAGTGTGATTTCTATTTGTCTCTCGCAGGACAGTATGCTGGAAGAAGTGTGTGCTATCTGTAGGTCATCTACATAAACTGAATATATTACGGACTTGGGTATTATTTGGCTAAACAATCAATTTTTACTCTGAAGAGTGTCGTACTTAAAATGCATCCCTGGGGTACGCCATTCTCTTGGGTGAATGTCATTAACAGAGTTGATCCTGGACAGATTCTGAATGTACGGTTAGTGAGGAAGTCGCTCAAGCAGTTCAGCGTCCTGCCGCGGATCCCCAGCTCTGCTAGGTCATGGAGGATGCTGAACTTATACGTGGTATCATAGGCCTTCTCCAAATCGAAGACCCCGATACAGTGTTGTTTGTGGATGAACGCCTCCCGGATGGTGTTTTCTAGGCGGACAAGCTGATCAGCGGTCGAGCATGCTTTCTTAAATCCACATTGATGTACATCTAAGAGTCGACGAGATTCAAGTGTGAGGGTCAGTGTAATGTTTATTATGCTTTCTAAAGATTTAGCAACGCCGCTCGTGAGGGCTATCGGTCTGTAATTGTTAGGACTTGTTGGTGGTTTTCCGAGTTTCAGAAAAGGTACTATAATTGCTTTCTTCCACTCCTCAGGTATATTCCCTGTTGTCCATATTTTGTTAAAAAATTTCAACAATGCCTGCACGGCTGCCTCAGAGAGATGGGCAAGCATAGTGTAATGCACATTATCTGGGCCGGGTGCTGCCTTTTTAACAGAAGATAATACCCTATTCAATTCCTGGAGTGTGATGGGTTGATTGTAGTCCTCGTGCATACCTGCTGCAAATGGAAGTTTTTGTTTTTCTGTTATTGCTTTGTACATCTGGAACGTGTTTGTGTAATTGGACGAACTGGAAACTTCAGCAAAATGTTCACCAAGTATGTTGGCCTGTTCTTCTAATGATGTTTGTGTACCCGGTGTAGTCAATAGAGGAAGTGTGAAAGGGGTATGGTCACTACTGAATCTACGAAAATTTTCCCACATTTTTTGAGGTTACTGAGCTGTTTATTGACGATACATATTTCTGCCACGAGAATTTCTCGGCATTTCTTGGAACGAATCGCGCTCTGCCCTTGGCCCTCTTAAAGGCAATCAAGTTTTCCGCTGTGGGATATCGACGCAGAGAGCCCCAAGCTTTATTTTTTTTCCCAATGTGAATTCTTGCGTCCACCATACTTTATGTTTTTTTTTTGTGTACGAGTCCTGTTGTTTGTTGTATGGCTAGTGTAGCGTCCGATATTATGCATGTAGTAAACTTTTCATTAATTTCGTCTATACTGAGGTCTTCACAAAATTCTTTTTCTAGTGTTGCACTTGCTGTGAAAAGTGACCAGTTGGCGAGGTGAAGTTTCCAGCGCCGTGGTCTTGTGGGGATGACTGGATTAGACGATGAGAGGCTGATGATAGTAGGTAGGTGATCACTTCCCAGCGGGTCATTTAAAACATCCCATTTAAAATCGTTAAAAAGCGATGGTGATGCGAGAGCTTAATCGAGGAAGCTCGTTTTTGCCGAGCTTGGGCAAAATAAGTGGCTTTTCCCGTATTTAAAAGATAGATAATATTTGAGAGGATAAAATCTTCGATTATTTGTCCCATTCAGTCACATCGTTCGCTTCCCCGAAATGGGGAGTGAGCGTTAAAATCGTCAGCTACCAGATATGGCTCCGGCAGTTCATCAATCAGGCCTTCTAAATCTTTGATTTTTAATGTGATGTGCGGGGGATGATATGCAGAACATACTGTTATTATTTTTTAGGTAACGACGCTAACTGCAACTGCCTCAAGTTTTGTGTTAAGTTTGATTTCTTGAGGAGGAACGCCGCTTTGAATGAGAACTGCGACGCCACCCGAGAGTCTATTTGACTGATCGCGATCGCGTCGATAAATTTTATAGTGTTTTAAGATATTCACATGTTGCGGACCAAGATTGGTCTCCTGAAGGCACAAAGCAATGGGCAATATTGACCCTAAAATATGTGTTACGTCACTGTAGTTCCTCAGCAATCCTCGACAGTTCCACTGAATCACAAAAGTCATGTTCGTGTTGCTGAGTGGGAAAGGAGCGGAAGGAATTTACTTTTCTGGGCCCGTAATTAGGGGTCTGCCTTTTTGTTTTGCTCGAGAGAGCTGTTGCGCCGCTTCAAATCAGACGGACTGGGAGTTATATCCATCACCTTAAGAGAGGAGCTGGAGGACCGCGAAGCCGCGGATGTCTCATTTTTAGGCCTCCCCGTTGGGGGGAAGTCCTGCGGGAGGCCGACCCATTGGATGGATCTCCCTGCTTTGGGGATGGCAGATCAGCTTTCGCTGTCTCTGCCTGGGGCGTGGGTGGCTCTGCCATAGGCTCACTGAGCGTGGTCTTGGCAGATGCCGGAGTGCTGTGTGGCGCACCGCCCCCGCGCACCATATCAGCAAAGGTTGTTTTTGCAGAGAAGGTGAAAGTGTTCTTCGCGTGGAAGAATCGTCTCGTTTCCTTGAATGTGAAGTTTTGCTTTGTTTCATTGTAATGATATCTTTTTCATTCTTACATGTTTGACATGACCTTGAATATGCTTGGTGATCATCTCCGCAGTTTTCGCAGTGAAATGCTGCTCCTTCACAGTTATCGGAAGCATGGTCTTTTGAGGCACATTTCGGGCACGTTTTGTGGCCACGACAACTCTGTGACCCGTGTCCATACCTTTGACAATTGAAACACCTTCGTGGATTTGGAATGTAATGGTGTACATTTATTTTCAAAAAGCCTGCTTCTATGGACTCTGGAAGTGTGCTGCAGTTGAACGTGAGGACTATGTGTTTCGTTGGGATTTCTTTGTCCTTTTTTCTTATCTTTATACGGTGTACGTTTATGACATTTTGGTTCTTGAGGCCTTCCAGCATCTCTTCCTCAGTGAGGTGGATAAAATCTGTTTCAGAAATCGCACCACGGACGGTGTTCAAGGATCGGTGTGCAGTGATAGACACAATGTTGTCCCCAATTTGCACTTGGTTAGAAAGTTTGGAGCATTGTACAATGTCTTTTAGTTCAAGTAGTAGGACACCATTGGGCATTTTTCACAGTTTGTAGCCTTTGCTGATGGCATCAGTCAGACATTTTGAGACTAAGAATGGGGACATAGTTCTTGCCGTTTTTTCTGTTTCCTCACTTTGGAGGACATGAAATTTTGGAAATGATTCCTTCGTTTTCCTGAAGCATTGAGTAGTTATATCTTCGGTCCGCACTCTTTTAACAGAGCGATCAGGTTCTGAAAGGGGGGAGCCATAAAAAATGTTTCGTGTTCGGCAGCGGTGCTAGCCGCCCACCACGGAGCCCAACATGGGGATGGGACAGGCGCCTTTAAGAAAGCCCTGCCTACACCAGCTATACACCGCCACTATAACCTAATACGGCATAACACAGGGTTGTCAGCCACACATGATTAACCCTCGCCGCCTATGAAAAGTGAAAAAAAAAACAGAGAAAGGAGGAGGGGACAGGAAAGTTGTAAGAAAGAGATAGGAAAGTGAAAGATTGAGGGCAGGACAGGAAAAGGCAACTGCCGATTTCCCCCGGTCGGGTCAGGCCGGAGGTGCCGTCTACAGGAAGCTGGGGCCAAAGTGGTGTGTTGCCTCCGCCGAGAGGCCTTAAAGGTCCAAACGCTCGGCATCGGCTCCACCACCAGCATCCCCTTTTCCCCGGACACGGCGAAGCGCGGGTGCTCCGGTCCGTGGTGATGCACGGTTCACCATCAACCCCCAGCGTATGCTCGGGAACCCGCGGTGTCGCCACTCACCGACGCCTGCAAGCTGCAGACGCCCATCCCCCCTGCGGGGATCCACATCCTTGAGGTTTTTTGCTTCCATAATTCCTACTGCACTAGAAGCCGTGTGTTGGTGAATAATAATAATAATAATAATAATAATTGGTTTTGGGGCGAAAGGAAATGGCGCAGTATCTGTTTCATATATCGTTGGACACCTGAACCGCGCCGTAAGGGAAGAGATAAAGGAGGGAGTGAAAGAAGAAAGGAAGGCAGAGGTGGCGTTCTGGAGGGCTCCGGAATATTTTAGACCACCTGGGGATCGTTAACGTGCACTGACATCGCACAGCACACGAGCGCTTTAGCGTTTTTCCTCCATAAAAACGCAGCCGCCGCGGTCGGGTTCGAGCCCGGGAAATCCGGATCAGTAGTCGAGCGCCCTAACCACTGAGTCACCGCGGAGGGGCGTGTGTTGGTGTTTGAATCTGAATTCCACACACCCATACGCATGCAGCACACATCCTTTCCCAGCATAGCACCACGTAAGATCATGTCAATGCCCCATTTAGGGACAAGGGGTGCAAGCAAACAGAACAGTAGGAACAAAACGCAAACACTAATGTTGTGTGAGTCACTCCTGTGCTCTGTCTTTTGGGCTGCATGTCTCAAGATGATCAACCCCCTCCCATTTTCCTCAAAAAGTGAAACTACAACAAACATCTACTCCCAACTTGTGAGAACAAAACGACGAACATAGAAGGAAGAACATAAACATGTCTCGTCCTTGTCTTTCCATGTATTCTACAATTATGGGAACTACTTCCTTGTTCAGCTACGTGTCCTACCTACATTCTTCCGCGATTTGTCGCCTCTCGCCACTGCTTGTGTCTAGGGGCACAAACGTTGCCAGTTTCACAGCAGGAGGCCCACATTTAAAATTATAATTTGCTAGATCCGTGACAGCCTAGTTGCTTTGTTCAGTATACAGACAGGCTTTGTTCATTTGGGGTCTGCAGGTGAAAGCTGTTGTCTTAATAGTGAATGTTCCCACGTTTACATTTTTTTCTTCTTTCTATGTAATGGCTAGGACAAAAACTGCCACCCACCCAATGCAAAGGAAGTAGCCACATAATCATAAGGTCTCTTCCATTTGGCTCCACTTTCTGCACTAGTTCAAGAAGTGCAGCACGAGTTCTAGGCCGGCTTGCACTCGCCGAAATGGAAGCGCAACTGCGGTGCACCAGTATGGCGGTGCCCATGCGCAGGTCGAAGAAGAGGAGAAGGTGTGGCACTAGTTATTTAAAGAAATGATGATAGTTCTTTGTTGAAAGGTTTATGGCTTAGGGGGGTTTAACATCCCAAAGTGAATCAGGCTATGAGGGACGCCACAGTGAAGGGCTCTGGAAATTTCGACCACCTGGGGTTCTTTACCATGCACTGACATCACAGTACGCGGGCCTCTAGAATTTTGAACGAGGCAAAATTCTAGGGGCCCGTGTACTGTGCGATGTCAGTGCACGTTAAGGGAGCATAGAGACCTAATTTTGGTGGCATATTTTCTTCTTTATAATAAAGCGAAAGACACTACAATGCATGAATCACCATGTGGTATTCGCCTACGACCGCTAAATAATTTATAATCTAATTTTTCTCTCATGCTGTTTTGATTTAAACCGCCGAATGAGAACTTCTGATGACAAAGAGATGTTTTAGGTTATTATAGGCATAGAAAAATTGCGATATAATTGCTGCTTTATCGTTTTAACTTACTGCACTGCTGAAGCCAGCCTTCCTCAAGAGGGGGAATGACAACAAATGTAGAACCACCAATTATATTGCAGTTTTTCACACCTCACTTGACCTACAACCTCTCTTTAAGGTTACAGTCATCGTTCAGCTGTTGAAACTGAAACAGCACGAGAAAGAAATTCAGTTAAAAATTATTTAGTAGCCATTGGAGCATACCACATGGTAATTCGTGTATAATAATGCCTTACACCTCATTACAAGAAAAGATTGGTTTGGTTTATGGGGGTTTAACGTCCCAAAGCGACTAAGGCTCTGAGGAACACTATAGTGAAGGGCTCCGGAAATTTTCGACCACCTGGGGTTCTTTAACGTGCACTGACATCGCACTGTGCACGGGCCCCTAGAATTTTGCCTCCATCAAAATTCGACCCCCGCGGGCGGGATCGAACCCATGTCCTTTGGGTCAGCAGCTCCCTTAAAGCACGCCAGGTGGTCAAAATTTCCGGAGCCCTTTACTACGGCGTCCCTCACAGCCTGAGTCACTTTAGGACGTTAAACCCACATCCTTTCAGCAAATAACTTCCATAATTTCATTAAATAACACGTGCCATACCTTCTCTGCTGCTTCGACCTACACATGGAGGAGTTGAGTGACTGTTTGAGGCATCGTAATGAAAACCTAAGCGGTCGAGTCGAGTCGCATGGGCAACATTTCAGCGCTAATTCATAAGTCGCCTGTGTGTATACATGCAACAATTTTTTTTCTGTGAAACGACGATTTCGTAGAGCAGGCTCACGGTAAGACTTCTTTGCGATTTGCTGCTTGAAAATTCTTCCAAGTGTTTCAGGATTTTGGTGGTCGTTGGTGTCGGCGGCATGCAGTTGGCTGCAATTTCGTGACGACAGCAAGGCTATCAGACAATCGGGCCTACACTCGACCATTCGTTTTGGAAGTGGCCAGTGTCAAGCTTTATTTGAACTGTCTGAACTGACGCTGCCGGCACCCCCGCGGAACTTCACAGAACTAGTGCAGAGATTGCAGACAAATCAAAGAAACCTGTCATGACCACAATCTTAACCAAGTGCTAGTTTGGGCTTGTTGGTATAGCATATTAGAAGACATAGCGCAGCACAACGCGACAAAGAAAAGGAGCACACAGGATAAGCGCTCGTCCTGTGTGCTCCTTTTCTCTGTCCCATTGTGCTGTAATATGTCTTGTTCTAATTAACCATAATGACCTGTCACACACTGCAACAGTGCCTTGTGAGCTTTATGCACCTCACAAGCTTCCAAACAGTCAAAGGACATCAAGCACATTGTTCCCAGTGTTCATCTCTTTAAGGCCTCTTTACAGCATCAGCTGTAAAAAGGTCTTAAGATTAGAGGCCTTAAAAGGAATCTTCCTTTTACAGTTGCCTCATGCGCTCCATGCTAGTTGGCCACCTAAGTCCAAACACCTTCCCCACTTAAAACCGATGTTCGGTACAGGTGGCACATCACTCATTTTAAAATTATCACAGAAAGTGGAGGGCTCACCTTGTGGCGCCTCAAAGCCTTTGCTGCCTCAGCATTTTAACGTCCCATTTGTTCAGCCTCTGCGCCCGCAAGTGAACGCCAGACTCGAAGCAAGAATCGGGAAGGCCCGTGCAGACCAGAAAACTGCCTGCCAGTTTTTCATGTGCTGTTTTCTGAAATAAATATGAATTTAAAAGAAGAACATGTTTCGTTCTGCAGACACCAAAGCCTAATCGCTTATCTCACCGCAATTTTTGCACCTGTTTTAGAGAGAGAATTGTAACAGGAGCACACAATTGTAAAGTGCAATTAAGTCAACACTCAAGAGACTTTCCCAGCCGCGGGGCCACAAAAAATCGGACCGCGTACAAAACTCATCGCGCAAACGGTTAGTTCAACTCACGACTGGCTTTCTTAGTAATAAAGCCGGTCGTGGTTCAACTGGACTGTTGCCAAAAGTTTCCCGCCTTTTTTCGGGAGCACGCAAAAGCCGGTAATTATGCGTGTTTTACATGACCATGAGTTACGTTGGGCTGAGTTGACAAAAGGTATAAAAACACGCTCAGCGCTTGCTCTTTTCCGTAGACCTGCACAGAGCTTTTGAGCAGAACTTACGGTAAAACAGATGAGTCTTTCCCTTCGAGCCTTTGGGTCCACTGGCGGGCAAGGGTCCCCGTGCTTGTCCTGGGTTATCTGCTAACACAAAATATTCGAGCGCAAGGAAGTTCACTACGAAATTCCGAGTGTCAGATAACAGGCAATCGCTCAGTATGTGCATACCAAAAGATAGAAAGAACAAATTACTCACGTGCAACACGATCGCACGCCCTTCCCGCCGACCGGCCATAGTGCTACTGAAAGCAATGCTTGGCTCGGCTCAAACATGACTCAAACAGCAAAAAAGTTGCCGGACGTGACGTATTTTCTTCAAACCGGATGCGACGTCATGGGCTGAAATAACGCTTGCGTTATTTCGACCTGGCTACAGCAGTCACTGCCGTCGAAATAACGCCGGACAAGTCGAAGCGCTAGCCAAGCCTGCAGTCGGAATGCAACCATGTGCGCAATGAGGCACCGGTGGAGGTGGTTGAACAGGTGCTTTGGGATGGTTTTTGTTCTTCCGTGTTCACTGCGTGCGTCCTGCGCGTTGTATTGCCGTTAGTGTGTGTATATGTGTACGGCCAGAACGCTGCACTGGAGTGTACAACCGCTTGCTGTCCCGTGCAGCATCGATGCATTGTAATACAATTATGCAGAATGTGCGTTACAATGCCAGTGGCCCTGCATGAAAAAGGAGACTTGAAGCCGACGGAAAAGCTGCTCTCCCTCGCAAGGAACAGTCGACACGTGTTTTGGTGGATGATAGCGTTTATCACGCCAACAAATTCAGCACTGGCCAATAGCACTGATGAGCTGCTGCTGCTGCATCATGATAAACACTTTTGTGATGTTTGTTACAAGCTTGTTGGGTGTGAACGTGGCCATGAGTGGTATTCGTCGAGCAGCGGCCCTCAGCACGTAGTATCAGTGAATACCTGAAGACGATTACTGTTTGCCCGCGCCCTGGCGACTCGCATTCTACCGCATGCATAGCCGTTAATTATTTATATCTGCATTTCACACGTAGTTGAACTGTCGCAAATATTACAGCCGCATTGTTAAAACGTACTGTCTGAAAGCACCCTTTTTCATTTTTTGTTTTGAGGGAGGGGGTGGCGTGAATGAGCGGCTGCTCAAATGTCATCATTATTTTGAGCTTACTTTTTAAATATGTGCCTGGGCGGCCCATTCTCGCCTCATGTTCGCACTGTAAGCAGTGCGTTTATTGGGCAGAAACTTATTTGCTGTTGTGTTGGCACAAGGTTAATGATTTTCATTGCACTGTGGTGCCATGTTCAAACAAAACACATAATTGTACACTCTCCTTGCAGAATGTCTAATGGGGTAATAAATTACTAAGCAGTGAGTATGCACCGTGATAAATGGGAGGAACGTTACTGAATTACTTCACACTTGGTCCTTTCAGTTGTGGTTAGTGGTTACGTATGCCTTGGTGCCTGCTGCATTCCAGTGTAGGGGCGAGAGGCGTGTCAAGCTCAACTTAGCAGCATATTTCTCTCCACTGTCTACTGGTCAACATGGTAAACTAAACCGAACATAATGCGTGCTTGCTCAGACCAAGCTAACACTACATTTTACTTATCTACTCTCAGGGCCGATCGGCGTCGGAGAGAGGAGTGGGTCGCTAACAAAAATACATGTGTAATAGGCAGATTAATTAGGATGATTATATACAGCAGACTTGAAGGTGTCGGAAGTAACGATGGACACGACGAAGGCAGAGAAGATGTGACAGTTGGAAACGTGGAAAAGCAGAGATCTGCGTGAGTTTGTACACGACTTAAGCTGAACACTAGCAAAAAATTAAGATGGCGCAGAGGACTGAGGCAAGAGTTAAAACTAGTTTTTATCCGATGAAAGTACTTCCAAGTAAGCCAAATGAGCAAATGCAAGCAGTTATATGAACACAGAACAGGGAAAATGAAACACCTTTTTGGACAGAAGGAAAGCTAAGGCACATTGCTAATTGTGATGTTGCTTAAGAAGCTGGTGTCTAGTTCCCCTTCATATCTGGTCCTTCCACACCCAGCAACTGAAATGCCATCAAAAAAGAGCATCTCCAATCACTCTAATTACATGGGAGGTACACATCTTCAGTTGTCAGAGGCTTGGTGTCTCATCTTACGCACTAGCTAGTTTGGTAGATACAAACTTAACCGCATGTAAGAGGCATGTTGTAGTCTCGTAGGGGGAGTATTTTGTAAGTCTTACAGCATGTTGTACAGTGCTGGCATGTTTCATTATTTACATCGCAGTAATATGCTAGCACAGGCTAGAAAGTTTGTAACTGAACAGAAAAAAATAATGTTCATGCCATATCTTAGCGACATTCTTAGTAACATATAAAATATCGTGCAAATAAGGAACTGCTCATTTCTTTGCCAGCTTTTTCTTTCCAAGCATTGATATTTTGCAAGTTGGCAGCTTTCTACAGTCTTCAGTGGCTATCAGCTGTCCCACTTGTTTGTCAAAGCTGCCAAGTACACGATAGATTGTGTCAGTGCAAGCTAAGTAAAAGATGGATTGAAAATTCATGCTTTCAGAGTATTTCCAGAAAAATCTGCTTTTATTTCCTACTAAAGATGAAGGAACAGCATCGATGGTGCACATCCTTCTTGTCACTGCAGGAATTATGGCTGCTCGCTGCTTTTTCGTGGCTTTTCATTTATCTGCAGGAAGAGCAGGCATGAATGGGTGGCAAAGCAAAGGGTACCTACTAAATTAAACGTCACAATGAGCAATATTTTTTTGTGCTCTTGTTATCCATGAAGGAGTTAGCGTTTTTGATTGATGGATGTGTAGCAAAGATGTGACTGCTACATTGCACTGCGTTCACAGATTTGTTTGCCCATGCGTTTAGTTTTCTCAATGGGTCGTTTCCTTACCAAACAACAGAATAAATTCGGCTTTCAACCTTTGCACTTTTATCATGTTTGCAATGTATCTTTAGCTGGTGTTCAATTTCAATCTGGAGAAGTTGTCTAACCGTTGTCCGTGTCTAAATACTTTCCAACTGTTGACCTCATTACGCTGCATTTTTCATAGAAAACAAATGTCGAATTAACATTTTAATTAAACGTTACCCTGTCATGTAGTTAGCGACGTGGCGAAAACATTTTTTAAATAAAACAATCCTTGTTTGGAAGAAAAATTTATTGGTCCCCAAATGTATACAAAAGATGATAAGTGTACAGACGAGGGTCCGATAGTCAAAGACTATACCAGGACCCTCGATAGCTCAATAATACAAGAAATAAATGCAGCAACAGTTAGCGCATAATTATAAAATATAGAAAATAACAAATGAATACTTCACCACAAAAACATTATAAAAGCACGAAATGCAGGTAATATACTTAAAAAGAGAATAAAACATCAGCATTCCAACAAAAATACCTTGAGGTTTTTCTTGAATACAGCAAGGAAATTAATGTTCTTAGAGTGGGCGGCAATGTATTCTAAAATGAAACTGCTTAAATAGACGACGTCGTTTTGCCATAATTTGTATGGGCTTTGGGGAGCAGAAAATTGCTTTTTGCTGCAAATCGGGCAGAGTTGTGATTGATGAGGAGAATGGTGTCTACAAACTGAAAATGAAGGGTGCATGTAGTAATTTAAAAAACATGATACCAAGGTGATACTAGAAAAGCTGGTGGGCTGGTAAAACATTGTGCTCATGCAATAAAGAACGAGCATTAGTAGAGAAAGGGCTACGGGTAATAATGCGGATGTCCTGGTTTTGTAAGTGTGGCAGACATGATAAATGACAATGATAAGTATTTCCCCATGCAATCTTCCTATAAGTGATCCGACTATGTATGAAGGCATAATATAAAGATAGGAATAGGCTGCATGGAAAACACAGACGCGCCCTAATTAGCGCTCTGATGCCAAATATAGATTTTTCTTTGATGAGCGGTATGGACGGAAAATTTAAGAGCTGAATCAAGAATAATACTCAGAAAGTTGGTGTTATCAGAAGCCGGCACATTACAACAACAAAGGGTTTAGTAGGAGGACACGAAAGAATTTTCTGGCTACTTTTCAAGACTATGAATTTCGTTTTAGTAGGACTAATCACTAGCTGATTATCGGTACACCATCTGGCTACATTACTTAGAACGGCATTCAATTTGAGAGTCAGATCATCTATGTCCGTATTAGATGACACAAGTGTAATCAGCATATAAGACACAGTGAGTTGTGCTAATAGAATTAGGAAGGTTATTAATGTATAGCATGAATAGTAAGAAACCTAAAATGGAGCCCTGAGGGTCACCTTGGTTAATAGTTTTAGCTTATGAGAATCTTACACCAATATTGGTTATTTGTTGGCGATCTTGCAAATAGCTTTTCATCAGTCGCGACACGGGACCTGTAATTCCATAGAACTCAAGTTTTTTAAAGCAATATGGTGTGAATAATCATGTCAAAAGCTTTTGTGAAATCTAAAAAGACAGAGCCAACAAATTTGCCATTATCAATACCTTGCTTGGTAAAATCAGTCGGAGAGATGAGAGCTAAGTTAGTCGAGCTGCCAAACCGAAAACCAAACTGATGGGTGGAAATGATCTTAAATTATCTAGGTAATTGTTTAAGCGTTGAACTATCAATTTCTCAATTATCTTACTGAGAGAAGATAAAATAGATATGTGTCGATAGTTAGAAATTATTCGTCTGTCTCCTTTCTTGAACACTGGGATTACCTTAGCTGTTTTGAGGCAAGCAGAAAAAACACCTGTCTTTAGGATGAGATTAATAACATGACAAAGTGGTTCAGAAACCAGATTGGCTACAAGTTTAAGGTGGCGGGAGGATATCTTATCTAATCCAGCGCTAGTGTCCTTGAGGCCAGTAATCAGCATTTCGATTTCAGGAGGGGAAACAGGAAAAATAAAAAGAGAAAAAGATTGTTTCGAGCGCTTTATGTTTATTTCGGAACTAAGTGGAGGACTATTATGAGGCGGAGAAAGGAAGTCACTAAAGCAATTCGCAATGTCGAATGGCTAAGTGTAGAGTGTACCATTGAAATTAATTTCAGTAAGGGGGCTGTTCGGGCTGAGTAATCTGAGGAAGTCACTCAAAAATTTCCACTGCTTTTAGTGTTATCATTTTTACATATTTCTTGCTGATAGTAAGATTTTCTCGCACGTTTCAGTGGGTTATTTAGGAAATTAGCGTGCTTTTTTCAGCGTGCAGCTAAAAAAACATTAAAAGGAAAGCCGCGAAGGCGCCCCGTAGTCGACGGCGGGCAGCTACGCGAGAAAAGGCGCACAATACGTCGCCGCGTGATCGGCATGCACTTCGCAGCCGCCGCGCCTTTCGACATTTCCTTCAGTGAGGCGCCCGTCTGAGCGGCTTTTGACCTGCGGGCAAGCGCGGAAGGCAGATAGTTTTGGGAGACAGAAGAGGGCATAAAAAAAGAACGCGCTTAGAAGCGAGGTTGTGTGCGCTTCTGCTAACCAATGTGTGTCAGAGAGAGAGAGAGACTCTTTAATAACGCGCAAACCTGTTGTAATCAGCTCCAACTCTGACCGGACCAACCTCCCCGCCTTCCTTCGCCCACGCCTCTATCGTTGTTTTTTGCACAGCGATTCCAGGTTGCGAAACGCTTAGTGCCCGCCTGTAGCTTAAAGCGCAGATTCAATAACCTAGCCGGCGCGAACCTGGTTATTTCCTGGGCGGCCAGACTTCGCAAACGCTCTTGCGCCTGAACACGACCAGCTTTCGTGCCGTATCTGGGTTTCAGCGTAAACTCGTGAGCGCATGTCAATATGAGCACTGACTAAACTTGCGGAGGTGTTTTTCTGCCAGCTTTAAAGCCAGCCTGCTTACGTGTAGAGAACAAGCAGGCATTGGGAAAGCGCAGGCTACGCAATCGTGCGTACATTTTTTTTAAGCGAAAGCTTTACTGGCCGCGAACTTGCAATTTCGCCGTGGCGGTACTCCGCGCAGGCACATGACGTCACAACGCGCGCATCCCTGCAGACATTTCTCTCTCTCTCTCCCTAGTCACTACTGCGCATGCGCCACTAGTAGCACCGAGCCACAGGTGTTCAGCCGCTGCGCAGGGCCGCGCCTTTCCTCAAAATTCAGCTTTCAATTTTCAGTTTTCGCTTTCTTCTTTCGCTCCCTCCTCTATCCCTTTTTACGGCACGGTGTGGGTGTCCACCGATATAGGTAGTTACTGTGCCATTTCCTTACCTCAAAATCCAAACAAACCATGTGAGCCGACGGCGTTCATACAGTGCATTGGCGTTGACAACATTGCAAAGGCCGCTCATTTTCACGAAAGGAAAGACGCACAACCCGCTCTGTGGGTCAGTGGAGACCTCAATCTCGTTTTCATGTACGTGTTTCATGTACGTGGTGTTGGTGTCGAACTGCAAAAGCCTGCTTTAATTGCGTTCCGCGCAATGGATAGGCAGCGCGCCCTCCCTGCCACCCTAGGAGGCAGCATGCAGTTAATGGTTGATCGCGAGAGATCGATCTCCAAATGAACGCTGCGGCCTAGCTATTGCTTCAGTGCCGCATGTCAGCCACAACGCTTGGCAGCGCTAATGCATTCAGGCCACATCTCTCTCTCTCTCACCACCGCCACGTGTATCTAAGTGCAAATGAGGCGTCCGCATATCCAGGGAGTCAGTTATGCGCCCTTCCTTTAATCATAGCCATCGCCGTGTAGAACATTGTCAACGCCAATGTCAATGAACACAGTGAACGCTGACATCTTTCGCTTTGTATACCTTGGATTAGCTGAGCTAATACACATTATTTTTTTTTTCAATTGCAGCCCAATGACAGTTTTAGTTTCACTGCATTGCTTGCCAGGCGTGCAAACTCACGCAGCTTAGCCGTTTCACGAGTGCTACGCGACGACACACTCGCAAGAACCCCGCTGAGTGTAAATGATGTGAGCCGCCTCGGTACAAGGGATGCATTTAATACAAGGAATGTATTTGTGCGGTAGCCCTCCGCGGCTGCTAGAGCAACAGCCATCTCTTCCCCCTCGGCTACCGTACAATCCCTTGCCGACGCACAAGTGATTTCCTTAAAATCCGAGCCTATCACTGTCGCTACGACCTTTTGCTCTGTCGTTCCTCGTTTCCAAGGATACACTGCGGCGTCCGTGTAGACCGTGTTTGCTTTGGTTGCTAGGTTTTTCTCTAAAAATTTTGCCCTGGCGTTTCGCCTGGCCGTATGTAAATTTGGGTCCATGTTTTTTGGGAGCGGTCCTACTTTGATAGAGCTGCGGAACCCATCCGGTAGGTTCGCCGTTTTTGTTGCTCTCTGATTCTTGATAGCCCAGTATGGCCAGGAGATTTCTGCCGGTGGCAGTCTGCTGGAGCCGGAGTAGCTGTGATCCCAGTTGCGCCTCCTTCAACTCCTCGAAGGTATTGTGTAGCCTGAGGGCCAGCAGCTTCTCCGTTGAGGTATTGTTTGGGAGGTGCAGCACCGTCTTGTGTGCTTTGCGTATGATGGCGTCAATCTGTTTGTTCTCTTTCACCTTTGTTGTTGCTGTAGTAGGGGAGGGAGTACTTGATTCGGCTGATTACGAGGCTCCTAACCAGCTTGAGCGTATCTTCCTCCCTCATGCCACTTCGTTTCTGCGACACGCGGTTGATCATGCGAGCCACCTGCGTGCTCGCTTGCTTCAGAAGGTTGATGGTGTGTATGCATCGCTGGTTGCTTTGCACCAACAATCCCAAGATTCTGATGGCTTCCTTCTCTGGTATCCGTTGACCCTCTAGGGTAACGTTGAGGGTTTCTTCGTTTCGTTTTCCTCGACTGACTCTCAGGAGCTCGGTATTCTCCTTCGAGCAGGCGAGGCCTTGACGTAATCTTCCATGCATTTTGCTGCAGCTTGGAGTTTGTGTCTGAGGGAGCCGTGGTTGGTCCAGGCGGTGATATCGTCGGCATAGATGGTGTGTTGTATGCCTTCGAACTTCTCCAGCTTATGGGCCAATTTAATCCTAGCTATGTTCAATAGGATTGATGAGATATCGGATCCCTGCGGGGTTCCTTTGTTGGGTGTGTGGAACTTTTCGGAGCGCAGATCTAATCCCAACGTGGCTGTTTTGTTAGACAGGGACGCTTTTACGTAGCCGTGGATTCGCCGTCCGCAATACAGGTTGTCCAGTGCCGTGAGGATGGCCGCATGGCTAACGTTGTCAAACGCTCCTTTTACATCCAAAGCCATTATTACGTTTTCTCCGTTGTATGGGATGTTGCTGAGTACTTATTCTTTGATTTGTAGTAGGACGTCTTGGGTTGATAGTTTAGTGCGGAAACCGAACATGCTGTGGGGGTACAGGTTCTCGTCTTCCATATGTTGCTGTAGCCTCCTTTTTACGACTCGTTCATATAACTTTCTTATGCACGAGGTGAGTGATATCGGTCGCAGGTTTTCAGCTTGTAGTTTTTTTCCTGGCTTGGGAATCATCACTACTTCCGCGTGCTTCCACTCCTCCCGCACTGTGTCCGCTTCCTAGTGTTTATTGAGGAAGTCTGTCATCTGCGTGACTGCCTCCTCACTCAGTTTGTGGAGTAGTGCGTTCTTGATTTTATCCGCGCCTGGCGCCGTGTTCCGGGTTGATGCCCCGATTGCTGCGAAAACCTCGTCCCTGGTGATGGGTCTGTTCAGGTGTCGGTTTTCGTTGCCTCGGTATCTTCCCGTGTACGCCTCGGGTTGGTCTTGCCCGTAACACTTTATGCGGACTTCTCTAACAGTTCCTCATCTGTTCCTTCGAAATTGTGTACCTGTTTTTGGATGGCCTTGTTAATTTCTGATTTGGTCTTTGTTGGATCCATCAGGGCCTTGAGGATGCGCTAGGTTTTCCCAGTGCTGAGAGTCCTGTTTAGCGAGTCGCTAAATTGCTGCCAGTTCTGCCTTGCTAGTTGGATCGCATACTACTCTGCCTCCTTGGTTATCTCTGCTATCTTCTTCTTGGGTTTCTTGTTCAGCTTCTGCTTTTTCCACCTTTAAGTGAGGCCCCGTCTTGCCTCCCATAGCTTGAGGAGCCGGGAATCCACTTCCGGTGTCTGCTCTGTTCCTTCCACCTCTTGGGTGTATTGCTGCTGAATGTCTTTGAGGTGCTTGCTCCATTTTTCTATTTATTAAGGTTATCCCCCCTCCATTGGCTTGCATTCCTTCCGGAAGGCGTTCCAGTCTTTTATTTGGGCTACTCCTATCTTGCGTGTGATGTTTTCTGCTGGCACTTGCGTTCTTATTATGTAGTGATCGCTACCCAGGTTCTCCAGCAGGTTCTCCCACGCGACTTGCCTCCCTCCTTTGACGTATGTCAGGTCGTGGCATGTATCGGGGCTAACGCTATTTCCTAGGCGCGTCGGCTGGTTTTCGTCTGTCAGGAGGGTTCAGCCTGTGCTTTCCGCTGCATCGCTGACCTGCGTTTTGTTCTTATTATCTTTTTTGTAACCCCAGCTCAGCTCTACCCGCGGGCGTTGAAGCCGCCTGCGATTAGTATGGTGTTGGATTTGGTAATTTGCTGGCACCAGTGAATAATTTCTGGAAATCGCCATCTCTTTGCCTTGGCGGGCTGTATAGATTTACTGTGAAAGTACTTTTCTCTTTCCTTTGCTTTTTTGGGATTATTTCTGTCACAACGTGGTCTATTCGCTTAGCCGAAATTTTGTCGTGTGCTATGGTGACTAATTTTTTACTGATTAAGGTAGCCGTGCGTGCTTTTTCTTGGTATGTGTATCTCTTGAGCGTCGGCACGGTGTTTGTCTCCTGAAGCGCGATTATGTCAGGAGAGTTTTGCTGTGTGTTTATGAATTGCTGCAGTAGGCCTGGTTTGTTACGATAGCCTCTGCCGTTCCATTGCCAAACCTGTAGTGTGTCTTGTCTAGCCATGAAGATTTGTCATTGATTTGTATCGTACATTGGTTTTCTGCACCGAATCTTTTTTCGTCTTAGAGTCTATCTCTAGCCTCGTTTGTTATCTTTTGCGTATTTTGATTTTTGATGTAATTGCGAAAGCTCTGGTCTTGCATTGCCATTCGCTGTTGCATTAGGTTCATTTGTTCCTGTACCTTTTGCATGAAGGATTGCATTTGAATTTCGAGTGTTACCGTTGGTTGTGGCTGTTGCTCCATGGATGTTGTGGTTTGCGGCCTACGTGGGCTACCTGTCTTCTGTTCTCGTAGCTCCCTAATTAATTGTTTTATGCGCTATTCAAGCTGCTCTGCTCTTTTCCTTCCCTGTTCTAGCTCGCGCCTCA
Organism: Amblyomma americanum; assembly: GCF_052857255.1. Taxonomy (NCBI): domain Eukaryota; kingdom Metazoa; phylum Arthropoda; class Arachnida; order Ixodida; family Ixodidae; genus Amblyomma; species Amblyomma americanum. The sequence goes on from NC_135497.1 coordinate 44,967,144, forward strand.
GGGCTTTGTTTTCCTCCCTTAACTGTCTGTGTTCGTTGTTATTATTATTGTTATCCGAGTGGGGAAACTGTGACTGTGAGGGCCTGCTCCCCAGCTCAACTTATCTCCGCCCTTCGGTTGTTGCTGCTGCTGTTGCCGCTGTTGTTCCTTCGCCTCGGGTGGTGGCCCTTGCGGTCACCGAAGAGTGTGTCAGCAAAACCATCGCCCGAATCCTAAAAAAGGAGGTCTCCACGTTCCGCACAAGCCCACAAACAATGTTGCGCTTTGCCTACCTGTTCCCAAAGACCGGCTGCGGAGAGAATGAGCCCAAAGCATTGTCTACAAAATTCCTTGCGCTGACTGTGACGGAAGCTACATCGGCGAAACAAAAAAATTCAAAGAAAGAATTCGGCAACATAAAGACGACATCCACAGCTTCGCAAGAGAGCGCAATCCAGTAGCCGAACATGCCGAGGACTTCGCCCATAGAATCAACTTCGAGGAAACCGGCATCCTCTGAACCGAAACAAATTGCCACAAAAGGCTCCTTCTGGAATCCTGGCACATCCAAACCACCCCGAACAACATCAACCACACAAGAGGAAATCTGACCCGACCCCAGTATATGCCCAGGGACTTCGCTCTTCAATTCAACGAAAAAAAGTCGCTATTCACCGCCTCCCCGCAGTGCGACAACGTGAATAACAGCCTTAACCCCCTCCTCATCTCCCCCTTCCCCACGCCTTTTGCATCACAGCTGTCGTTCCTTTGACCCCCTCCTTCCCTTCATACTTAAACTACGCTAGCTACTGCCCTCAGTCACCCCTGATGAAGGAGCCGAGTCGGCTTCGAAACGTTGGGTTAAAATTAAAAAAAAAAATTTGGTTGGAGATGTGCAGTTTATTAAAAGTATTTAAACCCAACCAGACAGGCAAATCTGTCGAAATGTTTTGTTTTCACAAATTTTCACAACTGAGCCGGAGTACCCAGGTTCGAATCCGACCGCGGCGGCAGCACTTCGATGGATTCGAAATGCAAAAGGCGCCCGTGTGCTGTACTCGCCGCGGTGGCTCATGGAGTGGTTAAGGCGCTCGGCTACTGATCTGGAGTTCCCGGGTTTGAACCCGACCGCGGTGGCTGCGTTTCGATGGAGGCGAAACGCTAAAGCACCCGTGTGCTGTGCGATGTCAGTGCACATTAAAGATCCCCAGGTGGTCGAAATTATTCCGGAGCCCTCCACTGCTGCACCTTTCTTCCATTCTTCTTTCATTACCCCCTTCCTCCCTTCCCTTACGCGGTTCGGGTGTCCAGCGAGATAATTGCAACACTTCCTGCGCCGTTTCCTTTTCTCAAAACCAACTTTCATTTATTTCTTCTGCTGGCTCCTGACGAGTGTACCGGTGCTCAAGACGACGTCCAGCCCGCTAATGTACACCGAAGGCCCATTCCGGGCGTCAATGCCGCACATGCAGCGGTTGACTCTTGTGCACACACTGAGCTGGTGCAGGGAACGCGAGGACCTCTAATGGGCGCATTACAACCCACGAGAGAGGAAACATTCGCTGCATGCACTCACAGGAGCTAAAGATAGGACCGCGGCCTTCTCCGTTCAACGTAAAAGGGTGAGGGACGCGTGTAATGAAGCTGTTTAAGTCATTCATTCCAGGGGTAGTTTAACTAATAGCGTAAGGACGACACGCAGCGAAAATGAAGAGAAAAAAATTGCTTGAATATTTACGAGACAAAATGGAGAGCTGCGAGAAATGATAGCGGAGCGCGTACCGGTCAATACCTGCTCGGGGCAGGAAAAACTAAAAAGTGGCGAATATAAAAGTATAGGGAATAGAGGACGAAAGAGAACGTTGGCGTAGTGCGTGGCTTGTACGTACTTCCTGTGTTTAATCTAGACTGTATACGTTTTTAGAATGCAGTTCGTTTATGCCCCACGCAGGCTGTGAGATATATAAAATGCCACTAGGTAGCATTTTTGGCCAGGCAGCTCAGAAATGCGGATACGAATGCAGGTCCCTCTTCCGTCAAAAATGCCGTACATTCTCTTGCGGAATTCTTGAACGCACCTCACAAGAAGCCTTGAAGGCGAGTGCACTGCTCTGTATCAACGTGACCCGTATACCCTTGAACATGTTCTGAAGGTACTAATTTATCTGTTCTTCCCTACGCCACGCTGGATTAACATGGAAAAGTAAAGCAGTTCGCGATGCAAATGGATGCTGTTTGAAAGGCTCCCGCAATTGTTTTTCTGTCAATAGCAATTTTTGATGCACTAAATACGGATTTTGTTTACTTGCAAAAGCTACACCCTCCGTGGCCATTAGAGACGCCGTAGTGGAGGTTCCAGGTTAATTTCGACCGCCTGGGTTTGTTTAATCTGCACTGTCATTGCACAGTTCAAGCGGCCATGTTTACGTCTCGCTTCCAACGAAAGGCGCCCGCCGAGAACGGGATGGAACTCGCGAGCTCATGCTGGAAGCCGAACTCCCTCCGTGTAGGCACTGAGCGAGGGTAACCAAAAATTCAGGGGCGCACATCGCTGACCTAAAGTGTGGCGAGGCGAAAGCCTTTAGCGCGGTGTTGCTTCTTGTGTCGTTGAGGTGTGCCGATGAAGATGTTAATCAAGTTCTCAATTGTTTGTGAATGTTAAATGCTGGTGACACTGGAGGGCGTTTGGGAGACATCCGTGTGATTCGACGCCTTTCCGCAAACACTCTCCAGCGTCCTTACGCTAGACAAAATTGTGGTACTATAAAAAAGAACGAAGAATAAAGTGTCCCTGCCCGTGCCAGTAACTTTACGCTAGACATATATTAGTGTGAGCAAAGAAAAAGAAGGAAAAATAACGTTGCCCAGCCCACACATTTACGCTAGACAAGAAGAACCACGTACGCGTTGGCATGAAGTAGCGTAGTCGTTAGCACACTCGGCTGTGGAACGGAAGGATGGTGGTTCGAATCCCGCCGTGCACAAGGATTTTTCGTCTTATCCAGTTGCTCAAGAGCGTGACTTCGGACGGACAGGCTCGTGGCCGCGAGTATGAGCCATTACAGGTTTCCGCCTTTAAACGTCGGTTTCTGTTCACCGCCAGGCACGGCACTCCGACAGTGGTCATTTCTTGTCAATAGCTACATATATAACCGCGAAGATTTGTAACGTTTGTTTGTTCGTGCTCCCAGCTGCCCGCACACAGCCTTATCACTTCGTTGTGACGCGAGAGGCAAAGAGATTTATCTGGGAATATTGCAGCCGCGAGAAAATCCTACGGCGTCGTAGGTTGCCGCGCAGGCGCCTAAATCTCCGCGCCTTTTATATTCCCAAAATTTTTTAATTGAGCGCGGCGGGGATTTTGATTTTCGACGACCGCTGATTTGGGTTAATCTGAGGACTCACGTTTGCCAGACAGTCCCGAGTTCCTCTCCAGTGTTTTGTCTCCCGTCAACACCTTCGTCCGTGCTGTCAACACGGGGGTGTGACGGGCTTTCTCGGTGGTATACGCGGCGTGTGGCGTCCTAGGCCACGAGCGAAAAAATTATGCGGGTACCTAAGGGGTTCTTATGATGTGGAAATGCAAGAGCGAGTGTAACTGGCTCACTGGGTCAGTGGACACCTCAATTGCGCTTTGAGTATAGGCGGTGGCGTCGGCCTGCAAAGTGAGAGAGTTATGCATATTTCCTTTGCTCAAAACCAGTGGAAGGTTTGTTTTGAGGAAATGAAAGAGGCATGACTGGCTCCCTGGGTAAGTGGACAAGACACCTTAGTCGCGCTTTAAGGTACGTGGCGGTGGGATGCCGGCGGCCTATTGCTCCAGGAGGGGTGGTGACTTCGTTTACGTGCCGCGTTTCTGCCACAGGTTACTGATGGCGGTGGGGTTTTCGCACAATCAGCCAGGCAACACTCTCTCTCCAAAACTCCTTTTTTCACCTGTTGTTCAATGAAAAGATAGCGCTACCGAAGGCTAGCTGTCACTTTTTTTTGCCTGATGAAGGAAAGCCGGACAAAAGACACCCAAAACACACGTGTGCAGGTACAGACGTCCATACACCTGGGCATTCGTCGCTGCCTGCAGGGCTTGATAATGTTTTGTGAGACACGGGAAGCAAACCACGATCCATGCAAACGCGCATGCGCGGTAAGATGTTGTTTTGAGCCCACTCGTAAATGATGCCACCATGGTCCCCAGTGCGTCGTTCGAGCGCTCAGGTGTGCAGACATCTGTACTTGCCTCTCGCCTGTGTCAGACGTCTTTTGCATGTGAGCTGTGTCACGCTTTTACCAAGCAGGTCGTCCTCAGAAAAACACATCCCCTCTGCCGCGACGCAGCTAGCCTACATCGTGGGAGAGCGCGAGGAGTGCCGCCGAAGGGGAGCAGGGTAATGCGCCGACAAAGGAAGAAAAGACTCTCAGAACGGTGCCGCGCGCAAGTTTCGTGTTCTTCGGCCGAAGCGAATGAGGAATGGTTCGTTTTTCGGAGTCGATCCCAAACACGAGACGATGACAGGACGGCTCGTGTAGACGGCGCGGTGCGTTTCGTTTTTTATTCTTCCCGGCTAGCTAGTCAGCGGCTAACAGAGAGGTGTGTGTTTTATATTGTGCACTTTTCTTTTTTGCTGTGACTTCTTAAGTATGAAAGTTATCGGCAAAATCATCTATTGACGAATTTCCAAATTCATCTCTCGTATGTATGGTTTGCACGCACTCTCCGTCAACTAAACCCTGTTTGCTGAAATTCCTCGCCTTTTCCACGCCAGCTAACGCTGAACATTCGCGTTGAGGACTCGTAATCGTCCTGGGAGTTTATTTCGCGCTTCATTCGCATCATTCGTGCGGTTTTCAGCCATTTTCAACATGGTAGCACCGAGAACTACTAGGCAACAGAGTTGAGTACTCGCATTGGGCTTTGCGTTCGAATGCCGCCGTGACCTATTTGAAGAGCAGTGTGACAGCGGTTCTTTATGTAGCCCTTAAGGAAGTGCTTGCTGGCTTCCAGAATGCTTTCAGTTGCTTGTCACTCGCTCCCTATATTGGTATTTGGAAAGTCTTTATGCATGGAAGAACTCTGCGTGCTCCCTGCAACGTTCTTCTGGCCTTGATTCCAGCTGTAGCGCATCCCAGCAGTTAAATACATATTTAATGCGCGCTCGGCTACTGAGCCAGAATACCCGGGTTTGAACCCTACCGCGGCAGCCGCGCTTCGATGGAAGTGAAACGCAAAAGGGGCCCGTGTGCTTTGCGTTGTCAGTGCACGTTAAAGATCCCCAGGTGGTCGAAATTATTCCGGAGCCCTCCACTACAGTACACCTTTCTTTCTTTCCTCTTTCACTCCCGCCTCCCGGTATTTGTGTTCGCTCGGTGTTTACAGGAACACCTACAGCATCGCTGTAAAATGTTGCAACACCTTTTTGCGAAGCAAGAATGGACTTTCTGCTGAGCGCAAAGACGGCAGCACGCAGACATTGCAAGCGAAGGAAGGAAACGCTAGGAGTACGTGGGAAACGACTGATTCAGTATCCACAAAAGTTTCACGTGAGAAACTCGCATAACTAACGAGAATTCTGTAATGCAAAAAAGAAAGCCATGTCATGCAGAATGCTTCTCTGTCAGATTCCTGTAAATCGCGAAGCAGTGAACGCGGGTTTGATTTAGTAAATATCATAAAGGTAAGAATAAGACAATAAAGACCCATCTTGTATTCTCGTACATCATACAAGCCTCGATGACTCACATAAACAGGGGACATATTTCACCAGAATTTCGAATAGAGTGATCGACACATCGCTTATCGAGGTGAAATAAGTATTAGGTATGAAAAACTGACAAGTTTGAAAGGCAGTGTAAAATAACAGTTTACTACAAGCTAGCTTTCTTTTCTCAAGCTCAGTCAATGAATTCAAGAGCATTTCACTTTGGTCGCGCCGGTCCACATTCGGTTCGGTTCGAATGCGCTCTTTCAGAGAATAGAATTCAGGAAGGAATGTTCAATCGAGCACGGATATCTCTAATCCGGATATTTAGTATTATTCGCTGTATCGAACAGACAAATTATCTCCTTGAAAATCCCGTGTACAGGTATAGGAAAGTCGCGCATCACATCTAAGTCTAATTTCTCTGGTCGTTCGATATATCGAACAGCGCACCGTGCCCCTGCAAGTGGCGCTCCTCCGAAAGACGCTTTTCGATAATTTTTTTCCAGCGCGGGAATGAGTCGGCTGCGCGTTCTTGGGCACCTGCTGACAGCTGTGAAAATGTGTGTCGAGGTGGAAGGAGGAAGGGGGGGGGGGGTAGAGGGTGGCTTTCGGTCTCTAGTACTCCTTTTCAACGCCTGTTCACGCCGTGCGGTGAAGCCGTCCTAACTAATGTTTAGGAGCGGCTCTCGCCTGACATGCTACCATGTCTTCGCTGACGAAGGCTTTGCGGAATCCAACTGCACCTTCAATTTACCGAACGATTATTCTATATACTGTGTACTGGTAACAGGGTTAGACATCTTATACGCAGTTCCAAACACCTGTCCCCTGCGGCTTAGGTGCGAAGCAGGTTATGCAGGTGCTCGGCCAGTACACCGGCAAGCAGCGCGTCACTGCAAGGAGCGCTTTATTAGCGTGGGTGCAATGTACTCTTGCTTCTAGTCTGTAGATAAGCTCATCCATTGCCATCTTTTAAATATCGAAGTATGGATACACCGAAATATTTTGCGATCCCCTTCGAGATCGATTGAGCAGGCTCCGACTGTATAAAAATTCAGTTTCAATTCATTGCAGACATTTTTTGACATCAGCTCTCCTTTTCGGTAGTTTCAAGTCTAGGCAACGACGGTTGGGCTACCGCACTTTGAAACTGTTTTGTGCACAGAGTACATGAAAACCGGCCGAACTGTCGACATTATACAACACTTGCGACTTTATAGGTTTCGCCGCGAAATCTGGTCCTTATTTTATCAAATAAAATCTATCAAGCCTATTTGCGGACGTTGCTATCTGACCAAATAAAATGACTTCGCTTTTGATTGTCGTCGTGCTTGTGGTGCTACTTCACCATGGATTACAACCAACTCGCTTATTTTGCCACCCGGATTAAGAATGCACTTCAAGAAAAATGTTACAGTGGCGCATGCAGACAAAGAATCAATATTCAGTTAATTTCGTCTTCTTCTGACTCCATATTGCTGCTCACCCACAACTTGTTGCCCACAGAATGAAGAAAGGCTTTCGTAACATGAAGATCTCGATGGCCAGGGGATTCGGAATGCGCGCTGACCCCGACACTATGTTTTTGCTGGACAACGACGACTTCGATCCAATGAATTACAAGTAAGAACGACTAATGTGGTCAGCGTGACATTGCTGGCCTTAAAGCTTCATATGTACAAGAAATACAAACCGGTGTTTTTTTGGGACAGTCTATTCGGGTAACAGAGTGAGCACCAGTTAGAGCCCTCCACTACGGCACCTCTTTCTTCTTTCACTCCCTCCTTTATCCCTTTTCTTACGGCACGGTTCAGGTGTCCAACGATACATGAGACAGATACTGCGTCATTTCCTTTCCCCCAAAACCAATTAATAATTAATAATAATATTGTTCGCCATCTTGATATCTGGCTTGCCCGCAAACCTACATTTACTGCAACGGTGCACGCTTTACAGGCGGCTGCGATTATTCAAGGCAGGACGAGCGGTCCCGAATCTGGTGCTACGTCAGAGGTTGTTTATCTGAATTCCCGATAGTGTTAGTGCTCTGTAGGGCGGATGCCCTCTGCAAGTTTGCTAGGACGCAATGCGGTGCCAACCAGTTAACATCACTGTGTAGAGCATGGTCTCAATGCCGCAGGCACATCACTCTCGGCCTTTTAATATGCGTGTTGTTTCATTTTCAACAGGCGGGAAAGAATTCTCTGCACCTCTTAAATTATCTTCTTATAATATATACAAGAGGCAGCAAGTTAAGGAGCGGAAACGAAATTCGGTGCTTGCTAGGCTTTATTTAATGCCGGTAGTTTTTAGAAAATGAAAAGTTTAACGGCATGTTTCAAGGAAACTGCTGGACCGAGTTCTTAACTCATTAGACGTACGCACGGCGTGGAACGTTTATTGCTAGATAGGACGATACCTGAAAAAATCACCAGTGTATTTAATGAGGGCTGTCGAAAATCTGATATGCATAATGAGTTTGGGACCCTGACCAAGCTTACGTCGTAGCTTTTCGTAGTCCTTGTCACATTGAGTCTTTGTCCTTGCAATGAGTCCTTGTCACAAACGGATCCAAATATACGCTCCAGCTTTCTTTCGTTCCCTCTTTCTTTCCTTCTTTTTCCTTTCTTTCCTTCTTCCTTTCTTTCCTTATTTCTTCTTTTCTTTCTTTCTTACTTCCTTGCTTTCTTTCTTTCTCTCTTTCTTTCTTTTTTTCTTTTCTACCTTTCCTCCTTTCCTTCTTTCTTTCCTTCCTTCTTTTTTTCTTTCATTCTTTCTTTTTCCATTCTTTCTTTCTCTCTTTCTTTCTTCCTTCGATCTTTTTCCTTCTTTCTTTCTTCCTTCCTTTTTCTTTCTTTCTCTCTTCCTTTTATTATTTCTTTCGTTCTTTCTTCCTTTCTTGCTTTTTCTATCTCTCTCTCTGCTAGAGCGTGGAACAGTGGCTGTGTGTCCACACAAGCAACCGCCGCTGCCACAAGGCCGTGAATCGAAATCAGGCGCAAGTACCACGAAATCTTGGCACGTGTCACCCTTTCTCTGCTGCTCAAGCAAAAAAAGCCTGAAAATATATTATGAAAACATTATGCTCAGAGTGGCATTACTTGTGCTTAATGTCACGCAGAAATACGAAATTTACTTATAAGATATTTACGCAGGAACATATATGCCCTTCGCCGAAATAGCTGTTTGTCCATACCTCTACGTGACAAAAGCCACTGCCACAAAAACGCTTCCTTGATTTCAGTTTAAACAGGCACAATTGTAATTAATGGCGCGATGAAATGATAATGAAATTTAGTTTTCAAGAAAGGCAAACATCTCATTTCCAGGTGCACATCTTAACCACGCCTTGAGGAAAGGAGAGAGAAAAGAAAGAAAAGAGAGACATACCCCGGGGTAGAGGGCTCTGGATAGATTTTGACTACCTGGGTTTCTTTAATGGTGCTACGAGTAATTTCATTTTGTAGATTTATCAGAAATACCGAAAACGAAGCCAGAAAACCATAGCGCAAATAATAGAGACAGCACGCGAGTACTGGCCTTCAAACTCTAATAAGGAGGTCGGCTCGCTAATATTCAGCGTTACCCCAAAAATTAGCATTGCTCTACAATAAGAAACAAAGAAAAAACAAGGGCACAATGAGAGGTTGTTACGGATCCTGTCGTCGCTTACCGTATTAATCATTACTGCAACTTCTCGTCTAACTCCGTGCGTATTTTCGAATTGGGACACACGTTAACCGGAAATTCGACGAAAGCATCGAACCTGGAAGGCGGAAACGTTCACCATCCCGCCCTGCGGTTCGGCGGCCGGACAGAATTTACTTATGAACGTCCTTGCCAGACGGCACACGATTTCCGGTGCGTAGAAAAGTTGCACTCCCAGGAAACTGATTTTATCAGTAGCGTATAGACAACAGGGCTTAAAAGGGCACTCCAGACATTCAGAAACTACCCCTTGTTCTTAACTATTCCTTGTAGTTATCGTTTGCCTCATTCTGTTTATTGCAGCCTCGGCGCGTTCCAAAGAGAAGCCTAGTACTCATTCGTGACTATTTCATTGTGTTATTACCATCAAAAGGAAGCACTCCTTAAAGTATCTCGACCTTCCTTGATTCCTTCCTTGTTCCCAAAACGGCAGTCGATGATTGCTTCTTTTTTAGGCCGGTCGATTTCATAGCGAGCTATGGTGAGTGCTGCCACGCAAACTTTTCAATTTCGGGACAGATTTGCTATATGTATCGAGAATTTGCTTTCACACTGGCGCGCACCTCACGAGATACCGGTGCGCTTCTCTGCGTGCATTCATAGAAGACACGCAGAGAAGCGAAACGGTATTTCGTGAAGAAGCTTATCTTATGGGGCCCCTTGCCGAAACATGACAGGACGCGGGCCTACTAATAAGGCATCCTTTAAATTCACATGCGCGCTGTAATTAAGCGCACTTTATGTCAGGCAACAAGGCGTTTAGAAGGATTCGCTGTTCTTATTTCGTAAAATGGCATTTTTCTGGGCCAGTTGGTATGAATTCATGATTTGGGCCAGCATGAACTTTGGGACACAAACGAAGAGAGACACAGGAGTAAAAGGGACATCCGAAGGATCAGCTTATCCACAGCCACAGGAGTCGGCAAGAGATTAAGCCCCGGCTCATCTGACGAGTCCTACAACCTGATGCGTAAGCGACGCTTGATTTCCGGCTTTTATAGTTCAATATTAAAATCTATTTTGAATAACGACCTTGTATTCTTTAAAGAAAATAAAATTATTCTAGAATACTCACTTCTAAGCACAGCATTTATTTAAATGGTAGATATGCAAGACATTCAAACCACACCAGCCTAAAATGTAATCTATGTTCTCAAAAAATGAGAATGTTAACTATTGTGTTCACACTAGCAAGTGATGAGAACGAAATTTAAGATTTCAGAATTCATACTCGCACAGTGCCAGAAAGCTACACTTTAACACAAAACCGCCGCCTTTTAAAGTGGAACAGACACAAACATTCAAACGCAAGCAAACGGTGTGATTTGCTTCATAGACGTAACGAGATGCCCTCTAGCAAGTTTCAGTCGCAGGCATTGAGTGGAACATACAAGTAATTCAATGGGATTTTGAATGTTGTCCGACGAGCCGCTCGGCATTCCCACACGCATCTTGTGACGCCAAAGCGCACTTGCCCTAATTATGTCGTCACCGATCCCGGTTAGCCGCTCGATTGTGAGCACAGGCGCCGACCGAGACCGAAACTGCCGGTACAAAATAGTGTGTAATTTATTGTTCACGCTGCGCAGTGGTGTTCAGGACTCATTTTCGTGATCACTAGGCCTCTAGAGGCTCTTTCAGGACGAAAAAACAGACACCTAAAAACTTAGTGTCTGCACCCTTTTAACCTTTGTCTTGTGCCCAAGGACATAGTGAAAAAGTGCTACACAGGATATTTCGCCGACGTGGCGCTCCCCATACACAAAATTAGCGATGAAATTTCAAGTACGGGATCAGGTGACGTGTTTGTGTATCTCTCATTACCTGTCGCCTGCGTACTAAGGCGCCAGGGTGAAACGTGTGATAGTCAACAGGTCTCGGGAGGCTTCGTGCGCAAAAATAATGTTCATGTGCTTTCGTGATGCGCGTCTCGCAGGCAGCCAGCCGCCACTTGGCTAGCAGAGGAGGTGGCCAAGGGAGACTTGAATCGTGAGTGTCCGAGAGAGTCTTCATCCAACGGTGTTTGGTAAATTTTATGGCATAAATATAAATGAAATGATATGAATCTAGTAATCGCGTCACATTCCATAAAAAAAACACTCGTACCGTGAACAACGAAAAGAAAGAAAAAAATCTGACCGTTGAGCTGAACTGCTTGTGCTCAAACTTATATAGCAGCTTGCGTTCAGGGCCCTTTGTTTTCGGGTTTATTTTATTTTTCGAGCTCAAAAAGAGTGGTGTCCGATTCTTTCCCAAAGACTATTTGCGGGAAAATGTGGATACATCCCAGGCAAGTGAACGACCAATGCCTCGTGTAGAACCTCACTTAGCAATTAAGCTTGAAAATCGCTTCAAAATTTACATTGACGTTATAGATAAAATCCGGTGAGCAGTACGAGCACTAAAAGCGCTTCGTGTTGCTTATAGTCCACAACGACACGAACACAAGCCTAGGGTTCAGTGGGATAGGCGCTGGAGACCCAGGCGAGGTTTTATTCCATCGGCTACGAACCCATGGACTGCCGTAATACCGCGGTTCATCCGAAGGGAGCCCTTGAGAAAGGCTGCTTCTGGGAACTGCACGAGATGAAAGTGCAGCAGCCAGCTTTTCATCAGACGTGAACTCAGAACCACACGAGCCAGCTTTTTGCTCCGGTTTCCTTACTCGTCTGAATAATTAGTGTTTTCCTCAGAACCGCGGTTAATAATTAGGTAACTTGAAATGTTATTAAAACTCAAACTAAAAGGTCTTACATCCTTCTATACAAGCCCTCCGAAAAATCACCGTCACCGTTAGGCCATTATATTCCGGGTGTCACAAATCGCGACATGCCAACATTTATCATGTATTGATGTATGCATGGAGCTTTGATGCAGGTTTCGGTGTCCATATGTTCCCGGTAGGCAGTGCTGTGTAAATATATGAATGGCACCACTGCGACGATGTTGAGTTCAGGAAACCGAGGCACGCATTCACGAGCGTTAATCAGTGCTCAAAGGCAGTTGGAGATAAGAGTTAATGAAGAATACCTAAATAATCTGCGATTCGCTGATGACAATATCTTAGTAAGTCACTCGGGTGATGAACTGCAAGGCATGATCAATGACTTAGACAGGCAGAGGAGAACGGTGGGTCTGAGATTTAACATGCAGAACGCCAAAGTAATGTTCAGAAGCCTAGCAAGAGAACATCAGTTCACAATTGGCAGCGAGGTGCTGGAAGTGGTAAAGGAATAGTTGGGACAGGTAGCGACCGCTGATCTGGATCATTAGATAGAACTAGGAGGCTAAGAATGGGGTGGAGCGCATATGGCAGGTTCTCTCGGATCATGAATGGCATTTTGCCCAATATCCGTCAAAATAAAAGTGTACAACAGCTGTATCTTACCGGTACTCACGTACGGGGCCGAAACGTGGGGGCTAACGAAAAGGGTTCAGCTTAAGTTAAGGAAAACACAGCGAGCCATGGAAATAAAAATGATGGGTGTAACGTTAAGAGACCGGAAGCGGGCACAGTGGCTGGGGGAACAAACGCGGGGTAATGACATCCTAGTCGAAATCAAGAGAAGGAAATGGCCTTGATTTATTGAGGGGGGGGAGGGGAGTTAACGTCCCAAAGCGACTCAGGCTGTGAGGGGCGCCGTAGTGAAGATCTCCAGAAATTTCGGCCACCTGGGGTTCTTTACGTGCACTGACATCGCACAGTACACGGGCCTCTAGAATTTTGCCTCCATCGAAATTCAACCGCCGCGGCCGGGATCGAACCCGCGTCTTTCGGGCCAGCAGCCGAGCGCCGTAAAGACTCAGCCACCGCGGCGGCTACAGAAATGGCCTTGGGCAGGGCGTCTAATGTGAAGGCAAGATAACCGCTGGTCTTCAAGGGTAAATGAGTGGATTCAAAGAGAAGGCAAGCGTAGCAGGAAGCGGCAGAAGGTTAGGTGGGCGGATGAAATTAAGAAGCTTGCCCGCAGCTGGCACAGGACCGAGTTAAATGGATAGACATGGAAGTGGCCTTTGTCCTGCAATGGGCGTAGTCAGGCTGGTGATGATGATGACGACGAAGATGATGATGATGATGATGATTTCCGAAAGAATAAGACAATGTTTGATTTAGAAAATGTTGTTTACATTTGATTCGTCGTAGCATGTGGTGTGTTTAGATGCCCTAAACACACGTTTCTGGTGAATAGCCAGTTGATTTCTAGTTGGTCGCTATCTTGCGGTATTCGGCACTTGCTCCAATTTTTCTATTCGAGGAAATATACTGAAACATTGTGTTCGAGAATTCCTGCCTTTCATCCGCCGCATTATGGGTACTAGAAGTAAGCTGTTAACGGGCCGGTCAGCTCAGGACGCGTGTTGCGCCAGATGACAGAGTTGCAGTTATTGCCCTGTAACCACAGCGAAGGCTACAGCCCAGAGTGCATGGGAGTTTTACTTGGGGACCATAATGTGTGCAGCTGCAGCACCAGTGGGGACGTAAACGACTGCGAGAAATGCCGCTGGTGGTTCGAGCTTGTTCTTTGCAGCAGTGGAAGAGCTCATATTGCTTCTGTAACGTGAAATTGACTGCACTGCAATCGCCAAATCAATTTCCGCTGCTGCAAGTGCAACCACCTCATTTAAGTCTCTCTCTCGCTCCTTCAAGAAAAGTATGATTGTTACTAAGATGAGCTAAGGCTGAATATCGCGAATGCTGATTTCTTGTAACACATTTACAAACTTAGTTTTTCAGTGTGGGTCCACTAGCTCGCATATTGCAGTAAGTGTATATTTTTATTGTTTAGCCACTTTGTCGTTAAAGACTTTTCTCGTTTGACCGGTTTCTCACGCTGTTCATTTTTTTTGCGTTTTCAGATGACGGCGCTGTGTATCAGGACACCTTCTAGACACTACTTACAAATATGATCGACACGTTCCAGCTGCGGGCATCGATTGTTCCTTTCTCGCCAGGCCTATAGGGCAAAGCTGTACATACGCAAAATAAATGGTCGCATAAATGCACTGAATGCTGCGGGAAGACGGCCGCCAGAACAATCCGCGCAGTTCTGAACACTACATGCTGTAGAGTTCACAGCCCACAACAGTTCTGTACAATCCTTAATTTCAAATAAATATATACAACTTGTTATCTGAACCATCTGTGTTGAAATTTGAACGCATTAAATGATGTCTGCCGGATTGACATTTCGAAGCTCCATATTCTTCCTAGTTCCTTTTCTTGGTTGCTTTCTGCCTACACTGAGCGAAACTCTGTGAAGGTTAAATTTGGAAATAAAAACGCAGCGGTGGCTCATTCCGACACGACTGGAAGTTTTAAAACTCATTAAAAAAAGCGCCATTTAATCTGCTGTGAAACGTCGGGATTGTGCTGAATCACTATTGCGTCGGAACCCGCACGTAAATAACAGCCTAATTTTGCCGCCTTCAAGGCAGGTAAACCGAAAACCTCAGTAAAGCAGCTCTGTGCGGCTGGATGATGTTGACCGGTCCTAAATTAAATATCAGTGTACGACACAAATATTCTGCAAGTGCCGGAGTTCACAATTTATTCGCGTCAGGAGGCAACAGAGTCTCCACAATTTCCAAATTTGGACAAAGTGTCGGAGGCCGCCTAAGCTCCCTCGAGAGCTGCGGCAGTTCTTTGTTATATTTGTTTATGGGGGTTCAACGTCCCAAAGCGACTCAGGCTATGAGGGACGCCGTAGAGAGGGCCTCCGGAAAAATTTAGACCACCTGCGGTTCTTTAACATGCCCTCACATCGCACAGTACACGCGCTTCTAGAATTTCGCCTCCATCGAAACTCGACCTACGCCGTGGTGATTGAACCCGCATTTCTGGCAAGACTTCAGTCCCTTAGCTGGAGTTCAGCAATGAGATTAGATAGCATACAGTGGCCATTGCCAATCCATCTTCACGAGTGGTTGCTGTTAAGTCTGTCGGATGGTCCTTCAAAAAATAGAGAGCTGTACTCGAAGTCTAGCGTTTTGGCCTGCTCGCGGGTGCGTTGTACGTTCTTTGAAAACCTTCCGCCGAAGGCTTCGGCGGAAGGTTTTCAAACACAGGATGTTCTGGACGTTTTTTTGCACTGTGGCTAAAGCCGTGTGGAGGCAGGCGCTTGTGTGCAGCTGACGGGGCTTCATTTCGAATTCTGATGCTTTGCAGTTTGACCCTTCACTGTGAGAGCTTAAAGACAAATTCTCAGCCAAACTAAGACCGAATAGGGCAGTAGACTTACGGTGCCAAAAATTGACAAAACAGTTCTGAAGCTGCTCATGGATACGCTTCTGCAAAGCGATGAACGAATATCTATCTGCTCGTCTTCCATAGGCGTATATGTCACTGGTATTTTCAATATTTTAATTTGCATTTGTAAGTAAAGAAGCACACACTAATGCGGAAATAAGCAACATCATCCATGAATCACTGTAGCGGTGAAATTTATTCCCCATTTCACTCATGACGGGAAAAGTTATGGGTCATCCCGCAGGTTTTACTAGTTGTAGTACTGACGAAAGCAAGGGATCCCTAAACCAGAATATTTTGCTGCTAAGATGTCTCAAATGCGGCTGGAACTTGATATTTATCATGAGGCATCAATATTCTGCATAATGTTCGCGCACTACAGGCATTTTAGGTGGGAACTGTCTCTGAAATGGTACTAAGCCTACTTATTTCCCCTGCATCGAAGTTGACGGCGCCTGAGAACACGATGGTTAAGGATAAAAAATGGAGCCGCAGCGCAGGGTTGTTGGCAGATGCCCCATTACGCGCCTTTTTAGTAAGCCCTTCCTTGAGGATATTCCTTGCAGAAGTGACAATATGCATTAATCGATTCCGCATTTTTGAAGGAATTTGTAGAATTTCCGAGCACTAAGCTTAAACTAATTACTCACCACGCTTCAATATGTAACTCGAACGTTTTACCATTTTACATGTGCCACCTTGAAGAAATTTTAACCAAACAAAATTCAAGCAGCGAAGCCATTGTACGAGGTCAAAAAAAAGAAGCACTGTTGTCAACAGGATAATTTTGTGGAAATAAGAGTAAAAAGCTAATGCCCATTTTATATGCCGAAGTCGAGCAGCTAAACGGCACGAAATGTGGAAAGGCTCGGACAAATTTAAACCACCTGACAATCATTGTGCACCAGAACCTCGCTGCACGAGTGTTTTTGCATTTCGCCTCCTTTAAAATTCAGCCGCCGCGGCTGAGATCGAAACCGCAACCTCGTGCTTAGAAGCCAATCACTACAGTCACTGAGCCATTGCGCATTCACGTCTAAGGGATTGTTCCACGTTTAGAGCAGCAAAAGAGTGAAGGAGGACTTTGAAGCGATCTGCCACGGCGAAAATTCTAAGCATGAAAACATTGCAGCATGACCTCGTTCGTTCCAACCTACCTATAGCTTGGTGGTGTCTGCAAATTCTGGTTGCTAAGGTATAGACGAACTTTAGCTGTTGCAATCGAGTGCAGCGGGACGCAGTCGCGCGCAGCGTGCGTATGCAAGCGCAACATACCCTTTTACGTTCCCACCCTCTTCTTTCTTATCCAAGTGGCGAATATCCAAATCGTTAGCAATAGAGCACTCTATTAGCGAGAACGTGTATATTGGTGCTAAAGTCTGATACAACTTAAGAACGATGCAGTGTCAGAGGAGACCACCCAACCAGAGCAGATGCTAGCAGTCGTAGCAGCAGGGTGGTTGACCGTGCCGACGTGACAATAATTCGACCCCACTGGCTGGAGGGAAATCGATGAGTGGCGCTAACTCTGAGTCCGCCCTCGAAGCTACGCCATCTCGGAAGTACTGAAAGCGCCAAGGAAAGGAAAATAATCGGTGGTTTCTTCAGGTTCCATTGCGAAAGGCGCGCGCTACAGACAGTCCGCATCCCGATGCTTACGTCCCGCTTTACAGACGATTGTTACGCCGTACACTTGCAAGCGAAGGCTCCATCGAGCCTATCGACCTTAAGGGTCCTTGAGGCTCGCCAGTCAGATAAAGAAGTGGTGGTCGCTGACAACACGGAAGAGTCTCCCAAAGAGGTACTGTCGGAGCTTGCTGATGGCCCATAATACTGTGAGACATTCTTTCTCAGCCGTATAACAGTTGGTCTACGAGCGCGCGCGTGTTCAGCTCGCGTAACCGATGAGCCGTTCTGCACCGTCCAGCCACTGTATCAGCACCGCACCGAGACCAACATTGCTGATATCAGTGTGGACTTCCGTTGCAACGCGTTCATCGAAGTGACCGAATATCGGAGTATTTTGTAGACGGCTGCGAAGCTCCAGGAATGCGGGCTCTTGTTCGCTTTGTCACAGGAAAGACGTGTCGTCCCGAGTGAGTGAGGCTAACGGTTCAGCAATTCTCGACAAATCTTGAATACAGCGTCTCTAATAGCACAGACCTGAGAATCGCCGAACGGCCTTCGGGTCAGTAGACCGCGGAAAACCAGAGACGGCAGCGGTCTATTCAGTGTCTGGCCGAACACCCTGGGTGCTGACAACATGAGGGAGAGAGCACTCTTACATAAAGCCAAAATGACATTTCTCTGGTTTGACTGGGAGCTGTGGCCCTTTGAGAGCCTGTAGCAAAGTACGCATACGCTACACGTATTAGTGACAGGCGGTACAAAATATAACAACATCGTCCTGGTAGGCCATACAAGACTGCCGCATAGAACGGTATCCACCATGTGTTGGAACGTGGCCGGCGCTGAGCACTGACCAAAACGGAACACCTTAAACTCGTACAGGCCGTCTTCCAAGAAAGCCACGAAAGCCGTCTTCTCTCGGTATCTCTAGTCCACCTCTGTTAGCCAGTATCCACTTTTGAGATCTAGTGACGGCAAGTATCTGGCATCCCGCAGTCGGTAAAGTGCGTCGTTGATTCTGAACAGCGGGTAAACATCCTCTTTGGTGAAGTGATTAAGTTTCTTGTCATCAATACAGAAAATCAAGGTACTGTCCTTTTTGTCAATAGCCATCGGCGATGCCCACGTGCTTGCAGACGGCTGAATGGCATCGTCGCGAAGCACTTCAGCAACCAGATTCTTAACGGCTGCTCATCTCGTCGGGGAAGCACGGTACTGGTGGTGGCAGGCGAGTCGCGTAGCCTCACCGGTGGCAATAGGGTGCTTGTAGGACGACCTTAAAGAACAGGTGAAGGAGTCTGCAAAATCTGCTAACAGGTCGGACAACATATCCTTCTAAACTGATGGAAAGTCGGGGTTTATTTTCACGGACTGAAGACAGTAGCGTGGACCAGCATCGGCGTGAAGGGATCCTTCCACGGCGCATGAGCTTGGGAATTCACAACCGTCTTGAAAGGAGGTGACAGCCGTGCCTTTAACGAAGTGCTGAAATTCGTTTTTAAGTATTATGAGGAAGAGGTTGGTGCAGCAATCACGTAGTTGGAGGGTCTCAGGCAAGTGAAAGTCCCCTCTCATGCTGCAGTGGAATAGGGCCGTCCGACATGTTCTCGTAGTCGTGGAATAAGTCGGTCCACCCAAGTACAAGGATGTCGCATTGTGGTGGCACCGTGACGTCATTCTCGACAATACGCAGAGCGTTGGTGCTGATATTTTGGGTGTCAAAGCGCGCCACAGCCCGTTTGGACGAGAACGTCACCCGCACGTCCTGAAAATGAATTACAGCGCCGTCTGCCTGCAGGAAGTCGATCTCCAGGGTCAAGTCTCTGGAACACTTGGCAATTACGACAAAGTCGCCGACGTACAACTACGGATGCCGACTCAAGTTGTGTACTTGCCCAAAGGAGGAAGTAGGTAGCGCCAAACAGTGCAAATATAGATCCCTGTCCCCGGTATAAGAACTCTTTTAAGTTCTCAGGCGAATGCACTGCTCATTACGCAATAATTAGCGCCGGTATCAAATAGCACGGTCATCTTAGCGCCGTTTATTGATAGACGCAAATCGGAAGCAGAATATCGGATACCTTCGTTGCTGGACTTCATCAAGGTATCGTACACTCGGAGGCTTCCCGATGGAGGATCTTGGCATGTCCCGACGTCAGCGACCTTCCTACAGAGGTCGCGGGTGTGTTTTCCCAGTTGGGGCTTGAGGAATGATGGCCAGCGGAGCTGTTCGGGCGGCCGGACTTAGCGAACGGTAACGTAGTGGCGAAGGCGAACGGGACACGCGGCGTCCGGAGTAGAAAGGGTTTTAGCGCGTCCAGAGGTGCTGTTATGCCTCATGTGGCCGCTTGCCGTGCCAGGGAAAGAGACAGGGTGCCTCGGGTCTGAAACCGCGAAGGTGACCGGCCTCCTCCTAGTGGTACCAAAGGGGCCTGCGGTCTGGTGTGTGCCGCAAATCAGCGTTCGGAGGGCGTGACACAGCGGGAGCAGGTGCGTGATAGGGAAGATTGGCCTCATGGCAGGTGTCCGGTTAGTGGGACCGTAGCCAGGCGTCTTTCGTAGAACAGTGTGGAGTCTCGACCAGCGGTGGCTCATCGGGAACAGGTTGTTCTTGTGCAGCCTGGCGCACTTCTTCCTTGACGATTTTGGCCAGCGATACAAGAGGAACAACTTGGGGCAGACGGAACCGTTGGAGTTCCTCCCGAACAACGGACCAAATAAGTTCGCGCAAGCCGCCTAGGCGCAAAGCTGGTGACGTCCTGATTGTAGTGCAGGGCCCGTTGTTGGAGCGTCATCTTCATGGTGGTCGCCTCCGCGAGAACTTCAGCAACAGTCCGCGATGGGCTGCGCACGGGGACCGCGAACAGATCCTGCTTATCTAATCCACCCACTAGGTTGCGAAGCTTCTTCGTCATGGTGGGGTCGTCGCGCTAGAAAAGACGAGTCATGTCTTCAAAGTACATGGGCGCACTTTTGCTTCTCCGCTGGAAACTGGAGTGCAGTGCAGCTTTAGCTACCTCCCGGCGATCGGCGTTGGAGAAGGTGGCCAGGAGATTGCGACTAAACGTTGCTCCCTCGCGATTTTCAAGCCACATCCGGGCACTCTTCAAGCGCAAAGTAAACGTTACTGAGCTTGCACTCGTCATTCCAGCCGCTGCACCACGCAACCCATTCGAAGGTCTTCAACCATGTTCAGCGTCTTCAAACACGTCGCCATGAAAAGATGGTGGTGTGTGAGGCGGGTGACAGAGGACAGTGCCCGGAGCTATGGTATCAAAGGCCAAGTCAGTTGGACTCAAGGGCCAAGGCTGCGTCGTCCTTGTGGGTGTGGGAAAGGGCCCGAATACAGGATATCTCCACGTAGGCGGCGCCTGGATCGCTGGTCCGTGCTGAATGGTGCAAGCTGCACGAAGGTAGGGATGCGTACGCAGCACTACCCCACCAGAACGTAATGACGTACAGGAAAAAGTAGGAATCACCTAAAACCGACAAAACTGTGGAGCAGCGCAGAGGTCGTTGTTGTTGTTATTGTTACCTTAAGGAATAAATGGCGAGTACCCACTGCGGGGGATTGGCCAAGACACAGGCGACGAATGAAAGATGCTCAAAAACGTTAAAAGAAAGAATTGCAGATTGTCATCATAAACTTAAGGACAAATAGGTTCCCCTGAGATCGGTGACTGAAAATGTGAACAGGTTTATGGCTTTTGGGGAACAAACATTTACTTGAAGAATTCCGCTTTCATCGAATTGGACCGCCGAGGCCGGGATCGAACCCGTGTCTTTCGGTTCAGCAGCCGAGCGCCATAACCACTGAGACCGGGGCGGCTTGAAAATCTGAACAAATGTCAATGAGCAGTTTTGGGCTTTTAATTACGGATTATTGTGTTGAATGAGCAGCCAGAGGTTAGCATTGAGAAAGATTTCAGGATTGAAATGGTCACAGCACAAGAGCGGGAGGCAGCCAACTTCTGCCTATACTAATGCATGCATCAATATCCCACACCTGCCTCCTATTACTCGGAATATCCCGCAGCCCTTAAGGTCTGGTTTATTTCAAAAATTTAAAGGATGTCAACAGGTTTTCATGTGCTTTGATTACATTTTAGGCTATTGGCGCACCGAAGTGCATGGCTGGAGATAAATTCCGACCTCCTTAGGTTCTTTAACATGCACCAGTCTCAAGTACACGAAAGTTTCGCAATTTTCCTCCAGCAAATTGCGGACACTGTGGCCGGGTTCGAAGCCGTGCCCGGCAGCAGAACGACCCTGAGCCAACGTTTTCTTTTAATGCATGAAGGCATTAAACGTCAACAGCTTCTTCTCGCCATGTCAGCAGCGAATTATTTGTCTGCCCATCTGTCCGCACCACTAGAGAACTCTCGAAAATAAAACATACCCGAATTTTTCGCACCCACCACAGGAAGCGTATAGGCTGTCTCCGCAACGCACCTGCGCTCGTATTTTCACTTGCAAAACTCCGTTGTCTGCGATGAGCGTAGACAAAGAATGACTTTATGGCAGAAGAAACAAAATTAAAACAAAATAGAACGGACCTAAGAGACACAGGGGGGACGCTGCATGAACCACGAAATAGTCAAGTTAGCCGCATCGAAGGAATAAAGGTGTGAAGAAAAAAATGACAAAAAATGCTGATCCATTTCCTTGTTCCACATATTGCGTAGTCTTCCATATATAACGAAAATAATTTATGTGAGGCAACATTTCATGAAAAACCCTTCCTCTTCGCACTTCCTACTGTGAGGTTTGGGGAAGACAGGAACACTAAAAGAGTAAGTTAATACAAAAGATACCGCGGAGTAGAGTCTTTTGGGTTATGTTAAGACTCGCAAAACGTTTCCCCTTGTTTTATTACCGCATCTTTACATGCGGTAGCAGTACCTCTGTTATCGGCATGGTGCAGCGAAATAAGGTTCAGATTATTTCGACCATCTGGCTTTGACGTGCGCCAAGGTGTCAGTACAATAAATTCGAATGTTTAACGGCCAAAGGAAAGGCACATTAACTGTCTCAATCAGGGTGAACACCTAAACCGCGCCATGAGGAAGGAATGGAGGATGGAGCTTAAGAAGAGAAAACGGCTCCGCTGAGGGGGGTCTGTAATTACCGGCGGTGTATCAGGCACGATACAAACTCCTGAAATGGCAATACTTCTACTGAATGTTTCATGCCAAAAGTGCTAAAGCTCATTTATATCGCAAACACAAAGGCGACTGTACGGCACCTTTTTGTTTTGTGTTACTTTCCGAAAGCAATACTTTGCATTTGTGTTGGCACAAGAGGATCAAATCCTCAGAAAAAATGCACAACCCTCATTTTTAAACAAAATTATGAAAGCAAATTGATACTGTAAGTCGTCAGAGATGCTGAAAAATCCCTGACTCCAAAAGCTAACCCCACTGGCAAAAAACTAACAATTCCAACGGCCACAGAAGGTGAGATGATTTTGAATATTGCTGTTGGTTTACTGTGTGTGTTGAAGTATATGTGCGGATTTATCCTCCTTGAAAATTCATAAATTGGCCTAATTAAGTCATTTTATTTTCACAAAAATTTGCATTTATACAAGATAGGGGCTAGGAACAACGAAATGCTATAAGCTCAAAAATTTTGGGGTTAAGATAATGGGGTGGAGCGCATGTGGTAGGTTCTCGGAGATCATGAATGGCAGTTTACCACTATCCCCCTAGAGATAAGTATACAGCAGTTGTATCTTACCAGTACTCACCTACGGGGCAGAAACGTGGAGGCTAACGAAAAGGGTTCAGCTCAAGTTAAGGACAACGCAGCGAGCTATGGAGAGAAAAAGTGATAGGTATAACGTTAACAGACGGGAAGCGAGAGAGGGTGAGGAAACAAACGCGGGTTAATGGCATCCTAGTCAAAAAAAGGGGAAGAAATGGGCTTAGGCAGGGCGTGTAATACGAAGGCACGATAACGGCTGGTCATTAACGGTAACGGAGTAGATTCCAAGAGGCATGCGTAGCAGGGGGCGGCAGAAAGCTTGGTGGTTGGATGGGACTAAAAAGTTTGTAGGCATACAGTGGGTGCAGTTGGCAAAAGTCAGGGTTTATTGGAGGAACATGGGAGAGGCCTTTGCCCTGCAGTGGGCGCAGTCAGGCTGATGATGATGATGATGAAACACTTTCCGATGGGAGCCCATCAACTCGCTTAATCACTGCATTGTGTTGTCATGAACACATGAGTCAAATAATACAATTCTACACGTAGCAGAAAACCCAGAATCACGAGCTAAAGTTGCCGAGCCCTTTCCGGCGACTTTTCATGCTCGCACTCTTCTCCGTTGGTCCGCTGCTGCGTATACAAGTTGAGAGGTGGCTATTGGTTAGCTTTCCTCAGAGATCAGGCACCTACCATCGCCACGGCCAACAAGCGACTTAGCTCCAGCGAGACAGGAAGCTCCGCCCCGGCGGTGGGGCCGGCGGAGGGGCGCCAACATTTCAGCGTGCCAAGATTGACGACAGGAAAATGCGAGAAGACGATGAAATACTAATTCTGACTAGAGATAAGTCAGCTTCTACAAAGGGCATAAAAAAAATTTGGCTGTGGCTTAGCTCACGTTAACCCTATAGTTGAATTGCGAAAGTTTCGTTTCCTCGGCACGTCGTCTACAAAGCGTCTCATTCCGAAGCTCTCGAAACTCCAACCGGTCTCTTCCACAGTTGAAGAGTAACTCCTGGGCAGTGATCTCCGCAGGGAGAAGGAGAAACTAGAGCCGCTCCCAACCACTAATGAAGCGACCAGGCCGGGACGTGGCACGACTTCTAGCTTCCCGAGTCGTGCGGAGCGTAATTCTGGCGTCTCTTGAGCGCGTTCTGTTCATCGCTTCGTTCTGTCGTTGTTGCGTCTCTTTCGCGCTCTAAATAACGACTACAATAAACTGAGGTGGAGCGCTTATATATATATATATATATATATATATATATATATATATCTATATATATATATATATATATATATATATATATATATATATATATATAAGCGCTCCATTTTCGATCATTTTCGCACCATATAAGCGATAATATTCGCACGCTTACTCAGCTGAGCGTATTAACTTTTTGGATGTGACAGTACTCCTTCGTGATGGCAAACTAGTCACGACGCTCTACAAGAAACCCACTGACAGACACCGGTACCTTCACTTCCATAGTAGCCACGTAAAGCACTGCAAGACCAGTATTCCCTACGGCCAAGCACTCCGCTTCAAACGGATCTGCTCTGAACGATCTGATTTCAACCATAACTGCATGTCCCTGAAAAAGGCATTAACACAACAAAAGTACCCCGCTTCTCTAATCGACGACGCGTTTGGACGTGCAGACCAGCTTGACCGAATTGCTCTCTTGGACACATCCCATCGCCCTGACTTAGTTCAGCAAACTAACTTGATTCTGACCCATTCAGCTTCTATTCCCTAACGTCACCGGCATTCTTCGCAAACATCATAACATCATCAGACAAAGCCAACCCCTTAAACTTACATTCCCAGACCCACCAAGAGTAGTCTACAGACGGTAAAAAAATTTATGTGACTTGTTGACTTCAAGAATTTCACAGCATGTCTCAGAAGGCTGCCGCCCATGTAATAAGCCAAGATGCAGAATCTTCGCACATATGACTACCTCAGCCACAGAGCACCGCGTCTATCAGATGAGAATTAATGTCACTTTTTGCTGCGACACTTCAAACATAATCTATCTGTTGGAGTGCTCTGTGTGCAACAAGCAGTACATAGGGCAAACCGAAACTGCATTCTGTTTACGCTTCAATAACCACAGGGCTCACTGCACCTCTTTCCCCAACCTTCCGCTATCTAAACACGTCAGAATTCTCGGTCATTCATTCGACAAAATAAGAGTTACCATTTTACAATCACGTTTTAGGACACATCATGATAGAGAAACCCGTGAGTCATATCTCATTTAAAAATTTGATACTGTTTCTGCTGGTTTAAACGAAAGTCCTGGTGTACTATCTTGTCTGCCCAGCTAACAATTTTGCTGACCACATGTGTGTGCCACGTTTTAAATTACCGCTTTTTTCTGTATCTTTCAATGCCATTCCTGATTGTATCCACGCATTCACATGATTTCTGTACTTTGTTCCTAGTCGTGATAAGGTTTTGATAATCTGAGAGTTGCTGGCTTAAAAGCCTTATGCCAACTACGATATTGTTCACTCTGACGAAGGCCGGACCCCGGCCGAAACGTTAATAATAAAGTGCTTTTCGCCTGTGCCCTCTTCTTATAAGCTACATACCCCGGATACCAACGTCTTCAATTCGGATGTCTCCAACTTTGGATTTCGGTCGGATCACGGCGAAACGCATCACATGGAAATTTACAAGGAGTACGACCACGACTGTCGTCTTGGGTGACTCCCACACAAAGCATCTGCACCAATATTTTGACGCAAGTCAGCCTGGAACACCTGCTTTTTTGTCTCTAAGTGGCACCGTCATCGATGACGTTAAGAACCTCCTCGACTTCGTTCCATGCACAGCGGGGACCTTAATTCTTCATGTGGGAACCAATGATGTCTCGAGCTCTGGACGTGCTGCTTTTCACAAGTACCGTGTCCTGCTTCAAGTGATCTCGGATCAGCGCCCTGAAGTCAAGCGCATCTACGCTAGTTTGATTCTGCCTAGGTCTGTGAACCGACGTCGGCGGGCTCGAAACCAAGCCTTCGTTCGTCGTTGTAACCAAGAAGCATGCACCTTCAATGCCATTCTACGCAATCACTGCCGCATATCACGACACGTCTTCTTCGTTGACCATGGATTGGAGTGGCTGCCCCCCCCCCCTGCCCGTCCCGTGTCCTCGCTGCTGACGGACTCCACCCCAACTTCGAGGGGGTAGCACTAATAGCGAGCCATTTCCAGTGGCTGTGCTTCGTGCCGCCCTACAACCACCCTTCGCCTTCTTGGTGCGACTCAGCCTTTGTCATTTCTGCTGAGAATGAATCTAGCTCAACTGCTCCTCAGTCATTGCCTGGTCCCCTATTGGGACACGGAGCAACCAATCATGGGCATCTGGATTCAACACAATCTTGGCCCTCTGTCTGGCGCGGCCTTCCTCAGCAAAGTGGCCCCAACCCTGCACTACCCGCTGTGTCCCTAAATGTTGCGCCTGTTGAACCACCGTGTTCGTCACCGTCTGTGGCTACGTCCATTACAGCGGGCCCTTCCAACCTGGAGTCGGAAGCAGTTTCGGCCCAACCCCCACGTAAACGACCGCAAGGAAAGCGTAATTCGACCCATGACTCTGAGCCACTCAGCCCTTCTCCACGTCGTCAAACGTCTAGCTCCACTCGACCCCCTTCCTACAAGTCATCTAGTGCTCCTATCGCCGCCACCTGTGCCCCTCTAGGTCCAGCGCTTCACCCGTGCGCAAGCCCCGCCGAGGTGTCCAGGTTGCCTGCACAGGACTAGGCCCTAAGCATCCTTCTGGTACGACCCTTTCTGTTGGCATAAGTGGCAATTTTCTACGGGCTCGCAAAGTAGTTGATAAGAGAGTCCGCTCCAATCTACATGTGTCTACTTTAAAGACGTACCTATCTGCGTCAATTGCTCCTAAAGGCCTCACTATTTTGAAGAAGCCTGCCGTAGATCTGTGTTCTGTCAACCGTGCTAAATGGGATCAAACGCTGAAGAAATCCTCCTTAGAACTTACCCGTATTGTCGCGTGCCACCATGAGCATTATGCTAAGTCACGGCTAAACACAGAGAACCAGCTTCTTTTTCAGTCCAGATTGTCGGGTAAAGAAATTTCGTTGCTAAACACATACCGTCCAAAAGAAAGATGAAATCGGCGCGGTAAAAGCAAAAAAAAACTCCTTCGTGATGATGTGCCTATGCCTGAATCCTCGCAAGCCCTGACAAGCGATGAAACCACTGTAAGGACATCAAATAACCCAGCAGATTCCCATAACATAGCCAATCTTTCCTGTTATAGCTTATCCAAAGAGGATATTAGTGTTTTGTCACGAGGGTTGAATTTTTGTCCCAGCACCGGTAGTTTTGATGAATTTCAACTTTTGAAAGACAAATTTCGCTAGAAATCTGCGACTACGAGAATACTTTTACGATCGACCCGCCCCAACAAACGCCACTAGCCTCTGTTTCAAATAAACGGTGGAAACCCCTCAGCCAGCGCGAGAGATGCCTTGATCTTTACATAAAGGCAGTTCAAAACGACATACTGGAAGCCTACAACAGGCAACGTCGATTTAAACACAATATTTCAGCTGAGGAAAGCAATGCGATAAAAAAATTGGCGAACAACAGCGACATCGTCATCAAGCCCGCCGACAAAGGTGGTGCGATCGTCATTATGAACATGAACGACTACGTCGCGGAGGCTCACAGGCAATTGAAATCGATACCACTGAACAGTTCTAATCTATAATTAAAGACGAGATTGAGAAACTATGTAAAGAAAAAAACAATCACTGATAACGACAAGTGCTCCATTATTCCACTAAGCCCGATTTCAGGCAGATTCTATCTCTTGCCGAAGGTACACAAGCCTGATGTCCCTGGACGACCAATTGTTTCAGGCATAGGAACTGTAACAGAAAACCTTTCTCGTTTTGTTGCTTCCCTTATCAGCCATATACCCTCTACATTTTCGTCTTATATAAAAGACAGCAACCACTTTTTACGAGACATTGCTGACATTCATATCCCATGCGACTCTCTTCTCGTTACCTTAGATGTGTGTTCGCTGTACACTAATATACCCCACGAGGATGGTAGTCAATCCGTAAAACAAGTCTATGAGACTTTATCCATTAACGATCGTGTCGATGGCGGAACCCTTGCTGCTTTGCTGGAATTAATCCTTGAGCTTAACAATTTTGAATTTAATAACGATCATTATGTTCAAATCAGTGGTACGTCGATCGGTACAAAAATATATTCATGGGTGTAATAGAAAACAACTTCTTGTCCGGTCGCTCACTCAAGCCTTTTTATTATAAACGCTACATAGACGACATATTCCTAATTTGGGAGCATGGCGAGCCTGAACTCCTTTCTTTCATCGCTGCTTTTAATCACGTACATATTTCAATATCATATCCGCACGCTGAGCGTATTAACTTTTTGGATGTGACAGTACTCCTTCGTGATGGCAAACTAGTAACGACGCTCTACAAGAAACCCACTGACAGACACCGGTACCTTCACTTCCATAGTAGCCACGTAAAGCACTGCAAGACCAGTATTCTCTACGGCTAAGCACTCCGCTACAAACGGATCTGCTCTGAACAATCTGATTTAAACCATAACTGCATGGCCCTGAAAAAGGCATTAACACAACAAAAGTACCCCGCTTCTCTAATCGACGACGCGTTTGCATGTGCGGACCACCTTGACCGAAGAGCTCTCTTGGACACATCCCATCGCTCTGACTTAGTTCAGCAAACCAACTTGATTCTGACCCATTCAGCTTCTATTCCTAACGTCACCGGCATTCTTCGCAAACATCATCGGACAAAGCCAACGCCTTAAACTTACATTCCCAGACCCACCAAGAGTAGTCTACAGACGGTCAAAAAATCTATGTGACTTGTTGACTTCAAGAGTTTCACAGCATGTCTCGGAAGGCTGCCGCCCATGTAATAAGCCAAGATGCAGAATCTTCGCAAATATGACTACCTCAGCCACAGAGCACCGCGTCTATCAGATGAGAATTAATGTCACTTTTTGCTGCGACACTTCAAACATAATCTATCTGTTGGAGTGCTCTGTGTGCAACAAGCAGTACATAGGGTAAACCGAAACTGCATTCTGTTTACGCTTCAATAACCACAGGGCTCACTGCACCTCTCTCCACAACCTTCCGCTATCTAAACACATCAGAACTCCCGGTCACTCATTCGACAAAATAAAAGTTACCATTTTACAATCAGGTATTAGGACACATCATGATAGAGAAACCCGTGAGTCATATCTCATTTACAAATTTGATACTGTTTCTGCTGGTTTAAACGAAAGTCCTGGTGTACTATCTTGTCTGCCCCGCTAACAATTTTACTGACCACATATGTGCGCCACGTTTTAAATTACCGCTTTTTCTGTATCTTTCAATGTCATTCCTGATTGTATCCATGCATTCACATGATTTCTGTATTTTGTTCCTAGTCGTGATAAGGTTTTGATATTCTGATAGTTGCTGGCTTAAAAGTCTCCTGTCAGCAACGATATTGTTCACTCTGACGAAGGCCGGACCCCGGTCGAAACGTTAGTAATAAAGTGCTTTTTGCCTGTGCCCTCTCCTTCTTATATATATATATATATATATATATATATATATATATATATGCGCCACCGCCGTCGCTCGATCCACAAGATGTGCCCCGCTGGTGTACGCTGGCTGGTGTACAGCGGATTAAAGGATGGTTTCTGGCTCTGAAGATGAAACCTTGAACGCCTGTTCGGTGTTATTTTTTCTTTGAACAGGATATGCAATGGCATGGCAGTAGAACTTGTTACACTGAAGACGAAACCAGCAGCTCTGCAAAACTGGTACTCTTATAAAGGGAACTTTATTGTTCAGTGCAAACAACCATAACAATGTATACACACTCATGACTGGTGGTACAAAAGATGCATACAGAGTGGGTGACCACCCCAAAAAAAATAATGGAATGCCTCATGTTAACCCACTGTCTCAAATCCCGAAACCACAGGTGCAAAAAGAGAAACAGCCCTCCAGACAACGAGGCAGCTAGGAAGGGGGGGGGCATACAATTTCAGGGTAATTCTGTCACAAAATTTAACAAACATACTAAAAAACACAGCGCAGTTAGGGCGGGGAGGGAGATACACAGAATTAACAATGAGATACACAGAATTAACATACAGGCAAGGGGAGAAATAGCACGCAAACAAAAAACAATGAAAACCGCATCGCATGTCTCCTACGTCTTTAGGACAACAAAACCAAAAATAGCGAACCTGGACATACACCCAGCGAGTAAAAAAAAACAAAAAACTAGAAACTGGACACTTTATGGAGGAAACAGGGACAGAAGGTACATTTTAACATTGTTCTTGAAGTTACGGGGGGAACGAGGCTGCTGCAGAAGTTCCATAATACGTGGGTGTTTATTAAGTAAATCAGGAATTAAGTAATCAATGTGCTGCATACCATAATTCGTTCTCATCAGAGGCATTTGAAAGTGACTATACCTGAAATCATAAGGTTTCTTGTTAGGGAAGTATAATGCATAAAAGGAAACTGGGTCACGGGTGACTTCATGATATATATGATATGCAAGCTTTAGTTGAAACAGTCCGTTTATCTTGAGTAAATTATGTTTTAAGAATAATGGCTATGTATGTTCTAGCGGACCTACATCTTCTATGCAATGCAGAGCTCGTTTTTGCAATATCTCAAGCCTGCGCAAGTTTGTCTTCGTAGCGATGCCCCAGATTAACAGACAGTAATGTAAATGAGACTGTACTAAAGCAAAATACAACTGACGTTTAATAGAGCTGGGAACCAAATATCTCACTTTATACAAAATGCCTAGAGATCTAGAGATATTTGTGTGAACCTTATTTATATGAGAAGTCCAGCTTAAGTTTTCCTCAAATAGGACACCTAAGAACCTATAAATGGAAATGCGTTCAAGGGCTGAGTCTTGGTACTTGACCTGGATATTAAAATTTTCAGGTTTATTTCGGGGCTTAAACATTACGTACTTACGTACTGCGTGCAAATGTGCTTGAGCAAAAGTGGCGCATGAATAGTTTTTACAAGTGGGCTTGCACATGACGTCTTAGGTCTGACCTCTCTGTAAAGCCCTTGGAACATATGCAACATTTAAATGGCAGCTTGCGCTTACAGCTAGGAATGTGCACTGTTAGATTGCTCTTTGTTTTAAAGCTGTGGCTGCAATACATGCACTTGTATGGCCTCTCGTCCGTGTGGGTGCGAAGGTGCTCCACCAGCCTGCACTTCCATTGAAAGCCTAGACCGCAACTGCACGTGAAGGGGAGCTCTCCAGTGTGTGTCTTCTTGTGGTTAATGAAGCTGCTTCTGTTAGGTGTGGAATATTCACACTCAAGGCATACAAAATGGTTTTTTTTCATTTTCGATCCTTGTTGAGATGGCGCATCACAGGTGGCCAGAGTTGTGTCAGGTCCTGCGCAATAGGAGAAAATGCGAAAAATAAATTAGAGCTGGCCAACATCTCAAAACATTAGTTCATGAGAAGCATACTTTTACACACACCATCTTGTGTAGCTGGCAAATGTGGAGTGAACTTGAGCGAGTCAATGCTTGAGAGATCTCGATCTTCATAAAAAAATTTTCTGGGTCAAAGCTGGCATGCATTTATAATCAGCATAACAGTTCACAAAAACCTATCATCTCAAAATGCTGTGGCTATGTTGCAGCTAGGTTAAAAACTAGAAATTTTGAGACACTGCATGACTTCTGATCACTTCAGTTGACTAAAAGAAAGTGAACAGCAAACCACACACTACCTACAACAGCTTTACATCAGAGCTTCATATCATACATGTTCCAAAATCGTGATGACATCCAAAAGAAAAATTTCACATGTGAAAAGCAGCTACTTGCAGCCTCTCTAAGTTCTCCAAAGACATGCAATTGCAATGTCCCAGGACGGGGATCGTAAAGGCAGTTACACAAAATGAACTGCAACTCTACCAAGAAACAGTTTCACTTGAAGCACGGTCTCATTACCAAACTCTGTTTCTTCCTTTAGGTTCTGGAACCAAGACATGCAACCATGAATGGTGGTTTAGGCAATGCGCAGCCTTGTAAACAAGACTTGCAGAATGAAAATGACATCACTCGCTTATATTCACAAGCTTCACTGATTATAAGTCGGCTGTGAGGACACACAAAACAGGTTTGCTTTCACAAGCAGACACAAACAGAAATCTTTGTCACAGAGCCAAACCTGACGCTAGCAATTTTTCTTTATGTGCTCAACCATGCGTGCTCAATTTAAAAGTTGAGCAGAGGACATGAAAGCACACAGGCAACATCTAGATGGGTAGATAGGAGAATGGAATAGAGAACTCCATTTCCCAGAGTCACAGATGACATTAGGAGTGGACATTGGTTACATGTTGTAACTCGTCTTGACAGTTACTTTTTGCTTTCTGCATATGCATAAGTATGAGACATAAATCATGAGAAGGTACACCATGAACAGAAATATTATGGAAAATAAGCAAAGCCGAACACAGGTTTAAAGACACAAGAAAAATCACTGTCCTGTTGTGGAAATAGTGTTAACAGCATAAAATAATATATGAGTTGTCATCATCACCATTTTAACAGGGTTCAGATCACGCCTAACCCAATCTTACCACCACAGCTATCAATTTTAAGATTTTCACTGAGAAAATCTGCAGTGTAAGGCCACAAAAAACTGCACATTATTCATTCTGGCCAGACAATAAATCTTTTAAAGCTTTGCGGAAAGACTTGCAAGTAAAATATTAATATACACTTAAACAAAAAAGTACTTTTGGAGTCAAAAGCAACAGCAAATTCTGAACCACGTCACATTGCATGCGAACACCACTTGCCGATGCACACCTGATGTTGAGATTGGTGCAGTGTGCTAGTCTCGGCACCAGGAGTGCATCATCAGGTCATTGCCAGATGCAATTTGGCACCGTTCGAAACTTGGAGTGGGGGTTGTTAATTTTGGCCCCGATAGTACAACACACTATGACAACTAGTTATTATAGGAACACTAGGGGAAAGAAGACTACAGAATATGCATATACTCTTGAACCTGCATTACTTGACAGAAAAAGCATCCGGCATCTGTAACTGCCACTGGTGTTTTTTTGGATGCATAAAATACTCATTTCACTTCCCCATGGCCCCTTTCATTTCTCTGAATTTTAATGCCAAATACGCTGTAAAGCACCCTCTGGTCGGAGGCACAAATTGTGAACCTTTTGATCCAATCCCTGTTGGCAGCCTTGCAGTGCCCCAGCAGCACACACTGCTAGAAGCCTGCCCCAGAAGAATACAATGGTAACAAAAAAGGCCTTAATATTGAAGCAATGTGACATTAGGTGATTCATTATTCAAATTTAGTAAAACATTCCATGTTTCATATTCTATAGTGGCCAAACAGAACCAACAATGTGACCACTGCTGATCCACTCCTTGTTTAGCATATGTAAATATCTCCGTGAAAATGTACACAGTACCCATCTAATAACAAAGTGCAGCTTGAACATCCTAAACAGGAAATGGGAGAACAATTGTTGTTACTGAAAGGGTACAATGAATACAGCAAAGATAAATATACATAATGGAGCATGTAAAATGTGAAGACAATACAGGCGTAACATTGTCACAACAGAGTGTGAATGTGTGATGCACATTAGTTAATGCTAAGACACTCTTCACAGATCTGTAGAAGGGCTTCGCTGTGAGCAGTTCACAGACCACCAAAATGGAGAACACTACTTTGTCAAACATGTCAGAAGATAGCTTTCCCACCTGAAAAAGAAGCAAAAAAAGAGGAAATACATTATTGGTACCCAAGACTTTGCTCCAACCTTGCTAATATATTGTTCCTTTTCAGACATTTCGGACACCAAAAAAGAGGAGAATGTCAAGGTTTTTGTTGGTGCCGCTGCAGAATGCAAAAGCAAACAGCCAGAGGATACCCGCAATGTCTGCTGAAGAGTTCAAATACAACACATGGTTTCAGACAGGAAGAGTAGTGGATCCTCTGAATGATTGTTGAAGCATTGAGATAGCTGCGCTGTACAGGCCAGCTTACATGTTGTACATTTACCTGCAAAGTGCCCACATTGGCAAAACCACTGGCTTGTTGTTGCCACATATAAAATGTGAAAAATAGAGTGCAAACTAGATGATGTCCTTTTCATGTACTATCAAAAAGAAAATAAGAGAATGAAGTCTTATTTGCCACTCCCAAATAAAGTGTGCACAGTAGATGCAAATCATTTCTTTCCTGTGCTACTTGCTCCTCTCATTAAGGAGAGGTATTATGGTTACTTGGCACAGGCAACAAATAAACCATGGCATTAGAAGGTAGTCCAAGTGTTGGAGAAGAGCCAGAACAAGAAGCCTATCACAATGGCATAAATGTGTGAAATGCCCTTAAGCAACGTGCATTTCTAGCTACACAATACCCGCAACAAACCTTAAAAAAATGATTTCGCCCCTATGGAAAACAGGTCCCCTAAAAGGCTATGCTCTAGGATATCTAAGATTGTTCATGTACAAGGACAGCTGCATTAACATCAAAGCCTTGTGCAAAGTACGGTACAAGTGTGCACTGGGAAAGAATGTACAATGATTACAACCTGATTTTAATGGTACAAAGGCAGCTTGACCAAGGAGTCCTGCACAAAGTGGGATCAAAGACCAATATTCCCAAGCGTTCTATGCCAGAGGAGCGGAACACCACGCCAGAGGGAAAAGCTTCTGCCTAATGCAAAGCACATGGGCAATTGATGACAGTGAAAAATAACGGGGTTGGAAAATAATGGGGGTGGAAAATAATGGGAAAGATGGGGTTACAGGATAACCACAAATAATCAGCAGGGCACTTGTTTAGTGAAAACCGATAAAGCAACACAAGACAAAATTAATGCATGGATAGCCCCATGAAGAAAGGCTTCTTATCTCGATTACTTTTCTCTCTTGACCTCATCAGTAATTATATATTTCCACCGCCATATACATAATATACTTAAGGGTTGAAATACTCAACATTCTTTTTAAATATAAAATGCTTACGCTAAATAGTAAGACAAAAGGGGCCCCATTTTCTACTCCAAAATGTAGAACATACTTTTAAAACTTTACTTTTATGTCCACACGAGTTGTCATACTAAGGTGAAGTATTCTGATTATTAGCCATTGGTGGCAAACACAACCATGAAAGGAAGATAGCAAAAGCATTGGGGAAGAACCGGGAGAAACTTATCATGACAGCACAGCCCTGAGAAATGCTTTACTTTACACAGATTATGACCGATTACAACAGTTACACACAACACGGTCATCACCAAAGTCAACATCTCGTTAACGTTTTGAGAAAAAGGTACATTACAAGGAAAGGCCAAGCCTATGTGACCGTTCACATGCACTGATGTCCAAAGATTCATCTGCACAAAAGTAAGCAAATAAAAATGCCAGAACATCGCTACACAACAGGAATCAGGAAATCAAAATCAATCAGAAAGAAAGAAATTTGTTACGAATCATCAAAAGAAAAACATCAACAATCATACATTCAAAGGCCAAGGAGCACCAAGAAGACAGGCTCATCCCATGGACTCTTGTCTTGTAATGATGTGGGCTAGCAGAGATGCCAGGCATGGAAAAATAAGAGACAGAAGATAAGGAACTGTCCCTTGTACTATGGTAGAAAAGATTAATCCTGATGCAGTATGTGCACTTATACACATGGACTTGCAGAAACACATGCATGCGTAGTTGTAGCAGCAGTGGACGTTCACAGCCACAGCAATACCATTGGTACACAGGGAAGAAAACAGGAATGCCCCACTGTGCTTAGGTGCATCATACACTATTTATATACTATGATTTCAAGCTACAATCAAACCATGAATATCGGCTTGACTCATTTTGTATCAGCATTTCCCTGCAAGCCCGTCTTTATCTTCCTGGGTGGAGCTTCAATGCCTGCAAAAATAAACAGAGCAATACAGCATGTTTATAACAAAAAAGAAATGCTCATAGGCAGCTGTGCTCAATTCCTCTGTGTTCTCCACAAGTACATTCTTGGTGCCAGTCATGCATTTGGAAGGCAGATTCAAACAGCAGAGTGGAAGAGCTTCTGTGGATTATCAGTGAAGCAACTGTGGCTACTTATATAAGGTACAGGTCTTTTAGTGCGAAAGTATTACTTCACTAGTGATCCAGAAAAAACCAATGGGTCCCCTAACCCTCGACCTCTGGCCATTGACCTTCATATTAAATGACTCAGATACAGTGTGATTAGGGGAAGGTCATGTGGCTACTGTATGATAATGTGCATAACAAGTTAAACAGGCTTGCTTACTGTGATGATAATGTAATGGTCACATGGCATGAAAGTTGCCTTGTATACTGTGTCATTAAAGAAACAATTGCGTGGTATGAAAGTTAAATACTGTTGCTACTTGAATGGTCATGTGATATAACAGTTGCTTGGCCACATGGTAAGGAAGTTGCTTGTTCGTGTGGCATGCGATCATACAATGTGTCATGCTTCACAGCCAAACATCCTGCAGCTATAACTGGCAGTGGTGTTTTTTTTGGATGCATAAAATACTCATTCCACTTCCATATGGCCCCTTTCATTTCCATGAATTTTAATGCCAAATATGCTGTAGAGGCTCCTCTGGTTGCAGGAACAATTTGTGAACCTTTTGATCCAATCCCTGCTGGCAGTCTCGCTGTGCTCCAACAGCACAGACACTGTTAGAAGCCTGCCCCTGAAGAAAACTATGGTAAAAGGAAAAAGACCTTAATATTGAAGCAATGTGTCATTAGGTGATTCTTT
Organism: Amblyomma americanum; assembly: GCF_052857255.1. NCBI lineage: Eukaryota > Metazoa > Arthropoda > Arachnida > Ixodida > Ixodidae > Amblyomma > Amblyomma americanum. The sequence continues at coordinate 45,004,008 of NC_135497.1, forward strand.
AATCAAAGTTAGTAAAATTTTCTATGTTTCATATTCTATAGCGGTCAAAAAGAACCAATAATGTGACTGCACTGCTGATCCATTTCTTGTTTAGCATATGCAAACATCTCTGAAAATTTATGCAGTTGCCATCCAATAACAAAGTGCAGCTTGAACACCATAAACAGGAAATTGCAGAATAATTGTTGCTACTGGAAGTGTGCAATGAATATAGATGAGATAAACATGCATACTAGATCATATAAAATGTGAAGACAATACAGGCATAACGTTGTCACAACAGACTGTGAATGTGTGGTGCACATCAGTTAATCCTGAGACACTATTCACAGATCAGTACAGGAGTGAGGAGTGAAAGTAAGACGGGCTTGGCTGTGAGCAATTCATAGACCTGCAAAAGGGAGATTTCCACTTTGTCAAACATGTCAGAAGATAGCTTTCCCACCTGAAAAAGAATAAAAAAAAAGAGGAAATACATTGTTGGTACCCAAGACTTTGCTCCAACCTTGCTAATATATTTTTCCTTTTCAGACATTTCGGACACCAAAAAAGAGGAGAATGTCAAGGTTTTTGTTGGTGCCACTGCAGAATGCAAAAGCAAACAGCCAGAGGATACCTGCAATGTCTGCTGAAGAGTTCAAATACAATGCATGGTTTCGGACAGGAAGAGTAGTGGATCCTCTGAATGATTGTTGAAGCATTGAGATAGCTGCGCTGTACAGGCCAGCTTACATGTTGTACATTTACCTGCAAAGTGCCCACATTGGCAAAACCACTGGCTTGTTGTTGCCACATATAAAATGCGAAGTGCAAACAAGATGTCCTTTTCATGTACTATCAAAAAGAAAAGAAGAGAATGAAGTCTTATTTGCCACTCCCAAATAAAGTGTGCACAGTAGCTGCAAATCATTTCTTTCCTGTGCTACTTGCTCCTCTCATTAAGGAGAGGTATTATGGTTACTTGGCACAGGCAACAAATAAACAATGGCATTAGAAGGTAGTCCAAGTGTTGGAGAAGAGCCAGAACAAGAGGCCTATTACAATGGCATAGATGTGTGAAATGCCCTTAAGCAACGTGCATTTCTAGCTACACAATACCCGCAACAAACCCTAAAAAAACGATTTTGCCCCTATAGAAAACAGGTCCTCTAAATGAAATGCTCTTGGCTATCACAGATTGTTCATGTACAAGGACAGCTGCATTAACATCAAAGCCTTGTGCAAAGTACGGTACAAGTGTGTGCACTGGGAAACAATGTACAATGATTACGAACTGATTTTAATGGTACAAAGGCAGCTTGACCAAGGAGTCCTGCACAAAGTGGGATCAAAGAGCAATATTCCCAAGCGTTCTACGCCAGAGGAGCAGAACACCATGCCAGAGGGAAAAGCTTCGGCCCAATGCAAAGCACGTGGGCACTTGACAACAGTGAAAAATAATGGGGTTGGAAAATAATGGAGGTGGAAAATGATGGCGGTGGAAAATAATGGGAAAGATGGGGTTACAGGATGACCACGACTAATCAGCAGGGCATCTTTTTAGTGAAAACCGAATGAGCAACACAAGACAAAATTAATGCATGGATGGCCCCATGAAGAAAGGCTTCTTATCTTGATTACCTTTCTTTCTTGACCTCATCAGTATTTATATATTTCTACCACCACATACATAATATACTTAAGGATTCAAAACTCAACATTCTTTTCAAATATAAAATGCTTACGCTAAATATTAAGACAAAAAGAGCCTCTTTTTCTACTCCAAAATGTAGAGCACACTTCTAAAACATAAATTTTATGTCCGCACGAGTTGTCAAAGGTGAAGTATTCTGATTAGTAACCATTGGTGACAAACACAAGCATGAAAGAAAGACAGCAAAAGCATTGGGGAAGAGCCGGGAGAAGCTTATGATGACAGCACAGCACTGAGAAATGCTTTACTTTACACAGATTATGACCGATTACAACAGTTACACACAACACGGTCATCACCAGTTAACATCTCGTTAACGTTCTGAGAAAAAGGTACTTTACAAGTAAAGGCCCAGGTCTATGTGACGGTTCACATGCACTGATGCCCAAAGATTCATCTGCCCAAAAGTAAGCAAATAATGCCAGAACATCACTACATAACAGGAATCAGGAAATCAAAATGAATCAGGAAGACAGCCATTTGTTAAGAATCATCAAAAGAAAGACATGAACAAAAATACATGCAAGAGCCAACGAGGACCACAAAGACAGGCTTACTCCATAGAATCTTGTTTTGTAACTTTGCGGGCTAGCAGAGATGCTAGACATGGAAAAGTAAGAAACAGAAGATAAGGAACTGTCCCTTATAGTATGGTAAGAAAGATAAAGCCCGATGCAGTATGTGCACTTATACACATGGACTTGCAGAAACAGATGTATACTTAGCTGTAGCAGCAGAGGACATTCACATCCACAGCAATACCATTGGTACACAGGGAAGAACACTGGAATGCCCCACTGTGCTTAGGTACATCATACATTATTTTACAATCTATGATTTCAAGCTACAATAAAACCATGAATATCGGCTTGACTCATTTTGTAGCAGCATTTTCTTGCAAGCTCGTCTTTATCTTCCTGGGGGGAGCTTCAATGCCTGCGAAAATAAAGAGAGCAATAAAGCATGTATATAACAAAAACCAAATGCTCATAGGCAGCTGTGCTCAATTCCTCCGTGTTCAACACAAGTACATTCTTGGTGCCAGTCATGCATTTGGAAGGCAGATTCAAACAGCACAGTGGAAGAGCTTCTGTGGATTGTCAGTGAAGCAACTGTGACTACACATATAAGGCACTGGTTTTTTAGTGCGAAAGTATTACTTCACTAGTGATCCAGAAAAAACCGATGGGTCCCCTAACCCTCGACCTCCGCCCTTTGACCTTTAGATGAAATGACTCCGATACTGTGTGGTTAGGGGAAGGTTATGCGGCTACTGTATGATCATGTGCATTACAAGTTTAAATAAAATTTGAAATTAAAGTTTAAAGAAATCGGCTTGCTTACGGTGATGCTAATGTAATGGTCACATGGCATGAAAGTTGCCTTGTATACTGCATGGTTACAGAAACGATCATTTGTTATGAAAGTAAATACTGTTGCTACTTGAATGGTCATGTGATATGACAGTTGCTTGGTCACATGGTATGGAAGTTCCTTGGCCGTGTGGCATGCTATCGTAGAATGTTTCATGCTTAGCAGTGCTAAACTACCAGCCATTTTTTTCTTGCAGACGACCAAGGCACCATTGAGACATGCTCTCTTACAACAAGAATGCTCTCATAGAGGACCACAGTTAGCACATACAATTTCACACCCTGTAGGCAAAAACAGCTGGTTCATGATTAGTGGACTGAGGAACTGTTACCACTATACTTTCTGCCACCTCGTTGTCATGTCTTCCGCACATTATGAGTTACCGGGCATATGCTGCCAAAGCTGCGAGGATTGTCAATAGCAAGTAGATGCAAGGCATGCATTAACTAATAATGCTTGTGCTCCCTAAAACCTGGAGGGTGTAAATGATTGTAGAGTCCAAGTGTGTTGAATTTGGAAGTACAGGCCATTCGCTCAGTAGAGCTTTGCAGATATTCACGAGTAGCTTTGGACATAAGATATTTCTATTAAATCCATGCTATTCTCAAAAATTATTGGCAATTTTTGGTAATTCCATCCAAATCATACTGTAGCATCGAGCATCAAACTCTGAGCCAGATGGATATGCTAGGTTGTACAAGGTTTTTTTTTTTGGCAAACAGGCAATAAAAACTTTTGAGATGCTGCGAATGCAAACAAAAGAAAGCATGTCAGTAAAACATAAATGAAGTGCTACAAAAATTAACACAAAGATCAAAGCTTCATGTAATATCTCCCTTTCTGCCGTTTCAGTGCTTTCCCAGCATGGGCAGCTGAGGGCTATGCTCATAGTGGAATTCCAATGCCATCCGAAACACAACAGCTCTCGTAGCCAGACGCTGCAATGCTTGATGCAAATGGATGTTTTAAAAATCGTATTTGTAGCAGCTGGTTCCCGACAAAGTTACTGTTCTAATTATAGTTGTTCATTATCGATTTCGAGAACATGATGCAAGCACAGAATCCTTCTGCACGTGCCCTACAGATGTTGTTCCACATCTACACGCTCAATCCAGCCACGTCAATATGGCACGATTCAGTATTCATGATTTTCAAGAATGGAGGCACCGCCACACGGCCCCCTCTGGAACACTCGATGAGGGCATAGTGCAACAATGATGAAGAGCACACAGGTGCTGCTTTGTTCACATTTGCCGCACCTTTCATTTTCAACATGTTCTCTGCATACAGAAAAGCTTGAAAGCCAATGCTGATGTCTGTAAGTGCATTACCACGCTTGGAAAGAGAAGGTAATACAGCAGTGACTGTATTTGCAGCATACCACAAATTAGATAGTAATCTGCAGCCAGCGCGTTTGTTTTGGGCGAGATGCACTAATGAAATTGCACATTGGCAGATAAGTAATGAAGCCTATGCGAGAGTGCAGAGAGAGTATGTCCTACTGGAGTCTCTTGTGGGGTGCAGCATGCAAGCAGTCAAGCAGCATTACAGGTGGTTTTGTGACCATCTGGGAGCAGGTTTGGCATCACCTTTGTATGTTGCATGCAGTATGGATGCCAAACAATGGCAGCTTGTGCCAGAAAGTGGCTAATACCTATGACCAAATAAGGGCATGCTAGCAAAAAGTGCTTGCAATGCTTCCTGCCTAGCATCTGCCATCAAGCGAAGAAAAAATTTTGCATAAATTTATATACAAATACAATCAAGACAGCTTAAAAGCGTGTGCTAGCAGTGGTTGCAAATGAATCCTCTTTTCTTTGCTCATTCTCAAGGATACGACCCTTTCATGTGTTGCAAAGCAAACCATAGTAGTTTCAAGACCACTAGTGCAGACCCCGAATGGGGTGAAGAATTTTTCCCCTAATCTGCATCAAGACCGCAACATTGTGGTTTTAAAACCAGAACTGCACCATGCCATTGGTGCAATGAACAAATGTTTTCTATTAAAACCACTATGCTCAGTACTTATGACACCAGGTATGCTTTAATTCACTCACGCACATAGCTGCCACTGAATCTTGGAGTGTGTTGGCCCTGTAGCAGGCTGCTTTACTAAGGTCAAACACTTGGCATCACCCACAGAGAGTGCTTTTTCTTCCCAATCTCGAAATGAGAATTTTTTATATCCTTAGCAAATGCTGTGCACTTGAAGCAAGGACTCGGTCGTTCTACTTAAGAAAAGTTGAAAACTGCATCGACACAATAACAATGCACATGGTTCTTGTCACTATTCTGATGCTTGAATGCGCAGATCTCGCACTGAGCACGACGACACTGTCCCACCAAAGGATATGATGTGGCCAGCCTAAGTTCATCACCTCTTAGCTTTCTACAAGACACCAAATTGGTGACTTGCTCAACTCTAACGTGGGATATATTGCAGCGCACAGTAAGCTGGTTCCTAAACTGTGCAAGCATTATGGACTCAAGTATCTAAAAGGGAGCAAACGTACACACACCAACTTCGCGGTGGCTGCCTGATCCCCTCGAGAGCAGAAATACTGGTTGACTGGTTTGTTTGTTTATGGGGTTTAATATCCGAAAGCGACTCAGACTATGAGGGACAGCGCAGTGAAGGGCTCTGGAAATTTTGAACACCTGGGGTTTTTTAATGTGCACTAACAACGCACATTACACTGCGGCCTCTAGATTTTCGCGTCCTACGAAATTCAACTGCCACATTTTTCAGGTCAGCAGCCGAATGCCTAACCACTGAGCCACCAAAGTGGCACAGCAGCCATATTGGGTTAGCAGTAGCGCCCCTGTAGACCATTACAATGAGGACTCCCTGGGCATCGCTACATCGCTCACTGGGCTTGCTGTGCACCCCTGGCACTAGATCGGTAGAAGTGGCAGCGGAACTGGTTTGCAACACCTCATAGAGCAGTCATTTCCACATCTGCTTGCCTCGTAGAACTGCAAGTGTTTTATATGGCTGTACTCGCACTGCAGGTCCAGCCTTACATCATTCGGTGTCCTATGCAAACCCTTGCCGAGAAGACCCCCCTCTCCACCCGGCAAACTCATCTTTTCTTTTCTTTTATTAACCTTTCTGCGTGTGATGTTCTTTTTCCCAGTCTTTTCTAGGCTTGAAAGTGCATCATCGCAACATGTGAATTCAGATGGCTGAATTCTGAAACGACACTACGAATCAATAGCTCCAACCCAGAGGTCACCATCATGATGCTACCAAAAGTCACACCACCGACTTCACAAGCAGATAATGAAATTTCAAAATAAAAAAACAAAGAGGCTTGCCACTGGATAAGTAAGCCACTGAGTTTAATTCAGTATCATTGACTAAAAAAGCCAGACAACTTCAGTTATTATTTGAGAAGCCTGTGTGCACGAACCAAGTACAAATACTGACTGTCACATTTAAATCTTTAAACGAAACCAACCAAAGCAAGGATAGGGCTCAAAGTGGTTGGCCGATTTTCCGAAAGGGAGTGCCTCAGCGTAGACGACCAACTTCTGCGTTAAATAAGAATTTTTCAGGCAAGCCGCTGCAACCGCGATGTGAGCGGCAATATCGGGGACCACTGCAAAGCAGACGATGGAGGTATGACTGGAAATTCAGTACACGTTCATAAGTTGGAGCGGCGCAAACGAAAACTGGGTTCCCGATGCCACAGAAGGACCCATAAATGTGGAGAAAAACTCATGGATGCCTGGCTTCGCTCGTATTAAGTGATGACCTCTTCCAATCGCTCAGAAGCAGCAGCGTTGGGTCAGAACAAGATTTACAGGTGCGGCGCACCCTGTAGTTGACGAATGTCAAGCGGCGGTGGCCAGATGATGGAGAAGTTTAACTCCAACGCACTCCCGCACAACTTCCAGGTAAACGCCACTGACACCCAGCTACGAACTGGCGAGGGAGCACGCGGCAGTTTTCAGGACAGCCCATCGTGATCCTCTGGTCGACAGACTGATATAGTACCCGCTGACTAAATTGTTTCTTTTGCTATTCTCTCCAGTGCATTGGATCACTGTTCGTGCAACATCCCTCTTTGTACTGTATCATCTGTTTAGTGCTCTGCATGTGTTGCATTCATTTTTTTTATGAGTACTGAGTAATTCCGCCGGTATCATCTCTTGGCTGTACAAAGCTTTGCTTTGTTTGTGAACCATTGGGATTCCAGCCAATTCTCCGGGTTCTGACAGCCGAAAGTTGGACACCAAAGGGGCACCCTTTTTCCATTTGGTGGCTAGATTCCACTGTGCTTCTCCCGTTGAGTTAAGGGCATCTCCTGAGTGACCGCAACAGGTACTCTCTCACTGTCTAAGTGCGACTGGGAATGCAAACAACCAGTGCCTATGTGACAACGCGATCTAGTAACCAGCCCCAAGTTTTTCACGAATCGACCCACGTTATACCGTGTATGACTCTCTTGCCATCCTAAAGAAGTCCGCAGGAGAAGACATTCTTGTATACTTATACAATCTGGACACCAATTTCAGCCTGCAACATGAGGCAAGCAACAGATTATTGTCTTGACAGGCAATTGCAGTGAACAGGATTATAATTGGCATTCCTTGTTTAAAGCAAACCCACTTATTCTGGGTACTTTCTAAAATTGCGATCAAAATATTCGACAACACGCAAAGCAACCATGGCCTCATTTCGCTGACGAAAGCTAAGAAAAAAATGCTCCTCAGACATGAAACCAAAGCTAGAGAAAGAAAGCATCTTGGGAGATCTCTGCCGCAATGACAACATGAACTTATGACTACGGGTGTCTGACACCTTAACTGCAAGCTGAAAAAGAGAGCAAACTACCCAGGCCTCCAAACCAAGCCACATCCCTGTTCCTTATGTCAAAAGCAGCAGTGAAATGCCGGGGCACCTGTTTCATGAGCAGGAAATGCAGGTTTGTCACATGTCATTTTAAAACATCAGGAGGTTCAAGCCTCGGCCAACATGCACTAATGCTGAATTTCTTTCTCTTCTGTGCTCTCAGGGAGCATTCCGAAAACTTGGATCATCAAGCCGATTTTGAGAATTCGAGGGTAGCTAACTCAAAGGCCAACCCCACCAGTGCGGTAGATTTAAGAGCCCTGGATTATGCAAACACGCCAGGCAATGTAAACAAATCTGCAGGCTGCCTTCCATCACCATACACCACGAAGCTGAGATTAGCGTCTTTCGCACCCCATCCCGTCAAACCTGAAGTTAGTAAGTCAGCCCCGAAAGGTGAGTTATCTCTTCAAGTGACTTTGGACAGAGTGTCACGCTCCTTTCTTCCTAACTGAATATGAACACATTCTGTCTTTAAAGCGGAGAGACTGCCTGTTGTTAGCTCTCCATATCCTTCTCTTCATAAGCACATCGTTTTATAATAAACTTGCCAAATGGCTCGTTGTTTGTACACAATGAAGTTACTTTGAATGGCACTGAGACAAAAGTAGAAAGAAATGAAATCAGAGCTAACGCGACAGTGCAGAGCAGAGGTTCAGAAGAAAAGTCGTGCACGTTGTTGCACTAATTAAGGATTGATCTACAGCATTCTGAAGGTCACACGTTCACCTGTGGAATGAAAACAACCAAAACCCCTATCTGTATTTGACTATGAGGCCTTAGCATGCCTGAAATGTCATCATAACATGTAGGAATGTAAATTAATTATGCTTTAAATAAACTGCTGAAATATACCGGAAATCAAAGCCATGACACATGGGTTACAAGTCAGATACACTATCCCTAGGCCAAAGAGGCACTTTCGTTCTACTTGGTTAAGGAAAGACTTCAAGTGTATTCTTGTATTTCACCTGCTCTAGTGCATGTGCTTAAATATGGTAATGAGTACGTGTGATTAGAAAGAGGCGTTAATTACGAAAGAATGGAGCAAATAACCATTAATGCTTTGGCATCATACCCTTAAGGCACAGCTTAAGTGTCCCCTTAATTTTTTAGCATGTTGCCTACAAGGTCCATTTGCCAGTGCCAATTTCCTAATTACTAATAATTCTGTGAGGACTGAGTGTCACTATGTTGGATGCGCTAAGGCAGAATGATAGCTTCTGCCTTACAGCACTTCGACCCGACATGTCGCAGTAGCGGAAATACTGGTGTCCGAAACCACAAAATCCGCACCAGCGCTGGAGGTGCCACTTTTAGACGTGTTCGCTATGCATCCTTCTGATTTGAAACTTCCAGCATAGTGTTCGATTATTAACGTACACATATACCTGCTCAGATGTTTAGGGGAACCCCAAACCCAAGGTGGAGTAAATTTGTATTAAGGGTACATTGCTCCCTGGCATCCATCCATGCGCAGTCATACGACTACAAAGGAAAGATATACAGCTTTCTCAGAAGCTTCGCGATCAAAGAAAAATTCGTCCTGGTCCGGGGTACGAACCTGGAACCACAGCTTAAGTGGAGAAGTCACTCTATTACTGCCGTTTCGAGTATGTCGAATCCATCAGTCCCCCTCTTTCGCCACCTCTTGCTCCAGCATCCGCTTTGGGCCTTCCCTGGTCCTTCCTACTGCACCGCTACTCCTGGCTGGCAGAAGTGCTGACAGAGAAACATTTCCTCCTTCTTACAACGTTAGCAGACAGGATGCCGAGCCACCGAGTTATAGCCAGCATCTGGAACTCAAGTTGCCGGATCTCATCGCACTCTTTTGTGGCATAAGAAGTTTTCGGAGCATACAATGCCTGGTCACATAGCATCTCCAAGCTAAGTGCCACAGCTAGGCTTCCTGTTGGTAAAATCATACAAAACCAAAAAGCACACATTTCAAGAAGTATAAACGCAGCCAATTGTTCTTCGGTTTCTGTTTTGGTGCACTAGAAATTCGATCCTATTCAACTACCCCACAATAAAAATGGTGCTTGCATTGCATGCCTGATTTTACAAATCTTACAATGATGATACAGCCCTTGACAAATGAGTTGTACTCTAACGCAACTAAGGTTCTAGCAGTGATGAGAAATTTTAATTAACCTGATTTAACTTTTTAAACGAGTGCAAACTTACCTTTCCTTTCCTTTATTGATCCATCTCTGTCAACATTCCCGTAGCGCTTCTTGATGTCATCCGGGAGTTTACGCCATGTTTCGTCCGAGAAGTATGCAGGCTTCCAGTGATAGTATTCCTAGGTGGCCATTTCTGCTAATAAAATGAATAGAAAAGGAAGAGCATTGATAAATGTCGCACATGAGATTAATTCCTCACATTACAAAAAATAAGCGCGTAATGCGGCCCTGATGATAAGCCTTGCCACTGCTTCCTGTCAACAGTGAAGCGACGCTGCTGCAGTGAAGCAGGGTAGAGTCCGAGCGGGAGTCTCTATTGAATATCGAAGGAAATGCAGCATTGCTTGCATGAAACACGCCTGTGCGCATATATCGCCATGCACGACCCAATGCTTTAAAGGACACGAGCTCACATGACAGTTTCCGCAATGAAGTCGACAGCAGCAAGGTAAGGGGTTCTCTGAGGAGAGGCGGTCACGAACAGAGGCAAGCTGTTTTAATCGCGGGCACTTTCGTCTATGCTGTGAACATTTGACAGAAAAAAAGTATTGAAAATTGGAGCGCCACAATATCTGGGAAACTCAAAAATCATGCACACCTTAGAACGTATGTCCTGGTAACGCTTGCATCAGTCATCTTTCAAGTGGCTGCTGTCGACACACAAAAATGTGGAGTGTAAATGGCGTCAATTTGATCTAGCTGCAATGATGTAAATTTCAGAGATAAGGTATACCCTCTGTGCACTGTTTACAGCTAAGGAAGCTCGCCCTTGATGCATGAAGTGTGGATTGTTATGAATCAACAGGCCTCGTGGAGAGAACAGTAATTCTATACCTCACTCTTCTGCAAACTCAGACTCCCACGGATGCTACAAAAGCCCCTGTACAGAGATTAAAACAGACCCCATGTGCTCTAAACTTTGGACAAAGGCTGTACCGGTATCAGCGCCACATCGCCACCTTTACCTCTCCGCCGCTTGCTTGCGCCCGTGTCGGTTTCTGCTGCAATTCACCATTTAGATTAAATACAGTTCAAACGTGGCGTTTGCCTTATTCGGCTCGAGCGCCAATGCCCTAGCCCCGCCTACAGGTACTAAGTGTAGTCTCTTACATGCCTAATGCGTGGTGCATGTCCGTAACATTCCTTATAAGCTCTTGCCGAACACAACCAAGGGAGGAGACACAGAGAGGGCAGGAGAAACAAGTGTCCCGCCTTTGCCACGCGCCGCGAGCTACTGGGAGCAGCTTTTCCGGGAAGCAGACAAAGTGATGATGTCGTTGATTACAGTGGTCATCAATGTCAATTAATATCATGAAGGTAACAACTAGTACAGCTGGATCATGATGACGTGTACTGATACATGAGTGCCTGTGCAAAGAGGCTCAGAATGTGATTTCGCAGTCATAGCTTTTAGTGCCCATACCCTCGCTTCGTGGCATGTAGAAATGTCCTCATAGCAAGACATATGAAACCATTTAAAAAGCGGCAATACTGTTAGAGGCGTGACAGGCAACTTCAGGTTTGATATAAAGGCAAGCTTTAATTGCACATTGTCTAATGTTATCGACATGCTTTGATGCTCCTCTTGTCCGATGCAATATATCGGGTAAACCGGGCAATCAATGAGCGCCAGACTAAATGTCATCGAGCTGACAGCAAGGAGCCTACAGAAGGCAAAGGCGGGACAATTTATTCATCATCATCATCATCAGCCTGACTACACCCACTGCAGGGCAAAGGCATCTCCATGCCTCTAATATTAACCCTGCCCTTTCCCAGCTGCACCCAACCGTTCCCTGCAAAATTCCTAAACTCATCCTCCCAACTAACCTTCTGTCCCACCCTGCTATGCTTACTTTCTCTTCGAATCCACTCCGTTACCTTTAAGGACCGTCGGTTATCTTGCCTTCGCATTACATGGCCTACCCAAGCCCATTTCTTCCTCTTGATTTCGACTAGGACGTCATTTACCCGTGTTTGTTCCCTCACCCACTCTGGCCGCACGGTCTCTTACCGTTACAACTATCATTTCTCTTTCCATGGCTCACTGCGTTGTCCTTAACTTAAGCTGAATACTTTTCATTAGCCTCTATGTTTCTGCCCTGTAGGTGAGTACTGGTAAGATACAGCTGTTGTACACTTTTCTCTTAAGGCATATTGGTAAATTGCCATTCATGATCTGGGAGAACCCGCCATATATATGCACTCCAGCTCATTCTTATCCTTCTAGCTATTTCCCTCTCATGATCCGGATGAGCTGTCACTACCTGCCAAAGTAGACGTATTCCTTTACCGCTTCCAGCCCCTCGCTGCCAATTGTGAACTCCTGTTCCCTTGCTAGACTGTTGACATAAGTTTGGTTTTCTGCATGTTAATTTTTAGACCCAGCGTTCTGCTCTGCCTGTCTAACTCATTGATCATGATTTGCAGTTCACCTCCTGAGTGACTCAACAAGGCAATGTATCAGAGAATTGCAGACTATTTAGGTATTTTCCATTAACACTTATTCCCAACTGTTCCCAACTCAGGCTTCATAATACCTCCTGTAAACAGGCAGTGATTAGCAATGGTGAGATGTGTCTCCCTGCCTGATGCCTTTCCTTATTGGAATTTTATTGCTCACTTTATGCACGAGTATGGTAGCTGTGCAGTTGCTATATATATCTTCCAGTATTTTGACATAAGACTCTGCTACACACTTATTACGCAATGCCTGTATGACTGCTGAGGTTTCCACCAAGTCGAATGCTTTCTAGTAATCAATGAAGGCTATATATAGAGGTTGGTTATATTGTGCTCATTTCTCTATCAATTGATTGATAGAGTGAATATGATCTATTGTGGAATATCCTTTACGAAAGGCTGCCTGACCATTTGGTTGAATAAAGTCTAAGGTTGCCCTGACTCTATTACCGATTACCTTAGTAAATACCTTGTAGGCAACGGATAGTAAGCTGGTCGGTCTGTAACTTTTCAGGTCCTTGGCGTCTCCTTGCTTGTCAATTAAGATAATGTTTGTATTCTTCTAAGCTACTGATACAGTCGAGGTCATAAAGCATTGCGTATACAGGGTGCCTAGTTTTTCAAGCACGATCTTCCCTCCATCCAACTGATCTGCTGTTACCTGATCCTCCCCAGCTGGGTTTCCCCTTTCCATTGCTCCTAAGGCCTTCTTTACCTCCTCTTTCGCTACTGGCGCGATGATGCATTGCTGTGCGCTACTGTCTCTCATTAACATTTTAATTGCATTGACTACTGTATAGATTTGTGTAGAACTCTTCGGCTAGTTTAACTATCTTATCCATATTGCTAATTACATTGCCCTCCTTGTCTCTTAACGCATACATATGGTTGTTACCTATGCCTAGTTTTTTCTTCACAGCTTTTAGGCTACCTCCGTTCTTTAGAGCATGCTCTATTCTCTCCATATTAAACTTTCTTATGTCGGCTGCCTTCCGCTTAGTTATAACCTTTTATATCTCTGCCAGTTCTATTCGTCGGTAGGGTTAGATACCCTCATTCATTGGCGTTTCTTAATCAGATCCTCGTCACCTGAGAAAGCTTGCCGGTATCCTGTCGAATCGTCCGACTGCCTACTTCAACTGCGCACTCCGTAATGATAGCTGTCAGATTATCATTCATTGCATGAACATCAAGAGCATATTTCTCAGTTAAAGCCGAATATACCAAGCCAACTGACGCCACCTGAACCACCTGATGCAGCTGGACACACAACCTATCAATCCCACACTCTCTATCTCTCCACGCTCCACACCACGGGATTCCTTTCTCCTGAGCTGTCCTTTTCCTTTCTAGAGTTTTGCAGGTCAGCTGGTTAATCAACTTGAGCAGCCATCATGCCTAGACAAGATTAACTCTCCCCATCCTAACACCATTCAAACTTCATACCTTCCTACCCCTCACGACTCCTTCCTCATCGAAGGTATGACTGTAATTAAACCCCTCCAATGATCAATACTTTGCCCTGACGAACACAAGTCATTGTGTCATTACGTTGGCAAACATCCTGAAGTTTTCCCTCCCTTGTTCACTTTGTAATTATCAAGAACCATCTGATCAACCTCTCACTACCGAATCATCAGGCAGGGTTTCATAAAGGGTACTCGGCAATAGGCCATATTCACACTATCAGGTGGCAGGGACGTGCCCTGAATATAACGTACACCTATATATAAACCTCATGATTACGACAAAACATTTAACTCAGGGGAAACTTTATCAACAAGCAGGCACTGCGGAATCTTATGTAAGCCTTATGTGAAAATACTTAAAATTATCTATAACAATTGCTCAGCTGCCATAGTCATAAACAAAGTCAGCTATATAATTCCAATAAGAAAGGGTGTCAGGAATTTAGACATGATCTTGAAATTGCTATTCACTGGCCGTGCACAGGAAGTATTCCAAGCTCTGGATTGGGAACAGTTGGGAATAAGTGTTAATGGGCAATACCTAAGTAATCTGCGATGAGCTGATGACATTGCCTTGCTAAGTCACCCAGAAGATGAAATGCAAAGCATGGTCAACAAGTTAGACAGGTAGACCAGAAGAGTGGGTCTAAAAATTAACACGCAGAAAAACAAGCGACGTTCAATGGTCTCGCAAGAGAACAGCAGTTCACAATTGGTAGGAAGGTACTGGAACTGAATAAGTTTACTTAGGGCAGATAGTGACCGCTGATCTGGATCATGAACTAGTAGAATAATCAGCTCTAGCAGATATGGCAGGTTCTCTGAGATCAGAACTAGCCGTTTACCAATGCCCCTCATGAGAAATGGATACAACACCTGTATATTGGCAGTACTCACATATGGGGCAGATACGTGGAGGCTAACGAAAAGGGTTCAGCATAAGTTAGGGAAAATGTAGCGAGCCATGGAAAGAGAAATGATAGGTGCAACGTTAAGAGACCGAAAGCACGCAGTGGGTGAGGGAACAAACGCGGGTTAATGACATCCTAGTCGAAATCAACGGGACGAAATGGTCTTGTGCAGGGCTTGTGATACGAAGGCAAGATAACCACTGGTGCTTAAAAGTAATGGAGTGCATTCCAAGAGAAGGCAAGTGCAGCTGGGGTGGCAGAAATTTAGGTGGGCAGATAAGAGTAATAAGTTTGCTGGGAGACTGTGGTCGCAGCTGGCACAGGAGAGGGTTAATTGGAGAGACATGGGCGAGGCCTTTACCCTGCAGCGTTTGTGGTCAGGCTGACGATGATGATGAGGTGCAAAGACGGGTTCAGGCAATAGTGGCGGAAGTTAGAAAAAATGCATTTCTTTTGCAACTGACTTGCGAAGGAACTGAATCACAAATGGCTTGGCCATTTCCTGATGCAGCTATCGAGCGTCTCATAGAGAGACTGTATTATCATCACCACAAGCTTATCCGTACAATGCAGAGTCACTATGGCGACTGCCCTCACCTTCCTCCTCGCGCGATTGCGTGAGCATGGCACCTCTTGTTCCTCACTGGTGCTGCCTGTCCCAGGAGCCACACACTGGACTGTAGAAAATCCAGTAGCAGAAATTCCCGACACGTTACTGGTCCAGCTGTTTGGGGCGCCTTGGGATGCCTGAAATAACTGCACCTGCAGAAAAACATCCGAAAATTATCGCATTCTGTTTTCTTCCAAAGTACGTAGATACCGATTGCTGCAAGCTCAACGCACACAGGGTGGTACAGTGTATTGCAGGTCCAGAGAAGCAAGGACATTTTTCATATTTGTTTTTCTAGGCGGTACTCTCTGAACATTGCTTGGGGTTTTCCGTGGAAGCCAATTTTCCTCAAATAAACCAGCAGGCAATTTCTCGCAGGTGCCCATGGCCAAGATTTAAAATAAATGCAGAGGGGAATAACTGGTCCCGTTTGTTGTGTAGTCTTCGAAATCGGTATAAGCGTTATTCTCGTCAATCGGAAATTACACAGGCGTTACTAGGCACACAGTTTTTATATAACAGCGCTGTGAAAGTGCATCAGTAACTACACGGGGACCACTATCCTGAACACCTCTTATTCTGGCATACAGCGGGTCTTTGGGCAATCAGATTGAAATTAGCAGCGCAACGAGTCGAAATCACCTTCGACGGCTCGCACGAAAGGTCATCCACAAAAGGAGAGTAGGATGAGAACGGCATACAACACTTGTCAATGGTCAAAAAGTACTCTCAGGCTTTACATGCCCGGCATTTTCGCATAAAAGTTTCGACTATTTAAATAATGTACCCTGCTGTTATGGAAATATTTGAGGTAATGTTGTATTCTTTGGAAGCTCAACAAGATCTTTCTTTTAAAGTTTCTCCATCAATCGCATTGCAGCATTTAAGAATGCCATAGAAAACCGATGGGAAACGTTTTGGACAATAGCAAAAAACATTAATAGCGAGATCTGCAGGTATATTGAGTGTAATAGGAAAATCTTGCACTATATGACAAAACTGGTTTCAAGATATCTTCATCAATCAAAATAGCTTCTGTGTAAAATTGTTGGCCAGGATTCACTTTGTGCCAAACAGCTGCACCAGCAGTTAGTGATGTAGCAGCCCTGCTTGCCAGTTATGGGCGTTTCCTGGGCGAAGTGGATCGTCCTCGCATTGATAGCTTCAAAAGCGATCCCATAGGCCCGGAAAAACCCGCTCCTCACACAGCGTGCCGATTTCAGTCGACCAGATCAATAGAACTACAATGTGCAGCCAGCAGGAAATGCCTAAAGATTGAATTTACGATCTAATCCGTAGACATCACAAACATTACGAGCACTGAGGGTCAATCGCGCGGATTCCACCCTCCCTCTAGTGAAACCTGGACAAGGTGCGTTCGCATTTCAATTAAAGCGAAATGAAAAGTGCGCCTATACTCAAAGTTTCGTACTGCGCGAAAGACAAATTGTTTACTGTTTACCCACTGTGGCACTTCAATGGCGGCTGTGCAGTTTTTACAGAAAAGAAACTATTAACCCCTGGACTTCATTCACGTTTAAAAGAGCAGTGCATGGATTTCCATAAGAGAGTGGAATGCAGCTCTCACCTGTACAGCCTTCGATCCGACAATAGGTCCCAATTGTTCGCCTGCAGCATAGAGTCCTGGAAACAAAGTAACAGTGCAGATGAGTCCGAACTGTGGCAGACAGTGGGCTCTCTTAACAAGATGTGCAATGTTCCCGCCTCCTCAATAAACTTGTCGCCAGCCACGCTAGAAGTGCCTCGCTCCAACTCTGCTTGGCCTTGGCATGCCAAATATTTGTTTGCAATGGCAAAAGGGGCTTTAGGACAAAAAAGGTCAAAACCCGGTTGCCGGTACCTTTGGGTTAGCGAATAATTTTATCAACATGAATTTCAATCTCTAAGCTACAGCTATCTCGCACGCATGAAGGGAAGTGCTACAAATGCCACAAGTGCAGAGTTTCTCAATATTAGAGAAAAAGCTAACATCTACCATGGAAAGGCATAGAAATGCCGTAAACATGAGCTTTCGTATTTGGCTTGGCAATTGTTAGGCATGGATTCAGCCGCAACAATAAGACCTTCCACACGGCAAAACCTCGAAGAAGTGCTGTCAAAGTTTCCACACGAGCCTGGCACCTAATTGGCGCTGGCGTTAAATTGATCGAAGTGAAAAATTGCACTTTTGAAGTAATTTATTCTGCATACATCGGTCAGCATTTCTGCAAAGCCTCCACATGTATACCGCATCCGAGGCAGAATACACGTTTTCGGCCGAGCACTAGCGAAGGCAGGTTAAAAGCCTCGTCTTCTGGCATTCTCTACATGGATAAAGCAGTGCTCAAGAAACTCGCGCAGACAGTGGTGCGAGTTCTCAATGCAGCTATCAGTGAGGAACTCTAGAGCGCCATGTATAATATACTACGAAACATGGCATTTCCCGTTTGAGCTCAAGTCCTTCGCTTTCGTGTACATTTTTGTCAAGATGTACCCTCAGTATCACGTGCAAACGAAACAAAACTTTGTTGATTCAAAGCAGCTCATAAGGGTAAAAGGCTGCTTTTCGAATTTAAAACGCAGCGTTTTAAATTAACCTGCCCGACTCGCCGAGAGGATGCAATATAATCAATGCACTGTTCGTTCATGCATTAGGTGTCATGCATTCGGTGTTTCAAGGCAGCCAAATATTGAATACAATGCTGAAAAAACACCAATTTCTTCTGGAGTGAATGACAGGCGTTTGAACCACTGTCCTTGTATTGCAGCCTCTTAGAAGATGTCTAGTGTTTTCAGTGGCTAGGTGCAAAATAAGAGGAGGCAAGGGGACCACGACACGTTTCTGCTTAGTAATTATCATATTTGCGTGCTTATTCTATGAAAGAGTGTGCCTAGGTTTTTCTAACATTCGCTTTAAGGCGGAGCTTAAGTGTCCTTCGATTTAGGGTGTCTTCTGAAGAGTCCATGTCCAGCCCAATCACGAGAGCTACAAACCATACCTGATCATAAAGGAGCATGTTTGCTGCCAGGAAAAGGTATTGTAGTTTGGGAGCATTCGACCCTCACGACACGATGAAAAGAGGGAGATACAATTATGTCAGCCTGCTCCCGAACATCACATGTAACATTATCCGACACTGTAATTCTAGAGTGAATGCGTAAAAATCGTCACAACTGCTCATTTCATTCCTTTCTTGGCCAGCCAGTCTGAAGATGACGAAGTGCTCCTTTTTTTGCAGCGGTCGGCACAGAGTTTTCATGATATTAAGCTGCTTGAGTTGGGGGAACTAATCTTGCGTTGTTAATGTAGCCCTCCCCGTAAGTGTTAGTGCATTTTACCTTTTTGGATGCTAAAACACATTTCACCAAAATGCTGAATACTTCAGTGAGCCACGGCTGCCAGAGACAGTCGGCGCGTGGCTGGGTCTCAGCTGCATCAGCTGTATCAGGAAGCGTGGCTGTCTTAGCTGCATCATCCTCGACATACCGTATCTCGGCCTCGCCTCAGCGTATTTCAGTTGTTTCTTGGGCTGGTTGGTATAGCATACCGAATGCCGAAACCATAGGTGAGGACAGAGAATAAGGAAGTTCACATGGCAAGCTGTACCCACCCATAAATTCATTCAAGTAATTTGTCGGTCGGCAGCCCGCCTGCGGGGTCGCAGTCCGCATCGATTTGCGCAACCTAGTCACCAAAAGCAGAACAAAAAAAGATAAGAGTTGCGGACATACAACCTACAACGCTTTTGGACGTTCCGTTTTTCACTGCACGCATTGTGGCGTAAGGAACCTTTATTATGCTTGGCGCTGTTCCCAAGGGGAAAAGATGAGGCCTTTTCAGATTACGCCCGGTCGGGGTATTTGGGTGATCTTCATCTAAACACGAACCGGAAGGTTACTCAGTGAGGATTTCGAAGTTGTCATGCTGTCGACAATATAAATTATGGGTTCACCTGTTATTGAGTGCGCGAGATGTTTGAAGGTTGCGGTTCCCACGACCGAACCTGGCAGGATTAATTCACGCCACAAATATCCTCTATTGCTTTGTGTTCAGTGTGCCTTCGCTCTCCCGCGCTATACCTCTGGGAACTTTCGTTAAAAGGAATTTAAGTTCATCGGAAGTATCCTACTGCGGCTGTTGTTGCACTTGAAGCAGCCAAATTTCCTCCCTCCACTGACGTCTGTGGAAGCAATGTACTGGTATTTAAAACGCAGAAAGATATGCGGAAAAAAAAACGGCAGGAACTGCTATGGGTCACCTTCTATAGGTAATGGCGCATAGGAAGGGCGTGGTATCGGTACCAACGACTGTTGGCGCTTATTCCAATTTTGGTCGTCTTTAACAAGAGGAAATCTTCACGCGGTTCGTGCACCTTATTAGACGACGCTTGGTTCCAGCGATTATCCACACAACTAGCCGCTTGTCTCATGCCTGGCTGTCAGCTCACAGTATGCTCGTGATCCTGTATGCTGTGTGCCGGGACATGCATTAGAGTGTCCCGGCCATTTTAGTGCGGGTTCCTCACGACAGCTTTGACAGTAAGAATGAAAGTATTTCCCAAGAACAATAGAAGGAAAGGTTAGAGATGACAGCCGCAGCCCCACAGGCACTGCTTCTTACAATGACTGCCGTGTGAACAAGAGCTGGTATATATTTCTTAACGCGCGCATCTCTGCCAGTCCAAAAAATTGCTGATGGTTTAGCTCTGGTTAACGCTGGTCGAAAGAGAAAAGCTCCATCTCCATGGTTACGTTTGTGGCCGAGGAACGTGTGGTCTCCACGGCAGGCGCCGCATCGCACACACCTAGCTTTAGGCTAAACGCATAAAAGTTCACAGGTGTATTATGCAGAACGAACTTTGATGCCCTGCGCATGAGATTCCAGACCCTGCTTTCTGGCTTCGCTCGGTCGAGGAGTGTGACGTTATGCACGGAGTAGGCAGCATACCTTGGATGCCTCCTTTCCTCCTCTCCCCAATGCAGTGACGAAGCGCACATCTGCCGCTCTCCACGGCAGGAGTGGCATCAATCACATCTAGCGTTCCGATGGACGCATCAAAGCGCAGCAGCGTTTTGTGAAGAATCCACTTTCATGACCTGCGCATGCAATGCCGGCAGACGCTTTCCCGCAGTTCCGCTTGACCGAAGGTCAAGGTCAAATTCGAGATAGATGGCGCAACAGCCGCTAGGGTCGCCTGCTGTAGCTGAAGTCATGTGTCGAACGTGACTACCACCAGTTATGCTCATGGTTTCACCTCTAGCTACACTCAAGGTCAAACTTGCGGCCTCGCTGAATTTTAGCTACTTTCAAGGTCAAGCTTGCGGCCCCACTGACGGCTTGAAAAGCTGGCGCTGTGAAGCTCCTCGCTCGAAAAAAAAAATGCAGATACCGTCCTCAAAGCGGCACGCTTCTCGCGAGGCTGGTTCCACTGCAGGATACGGTCTTGCAGGATACAGTCATGCGTGACCTGAGATTCAAAGGATGGAATGGCAGGCCCTCTACTGCTCTGGTTCCATGCTACAGCTCCGGGCACCTGAAACTCATGGGTGTGCATAGAATGGCGGTGAAGCTGTTGCCCTAGCTGAAAGCTGGTCACGTGCAAGGCGGTGCGATGCCAATAAAAGGAGCGAGTTTAGCATCACAGAGCTCCAGAATGTTATCTGACTGCGTGTGGGTTCCCAAGCTTTTGCAGAGCACACGGGTTAAGACCTCTAACTACCAACGAGTTCCGAGTTGGGAATCGCAGTAGGCCTTTGGGTCCTTCGGAATTCCGGGAGCGAGAAAGAATTGTGTGTGGCTCTGGAGGCTTTGAAATGATGAACAAGCCTGCTGTTTCCACCGTCTAAAACAAGGTGGCAATAGTAACTCAGTGCAAAGCCTGAAGGCATTATTTGTCTCCCACAAATCACGCTTAAAATATTCTCACATGCATCCTATGTAAACTGTATTTGTAAGGGGAGGTGGTAATGCCAAAAGTTGCCAAAAGCTCTTTCACCTGAACATCTGACTTCATACCATAGACAGCGCAAATGCACCGGGAGCGGGCAAACCATCAGATGGATTAGTCTCACTTCATTCAGTTCAAAGCCCTTTCTCAATAAAATTGTTTTCTTTTTCATGTCTTGGGGGAATCGTGATGTCAGGTCAACATGAAATTCAGTAACCGAGTATTTGCTAATCAATAACATTTGGTGCCCTGGTACTTCATCGCCATCCTGCATTTTCCAACTTCCCTGAAAGCACACGTTAATCTGAAACCTACCCTTCCATCCTGCCATGTAGCAATTTAATCTCCTTCAATCCGGACTCCACACACCTGTCAAGCGTGCCTGGCTGACAACTGACCAGCTGACGAACAAATTGGCCTTGGTGACTCTAGCGCAGCATGTACTCGATGCTTAGTGTTTTCTTTTAAAGCTTTCGCTTCCTCCCTGTCCACAAAAAGTGTATAGTGCTACATAGCATATTGTCGCAACACACTTGTGTTATGGCATGCATTTCCTAATGTTTCTTTCTACTGCTTCAATTGAAAGAGTATGCTTGATTTGGGTGGAATATTAAACATGTAAATAAGCACTAATAGACATCAATTGCAATTATGTACGATCCCTCGCAAAACGAAGAAAGATTGCCGAACAGAGTGCCAACACTGTGCGATTCATCGAAGAAAAAAATAGTGTCAGAGAATGATGGATGCTTGGGCAAATATAGAGCGTTGATAATGCGCAGTGAGTCATAACCACACTTTGATTGTGGTGCACTTGCCCTCTCATTTGCATATGCAAGTCGCCTAGCCAGAGATCGGATATTCTCCAAAACATCCCCCCCGCCGCGGTGGCTCAGTGGTTAGGGCGCTCGACTACTGATCCGGAGTTCCCGGGTTCGAACCCGACCACGGCGGCTGCGTTTTTATGGAGGAAAAACGCTAAGGCGCCCGTGTGCTGTGCGATGTCAGTGCACGTTAAATATCCCCAGGTGGTCGAAATTATTCCGGAGCCCTCCACTACGGACCTATTTGTTCTCTCTTCTTTCACTCCCTCCTTTATCCCTTCCCTTACGGCGCGGTTCAGGTGTCCAACGATATATGAGACAGATACTGCGCCATTTCCTTTCCACCAAAAACCAATTATTATTAAAACACCCCCTCCCACCTAAGTCTGCGCGTCCAATATGAGGCTCAGACGCCCACAAAGCTTAGTGTGGAGAATGTGCTGTACACCGCTGTCACTGTGTCACCATAAAAAAAGCCGGCCTTTAACTTCAAACGCTCAGAATGCGCACATTTTGCAGGAATTCCTATTCGGGAAGTCATTCATTCTATGCACAATCACCGAATGAAACCATTTGCCAATAAATAAAGGTACCAAATAAGACACAACTAAACTTCATGAGCTAATTCGTGGTTTGAATGACATGTAACTTAAACCACAGTCCATTAGGTGTCGCCCTTTCTTTCTTACATTCTTTTTTTATTTGAAGATGCACCTGTTGCGACGGTTCATTACGAACCCCAAAATTTTGTTCCAATGCATTTGTTCAGCTTTAGCGATTTACCTGTCCTTATCATTCCGTAGTCTAGTGATAATACTAGCGTTGTAAAATTTTGGTCACAAAATTAATTAGAATATGGCGCATATATTTTTGCTTAGTTTTTCTTGTTTGTTTAATGTGCTTTCATTAATATATTGTGACTAAAATTTGCTTTTTTACAGCCCCCTCTTATGTAGTACCCTCAAAAGAGGAACTACAAGAAAGAAACAAAAAATCAAGGAATAACCATACGCTATTGTAATTGTGGCACAGTCGCGCCACATGCTGAGTGGAAGTTTCCGCCATCAAGTCATGCCCCGGGCCACGGCTGTCGCATTTCAATGCATGCAATGTTGGAACTGCAAGCATCTTGAAATATCTGTGCGCGCAATCACCCCGAGTGACTGCTGTAAATACGGATCGCCCTTTATAATGTGTCTAAAAGTAATAATAATTGGTTTTGGGGGAAAGGAAATGATGCAGTATGTCTCAAATATCATTGGACACCTGAACCACGCCGCGCGCCGTAAGGGAAGGGATAAAGGAGGGAGTGAAAGAAGAAAGGAAGAAGAGGTGCCGTAGTGGAGGGCTCCAGAATAATTTAGACCACTTGGGGATCTTTAACGTGCACTGACATAGCACAGCACACGGGCGCCTTAGCGTTTTTCCTCCCTAAAAACGCAGCCGCCGCAGTCGGGTTCGAACCCGGGAACTCCAGATCAGTAGTCGAGCGCCCTAACCACTGAGCCACCGCGGCGGGGTTGTCTAAAAGGTCACATTGCTCTTTATGAATGCAAAAGTTATATTAGACATGAACAATTGTCATTGACAGTTAACTTTGCACGTGACAGGCACAAGGCAATAGCAGTGCTCGTGGGCGGTGCAAGGTCCGTATCTGAAATGGCTTGAGTCCCTCATTGACCCAGTCAGATGAAACGAGTGGCTCTAAAACAAAATGTGCACAGTTATGAAAGGAGTCACTTTTTTCTAAAATGTGGAAGTTGTAGAGCTTACGAGGCAAACAATTCCCAGCCATCCGAACACAGCGTTGTACAAAGTCCGCTCTTCACCCTTCATATTCATGCCAACACAGGTGGCACAAATAAGACAAAAACTGAGTACTCGTCAAGTATCAAGTAAAAGCCGTCCAAAAGTGTAACTGACACCGAAAGGATGGCGTTCAATAGGGACTGACTTGAAATTCTGAAGGTGAGAAGCAATATACGGTGTCCTCAAAGGCTGTTTGAGCTAAAATGATTCTTTCGCGATCATAGGGATGGAAATGACGGACGCCATAATCCATTTGTAGGTTAATAAACTTAGATATGTGAATGAACTCTTATGTATAACCTCTTAGGATGTTCTTTTCATTTAGTGATAGGAGCGATCTGTCAGGGTGTCTTACATCAATTATCGGGTGTGCAGAAATGTAAAACGGCCCTTAGTACAGTGGCTCAAGTAATTTCAGCTGTTCAGATTTACCTAAAGGACACGTAAGCAGAGCGCAGCCACGTCTACCTCTCTCCACCCCTGCCGTAGCTTTGCCTCGCATACCGCCACTCAAACCAGAGAGAAATCACGAAAGGAACGTGATGCGTCCGCTCTGACCTACGTCACTTTGTGGGAGTGACTATGCGGGCTCTGCAGCCGCGCCGCGTCCGTTGGATGCGTCTGCACGGCCGAAATTCCAAGCATCGTAGAGCCGCAAGAAATTACATCTTTACACATCTACTAACCGGCACTAGCTGCCCTGATGACCCCCTACATTTCTCTACTTGCTAGCAAGCGCCGAACTCTTGAAATTTAAACATTAATTAGCAAATTTCAGTAACTTAATGTATAGTCAACTTCTATCACAGCCCCTTCGGTGCCCATCAATGCCGTTGCCATGATCGCGAAAGAATCGAGTTTGAACTAAAAATGGCTGTGTTTGAAAATTTATTGATCTTTTCTCGTGAACACCCTGTACTTCTTTGATCTTCAGAGCGGTTCCAAGGAAACTGAATGCCTCATTAGGCCTAGACGCGCAGTGATCGAGTGGGTATGTAAACCAGAGAGCACAGTTGTAGCTTGCACTTTGCTGCCAGTCCAACGCTCGCCATAGCGAACGCCATCACCAGTTGTTACGGAAAGTGCAGATACGTTTTATGCGTGCTTCTTTGGGTTCTCCTCCCTACGTGTCTTCTTCGCACAGTTTTATAAATGCTGAAAGACGCGAGTATGGCGCACAAAAAGACGCTCTAAAGCTGCTACCTCAAAAGTGCGCATTTATGTCTAACGGTAAAAATAACACCTTGCTTTTTCAGGAATACACATCGGCGACTGCGGGCATGTATAATTATTAAAGCATTGCATCTTTAATATGTCGTATAATGTCCTGTGATGACCCCCATAATGCGCAGGTCCACACGGGACGGAGAGGCAAAGAGACACCGTATGGCTCAGTTTAAACAAACAGATATATTCAATAATTACACATGATTAAGATTATACATCAGAGGCTGGGGCGTCCGAGCTTACGTGCCGACGACTTCATGGGGGCGATGGAGTGGCTCCGGAGTTGGGCTCGAGCGGTTGCTGGCAGAAGCTGCACGCCGTCGGGCTTCGGCGCTGAAGGCCCTCTTGGCGAACGATGTCGTCCTGAGCGTGTATGCAGAATTTCAATAGTCGTCCGTTTCTTCGAGGATGGTTCTCAAACCCTTCCTCTAGTGTCGTTCGGCTTGGAAGATGAACAGGAGGCGAGCTTGTAGATGATGACAGCAGAGCATAATTTTACAACATACATATACAGAGAGTTAAACTGGAAAAAGCAGAACTGAATTTACAAAAGAACAAACTTTGCACTACTTTACTCATCGACCGGGCAGGTTAGTGCCTAAGTAGCATCACATTTCATGCTAAGCATGGAGCCCCAGCTCAGACTGGACTGCATCCGTTTACATGTGCTTTTAAGCACTTGATTAACAAAGGACTAAGGGCGGTCATTTCCAGTGGCCCGCCCAAAGCATCAATTCTCCAATCCAAAATAACATGCGAGATGGGGACCACCCCTTGGGTTGGGCTTAGGCTCGAACCCAGAGTCTGTTAACAATACAAACTAAATAAACAACAAAAACGCCACCACTCTCTATCAAGTGAGAGTATACACAGGCTCTCTCTTCGGAGCTAATTCACTAGCGCCTGTCTTTCCACATTCTTGGCGAGTACTGCCTGTCCGCCATGACAGGTGTCCGTCACGGCCCCTTCTGGGAATGCGCTTTTGTTCACGAGGCACGGCGGGAAGCTGTGGGTGCCTTCCCGGCGATAGCCCACGTCGAAAGGGGAAGGAGGGAAAGAATGTTGTCTTCGCGGTAGCGCATAGCGTCGGCTGTGGTACGGCGCGCTCTGGCCCGCTGACAGCTCCCTTGTCCTGGAATGTGCCCGGAAATTGGGGAGGATAAAGCCTGTTTCCCCGGGGCGGCGGCGGGTCCGGTTGTTCTGGTCGTCACTCAAAGAGCATGGCTGGGTAATTGATGATGCCGCTGTCACGGGTCTCCGTCTACGCCGCGCCGTCGAACGTGGATCCTCGTAGCACACACGGAATGTCACACTCGCTCACCCTCCAGAAGAATGTTCTCCGAACATTTGAGTCCACGCAGCTCCCCTTGTCTTTCTGAATCGCCTCGCACAGTGAGTCCGACAAAACACTTTTCGCTGCACTCAACACCACTGCACAACACCATATGCCTCCGCTGTCAATACTGGCGTCTCCAGGGGCAGCACTGATCTTCTTTTAGAGATAAACATGAAACTCAGCACCCAAGCCTCTCCTTTCTAGTCCAAACTGGACGAAATAAATTTACCACAGTTACAAAGGAGCTCCCACTTCTAGCACGATCACGGCACAGACAAAAATATAGATAACGAAAGGAAGTAGGGCAGGTTCTGCATGCGCTCCGCATGCTCTCCTGTGAAGGTGTTACTTAATGACAGAAAGGTTTAACTACCAACTCCGATAACTTAACACATACGCATATAGCAATGTTATGAGCTGCGGCATTACACAATTCTAACCAGTTCACAACTCCGCTCTGTTTACGCCATTAGTCCGACTTAGCTTTCCGATTTCGCAGCGGATATCGGCCTTCATGAGTCATACTAAGTAAGTCTGTGCCCCTTTGTCTGCTTTGGGACTCGCGAGGGCTCGTGGCAGGAGCCTCTCCTGGCGTTATCTGCGCGGCAACCTCGCGCGCTTCTTCTTCTAGCAATGCATGAAGTAAATCCGGTGGCATTCCGGCCGTCACCTCGGGCGCCTGCCGAACAAATGCAGGAGAGGGCGTTTCTTGCGAACTATCTGAGCGCTCCGCTTCACTTCTGTCCCCATCAAAATTCGCGCTTTCCCTTTCCTCATTTCGTGAATACTGAACCGGTGCCGACTTGAGGCGATTTGCGTGTATCCTTATCAAACGCCGGTTCACGTCTCGGACTCTGAAGTTTACCGGAGAAAGCTTCTCGACAACCTCGCACGGTCCTCTCCACTTCGTCTGGAACTTACGAGCTAGCCCAATCTGCCTTTGGCAGTTTTCAATGTACACGCTGTCCCCCACATCAAACGGCGCGTCTCTAGCACTGCGATCGTGCACCTCCTTCCTGCGCTTCGCCGCTTTCTTTAAGGACTCCTTTGCGATGTCCCTCGCCACTTGCAAGCGCGATTCTAGCTCAACCTTATAGTCGTCCAGTGAAGCGTATGGGACACGACGGGGGCCCTCTGGCACTTCACTAGGCTGGTCCGGGTCTCGGCCGTAGAGAAGAAAGAATGGCGATTCGCCCGTGCTCTCGTGTGCTGCGGAATTGTAGGCAAACATTGCATACGGGAGCCACAAGTCCCAGTCCCGCTGGTCGCGCGAAACAAAATGCGACAGGAACCCGGCCACGGTTTGGTTCAGTCGCTCCACCGCGCCGTTGCAAGCCGGATGGTACGGTGTTGTCTGCTTCTTAGCGATCTTAAGCAGCTCGCAAACTCTCCTCATTAGCTGCGACACGAAGTTCGTTCCCCGATCTGTCAAGAGTTGCCTCGGGGGTCCATGTCGGAGCACGATCTGTTCGACAAATGCTCTTGCAACCGTGTCTGCCTTCTGATCTGGGAGTGCTACCGCTTCCGCGTATTTTGAAAGGTGATCGACAAATACTAAAATGTACTTGTTTCCGGAAGTGGTCGTGGGCAAGGGGCCCATTATGTCCATACCTGTCCGCTCGAAGGGAGCTGAAACCTCAGGGAACGGCTGAATTGGAGCTGGTCTTCGTCCCTTCGGTGTTTTTCTTTCGAGACAGGAATGACACTTCGCACAGTAGTCTCTAACATCCTGTCGCATGCCACTCCAAAAGTACAAACGCTCCACACGCCTTCGTGTCTTCGCTACGCCAAAATGACCGGCGCATGGCGCATCGTGAAACGCGCGAAGAACCCTTTCTGTCCACGACCGAGGTATGACGACTCTCTCCCAAGCGGTTTTCTCTGGTCTCCCTTTCCTAGTTGGCCTCGTGCGCCGACACAGGGTGCCGTCTTTGCCAATGAAATAACCTAGCTGTTCGGGGTGAGACGGTGCGTCCTCTAAGCTTTCGATTATTCGCTTCAGGTCCGGATCTTTGCACTGCTCTGTGCGTAATTCGGCGGGGTCGACTACGGGGACAAACTCATCTATAGCTGCCACGGCAGCTGTGCGGCTGAGTGCATCAGCATTCAGATGCGTCTTTCCTGACTTGTGCTCAACTTCAAAGCAGTATTCCTGCAGGTGTAGATTCCATCTAGCGAGTCGCGAGCTAGGGTCCCTGACACTCATCACCCATTTCAGAGGATGGCAGTCTGTGACTAGCTTGAATTTGCGGCCGTAAAGGTAGCATCTGAAGTGCTTTACTGCCCAGACAACGGCGAGGCACTCCCTTTCCGTAGCTCCGTACTTTTGCTCTGTGGGGCTCAGCTGTCGGCTAGCAAAAGCAACGGGATGTTCTTTGCCCTCGATAACCTGAGATAGCACGGCACCAACTGCGAACTTTGACGCATCTGTGGCCATAACGAAGGGCAAACTAAAATCCGGGTGGCGCAACAGCGGTGCACTCATTAGCTTCCTTTTCAGGGCCCCAAAAGCATTCTCCGCGTTTTCGTCCCAGCGAAAGGCGACAGTTTTGGCTGTTAAGGCGGTGAGCGGCTTAGCGAGCTTGGCGAACTCCTCTATGTGCCTTCGGTAGTAACCGATCAGGCCGAGAAACTGCCGGACCTGGCGGACGCTAGTCGGGGATGGAAAATCCGAGACACACCTTAGTTTCTCAGGGTCCGGTCGCACGCCGTCAGCTGAAACAACGTGCCCGAGGTATTTCACCTCGTTTTTGAGGAATTGGCACTTAGAGGGCTTCAGCTTGAGACCCGCTGCTCTTAGTCGCACCAAAACCTGCTGAATATCGCGCAAATGGTTATCAAAACTGTCACTGTATATGATAATGTCATCCATATACACGAAGCACAGCCTCCCCAGAAGACCTGCCAGGATAACATCAGCGGTTCTCTGCCAGACAGCAGGGCTGTTGGCCAGACCCATCGGCATTCTTTTCCATTCATAGTGCCCTGAGGGCGTGTTGAATGCCGTTTTCTCGGCATCTGCCGGATCCATTGCTATCTGCCAGAATCCCGCCGCCATGTCCACTACCGTGAAGTACCTGGCAGAGCCCAGCTGAGAAAGCGTCTCCTGTATATTGGGGATGGGGTATGGATCGATGCGAGTTACGGCATTTAGTTTGCGGTAGTCCACTACCAATCGATACGAGCCATCTGGCTTTTCCACCAATAGTGCTGGTGCTCCCCAGGGTGACTTTGAGTGTTCAACAATGCCGCGATCAATCAGGTCCTGCACCTGCCGCTCCATCTCCTCACGTTGGGAGTAAGGAATCCTGTACGCACGCTGGTAAACGGGCGATGAAGTGCCGGTTTCTATCCTGTGCTTTATAACGCCACAGCAGCCCAAATCCAGGTTGGACGCGGCGAATACCTCCGAGTAGTCGTTCAGCAAACCAGCCAGAGCCTCCCTCTCCCTGGAATTTACGTGAGAAAGATCGAACGACACCTTTGGAGCAGCCGAAGGACTAGCATGCTCTACAGTTGCGAGTACCGTATCGGTGGGCTCACGTTGCTCTATCGCAGAGGTGAAGAAAGCCAATGTTTTGTTCTTGGGAAGGCTCAGTGGCTGCTGGCTACAGTTAACCACCCGTAGGGGCACTCTGTGGGCGTCATTAACTGTCACGAGGCACGCGGCTGCCTTCAGGCCATTGCTCAGAGAGTCGACCGGCTCAAGCACTCCCACGGCGCCGCTCTCTACATCTGAAGGCACAAACGCGTACAAAATGTGCTCCGACCAAGGAAGGACGACCGCCTCCTCGACCAGCCGGACGGCAACCCGCGAATATACCTTCTCCAATGATCCCACTGTTTGACGGGTGTCAATATCGGTAATGCGAATCTCAGCCCCTCTCCTGTTCAAAAACGGAACTTTTGAGCCGCCCGCATTAACCTCTTCCTCAGAGAATGAGACTACTACCTTCCCTTTTCTCAAAAAATCCTGCCCTAATATACCTGACACTCCGTTTGGCAGAGACACCGTGTCCGGGCATACGTAGCAGGGGTGCTCCAATGCAATTCCGCCGAGAGAGAAGTGTAACCGGTAGAGTCCACTTATGCCAAGAGGATCCCCCGTTATGCCTACAAATTTGGTTGCCATACCACCAGACGCTTCCAACACCTCGCGGTCCCCCTTCCTTCGAAGCGTGTTAAAACTGCTCTCCTTAAGCAATGTCACCTTTGACCCCGTATCTATCAACAATTCCATACAACAACCATTTAACTTGCAACGCACAACAGGGCATGCCTCGTCGGCCACACAAACTACCACCACCTCATCATCTACTGCTCCCTCCCCACGCTCCTCAGGCTGGGGAGGACTAACTAGTTTTTTGACTCGGTATCTGGAGCCCCGCTGTAGGCTTGCTTAGGGCGTGTCTCGCCTGCTTCTCTTTGTGGCTCCCCACGGCGCACGTTTTGGCAGAACCTGGCGATGTGTCCGCGACCCTGGCAAGCGAAGCATACGATTTCTTCAAAATCTCGCATACCGCGCCTGTAGCTTTGTGGCGGTCTCCGGTTTCCAGCGAATGGGCGCTGTTGAGCGCGCGCTTCAACCTGGCATTCTACCTGCTGAGATAGCAGCTGTTCTAAGCGATCTAACCGCTCTGTCAAGAGAGCAACCTCAGGGTTGAGCACCGCTCTCTCTATGACGCGTACTCTCGCTGCGGCTGTCGTTAACGCCTCATTTTGTTCCTCATCCAATGCGGCCTCCACGGCTTGGTCGAAATTGCTCGGCTTGCGCGAGAGCACGAACCGGCGTACGGGGTCTTGCAGACCAGCCACGAACAAAGCGGTCATTTCCTCTTTAAGTATATCCTCCGCGTATTTCTTCTTAAGCTGGTCTCCTTCCTCCTCCCTGCTTAACGTATCGTGCGCTAGGCGCTGAAGCCGCGACGCAAATGTTCGCACGTCCTCCCCTACCATCTGTCCGGCGTCACGGAACCTCTGTACCCGCACGTGACGTGGTTCCGTTTCGAAATGCTCAAACGCGAGCTTCTTAAATTCCGCAAATGATTTTGTGGATTTTACTTTTTCGTCTCGCCATGCAAAATCATGAGCAGCTCCTGCCATCTTACACCTCGCCATTCCCAGCATTTGAGCATCGGACCATCCCCCCATTTTCCCAATCTCTTCTAGCATGGAAAAGAAATCGCAGATTAGAACCCCTGTCTTATCTCCTGTAAACGTCGGAACGACGCTTCCTAATGCCAGCATGCTTGCTCCGAGCGACGGCTGTGGAGTGGGAGCTCCCTCAGATAAAGACATTTTTTTTTCAAGCCCTCCGGTGCCTCAAGCCTCTCAAATGGGGGTAAAAGTCCCACAATCAGTCCCGTGATTCCCTTTTGATTACAATTTTGAAGTCATGAATGTCGCAGCATTCAGAGGACATTTGCTTTTGAGACCCCACTTCTGACACCAGTGTGATGACCCCCATAATGCGCAGGTCCACACGGGACGGAGAGGCAAAGAGACACCGTATGGCTCAGTTTAAACAAACAGATATATTCAATAATTACACATGATTAAGATTATACATCAGAGGCTGGGGCGTCCGAGCTTACGTGCCGACGACTTCACGGGGGCGATGGAGTGGCTCCGGAGTTGGGCTCGAGCGGTTGCTGGCAGAAGCTGCACGCCGTCGGGCTTCGGCGCTGAAGGCCCTCTTGGCGAACGATGTCGTCCTGAGCGTGTATGCAGTAGAATTTCAATAGTCGTCCGTTTCTTCGAGGATGGTTCTCAAACCCTTCCTCTAGTGTCGTTCGGCTTGGAAGATGAACAGGAGGCGAGCTTGTAGATGATGACAGCAGAGCATAATTTTACAACATACATATACAGAGAGTTAAACTGGAAAAAGCAGAACTGAATTTACAAAAGAACAAACTTTGCACTACCTTACTCATCGACCGGGCAGGTTAGTGCCTAAGTAGCATCACATTTCATGCTAAGCATGGAGCCCCAGCTCAGACTGGACTGCATCCGTTTACATGTGCTTTTAAGCACTTGATTAACAAAGGACTAAGGGCGGTCATTTCCAGTGGCCCGCCCAAAGCATCAATTCTCCAATCCAAAATAACATGCGAGATGGGGACCACCCCTTGGGTTGGGCTTAGCCTCGAACCCAGAGTCTGTTAACAATACAAACTAAATAAACAACAAAAACGCCACCACTCTCTCTCAAGTGAGAGTATACACAGGCTCTCTCTTCGGAGCTAATTCACTAGCGCCTGTCTTTCCACATTCTTGGCGAGTACTGCCTGTCCGCCATGACAGGTGTCCGTCACGGCCCCTTCTGGGAATGCGCTTTTGTTCACGAGGCACGGCGGGAAGCTGTGGGTGCCTTCCCGGCGATAGCCCACGTCGAAAGGGGAAGGAGGGAAAGAATGTTGTCTTCGCGGTAGCGCATAGCGTCGGCTGTGGTACGGCGCGCTCTGGCCCGCTGACAGCTCCCTTGTCCTGGAATGTGCCCGGAAATTGGGGAGGATAAAGCCTGTTTCCCCGGGGCGGCGGCGGGTCCGGTTGTTCTGGTCGTCACTCAAAGAGCATGGCTGGGTAATTGATGATGCCGCTGTCACGGGTCTCCGTCTACGCCGCGCCGTCGAACGTGGATCCTCGTAGCACACACGGAATGTCACAGTCCTCAGTACATGCATGCGCGGTTCCGCTGCCTGTCCGGCTCGGCCACGCAAGCCCTATGGAGCTTTGTGAGGTCGGATGTCTGCGCATTGTATTTAAATTTGGCGCAGTGATATATTATTATAAGTATATGGTTATCCGCACACGATATACCGATTAGTGGCAGTCAGAGGCTGTCCAGATGCGATTTAAATTTACAGACGCAGCTGTCTTAAATTTACAGACGAAGAGCAGAAAACACACTGCATCATTTCGCCCCGAAAACACCCCTGATCCTGTGACTACCGCAAACATAGCCATTCAAGGCATATGCATTATTAAAGCCATCAGGAGCGAAATGACACACGATTCTCGCTACGAGAGCGCTAAAAATGTGCCGAGGTGAAGCGTCCAGGTCTGAACACGTAGGCCGGAGTGCACAAGGCACTGTTTATTCCGTATCGCGCCAGTGTCTGGTCTACCGGCGTTGTCGCTCGGCGGTCGCGGAAGATGACGACCAAACACATGAGGGCATTGTGACGTTTCCTGAGGAGGATGTTCGAATATCATGTATAAAGCCACTCAAGTATCATCTGTCCGTAGCTACTACGTAGGCAAGGGGGACACTAGCCCAGGGACCGCAGGGGCAGGGGTGCCATCATAGTTATGCGGATTGATCTGCAAGTCGCTGCCAACGCGCGGCTAGACATTAATTTCCACCAATCTTCACCTGAGAGGTATTTCCGGCGCCGACGCTGACACGTGGCCTAGCCGGATATCTGTGACTCCCTGTGTCGGCTTCCTCTAAGCGCCGGAATTGTGCCACAGGCGACACCAGTAGCCGAAACGCTGACGCGACGCAGAAGGGACGCTACCTTGTGTTTCTGACTTGAAACGCGCGGCGGGTCGAACAGCCACATGCTATTGGAAAGCTGCACTGTTCCACACTAACCTGCCGAAGCAGCAATGGATGATTCGGTGGGCAGTCACTAGAACGCGTGCTTAAGGCATATATGCATGCTTATGCATGTGGGCTCGATCAACGCAAGCGCACACCTCACAAGCACCTCAATACAGCTTTTGTATGTCTGTTCCTCTCTGGATGAGGGCGGTCGAGGTAAAAGCGCTGCACGATAATATGCTAAAGTGAGTAATTCCAATACACTTTTCACCCTACAAAGTGCTCGTAACACCGCCAGAGCGACAAAGCAATCATCACTCAATCATGTTAGACAGCACCATTAAAATCAAATACAGCAAGTTCACAAGCAATGCTGTCAAGCTAGCACTCATCTGCTCGACCATATCTGTAATCATCATTGTTTGTGTTCACGTGCACCCGCCGTGAACACAAATGTGTTTTTTTTTCAGTGTTTACTGTCTCGGCGTGGTTCTTCCTGGTTCTTCCTGGGCATAGCATTTTACACCAGATTGAGCATCAAAAATAAATTCCAACACACAGGTTGCAAACTTTTATCGTGGAGCCCTATATATCCCGCAAATGAAACAGGCTGGGTAATGCTTGAATGTGCCGAAAAAGAAGTAGTGAGGCCAAAGCGAGCCAAGGAGTAGTGATAGTGACAGGGCACTGCGACACGGAAACGAGATGAGATACTTTCATGCCCAATCTCCGGATTAAAGGTAGGAGTTTCGATGGCGGCGAAATTGGCCCGTGCACTGTGCGATGTCACTCCTCGTTAAAGAAGTCCAGGTGGTCAAAATTTCTGCAGCCCTCCTCTACAGCGTCCCTCATAGCTTGAGTCGCTTTAGGACGTTTAGCCCAAAAACCAAACCACACCACACCAAGCCAATAAGAATATTAATTGGTTATTGGGGAAGGAAATGGTGCAGTATCTGTCTCACATATCCTTGCACACCTAAACCGCGCTGTAAGAGAGGGGATAAAGGAGGGGGCGAAAGTAGAAAAAAAGAAAGAGGTGCAGTAGCTGAGGCTCAGGAATAATTTCGACTACCTGTAGATCTTTAACATGCACTGACATCGCGCAGCACACGAGTGCCTTAGTGTTTTGCCTCCATAAAAACGCAGCCGCCGCGGTCGGGTTCGAACTCGGGAACTCAGGATCAGTAGCCGAGCGCCCTAACCACTGAGCCACCGCGGCGGGTTCCACACGAAACCAAGGAACAAAAATTGGAGGATGCTTAAGGTTCGTCTTTAAGAGTGAGATGCGACTGCACGTCGCAGGGTTGCTGAGGAGTACACGGAACACCATCACCCCATCACCCGTTCGGCGATGGACAATTTAAGGAAAGGACGCCTGTCTCACATATCTTGGGGGACACCGGAACCCGGCCATAAGGAAGGAAAATGAAATGAACAATTGCTTTTAAAGAAAGGAAATGACGCCTGTCTCAATTTTCTCGCTGGACACGCGGATCGCGCCATCAGGGAAGGAAAAATCGATCGATCGATCAATCAATCAATCCATCTCTTAATCAACCCTTAACGCTGCCGCGTAAAAATCCCTTCCCTTAGGCGCGGTTCAGGTGTCCACCGAGATCCCCATTTTTCGCTCACGGCCAAGGACGCCGACGACATCGGCTTTTCTGGACACGTGCTCCTTAAAGCTGTCGCGTCAAAATTGCCAGCATCACCGACGCGTTCGCTCTCGACAGTGATCGGTAAGGTCAAGCGAGCGTCATGCGCGTTCGAAGGCACCCACTCTCTGCCCTTCACCCTCCCTCATGCTTTCCCTCCCCTGTGCTTGCATTCGCTCGTGCTCGCTCCTTTTCCACTTTTAAACGCCGCGCAGAGGGATGCAGGTAGTGGAGGGCTGCGGAATAATATTGACCACATGGCGTCTTTAGCATGAACTGACATCACACGTGAGCCCTCCGCTACGCCACCTCTCTTTTATGCGAAGCATAATAAGGACACTACTTAGCTCAACCATAGCCCAGCCTGGCGCGGCCGCGACCACCAAGGCTAACTCCCGCTCCTCCCGCTAGGGGCGCTGCAGCCAAGCACGTGGTCTGACGTCACGACAGCTGAGGAGAGACGGGGCTCAACTCGCGCGGTCGCCGCGCGGCCGCGACCACCAAGGCTAACTCCCGCTCCTCCCGCTAGGGGCGCTGCAGCCCAGCACGTGGTCTGACGTCACGCCAGCTGAGGGGATGGTTACAAATTAGGGAGAAGAATATACCCTCCTCCAGACGTATCCCTTACTCACAAAGAGGCGTATATCTGGAGGACGATCCAAGCAGGGGTATCATATCGCCAGTCAAAATTGCTGAGAACCCAGGTGACGAAAAATATATCGACTGTGGGGAAAGGGGTACACTAAACCACATTATTTGGGAATGTCTTAGCTCACCAGGGGCTAAGGAAGAAATAAATAGTTTTGAAGCCTGGGAGGCGCTGCTGCGAAGCGAGGACCCCAACGCGCAGCGCAAAGCCACCCGCGTGGCGGCTGAGGCCGTGAAGCATCAGCTACACCGTCCTCAGCCGACGGCCTCTTCTAATCGGGCTTAGGCTTCGGCCGAGCCTGAGAGGGGGTAGGGAGACCACCATCTGCCGGAAATAAAGTTTTTCTGAACTGAGACGGGGCTCAACTCGCGCGGTCGCCGCGCGGCCGCGACAACCAAGACAAACTCCCACTCCTCCCGCTAGGGGTGCTGCAGCCGAGCACGTGGTCTGACGTCACGCCAGCTGTGGAGAAACGGGGCTCAACTCGCGCGGTCGCGACTACCAAGGCTAACTCCCGCTCCTCCCGCTAGGGGGCGATTGTCGTCGCGGCATTGTATAAAAGAGCCCCGCTCCTCACGCCGAGGCAGTCACACAGCATTACCAAACATAAACCAAGTGCATCCAAGCATTACCAAGTATGACCAAGTGTCACCAGGCTATACCCTTTCACAAATTATGCTTCGCATCCTAGGCTTAACCTTAGCTAAGCCAGGCCATTTTTTTCCTTCTTTCACCACCTTCTTTATCCTTATACGGGGTGTCCACCGAGATATGTGAGACAGTTACTGCTTCAGATATGTGAGACAGTTACTGCTTCATTTCCTTCCCCCAAAAAACCAATTTTCATTTTTTAGACAGCAGAGATTCAAACGCTTGCAACTGACGTTAGCGGGTATTAATGCGATTCGAGACAAAGTGCCTCCACTTGCCAAGACATTCGCGATGAAAGCACTTAAGGCGCAACGGCCCCGTGGAGGAACCTCAGCTAGGGATGCTGCGCATAAGCAACACGCACAGGTTGGCGTCTCTACGACTGCGAAGAGGGTTCGTTGATAGGACGTCCTTTACCGCGTTCTTGGCTTTGCGCGTTCAAAGCGAGGAAACAACAGATCGGCGTCGATAGGAAACAGAAAACGCCAGGACCTCGAAGTTGGCTAATGGGGGTTTAGCATCTCAAAGAGAGTCAGGCTATGATGGACGCCGTAGAGGAGAGCTCGGGAAATTTCGACCACCTGTGCTGCTTTAACTTGTACTGACATCGCACACAACGGGCCTCTACAATTTCATGTCGCATTTCAATGGAGGCGAATTTCTATAGGCCCGTTCGTGCTTGACACATAAAGCACAGAAGGGATGTGGGTCAATATCCCAAGGTTTTATCACGCAAAGGTGATGCAGTAAAATTCATTAAGCATTCCACAAACATGGGCAGAAACAATGTACAAAAACAGCTAGCGCTCACATTTGACGCTTCAGGGTTGAGCACTGGTCGTAATATACCCCGCCCCCCCACCTAATTAAAACATTTCCTCCGCGTAATCTAGCCAGGAAGTCTGCGAAGTCTGCCTAACAGAAACGCGCTTTTTTCGCTATTCGCAGAACGCTTAGGTATCGCATTTTGGTGCGGACGATCTGCAAGAGTACGCAATAAGCTTTTGTTTGCAGGACGACTCAGGCGGAGAAGTTCACCTACTTTCCAAGAAAAAGTGAGGTTCCCGGTGCAGCCAGCGCGCAATTATATGCATGGCGTCCTGCAAAGTAGTCATGAAATCATGCCTTCCTGTAGCCGTGAGCAGTACTACTGAACAGCTAGCGCTTAGAAAGAACTAGTAGAACAGGTGCAGACTTACCATTTGTTGCCGCTGGAGCGCAATGTTCCTCGAAGTTCAAGAGGCGCTTCTTGAAGTTCTGTGAGGGTGCGCGCCATATTTCTTTTGTTAAGTCCGGAGTCTTGCGCTCTAATGTTTCTTCTGTGTTCATGTCAAACAGCAAAAACGGCACGAACTCCACAGACGGAGCGACACTTCACGACACACTACACCACCTCGTCCTACACAAAATAATACTTATAGCCCACCATTAGCCCTCACGCTGACTTCTCGGCGTTACTGTTCACTGACAGCACCGGCTCCTTTGTCACGCTAGTCGTGAATCGTGGCATCGCATGCGGTGAGTGTCAGACATCCAGGCGAACGCTCGGCGAACTGCTTAACACCGAAACGCGTCGCCGGCGAGAGATTTTGAAGAGGAATCGTCCGCACTTGGGCATTGGCTTGCGAGAGGCTTCGACGCAACCAAGACGATTCTCTGAGGGGGGTGGCTAGTCAGGGGCTTGGACGCTACCAAGACGATTTCTGAAGGGGAGAAGGTACTGAAACTCGGGCACAGCTTTCTGCCGCTGTGCGACGGAAGTTGGGAACACGTGCCGCCAGGTAACAGGCCGGCGTCTGTGGCTCGCGATCGCGTAATAAAAATAATAATTGGTTTTTAGGGAAGGAAATAGCGCAGTATCTGTCTCATATATCGTTGGACATCTGATCCGCGCCGTAAGAGAAGGAATAAAAGAGGGAGTGAAAGAAGAAAGGAAGAGGTGCCGTAGTGGAGGGCTCCGGAGTAATTTCAACCTGGGGATCTTTAACCTGCACTTACATCGCATAGCACACGGGCACCTTAGCGTTCTGCCTCCATAAAAACGCAGCCCCCGCTGTCGGGTTCGAACCCGGGAGCTCCAGATCAGTAGCCGAGCGCCCTAACTACTGAGCCACCGCGGCGGGTTCCACACCAAACGAAGGAACAAAAATTGGAGGATGCTTAAGCTTCGTCTTTTAAGAGTGAGACACGACAGCACGGCGCAAGGTTGCCGAGAACACGGAACGCCATCGCCCGTTTGGCGCGACGCGTGGCCTGTTGGACAAATTAAGGAAAGGACGCCTGTCTCACATATCTCGGCGGACATCCGAACCGCCTGTCACATATCTCGGCGGACACCCGAACCGGGCCTTAAGGGAAGGAAAATTAAATGAACAATTGCTTTTAAGCAAAGGAAATGACGCCTGTCTCACTTTTCTCGCTGGACACCCTGATTGCACCGTAAGGGAAGGAAAAATCGATGGGTCGATCGATCAATCAATCAATCCATGAATCAATCCTTAACGCTGTCGCCCTCAAACCCCTTCCCATACGGCGCGATTCAGGTCTGCACCGAGATGCGCCATTTTTCACTCACGGCCAAAGACACCGACGACACCGGCTTTTCTGGACACGAGCTCCTTAAACCTGTCGCGTCAAAATTGCCAGTATCACCGACGCGTTCGCTCTTGTCAGTGATCGGTAAGGTCAAGCGAGCGTCATGCGCGTTCGGAGGCACCCGCTCTTTACCCTTCACCCTCCCTCATCCTCATGCTTCCCCCGTGGTTGCATTCACTCGTACTCGCTCCTTTTCCACTTTTACGCGCCGCGCAGAGGGAAGCAGGTAGTGGAGGGCTGCGGAATAATTTTGACTACATGGCGTCTTTAACATGCACTGACATCGCACGTGAGCCCTCCACTACGGCACCTCTTTCTTCCCTCCTTTATCTTCGCAGGAGCGCCCTTCCCGTAAAGAAGGAGGGAAGACAGAGGGCGGCAGCAGCATGATCCAAGAGATCGAAAGTACCGGACATTCCAGACAAGTATCGCAGTACACTGCGAGTCACACCGATACCTAAGAATACGGACCCGAACCTACACACGGGGCATAGGGAAGCAAGAGCGGAGTACGTGCAGAGAACCGTGGCAAACAAGGACAACACAATGTATATGGAGGCGGCAACGTTTGACAAAGACGAAAGACAAAGCAGCAGAGCAGTGGCATCGGTGGTTAATTCGGACTTGAAGGAAATCACCAGCGCATCACTACAGGACTGCTCGGTAGTCGAGGCCGAAGAGGCAGCTGTAGCTCTGGCAGCACTGGAGGGCTACCGATCTGGCAGGTCCCTAACAATAATAACGGACTCTCAAGCAGCATGCCGTAATAAACGGCAGAATTGGGCGCAGAGCACGCCACATACTCTGCTCAAGCGACCAGGGAAACAAAGTTCAGCATACCACAATCTCGGTACCAGGGCACAATGCCATAACAGGGAACCAAGAGGCGGGTAGGATAGCTCGAGGGCATACCAACCGGGCGTCCGACACATCCAGACTTGAGGAACCCGAGTCAGTACCCATGGGCTACTCTGATATCCTAAATTATTATTAAGGGGTCAGACTGATGTATCCACCCCCACATAAGGATCTAAGCAGAGAGGATGCTGTTGCATGGCGACAGCTCCAGACGGGTACTTTCCCGAATCTAAACCTTTTAATAAAATCTTCCCTACGCAATATGAGGCTAGGTGCCCATGGTGCGTAGAGAAACCAGATTTATACCATATATCATGGGCCTGTCAAAAGATTGAGGCTCCAACTATCCATAGAATGACAAACCCGAGTGCGGAACAGTAGGAGAGTATGCTTTCCAGCGTAAGCTTGAAAGGCCAAAGGTGCCTAGTAGAGCGAGATGGCTATACTCAGTGGAGCCTTGGACTAGGGCACCAACCCTGCGAATGAAGACGGAAGACGCCATCGGAAGATCGAAGACGCCGTCTGAAGCCGCGAAGATCTCCTTTCTAGAGCTCAATAAATGTTTTTGCGATCCGATACCTCCTTCTTTCACTACCTTCTTTATCCTTTCCCTTACGACGCGGTTCGAGTGTCAACCGAGATATGTGAGACACTTACCGCTTCATTTCTTTCCCCAAAAAACCGATTTTCATTTTTTAGACAGCAGGGATTCAAGCGCTTGCAACTGACGTTAGCGGGTATTAATGCGCTTCGAGACAAAGTGCCTACACTTGCCAAGACATTCGCGATGAAAGCACTTAAGGCGCAACGGCCCCGTGGAGGAACCTCAGCTAGGGATGCTGCGCATAAGCAACACGCACAGGTTGCCGTCTCTACGACTGCGAAGAGGGTTCGTTGATAGGACGTCCTTTACCGCGTTCTTGGCTTAGCGCGTTCAAAGCGAGGAAACAACAGATCGGCGTCGATAGGAAACAGAAAACGCCAGGACCTCGAAGTTGGCTAATGGGGGTTTAGCATCTCAAAGAGAGTCAGGCTATGATGGACGCCGTAGAGGAGAGCTCGAGAAATTTCGCCCACCTGTGCTGCTTTAACTTGCACTGACATCGCACACAACAGGCCTCAACAATTTCATGTCGCATTTCGATAGAAACGAAATTCTATAGGCCTGTTCGCGCTGGACACATAATGAAGAGGTGGGTAGTGCTTGAATATCCCGAGGTTCTATCACGCTAAGCTGATGCAATAAATAAATAATTGGTTTTTGGGAGAAAGGAAATGACGCAGTATCTGTCTCATATATCTTTGGACACCTGAACCGCGCCGTAAGGGAAGGGATAGAGGAGGGAGTGAAAGAAGAAAGGAAGAAGAGGTGCCGTAGTGGAGGGTTCCGGAATAATTTCGAATACCTGGGGATCTTTAACGTGCACTGACATCGCACAGCACACGGGCGCCTTAGCGTTTTTCCTCCATAAAAACGCAGCCGCCGCGGTCGGGTTCGAACCCGGGAACTCCGGATCAGTAGTCGAGCGCCCTAACCACTGAGCCACCGCGGCGGGGAAAGGTGATGCAATAAAATTCATTCAGCATTCCACAAACACGGGCAAAAACAAACAGTGTACAAAAACAGCAAGCGCTCACATTTGATGCTTCAGTGTTGCGCACTGATCGTATTTTACCCAAAAAATAAATTAAAGAATTTTCTTCCGCGTAATCTAGCCAGGAAGTCTGCATAACAGAAACGCGCTTGCCGCAGAACGCTCAGGTATCGCATTTTTGTGCGGCTCATCTGCAACAACCCGCAATGAGCTTTGTTTGCAGGACGACTCAGGCGGAGCTGTTCACCTACGTTCCAAAAAAGTGGTGTCCTCGGTGTAGCCAGCGTGCAATTACATGCATTGCGTCCTGCAAAGTAGTTATGCAATCATGCCTTCCTGTAGCCGTGAGCAGTACTACTGAACAACTAACGCTTAGAAAGAACAAGTAGAACAGGTGCAGACTTATCATTTGTTGCCGTTGGAGCGCACTGCTCCTCGAAGATCAAGAGGCGCTTCTTGAAGTTCTCTAAGGTTGCGCTCCATATTTCTTTTGTTAAGTCCGGATTCTTGCGCTCTAATGTTCCTTCGTGTTCATGTCAAACAGCAAAAATGGCACGAACTCCACAGACGGAGCGAAACTTCACGACACACTACACCACCTCGTCCTACACAAAATAATACTTTATAGCCCACCATTAGCCCTCACGCTGACTTCTCGGCGTCAGTGTTCACTGACAGCGCCGGCTCCTTTGTGACGCCAGTCGTGAATTGTGGCAGCGCATGCGATGAGTGTCGGATTTCCAGGCGAACGCTCGACGAACTGCTTAACGCGTCGCCCGCGAGAGAGTTTGAAAAGGAAGCGTCCGCACGTGGGCATTGACTTGCGAGAGGCTTGGACGCTACCAAACGATTCTCTGAAGGGGGAAGGTACTGAAACTCGGGGACAGCTTTCTGTGGATGTGCGCTGCAAGTTGGGAACGCGTACGGCTAGGTAGCAAACAGGCCGGCGTTTGTGACTCGCGATCGCGTAATAATATTACTGTTCAGCAAATTGCTCCTCACCCTCCCCGACTCTACCATCACCCCACACTCACCCTCACCCTGCTAGGCTACTGGGCGGTGCAAGCCTCCCTCCTGAATGCCCTCTTGTCTCCTCGTACATGCACCGAAACCAGCGATTAGAGCTGCTGTATATTCCTGCAATTCTCGGCCCATATCTAGTGGCATGCGCTTACAGCAAAATATAAATCGCTAATTTCTTAACTTTTAAAATCTCGCCCCAAACACACACACAACAAACACCGACTCTTCCATCCCCTGCTCACGTTCAATGCAGAGCTGGTTTCCAAATGAGAATCCGCGCAGGGGATTTCAGTGCTTCCAACGTCACCACCTTCTGCCCGGGAAAGCTACTCTTTACACCACCGAACATCAATACACAATCCTCATCACATCGACCACACCAACAGGCGAAGCAACCCGCAAACAATCCACTTCTCCTAACCTCTCCCTCGGTCACGTTGACGCTCATAATACATGGGCCCACTCTAACACGCGCCTTGTCAGTGATCGCTATTTCCTCTTTCTCTCTAGACACCCACAGAGTGGTAACTATCAGATTAACTTATTGGCATACTTTTTGCTGACTGCTTTTTTTCCCCTGTCCAGCCCCGGAACACTTGCGCCGCATGGCTCTCCACCACTAGTTACACTCGACAACGAGCCACAGAGCAGCAGACGATTACCGCCCTGTTCCAGATCTACACCCCACCTGCCTCTTGAAACGCTGTATTGCTTACTAAGGCGCATTCTAGAAGCAACCAAGAAATCGAAAGCTTCCTGATAAACCCGCCAAATTCAGTGCAACCATCGCCACCCACTGCGCCAGACACGATACATCCCACTGAAACCTTGTGCGTGACCAGATTAGTGGCTCCCTCGACCAGATCACCTCGAACCTGCTACGCTCTGTTCTAGGTCCACAACCACCCCCAT
This sequence comes from Amblyomma americanum, assembly GCF_052857255.1. Taxonomy (NCBI): domain Eukaryota; kingdom Metazoa; phylum Arthropoda; class Arachnida; order Ixodida; family Ixodidae; genus Amblyomma; species Amblyomma americanum. Next base: position 45,048,200 of record NC_135497.1, read on the forward strand.
TCCTATCCTGGATAGATTTATCTCCCTCCACGATCTTATTTATTTCAAACCCTGCAGGTCATCTATATCCTTCCTCCTTTCCTGTGAACTTACCCCTCGAACTCTGGCCCTCCTAACGCGGACCTTGATCGATCTGTCGCACTTGCAGAACTCGATGTGCAACTAGCCAAGAATGCCAGGAAATCGGCGCCAGGGGCGGAACACATCACATACACACTCGTTAAAAATTTCCCTGAATCAGAGAAAGAACACCTCCTAAATGAAATCTCCTACAAGAAATCTCATAAATGACAGACTGCACTCTCCCCGCAGAATGGAAGTCCTCTATAACAATAATAACACGGCGTGCCCCCTTCCCTTCATAACCTCCGCACCATCTCCCTAACCTCATATGTGGCTAAAACAATGGAGAGAATGCTCCCGAACCGTTGTGAGAACCACCTTGAACTCATGTTTCTTCCCACACGCACAAATTGGCTTTCCTGCTCGTGTCTCCGTAAGATCTCTTCCTTATCCTCAAGCACAGCTTTCTTTCCCCATCGTCGGCCAAAGTGCATCCTTAGTCACGGCTGATGTCCGCAGAGCTTTCAATACCATAGGACAGGACCAAATTATCCACTCCGTACACGCACAAGATATGGCAGATAAACGTGCACATACCTCCGAACTTTCCAAAAGCCGCACTTCCCGTTTCATACTTAACGAAGATCTCCACCCATACACCTCACACGTGGTACACCACAAGAAGCTGTCCTTTCCGCTACCTTATTTAATCTGGGAATGGCACCACTGCGCTCCGATCGACCACTTTCACACATAATATATGCGAATGATCTTACTCCTGGCGTACCTGCAGGTCTTTTGGAGCACTTGAACACTATAGGCAGACCTGGACACTGCCTCTGGATGGATGGAAACAACTTTTATCACAAAAAAGGAAAGAAAAAAATCTTCCAGGGTGGTCTCCTATAGGTCCAGGAGTCCACGGGCTTGTGCCTCACATAAGGCCCGATCCACCAGCCATTTCTGGCCGGCGGGCTGAGCGGTGCGTAGAGCAGCCTCCCAGGAAGAATGAGTGGGATTGGGGATGGGGGTACTGCCAGTGGGGAAGGATATTCCCAAAGGTAGTGAAAAAGTGTGGATCTGGGCACGCCACGTGTTACAATGAGGTGGAAAGGTGGGGTGAAAGCATGAGAGACGGTAGAGTGAAATAAAGCAGCCCGTCTGTAATTGTTGCCATGTGGCGGTGGATAAGGGCGACAAAGTACTGTGGGAGGTGGTAATGTCATGCGGCTGAGTTTGTAGAATGTGGTGATTTGACGATATGTATAAAGGACCGATAGGGCCTCTTGCGTAGGGTTGGGTGCCTGATCGTCCGGGAGGAGAGTTCTCGGGCCAGCGCATGAACGCGCTCATTACCGGGGATCGAGGCATGCCCAGCGATCCACGACAGAGTAACCGTTCGGTCGAGGGACGTGGCTGTGGCAAGAATACGGTGCGTGGCCGCCGTCGCCACGCCCTTTAGGTAGTGGCGGTATGCGGCCTGGGAATCTGTGCAAATTTCGGTTATGTTTTTGTCAATGGTGGAGTGGGCCAGCGCAAGTGCGATGGCGGCTCCTTCCGCCTCTGCAGGTGAATTAGTTCGGATAGTGGCGGCGGCCCCCACAGTGCTGTCTTCATAGGCTGCGACTGCCGTGAAGAATCCTACTTTAGAATTTTCTGCCACGTCGACATACAGGATATCGGAGCGGTTGCTGTATGTTTTGGTGTAACAGCTCGCTCGAGCCTGCCACCTACCCTGATGGAGGCTAGCGCTCATATTGCGCGGTAGGGGCTTCTGATATATGTGATTCTGCATGCGCAGAGAAATCATGTAAGGTGTAGGACTTGGGGTTGGAATAGGTGGATTGAGACGGAGCTGTCGCAGTAGGTATTGTTCTGTTTCCGTGCGACTCAGGCGGACTAATTGGTTGGTGCGTTGAGCCTCTATTAATTCGATCACGGTATTGTGGGTACCAGTGGCCAGGAGGCGTTTCGTGCTAACCGCCCGTGGAAGACAAAGGGCGGAGGTGACAGCCGTGCGTATTAGGATGTCTGCTGTTGTGTTTGGCGCTGAGTGAGTATGTGGTATGGGAGGTGGTATGTAATGTGGCTGATGATTAATGCATTTGTCATATTGAGGGTCTCGAGATCAGACAGCCCATGATTGCGTGCTGCCACCCGCTTGATTAGTGCAGCCACCTGTTTGGTGTGTCTTTGCAAGAGCTGAAGGGTGGGGGTAACATCGAGTGTGTTGTTAATGAGAAGGCCGAGAATCTTCACCTGAGACACAATGGGCACTGGATTCCCATACATGTGCAGTTCAATGGGGGGTCACTGGGCAGGGGTTTCAGCTGCAAGAGTTTCGATTTATTTCGAGAGCAACGGAGGCCTATGTTTACTAATTGGGTGGTGGTGATGTCTATAGCAGATTGCAGGATAACCTGGGCTCTTCCAATGGATCCTCCCGTTGTCGAGAGGGTTATGTCATCTGCGTATATGGCCGTGTGGAGCCCTGAGATAGCAGCAAGGGCCAGTGGCGCTAGGGCAATGTTAAAAAGTAAAGGTGATAGGACCGCCCCTTGTGGGGTTCCCCGGTTAGGCAGGGGGAAAGGCTTGGAGGCGACATCCCCAAGAGTTTTGCCGAGCGTCCCTGAAGGAGGGCCCGAACATATTGCCATATGCGGGTGCCATAGCCGGTAGTGGCTAATGTCGTCAGGATATGGTCATGGCTTGTAGTGTCTAAAGCCTTATGAATATCCAGGGCCAGTATGGCTCGCGTAGCGGCTGTACGGCGCTTGGGTGTAAAAGAGACTCAGGGGGCGAGAAGTACGTCTTGCGCCGATATGTTTGGACGGAAGCCAAATTGAACGTTCCCCTTCTTATGCCGGGGAAATCACCGCTCGACCTTTCATCATACCGTCCAATTGCACTCGCCAGCTGTGTCGGCAAAGTCATGGAAAGAATGCTGCTCACACACGTGGAATGGTACTTGGAGCGATATCAGATTTATCCAACCTTCATGTCTGGGTTCCGACGGGGCCGCTCTTCTATCTACAACGTGATTGACCTTCTAACGTCGGCGCACCACAGCAAAAGTTTGAAAAGATTGACCGTGGCATTGTTTTTGGATATCAAGGGCGCGTACGACAACGTAATGCATCACGCCATTTTGGACGCAATGGAAGCTGCTGAGATCGGAGGCCGCACGTTCAGCTGGATACGCAGCTATTTATCAGAGAGGTCGTTTTTTGTCCTGACTGCGGACGGATCAACGTCCTTACACCGAAATTCGCGCGGAGTCCCTCAGGTTGGAGTGCTGAGCCCAGTTCTCTTCAACCTTGCTCTTATCGGCCTGGTCGACGTATTGCCACAATCTGCTCAGATCTCGGTATATGCAGACGACATCTGTATTTGGGCATCAGAGGTGACCCGTCCTCAAGTTCGTGCAAGACTTCAAAAAGCGGCATCGATATTGACATCTTATCTTCGCTTGCAGGGGCTGAACATTTCGACCGAAAAGTGTTCACTTGTGGCATTCACACGAAAAATAATGTCACGTTACACCATTCGCATCAATGGCGAAGCCATTCCCTATGAGAGAAGCCACAGATTCATTGGTGTTGTCATCGACAGGAACCTCTCGTGGAGTCCACATATCTACGACATGAGAAAGAGACTAATTTCGTTTGTCCACGTCCTCTCCTTCCTCGGGGGAAGTCCTGGGGCGCATCAGTGCGGTCGATGTTACAACTGTACCGTTCCCTATTTCTGGGCTACATGCGGTACAGTCTTCCGATATTCAGTTCCATTAGAAAAACAAATATCAAGACTTCAAAGTGTGCAAGCGCAAGCTCTCCATATCTGTCTTGGACTGCCTAAATGTGCATCAACAGCGGCAACTGTTCTTGTTGACCGGGGACATCCTGTTACTACATACATTGCTGTTGAAACCACGAGAACACATATTCGGCACCTCACACGGGTTCCCTGTCATCCCCTCGCAACACTCCCAATATTTAGGCCGCGTACTGCATTCGCCAGTCATTGAAGCCCATCGCGCATATCTTCCATCGCAGTTCACCCCTGCGTCAAGACCGAGCTCACCCTTATGAAGTCTTCATGAACCTCGGGTTCACCTCTATATTCCTGGCACTACAAAGAAAGCTGGTGTATCACTGCCCGCTCTCAAACAACTGACATTGAATCACCTGCACTCTTACCACAGTGACCGCATACATATTGTTACGTGCTTTGCACGCACGGGGGTTTATTCAAAGAGGGGACCGGTCGAAGCAGGATGGAAGCAGGAAGCCTAGCAGCGTCCTTCAGCTCTCTCTTTTTCTTCCTCTTTCTCCGCGGGTCAGTCCTTCATCTTCTGCTTCTTCCGTCGAGGTTCTGTGGAAGCACGTTACATTTCCCTCCTCGCAGACGATGCCCGTCGGGCGAGTTAAACAGACCGCCTGGGATGGAATCGCTTGAGGCGGGCTACATGCACCACCTGAGATTGGCGTGACCGTCGACCACTAGCAGTTAGTCGTGCTATAACGTAATTAACGTCACTTATGCACTCCAACACAACAAATGGTCCAGTGTAGTGGGATAGCAGTTTCTGACACAGACCACGCTTGCGTAGAGGGGTCCACAACCACACAATGTCACCAGGAACATAAGAAACTTCTTGGTGTTGGACGTCGTTGCGGTTCTTGGAACGCTCTTGCGAAGATAAAATTCGAACGCGGGCAAGCTGGCGAGCTTCTTCAGCTCTGCAGAGTGTGGTCGCAAGAGAAGGTTCATCGTGGATGAAAAATGGTAGCATGGTGTCAAGGCCGCAGCGAGGCGAGCGAGCATAGAGCAGGTAAAAGGGGCTGTAGCCAGTTGTCTCATGTTGCGCGGTGTTGTACGCATGAGTGATGAACGGGAGTACGCCATCCCAGTCCTTATGATCTGCAGCGACGTACATGGCAAGCATGGTGGTGAGCGTACGATTAGTGCGTTCTACCACACCGTTCGTTTGGGGATGATATGGCGTGGAGTGGCGAAAACTGCAGCTGCTGAGGCGGAGAAGTTCTTCAACAACGTCCGCTGTAAATTGACGTCCACGGTCGCTAATGAGAACTGCAGGAGGGCCGTGCCGAAGAATGACGAATCGAAGTAAGAAGTTAGATACTTCAGACGCAGTAGCAACTGGTATCGCGGCTGTCTCACAATAACGGGTTAAGTGGTCTACGCACACAAGAATCCATCGATTTCCTTTAGAGGATCGTGGGAAAGGTCCAAGGAGGTCAATGCCAACTTGCTCAAACGGGGCTGTTGGAGGTGTGATTGGCCGCAATTTGCCCGGTGGACTTGAAGTCGGCAGCTTAAAGCGCTGGCATTGCACACAGCTGGCTACACAGTGCTGGATGGTTGAACGCATGTTAGGCCAGTAAAATCGTTGTTGTGTGCGGTGGAGTGTGCGTGTCACTCCCAAGTGCCCAGACGTGGCGTCGTCGTGCATCATTTCAAGAACTGTGATGCGTAGGCTTTCGGGTACGACAAGAAGCATGCGTGCTCCTCCAGAAGCGAAATTCTTCTTATAAAGCAAACCGTCGCGAATGCAAAAAGTATTCTTTACAGAATCTTGAGCGGCATCAAACAAAGAGGTTAATGTTTGGTCCTTGCGTTGCTCAGTTCGAAAAACTTGAAGATCGGGGAAGGCTTGTGAAAGTGACGACAAGTATTCATCAAAGTTGTCTGCGTCGTCCTCAGTCGTTAGAAGCGGCAAACGGGAAAGACAATCGGCATCTGAGTGTTTACGGCCGCTTTTATGCACAACAGTGAAATTAAATTCTTGTAGGCGCAAAGCCCATCGAGCAAGCCGGCCACAGGGGTCACGAAGACTCACTAGCCAGCAAAGCGAGTGGTGGTCGGTCACGACGGTGAAAGCATTCCCGTACAGATAGGAGCGGAAGCGCTGTACAGCGAAAACAACGGCGAGACATTCTTGCTCAGTAACCGTGTAATTTCTTTCGCTCTTACTCAACGAACGGCTGGCATATGCTACCACGTGCTGATCGTGACCATGGCGTTGTATAAGTACAGCGCCGATACCGATACCACTTGCATCAGTGTGCACTTCAATTGGTGCAGATGGGCAGAAGTGGCGTAGGATGGGGCCCGAGGTCAAAAGAAATTTCAGATGCCGGAAAGCTGCGTCACATTCGCTGGTCCAATTGAACGGTGCATCTTTATGCAGCAAACACGTGAGTGGGTAAGCGATGTCCGCAAACCTAGCTATAAAGCGTCGAAAGTACGAGCAGAGCCCTAAAAAACTCTGCAGCTCTTTCACTGATTGAGGCACCGTAAAACTTTTGACAGCTTCAATTTTCTTTGGATCTGGTCGAACACCTTCTTTATCAACTAAATGACCAAGAACAATTGTTTCACGGTTCCCAAAATGACATTTCTTGGAATTGAGGATAAGGCCAGCTCGTTCCATGCAATCAAGCACAATATCCAGACGGCGGTTGTGCTCACTAAACGTTTTGCCAAAAATTACAACGTCGTCCAGATAACATAAACAAATTTGCCACTTGAGGCCACGCAGGATTGTATCCATGAACCGCTCGAATGTTGCAGGTGCATTACATAATCCGAAAGGCATAACGTTGAACTCGTAAAGTCCGTCTGGTGTAATGAATGCCGTTTTTTCCCTATCTGCAGCGTGCACAGGGATTTGCCAGTAGCCGGATCTCAAATCAATAGAAGAAAAGTATGAAGCGGAGTGCAGACAATCAATTGCGTCATCTATACGTGGAAGCGGGTAGACGTCCTTCTTCGTGGCCGTATTTAAGCGACGGTAGTCAACACAGAACCTCCATGTGCCATCTTTTTTCTTAACAAGGATAACTGGAGCCGCCCAAGGACTGGAGGATTCTCGAATTATGCCTCGCTTTAGCATCTCTTGAACTTGGTCATCTATTAACTTACGTTCAGTGGCTGAGACTCGATAGGGCTTCTGGCGTATAGGAGGTGCGGAGCCGGTGTTGATCGTGTGATGAATACGACTGGTAGGCGGTGGTGTTGAATCGTCTTTGGCAAAGTCGAACACGAACACGTGTTTCAGAAGGAGTTCCACTAGAGTGCGACGCTCGGTTGGGGAAAGAGCCTGATTAATCATAGCCTTAACTTGGGTCTCCATATCTCTTTTCACGTGCTGCTCACTGACAGAGTTGGTTAACGCCGCGACGAAACCTGACACACCTTCCTCGAAACGGGCGAGTTTGAGGCCCCGGGGCAACACAGCTGGCTCTTCAGAGTGGTTCACTGTCCACAGCTCGGTACGGCCTCTCACCACGGGAACGACGCAACGAGGCACGACGATACTCTTCTTAGAGCAGGCGAGTGTCGTAGGCTCTACCACAGCTTCAAAAGATTCGCACTGATTGTGAATAGAGGAAACCCGCACGAATGCTGCAGAGAAAGCTGGTACAATAGTATCTTCTTCCACCGCAAATGCTCCAAAATCCGGTGTCGAGTTATCCACAAGAGCTGAAAGTAACGAAGAATTCAAAGCAACTTCTCCCGTACGACAGTCTAAAGTTGCACCACACTCTTGCAGAAAATCAATCCCAAGAATCACATCATGCGTTGACCGTGGTAGCACTGCGAATTCTGTTCTAAACGTTAGACCACCAATAACAACATCCGAAGCACACACACCAAGTGGAACCAAAGGTTCACCACCGACACCACGGAATAACGCTGCACGGTCACCACTAAACATCACTTTCCTACCTAAACGATTCTTAAACCTCAAACTCATAACGGATACGGTAGCACCAGTGTCCACAAGAGCCATTGTTTTCACACCATCAATAAACACTTCCAGTTTGTTCTTCAACATAAACACGGGCAGAGGTAGATTGGACGTCATCGACTCGCCGGCGGCCTCACCTCCATCGGCCGCGCCTCCTAGTTTCCCGGAGGCGGAGGGGATGCACGACGTCGAGGAGAAGGTGACCGCCGTTGGCGCTGAGGTGGCGGCGTCACACTGCGGTCAGATGCGGGTGATGAACTCCGCAAATTGCTCGGACGGTACGGGTCCCAAGCGGACGTTGGGGGTCTCTGCTGCGCGGTGTGCAGTTGCCCGTAAGTATTCGCCGGGGGTTGGCAGTCTTGAGAAGTTGGGAAACGACGGCGGCAATATCTAGCGATATGCCCTGCAATGCCACACCGGTAGCACAAAGGTTGAGAGCGCCAGCGACCGCCATAAGAGTCCTGGCGAACAAAGTCGCGACGTTGGCTGAAGCCAGGATCTCGCTGCTGACGAACCACGTCTTCTGGGTAGGTGGGCCTCCTTTCTGTCGGCTGATGGCGATAACGTTGGGCAATGTTCCGATCGTCCATGGGCAAAGTGCCGTTGGGTGGAGCCCACGGAGTCGACAGGGCGGCAACATCTTCCTCCGGTGCAGAACTGTGCCGCAGATATTGTGTGTGGCAGAAGGTATCCCGGGATCTGGACAATTCCTCGCGCACAATCTCTCGAATCATATCAGCCATAGAATTTGGAGGACTGGCTTCAACACTGGCTATAGAGGTGACATTGGCCAATCTTCCGAATTTAGGGGTGATTCGACGCAGCTTAAGAGCTTCAAATGTTCTGCAATGTTCTATAACGTCAGCGGTGGTGCTCAGGCTCTCTTTGCTAATCAGGAAATTGTAAACATCTTCCGCAATTCCTTTTAGAAGGTGGCCGACTTTGTCTTCTTCAAGCATTCTGGAGTTAACTAGCTTGCATAACTTTAAGATGGCTTCAATGTATGCCGTGCAAGTTTCTCCGGGTACTTGCGCGCGGTGAAGCAATGTCTGTTCCGCACGCTTCTTCTTTGCCGATTCATCCCCAAAATTTTTCTTTATCTCGGTCGTAAAGGTAGCCCATGAACTCAGTGTATCCTCATGATTGTCGAACCAGTCAAGGGCAGTGGCGGCAAGGAAAAACACAACGTTAGCCAGTTTAGTAGCAGCGTTCCATCGATTGTATTTGCTCACCCGCTCGTAGTGTTTCAGCCACTCGTCAACGTCCTCTTCAGGTTTTCCAAAAAATGTGCGGGGCTCTCGATAATGTGGCCAGTTGTTCGCTGTGGATAGCCCGGGTTGCTCAGCATTGTCGTCTCCAGGCATGTCCGATGGCAGTGGTGGGAAGCCTGCGAGTCTACGGCTCCTTCGGTAGATGGAATGCTCCGTGGTCGATACCCCGCACCTCCACCAACCTGTTACGTGCTTTGCACGCACGGGGGTTTATTCAAAGAGGGGACCGGTCGAAGCAGGATGGAAGCAGGAAGCCTAGCAGCGTCCTTCAGCTCTCTCTTTTTCTTCCTCTTTCTCCGCGGGTCAGTCCTTCATCTTCTGCTTCTTCCGTCGAGGTTCTGTGGAAGCACGTTACAATATTAACACAGATGGATCAGTTCCCTCGACCAGTTCTGCGGGGTCGGTGGTGATACCAGCCAGATCCATCTTCATGAAAGTGAAGACGATCCATCCTACATCTTCAACTGGTGCGGAACTCGCAGCCTTACGGGCTGCGGTAGAGTTCATCAGTCAAGAACCTCCACATGACTGGATGGTTTTCACCGACTCTAAAGCAGCCCTTCAAGCCCTGCAAGCTGCGCTACGCCGCGGGTGGCAGGAGCAACTTGTTGCTGAGATCCGTCTACTGTACCACTGCACCGTTTCCAAAGGTCATGACATCATTTTTCAATGGCTGCCAGGACACTGCGGTATTAACGGTAATCACCAGGCCTATGCGGCTGCGCGTTCTGCTCACAACGACGGACTTCCAGTGAGGATCCCAATATGGAGGCCTGACGCTGCGTGTGGGCTTCGCCCTTTGGCGCTGGAGCTCACTTTCAGCGTGGAACACGGGAGTCTTGCAACCTCCGCCTCAAGGCACTGGACCCTGAACTGCGCCTTCGTCTTCCACGTAACTTAGAACGTCGCGACGCAACACTGTTATGCCGTTTATGGATAGGTGTTGCAGTTACCAATTACTATGCTTCCGGATGGGGATGGCCGACAGCCCTGCCTGTGAGAGCTGTGGTTGCGAGGAGACCATCGCTCATCTTCTCTGTGAGTGCCCTGCATTCGCGAGTGCAAGACATACACTGTGTTGTGCCCTGGACCGCCTCGATCCTCGCTTATTAACAGAGCAAAAGATCCTCGGTCCGTGGCCACAGCAGTCGACTGCCCTCAAGGCATACAAGGCACTCTTTGCCTACTTGAGAGCGACTGGATTGAGTGACAAATTGTGACAGCGTTGTGCGTGTGTGTGTTATGCCTTTTTCCCTTCTCTTCCTCCTTTTAGTCCCCTAATCCCTCTTCCCCAAAGCAGGGTAGCCAACCGGAACCCCTTTCTGGTTAACATCCCTGCCTTTCCCTCCTCCTCTTTATCTATCTATCAAATTGAACGTTGGAGAGGAAGCCTCTTGTTTCTAGGAACGGTTGCAGGCGGTTGAGAATAACATGCTCGAAGAGCTTGCCGACACAGCTCGTTAAGGGGATGGGGCGCAAATTTTGAAGGGTGAGGGGTTTGCCCGGTTTTGGTATAAATCGCATGCTGGCATGTATCCAGGCTGACGGGAGCGTCCCAGCGTGCCAGTGGTTATTAAAGAGCTCCGTGAGTTCCTGAAGCGAGACATCGTTCAGATTGAGTAGTGCCTTGTACGTTATGCTATCCGGTCCCGGCGCCATAGAGCGGTGAATACTAAAGACTGCTCGGCGGACTTCGGTTAAGGTAATGTAGGCATCAAGTTCCGGGTTAGGTGGAGGTAGATTGGGTGGATCTGCTGACTGAAGGGATGGGGGTATATAAGTGTCCCGTGGTTGGCCAATTACGTCTGTGCCCTTTTGAAGCTTTAGTTGTATTACACGTTGTGTGCTTACTTGTGTCTCAGATTTAGTGGCTTTTGGATCTAAGAGAGCGCGGAGGAGGGACCACGTGCGTTTAGTGCTTAATGTACCCTTGAGGTCGTTACAAAAGGTTGCCCAGTTTGCGCGGGATAAGGTGGTCGCGTATTCTTCTGCCTCACCAGTGAGAGCGGCTATGCAGTCTCAATTTACGATTGTGCTGCTGGTGACGCCAGCGCTTGAGAAGTCCCTGTCGGGCCTCCCATAGATGAGCCAGGTTCGGGTCAACCTGCGGTGCCGCAGGGGTGTCTTTAATGCGTTTGCTGTTCGCCTGGATAGCTTCCACCAGACGGTCTGACCAGTCGGTGACAGTACTGGGTTCGGTAGAATCAGCTGCCAAGTATGAGCGCAATTTATCCCAGTCAGTGAGGAGCTGTGAACGAGGGCTGAAAATCTTGGAATCGTAAGCAATAGTAGCGGAGACTGGAAAGTGGTCACTCCCAAGGCTGTCTTGGAGCACCGTGTGAGATTTAACGATGATGTTCGGTGTGGCCCATGTGAGATCGGGTGTGGTGTCGCGGGTGACACTTATGCCAATGCGAGTGGGTACGGTGGGGTTTGTGATCAGGCCAAGGTTGTAATCAGCCATTGCGGTAGAAATGAGGTTACCTTTGGTGGTATCCGAGGTGTATGCCCAGTGCGTGTGACGTGCATTAAAATCACCCACCACAAGGACCTTTGAGGAAAGAAAGGAGCTCAGGATGCCCGGAATAACTCTGCCTTTATCTTTGGGATTGCTGTATATATTAAGAATAGTGAGGCCATATGTGTGCCCGGGTGAGCTGCGCTCTATATACTGAGTGTCCGTGCTTGCGGGCGTGTTTGTCGGTGTGGTCTAGCACCGGCATGGATGCGAGCGTCAAGATTGCTGTACGTGGGGTAAGGGCTGTCGTGTGATAACCGCGGATATGAATGCAATTTGTTTCCGTCTCTTCCAGAGCGAAGACATGGGGTGATTAGGAGAGTTTGCAATATATGCTGCTAGTTGCGCTTCTTTTCGGCATATGCTGCGACAGTTCCATTGCCATATAGTAAAAACCGGAATATAGGTCGAACTTTTTTCAAAAAGCCATCGCGAAAAGTCGACCCTCGACTTATATACCGGACATTGGCGGAAAAACTACGGAAGTCTTGCAACAATGGGCGGATGAAGTAAACAGCCGCCATCGACATCAGCAGCAGCGCGGCGTGGCGACACTGTAGCACCGTCATTTTGCGTTTCCATTGTTTCACATTTTGTTTAAAAATGAGCGGAAGCCGACGGCAATTCACCGTCGCCTTCAAGAAAAAGGCGATCGAGTACGCGGAAGCTAAAGGCAACCTGGCGGCACAGCGCGAATTTGGAGTGTCGGAAAAATGCATTCGCTACTGGCGGAAGCAGAAGCAGCTTTTGGTTGCTTGCAGCAACCAAAAGAAAACTTCATTTCGTGGGCGGACTGCAGCGTATCCAGAACTGGAAAACAAGGTTGCGGATTTTGTCCGGGAGCTTCGTGCAAGATCGCTGCCTGTAACTGTTGAATCCATCCGTTTTAAAGCGGTAGAGATCGCGCGCGCCTCTGGACTGACGAGGGCGCAATTCAAGGGCTCGCCATCCTGGGTGCGGCGTTTCATGAAGAGGAAGGGCTTTGCACTACGGTGCCGTACTTCTGTGTGCCAGAAACTGCCCGAAGAATTCGAGGACAAGCTAATCGCGTTTCAGCGATATGTAATTGCGCTTCGGCAGCAACGCGACTACATGATAGGACAGATAGGCAACGCCGACGAAACACCAGTGTGGTTCGATATGCCCTCAAGCCGGACTGTTTCTGAGAAAGGAGCCAAGAAAATCAAGCTTCTAACAACGGGCAGCGAGCACTCGCGGTTCACTGTGATGCTCGCATGTACAGCTGATGGGAAGAAGCTGCCCCCTTTCATCATTTTTAAAAGAAAAACATTGCCGAAAGAGGAATTCCCACGCGACGTCATCGTCCGGGTTAATGAAAACGGTTTTATGAACGAATCGTTGATGCTGGAGTGGGTCCGGCTCGTCTGGAAGCGGCGACCTGGTGCTCTCTTTGAGCGAGCGAACATGCTCGTTATGGACTCATTTCGAGGCCAACTCACAGCCAACGTAAAGCGGGCCCTGTGCGACGGCAAGACGGACCTCGTGGTCATCCCTGGTGGACTGACATCTGTGCTGCAGCCACTAGACGTTGTGCTAAATAAGCCGTTTAAAGATAGAGTGCGAGAACTCTATAATGAATGAATGCTGGGCGATAACCCGATTACCCCCACCGGCCGCCTGCGACGTCCACCGCTTGCGACTGTTTGTGGCTGGGTGTCGTCGGCGTGGAAATCTCTCCCCGAAGAGATGGCGCGCAAGTCTTTCAGAAAATGCTGCATAAGCAACGCGCTGGACGGCACAGAGGACGATGCTCTATGGGACGTGGGCAGCGAAAAGCACTCGTCATCGGACTCTAGTTCGGACGACTCTGATTCGGAGTAGCGCTTGCGCACTTTGTGTCCTTCTGTGTACTGCACACCCGGCCAATTTTTAACAGCATCGCGCGACCATCGACCCGCGTGTTTGTCAGCACCTTATCATCACGGCACGGAGCGGCGAAAGTAAGCGCATGTGTACACATGCGCGTATCTCGTTTGTTTCGCCGCTCAGCGCCGTTAATAAGCTGCTGACAAGCACGCGGGTCGATGGTCGCGCAATGCTGTTAAAAACTTAGCCAGGTGCACATGCGAGCAGCATTTAAATAAATTCTGTCACCATTGTGACACCGGCTGAGTCGCATTTGTTTCAAGGTAAGGGTGTCTTTCAGTACTTTTGCCACTGAAAAATATTTTTTTTTCATTTTTAGGATTGGTTAGTTGGGGGGTCGACCTATATTCCGGTCCGACCTATAGTCCGGTTTTTACGGTAATTGTTTTTTTTGGTGTAGTGGACTGGCGTCGCCGCCGACCTTTTCGCGTACTATTGTTCTGTGGCTTGTTGCTGGTCTGGAGATACTGGATCAGGACAGGCAGCGGGTTGAACTGCGCGTTGCTTGCGAGGCAATTCCTAATGAGGTATAAGTTCGAAAAGCTTATTGATGCCGGCTTCATGTTTTTCCAAGCGTGTGTTGATCGGAGCTTCTATCCTGTCAGTCATGGACTGTATCAGCTGTGCCTGGGCTTGTATGAGCTGTTGCTGCATTGCTCCGTGTTGTTCAGCAGCTATAGTGTTGATTATGCTAGTGATTTGTGAACTAAATTCAGCGGAACGTATGTATTGCTTTACCGCCTCTTGAGGTGTAATAGGGGGGTCAGGGGTTGGGTAAGGGGTACTAGGGGAGGCAGCTTGTATGGGACACTCACCCTTTATAGCAGGGCCAGCGCCTTTCTCAGGTGTAGACTTCCGGTGTGACTGCGCCTCCCTAGTCTCATGGATGCGGGCTGCGGATTCACTGGCTTTCGAGGGAGAGGCCCGCGGCTCGATGGAATCCGACTTGATACCACTAAGCTACAAAGCTTTATGTCCGGCGTTCACGGTGTCCACACTGTGATTTTCCGTCTGATTTTTGTTATCTTGTTCGCGCAACGGTTGCGGGTTCTCGGTCTCCATGGCCTGCTGTAAAGGTGCCTGGGCGGCCGTGGTGACCACTGGGTTCTTCTTCCTAAGCGGTGGGAGGGGTGGCCATTCTTCTGTGCTTTGGTTCCAAGGTTTCTTTGGGTGGACAATGGGTGCCTTGCTTGGACCGTTGGTCTGATTCACTTTCATGGGCAGTGTTGTGCTGTTGCTATATCTTTGCTGCTCTCCCGACCGGTGGGCTTTGGTTTGGTTCAATTTGGGCCTATGCTCATCCCTGGGTCCGGGCTCCTGATCAGTCTTGTGCTTCAGCGAAGTGTTTGTTTTGCTGCTGCTCAGTATTTCGGTTCTTCTGCACATCTAAAAGAGTCCTCTGTGCAGAAATTTATCCATCAGGATGGCGTCGGATTGTGGCTTCATCAGTTTTGCCTGTCTTTTTCCCTCTTTTGCTGTAATTGTTGTCTTGCCGGACAGTTCGTGTCAATGGTGGTGGTTGAATGTGCTACAGACGATGCAGTGCTTTATGCAATCGACATGTCCCGGTGGAGGATTGCGTATTCCGCAATTGTAGCACCTTTTCTCCTGCGGAGTTGGGCAAATGTCAGCTCGGTGTCCTGTTTTTAGGCAGCATCCACAGACCTGCATCACTGGTCGGAATGGTTTGCACCTGTATTCTATGCCGCTGAGGTAGACAAACCGTTGTACTGTTTTGCCTTCAAAGGTACATAGACATGCTACCTTTGTGCCGAAAGACTTTGCTTTTATGGTGTTTATTTGTTGGGGATGTTTCCGTGCAGTTTACCAATTCCTCTTCCGTTGGTATCGGTAAGGCACCGGTAATGATGCCTTTGCATGAGTTGTCTGCTGATGCTGCATAAGCATTCATTTAATATTCTTTTCCTCCTAGATTGATTGCCTGGATGTTGCATATCTCTTCAGTGAGGTCCGGATCCGGGGTGCTCAGAATAGCGATATTTTTCTCCGGCTTGACTCTGACCCTGGCATCGTGTGAATTGGCGGCTGAGCTTGAATTGCAAAGCAGCAAATAGTGACCTACCGGAGTTGTTATGCAACGTCACCCTCCGCGTAGACATATCATGATCTTGTAATCACCATGCGGCAGCCTCGGTAATTTGACGGGGCGAGCGGGTCGCGATCTTTCCGCAGGTTTGTTTGCTTCTGCCTCCGTTATAGGTTCGAATCGTTTTTTTCGTGCGTCGGTCGTCCTGAACCTTGGCGTGGCCTTCGGGTAGGCTTCAGTCTTGTCTCCTGTCGTCCAGTTGGAAGACGAGTTGGAGTACAGGTCCTCCTGTGGCGTCCCGTGCGGTAGGCCCTCCTCCGTTGCGCGGGCGTTAGAAATTCCGGGTGTGGAGTCCCGAGTTTCCATGTCGGCAAGTTCGTGGACTCCCTCCGATGCCGTCAGCAGCGAGCACGACCCGCTGTGGCTGGATGGAAAGGCAGCGGCATCGGCCATATGATGCGTTGACGTGGAACGCCGCTCCGCCATGCGCCGCCTAGGCGGCGTTGACGTGGGACGCTGCTCCGCTCCTCCGTGCGCCGCCAAGCAGAATTAGGCTCAGTGCGGCGACTCCGCCTTGGAGGGCTTCGTAAGCTGCTTGCGCAAAATACAGCGTACTCACGGGCGAAGTCCTCGCAAGAGGTCCCTTGGGTGTTCACGAAAGCCTGAGGTAGGAATTTCGGGCCCTATGAAGGGTAATTGGTAGAATAAAGCAGGAAATTCACAGAGCCCATGTGAAGCGCGTCGGCTCCACTCGGCTCCCTCCACACTGCCTCTGACTTTCTCCTTCAATGTGGCCTTTAACCGGCTCTGGAGAAACCCTACCTCTACTTCTCTGTCCCACCTCCTACGAACTATCTGTTAACCTCCTCCTCTTTTCTCCCTCCAATTCAATTGCCTATACGAAAGATCGCACCAAACTGCGGTCACAGGTGCCATGAATACACGCCGTTCTGTCACCCATCTCGTACGAAGAGTAGATGAACGGCCCACCTTCCTCCGACAGGCTGGGGAGCATGTACACGCTCTCGCGCTTGCCAAAAGTGTCTACACTATACTTTTTTGATTTTGAACATTCTTTCAGACATAAGCGGCCTAGGGTAACAGCGCAAAAGGCAGATGCTCTCTGCCTGACGAGGGCCCTGTCACCCATATATTGCTGAGACATGCACAGAGGATTACAACATTATACAAGTGCTAACGCAATAATTAAAACAACAACATCCAATACCCAGTTTAGTTAGTTTTCAAAACATGTATGATTAATGCTTTGAATTGGATAGTACATACATTCTGTAGGCATTTTTGAACCTTTTAAATGCCAGACATTGCTTCGATATATAGAGAAAAATAAGTGCGCATTTTGAAAATTAGGGATTAAATGCGTCAGTGTTTGTGTACCACCGCTTGTTCATATGGCGGGTAGTCTAAAGAAGTTCTTTCCAAAGTTATACCATGTAGTACTGGGCAGGCGCAAGCTGGTTAACACTGATAGATTTCGCAACATACCGTCCTTAATATGAGTAGCAAGTTTCAGCTAATATAACTGGTTTATTTTTAGCCTATTATGTCTTAGGAACTCCGAGGCCATGTACTCCAGCCGCTCAAGGTTTTTGATGCATCGCATAGCTCATTTTTGAAGAAAGATTAATTTGTCAAAGTTCGACTTGGTAGTAGAGCCGCAGGTTAGTAACCAGAAATTGAAATGTGATTGAACAAGGCCTTAGTATAACCGGAACTTTAGCCACACAGGAAGCAGGTACCTAATTTTGTACAGCATGCCAACAGATCTGCATACGCTCGCATGTATGCTGTCTACTTGAGGCGTCCAGCTCAAGTGCTGTTTAAAGTAAACGCCCAAAAATTTTAATGTATAAGCCCTGACTGATACAGGGTCATTATATTTAACAATGACGTTTTCGTCATCACGTTTATTTCTTGGTTTGAATATGACGTATTTTGTTTTACTGGCACTTAATTGGAGTTGATTTACCCTCAGCCAAGTGTATAACTATGTGTTAGTACGGCATACAAGATGGCCCAGGTTATTTCCAGAGAAAAACAAAATAGTGTAATCAGCGTAGATAATTGTGTGAGTGGTGTGTGGAATGTGTATAAAGTCATGAACGTACATAATAAACAAGCGTTCCAGTATAGAGCCCTGCGGAACACTATATGTTATCACTTTAAACTCGGAACGAAAACAAACCGCTGAGATATGTGTATCACAATCTGCCAGATAAGATACATGCGAATCAAACTGAGCACTACGCCTGCAACGCGGTAGAACGAGAGTTTTCGGTACAGAATATTACGCCTAATTGAGTCGAAAGTCTTCCTGAAATGTAAGAACAATGCAAAAGGTAAATTGTTTATTCTCGAAATCACTCAACAGTTTTCCTTCAGCATTCAGTAATCTTATTTCTGTAGATTTATTTTCACGAAAACCGTATTGATCTTCAGCAGACTTTCTTCCCTTCATGAAAGCTATAGTTGTTTTTTTAGGGGAAAGAAAATAGCGCAGTATCTGTCTCATATATCGTTGGACACCTGAACCGCGCCGTAAGGAAAAGGATAAAGGAGGGAGTGAAAGAAGAAAGGAAGAGGTGCCGTAGTGGAGGGCTCCGGAATAATTTCGACCACCTGGGAATCTTTAACGTGCACTGACATCGCACAGCACACGGACGCCTTTGCGTTTCGCCTCCATCGAAACGCTGCCGGTGCGCTCGGGTTCAAACCCGGGTGCTCCGGATCAGTGGCCGAGCGCGCTAACCACTGAGGTTCAGCATAAGTTAAATCGCAGCTAATGTTGGAGCGAAAGCATCCCTACGCTAAGTAAAGCAGTCTTCGGGTAGGCAGCACAACGACCTTGAATGAACTTCAGCCCAACCAAGGATAGCCGTCTATGACCATATGTGGCATAGTTATGGTGCCTAATCCTTGAGCCCTGACCTTGACTCATAGCCTTTAGTTGACCTTTCGTACTGGGTGATCTTCGGGTTGACCTTTGACATTAAGAACATCAGATGGGGTGTTGGAGGCCACGTGATGACATCCGACGGGTGTGTCGTAAAATCATATATGTTGTAGCCACATGGTCGTGTGGGTATTATAGAACGGCTGTCTCGAGCGTGTAACGGAGCTGCCATACACGAGCCTCTAACGCTTAGTGAGTCGCTGCTTTTTGCTAAATTCCAGGGTTGCGTAAGTTGAACCACTTCATATTTTTTTACATGCGTTAGCTCTTACTCAACACCTTTCTCGATTTCTTCGGGTCTGCTACCACCTTCCTTCGGGTGAATTTTTCTAAGAATTCGAAGATGACGGTCCCATACTAAATCGATATAACCGATTAGGCGATTTATTAGTGAAGCTATTATCATATCGATCTGGTGATTGATTGGTCACGTCACTGATATATCCAATGAATGACTAATGGGTGACGTCTCTTATAAATCCAAAGGTGCGAAATTCGTATTTCCCAAAAGTGTACCTCACTTAAATCTCATTTATATCAATTGTAGTAAACCAAGCAGCTAATGCTCGTTACTTCGTCTTCCAGACGGTAGCGGCATCTTTTCCCCCTCTGTACTGTACCTGGACGTGTCCACATATAAAACCATCTGTTTATTCTTTTGGAACCTGCACACCTCCGATGATCTAGCCGCCCTTCTTCCTTCGTGGTTCTTCGTGTCCATGTTTCTGGACACCGGTTTAACCAAGAAATTGCTCCTCGTTTTGCTGTCAATGTCGGTCTTGTCTTCGCCCTCGTCTTCTACCAGGTATCGCAGCTTTACCATTTGCGCTCTACCAGCGGGCGATCTTTTAAGTCTTTCCAGTTCAAATTTGAGCATGGTTTCGCGTTACGTGCTCCTCATAGGTGCCGTACGCCCCACATGTTCATCAGCTTCTCGGTCCAGGCGCTGTTCATGACGCCAAAGGATTTCTGATATGCCTTTCTGATGAAATTGTTTGTTGGAGGAAGGCAATGTGATGTCAGTGCGTGTTAAAGATCCCCAGGTGGTCGATATTATTCCGGAGCCCTCGACTACGACCCCTCTTTCTTCATTTCTTCTCTATGTCCCTCCTTTATCTCTTCCCTTACGGCGCGGTTGAGGTGTACCCCGGGATATGTGAGGAAGCTACTGCCCAATTTCCTTTTCCCAACAACCAATTTTCAAAGGAAATGGTGCATTATCTGTGTCACTTATCTAGGCTGACACCAGAGTCGCGCCACAAGGGAAGGGGATAAAGGAGGGACTGAAAGAAGGAAGAGGTGCCCTAGTGGAGGGCTCCGGAATAATTTCGACCACCTGGGGATCTTAAACGTGCACTGACATCGCACAGCACACGGGCACCTTCGCGTTTCGCCTACATCGAAACGTGGCCTCCGCGCTCGGGTTCGAAACCGGGTACTCCGGATCAGTACGCGAGTATGCTTACCACTGAGCCACCGCGGCGGGTAATGCGTTTCCATTTTGTTCTTTTTCCTATTGTTAGGTAGTAGATACGGGAGTGCGTACGTCATCCTCCGTATGGTGACCGTGAAAGTGATCCGCAACGGCTCTCGCTCCTGCACCCCTTCTCCATCGTTCGTAATCCGGCTTAGCATTCTGCACATCTGTTTTCTTGAGCGTTCCAAAAGCTGGATGGCGACTCCACTTGCTTTTATCTTGCAGCCACATTCCCAAGATGCGAAGTTTATTCGTACTTCTTAGAGGTTGTCCGTTGATTTCGAAATTTATAATTCCCATGCCGTGTTTCTTTTTGAGAAGAGTAATAAATTCTGATTCTTCTGGTGAGTACTGCATCCCGCTAAATAAAGCGAATTGGTCGATTTCATTGGCCGCTCATTGCATCTTTTCTTCCTTGTAACCGCTCGATCCTTTTGGAAGGAAGGAAGGAAGGCCTCGATCTTTTTCCCATTCACACCTTTACGTCATCCTCATTGAGTGTTCTATATCTTTGATGTTTTTCTGAAACAAGGGAAAGATACCGCAAGCCTGGAAAACTGCAAACCCAGTCTTCTTTCCGAAGCCAGGGAAGAATCTCAGCTTTTAGCATCTTAGAACCATTTCCATCACATCTTGCGTTGGAAAATTGATAAAGCACGTTATTCAATCAAAACTAAATAGATTCATGGAACATCAAAATATTTATCCTGATACCATGATAGGCTGCAAATCAAACCTTTCGGCATGCGATGCCATGTTACAGCTGAAAGAGCAGGTCATCAATAAAAAAACTGTTGATACTAGGGTCATTGTTGGACTGGACGTCTTCAAAGCTTTTGATAGTGTCAAACACGTTGCCTTACTTCAGATAATTAGCGCGATAAATGTTCGAGTCAAGACATATAACTACGTAAGGGACTTTCAAATCGGACTGTCACCATCAGCCTGGGAGGACAATCACTCGAAAACATTAGATTGGGGAATTGAGGGAGGCTGCAAGGGTCCGTTATCTCTTCGACTGTTTAATGTAACGATGATTGGGCTTTCAGGGCAGCTGGACAGAATCACAAATCTCCATCATACTATATATGCCGACGATTTGACGCCGCGGGTGAGCGGATAGCGATGGACAGATTGAAAGCACACTTCAGAGAGCCATAGATGTAAAAGAGAAATATCTCGAGCCGATTGGCTTAAAATGCTCAGCAGAAAAATCACAGGCTCTTTTTCCATCATCTCAAAAAAGGAAAAGAAACAGTCCCCTTTGCAAGGGCTGTGATATTGTCGTGTGTGTTTTTGTTCTCCCTTGATCTTGCACTTAAGTTCATCTTCAACCAGCGGGGTGCCGACCTACGGTGAAGAGGTTGAGCTCGGCAGAACTTGCTCGTGAGCGCGGCTTCGACCGCTTGGCCTGTCTCTTGCGCCTACTCCTGTGGTCCTGGTCCCCCATTGTGCCTTCGACCCGCGTCGTCTGAACGACCCGTGACATTCTGGTGGAGGTGCCATCTTATGCAACGTCATTTCCTACCTCCCGTTTCTCAGAGTCCCATTCCCAGCCCGGGCCGCCGCCTTTCTACTAATAGGGACGAGATCCGTGTCAGCCGGCGACTTCAAAGACTCAGCCCGAAATTCGGCCTCTTGCCGCACATTACCCCTAGTGCCCTTGGCCCGCCGAGCTCCGAGCCGCGGTTCTCCGAGGCGCACATCTTAGCGGACCACGTCACTTTGCCGCCTGACTCGAGCGTGTTTCCGCTGGTCGTGTCCGCACCGGTTCCCTCTGGCGAGTTCTTGAAGGCAGTGTGCAGCTGCTTCTTAACATGGGTGTTGGTGTTGCCAGAGGCGTCACGCGGCTTCAATGTGGTTGCGCCCAAGTCCTCGTCACCAATTTTTGTAGCGCTCCGCAGCACCTCACCAACGGCATAGTAATCGACTTCATCGAGCGCCCCAGCGCGCCTGTCGACGCTGAGACCTTGTCTTCTTGTGCACCCCCTCCCCAGCCCACGGTGCCTTCTTTGGTGTCAGCATTGCCCCGCAACTCTCTGCTCAGGAGAGAGATGAGCTCCTCGCTCTGCCGGGTGAGTTCCACGACTGCTTTTCTACGTCAGCAGGGGTTCGCCAGACGCCATTAGCAAAGCACAGAATAATTACCGACGACGCTGTCCATCCTGTTCGTCACTCACCTTATCGGGTTTCGTTAAAAGAACGTGAAACGATACAATATGAAGTGCGCGAAATGTTGGCCGATGACATTATCTAACTATCTCAGAGCCCGCGGGCTGTTCCGGTGGTGCTGGTGAAGAAAAAAGACGGCACCCTTCTCTTTTGTGTTGACTACCGGCGCCTCAACAGTCACAAAGAAGGACGTATATCCACCTTGCGCGCATCGATGACGCGCTTGACCACCTGCGCCATGCTTGTTACTTTTCATCCATCGATCTTAAAAGTGGGTATTGGCAAAAAGAAGTCGATTAGAGCGACAGAGAAGAGACGGCTTTCATCACTCCGGATGGACTGCATGAGCTCAAGGTGATGCCCTTTGGACTCTGTACTGCTCCAGAGACCTTCCAGCGCAATATGGACACCGTGCTCACCGGCCTCAAATGGCAAACATGCCTTATCTACCTTGATGATGTGGTCATTTTTTTCCAGCACGTTTCATGAACATCTTGTTCGCCTAAAAGCGGTCCTGCAGGCTATCACAAAGGCCGGCCTCACCCTAAACCCTACCAAGTGCCACCTTGCCCATGACGAACTGAAATTTCTGGGTCACGTCGTCAGTAATGAGGGCGTCCGTCCTGATCCCGATAAGAGTCGCCGTCCCTTCCTTCTCAACGCCGTCGGAAAAGAACGCGTGCGGAGGTCCGTGGGTCTCTGCGCTTACTACAGACGCTTTGTTCGGAACTTTTCGGATATCGCCGCGCCGCTTACTCGCAACCTGAAGGAGTTCGTCCCATTCCAGTGGTCTAGTGAAGAGCAGCTTACATTTGGCCCTCTAAAATGACGCCTGCAGGCTTCCCTTGTCCAAGGCCATTTTGATCAGGACGCCGCGACTGAGGTACACACTGACGCTAGTAACACGGGCCTCGGGGCCGTCCTGATACAGCACCAGTACGGCGCCGAACGAGTCACCGCATATGCCAGTCGTGTTTTGTCGAAGGCGGAAACCAATTACTCGGCCACCGAAAAGAATGCCTCGCAGTAATATGGGCGAGCACAAAGTTCAGACCCTATCTGTATGGACGCCCATTCCAGGTGGTCACAGACCACCACTCTCTGTGCTGGCTGACCAATCTAAGGGACCCTGCAGGCCGACTTGAGCAGTGGGCCCTTCGACTGCTAGAATTCGACGCTGCGATCGTCTATAAGTCTGACCGCAGACACACTGATGCTGACTGCCTTTCCAGCGCTCCCGTTGAATCCGCGCCCACTGACACGGACGACGACTATGACATCTTAGGAGCTCTAAGTACCGAAGATATGGCGGCGCGGCAGCGACTCGACCCCGACCTTCGCGACGTGACCTCACATTTGGAGGGTCGAGGAGGCGTAGTTCCTCGTCCTTTTGTACGCGTAGTACGTAATTTATGCCTTAGAGACAACGTTCTTTATAAGAACTTTGTCCTGAGTCCGAGATCATGGCTTTCAGTTGTGCCCACTGATCTACGCAACGAAATTATAGAAGCATCTCATGATGACCCCTCCTCGGGACACTTGGTGTTCAGTCGAACGCTCGCGCGAATACGCGCGAAGTACTATTGGCCACAACTTGACAGGACCGCCATTACACCAGGACCTGCCACGAGTGTGAACGGCGCAAGACTCCACCCGTGAAGCCTGCGGGACTTCTTCACCCCATCATTCCACCGCTCAGTACGTTCCAGCAGATCGGTATGGACCTACTCGGACCTTTTCCAAAGTCGCAATCGGGCAACCGATGGATCGCTGTTGTGACGGACTATGTCACGCGCTCTGCCGTCATCAACGGCTTGGCATGTGGCGAAGTTTTTCGTCAAGTCCGTCGTTCTTCGACACGGTGCCCGAGAGGTCCTTATCACTTATCGTGGTGCCGCATTTATGCCTCAACTTATCTCACTGATACTGAGCTCAAGCCACACCACCCACCGCAAAGCTACCGCATACCACCCGCAAACAAGCGGGCTGACCGAGCGCTTTAACAAGACCTTGGCTGACATGCTCTCAATGTATGTCGACATCGAGCACCGAACCTGGTACGAAGTGTTACCGAAAGTAACTTTTGCGTTCAACACTGCATTTCAAGAACCACCGGATTTTCCCCATTTCGCCTGGTGCGTGGCCGGGAAGTCGTTACCATGCTCGACGCTATGGTGTGCCACCAGCCAGACGTCTACGCTCACGCCGATGCTCAACTCGTCGCCCAACTTGCGGAAGAAGCCCGACAGTTGGCATGCCTTCGCATCCAAGCCCACCAGCAAGTCGATGCTCGCCGATACAACCAAGGCCACCATGATGTTCAGTCCTGGTGATCGAGTGTGGGTGCGGACTCCAATTCGACGCCGTGGTCTTAGCGAGAAGCTGCTGAAACGATACTTTGGCCCGTGCAAAGTGATTCGCCGTATAGGCGAGTTAAATTACGAAGTGCTGCCGATCGTAACGCGGGCGTCCCGCCGCCCGCCTGCCTCCCAAGTTGTTCACGTAGCTCTCCTGAAAGCGTACTGTGACCGCTCGGAGCACGTGGCCTAACTCTTCGCGCTCTATACGTTTTTCAGCCTTAATATTGCCTCTCTACGCATCGGGACGATGCGCATTTCGGGATGGGAGCAGTGGCCTGTGTGTTTTTGTTCTCCCTTGATTTTGCACTTAACGTCATCATCAACCAGCGGGGTGCAGATCGATGCTGAAGAGGTAGAAGCTCGGCAGAACTCGTTCGTGAGCCCGGCCGCGACCGCTTGGCCTCTCTGGCGCCTGCTCCTGTGGTCCTGGTCCCCCATTGTGCCTTCGACCCGCGCCGTCTGAACGACCCGTGACAATATTGTTTTACTAGTGAATAGCATAGCCATTCCGACGGTAGACAGTATTCGAGTGCTAGGGCTGCGCATACAAGCAAACGGCAAAGCCACAGAAACTATCATGAGACTTGAAGCGAGTACCAGCCAGACGTGCCGGCTACTCAAGCGCATTTCTAATAAGCATGCAGGGATGAAGGAGGCCAATCTTTTGATATTGATTGTTCCCGGAAAACCACATGTTTCTTTTTCTCCTGCATAAATGGTGGTGAAGCAACGAAAGACAAAGTATTCAAGATCTCAAATGTTGATGACGCTTTCCTGAGTTTCCCATTCAGAACCGCATCAACTGGTCGCTTGATCGGTGTTGAGCCAATCAGTTGCATAAAACGAAACAAAAACTTTCCTGTTAAAAAATAACATTCCTGCTATTTTCTCAGAAGTCTTAAAACCCATTAAACTCATTAAAACCAGTTACAAAACCCATTAGTCTAATGTGTTAACGAAGACACTCGCTAGCGAATTGTACGGCAACGTTGAGAACTAAGAAGCAGCCGAGGATAATAGCAAGGCAGATAGCGGACAGCTTTTTCCTATCTTAAGATGTAACTCTATATTCATGGCAGCTAAATTCCATTGGATTCCTTTATATCAATAAAGAATTCTCTAACCGTATAGCAATAAAAATGACGATGTAGACGGAGCTTTCTTCGTTCCTTCTATTGAGAGACATAGACAGGATTATATTGCATTTATGAAAACCTGGCGGTTAAATAACTATAGACACCTGATTTTAGTCGTATGTTTTCTTCTCTATGATGACGCATAAGAAATAAGAATACGAGGATCACCTCGTGATATTCGCCTACGGCCACAAAATACATTTATAATAAAATTTTATCTTGACACTGTTTCGGTTTCAACAACCGAATGATGGCTGGTAAGTATTGAAACAGTGAACACTGCCATATAATCGCTGATTGTCGTTTTGTCATTTCAGCTCTTGAAGTAGATTGAATCGAACGTTTTAATGAATTAAACTGTGTATCGGCGATTATATTGTGATCGTGAAAGTTATCGTTTGGTTGTTAAAACCGAAACATATGAGGACAATGAAGAGGCAACTCAAGTATAAACTGTTCAGAGCAATACAGCATCGTGATTAATGTATTCTCATGTCTTGTGCATCAGTATACCGAGAAGAAAAGTTATGCGAATGAGGACATAAAGAGGACCAGGCCTGCATCAGGAGAAAGGAAACAACGACCCTGGCGACACCATGCGTCCAGCACCGCAACCATGACTAGTGCTTTCTCGTACTGAGGTGGCCGCCATATTCAGCAGCGAAGAATCGACGTGACGAATTTCTCATTTCTGTTCGCCAGTTTTCCTGTTTATTTACGGGCTTGCATTGCAAGCGTTATGGTTCTTGCTACTCATTGTTCCTGACGGACAGTTTTTATAACGTAACTTGGGGCGTTTGTGGTGTTAGATTATTCCTTTGTTGTCTTAGTGCGCGACAATCTCCGCAGCTCTGTCAAGCTGTTTTGAAGGGTTTCCTTTTTTTTTTAACTGCAGCCACCTAAAAGACAACCTTTGCGTTGGATAAAAATGAGTGTCGAGAGTTTAGGAACTCTTTGTTTGGGCGCAAGCGTCGATAGATAACAAAAAAAAATACTATACATAGCACTGCAAGTTCAGCGCGTCACTCCTTAGAAAAAGTGGGCAACCAAAAATAACATAAACAGAAATTTCACGCCAGCGTTTTGACAGCGTTTATGTGCGACGTAAAAACCTTCTGCAAAAAGCGCTGCTGAAAAATATTTCGCGAACTTCAGCGGGACAGCGGAATGCTTGTGGCGATTTTCTTCCAGGCGGTTAGCTCACGCGTAGACGATATAAATATTTTTAGTCAAAAGTACCATGTACCGCTAACCGAATATTATGCACCCTGAACACGCTGTTTTCAATTGTTGGCGGAAGGCGGTAGTTTGGTAAACTACCGGAAAAAAGGAACAGTTGAGAAGATAGCTTGTAGCAAATTTCAAGAAGCGCAGCGAGATTTTGCAGTGCCTGAACCAAAAAAATAGACAAAGATTGAATGCAGTTTGAAGTGTCTGGCTTCCGTTTTTTTTAGTCGTCTATACGTGCTGAAATGTTTCCGCGCTGGTAAGCATTCCGAGACTGTAGGCAACACTTTGTTTTTGCAGGCAAAAAGTCGATACGAAGAAAATGGAACTTTTTTCTAAATGCCCATGAACTCTGTGCAATTCATTTTCTCAAGAGGCAACGAGAATTTAAACAGGCAGGACACTTTTATTAACGAGCAAATAGGGCCGCAATGAGACAATATCGCCGCTGTAAAGAGTGCTACGCGAATTTTATATTAACGAAGAATTAAAATTTCACGCATGAGACGCGGGGAAATGGCTTTCAGGCCCGTGGTATTCGGTCGAGCTCCGCATTAATTACAGCCATCCGGAGCTTTCAGGGACATTACAGTACGTGTGCATTATTTTTGTATTTTAGTATTGATAAAGATGCTCGAACCACTGCTGAGACCGCGGCTGTGTGCTCAATAGCGTACCGGCATCGTCACTGGACCGATGTAGCGGATACGAAAGAACAATGAAACTAAATTCAAAACAGCTTACATTCGCTCTACAGGCCTTAGTATCAGATGTCAAAAGATGGGCTTTTCCTTTTAGTTACTTGATTAGAGTAAATTGCATGCATGACTTCTTGCATGAAAAATACAAAATGCACGCGATCATCATGCAGTGGTTTTTAGCGCCACATAACGGTAGGCACAATGATAGACAAACTAGGAAAGAAATATCTTGTCCTTTTTTTACGAGTGGTTCCTCCTGGTGCTTTTTCTCCAATAGAAAAATTATATATCGGTGATTCAGTGACGATGGCCTAACTAAAGGTGCAACGCATCCCAGAAAAAAAATACGATAGAATCGTGTCAGAAATCCGAAAAATGTTTGGTAGTTTTGTCGTAAAACAGAATTTTCTCTTTTGTAGTGTTTTTTTATAGTACTCTAGTTTTTTCTGTAGTGCATTTCTGTAGTATTTTTCTGTTATAGGAAAACCAAACTCTGTTGCTACAAAAAAATCAGTTGTTAGCACAAACTTTCAAAAATCTATTGCGACCAAAACTTTCTCGTGTTATCTGACAACGCTGTAAGAGTTCGCAGGTCAGCAATAGTTCATATGCCCGCCCGCGTGCTTCGAAACATAAATGGTTCCCCCAAACAATTGACATTTTTCTTGTCCTTTTCTCAGCTTATGCTTTTTTTTGTAATTTTCTTAGCTGAAATTTTCCACAGCGCTCGAATGCTAGGACAATCCAAGTCAGCCGCCATCACCTTCGACGGTCCCAT
The DNA here is from genome assembly GCF_052857255.1 of Amblyomma americanum. Lineage (NCBI taxonomy): Eukaryota > Metazoa > Arthropoda > Arachnida > Ixodida > Ixodidae > Amblyomma > Amblyomma americanum. The sequence goes on from NC_135497.1 coordinate 45,076,588, forward strand.
AGTCCCGAAGCAAGTCATCTATTATGGAGGCGAGATGTGCTACTCGTATCGCCCCACGCGGCAGGTATGCTACATCTGCTGTCAACAAGGCCATCGGTCAGACGTGTGCCCAAATACGGAAGCCAAGGCGTGCAAGCAATTCGGCACGCAACATCCGGCGGAGGGCCACCAATGCACACCCAAATGCTTGATCTGCGGCGACAGCCACGTCACCGGATCCAAAGAGTGCAAGGACAAACTGAAGAATAGAGAACTGCGCAACAACCACGGCGGCAGCGGAGGCGGCGGCGGCAGCCACGACGGCAGACGACGCAGTCGGGACGACCGCGGTTGGTTCAGCTCTGAGGGGGAGACCTCGCGGAGCCGTTCGAGATCGGGCGTCACGGAGCCATTCACGGTCCTTACCGCCCCTGGTCCCTTTGGTTGGCCAGCAACAACAGCAGCAAAAGCAGAAGAAACCCGCAAGGAACACCGGAGTCAAGGTGAGCTGGGGAGCAGGAAATCCTTGGTTTGCTTCGCACTCGGGTGGGGAAGCTAAACAGAACACAAATACAAACAACAATAACGCGCCCAAGCAGCAGGAGGACGCGAACAAAGTTATCACAGCCCTAAGACGCGAACTAGAGCTCGCCCGTGTCAGACAGAGCGAGCTAGAACGCCAGGTAGCCGAGCTCACGAAGGCAGTTAGGGAACAGAGACCAAACAGCCCTCGGCAGCCGCAACCCGAGCAAATCCAACTGCCACCCTCGCCGCAAGCAGGCAATGAGGATTTCAACAACTTCAAAGCTAAAATGCAGCAGATGATGCAGCAGATGATGCAACAGATGCAGCTGCAAATTATAGAGATACGGAGCTCAATCCGCAAGCAAAAATTCACTGAGAATATTAGAAGGCATATCACCGTCCCGCGCTGGCGGCCCTCGCCAACACGACAACCAACACGGAAGCTTAAACATGGCCAACAATACCTTAAGCAAACAAGAAAACCTAGAAATTTGGCAATGGAACTGCAGAGGCTATAGGAGGAAGCAAGACCTACTTCAACAGTACATTCACACACAGCAAACGCCACCCGACATTATAGTACTTCAGGAAACGGGCATCACCCCACCCCTAGGAGGATACACGTGCTACGAAACCCAGGAAACAGGAAGGATGGCAACCCTAGTCAACAAAGCGATCATAGCCATAAGCCACGACAAGATAGCTCAAACGGACATAGAGCATGTGATCATAGAAATTATTCCACAGAACCAGATGAAAAGGGTCAGCATTTTCATCGTTAATACCTACAGCCCGCCGAAACAGAGGAAAGCCAAATTCCAAGAGCTTTTACAAGGCGCCAGCAAACTGGCAAAGGGCAACACGCTAGTCGTCTTAGGCGATTTTAATGCCCGGGATAAAAGCTGGGGATACAAGAATTTCAATCTTAAAGGAAAGACATTAGCGGAAGCGGCAGAAACCGCAGGCTACAATTTACTCACAGACCCAGAGACTCCGACCAGAATAGGCAACAGTGTCAGTACCGACACCTGCCCGGACCTCACCTTCATTAAGGGTCCGGGACAGGCGCAATGGGAAAACCTGATAAAAAATCTGGGGAGTGACCACTACATAATCAAAACCCAAGTGGCCTCTGACCGACTAAAGCGGCAACTAGGCATGGCTAAAATCACAGACTGGAACGCCTTTAGAGAAGCATGCGACGAACACCTCATCAAAGGAGGGATTCAGTCGATTGAAGAATGGGGAAACATCTCAAGCAAAGGCAAAATGAGCACACCAAAGAGATCAAGAGAACAACACAGACACCAGAAGTAGACGCCAGGCTCCTTAGGCTATGGGAAGCCAGACGTGGTCTAATCAAGAGGTGGAAGAAACAGAAACACAACAGGAAGCTCAAACTTAAAATAGCAGAAATTACAACAAAAGCAGAGGAGTACGCAGTACAGTTGGCGAAAACGAACTGGCAGCAATTCAGTGACTCCCTCAACGGAACTCTGAGCACAGCTAGGACATGGCATATCCTGAAAGCGCTCATCGATCCGGCCAAAACCAAAGCAGAAAACAATAAAGCAATATACCGATTAATCCACCAGTTCGAAGGAACCGACGAGGAACTCCTGGACAAAGTGCGCATCAAGTGCTTCGGGGACACAAACCCGAGAACCTATGCAAGAGATTATCGGGGGAAAGAAAATCCAAACCTAGATAGACCCATTACACGAGAAGTCTATGCAGCAATTCGAAGCACAACTAGGAATACTGCAGCGGGTGCGGACAAAATCAACAAAGCACTCATCTGCAACCTCAGTGACGAGCTAGTCGCAGAATTAACCGATTTCCTCAACAAGCACTGGGCAGCGGAGACCGTTCCCGAGGATTGGAAGCATGCAGAGGTGGTTATGATTCCAAAACCGGGTAAATAGATACAAATCGAAAACCTAAGACCCATCTCCCTCACATCGTGCCTCGGCAAGCTGCACGAGAGAGTGGTAACATTAAGGCTACAACAATACATGGAGGATCACGAACTCTATCCCCACAGTATGTTCGGATTCAGGGCGAAGCTGTCGACCCAAGACGTACTTCTACAAATCAAAGGAGTTCTAAGTAACGTCCCTAGGGATGGAGAGAACGTAATAATGGCACTGGATATCAAAGGAGCTTTTGACAACATAAGCCACGAAGCCATTCTGACAGGCCTGGACGACCTGAACTGCGGCAGGAGGGTCTTCGGTTACGTCAAAGCTTTCCTCTCAGATAGAACAGCAATGATAAGGCTGGGAGAACTCCGCTCGGAGAAGTTCCACACCTCTAACAAGAGAACTCCCCTGGGCTCGGTCATCTCACCTACGCTTTTTAACGTTGCAATGATCAGCCTTGCAAAACAACTTAAGGAAGTCGAAGGAATACACCATGCCATGTATGCTGACGACATCACCATCTGGACAAATATGGGCTCACTGAAAGAAAAGGAAGAAAGACTACAGGAGGCCGCGACCTGCGTAGAGAACTACGTAAAAGCGAGAGGGCTAGCATGCTCCACCGAAAAATCAGAACTGCTCAGAGTCTGGAGAGGGAAACAAAACCGCACAGTCCCGAACAGCGACGAGCTTAGGCTCAACGTCTACCTAGAGGGAAAACCCATACCAGAGAAAACACTCATAAGAATCTTGGGCATGTGGATACAATCAAACCAACGGTGTACACATGCACTTGCTCTACTCAAAGCTTCCACCCTACAAGTTGCCCGCATGATCACGCGCGTCTCCCATAAACGCTCGGGCATGCGAGAAGAAGACACGCTAAAGCTGGTCAGGAGCCTGGTGATCAGCCGAGTCACCTACAGTCTTCCATACTACAACCCAATCAAAAGCGAAATCCAACAGATTGATGCGATTATACGCAAAGCATACAAAACAGCACTCCATCTACCGCAATGCACATCCACAGAGAAGCTTTTAGCACTAGGACTTCATAACAACTTTGAAGAACTGAGAGAGGCACAACAGGTCGCCCAGTTGCAGAGACTACAGCAGACTCCGTCTGGCAGGGAGCTTCTGCAGAAGTTGGGATGCAACGAACAAATACAAGAAATCCAGCGAACCGCGACTATCCCGGACGGCATACGAGGCACAATTATAGTGACCCCCATCCCCAAGAACATGGACCCCAACCTACACGAAGAGCACAGAAAGGCGAGAGCCGAGTACATCCAAAAATCACTAGCCCGCCAGACAACAACGGTGTATGTGGACGCAGCCACATATCCCAGAAGGACAGGACAAAACAACCCCAACGCGGTAGCGGCTGTGATAAACTCGGACATGCGGGAAATCATCAGCGCGTCGCTACGGGACTGCACGGTAGTCGAGCCTGAAGAAGTGGCCGTCGCTCTAGCGGCAGCGGAGGGCAACCGGACTAAGCTATCCTTAACAATACTAACCGACTCTCAAATGGCATGCCGAAACTTCATGTTAGGCAGAATAGGTCACAAAGCGCTCCGCATACTCCGCTCTGGGGACCGACCCAAACAAAGCACAGAAGAAGAACCAATAAAACATACGATGGTATGGACGCCGGGACACGCGGGTGTGGAAGGCAACCAAGCGGTCGACAGGGTAGCTCGAGGGTACACTTTCTACTGAGCTCCCTCCACAAGCGACCTCGAGGAAGCCGAACCTGTCCCTAGAGATTACTCGGCAATCTTAAACCACTACAAGGGCTGCAGGAAACGGTACCGCCACCACATAAATCTCTCTCCAGGGAAGACACCGTTGCCTGGAGGCTGCTACTGACGGGCTCATACCCGAATCTAAATACACTCAACAAAATACAACCCACACAATACACAGACAAATGCTCATGGTGCCATGAAACACCCACGCTCTATCACATAACATGGGCCTGCCAGAAAACAGAGGTGGCACCAAAAATACCAAACCCGAGTGCGGAGCAATGGGAAGGAATGCTCTCCAGCGACCGTCAGGATGTCCAACTTGGGCTAATCTGGCAAGCACAGCTGGCAGCGGCATCCAGCGGAGCCCTGGACTAGGGGCAGACGACCGTTGCTAAGAAGACGGGACGACACACCTGACTCTGCCAAATTGCTCACCTACTCTCTAGTGCTCAATAAACGTTTTCCTTCCTTCGTTCACTTTTGCCCTCTTCCCTCCACATTGCCGCGTGTAAGACCTGATGATAAAATAAATCAATAAAAGTAAACATCAAACATCTTATTTGGTTCGTTTCCGAAAACTCGAGAATGGAGAGCGCGCGCAAACTTTAAACCGATACTACGGAAGAAACACGGGACTGGTGCCGAACGCGGTGTTAAATTCGGTGCACCCCGTAGCAAAGACGGGAATCATACGCCACCCAGCTCTCTAAGCGCCGAAACTAACTTGTACGTCGACAAACTTAAGCTGAAAAAGATTCCCCCATCCAGGCTAGTCGCCCGTGGTGTCAGCGCATCAAAGTTGTTCAACCGCTGGAGAAAAACAAAGCATCCCAAAGAACTTTTACTAGGAAGGAGCGCAAAACATAGATTTGAAGATAAATCAAGTTTAATGGGGTCGAAGTGGCGACGGTCGAAAAATCCCTCACAAAGCGGCCGGAGAATTTCGATCGAGCCAGACAACTTCATGACAGAAAGACGGCGCTTTCATGACGGCGCTTTGTGGTGCCTCCCCTCTTGTCCGTGTTCGTCTTTGCCCTGTGTGAACGAAAGCATGAAATACCAACTCGCCCAGCAACTGATTTTAAGAAAATAAAGAACAATTTTTATTTCTTCTCTCCGTTACGGTTTCTTTTCCTCAGTACATGCACTGAAGTTTTATGCCCCAAAACTTTCCTTCTTCTGTGTTGTTTATTTTTGCAATGCGAAGTCATAGAGAAGCCGTTTAGCAGTTTACTCCCATTGTTCAGGATACAACCGTTTAAAACAGTGCCAAAGAAATATTGCCGATGCCACTGCAGCAAGTGCCGCTCAAGTCAGATGGAGTGACGACCTTCTTTGGACCTCTTCCTTCAGTTATTGCACACAAGCCTTTTGTCATGGCACAAAATAGCCCCCCCCCTCCCTTCTATTTCTATGGCTCTCCATGTTTGTCTTCGATTCCTCGCCAACCAACAATACAGTCACGCCGCACCACAGCCAACCCCGTTGCAGCAATCTCTTTTCCCGCATAAACCTCTTTCCCTGGCGCCAACCCGTTTTTTCGACCGAAACTCCACAAATCAATCATCCCCGCAGGCTTCGACTTCATCTCGGCCGCCACCCCCCCCCCCCCCCCGTTTTATGAGCCTTAGTCATGTTTTATTATAAGACGCAGTGATAGATAACGCAAGAGAACACATGGCCAATGGAGAGCTTTAGTGAAGTGTTGGCGGCTAACCGCTCGCCATGCGAATACCTTAGCAAGGCATGGAGGAGTCGGATAAATTTTGCTTGTATAGGACGAAGTGATGCGCACAGATGGGAATAGCTGATGTATACACTGGCAGAATATCAATCGTAGCTTTCCTGTCTTGTTATAGAAAAAGCCATGGAAACTAATAGGTGTGACGTTAAGAGCCCGGAAGCGGCCAGAGTGGGTGAGAGAACAAACGCGGGTTAATGACATCCTAGTCGAAATTAAGGGGAGATGCTACTCAAAGACATTTTTTAAAAATAAGTGTTATAGAGCAATGCAATTTTGTGTGCTTAGAGCTTTCTCTGTTCGTTTCAAAAACCCTAATTGGTTTTTCTGTAGCTTCACTAGAGTGTTTTGTGTTCTCTTAAAGTGGAAGACAAAGGGACTTTTGTGCACACTTTTTTACATATTAATTTTTCACAAGGAACATAGAAAAACAACTTATTCTTCTCCATAATAACTGCCGAACACTGAAAACTAGCCACAATTCTCTTTGCGAGCAGCCAGTATATTTTTAAAAAATTTGCTAATTTGCAGTGCTTCTATTTTCTATGCTTCTAATAAGTTACCTCCAGTTACCATAATGATATAAGTATATTGTAATTATAAATAGATACCGGTGTGCTGTACATATTAAAGAACAAGTGTGCCAAGTTTCGTTAAAATAACTTTGACAGAAGTGTGAAAAAATGTGCACAAACTTTGAAAATTGCCGAAGAATTGGAAAGGAGAAAACAGCAATTGGAAGTTTCAAAGACGTGCATTTACTGAAAATCAATTGGCTATGCATGAAACTTTCCCAAGATAAGAAATGGGCTGTCCTTTAAATGTCCACCATCACAAGAACTGGCCAGCACTGTACGTAAGACCCTCCTGGTCGTTGCGACTCGAGTCTTCAACAAGAGCCCTTTTTGCTATATTGCGACAGAGGGCTCGTGCCTCAGCAGTCTGGCAGGCAGACGTCTTTTTGATCCGCCTCTCACATCGAGAGTCTGTAAACATTAGCAGCTGGTGACAAGGGAGCCCAGCAAGCTCCTCTAACAACCATTCAAAGCTTGCATGCCCTTCACTGAACCATAGTGCTGCAAGTGCTGTCGCCATCTCGACAACTGTCCGTGATGCCTACCGAGCTGCTGCGTCATATGAACGCCCTGGCTGGAAATGTGGCTACTGCACACAACAGCGCACTCCTGCGGGAGCTCCTCTTGCAGCGCCTACCTCCGCAAGTGCGCATGATCCTGAGCGTGCCTTCGTCTTAGACCCTAGAATTCCTGGCTGAGCTGGCCGATAAGATCGATGCCAATAAGAAGGGAATTGGGTAGCGTTCAGGGACTGTGGCCTTGTTAAGCGCATGATAATCACCACACGGTCGTCAGTCACTGCTCTTTTTCGGCACCACGTGGAAGGGCGATGCCCAAGAACTGCAGGAGGAAGAGATGCATGAAGCCAAGGTCCAGCATGTGTCCAAATTTATGTTTGGCAATAGCAAGGTAATACAGTGCGAGGCGACGAGCGTGAACAAACATGGGAGACCCAGTCATCACAAGGTTGCGAGAGAGCATAATTGATCACTGGAGAAGATAAAATTTTTTTCTGTGGACTCTGGTATGCCCCTTATAAATGTTGCAAATTTTCTTCCCTTTGGTTTATGGGGGTTTAACGTCTCAAACCGACTCGGGCTATGAGGAACGCCGTAGTGAAGAGCTCCGGAAATTTCAACCACCTGGGGTTCTTTAACGTGAACTCACATCGCACAGTACACGGGCCTCTAGAATTTGGCCTCCATCAAAATTCGACTGCCGCGGCTAGGATCGAACCCGCGGCTTTCAGGTCAGTAGCCGAGCACTGTAACCACTTAGCCAACGCAGTGGCCCTTGGAGTATAATTAGTGCCTAAAGGGATATATTACTTGGAAAATCCACAAGACTGAGACAGAATTTCTAATAAAACAAAACAGCTTGCAGTAAAAGGTTTCAGATGATATTCTGAAGGACATGAATGTCTGGCTATCACTATATGTTTTCGAAATTGCTGGTTATAATTTTTGTTTGAAGCAATTCTCTTCTAGTAAATGTGCACGAGGCAAGAAAGTAGCAAATTTGTGTGTGCACTGACATGACACAGCACATGTAATTTTTCTTCCATCAAAATATGGCCTGGATTTGATCGAGTGGCCTTGGGCTCAGCAGCCAAACGCCACAGCCACCGAGGTAGGCGGCTTTGTTCACATCCATTACAGTACTCTCAGGATGAAATCTCTGTATGTGTTTGCGTGGTACTTAATTTTGCCCAGAGAGCTGCCTCTGCAGGAGACAACAGGGTCATCCTTTGAAAGAAAGTGCACATCTGGTGCTATTATGCTCTTTACTCAACTGCAACCATGTGCAGGCCAGAACTGCAGGAAGGCCTCGAAAGTGTGACAAAATCTGGCAGTCATCCCTGTTTCAGTGCAAGCATCAGCTTCAATAATGTGAAAGCTCTAGCTGTAAAGTGATTCTCTCTGCCAGTGTACAAGCAGCTGGTGTCAATAGCACACTGCTTGGTACTGACAATAGCCAGGTCACAACAGCAAGAGGGCCTCCAAAGAATTTGGTAAGCACACTGAACAGAATCTGCAATGCTACTCTCATGCCCTGTCTTCAGATGCTCCTGCCCAGGTCATTATAAATAGGTTCATTATTCAGCCATGAGTGCATCCATTCCTGTCACTGCTCCCAATGTCATCAAGAAATAGCTGGAAGATCGAGCACACACTTGGTTAATCCCACCACCCGAGGTTTTTGTGGACTACACCAATGACCCTTGCAGGTCAGAAAGGTGTAACTACCTGCTTTCATAACTCATCCGAATAGCATCGAAAAGTCACCCGTATCAAAGTAGAGGGAGAAGTGAATAGACAGTTCTTTTTTTGAACAACCTTCTAATGCCGCACTCTCATTTAATGTGTACAGGATGTGTGCCCACACACGGTCTCTAAAAAAACAGTTGCCACTCCTCTTCCCTCGAGTAAATACAAGCACATGGCCAGAAGACATAAAAGGTAACGAGAAAAATGTCTGCAAAGATCTTTGCGCAAGATTGGTTTGTAGCGGTTTAACGTCCCAAAGCAACTCAGGCTATGAGAGACGCCGTAGTGAAGGGCTCCGGAAATTTCGACCACCTGGGGTTCTTTAACGTGCACTGACATCGCACAGTACACGGGCCTGCAGAATTTCGCCTCCATCGAAATTCGACCGCCGCGGCCGGGATCGAACCCGCGTCTTTCGGGCCGGCAGCCGAGCGCCATAACCACTCAGCCACCGCGGCGGCTATCTTTGCGCAAGAGGCCTCAAAGCCGTCATTAACTAACCGGAACGGCAGCTGCCAGGCTCTTTGCAATGAAAAGTGGCAGAACAAGAAACTCGTGAACACCTGATGTACCTAGCAGCGAGTCATTGGCCGACATTCCACGGTCTTGGGATACTGAGGTACCAAACTTGAATGTACAACAGCTGATGGTATGCCACCAAGAGACACACATTCAGGCGTGATTTAGAGTATCCTGTGTACAGAATTTGATCAAGTATACATTTGTGAAACAGAAATAAACAGTGCCGAGGCTGATACACCACTGCTAAATACTTTTGAGTGAGTTGGCTCATAGGTGTAAATCGGGACCGTTACTGTATGAGTTAGTCTGAGTAGACTCTTCTATCAGACTTACCTTGCCACGTCTACAAAAACAGGTCCTCAAATGCGCTTGCTGAAAAATGTTGAAGCCAAAGGCCGTGATAGACTTGGTCAAGCAATGCATATTAAAGAAGGAAAGGAACCTGCAGTGCCAGACATATCTGGAATCGAGGATTACTCGAACCACCAGGCACACCGTAGTCTCGGCAACGCCGCCTTTTTGCATGCTTGTGCCCGACGTCTATGACACATGCTGAGCCACAAATTGCTACTCATTTTCATCATGCACCACTCCACATGAACAAGGCCCCCCTCGATACATTATTGGTGCGGGCGAGGTCTTCTATCGACCTCAACCCACAGTACGTGAACACGGCTCCTGAGTGGAAGCTGAAGCGTCTCCAGCTTCAAATTGGTTTATTTACACCCAGTGTTCCAATTCTTCTGTATTCATGCCTATCCGAAAACTGACGGCTGCCATCAAACTCCGGAATTCCTGAGCTAGTGAGTGCATTTAATTGCATTTTTGGCGTCCACGTATAACATTACTGCAACATTTGATTTGCGCCTACTCTTATATTTGACGCGTTCAACATTGCGAGACGCTGCCCGGTTTGCCAAAAGTGCATTACTTTAGATATTCCCAAGCTGAGTTTTGGGTTTCCGCTAGGCTACCTTCACACACCGCCATAGCCTTGTCGCCAGACGAGCGCACCTGATGTGGTCTATCAGCTGCGACTTCCGACTTATGCTGGCAGTTCTGCATTCCGGCGATGACGCTCACATGTCCGAACTAAAGGGCTGTGCTTCATTGCTGATGCCTCTTGCGATTACGAAATTCAGACTCGATTGGTTTGCTGTATGATGCACATCGGGCCTACGTTGCACACCGTGCCTGGGCTTCGGTTCCTTTGATGCGTATTGGCAAGACTCAAAGCGTGAATCTTCCCCTTGAAATCCTTGATTTGGTTGCGAAGATCGTCGCTGGTCTTAACTTCACAATGAGTAGAATGTGTGAGCCCTTGTTAGCTTCAATAACTATTTTGAATTCCTCAATAAAGTAGAAAATCAACTTCCAGTGCTTCTGTCCCGAGATCGAGCGTTCATGATGGTTTGGATTTGGATTCGTTCGACCATTGCCTCCTCTAGAAAGATGCCTGCGGTGTCGTTCGCTCACCCATTGCAGTCGCCGTGCCTTGAGTTGCGGACGGTTGTTAAGAGATGACGCTAGCTACTTCCCTATCTCTGCCAGTCAGGGTGGTGTGGTGCCGCGGCGGTAGCAGCCGGTGGCGGCATCGGCGGCACTGGTCGACAAGCGCGGCGGCCCGTCTGCTCAATTGTATTTGAGCTAAGTCGTTGTGTTCTCGCCACTTGCATATATTCGCGGCCTTTTAACTTTCATTTTTCTGCACTTAAGTTTCCGTTTGCTTATTAAACAATCAAAAACGCATGGAAGGCGCCGTCTGCCGCAGAGACGTGAGCTACAGCTACTGCACGCCACGACCGCGCGGTAATGTGCGCATGCGAGCATGTGTTGCAAGCGGCCGCCACAAGGATCGCTAGCAACAACCTTAAGTGGAAAGGAGGAAAAAGAGAAAGGTAAGGGCAGCAGGTTTTTGGCGCATACAGCAGGCATCTTTCTAAAGGAGGCGATGGTTCGACTCAATGCCTCCTGAAGAACATGCCTGAAGCGTCAGGGGTTTTTCTGGCCGCCGTAGAGCGCGCGTCCGCCATATGGCGGCGCTCTCAGATGACCCTCTAGCAGACGGCACGCAGGCAGCACAAAATTTTCTTGTGACTGCCGTTGCAGCAAAAAGTATGCCTTCTGGTGCGCTGTTCCTTATATTATTTGTGTGGTGTGTTTAGTGTTACCGTTTCAGAAGTGACACGTCAATGACTGTAGTTGCTGGAGGGAGTAGCAAGTTAAACTGCACTGCTGTTGCGTTCCGTTTTGACTGTCCAGTCAGCGAAACAAGAACCCTGGCGTTTCATTCCCTGAAATTCCTGCCAACTTAAAACTCCGGGAAAGACGGCTCAAGGTAATTAGAAGAAAAAACTGGCAGCCAAACCCATCAAATAATCCTGCAGTCTGTAGCTTGCATTTACAGCCAAGGAAATGCTACTGTAGACAGTTGGCCCACCAAGACAGGGGTGGACTCTTTCACCTGACGTCAGCGCTCCGCAGAGTGTTGCATGGCCTCAAGAAGTTCGTCAATATCATGATGCTCAAAAACCGAACGCATCTTCAAAGGCCACTGGACACATGCTTGCTCCACAACTAATAATATAAAATCGCGGGTTTGCCTGCCCCGACCTGTGAGAACATGATAGCGGCCACAGCAAGGGAAGCACTACTCAATAATATCTGCAAAAAGTTAATCAAACCGTTGCTAACAAACCATGCACTTGACATAACAGACAAGAGCGCAGTTGCGAAGATGTAAAACAAACCTCTTTCCTGAAGATTCTTAAAACTGCAGTAACAAACGATTTCCACCGCCTTCATCGCACCAACGCATGCCATTTTTCCTTGTAAGCACGTACGTGTCTGTGCCTTCAAGTGCAGTTTTTTTTAATATTCACAAGTCGCTCGCTATGTCTGATACTCCCCGTGTTCCAGTTGTCATTTCATTAACGCACATCCTTGTCATTTGGAGAAATCTGCGGTTAGTTAGGCCTGCTGTAATACTCCCAACATCAATGTGCGTGTGTGTGTGTGTATCACCATCACACAGGAACCTAGTGAGCTGTGTTTTTTATGGAAAGAATATAGAAGAGGGGCATGAGTTTATTTGAAATTTGTCAACGTTATTCAAGGAGGTACCATGCAGCGAAAGCTAGACGGAAAAATGACCAGAAATAGCGCAGGCTGGGCCTTCCAAGGTCTGCTTCACCTGATCGAAAACCCTCTCGCAATGCTGCGCAGCAAGATTGTAACATACGAGCGCTTTGCAGTGTTCTAAGAACATTAGATATGATGGATGTGCCCCCTGCGCGCCAACGGCTAACCGGGCAGGTTAATTACCGCGACTTCTCCGGCTACCATCCATTGAGCGCCATGCAGTCCTCCTTTACCACGGGTCACCTGGCTACAGTTGAGAGGTCAGGTAATTCCAGACTTCCACCGGTCCTTATTCTATGACATGGATTATTTTCCCTTTTTGCTTGTCCGAAGTAGTAATTGATTTCTTGCCATTGGCAGCAGTACAATATACAAGCACGCATCATGCAGTTGTAAATACTTATTTTGCTCCATTTCTAGCCACATCCAGCACTTGCTGCAATATGGATGTTACGAACACGTTCCTTTTGTTGTAAACCGTCTAAAAGTTACTGATTATGCAGCAGACAAAAGGTCCTAACGGCATGATAGAACGGCATGCGTAGCACGCTTCCAGATTTCGAAATCGAAACTGATGGCCCTCTTTCAGTATTATATGGAAGTCAGCTCAAACTTATTAAGCATTTGCTGCACTCTGAGATATTCAAAAACATGTTTTTTGTCATTAACAAAATAAAAGTTGTTGATTAAATCCCGAAAATTAGGATGAAACCGCATGATCCGGTGCCGCACATCAGTCTCCCAGCCATTGAGACCGATATTGAGGGTCATCTTTTAGCGCTGCCTAGCGGTGGGTCTGTGCAATTTCGTGGCGATCTCAGGGCCCATCGAAGTCGAGAAAACGCTACAGGCATGTTCTTCAGGAGGCATTGGTTCAATTTTTAGCATTTGTGTTTTGATACGAGGCGACGAGGCTGAGCGAGCCATTTAAAAAAGTAGTTTCAATAATTTTTACATCTAATTTGATAGATTAGGCGCTACTTTTTATGCTTAGTTTGGAAAAATTAGGTTTTCCAAAACATTTCACAAAACTTTTTTGCCGCCACAATTTTTTGGTTTGATGGCTGCATCCATGGGTCGGAGGTTTCGTTTCCTCCCAGGTTAAAGAATGGTTTCCTTTAAAGTTTGTGTGGAAACATCTGTGCTGTATGTTCACAGTTTTTGCGCAATGCTTTTTTTTTAGTGGTGGTGTTTTTCTCACGCTTGCATTTTGAAGACTGCTGTTCCGATGACAGGTTTGCTTTACCTTTCAGTAACCGCAAATACTTTCGTTCAGTGGGGGGTAGGGTTTCGCGAGATGTACCCGTCGTCTGCTATTCCAGTGTTGCGCCATACTACAGTGCTGCCAGACTACAAAATTTCCAGTGTTGCCAGACTATAAGGTCCAACCCAGTGTAAACAGACTGCCCCATCCCCTCTCTCTTACGCTCTTGCCTCGCTCTCGTGCCATCGCGCCGGAACTGCCAAGCTCATTAGAGCAGCGCAGCTTGGAGCGGCCGCTGCCTGTTCGCCAAGCCAGAGAGACGTCCGTGGCGGTTGTCTACTTGGCTTCTTCTGAGGAAAGGAAATCGCGCAACTCAGTTGTCATGTTAGAAAATGATGTCTCGCACAGGCGGGTACCGTGCTATACTTGAAAGACTTGATATGCACGCATTCACGCAACTCATGTGGCACGTGATGTCTCGCGCAGACGGGTACACTTCGCGTAAACTGCCGGTGCAAGGCCCTAGCGAGCGTGTTACGGTGTGTTAATTGCGTGGTATACTTCGCGTACTATACAGAGCAGAATGCTGCGTCTAAAAATTAACAAGCACAAAACCAAAGTAATGTTCAACCGACTAGCAATTCACAATTGGCAGTGAGTGCCTGGAAGTGGTAAACAAATATGTCTACTTAGGGCAGGTAGTGACAGCTGATCCGGATCATGAGAGGGAGATAACTAGAAGGATAAGAATTGGGTGGAGCGCATATGGCAGGTTCTCTCCGATCATGAATGGCAGCTTACCAATTTCCCTCAAGAGAAAAGTGACACAAGATATAGCGGGTGTACTACACCAGCTATATCTTGCCGGTACTCATCTACGGGGCAGAAACGTGAAGGCAAACGAAAAGAGTTCAGCTTAAGTTAAGGACAACGCAGCGAGCCATGGAAAGAAAAATGATAGGTGTAACGTTAAGAGATCGGAAGTGGGCAGAGTGAGTGAGGGAACAACCGCGGTTTAATGACATCCTAGTCGAAATCAAGAGGAAGAAATGGGCTTGGGCAGGGCATGTAATGCGAAGGCAAGATAACCGCTGGTCCTTAAGGGTAACGGAGTGGATTCCAAGAGGAAGTAAGCGTAGCTGGGGGCGGCAGAAGGTTAGGTGGGTGGATGAGATTAAGAAGTTTGCAGGCAAAGGGTGGATGACGCTGGCAAAAGCAAGGGTTAATTGGAGAAATGGGAGAGGCCTTTGCCCTGCAGTGGGTGTAATAAGGCTGATGATGATGATACTTGAATTAAACACGTTAAAATGCCTGGCGCAGGCGGGTACACTGGTGTAATCTGCCAGTGCATGGCCCTATAGCGAGCGTGTTATAGTGTGTTAATCGAGTGCTATACTTGAAATAAACATGTTAAAATGATGTCTCGCACAGGCGGGTACACCTGGTGCAATCTGCCGGTGCATGGCCCTATAGCGAGCGTGTTACGGCGTGTTAATCGCGTGCTATACTCGAAATAAACACAATAAAATGTCTCGCGCAGGCGGGCACACCTGGCGTAATCTGCCGGTGCATGGCCCTAGCGAGCGTGTTACTGGAGAATTAGAATTAAAGAGAACTATAATTAGAATTACAATTTTCCAACCGAAAACGTGCGTTTGCAGGCAGAAATCTCGTATTCTTCTTCGGAAAGGAAGGGGGGATGTCCCTATATTTGTATGAAAAGGAATCTGTTGAAAGGACACAATAGAGAAGGGGGTGTGAACGGGAACAATGAGTCGAGACAGGTGCTGGTCAAGGAAATGTATGTAACCTTTTGACAACTTGATCCATTAAACTGTATCTCGAAAGCTGCATGGTGATGGCCGTGGGGGATGCAGGTTCATCACGGGGCAGCCGCTCCGTTTTCGAAAAAGCATACAGTAGCATTTCACTCGTCTCCCCTCGTGCTAGCACCTAGCTTCAGTCAGCAGAGCAGAAAGTGAAAACGCGGGCTGTGAATGAGGGTTTTTGGTTGGAAGAAACCTCTGTCTTCGTCTCAAAGCGTGAGAGTAATTGACGCTACCATATTTAAGTGAGCCGGTGGTGCGAGTTGTCCAGAGCGACATGGCTACCGCTTCTGTTAGGGTGGACTCGGACATCATCACTTTTGCTTGTATGCTCAACGATGAGAAGGCCGTGGACGTGTTTTGCCGGGAATACGGGCTGCTCCCACCAGCACCAACCGCCCCGCCATCGGACCCGCAGCACCGCGGAAGACTCCTGAACACCGAGCACTTCTGGGGGTCTGCGGAGACCTGGGCTTCAACCCCGGTAAGCCAACCTGCACGGGCTCTGTCGTGACACGGATGCGAAAGTGTCCGAAGGGTCTTCGGCCCACCTTCCGCTGCGGCACCTGCCGGAAAGAGCTCTCCCAACAAAACGAAGAAGCTGTCCTTCACGGCCGTCAGGCCACGGCCAGCTTCTTCGCTTTCAGGGATGCCGTCCACCGGGCCCAAGTGAAGATGTCGCGATGTGAAATCATTTGGCTTATGCACGCAACAGCCAAAGGAATGAACGCCAGGCTAGCTTCTGAGTGGAGCCAGGGGCGGTTTAAGATCGAAAGAGAGGCCCGCACGGATTGGACAAACTTCATTCGTGAAGTTGTGGCCAGGGACCTGCTACAGAGGCCACGCATGGGCGGCCCCGGGGAGGAAGTCCAGGTCGACGAATCCCTGTTCCGCGGTCGCTGAAAGGTGAACCATGGTCGTCTGATGGCTGCGGACGGCGTTCCAGGCCGTTTCAAAGGAAACTACGGCGGTGTGGAGGATCGCCGACCTTGGGTTGTCTGCCTGCATTGGGTTGCTATGGGAAAAACCAGACTTTTTCAATTCGAGAAGCGGCCCTCTCAAGGCAATAATCACCAACAACGCGCTGCCTCGGAGGAAAATAGTCACTGACGAATGGCGGGGCGACAACAACCACCTGGAAGCTCTGCAGGACGCGGCCTGCGACATGGACCTCGAGCATGACACAGTGTGCCACGAAGTCAGCTTCGTCGACCCGACCACCGGTGCGCACACGCAGAACATCGAGCAAGCGTGGCAGAAAGCTAAGCGCGTGCTGGTGCGCACCGGTGGAACCAGCCGCGCACTCTTTCAGTCACACCTGAACTGGGTCTGGTGGGCAAGCGTAAACGGCCGGACAAAGTGCCAGGACCCATTCCTTCAACTGGCCGAGGCCTTTGCCCTCTAGTACCCCCAAGCGTAACCACAAGGAATGTCACAAACTGCCCTTATCAGGGCCACCCAATTGGTGACTTGGCAGAAATCGCATTTGCGTCCCAGTGGACCGGTGATCCCTCTCTTCTCACTGATCAATATGTCATTAAAGTTATGAAGTGCTCGGAATTAGGCGATCTGAGCTGTATTATTTTACTTTTGCCTCGTTAACGTGGACAGTTTGATTCCCGAGCAACAGCGCAGATAAAGCGAGTCGTTCACAATAACGATTCGTGAAAAACTGGCCACAAAAGTAAAGGTAATTTTTCATATCTGATTGTACTATGTTACTGTTACACTATGTTACATGTTACGCTTATATGTTACATGTTATGCTGTGTTGCTGTGCCAGGTGCACCAGGGGGGACGGGCTTCGTCAGGCTTAATATGCCTTTTGCCCTGCCCCTCAAGTATGTACACATGCTTGGAATAAAGAACTTACTAGTGGGAATTGAGAGATTGAAATTAAGAAGAATCTTCGGACCTCTAATATTATTATCCTAGTTGCCACTCGCTTTTAAAGAATGCTTTGCAGTTTGAATGTCCAAATGGCCTATCAGATGTTCGCAAAACCTGTTAGGGGCGTGACCACGTAGAATTCCTACTACTCCAGTGTTCACATTCCACGAACCGCTAGTACTTTCTACACTCAGTTGACAGCTTCTTAATGTGGATTTTAACACAGCACGAGCTCCAGAGAGCTTTCTTAACCAAGAGAAAAAAAAATAATCTAGCCACTGTGCAGTGACTGGGCAATAAAAGGATGCACGCACATGACGTAACTGTATTGCCAACGCTGCTTCTGTCAACATCCAAATGTCGCACTTTTTTCAAGTGCCCACCATGCTTCACATTCTGCGATTTCCTTGCTTCAGTCAGTCAGTTTTTATTTGCAAGAAAATCACATCATCCTGCAGGTGGTAGAGACTAAAGGCATGGTTGCCTGACGATGTCTCTGCCCCCGTAACGAAAGGAGCAACCTACAGCAGTACAGCAGAGCTAGTACAAAAAAGAGAAGCTGCGTTGCAGATAGTACATGCATACATACAACATATGGCTGTACTCAAGCACTATAGAGTTTTTTTTAAAATCACATTGAAGATTCACTCAAATATCACAAAAACACGTAAAGTCAACAGTTGAAAACAAAATTCACATTTATCATTGTTACTCAACAATCTCAATGGAAAACGAAATTGCCTGCTGTTCACGTTAGAACCTTTTTTCTGGGTAGGCAGAAATCTAAAATAGAAGCAGAGTTATTTAACATGTCTAATATTTGGTATTCCAGATCTTGTTTTCCATAATTTGTTCTGACTTTTTTATTTCTGCGTTTTGGGTTACAAATATCATATTGAGCAAAACAGGAGAGTAAACACTGTGAAGTTTCTTTTTATATACTTGCTGTCCCAGTATCCATAGACTTTACTTGCTGGTAAAACATCAAATCTGAGAAAAAGTGGTTGCGCTGACAACAATCTAATACAGCCGGTGTGGTTCACAAAAATTCGGAGGACACGTTTTTGCAGTAGTTGTAGCCTATCACAGTTCCCTTTTGTTGTTGTTCCCCAGACCAGAATGCCATACAAAAGTTTAGAATAGAACAGGGAGTAATATAATGATTGCTTTAGCCACAGAGGTAGAAGAGAAGCTATTTTTCTAATGCATCCAACAGACTCCGTGAGTTCGAACAGCAGATAATTAACATGAGGGGTCCAAGACAACTCTTCACTAAACCATACCCCAAGGAAGTTTTGCACACTTACTTGTTCTACGATATGTCCTCTGTACTGTAAGTTATTTTTTTATTCTCATTGATTGGCTTAAATATCATGTACTTCATTTATACTGCATTAAACTGAAGTTTGTTCTCACCAGTAATTCAGTTAAACACTGCCTAATTGAGTCAAAGTGTCAATTTTGCGTGAATGTGTGCATAACACGTTCATTTGAAAAAATAGCACGCGACTAACATGCCGTCACATGCTCGCTGCCGCCATGCACCGGCAGATTACGCCAGGTGTACCTGCCTGCGCAAGACATCACACAACTGAGTTGCGTGAATGCGCAGATATCGAGTTTATTTCAAGCCCAGCATGGCACTGCCATGCCGCAACACGCTCGCTATAGGGCCATGCACCTGGAGATTAGGCCAGGTGTACCCACCTACGCGAGACATCATTTTAATGTGTTGATTTCAAGTATAGCACGCGATTAACATGGCGTAATACGCTCGCTAGGGCCATGCACCGGCAGATTATGCCAGGGGTACCCGCCTGCACGAGACATCACACACCAACTGAGTTGCGTGAATGCGCGCATATCGAGTCTATTTCAAGTGAGCATGGTCCCGCACGAGACATCATTTTCTAACATGACAACCAAGTTGCACGATTTCCTTTCCTCAGAAGAAACTAATTAGACAACCGCCACGGACGTGCTTTCTCGCTTGGCGAACAGGCGACGGCCGCTCCACACTGCGCTGCTCTAACGCGCTTGGCGGTTCCAGCGCGATTGAACGAGAGCGAGGCAAGAATGTAAGACAGAGGGGGTATGGGGCAGTCTGGCCACACTGGGTTGGACCTTATAGTCAGGATAGCTGGCAACAATGGAAGTTTTGTAATCTGGCAACACTGGAATAGCAGATGACGACAGGTACATCTCACGAAACCTTACCCAGCAGGGAATGCATCTTGCAGATTATTGTGTACTTCTAAAGGCATTCAAATTTTGCTGACGTGGCCAGCTGCTGCCGCTAGCCGAACGTTTATTTTTCAGGTGTGTTCTGTTTGGCTGCACTAGTTTTACTAAGTTTTGCACAACCGGGTCAAGCAGTTCAAATGCGGCTTACCACTAGCCCTTTCACCTCCGAGCATTTCAAATGATTCGAAATTCTAATTTGACCATGTTTTTTTTCTATGCCTTTAGTTCCGGCCAGACAGTACAATAACTGATGCTGGTGTTCTTTCCAGGCATAATATAAACCATTCTTAGTTACATCCACACGGAACAATGACTGTTACTAAATTAAGTCCCCCATGACAACAAAAACCTGCAAGGCAAAAACCACTCAGCAGGAGATATTGGTGCAGTTTATGATGTCGTTCATTGGGACAGAACTCTACAGGTATTATATTGTTCCGTAGACCCCAGGTGCATGTCATGCGAACACCGTCACACAGCTATTGCCATAAGAGGGGATGAGAAGATCAGAGGAAATTCTTAAATTTTTGACTTGGAGATGAAATTCGGCACACTGGCTTGAAATAGCATCAGACAGCTACAAAGTTTCACAATATCTTCAGTAGTTTTTATTTTATCATTATACGTTGCTCACATGTTGCTTGCTCGTGGAAAGCCTAGCGTGACAGCAAAATGGGTTATGGGCATTCTGAAAGAAAAAAGTATAACTGCTCTCGGAATTATGTCCGGAAAGAACAGTAACTATCACTTGTGTGAAAACAAACCAAGCCAAACCTAACCGCTTAAGGTGCAATAAGTATGAAAACAAAACTATGCAGCAATGTACATAGTACATCTTGCAATGCTACGTTCTCGTGCTGGCCTGATCAAGACCTGAAAGGACATTCAGCACTGAGGATCAGTCCTAAGCGGAAAGGAGGTCCTGGTGTGGCCATAACTGAAGTGCCAGTAAATGCTGCCTTTGGACAGAACTTTAGGAGGCTGTTCCATCTATACGAAATGCAAGCCACCCCTCTTTTTTTGTAAGTGGTGGCCTACATCAATGAAAAAGAGTTATGTGAAGGTTTTTCCTTTTCTGCCTCAGAAGCAAACCAATTCTCTGCTTCAGCAAAACAGAAAACTGGACGAGATGGCGGTTGCTGAAGATAAGTAGGCCCAAACTCAATGACACGGGAAGGCAAGACAGGACATGCTTCAGTCTTGCAACTGGTTTATTAGGAAAGTGAATGAAAACTTAAGACAACAAGAAACACACTGCTCCTGTATAAGTACAAGCTCACAAAACCATGAGTGTTAAAATCTCAAGATAGTCTCTTTCTACGAGAGCGTGAGAGACAGCTTGGTTACACATTTCGTAGCTGAGCAGACACTCCATTGTGTCCCTTAGTGGTGCTATAAATGGCAAAACAAGATAACCATTTTGAAAAAGATGGGCCAGCAACCTTTGCATGTGCAAAGATTATTTTTGTGCTCTCTGATACGTTTGGCCTATGTATGAATGTCTACACTTGAGAGGAATCTTATAGGCAATACAGGACCAAGTGCAAGCTTTAGTGAGTCCAAGCTCACTAAAAATGACGTTCTGTTGTGCTGTCGTGGTGAAACGTGAAGCGCGCAACACGGGGCTAACCAAATGCAGACCACTCGGGCTTGCATTTGCTGAAATCCTCCCGCATCTAGCTTCACCGCAGCTCAATCATTCTCCTTCTGATGCGGGGGAATTCCGTACTACACCAGTGTTTGCCATTGAGTTCTGGTTCTGTTATACTGCTGGCTAAGATTAAAGAGGTGGGTGCCGATGTTTCTCTTGAACTACTAATGCAAGAGGATGCCATGGCCGTGCATAGGTTGCCCGCACAAAGGGACAGAACTCCAGTTATTCTTGTCCGCTTTTCTCGTCAGGAGCTTAGGGACAAATAGGTTGCAAAAAAGAGTGCCCTGCACGATGCAGATAGTTCTGTCGTCAAAGAGAACATGCCTAAGTATTCACGAGACCTGCTTAGGATAGTGAAAGAACGGGCGAAACGATTTGGCTTCAAATTCGCATGCAATGTAAGTAGAATAATACAGTTCAGAAAGAAGAGAGGGGTCTCTGCATTTGCCATTCAGTCAGAGTGTGACCTTGCTCTGTTAGCCCAGTATCCCCCCTCCCCAATGTAAAGGACTGTCATTAATTACTGCTTCCACATCAAGTAAATGGTTGCCTTGGCTTAAATTATTTCTCTGCCTACATCATCATTATCATCATCAGTCTGACTACACCCACTGAAAGCCAAAGGCCTCTCCCATGTCTCCCCAATTAACCCTGTCCTTTGCCAGCTCCGTCCACCCTATGCCTGCAAACTTCCTAATCTCATCCGCTCCCCAACCTGCCGCCCCTGCTACGCTTGCCTTCTCTTGGAATCCATTCGGTTACCCTTAAGGACCAGCGGTTATTTTGCCTTCGCATTACATGCCCTGCCCAAGCCCATTTCTTCCTCTTAATTTTGACCAGGATACCATTTACCTGCATTTGTTCCATCACCCACTCCGCCCGCTTCCGGTCTCTTAACGTCAACCTATCATTTTTCTTTCCGTGGCTCGCTGCATTGTCTTTAACTTCAGCTGAACCCTTTTCGTTAGCCTCCACGTTTCTGGCCCTGGCCCATAGGTGAGTACCGGTAAGATACAGCTAATGTACACTTTCCTCTATATCATACATATTAATGTACGATCCTTACGTAACAAATCTGATGGCTTTTCACATTTTGTCTACAGTAGGCAGCACAATTTTGATGTAATTCTGTTAACTGAAACGTGGGCTGTGTGTGATGCAGATTTTGTGAAATTGCCCAGATATGATTCTTGTTTCCTTAATCGCCCTAATTGTGGAGGAGGCGTTGCCATTTGGGTAAAAACAGCCTAAATAGACATGTCTTATCTGACCTCTCTATAACGACTCGACTGTGATATGCTTGCGCTTCAGACTGCGGACAGAATTGTTTCTGTTGTTTACAGGCCGCCATCAGGTGATCCAGTTACGTTCTTAACACACCTCTATATATTCCTTTATTTTACCTCGGAAGCTCAATACTCCATTATTATTGGTGGTGACCTCAATATCAACATACCTTCTAGTATAATTGGACAGTTGAATTATACAATTACCTCCAATGGTTTTAAAAACCTTATGCCACGCCCATAAGGATAACACCTACGTCATCCAGTACCACCGACGTTTTTATAGCACACATTGCTTCGCCCGTTATTTCTGCTGGTACTATTGCTTGTGATCTGAGTGACCATGGTGCCATTTTTGTATCCGTACTACATGTCTGTCCACCAAGTTGCGCACAACTGAACAGTTTTGCTTATCAATGTATAACTGATGTGATACTTGCTCAATCTCATGAGTATCTGTTGCAGACTGGAACTGTGTTGCTGCCTGTTTTTCTGTTGATGAGTCTTATTAGCTGTTTTTAAGTACTTTGAAAGAAATTTACAATAAGTCTTTTCCCTTGAAGAAAAAAAAATCAGACACTCAGCTCCGTAAGCCTTGGGTGACTCTTGTACACATCAAAATGATGAAACAGCAGTCCAGGTTTTTCAAACGTTTCATGTCTAGTCGTAACTGAGCACCTAGCCGCTTTTAAAAAATACCGCAACAAGCTAACTTGCGAGATGCGCAGTTCTAAATCTGCCGACCACTCACATTACGTCACTAGTAAAAAGGGTTCGAAAGCATTTTGAAAGCTTCTAAATCAATCATTTCGAAATGAGAATAAAAATATGCACCTGGGCCAGCTTGTGATCAATGGCTTGCCCTATTTCTTTCCTTTTTTAGCAGATAAATTTAATTAGTTCTTTACAAGATTTGGACAGAGTAGTTGCCTGTTGAAGCTCTTCGTTTTCTTCTAAATGTAGGTTTAGAGACTTTCTTTCCATGTAACGACAAGTGTGGAGGTCTTCAGCACTGTAATGAACCTAAAATCGACTTCCATCGATTTTGATGGCTTCTAAATAAAACCAGTTAAGTTAGCTGCGGATCTGTTACCACCATGCTTAAGCTATATCTTTAACTCGCCGCTCACATCAGGTATATTTCCTGCATGAATAAATACGCAAGAGTAACTGGATGGGATAGAAATAAGTTGACAAACTATAGGCCAATTTCTATCCTTCTGTTTTCGAAGGCTCTTGAAAAAGTAATGCTCAAAAGAATCGATGGGTTCTTCTTGAAACATGCTTAATAAATGATAGTCAGTTTGAATTTCGAAAGGGCATGTCCACGGAACCTGCTTTACTCTTGCAAAAAGAAAATATTTTGAATATTGAAGCTAAAAGCTTGACTCTTGATATTTTCGTTGATTTTACAAGAGCTTTCGACCTTCTTAAATACTATTCTGCAAACTTGAAAGCTATGGTGTCCATGGTCTCTCCCTTCAACTTCTTCCTGCATACTTAAACAGGTGCCAACAAGATATTTCAGTCGATATCCACAAGTCTCGTTCCGTTTTGATTCAGTACGGTGTCCCACAAGGTAGTCTTTTCGGTCCATTTCTATTTAACGTCTATACAAATGAAATCGCATCTATAGCCCATAATATAAGCCGTATTCAGTACGCCAATGACAAGTTTTTTCCATGGCTCCTCCACAAGGAAATATCAAAAGCGTTTCTAAATAAACTTGATGACATACTGGAATATGCCAGCAGAAACAAGTTTTGTTTAATTGGCAGAGGTGACTTCAGTATTAACATTTTATCAGATAATAATCGTGCAATAAACTTAAGAAATATAATTCAAGCTTCTGGCTTCACAAACCGTTCACCTCGCCAACCCATATTACAATTTCAAGCTGCTCTGCCCTTGACCTTCTAATTACCACGAACACATGCATTGTTACCAGTGCTGGCCCTATTTCAAGTGACATCAGTGACCACTGTCCTGTTTTTATGACCTGTCAAAAACACAAACTTTAGCCAAAAACTCGCAGAATCATTCAGTTTCCAGCATATCTTGAGCAACTCGCTCAAGTCGTTTAAAAATAGTATCAGTAGGTATGACTGGAGCCCTGTGTTTAAGGAAACTAATGTTGACGAAGCATACTCCTAATCCATAGAAATATTTACGGGAGCGTATACAGGACATTTCCCATTTAGAACACTAAACCATTCCAAGAAGGCGAAGAAACCATGGGTTACACATGGGCACCTGAAACAAATCAAACAGAAAAACCGTCTGTACTTTCAGTTTCTTCGAACACAGACGGAGGGAAACCTTAAAGAATTTAAAACCTTTAGAAATAAGCTAAATACTACGCTTAGACGGGCAAAGGAAGCTCATTACGAGCATCTTTTTTTCTGACAAATGCAAAAAATGGCCACATATTATTTGGAAAACAATAAATAATGTACTCGGCAGAGGTAAAAGTGATTCGTCTCCAGAAACTTTAATGGTTAATGGTGCCGACCTAATTCGTCAAGCTCTTGCTAATCATTTTAATAATCACTTTACCAATGTCTAAAATCATAACTACAGCTTAACAACATTGCCTGAAATAAGCATCAGTACCCATGAAACCATCTTCCTTTGGCCGACGGCCAAAACTGAAGTACGCAGATCATTTCTATGCATAAAAAACAGCAATGCCCTTGATTATGACAACATACAAAAAAAGCCGATAACGTATGCGATTGAATTTTTGAGTTTAGTACTGTCTTGTATATTTAACCTAGTAATAGAATTGGCTACCTTTCCTGGGGGCATGATGCGAGCAAGAGTCGCTGAAATCTTAAAGGTGGAAACAGAAATGAAGCAAATTATCGACCGATTTCTATATTACCTGTTTGCTCCAAAGGACTAGAAAAGATCATTTACTTATGCCTAATAAATTGCGTATCTATGTGGTGCATCTTATGTGGGTCAAAGCGGACGCTGCATAAACGACCATTTACGAGTGCACGCCAATAGCATCCGCATGGGATACGGCAGCACGCTCGTAAAACACGTCCCTGCCTGTCATTGCACACCCATCCTTGGATGAAGCCAGAGTTTGAGGCGGTATAATCATCAGCACAAGCGCAAGCTGTATAAAGCATTCATCATAGATAAGAAAAGCGTGTCATACATTAGCACACCATCAATAGCTTGACAAGAAAAGAGATTGAATATCTTGAATAACCGTGACGACATGACGCGATAAAAGGAAATCTTCCTCGCCTTCCTTTGGGTTTTGTTTTCCTTTTCGGTATTTATTGCGAGCAATGTGATAAACCTGTAGTTGTAAGTCAGCGCTGTGTTTGTGCATGTCTTCTTTTTTCGTACCATGAAAGCACGCTGTTTTTCGGTGAGATGTTTCAGCAGAGGCCGGAAATGCTTTTAATGTAAATGAGTCAGAAGTGTTTTTTCCAACTATGTAAGAGATCTCACAGGCTTCACAGAATTATAAACAAAATAAATAAATATCCTTCCAACACATATATGCAACTCTGAATGGAATGCTTTGAATGATGTATCAGTTATGCTTTTCAAAGTGAGGGCCACCTGAAAGCTATCCTAATTAGCACGTTTGCCTTAAGAAACATGTGCATACTTATATGGTCACTCGGACTACACAAGACCCCACGCTTGATTCAAGATAGCTGGTAGTTTGTAAAAAAGAGTACAAAATTGTAGTTGATATTTCAGGCCGGAAGTCCAGCGAGCGAGAGAATTAAAAATGATGTTAGAGGGATTTTTACTTGCCGGAACTGCTTTGTCTAACCGGCACAAAAAAAATTCACAGGGATGTCTAATTCCACTCTGTGTTGGTAGTGCGATAGCATTACCAGCTGTTGATGTCTTTACCGAAAGTGACGTCATTACCGGTCTGGTGGTGACGTTCGTTCTCTACAGCAGGTGGAATTGCTACCGTCTTGTGACGTTACTTAATTCCAGGCAACAGGAATGCTCCGATCTGGCGGCGTCACTTCCCTTCAGCCAATCACCGTAACACTGTCTTCCCGATGAAGCACCTAATGCTATAGCATACAGACGAGGCGTCAGCCGTCGCAGCTCTATGACGGCAGCCTCCACAGAACACCACTGCGCAGACGCACTTGAGGTGATGCGTACCTGTTGCTGTACTTAACCCACCGAAAGTTGTTCCTTCCACCACCGCTGTTCTGGTCTGTCGTGAATGGCTGGACCTTCACGAACCATCGCTGGAAAAGCGCGTGGCGGATAGAGCTCCTCCACGACGTCTCCTCCTCCTTTCTCGTGAAGCAGAAGGGGTACCTGTCCCGCAGGTGATAATACAAGGCACTTAAGCAATCCAAGATATACTCACAAATGGGCGGTGCATTTGTTTTACTGTGCAGGCCTACTTTTTGTTAATAACGCCTGCAAGACTAACCCATTGAGTGCTGCAGAATGGTTCCCTAATCAATATTCAATTTTCTGGCATGCTGCTTTTTCCGCCCATACAGGCGAAGTGATATGCTCTGCAAAACAGTGGTTGTGGGGGTGGCTGCAATTACAACCCCGCTTTTCTCTCCAGGAAATGATCCAATGCTCTCTAGAAAGGTTCCTTAAGTTGCACATTGCACAGCTGCACGTGGAATTTCTTGCTGTCACTGACCTCAGCATCCCCACTGCTCAGGAGATGGCAAAGTTTTTATATTCAATTCTTCATTTACCAGAATACTGGACGGTCTCCAGGGCTAAAAGTTGCTGCCTACAACTTGACTGGGGCCCTGGAGCCGTTTACAAAACGACAGCAGCCATTGATGACAGAGTACGGTAACATCAATTACAACACTGTGTAGTAGAAGGTATCAGAAAATACAGACCTGCTGCAAGATTCATCACGACAATCAATTCTTACAACTGAGAAAAGTGTGCTCATAGTTCTTTTGGGATTTGAAGGCTACCTGTCTGTGTTTATTTAATAAGGCTGGCAGAGTGTGTTTTAAAGAGGCTGTGAAGGAGGCTCTAATAAAGTTGTGGCATGCCTGGGATATTGAAGCACGACGCTTCACGAATAGTGTCCAGCAAGAATTTTTTAAATGCGCTTTGTAGAAGCTGAGTTATCTGTAGTTAAAATTTGAATTTCAGCGTCTTCGCGCCTTTCCCTCTCCTCTCGTCACTTTTTGCATGCTGGAAGGTAGGCGCTTCTTCGCCGACCCCCCCCCCCCCCCCCCCCCCCCCCCGGGAGCGGAGCTTCCCCACTCGCCGGAGCTAAACGGCTTATTGGCCGTGGCCATGGTAACTGCCTGACATCTGAAAGAATCTAACCAATGGCCACCTCTCACCTTGTCTACGCAGATGCGGGGGACGGAAGAGGGTGCGAGCACGAAAAAGTCGCCGGGAAGGGCTCTCCAACTTTGATGCGTGATTGTGGGTCGTCTGCTACGTGTAGAAGAGTATTATTTGGCTCTGGTTTTCATGGCAACACAGTGCAGTGATTAAGTGAGTTAATGTGCTCTACTCAGAAGGCGTTTCAGAGAACCTTTAATGATAGCAAGTTGTACTGAGTGCGAAAGTATGGGACTAACGAGGGTTTGGAAATTCAAGTTATAAAGGAGTAACTTTAGGTTGCCGCAATGCCATCGAACGAAGGAAACTCTGGCTGTCATGCTGAAATACATAAAAAACATGTAGCAAGTGGTGTTCATAGTGATGGTCAAAGCTAATATTATTGTATTTTGCAAAAAGATGTCTTGTCGAGTGACGATCAATATTAGCTATGTAGCAAATGTACCTTTTTTTGCAGAACTGTCATATTTTCAATATTTGCTCTTGTGGTGCTTGCCCACACTAAACTGCAGTAGCTCATGTGCGGGGCAAATAATGCGTTATATAACTGAAGTTTAACCTTTTTGTGGCAGAACAGTACGCGACATCGCGACATAGCTCCAGTCACTGAAGAGATTTTTTTTTTGTAGCATAGTTGACAAGAGTGTCCCAACGCAAATGGCAAGAAAAATAGACACCAAGAATTTTGTGAGTATCGACAAGGTCAATATTTTTATCTTGAATCACTAGAGAATTTTCTAAAATGAATTTCTTATTTCTGGATCAATATAAAATGGCTTTCGTTTTCTGGTTGTTTATTTTTACGCGATTTAAATGGGACCAGGCAGACAATTTTTCAAGTACATCATTACAATGAAGCACAAGGGCATTGGGATCATTACCAGAAATAAGCACAGTACTGTCATCAGCATATATAATGAACTGAACACTGTTGTCAATATGAACTATGTCATTTGTGTATAAGTTAAATAGAAGCGGGCCTAATACACTCCACTGTGGTAGACCACAATATATTGGTAGTAACGATGACTGTTAGTTGCTAATACAGACACACTGGCTTTTATTGCTGAGATACGACTTAGGGAAAGCATGAGATTTTCCATGGATGCCATATGAAATGAGTTTTATATGTTATGGTCGAGAAGGTCAAAAGCTTTGCTGAAGTCAACAAAAAGACAGAGCGTATATATTCTGTTTTCAATGCTCTGGAATATATTTTATTTTATTGCAAGGAGCGCCGTTTCCATAGATTTGCCTTTTCTGAATCCGAACTGACAATCGGTCAGCGCCCTAGAGCCTTCTTCCAAAAGAAGTCTGCCATCTGTGAATCATTCGGAAAAGCTTGTTGCAGGCGTTTCCCAGCTTCTCCCGGCGAGCTTCGCGAAAGCAGGCTATTCTGAGGCACTCCTTGAAGTACTCCACTTGGTGCCAGGCCTCAGAGCAGAGAAGACGGCATAATCTGTCGCCATGCTTCCCTGACGGTGGTAAGAGACCTACTATCCAGAAAACTTCGTGCGGGATAAAGTGACGTTTGATAGAAACTGAGTAGAGGTACGCCTTGCATGTTGCTACAATGACGAGAGAAGTGTAGACAGAAGAATCCAGGAGAAACCACTTAAAAGAGGTGCCTGATTTATAAGAAATTAACTGCATTAAGGATAGTTGCCGGGCCAGTTGGTACATGATCTTACCGAAAAACAGTGCGCTTACACGCTCTGTTACCAAGGAATAAAGCCAAGCCCGTCCCCAGGTAGACAGTTCATGTTTTGGCAACACTAAAGTGTCGTCTGGTTGAAGCGACACAAAATATTTACTTTTACAAGAACCAGTGCACGTAGCATAATCACAGAAAAATATTTTTACACTGGACAGAAATACAGCAGCACAGTGCATGACTGACACACGAAAGGCTTCGGTGACAGTGCGAGACTGATCTGAAAACCTACACAACGAACCAGCGACGGTACAGTGGCTAAATCCTTGATAGTAGTATCTAACAGCCGTCTAAATGCTCGCGTGCGCGACAGATGGGAGCGCTTTACTGCGAAGCAACAGTAAACCTTCGCCACTAGTCTAATCAAAAGTGTGCCTCATCGCGACCTCCACCAAACTTTTTGCTCACAGTGGAACGAAGCAAGTACATGTGGGGTTCCAATAGCAACGATGCGACGTGTTAGGCTATCATCTCATCATCTTAACATAAATGATGCATGTGCGTTTGTTCCGGCGTGCCAATCAACATCGAGAAGACAAAGATAGTTATAAAGAAACAACAAAGCATGAAGCTGTCAAACCTCAAGTGAACATCAGAAGTAGCAGAACCATCTAACCTAAACAATAATTCGAAGCTAAGCAGCAGAAGAAAATATATCAAGGCCAGGATTGAGCAAACAGAAAATCATCGAGGAAACCTAAAAGCAGCAACAAGCAATGAGAGCATACATGAGCAAAATATAAGCAGTGGGAGACAAACAGCAAGTAAGCTCTGATATGTGATGGTGCTGTTAAGTATTCACGAGGATGAATTGCAGTGTACGCTTGGGGTCCCTAGCAGAGAAAGAACTGTGGGCACAGAGAGTAAGCAGAAACCACATAAGAAGTCCAATAGTCTCCAATGAAAATAACAGACTACGATGAGTAAAGGAACATTAGAAGTGTAAGGAAGCTCTATGAAAGCCAAGTAGAGTTCGGAGATCTAGACCATGAGAGAGAAATTATCAGGAGATTCAGAAGTGCCTGCAGTGAACTCGGTGGGCATTCTTGTGTTTTGAAGGAGCCTAGTGATTTTGCTAAAAAGAAAAGCCACATCTTGAAACTTGAAGGCTAACAAAGAGGCTTGAGATTGAATTCAGGAAGAATAGAGTAGCCACAGAGATGAAAATGTTAGCAGTAACACTGGTCTGTGGCAACGCTGATTTCAGAACAAGCCTGAGTTGTCAATATTCTGGAAGAAAATAAAAGAAAATGGACCTGGTCACGGCATATGATGCAGCGAATGAATCACCAATGGTCTCTTAGGGCAACAGAATGAATTTGATAAATTTAATGGTACAAAGGCATCTGTGGCCAAAGAGTGCCTAGCACAAGTTAATTTCGTCTACTCAAGCTGAGGTCAGAGACCCATTTCCCAAGCATTTCATTCCAGATAAGCTGAGCACGAGGCCAGGAAACAGCTTGTGCACATTATATCACAACAATGAGTTTCAACCCAAGAAAAAATACAGCTAGAGATAGCTTATTATAAGCTCACTAGATAAGATTAGATTTCTTCGGAGTGTGGCATGCAGCTGGTGCAAGACATAGATACTTAAAGATCACTAGAAGAGTCCATTGTCCTGAGGTAAATGTAAACTAAGCGACGGCGATAATGAAATCCGTTACACTCGTGCTCGAGCTGTTCAGAACCAGCTCAAGAGGGAAGTTTGCTCAGTGTGACAAAAAAAAATCAGAAGTTCACCCAAGAACTGGCGGCAGTATCAGGCTGCAGGTGCAGAAAAAGTAATCCTGCCTAAAAGAAGAGCTATATAGAGCACCAAGCATTTTGAGGCCAGTCCTACACTGACAGCTGCTAACAAATATTCTAAAACTGTTTTTCATTGCACAAACAATACCCAGTTTGTATTGGTCATGTGATTATGTTAATGAGACTCTCCTATAAATCCTGGCAAGAGCTAAACTACAAGTTGTCTCTGCTTAGTTTGTATAGCAGCAATGAAGAACTTACACACGTAGATTATTCATGTAGAAGTTTTATTCATGGTGTGCCCTATGAATTTTAAATTATACTAAAATGTAATAAAGTGGAGTGCTTGTGCCTCAACAAAAAAGAGAACACAAGCTAAAGGTAATCACAAATTGCCCAAAACATGAGTGTTTAACACAACAAAGATGAAAAGAACACCTCTCCACAACTGGAAGAAAACAAGGTGATACCAAGCACACATCTGAAAATTGTTTCTTCCAAATCCCGTCTGGTGCTCCAGCACTCATCAGCCAGCATGTCATGAAATGTACCTTAGTTCCGGTAGCTGTAAAGAGTACAGCTGTTCCGGCATTTTGATATATGGACAGTAACCCTCAATGACCATCAGGCTGAATGCTTTCAAGTGACTTTTAGTAACAAGACTGCAGTGAAACGCTTAGCAAGTTATGCTGGCATAATAATGCAAACCGCTAAATCTGAGAGTTTGCTACCACGCAACTCTGAGATAACACCTAAAGTGTTGTAATCGAATGCAAAAAAAGATTGCCTATTTTATAAACAAAAGTCAAGAGTCTGCAATGCAATGGCACGACGGAAGTGAGGCAATGCAAAGGCACAATGGAAGTGTTGCAACACGGCAACAGCAGTACAATGTACACTTTAAACATAACAATAAAACATGATCTTTTATCCTTAATTATCAGAATTTAAACATCCTTGTTTTCCTTGCTCTCTTGCAAAATCAAGTTTAGATTGTGAAAGAAAGCAAAAAGACAAGGATACACAAAGTGATGGCCACACACATTGCTCTTAATCTCAGTGTAGTTTTGAGCACGTCCAAGATCTAAACAATGGTTAACCAACTAGCCTAAACGCTGCCGTTATTCCAAAATTAAGCCTTTCACAAATTGGGAGCCCCTTTCACCATACAAGGTGTACCATATCTTGATCCAACACTTTTTTCATAATATAAAGAATAAACTCTAAAATAAACTCTGCTTGAAGATTTTGCACTAATACTTGTCTTTTTGATTCTACGAATGTAACATGCAAGTGTTCAATGAAATGACCATCTGCCCATCTTGATCATTGCTCGAAATCAGGGTATAATGCACCATGAAGGGCAGGCTCTGCTTGATTTTTATGATTCCTAATGAAGCAAGTACATGCAACTGTTCTGCTGGCTTGTATGCAGCAGGTTTGCCCAGCTAGGTGAACTGTGGTTTTGCTATAAAAATTAAATGGTACTTGGGAACCGGATAGCTTTCTAAAATGCATTTAACATATATATACGGGCTTTAACAGTGCCTGGTGTAAGCAACATCAGGGGGGGTGACCACAGCGGTGGTCTAGTGGTCTGAGCATCCACCTCGCAAGCAGGAGGTGTGGAGTTCGATCCCTAGTGCCGCCGCGTATCCACCGGTGATACAATGGGTACAAGCTTTAACCTGATCTGGTACTCGGCTTATTTAGCATGAAATGCTTGAGAAATGGGTCGTTTAAATGGCTAGTTTAAAACTTGAAATAAACATGCTGCAATATATGCAAAAAAACTATTTTTGTGCTCTCTCTACATGACATCAGTTAATCATATCATAGTGTTGGTAGTACACAAAATGCATGTGCGGAACATATACATGCACTTCTTTTTGTTCATATCTTACATATGTGCTGTTATGGGCAGTTATGTGCTGGGAAAGAAACAGAAGTGAGCAATGTTGTGTTACAGCCTTTCTTCTGGTGAAATTTGAATCATGTGAAGTGCAGCTGAAAGAAATTGTTTCATACATAAGTATATTTCATGCAACACAACAAAAAGTGCACAGCCCCATGATGAGTTGTGGTTTAAACTAACAGCGAGCATTTTACTGCTCTATTTGACATATGATGCAAGTCAGTGATGCTGGAGGCACAAAACTAAATACTGTGAGGTAACTAGAGCCAATATGAGCAATCATGCCTTAAAGAGATATTTTAAATATGCATGTTCCAGAATGAACTAAAGTTATCCTTAGGAGCATTCAGAGGAAGACAGTTTTGCTAAATGCCATTTGCCAGAATAGGCTTTTTATGAAACAGTTGCAAATGTAAAGAATCTGACTTCAAGGCCTTACTATGCATGCTCTAACGGCGAAGTAGTTGCAACAAGCAATTTGTATACTACACCCCTAGTTTTACGGTGGGTCTGCACTGCACAATTTTCATTCAAGGTAGTGAAAAGTATGTGCCATAAAACAGACCTCTGCTTGCTGAAAGCAGCAAATAAATACTGGATTTTTAAGGCAGGAAAGAAGTTACAAAATTCCTTCTGCAGGTTTTGAACTTATTTGAAAACTATCAATCCCTGACCTGCAATGATTGAAGTTTTAACAAATAACATTTCCATTGTAACATTGGAAACGCTTTCTTATTTGAGGAACGACTTTTGAAAAGCCTGTTTTTCATGGCAACTGTCAAGTAGCCCTGATAAAGAGAAACCAGTCACTACACACAACCAAGCCCCTGTAGCCGGAAAATGGCATATTTTCAACCATATCCTCATGATGTAGCTTTAAAGTAAGTGTTAAACAATACAAATCTCTTGATTTATTTCTTGATTTACCACTGGCGCATCCATACAAAGATAACAGTAAAAGATGTGGTTATCTGTACATAGTAAGGGCTTAATTGAGAGGTAACTCGCCATACAAGGATTGTATGATACAGAGAGAGTAGGCAGATGGTTTCTTGACACTCGCAAAGTGAACAAGAGGGAAAACCTCAGGGTGCCTGCCGACGTTTAAAAAAAAAGGACCTGTTTTCGTCTGGAGTCAGCATATCCTGAGGAAACTTAAAATCTCTCAAGTGCAGGGTTGTCCACTCTTAGTGCGAACACGCGAACGCATGGCTCTGCTCTTTGGAGGGCCACTGCTTTCGACATTTCCGCACATCGAAGTGAAGTGACAGATAGCACGAAGCACCACATCCAGGTGCACCTCCTCCAGCTCCATTTTGCAGCGATAAGTGGCTGTGTCGCACGCAGTGGACCTCTAAACACTGCGGCCACATGCTCGCATGTTTGCACTTAAAGTGGCCAGCTCTATACATTCCGTCACTGGCATAATTACTTAAAAAGGCCTTGCACAAGGCAAGAGGTTTTCCAAGCACTTCATATTGCTGACTTATCGTTTCTTTCACCCTAACCCTCCCCCAACCCATCATTTCCACCTGAATCCCCCTCCTTTCCTTTTTCCTTTAATTTATCATTATACTTTTAGCTTAAGCCCTGCACCTCCTGATGTCACTTCTGGGGACCCTTGGCTTCCACCCTCTTCCCTCCTCCCTTCTTTTTGCCTTTTCTCCGATCCCGCCCTCATTTTCTCTTTTTCTTTCACATTATTTTGACTGCCCCTGGTATTTTATTCTGCCATGCTGTTTAACTCCTTTATCCTAGTTTTTATGTAAAGGCAGCCAGCCATACCAAGTCACCTGTTGCAGCTGGACACAAAGCCTTTCAAGCCCACTACCTCTCCATACCCCAGGAATCCTTTTTACTGAGCTGGCCTTTTCTTTTCACAGTTTCGCAGGTCAACCGGTTAATCCTCGTTAGCAGCCATCATGTCTGGACAAGGTTCACGCTCCCCATCCTAATGGCCTTCCCATATTGCACCTTCGTCCCACACACCAGGCATTTCTCCTCGAAGTGAAAACCTTGCTTAAACCCCACCAATGATGAAGGCTTTTCCAGAAGACAATTCCTCTTGTCGAAATTTCGCAAGCCCCCTGAGGCTTTTCCCTCCCTTATTAAGTTTGTGAGATACAAGGGATAGGTGTTCAAGCAGCCATACCACACTAAAACACATTTTTTAGTGACACGAAAGGCTCAGCACCTTTAGTCCTGACCATTCTGAATCATGCTTTGGTGGCTTAGTGTGTAAAAATACTGGACATGACAAAAACAGCTAATTAGTGAGGGCTATTATTTGCTATAGGTGAAATTATAACATTCTCTTACAATAGTGAAAAGAAACCACCATCATTGACATCAATGTACAATTTGGTTGTAACATACGGCTCTAATATGACAATCTAGTTAAACGTAAATTCCCTTTTTGCACTTCAAAACTGCATGCATTATTTCTAGAAAGCACAAGAACAGAAGTTCATACATAGTGCCAAAGAAAAGAGTACATAATAGTACAACTTATGAGGTGTTTATCAGCAACTGCAATGAGCAAGGCTATGTAACTGGTAATCCAGAGTTGCAGAAAATCAGAAATAACTGCAATTCAATTGAGACCTTGTCTGAGATCTGAGTGGAATGGCCGCCATTACTTTAGAAACAAAATGATATGGTACCAATCATAACTGAAACAGAATAGCTTCACCCTTTGCAAGTCCCGCACTATACCATGTACCAAGATAGTGCTAAAAGTAGCCTGAATCTTTCAACCAACTGTAAGCATGTGAAGTAAAATAGGACAAGTTTGATGGTTACATGGTTTCACTTCTTAGGTACAGACACCAAATTTTTGCTTGCGTGTTCTCTACATTCAAATGATGCATTAGACATTTGTATACATGGAGTACTCTGTGGTATTCGTGTACGACTGCTAAATAATTTATAATTGAATTTCTTCTGAACGCTGTTTCGGTTTCATCAGTCGAACGATAACTATGATGCATAGTTGATCTTTAGGTCACATGAGGCATAAAAACTGGAGTATATAATTGCAGACACATCAGTTTGTGTCATTCCAGGTATTGGAAGAGGCTGTTTTATATGTCGTAGTGAATTAAAACTATGTATTAGCAAATATGTTTTTCTAGTGCATGACGTGACCAAAACAATAACTTGACATCACAGTCGTCGTCCAGTTGACGAAATCGAAACAGCATAAGAGAAGAAATTCAACCATAAGTTATTTAGCTGTTGTAGGCAAGTACCACCCAGTAACCCATGTATTCTAATGTCTAACACATCGTTTGACAGAAGAAATTGCACATTAAAATTAGGTGTTCATAGTCCTTTAGCAACCAATGATAAGGCATGAGGTCATTATTCAAATTTTATTTGCCATGCTGTGATATCGGGCCAGTTGAGTGATTTTCACAATTCCTGACAGTTCATGCTTCTTGCTCATTCCATTCACCTGATATTTATTTTGTGCGGGGACCTTTTCTGGCCACTGCCTGTGCACAAACATCAAGGCATCAGTCACCAAGAAAGATGGGTGTTAAAACTGATTGAGAACAGAACGAAAAATTTAAAAAAAGCACAAGTGTTTTGTTTTGCTCCCAGAAGGCTACAGAATTCATTTATGGTTTATGGATGTTCAACATCACAAATCGACTCGGGCTATGAGGGTCGCCGTAGTGAAGGGCTTCGGAAATTTCGACCACCTGGGGTTCTTTAACGTGCACTGACACCGCACAATAAAGGCGCCTCTAGACATTGACCTCCATCGAAAATCGACCACCACGGCCGGGATTGAATCTGCGTCTTTCCGGTCAGCAGCCGAGTGCCATAACCACTGAGCCAATGCGGCGGCTCTACAGAACTTCTTTCGAGCTGAGATGAATGCTTGAAATATCATCATGAAGAGTATCATGTGCGGCCACAGAAAAAATCACTGCATTTTTCATTTTTTCTATCAAACGAACAGGCAATTACAGTCAATGATTCTTAAATTAGCTATGGTTTAAAGGTTTAATGTCTATACTTTGAGTAACTAAAAGGGAGGAAGTTATTCTAGTGCCCTTCTCCCTGGCATTGGACTGACTGGTAGCTCCACTCTAAACTGTGATCAGCCCTCAATGCACTTCCATGTCAAAGTACTAAGAAGTAACAGCATCCAGCATGATGTTGCACTTGTTTGACATCAATCTATCCCCTGGCACTTCGAGGTTCCTGGACACATTAAATATCAGCCAATCTGCACTGTACATGAAGTTCGTCATGGTGTGGTGCATCTTGACAGAAAGCATGATAACTAAGTGGATAAGATAAAGAAGTCTGTGGGGAAAAGGGGGCCACAGCTGGCACAGGACAGGAACAACCGGAGAGGCATGGGAGATATGTTTGTCCTGCAGCGGATGTAGTCAGGCTGCTGCTAATGATGATATTGAGAAACACTGTAGTATTGGCCCGGGG
This sequence comes from Amblyomma americanum, assembly GCF_052857255.1. Lineage (NCBI taxonomy): Eukaryota > Metazoa > Arthropoda > Arachnida > Ixodida > Ixodidae > Amblyomma > Amblyomma americanum. Next base: position 45,114,294 of record NC_135497.1, read on the forward strand.
TGGCCGAGTGAAAGGAGCCATGACTCAGTGGCTTGAAAATGACGCAAGAGGATTCACTGGACAAAGAACAGGAATTTATAGACTGAATGACCCTTATGTCTTACGAGTGCATGCACCTGAGAGGTGATTGCAGCTGTGGACGCAGCTGTCCATTGAAGTTTTGAGTCTGTTGAGATAACACGTTGGGTAAGCTATTCCCTGTTTTGCTGCCGAAGGAAAAATCGTCAGCGAGTGGAGTTGCTTTGCTGTTCATTGTCAATATCTACTGCTCAAAGTAAAGAAAACTAGCGTATAAGAAATACAGCATTTCATATTATGCTTTGATCAAATGCAGTGAGAATGAAACAGACTAGAGACTTGTCTTATGATGTTTGCATTCATTACTTTGCACGAGGGGAAAATAAATTTGTGTAGAGTTGACCTACTGCTTGCCACTGTCCTAGAAGAAATGAATCCGGGTCTCAGAAAATCTACCGAGAATACTGATGCTGCATGTGCATTTCTCTCAACTGTTCTGAAATATGCACATGTTACCAATTTTTTTACAACCTGATTACTGTAATCTTTGCAAGACATATGAGGTTGATGGACTGGGAAAAAAGTTAGGAATGGTACCTTTGGTGCTTGGCACCTGGACAAACAACTGGCCACTGGGTGTCACCAGGGGCTCTGCTACCAGGTGCCTTAGCAACAGTAGCCGATTGCCCAGATCTAAAGGAACCATGTGAATGATTACCGAAAAGTTGAGTTTATGGACAGCAGATGCATGAACACAAAATAGCTTTCAAACATTACTTCAGTGGGATGAATGGGTCCAAGCCTCTAAACTATATCTGGTAGTACACAAATTATCACAACATCTCTTGCGCAGAATCATCCAAAGACACATTCGACATGCAGTACGAACGGGGACAGTTTGTGTTTAATTGAATCCAAAAGTTTACGCTGATCGACCAATGTTACTTCAAACAGAGAAAGCGCATTCACGTTGTACTGATGTTATCGTGAACATGCGACGAGACGCAGGGTTATAATAAAAACAAAAAACCGCTTTCAAAATTTGAGAAAATGCTAACCTTCTCACAAGTTCGCTGAACCGGAGACGTTGCCGTGTGGCTGCCGCCAAAGTCCCTCGCAATGCACAGAAACAATAAAAATGCAGTGCCGCTGACTTTCCTTGAACAATTTCAGTCGATTAAACTTCCAACTGTTGGCACCGACCCCACAATACACCTCTGCAAGCATGTCTAGAAGTTTGGCGCGCAGCCATGCCATTTGCCATTTCCAGAGCTGCAAGGGAAATTCATAGCGCCATTCGCGTATTTGCGTCCATGCTCACGTCGCTAACGTTGCAAAGGCGCACAACGGCAAAAACATATAAGAAGTATTTAATCTTACGGTAGCTTTTTTTCGCTGACAACCTGAATGGTTTGGTATATGAAATTTTTTCTTTTCCTGTCGAAATAACGCAAGCGTTATCAACCCATGACGTCACATCCGGGTTGAAGACGTCACGTCCGGCAATTATTTTGTTGTTTGAGCAATGCCTCCTGAAGAACAACATGCCTGAAGCATCAGGGGGTTTTCTGCCCACCATAGAGCACTCGTCAGCCATATGGCAGTGCTGTCCGATGACCCTCTAGCCGACGACACGGAGAGGGCACAGAATTTTCTTGTCACTGCCATTACAGCAAAAAGTATGCCTTTTGGAGTGTTGTTTCTTATATGATTTGCGTGGTGTGTTTAGTGTTACCGTATAAGAAGTGACGCATCAATGACTGTAGTTGCTGGAGGGAGTAGCAAGCGAAAATGCATTGCTGTTGCGTTCCGTTTTGATTGTCCAGTCAGCGGAACGGCGGAGCGGAAGCCTGGCGTTTCGTACAATGAAATTCCTGCCGACTTAGAACTCCGAGAAAGACAGGTCAAGATAATTTGAAGAAGAATCTGGCAGGCAAACACAACATCAAATAATTCTGCACTTCGCAGCTTGCATTTCCAGACAAGGAAATACTACTGTAGACAGTTTGACTGACCACCAAGACTGCAGTGGACTCTTTTACCCGATCTCAGCGCTCCTAAGAGTGTTACAGGGTCTCAAGAAGCTCATCAATATCATGCTCAAAGACAGAACGCAACTTCAAAGGCCACTGGACACATGCTTGCTCTACAGTGTGAATAAAATCGTGGGTTTGCCTGTCCTGACCTGTAAGAGAACAAGGACTGCGGCATATTATATGCAAGAAGTTCATCAAACCATTGCTAACAAACCATGCACTTGACATAACAGGCAAGAACGCAGTTAGGAAGATGTACAAGAAACCTCTTTCTCTAAAATTCTTGAAACTGCAGTATAAGAAATGATTTCCGCTGCCTTCATTGCACCGACGCATGCCATTTTTCCTTGTAAGTGTGCAAGTGTCTGTGCCTTCAAGCGCAGTGTTTTAATTTGCACAAGTCGCTCACCATGTCTGATACTCCCCTTGTTCCACTTGTCATTTCATCAACGCACGTGCTTGTCATTTGAAGAAATCCAGTCAATCAGGCCTGCTGTACGTGTTACTCCCGTCACTGTGCGCATGTGCATCACACAGGTACCTAGTAAGCTGTGTTTCTAGCAAAAAGAATAGAGAAGATGGGCATGGATTTACTTGAAATTTGTCAACGCTATTCAAGGAGGTACCGTTCGGCGAAAGCTCGTTGGAAAAATGACCAGAAACAGCTAGCACAGCTAGGCTGCCTTGACCTCCAAGATCTGCTTCACCCGATCGAAACGTCTCTCGCAATGCTCCGCAGCAAGATTTTAACAGACGTGCGATTCGCAAAGTTCTAAGAACAAGATTAAATATGAGGGTTGTGCCCCTGCAGGCCAGCGACTCCCCGCGGCGTTTCAGCTTCCATCCATTGAGCGCCATATGAAGCCAACTGCGTGCCGCTGACACCAACGACCACCAAAATCCAGAAACACTTGGAAGAATTTTCAAGCAGCAAATCGCAAAGAAGTCTTACCATGAACCTGCTCTAGGAAATCGTTGTTTCAGAGAACAAATCGTTGCATGTATACCCACAGGCGACCTGTGAATTAGCGCAGAAATGTTGCCCATGCGATTCAACTTGACCGCTTAGGTTTTCATTACGACGCCTCAAACAGTCTCTCAACTCCTCCATGTGTAGGTCAAAGAAGCAGAGAAGGTATGGCACGTGTTATTTAATGAAATGATGACAGTTATTTGCTAAAAGGTTATAGTTTATAGGGGTTTAACGTCTTAAAGCGACTCAGGCTGAGGGACGCCGTAGTGAAGGGCTCTGGAAATTTTGACCACCTGGTGTTCTTTAAGGGAGCTGCTGACGCCAAGTTCCTGGGTTTGATCCCGGCGGAGGGGGTCGAATTTTGATTGAGGTGAAATTCTAAAGGCCCATGTACTGTGCTATGTCAGTGCACGTTAAAGAACCCCAGGTGGTCAAAATTTCCGGAGCCCTTTACGACAGTGTTCCTCATAGCCGGAGTTGCTTTGGGACATTAAACCCTCATAAATCAAACCATTCTTTTTTGTAATAATATGTAAGGCATTGTTACACACAGATTACTGTGTGGTATGCTCCTACGGCTGCTAAATAATTTATAACTGAATTTCTTTCTCGTGCTGTCAGTTTCAACAGCTGAACTATGACTGTGACCTTAAAGAGAGATTGCAGGTCATGTGAGGCATGAAAAACTGCAATATAATTGGTGCTACTACATTTGTTGTCATTCCTCTTGAGGAAGGCTGGCTTCAGCAGTGCAGTAAATTAAAACGATAAAGCAGCAACTATATCACAGTTTTTGTATGCCTTGAATGACCTAAAACCTCTCTTTGTCGTCACAGCTCTCATTCGGCTGTTTAAACCGAAACAGCGTGACAGAAAAATTCGATTATAAATTATTTAGCGGTCGTAGGCGAATACCACATGGTGATTCATGCATGCTCTATGCATGCATCGCACAGTACACAAGCCCCTAGAATTTTGCCTCCATCAAAATTCTAGAGGCTCGTGTACTGTCATGTCAGTGCATTGTAAAGAACCCCAGGAGACGAAATTTCCAGAGCCCTTCACTATGGCATCCCTCAAAGCCTGAGTCACTTTGGGACGTTAAACCCCCATAAGCCATAAACCTTTCAACAAGGAACTGTCATCATTTCTTTAAATAACTAGTGCCATCTCCGCTTCTTTGACCTACACATGGGCACCGCCATATTGCTGCACTGCAGCTGCACTTCCATTTCGGCGAGTGCAAGCCAGCCTGGAACTCGTGCTGCACTTCTTGAACTAGTGCAGAAAGTGCAGTCAAATGGAAGAGACTATGATTATGTGGCCACTTCCTTTGCATTGGGTGGGTGACAGTTTTTTGTCCTAGCCATTACATAGAAAGAAGAAACAAAAAGGAAACGTGGAAACATTCCCTATTAAGAAAACAGCTTCCACTTGTAGTCCCGAAATGAACAAAGCCTGCCTGAATATTGAAGCAAGCAACTAGGCTGTCATGGATCTAGCAAATTATAATTTTGAAAGTGGGCCTCCTGCTGTGAAACTGTCAACGTTTGTGCCCCTAGAGGCAAGCAGTGGCGAGAGGCGAGAAGTCACAGACGAATGTAGATAGGAGAGGTAGCTGAACAAGGAAGTAGTTCCCATAATTGAATACACAGAAAGACAAGGACGAGACATGTTTACGTTCTTTCTTCTATGTTTGTCAATTTGCTTTCACAAGTTAGGAGTAGATGTTTGTTGTAGTTTTACTTTTTGAGGAAAATGGGGAGGCAGTTGTTCATCAGGAGACATGCAGCCCAAAAGACAGAGCACAGGAGTGACTCACACATCATTAGTGTTTGCATTTTGTTCCTACTGCTCTGTGTGCTTGCACCATTTGTCCCCAAATGGGGCATTGACATGATGTTATGTGGTGCTATGCTGGTAAAGCATGTGTGCTGCATGCATATGGGTGTGTGGCATTCAGATTCAAGCACCAACACACAGCTTCTAGAGCAGTACGAATTATGGGGGCAAAACAACCTCAAGGATGTGGATGAGTAGTTTAGCTCTTCAACACGATAGCAAGGCAGACGAGTTGGTGATACATAATTAAAAATTTAACAGTGCCGAAAATGGGGACTTCAAGGTTAGTAAACACAGGAGAAGCGCAGGCAAGTTGATGATACAAATTTAAAAAATTAACAGCGTGGAAAACGGGGAATTCAAGGGTAGAAAACACAGGACAAGCGCTTGTCCTGTGTTTTCTACCCTTGAAGTCCCCGCTTTCCGTGCTGTTATGTTTTTAGCTCTTCAGTTTGCTTTTTCTGAAAAAATTCTGTGCCAGGAGCTTTTAATACATGTCAGCCCACCCCTCATATAATACTCCCTTGTGGGCCTTTGAGGTACAATTAAAAAAAAGTAATGCCCTTTCAAAATGTATAATTTGCAACTTTGGTGCAAGGTTTTCGGTGGCCCCTTCAGGGTGTTTGCCCAGAGCTTGTAGCGATTGCTCAATGTCACTTGGTCCTAAGAACCAGACCATCAACCAATTGCCCTTGTGCCTCTTGATGAGAAAATCTGAGGTAAAAATGACAATTTACCACAGCTGTGAACAGTAATGAGCTGGATGTATTGCCAAAGAGAATCAAGGTCATCTACTTGACCGTGGTAAGAATTTTGGGTTGGTTAGAGCATAGAAGGCTTAACATAATCTTCCATATCTTAATAGATGTGGCATTGTTGGCATGTGTAATTAAAAATTTGTTTAAATGTGTGTGGCTGGTGAGCTGTCAGCTCGGGCATGACAAAGTTGTAAGCTCAACAAGAAGTACCTGTGCTGTTTAAGCTCAGGGCAAGAGCTTTGAGCGAGGCCACTGCACTACGTCCTTGTACATTTGGATTTCGTGGTGCTCCAACTTCCTCCTTCCACCACCTCTATTAGGAATTTCGCCACGGGCCCAAGCGAAAGTGTTGTGGTGTAATTAAAGCAGTGGCATGGCCATAATGTCCATCCGAAAAGCACTGCGTAAGGCTTGTTTGCTGGATTGGCCTCGCAGTCAGAACTGAGGTGAGTTATAAGTGGGCCACTGTGGAAAAAGACAGTAGAGCAGCGGAAAACATGTCTTGAATGGTGGAGAGCTATAGTTTGGAGGCAACCTTTGATGCCTGTGTTGCCATTGTGGTAAAAGTTATCTGTGAGACCATCAAGGGCAGCACCTGTTCTGAACGCATCGCATAGCAATAGATTAGAACTTCAATTTTATAGCTGGCTGATGGGCATATGAATGCAGGAGGTGTATGAATCGGTTCAGACTTCACACTGAGACGCATCAAATTCAGCAACCTTAGCACTCACAGGTACAGTAAAACCTCATTAAAGCGTACCTCGTGGCACTGCGGAAAAACTATGTGCAAAGCGGCAATATTGTCATGAAGACGACGAAGCTGGCAGTGGTGCGGGAATGGAAAGGTCGCGTTATAGGCGAGTGGCCATAAAATCATCTCACTGCCATCATTCGTCACCACTTATTATTCGGCTGGTCGCTACGTAGCATTTGATGTGAGATGCGGGGTATCATCCCCATTCTGGATATTCAGAGTCTTCCGCTGGCCGTGTGCACCTGGTAAGCCCCGCCCGGCTGTGCCCCAGCTCTGCGGGCCTGAACCGACCTCGCTGCTCACCCCAGCCCCGTCCCCTGCTCTGACCACAAGACATGTTGACATGACTACGCTGTGGCGACCCGAGACACCGCCCACATGTGAGGACACCACCCCCCTGCCCATGCCATTCGGTGCGTCCAAGGGCTTGGGCCGTTGGCTCCTGGCAACCTGTGATCTGGAAGCTTCGTGGACCAGGATTCATTCACACATATCTTTCATCGTGGCGGCCAGCACTTCCCCCCATGCCATTTCTGTTGTACCGTCCTCTGAACCCATCTCCACCGAGCGCATCTCTCTGTCGGTGTGTTCTTCTAATCACTATCGGGACGATCGCTCGGCAGCCCCGGCTAGTGTCACGAAAACGACAAAGCTGGCAGTGCCGCGGGAATAGAAAGGTCGTGCTATATGCGAGCGGCCCTTAAAATCATCTCACTGCCATCGTTTATTGCCGCTTATTATTTGGCTGGTCGCCACATAACAATATGCCCAAACTGTAAGCAGCCTGAGTATATCTGTTGACCTGGTAAAAGATGATACCTGAGGCATTTCAAAGAATGTGCAGGTGAAACCTTTTGATCACATCGCTACTAGCGCATCCTCGAAGGCATATAAGCCATGTCCAGTGTCCCAGCTGCTCTATTAGGCCATATTTGAGTGAACAAGCAAGTGTCTAGCACGCATGCATTTTTTTCCAACTGTACATGGTTAGCTGTCTTCAGCTTCCATGTAGGCGTTACTTTCATTGGATGGCGCTTTGCCAATGATGGAAGCAACAGTGTCGATACCAAACTGTGCTGAAGAAGTCTTGGACTGCAGTGTCTAACACATCACCAATCATGCAAAAAAAAAAATGAGTCTTCACAATGCCTCCTCTGCAACAAAATACCTCCTGTAAACAGGAGGTATTTAGGAATACCTGCTCTATTCCGAAGCCTGGATTAGGAACAGTTGGGGATGAGAGTTAATGGAGAACACCTTTATAATCTGCAATTCACAGGTGATATAGCTAAGTCACTCAGGAGATGAACTGCAAAGTAAGATCAGTGAGCAGAATGGTGGGTCTAAAAAATTAAACGAGTATAGACACCTAAATTTCGAGTGCTTGTTTGTAATGATGCGTGAGGCATTGTTAAACATGGATTACCACCTGGTATTCTTCAATACCCACAAAATAATTTATAATCTCATTTCTTTCTCGTTGTTTCGGTCTCAGTTTTAACAGCCGAATGAGGACTGTGACGCCGCGTGCCTACAGGTCACGTGAGGCATGAAAAAACTGCAATATAATCGCTGCTTCCACATTAGTTGTCATTCCGGCTCTTGAGAAAGACTTGCTTCAGCACTGTAGTAAATTATATCAAAAGGGAGGATTGTGGGACCAGTTGGTTCATGATTCAGGACTGAAAACGGTGAGAAAAATGGGACAAGACAGAGAGAAGCAACACACACAGCACCGATCAGTGCTGTGTGTGTTGCTTCTCTTTATCTTGTCCCGTTTTTCATGCCGTTTTCGGTATTGAGTAAATTATAACGATTAAGCAGCGATTATATGGGTGTTTTTCCATGCCTCACATGACACAAAAGCACTCTCTGACGTCACCGCCATTGTTTGGCTGTTGAAACCGAAACAGCATGACAGAAAAAATTATAAATTATTTAATGGAAGTGGGCAAATATTACATGGTGATTAATGTGTAGTAGTGTTCTCCACATCATTGTAGAGAAGAAAACTTGCCACCACAATTACGTGCCTATACTCCTTTAACATGAAGAAAACCAAATGGAAAATGCTCTTGGCCATTCCCTTCATGCAAATGCTGAGTGTATAATATTTTGTTATGTGGTGGCCGGACAGAGAGGCGTGATGAACGATGGCAGGGATATGATTTGCATGGAGAGAATGGCCGAGTGCTCTGTACCGCACCACGGCCAGCTTTGTCGTCTCAGTCACAATATTCCTTTTCCCCATAAACATTGTCACATATAGGAAACTGGGTTGTGTATCATCGTTTGCGTAAGAACGTAAGGACACCGACAAGTTCCCTAGGCATCCGTTGACCACACGTCATACATGGCAAAATAACTTTTGAAAAGTAATTAAATTTCATTACTAGTTACTTTCCTAGAAATCTCACAGCAGTAATTAAATTACATCACAAATTTTGCTATCAAAAAGTAATGACATGACATTACAATTACCTGCCTTAAGTAATAAACATTACTTCTTGATTTTGATGCTAAAATGTTGCGCATTGCATAGATTGTGCAAAATTTCTAGTTTTTGTTTGCACCGCCACTGAGCTTGAAAATGGGCGTTGGAAATTTTGCCCCTTTAGTAAATTTGATTAGCCACTGTGCTGATATAGATGGTCTTTCTCATATCAATCTTTAATCAGAAGTACATCATTCAATGTGTAATATCGTCCCACCATCCTGGTTTTGAAGAATTTGTCACCCGCGTAAACAGCGGGAGTACATTGAGTGCTTATCCACGCATCACCCAGAAGTGCACAGGGGCACAGGTTACTGATTGCGCGCTTTTAAGCCAAAAGCCTTAAGTGGCACATTAACGTCAATACCTGGCATTGTTGTCGATGTCCAGGAAAAGTGGTCCACAACCCCCAGTGACATCAGCAAAGAGAAAAATTTCTTCCGAGGGTGCAGAGAATTGAACCAAGGGCCTTCAGATTGTGAGACGATCGCGCAAACCCATGGGCTACAAAACCGCATTGCTTCGTGGCGAGTAATGATTCATTTATTGTATGTGTTGCCCTAAGACTGTATGCTAATGACTAGGTGTGTCACTAGAAAAGAAGGAAGCAATGTAAATTAAAAAGTGAATGTTTTTCGCCTTCAAAGCATGGAAGTAGTAATTTATTCTTGCTTTGGGGGTCGCCGCGGTGGCTCATTGGTTATATGGTGCTCAGCTGCTGACCCGAAAGACTGGCTTGATCCCGGCTGCAGCAGTCTCATTTCGGTGAAGGTGAAATGCTATAGGCCCGTATACTGTGCGATGTCCGTGCACGTTAAAGAACCCCAGGTGGCCAAATTCCTGGAGCCCTTCACTACGGCGTCCCTCATAGCCCGAGTCTATTGCTTTGGGACGTTAAACCCCATAAACTGCATCTTTGCTGTGTATATTCTCATCTCCACAAACGCGTGGCCGAAGCATTGCAGAAACAACGAGAAGCATGGACTCGGTATGCAGCAAAAGTAATATCGCTAGTAATTAATTACTTTTCCATGAAATCATGCTGGAAAGTGGTTCATTACATTACTAAATTACGAGGCAACAAAAGTGACGAATTACATTAGAAATTACCAAGAAAAGAAATTTAATTACTGTAATTTTACTAGAGCAATTTAATTGCTGGCTAGTCTGCCACACACAGATTTCAAGGTGATTGCACACTGCTTTTCAATGAATGTGATATCCTGACATGGTAGCTTCTGCAAATGGTACGAAACAAGGCATTTTGCATTTTTAAGGCAAAGGTTTGTGCCACCTTCCCTTTTATTTTGTTGTCTCGCCCCACCCCTTTTTTCCCCCTACAATTTTTTTTGGATGTTATGAATGCAATCTTTTAGCAACAAGCTTGAATTAGCCCCTATGAAAAATTTTTTTTGCCGGTCTGCACATGACTGTTCCTATGTCCAGGTTTTGCGCCATTTCCTAGTCCCTGGCATCTATTGGCACTTTCACTTCATTATTAGAACTTTTGTGAATGTGGTGGCACAAATTTTGAAAAGTTCCTTTTCTAGCACTTGCAAGTTGTTTCCATATTTTTGTTTCCCATGAAGGTGAAGAGTTATGGCATGTACAATCACTCAACTATTTTTTACCGTTCTCAGATACTTTGTCCGGTTACACTTGTGCATTCTGGAAGAGCCGCAGCTGCTCTTAAGATGCTTTGTGTCCTTGCCTTTCTGCAGGGCAGCAGCGGCGTCTTTTTCGCAGCGCTCAGGTGCATTAGGGCAAAGCATCCAAAAAAAAAGATGACTAGCTTGGCTACCATTTTCTCTTGGTCTCTGAATGCATCATATGATCAGAATTTGGCAAAATTATGGACATGTATACCAGGGAATCGCTTCAAAAAGTTATCCAGGATTTGTATTGTGAATAAAAATAGCACAACACGCATAATTTTTTGTTTTGTGATACTGCAGATTACACGAACCAAGAACAGAACAGCAAGGTTCTACTGTATTTCTTTGAAGGGCTGTGACTGTTTTAAAGGGTGTCTAGCAACCTATAATTGTCTAGAGGAATTTCGATAACCTGGAACATTCGGGGAATTGTGAGGGATACCATGAAGAAAGTGGTCAAGTCTGGGAAAAGGACAGACTGAAATTAATTAACCGAGGTCTGCTGCGAGTTTTAACGATACTGTGAGTGTCCAGCACATGGTCCTTTCTTATTGGCATGACATATTTTTGCTTCTAACGAGTATTAGGCATGGCAGCCTATCTGTTCTAGCTGTCCTTTTCTTGCCTTCAATTAAGTTAGCATTGTATATACTGGTTGGTTCTGTACAGATTACCACACTCCTCATTAAATTTGGTCTGGTGCATATGAATAGACACAACTACGTTCAAAAGAATTTTCTGTGGAATAAGCCGTAGTCATAGTAATGTGCAGAATTCATGCACTTTCAGTATACTGATGCGAGGTGCCATGCCACTCCAGCGTGGCATCAAAATCGATCTGTAAATCTTGCTCTCAGGCCCCGTCAATCTTGTAGGCTGTTGCAGAAACAAATAGAGGCTAGTTTCTCTGCGGTTCGAGCTGTGATGACGAGGTCGTAAAAAGCTGTTACTTTTTGTCGAAAGCACTTGGTGCTTGTCCTGTGGCATTGCTGCAATCAAAAGCGATGCTAGTGTGCCTTCATTGGAAAGGCAGTAAAAGGCAGTGCTTCTCAGTGAAGAGCAAACCAACCTTTGTCAGCCCTCTTTTTTCAAGGGTTCCTTCTTGAAAGCCTGATTCATTCTTTTGCAGTACAATGAGCAGTGTATGGAGCTCCTGAAAGCATGCAGTGTGTTCCGTTTAGATATTTTCTAAAATTTTCTCAAAGTAGAGTTGTTTGTTTCTTTTGTGAAAGCACATAGAATGTCAGCACATATGGCCACCACTCTTATGAACCAATAAAAGAAAGCAAAAACTTGTGAGCACAGTTTTAACAAACTTCCAAATCTAAGACTCCGGATCAGCCAGGCACTTTTCATCTAGTGAGAAGGGAAACAGCTGCTGAAATGCCTGCACAGATTCCTAGTTGAAATGTGCCAGCATCTGTGGGTCTGTTACGGCCAGGGATTCCAGTGTGGTGAAACCCATACACAAGAGTTAAGCGGGCCATGTCCCGTCAAGAATGCTGCATCTGGAGCAGCATTCCACAGCTGGAGGTGTCACAAAGCAGTGTGGAAGGCGTCGTCTTGTTAATGCTCTCATTCTTGTTGTAGCTTATGCTCCTGTTCAGCGATTTTTTGTGTCATTAATGTTTCTCAACAATGCCACATCACGTCATACGCCTTCTCAGTGTCTGAACTGTGACAAGAACATCGCCACCGCAGCCGTGGGCTCGTGCTTGAGTGCTCGCGTCGGCTACGGGAGGTCGTGGGTACGATTCCCGCGGCCTCTGGTCTACCAGCCAATTAATCCAATTGGAACAGGCGGTCCCCCGGCCTAGTGTCGGCTCTCCAGGGGTGCACTGCGTAAGAAGGATAGCCTGCGCCGCAAAATTAACGTCAAATGCGGCCACAAGAACGTCTCCACGTGGTTAAAACCCGCAGTCCAAAACTCTCGCCTTGTGCCAGTTACAAAACTTACAACGTTCACCTCTCTAGCCTCAAGAGATGTGCCATAGCACTCACCGCTCACAAACCCCCTTCGAGCGAAGTGCAGCGGTATTTGCTTGCTACCGTTGTGGCTGGCTCACACGCATCGGCAGGTGTGCATGACGGGTTAAAAAAAAAATGGGCTTCTACTGCACGAGGTGGATTTAGGGTTGCTTGATGGCGGAACTTATCTCTGATCTGTCAAGGGAATGGTTTGGGCGAAGACCCTTCTCCCAAGCATCTCACCTTTGATGAGCAGAGCACCATGGCGGGGGAATCTTAAAACCGGTGGGCACCCGGTGGCACTGGGAATCGAACACAGCACCTCCCAAATGTGAGGCGGATGCTCTACCACAAGGCCGCGCATCGGTGCTATGATCTTCGCCAAAAGGCAGAGAAGTGAAAAGCCGAAAGACTGTCGTTCGGTAGCTTACAAAGTCAAGCTGTCATGTTTTTTTCCTGAACACAGTTATGGCTCAGACTAATTGTACCATTCTACATGATTATCCCTCCTTCATTGAGATGCTCAATAAGCTTTTTCTTCTAACTTTTCTTAGCTGCTGAGGGCCATTATTGCCAGAGGGGTATGCAAGGTGTTTACTGTACACAGACGGAAATCACTAAATTCAAACCTGCCGCGGTGGCTCAGTGGTTATGGCGCTGGGCTGCTGATCTGGAGTTCCCAGGTTCGAACAAGACTGCGGCGGCTGCGTTTTTATGGAGGCAAAACGCTAAGGCGCCCGTGAGCTGTGCGATGTCAGTGCACGTTAAAGATCCCCAGGTGGTCGAAATTATTCCGGAGCCCTCCACTATGCCACCGCTCTCTTCTTTCACTCCCTCCTTTATCCCTTCCCTTACAGCACCATTCAGGTGTCCAACGATATATGAGACAGATACTGTGCCATTTCCTTTCCTCAAAAAACCAATTATATATGTTTAAAAACTAGCACTTCGCTCCCGTCAAAATCGTATATTTCCGTGCGACAAAGCTGCCGGTAATACAAGCATACGCAGGTCGTACTGCTTACCTGCCCTGATCGATGAAGCATGGCAAAGCAGCGTGCTGCATGCGGCAATCATGGAGAACCACTCGTCTACTACCCCTGTCACACAGTGCTTTCGAAGTGCAGTTTCTCTCCCCAGCTGCGCTCCTGTTCCTGCCACGACATGGGACCAGCGTATTTTAGCACATGCAGGGACGATAGAGTGGAAACTATGAGGCACCACTATTAATGCTGTCAGTGCTGATGAGCAGTAGCATAAGAATGAATAGACCCGTACCAACCCCTCTGGTCAGACTCTCTTTATTACGAACTCTGCATAAAGAACTATTTTTCGGTCCCCTCACCCTTTGTTTCTAATAGCATAGTTTGAACAAATTTTAGGTTACTTAATGTGATGAAAGTATAGAGGCGTCGAATGCCTGACCATTGGTATGTGGCCATATATATATTTCCCACCCATGGCGGGCACACAATTTTTCCCTAAACGAATGACCGTTGGATACATTGTCTTCATCTTCAAAAGACTTGTCGCAAATCTCAAAAGCTTATTATAGCGAAAATCTATATATAAGACTGCTCAGAGGGAGCACGGCTACAAAACCACCGCCGCACACACACGTTCACTCCTGGCGCTCTTCAGTTCCAATAGATTGACCGAAAGTTTGAGCTATAAAAGCAAGCACGAAACAACGAGAATTCACAGTGTGAGCATGTGTTTGAGGAAGGATCGCACATAAAAGGTTTTACCACTAAACGCACTCATCATAGTGCTTGCATGCGGCACAGCGAAATGGTGATATCGATATGGAATTCGGCAGCTGGCGCTTCTAGCCCTCGCAATGAAGAGGAAGTATTAATTTTTTCCTTTGCATAACAAACATCCAGTAGAACCCGCTGTTAGTGTTTGCGGTTGCTCCATTTTTCCCGGTAAGTTTTTTTTTTTTCATATGAGCCAGATAGTCCAGCTGCCACAGAAGCCCTTACAACTGAAACTCGATCGCCTATATCTATTGCATAATGCAATTGTTGCATAATTCCCTTGTCGTACGTCGCGAAAGTCATCTCACGATGGTAGTTAACACCGTCCCAGAATTCGTTCAATGCGCGCGTAATGGCGACGCCGGCCAGAAAAAGCAAGACTATACACGTTCTCTATATAGGCACTTGTTCGCCGCTGCGTTCGGCGACATCTGGAAGCACCCAGGCCAACGCCAACACACTTACAGACTATGTGATTTTTTGTGCGTCTGTTGGCACAGTTACACCGATGCTGCGACGCTAGCGCAAACGACAGCACAAAAACGAAACTATGCCGCGGCAGACTGCACAAACAGCGCTGTACGAAATGCACTTGCATGGGTTCGCTCCGACAATTTTGTTTCTGCCATCCGCTTTATTCTTGTCGCTTGCACCTTAGAATACACAATTTCTGGATTCCAATATAGCAATGATTCTATCGGATAATTGCGGCCACCGCGACAGCAGCAAAGAAGCACACACGTACCGCATTTTCGTACGCTCCAGACATGTTCCCTCTTCATTGCTGAATCCCTTCCACAATTAGCTACTCAGGCTTACCGAGACTCATCGCAGTGCGTTTCTGAAGGACGGTATTTGCTTGTGTCAGCTTTGTCTCCTTTTCCCTTATATATCATGTTCATTCTACTTGATCGCCATCCACTGGGGGCTTTGCAATCCACTACCATTTTGTTCAGTACCTCTATTAATGTTTGCTTGGATTTTGGTCCAAGCTTCTTTATTGATATGGCCACTCGTCCGACATGGCCACTCATCGCAGCCGAGTGGCGCAGCATTAGTTGGACCTGGGCGCGGCACTTCGCATCATCTGCCACTTCGCTTCGATGCGCGGCCGTGTCGGACACAGTGGCCCTCCAGAGAGCGCAACCATGCGCTCCCGTTAGGACAAGAGAAGAAGGTTCCCAGTGGCACGTCAACAGGACCAGATGGTATTCCGATTATGTTAAAAAAGAAGCTAGGACCAAAATCCAAGCAAACATTAATAGAGTTAGTGAACAAAATGATAGTGGATGGCAAAGCCCCGATGAATGGCAATCAAGTAGAATGAACATGATATATAAGGGAAAGGGGTACAAAGCTGACATAAGCAAATACCGTCCCATAACAGTGACATCTGTGGTGTACGTGGTGGTGATGCAGATTATAAAGGACAGGCTGCAGGTTTGGGTGGAGAACAAGGGGGTGCTATGGAGCTGCAAAAATGGGTCTGGAAACAACGGAGGTTGGAGGACAATCTGTTTTCACTGACACAGTATATGGAAGTTGCTGAAAAGGAACACAGGCCCCTATGGCTAGCATTTCTGGATATCAGGCGAGCCTACGGCCACATTATTCATTATTCAAGTGGATTCGGGGGACATACTGGGCACATTGGATGTGGAAGATATGGAGTAATTAATCTTTCAAAAGGTATATATAAAGGTAACAGAGTGCTTATAAAATCTGAAAAAAATGTGTTGCGGCATGTAGACATACAGCGGGGGCTTAAGCAAGGATGTCCTCTGTCTCCTTTGTTGTTCATGTACCTGCAAGGGTTCGAGCCCAAACTAGAGAGAAGCGGACTAGGCTTCAACCCTTTTTTCAAGCACGGAGAATGAATTAAACAGTCATTACCAGGACTAATGTACGCGGATGATGTAGCGCTAATGGCTGACAATAAGGAACATTTGCAGAACTTGATTACCATCTGCGATACAGAGGGAGATTAGGTTTGAAGTTTAGTAAGGAGAAATCTGCTGTCACGATATTTAATGATGAGGGCGGCCAGCATAGAACACAAGAGTTCACACTAGAAGTCGTGGATGAGTACAGGTATCTTGGGATGTGGATAAATAAAGGGGTGATGATGCGGTGAATGAATAAAGCTAGTAGGAGTGCAGCTGTCATGAAAAATAGGGCACGGTGGAATTACAATAGGTATGAAGTGGTAAGGGGGATCTGGAAAGGTGTGATGGTTCCTAGTCTGACATTCAGCAATGCAGTCCTGTACATGAGACCAGAAGCTCAAGCAAGGTTAAAAGTCAAACAACGCGGCATAGGGAGGCTAGCTTTGGGGCCACATGGCAATACACCAAATCAGGGGGTACAGGATGATATGGGATGGGCGTCGTTCGAGAGCAGAGAAGCTAGCAGTAAGATGGTATCTGAGGAGCGATTGAGAAAAATGGGGGGAAAGCAGTGGGCTAGGAAAGTATTCAGATACGTGTACAGAAGGAACGCGTTCACATGAAATGGAGAAAGCGAACCAAAAAATTGACAAGCAAATATCTGGACAGGAGTAGGAGGGCAAATCAGCAATTATCGTTTAAGAAAAAGTTAAAGAAACAGAGTTCTGTGGAAAACAGGAATGCTGACGAAATCGGCACTGGGAACACACAGGATCTTTAGGCAGAAAATATCTATGATAATTGTAGGGGAAGCTCTGTTGTTTGAGGCCAGGATGGTAGGTTTGAGGACTAAGACATATAGAGTCAGGTATCACGAGATAGATATGTTGTGCATTGCGTGCAGAGAGGAGGAAACAGCTGAACACTTGATACTTCTCTGTAAAGGGCTTCACCCTGCAGTGGTAAGCAGCGGGGCTGATTTTTTCAAAGCAGTGGGGTTTAAGGACAATGAAGGAAAATTACATTTTAGGCGGATAGAAGTAACCAAGCGAAGGTTATCTGATTGGCGGCTAAAATCAAGACAAGAGTAAAATTTCACAAGTCATGCTTTGTGGCTTGAACCAATACACGATTTAGAGAGTTCAGCCTTATCCATCCATCCATCGATCCAGTGTATTCATACTAAGGGTGGACAGCCCTGTACGGTATAAATATAAGTGAAGGGCATGAGTCTTCGAAAGGCACTAGGTGAATATTGCCCACATGTGAACTATTGCAATTGTTAAAGATGCTCTGCCTCGTTCGAAGTGCCTGGAATCATTTACAAGATACCCGGCAACGATTGTAACTCAGTCTACATCGGAGAAACAGGAAATCTACCAAGGCGGCTAAGAGCGCTGTAATGATTTCGGCAGGAATCAAACAACCTCAAGTGCTGTGGCAGAACATGCGCAAACAGGACATGAAATTGCTTGCGATACGATAATGTGGAAATCGCTGCCACTGAAAGAAATTCGTAAGCGTGGCTGGGCCTGTAATCCTTAATACTACAGACCATGCTGAATACACTGAACAGAACAAAGGGAAACCTTCACCAAGCCTATGCAAAGTCATTGCGCTGATTAGTTAAGGCTTCATAAGCTTCTTTCATGATCGGTCCTTCATTGTGGACAAGAAACCTGTAAGGATTCCGAAATATAATCATCGTGTTTGGCATGGTCAGGGACCGAAGTTTCATTCTACTTTTAACGCAAAGTGGGAACTCCACGACAGACAAAGGGTGCCCTATGCGCCTAAGCTAACAGCAGTTGTGCCCTGCTCCCAAAATATATTCCACAACTGACGTCAAAAAGCAGGTTCGCCAGCAGGTTCAGAATCCATTTTGTGCCACTTCTCTTAAACTGCCCTACCTGAATCCACGCACTTTTTGTGTTCGCAGAAAGCACAGGTGGCAGAAAAAACCTTCCAGAAAATTGGTGTACTGCAGTGTTCTGTGGGGATACTTCTGTCAGTAGGTCATGCTAGATAGCATTTCAACAGAGTATGTCCCCCCCCCCTTTTAGGGCACATTCACTTGCCTGTGAGATTAAACTTCTTTTAAAAGATTAGAATACAGGGTATCATTGCGTAATAATATGAGCAGGAAATAAATTGCCAGTTAAGCTTTGTAGGGGGATAGTTGGGCATGCATACTGAGACTGGGAGGGGCTAAATTCTAGAGAAGGGAACCACACCACATAGGAAGACAACGAGACACGAGTGCTCAGTCTCATTATGAAATAAATTGGTTTGTTGCAGGTCATTTATCATATTTTCATTCCTTGTTCGTGTTTCTTAACTGCTCAGACTGATATGATTTCTTCAGATCTAAGCCAACTTTCACAATAATAGGTCACATTGAAAGCTATGCATATAAGCAGAAGTAATTGTGAAGGCACGTTTCACTTTGCCATAAGTGTCACAAAGATACTCAAAACTGGCAAATTCATATTGGTTGGCATCAAGGAAAAGCTTTTGTTCATTGTAATAAATCTTGCTAATGTGTCGATATTTATGTATGGTACTGGCAATTCGAACGAGCTCCTCGACACGCACATGGGCAGCCACAATTTAATGGAACTTAGGTACACTAACTTTATGCTTCTGTTAAGGTTTGTTGAACCGCTGTTAAAAGAGCTGGGATCACGTCATGGGAGCCGCTTAAAGGGAACCACTGGAACTTACAGAAGCACAATGCATCCTTAAACTGGGGCCATTGATTTTGGAGTTTAATTATTATTTTAATGTTAGATAGTTGTAATGCAGCTTTTTCTCTCTTATTAAATGAGTGGTAGACACCTTTGACGATGCCCTAAAATCTCAACTTGACAATTGAGAAGTATGATTATGTTATACGTAAAGTGTTTCAAACTGTACTTATAGATATTACAAGTTTTGAGAAAAATTTTATCAGTCTTTGGCATTGGCAAAGCAGCAAAGACTAATATTAAACGGATCAAAATAATATTATTTTACCGCATATTCTAATATTGTCCACAATTCTTGCGGAAATTTGGAAGAGATATTAGGATGCCAAAATGTTTTAAACATTACAAATATCTTCAAGTAGAACTTTTTGCTGGGCTTGTTGGTGCATGTTACTAAGAAAAGAAGCGCCCACAGAGACAAGACGTAAGAAGTGACACGGGCAAGCGCTTACTGACAACTGATTTTTTATTCAGGGAAACACGCAATATATAGGCGAATAGTACCGGTGATAATAAGAGGCGGTAAACGTCACATGGTGTATAGGGACATAAAAGCGATAAAAGACTTTCATGGTGAATATGTAAAAACGATAAAAAGAGCAATGACACGTGGTGTACAGGCCACATGAAAAGGAAAGTATAAAAGGTTTTTAAAAACAAACATGAATTTCAGTTTTTTAGGCATGCGCAGATGCCAGCTTTTTACACATGTTCCAAATTCAACCGCGGCCTTCTAGGAAAGCCAGTTCACATTCATAGAGCAATTTTGACGGGTCACTTACGCATTCCAAGCCCTTTCGTTTGATGAAAAACGCCTCTTTTAACTCACGAGCTAAGCTGTCTCGACTTCTGTCTAAAACAACAGTCTTCTAAGCGAGGCACGCACTTACATTTTTTGACTAGTCCGTCCGTCCGTCCGTCCATCCATCCATCCATCCATCCATCCATCCATCCATCCATCCATCCATTGCATTCATACTAAGGGTGGACGGCCCTGTACATTGTAGTTATAAGCGAAGGGCACGAGTCTTCGAAAGGAACTAGGTGAATGTCGCCCACATGCTAACTATTAAATTGCACGAGGATCTTGCAAATGTTAAAGATGCTCTGCCTTGTTTGAAGTTCCTGGAATCGTTTACAAGATATCCTGCGACGATTGTAACTCAGTCTACATCGGGAGGCAGGAAATCTACTAAGGCGGCTAAGAGCGCTGCAATGATTTCGGCAGGAAACAAACAACCTCAAGTGCTCTGGCAGAGCATGCGCGAATAGGGCGTAAAATTGCTTGCGATGATGTGGAAATCATTGCCACTGAAAGAAATTCGCAAGCGTGGCTGGACCTTGAATCCTTAATACTACAGACCATGCTGAATACACTGAACAGAACACAGGGAAACCTTCACCACACCTATGCAAAGTCATTGCACCGATTAGTTAAGGCTACATAAGCTTCTTTCATGATCAGTCCTTCATTGAGAACAAGAAACCTGTAAGGGTTCCAATATGTAAATCAACGTGTTTGGCATGGTCAGTGACCCAAGTTTCATTCTACCTTTAACGCAAGTGGGAACTCTACGACCGACAAAGGGTTCCCTATGCACCTAAGCTAACAGCAGTTGTGCCCTGCTCCCAAAATATATTCCACAACTGACGTCAAAAAGCAGGCTTGCGAGCAGGTTCAGAATCCATTTTGTACTTCTCTTAAGCTGTCCTGCCTGAATCCACGCACTTTTTGTGTGCAGAAAAAAATTCCAGACAATTGGTGTACAGCAACGGTGTTCTGAGGGGATACTTCTGTCAGTAAGTCATGGTAGATGGCATTTCAATGGAGTATACACCCCTCCTTTAAAGCACATTCACTTGCCTGTGAGACATTTTTAAGAGATTAGAATACTGGGTATAATACAGTAAAACCTCATTAATTCGGATCTTGCGGGAGTAAAAAAATTGTCCGAATGTTGAATTATCGAATGGACAACAAAAATGGCACATTTACAATTCTTTTATTGCATACCTTCACTTTGAGAAGAAGTCGGTGATAATCATTTGATTTTTCGCGGATAGCTGGGCAGAAAGGACTAGCTTCTGTATGTGCGACAATCCGTCCAGTGCGAGCGTGTTGCATGGAGCACCATAGCAGAACTACTCTAAAACAGCAAGAGTATCTGCGGCTTCTTTTGCAGTACGGTGCACCGGGAGTACATCGCACGGGTCATCTTCATCAGAAGCCTCACCTGCCACACCGAGAGCATCGCTGATTATCTCGTCATCGCTCAACTGGCCGGCGACGACAACGCCGTTGTCGATAGCAACGTGGTCGGCGAGCGGAAATTCAGTGGGGAGCAGGCCAACGAATGCCCCATCGTGGTCCTCTTCTGGCGTTGCAGACTCCAGGCTCTGGGATGTCTCGGGCCACACAAATCCACTGTGCCTAAAACAGCTCTACACCATTTCTGGCGGCATGTTCGCCCACACGTGGGCCGAAATATGCATCGCACTCAGAAGCATGATGTTGTACTGCTGCTTCCGCTCCATGCAGGGAAGCATTCGTTCCAGCACTTGCTTGCGGTACCTTTTCTTAACGTACTGGAGCACTCCCTGGTCCATCGGTTGAAGAGCAGCGGTAGTGTTGGGAGGTAGGAACACTAGCCGGATCGCCTTTAAATTCGCAACGTTGCAGTGTGCGGTGCAATTGTCCACTATCAAAAGCACCTTGCATTACTTGGCACTGAAGCGTCGATCCAGCTCCTGCAACCAGGAACGAAATATCTCTAACGTCATCCATGCTTTCCAGTTTGCACGGTACTCGACGGGAAGTCGCTTGATGTTGTTAAAACATCTTGGCTACAGAGCCTTCCCGATGACGAGAATTGGAAGCCGCTCCGTGCCCGTCATGTTTGCTGACAACAGCACTGTCACCCGCTCCTTACTCCTTTTACCACCAGTGCACGGGTCCCCCTTGAATGCTATCGTTTTATCTGGCAGTGCTTTGAAGAGTGCCGATTCGTCTGCATTAAAGACGTCGTTGGGGTCGTAGGCTGCCACGTGTTCTTTAAGGTGGACGTTTTGCCAATCTTTTACGACTTCTTCCACCTCACCCCTCTCCCCGCACACGGTCTTAAAAACAAGTTCATGCCGGTCTTTAAAACGGGAAAACTAACCCTGACGCCTTGAATGAATCAATATTCATTCGGAGGGCATAGGTCTCTGCTTGCGTTATGGGGTCCCTCTGCGTCCAGTCGGCCGGGAAGGCGAGCTTCCGTGCAAGCTACACGCAGGCGTTATTCAAGTATGCAACACGTTTCCTCAACCCGTGGCGCAGAGTCGCAGCCACGGCAGGTCCGGACGAAATAGGCAACGGCAGGGCACGCTAGGAAATAGTTTATTATCCGAACGCGAGGTAAAGCACACTGCGGAAGAATGTTCTATCCGTAAAATAGATGTTCAGTAGCTCAACAAGTCGTTGACGTCAACCGGCGTTGGTGTTCGGGGTCCGTGGGGCACTTAGGTAGGGTCTGGCAGCGAGAGTCCCTTCCCGCCGTGCGTTCCGCCCTTTTATCCCTTCGGGCACTGCCTCCCAGGCAGCAAATCGTTGCCGTCAAGCTTAGGCGTGCTACCCTCTCCGTAGAAGGCAGCGCGCTGCCGTGACATCACGTCAGTGCTGGGGTGGAAATGAGCAGAGACGCGGGGGTGCCTTCTCTCCACATTCCTGGTGGCCAGCGTGCCCGTGTAAGTCTTGGTCGCCGCTGGCGCGGGGGACGAGGAGGGGATACCTGTGTATCCCACAGCGTGCAGATGAGTGGTCCACTCAACGGCACCTTCGAATCACGGACAGCGGCAATCCACCGCAACAATGCTTCCTCCAGGGCTGGATGGGCAGCAGTTCGTAGACGCTTCCGACCGGCATGAAATTTCTCGCCCTCAAAGGCTTCCACTATTTGAGCGTCATTCTCGACGTATGTCGATAGCATGCTTCTTTTCACATCGAACTGGCGCATAACTTCTCTGGAAGCGCCGTCTTTCAGTGCCTTGAGGAACTTCACTTTGGTTGATAAGTCCTTGGCCGCATACTTCGCGTGCTTTGCCGGTACTGCCATCGTAATAAAGAGCACCACGACCGCACGCACCGACAAAACACACCACACCACGTAAAGAAACCACAAAATGGCCGCTCTGGTCATTCTCGTTTGTTGTTAACTGAGAAGTGACTGCAGTAGCTATGCATTTCCGGAATGGAGAGTGGTGTCAGCCGTTTCCAGTGATGGCGATGATCCTTGGACGATGATGATGAACTGAACGTATGGACCTCCTTCACCCCGCGACGTCACGAAGATGCGGTGGCGCTGATGTTAGCAGCGACTTTCGCATGGTAGGCAAAACAGATTCCGCTTGCCCGTGCCTACCGCAGCTGCCGCAGCTACCGGTGGCTGCTTCAAGCCTGTGAACTGCAGAAGCAGCATGTATTGACCAGCTGCGTCACAGCTGGATCCGCGTAGTAGCATAAAAAATATTAAATTAGCCTCGATAGGTTTCTCGCGCATAAATGCCGCATTCGGAAACTGGCTAACAGGCATTGGGCCACGGTAGTAAAGCGCGAAGTCTGGGATTCGATAGGCACTGCCACTCAATGCACTTAATAGCATGCAAGTTACTGCGTTCATTCACCTGAACTTCAGGATAGCAGGCTAATAATTGCTCAAGGAAAAAAAAGACATGTGCAGCTGCACACGTACTTATCACCTTGAGCCGGTGTGCACGGGGCGCCGACAGGTTCACTCACCCCCAAGGAATGCGTTTTTTTTTTGTTAATAGCACACCATGTTTTAATGGCGCGTTTTATGACATTTAATATTTACTTGAAACTGTTTCTTGATATGACGACGTAATTATTTCACTCGAGTAGAAAGAAGTCTGGTAAGTTGTGTCAATCTTGCGCGGTCGCGTTGGTGTGCTTAGAATAGCGTACCTTAAGTATGCTAAACGCCATATGCTTTTTCATTGCATCATGCATGTGTCATGTTTCATGAGGTAGTACATGATCGCGAAGCTTGTTTGGAAAGAAGCAGCCGCAGGAGTGCTACTAACAGACACGTGGCGAGATTGAGAGGGGACGCGGCAATGAAAAGTGTTTTCGTTATTCATGCATGCGATATGTAACTAAACTTGGTGCAAATACCAAATTCCTACGCTAGTTTCAGTAATTCCTTTTATTTATAGCTATACCTGGTGCAGTTCTGGGTAATTATAATTAACACCGTCGTCAAGTCCCCCCAAGGTCTCAAATAATTGAGTAGATAGTGCGCAGTTTTTTTATGCCAGCATGTACAGTACTCACGGATTGAAATAGGACATTCGGAGCGCGTGGCCGTCGCTTCATGGAGCGCCGCCCGTAGACGCTCATGGAACCAATGTGGTGCATTGTGGTATGGCGCGAGAGGGAGAACATCTACAAAGCAGAATTGTTCCTTCCAGTAGCCAATGAGCCGGCCTGTGGTTTACCACATGCCTGCGTGGCACTGCAAGGCTAGCGCTCCGAATGTCCTATTTCAATCCGTGAGTACTGTACATAAACCCCTGTTCTGTACGATGACGCGATTAGTTCTTTTTCTATATGATCAGTACTTATGCATGCATAGTTACATGAAAACGTTTCTTAGAAATAACTAACACAGTACTGCACGTGTAGGGAAAAAAATCGAGAGGTTTATTACGCTCCTCAACGTCTCAGGAATAGTTTGCGACAAATGGAATCATTTGATTTTCATGCGAATTACGAAGGTGAGTGATCCAGTCGCAGAAAATGTGAGAGGTCACAAAACGAACCTTAAAGTTTATGGCATCTTCGCTTTCGCTTTGGTCAAAGAAATGCGGCACTGAAATCAAAGAAATTACCTCACAATTTTTGACGACCACACTTCTAAAAAGCGTAATTTATAAATTTGTACTCAATATTTTGCTATAATTTTTCGTCACGAAACTAGACTTCAGGGCTAAGAAAGAAATAATTCTAGAAATAAAAAATTTTCACCAAATTGACCAGCTTAACAAGAGGACAAGTCGGCCTAGCTGGTGCGTGGTCATGCGGCTAAAAACAGCGCTAAGCGAGACAGAGGAGATCAGGGACACGACGCTGTCCCCACTTTTCGCACAGCGCGACACGTACATATGTCAGCAGACGATGAGCGCACGTCTGCTCCGACGAAACAAGGCCAGAACTTCCCCTCACTATTGTCCCGAAGTAAAATCATTCCGGCTAGTGCAGAGTGTCAAAACTTGTTTTATTCAATGCCTTGCGCATAAATAAACGGCAGGAACGCTTTCTAGTCATGTTTACTACTAACCACATATACAATACAGTGGCAAACTATTTCTCTTTATAGGCCGCACGTGGCCAACGCGAGCTCGTGTACTTCAACAAATTACTAAGTTGGAAGCATCGACCATTGCTATGATTCGCAGAAACTGGAAACGCGCCTACAAGCCTTGAAAACACGCGCTCAACACCTATCCGCGACGCCACTCCCCGACCTTTTGCCTACCACGAGCTCGCTAGCGACTGCAGCGCCACCTCGTTTGTTTACAAACATGCAGGAGGTCCATAGCAGTGCCACTTTTCGTACGCTGGCTTGGCTTGGATTGGAATGGATACCAGCACCGTTCTTGGCCTGCCTCCAGTCACAATTAACCGGTGTGTGCGCAATTCTGCGCCGAATTAACGAAGGTTTGCTGCCATAGGGCTATGTACATTTTTGAAGGGAGGGAGTGGGGATGCTGAATTATCCGAATTAACGGGGGCCAAATTAGCGAGGTTTTACTGTAGCGTAATAATATGAGCAGGAAATAAATTACCAGTAAAGCTTTGTAGGGGACTAGTTGGTCGTGTATACTGAGAATGGGGAGCGCTAAATTCTAGACAAGGGAACAACACCACATAGGAAGATTACGAGACACGAGTTCTCAGTCTCATTATGAAATAAATTGGTTTGTTGCAGCTTATTTATCATATTTTCATTCCTTGTTTGTGTCTTAGCTGCTCAGACTGATATGCTTTCTTCAGATCTAAGCCAACTTTCTCAATAATTAGTCATATTATAAGAAATGCATTAAGCAGAAGTAACTGAAGGCACGTTTTACTTTGCCATAAGTGTCACAAAGATATTCAAAATTGGCAAATTCATATTGGTTGGCATCAAGGAAAAACTTTTATTCATTTTAAAAAATCTTACTACTGTGTCAATATTTATGCGTGGTACTTGCTATTGGAATGAGGTCCTCGACATGCGCATGCCCAGCCACAAGTTCATGGTACTTTGTACACTAATTTTGTGCTTCTGTTAAGGTTTGTTGAAGCGCTGTTAAAAGCGCTGGGATCATGTCTTGGGACCAGCTTAACGAGAACCACTGGAACTTACAGAAGCACAATGCGTCCTTCAATTGGAGCTGTTTTATTTTGCAGTTTAATGATTATTTTAATGTTGGATAGTTTTAATGCAGCTCTTGCTGTCTTGTTAATATGAGTGGTACACACCCATTTTGAAACAGCGAAACAAAGACGGGACGTGGAAACTGAGGTGTAAAGACAAAGGTGTCAGCGGGATTATCGGGAGTGGTGCACTACGTCGGAGTCAGTCACGGAATTCCTCTGGAATGCAGTTCGGCCAACTCTGCCTAAAAGGGAGCGATCCAGCACGGAGCAAGGACGGTTCATTGACCTCAGCACCAAGGTTATACCTGAGAGACACAAAGAAGTGTTGCGGATGGGGCCAAAATTCGCCTTTGAACCTCGCCTGAATCCTGCAGAGAAGGTAGCTTGTTTAAGGAACATCATTCGTTTGGCTCCTGAGGACATGCGCCCGAGGTGCACTGTGGAATGTGTTACCGTGCTGAGCAGAACCCATGGTATGCAACGAAAGAGCGGGAACATGAAGAACACGGTTGATTTCCTGGCTGAAAGTGGGCTCGCGTTGATGACGGCCGATAAGGAGGGTTGCTTTGTGGTCCTTCCGGCAGGCACCTATGCGGATAAAGCGTCAGAAGCACTGGGGAGAAACTTCAAGGAAGTTGACTTCAGTGGTTCTAAGGTGAAATGGCGGGCGGTCGAACTTTTGAGACACCACAATTTGAGCAAGCTGGCGGACGCAGCGAATAAGTCGGCAGGACTGAAGCTCGAAGTTTTTTTCACCATTAAGACACACAAGCCGGACCAACCTTTCCGTTCCATTGTCTCCGAACGAGGGACCTGGCAGCATGTAGTTTCAGGTTATCTTCAAAGGCAACTGGAGGCGCTGGCCCTGCCAGACCCATTCGTGATTCCGAATTCGGATGCGCTGGTGGAGCACCTTAAGCTGGATAACCCTGGGATCTGCAAGTTTTTCAGCGTTGACGTAGTGGACCTTTACTATTCATTGCCACACGGAGAGCTCATGAGGGCCGTTAAAATGTGCATCACACAGGACAATGACGAAAGTGCATTCATTGAAAAATGTGGTGTGTCTGTTGATAGTTTTTTAGAAATTTTGTCCTTCTACCTGTCGGCAACAGTTGTTGAGTGGGAGGGCAAGTCATTTGTGCAAGCATCCGGTGTATGCACTGGTTCCAGGGTTGCACCTGTATTGGCTAACATTTTTTTTAGTTTTGTGGACAGGGCGATTGAGCAAGCTTCGAAGGAGTTAGGGGTGCATATTTTTCGTTATGTCGACGACTATTTGGTGTTTACCCCGCCAGACAGCCTGCCTAGAATGTTAGTCGATGTTCTTAAGGTGTTTAACGAGTACGGGCGTGGGCTGAAGTTTACAACAGAGGTACCCACGAACAAGGAACTGCAGTTTCTAGATTTGGTTTTGTTTTCCCGAGACAAGCACGTGTGCTGGTGTTATCGGCCAAGATCGGCTAAGCCCTTGTTAAACTTCAGGTCAGGTCATTCCAAGCTTATAAAAGAAGGCATTATCTTGTCGTGCCTCCAATCTTCACTCAAGAAGTCCTGCCATGAAATGATTGGGGAGAGCATTGCAGCCCAATCAAACAGATTATGCGCGAATGGCTATCCGGCTCACCTCATTTCCAGGGCAGCGGAGAAATTGCTTAGGCACGTGAAGTATGGGGCTCGGCCGAGTGCAACGAAAATAAAAATAAAAATAAAAGGCCGGCAGAGGTTCCATATGCGCACAGCATGTCCCATGGGCTCAAAAAAGTGGCAGGCAGATGTGGCGTTGACGTCGTATTTTCTGCCCCGAAGAAATTAGGCAGAATGTGTAGACAGGTAAGGCAGAGGCAGGAGGGAAACAAAAGGGCTTGTCAGGTGCGCCATGTTTCCCCTTATGTACCTTGCGAGGTAGGGGTAGTATACCAAATTCCCTTCTCGTGTGGCGCCACATATATTCGCCAAACAGGAAGATGCATCAACAAGCGACTCATGGAACATGAGAACACCAGAAAAAAAGACCCCCTGTCACACATGGCGGTCCACTGCAGAAGGTGCAAATGCAAACACGAAAAAGAGTACGAAAAAAGAAAAACAGAAGGAGACCCTCTCACTAAAGGTGCATTCCGTTGCAAGAAATGCAAATGTACCCCCGACTATAAGAACACCAATATCGTGTTTCGCCATTGTGATAAGATGACGCGAGAAGTTTTTGAAGCTTTTCTTATACGTGAGAAAGGCGCAACGTGCATTAGTTGCCCATCGGTTGCCCTTTCCGAAGGGGAGATTGGATATCTGGCGTCATATGTGGCATGAGTTGACTATGGTGGCGATTAATCTTTCCTAACTCTGTATATATTTTGTGTGTTTTTTTCAATAAACCCAGTTGTTAGTCAGCGCATGTTTGTCTTTACACCTCAGTTTCCACGTCCCGTCTTTGTTGCGCTGTTTCAAAATGGATACGTACCAACTTGCCCAAATTTCTGCTTTACTCAGTGGTACACACCTTTGACGATGCCCTAAAATCTCAACTTGACAATTCAGAAGTATGATCATGTAATACGTAAAGTGTTTCAAACTGCACTTATAGATATTACAAGTTTTCAGAAAAATTTTGTCTTTGGCATTGGCAAAGCAGCAAAGACTAATATTAAACATGGATCAAAAAATATTATTTTACCACACATTCTAAAATTGTCCACAATTCTTACTGAAATTTGGAAGAGAGATTAGGATGCCAAAATGTTTCATACATTACAAATGTCCTTTGACACAAAATTTGATTGAATATTGATATTTCTTTAGCTTTACAATAAATTTTTGCGTTTTTTTTTACCATTCAGTTTTGAACACTACAGTAAGTATTGTTTTCTGTTTTACAACATTTACTTATTTTCGCTTGTGCACCGACGTTCAGCTTTTCATGAGCACTACAACGAGCCCTAAATTTTATCATGTGATGATCACATGTTCAAAGGCTGTGTTCTCTCATGTCATGCTAATATATATTCCAATTCATTTTTTCAACACAGAATAACGATTACAAGCACCTTTTTTGCCTTTATCGCTGTGATCGTCAATAGCACCACCTTAAAGAAAATTGTAACTGATTTGTTGTGCTAATAATTCGTTCTGTTCACCCATTTCTCTTAATAATTCCCTTGAGAGTAAACAAGGTGATGGAACGAAATATTATAATACATAATTTTTTAACAATGTTTCAGGCAAGTTGTTTTGATACTTTGAAAGTAACTGCAGCACCAACATCCACATTCCAATTAAGGAAGACACCCATGGACGGATGCTGCAGCAGCCACATGTGTGTGTGTGAGGGAAAGAGAAACAGCTTTATTACAACACAACACGAAGCGCCATGAACATCCTGTGCCAGGGTCACCAAAGCCAACTGTTCAATATCAGCTTGTCCGAGGCTGTGGGTAATGCTGTAATTGAAAGGCAATGGGCCAGGAGGAAAGGGACTGTTCGAGGTTAGCATAGGGATTGGTGCTAATGGGGCCTGCAGGAAAGGCTCTGAGGTGGTAGACGAAACAATGGCCAGGGGGGAGAAGTGTACCTTAAAAAGGATGCACTGAAGAATACGAAGTTGGGGGGCAGTGAGAGGTTTGTCTGGAACAGGAAGGCTACAAAAGAGATCCTCTCATGTTGCCACAAGACGATTATTTTTTATCGGCTTTATGTGAATCTGGGTGCTTCTGCTGCAGTTGCATCAAAAGTATTTTAGAAGCCTTTCTTAGACATAACATTATTTTAATGCATATAAGGCATTATTATTGCTACTGTTATTGTTAATTGAAAAAAAAACCCTGCAAAGATGTCACAGATT
Organism: Amblyomma americanum; assembly: GCF_052857255.1. Lineage (NCBI taxonomy): Eukaryota > Metazoa > Arthropoda > Arachnida > Ixodida > Ixodidae > Amblyomma > Amblyomma americanum. The sequence continues at coordinate 45,144,452 of NC_135497.1, forward strand.
AGCCTCTTCCTCGAAGAGATAGACTCTCTCATTGCACCAATGGTTTGCTGCATGATCCTGCATAAAAAGTTGATAATTTCGGTCAATGTTTCAGGCTTGCAGCAGGAATGGGATTAAGTAAACACAACATCTGCACACTAAAAAAAACCTTTACCTTATGGGGGTTATTCTTGTAATAACGCTCAAAGGGCTAGAAGCAGTAGTCGCTCTCTAGCACCAGCGTGCCAGCCCTAGCAGTCAGAGCTGTGACCCCCAACCCGTGGTGCGCTAAGTCGCAACCACGGCGGGTTCGGGCCAGAGGGGACAAACACGAGTATTCTACTTCGATGAGCATTTATTGCTCCCGAGCAATACAATTAGCAGCAAGCAAGAAAGCAACCACCGCAACGAGGGAGTGTTCCGCTCGCGTACAGGGGTGAAATGCACAAAAAGGGTGGAATGCACACAAAATGGTGGGGAAGGTTCCGCTCACCTCGCGTGGCTCCTCGCTCACGGCCCGCGGCGGTCAGTTCACACACGGTGGCCGGGCAATAAATGCAGCGGTCTCCGTGGCAGATCTGCGTCTGTGCCTGTGCATGCCTCCCCCAGGAGAACCGCGCGACCAAGCCTTCTCCTGGGATGGGGAGAGGAGGTCTCTCCGTGCTAAGAGGGGAAGATCGCTGCGGGGCGTGAAAGGAAGCGGGGGTGGCGTGAGTGCCCTCCCTCGCAAACCCCCCTAACGGCGCGCGGATAACATCACGTGATAATTACGCGCGGCTGTTACTATGGGACTGGGGATTTGCCTGTATCCCCACATCCCCCTCCTTAGAACTGCCCTACGGCCGAGAAGGACCGCGTTCACCGAGGGGTGTACCGAGTAGGGCCGGCGACACGCCGTTTAACTTTAAAACCAATTAAGAAAAGTTTCAGCTCACAGCCACAGGTGCCGTTGTCGAAGGCTGTGGATGACAGGACAGGAAGGCAGTGCAGACGACCACCATGGACGCCCGTGGAGCCAAGCACTGAAGGGGGTCGATGACCGCAGGTCCCGCTTCAGAGGGTCACTCGGCCAGGGCAGCCTTCCCGAGAGGCGCGGGCGGCAGGCAGAGTCGGGGCAAATATGCACGTTGCACAGCGTGCAGCACGCCTCCATTCAGCTCGTTGTACTGTTCGCTCTTGGCTCGCCTTCTTTTCCTCTCGGCGGGGCCGGCAAAGGGGCTTCGACCCATTTTCCTACGGCCGCTGAGGGCTTGCGAGGCAGGCCCAGCGGGGTACCAAGCTGCTTTCGTGGGCGAAACCTCTGCCGCGGGGAACGGGGAACTCCAAGGCGGCTTCTTTGCTGCAGCATTCGCTGTGGAAGACAGTGGCGCCAGCTTCCCCAAATTTTCGCTCGCTCTCCTGCGGCCGACCGGAAGCTGTTTGTTTTCAGCCTGGTTGCTCGGTGGTGACAGCGGGCTCTTGACTCTGGAATGAGGCCGTTCGGAGAACGGCCTGGCTTTGGATGTTCGAAGCAGCAACGGTCGTCTCTGCGTCCGTCAGCTCTCTTCCGGGCTCGCTGCGAAGGCTGGCCTGTGGCTGCAAGGCTGTCTTTTCTTTCTAGTTATTTTTACATTTAACATTTAAGTTAATCTAACCCCGCTCGGTCTTTTCCGAAGAGAAAGCGTGTGCTCGCTCTGGAAGCTACAGTGCAAAGTATGAAAGGGCTGTTCCATCCATATTAAGCAGGAGAAATTACTCCCTGCACGTTGGCCAGAGTTAGTTCTGCCGTGGGCACAAAGTTGTAACGAGGCGCTGGGCTCTGTTGTCGAGCCTTGCCTCTCAGTGCGGCTGCCTGCTGGCAGGGGAGGGTGTTCTCTACTGGCCACTCATTTCCTCTGTCACAGTTGGGTTTGAGATCACAGACATGCACCGGTCCGCCGATCGGTCTTAGCGTCAAGAACGCCAGCCTGCAGACGAGAGAGGAAAGTTTCTTCCGAACTACATATGGACCCGTCCATTTCGACGACAGAAGAGCAGAGAATTTCTTACTGGCGTCGCTCAGGACGTGATTGCACCTCAACACCAGGTCACCCGGTTTGTAGTAAATTTCCCGGAGAGCGATCATACTGCGCCTTCTGCTGGGCCCGAGCAGTGCTCAGATTCCGGCGGGCTTTGTGTAAAGCCTCCGTCATCCTCGCGCGCACCCCGGTCGCGTAGTCGGCGTGTGCCAACGGAGCAATCGGGGTGTTGCTGCGAACCTGGAGTGTAAGTTCTACCGGGTTCGCCAGCTCCCTGTCAAGGTTGAGAGCGGCAGGTGTGTACCCAGTTGAGTGGTTCACGGTTGACCTGAGAGCAAACACAATCTCGGGGAGACAGGTGTCCCAGTCGCTGTGCGTCTCCACAAATGCAACGAGCATGTTCTTGATGTTGCGGTTCACGCGTTCCAAGGGGTTCGCCTGGGCATGGTACGTGGTTGTTCTTCTGTGCTTAATGCCAAGGGCCGCACAGGAGTCCACGAAGAGTTTGGCAGTGAAGTACGATGCATTGTCCGTTATCAACTCCCCAGGGTAGCCGAATCGTGTGAACACCTCGGTCAGCTTCCCCATGATTACGCGTGCCGTCAGCTTTCGAAGTGGGAACAGTTCCATTCATTTGCTGAAATGGTCTCTCACAATGAGCAGGAAGTGGTTTCCACTCGGAGTCCTGGGGTAAGGTCCCATGACGTCACAAGCCGCAATTTGCCAAGGACCCTAGCTATTGATCGGCTGCATAAGCCCAGGTGTGCGTCCACCACGCAGCTTGACCCTTTGGCACACGTCACACGAGCGGGCGTAGCGAATCGCATCCCGCTTCATGCCAGGCCAGGTAGCGAGGCGGCACAACTTGAGGTAAGTCTTAGGGCCACTCGCATGCCCAGCGATGCACGTGTCATGAAAGTAGCGTAAAAGTGCTCCTCCCGTCGTGCGTGGCATCACCACCTTGAAGGACTCGTGTGTATCCTTCTCGGAGGGGATATATCTCAGCAGGATGCCATCGGAGTCGAGCAGATAGGAATCCATCGCGCTCACGGCATTACTAGCTGTGTTCGAGCGCCCCGCACGGACAACAATACCAGTTGCCTCCATGTGCGCCGTGGCCGCGCCGCCTGGCTCCCTGAGCCCGTCGAACACTTTTCGACAAAATGGATCCTCCCGCTGTGCCTCCAATAGCTCCTTTCTGCTGAAAACGCACACCACTGAACTGATGAATTCCAAGTGGTTCACGCTTTCGCCCTGGGAAGGCGGGTAGTCCCTTCCCTCAGGGCGTTGGGTGAGCTTCGCGGCAGTCGCGCTGCTCCGGCTGTTGGGCACGGCGCAGTGGCCAGTGTTGTTACTTCCCACGCCATCAATGGGCGCGCGCGAAAGTGCGTCCGCCGCCACCACGTTGTTTCTACCCCTCCTGTAGCGCACGGTAAAGTTGTAACCCTGGAGGAGTAGCATCCATCGCGCTAGGAGTCCGCTCGGCTCGCCTAGGCGCCTCAGCCACGCGAGTGCCATGTGATCAGTCTCAATCACGAAGGCAACTCCGTCGACGTAATAGTCGAACTTCCGCAGAGCGAAGATAATCGCGAGACATTCCTTTTCTGTCACGGAATAGTTTCTCTCTGCAGTAGTTAATGATCGGCTAGCGAACGCCACCGGTCTCAGGCTACCTTCGTGATCTTGAGGCAGGATTGCTCCTAAGCCCAGGTCACAAGCGAACGGTTTCAGGGTGCCACATGCTCACTCCCTATATCCTCCGTTGCAGACGTCAATAACAATGCCCGTCTTGGCGAGGAAGTCTCCGCGAAGAATAACAAAACCGATAGGCTGGGGAGGTGAGCGAAGCGCTGGCGCCTCACTCGTTTCTCCCACCGCACCACAAGCCGCGTGGCACTACTCGCGTGCGCTGTGCCGCTGGCTAATCGGAAAGTGAGGTTGCTCGCTCGCAGTCGGAGTCCGTTCCGACAGAGATGCTCACATACCTCGTTGCCAAACAGGGATGCGCTCGCTCCTGTGTCTAGCAAAGCCATGAACTTACATTAAGCAACCGTAAGCTCAATAAGCGGGACTGCCGTGTCGCTGGGTGGTTCCAAACGACAAGCCAGCGGGGCTAAGAGTTCGTGTGACTCACTGAGCACCGCTGTTGATGCCGCCAGCTGTGCAGTGTTGCTTATCGGCGGCTCCGTTAGTTTCCCGAAAGCACGTGCTCTCGGTTCACGGGGCTTCTGCATTCCCAGGCGTAGTGCCCTCGTTGGTTGCACCAGTAGCAGAGGGTGTTCGGCCGTTGCCGGGCGGGGCAGTTGTCGCCTCGCGCCAGTTGACCGTTCCTCCCTGCCGGGCGTACCGTCGGAGTTTCCCTTTGCTCTAGCCTCCCCGGATCGGTATGTCGGTCCCGATTTTGCGTACCTTAGCCAGGTGCAGCGTGTGCTGCCCGCATAGCATACGTGTACGGGTCGAGAGCTCGGTCAGACAATTCCCAACCATTTCTCAGTTGCCCGTCACTGAATGCAACCGTTTCGGCACCCCGCGAACGAATGCGAAAAGTGTCTCCGTTCCAGCGATACGATAAAGTTCGTCCATTGCCCTCATGTACTCAAGCAAGGATTTGTCCGGATGCTGAGTACACAGCTCCAACTCGCGCCACAGACGACGGTCGTAATCTGCGGGCAAGAACTCCTCGCGAAACCTCGCTCGGAACTCCTCCATTGTGCGTGACCGGTGGCCAGTGAGGCGGAACAAGCGGGCAGCCTGATCTGTCAGTGAGACTGGCATGACACGTACCTAAACCTCGCCATCGGTAAGCCCCGTCGCCTGCTGGCAGTTCAGCATGCGATCCAGGTACTCGTTGGCGCTTACAAGATCATGATAGCCACCATAGCTGGGAAGGTCCACCCGTAGCCTCGGTCTCGACACTGGAGCGAGTGTTTGCAGGTTGTTCTGCACAATACCCGTGAGGCTCTCTATGAGGCGCAAAGCATTGCGCAACACAGCCTCTTGGGAGTTGGCCTGGCCAGGAAGTTCTGGCTGAGGGGCCGCGTGGGACGAGCAAGGCTGCGCAGGTTGCACCGTGCTCTCCGTACCTGGCGGCATAGCGCTTGGCGAGAAGTGCCTAGCGTCGCCGCTCGTCTGACCCAGTGTGTCGCGTGAATCACCGCTCGGCTCAAACGACATTAGATCGCAGGGGCTAGCGTCAGCCTCTGCCAATACGCCAGCAGTAGTTGTTACTGCGGTGTCAACCTGTTGCTGCTGAGATGCCATATCGGACAACCACAGCAGGGACTGGAAGTCAATCCCGCTGGCCGCCATGGCTGGCCTGTGTGTCGCCAGCCGGTCACACAGACACCTGGTTTGCCACACCTCTGGCCACACTTTGGGCGCCAAGAATATGGGGGTTATTCTTGTAATAACGCTCAAAGGGCTAGAAGCAGTAGTTGCTCTCTAGCACCAGCATGCCAGCTCTAGCAGCAAGAGCTGTGACCCCCAACCCGTGGAGTGGTAAGTTGCAACCATGGCGATTTCGGCCCAGAGGGGACAAACACGAGTATTCTACTCGGATGAGCGTTTATTGCTCCCGAGCAATACAATTAGCAGCAAGCAACAAAGCAACCACCGCATTGAGGGAGCGTTCCGCTCTCGTACAGGGGTGAAATGCACAAAAAGGGTGGAACGCACACAAAATGGTGGGGGAGGAAGGTTCCGCCCACCCCGCGTGGCTCCTCGCTCACGAAGGTCAGTTCACACACGGTGGCCGGGCGATAACGGCAGCGGTCCCCGTGGCAGATCTGCGTCCGTGCGTGTCCACGCCTCCCGCCAGAAGACCAGCGGGCCCCAGGAGAACCGCGCGACCACGCCTTCTCCCGAGATGTGGAGAGGAGGTCTCTCCGTGCTAAGAGGGGAAAGAGGGAAAGTCTCCGCGGCAGCGTCGCTGCGGGAATGCGAAAGGATGCGGGGCGGCGTGAGTGCCCTCCCTCGCAAACCTCCCGAACGGCGCGTGGATAACATCGCGTGATAATTACACGCGGCCGTTACTATGGGACAGGGGATTCGCGTGTATCCCTACAACCTGGTTTAATATATCTTCTGAGGCTCTCGAAAGGGAATCTGGCCAGGTTAGTGCAATTTCTGGTGAAATAGGCCCACTTCACTGTTACCATGGGTTCATTATGCTTTTGCAAACATTGATATTTTTTATTGATGAGGTTCAGGAAAATACTGTATTATAACCTGCAAAGCTTCTATATGAGTCACTATTCAAGGGAAGGCAAAAGAATGCATTGAGAACTAATAAATTTACCTGTTATTGATTCCATCACAAATACTGGAAAAATTCTTATCTGAATGCATCACAAAATTTTTAACATTCTCTGTTCTTTCGAATCATCAATATCGCTATATTACAGGAAAGGGCATTGCGTTAATTCTTGGCAAATTTACAGATGCGCTGTATTCGTCATTTGAGACATTGTTTAACTGCGCTTTCTTTCTCAATGTTCAGAAAATCATTGATGCGGTGAGCTATGAGAATTTACCAAGCAAACTGTACTCACTTGGATTTTAGGTCCCCTTTTCACTATCCTGAAGAATTTTTTGCATGATCATTTATTATTAGATTAAATAACCAAACCGAACCTGGTGATAAACTGCCAATATTTATAGGCAGGTAAACCACTGGAGTCTATTTCACCGTCTGTATTCTTTAAAAAATTTAGTAACTAATGGTTTCAGCTCAATAACTTAAGGTGCTTGGTCCTCCAGTGCATGGACAGTACAGTTTTGCTCACAGATCAAGCACACTTTGAGACAGCAATGCATTAGTTGCAGGAGAACGTAAATTGTGTGATTAAATGGTTTTCTGACAATGGAATTTCAGTTAACACACTAGAAAATTATCTGTTTCAGGAAGGCTTATATATAGAGTGGTATTTTTATTTACCCATCGTTCTCTCTACTACAGCTGTATACCAATAGAACATGCGAACTGAATCAAATATCCTGGCATATTCTTTGATACTATAGTAGTAGTTTATTATGGTGTGACCACTTCATTTATGTTTGCATCACATTACGGAAGATTCCATGGTTGCTCTTTAATGTGAAGTTTTTCGCTAGTATCTATGAAGGAAAATGCAAAAATTCAGACATAGCACTCTTAGATAAGGTATTACAATATTTGTTTCATGTCCTTCACGACGATATTGCCGTGTGGACAATATAGCTTGAAGAATGTTTGAAATGTGTTTTTAATAGCTAGCCTATGTCATCAATTGCTCGCATCTTCCTGTTTCTAGGTCTTACATCTTTCCATTGTCTTCTTTTACAAACAGTTACTCATCAGTGCTTTTAGAAATCAAACTTAAAAAAAAAATCTACTTCTCATCGAAAGTTTCGGAACTGCAAAGTATAGGTAGGCACATGAAGACAACGCGCTGGCTTATATGTGCCTGACAACTTTGATGGGTCACCCAATGAGCTCTTTACTGTGACATCTGTGCACAGCCTGAAGGTGCAACTGAAATTGCTGTATTAATCTTCAACTTTTACTGCATTACCACTCGCAGTCTAATGACAGTGAAAAAGCCGCTGTTGTCTGTGTGCAGGTGTATGTGGAAGGTAAATGAAAGTGCCTTTCCCAGACTGCATCTTCGGAAAGAGCATAGATAAGGTGAGACTGAAAATGTTTAACCATGGCACATTACAAACCATGTCATGTAAAAGCAATTCTACTTGATAGCACACTTCTTGGGAAATCACATTCCCACTGTGAGTGCACTATGATCAGTTTGACTGCAACATTTCTAAAAGAAAAAAAAAACTGTGCTTGTGTTGTGCCTGGGATAATTGTTTCTAGTACCTTTTGCTTCTTTTCATTCTTCTTTTGCTTCCTGTTGCAGTAATTATATAGTCTGCCTTATCTGATGTATCTACAATCTACAACTGTCAGACTGGGAGATGAATAGGAAAGAGGTCTGGGTACATTGTCAGGCATATCATGCCTTTTCATCAATGTATAGACAGGACGAGTGATGTACATTTTATTTTGTTCTGCTCAATAAATGACCTGATTTGAAGCTTTGTACACAAGCATTGTTACAAACATATTGATTTATGATTGACACATACTGTAATCTGGGGATTTAAATTCTTCTACAGGGCCTACTGGCACTTTTTGTGCTGTCTGCATCATTTTTGCACTGAGCTCAGGTTCATCTGATGTATATTCTTCCATGCTTCATCTTTAACGGGGTACAATGTATGCTTTACATAGTTTTCTTGCCTCAGCGGCTTTGATAAAACAAATGTCAAGAGCTTTCAACCTGACATCTTAATAATAAGCAAATTATTTCTACTTCTATTTAATGAAAAAACTTCATCTTTGTGATGCCCACGTAATCAAATGGCCTATGTCCCGCATTACAGTTTAATCCCTACTGTAACTTTCTGCTTGATAAAAATTCCATACTTTTCACTGAAAATGAAATGGGTCCTGTATTTCTACAGCACTTACCTTAAGGAGCTTTAAACCTATTTTTTCTGCGGTTGACAAGATATGATATCAGCTCGTTAACGTGAAATATAATTTGCCTTCACCGGGTAATTGCCATCTGGATTTACATACACGCAAGAGAAACATCCTAAATTGAGAATTTGGCGTAGTTGCAGCTCATATGAACCAAGATCACCCAGTCTCAACCAGAAACCTGTTGGCCACAGTTTTAAACAAAGAATCATAGTTGTTTGCTAATATGTGACGGCACACCTTCTCTTCCTAAGCATTGTCCCAGCTGGAACTAAGTGAATCTAAAATCAAAACAGGTGCACCTGAAACTCAACGGCAAATAGTTCCAGTTAGCGACTTAATAGAAGATGAAAGCTTCTGTCTTGGCCCAACAGTAGGTCAACTTCATAAGCATGGCAGATTTCCAATGGTCTCCAGCTATGGAAACCACAGGGTTCTATGTGGTCTCAGCTGGGATATGTCAGATTAAACTGTCTACATTTTCAGTTGGTACCAGTCAAAAGCCTGCAGGGATGCATTGCTGCAGTGTTAAGGCTTCTGCTGTAATCTTTCTGTGCGAGATGTGTCCTAGTTTTGATTAGTTCTTCTTTTATAAGGAATAGCTCTTAAAGAGACCTTTTTGACACCGGCTGAACCTCGAGAAACAGTAACAGGGAATACACTTTAGTGCCCATGGCAGGAACTGCTAGAGGAGATGGGTGGGTATGCACTTGTAAGCGTGGCTGCAAGCCATTCTGGTCTATGCGGTTTCACCCATTTGGGCACCGTAAACTCATTGGGCTGCAGCCACAACGGGAATCATATTTTGAAAAATCTAAAAACTCATGCGGATATTATGGTCAGCTATAATTAACTTTTCAATAAATAAGGCCCGTTACTGTAAATGGCAAAAAATTAAATCATATATTAGATTTCCAGCCTGCTGGTTAAATAACACATGTTAGTTTATTTTGATGCACTCTTCGGGCCATAACATACTGTTGTGCTCAATTCTACTCCCACATTAGAAGACTGATATACACAGGAACTGACATTAACATGTTATGCCTAATTTGGCTACTATAAAGATATTTAGCCATTCCAGTCATTTGAAAATAACTTGCACGCCACCAAAAGTGAAGATTATTTCATGTTTCTTGACTGGTATATACCAAACTTCAGGCAGGCTTTGCTCTCAAAAGCGGTACCCGAAACACACTGCAACATAACTTGCGCCCCTTTGTGTCTCTGAGTAGCTAGGAGAAAAAAACTGAACTTTACTTGCTGTTCAGTTTATTTACCTGTCTGCAGATAATGTATCACCATTTGGAGCTATAGCAGGTGTGCGGGGGTAAAATGGATGAACACATAGTACGCAGGTGAGCAAAGTTTTCGGAGTGCCAGAGTGGCCCTTTCTAAAACATATAAATAAAAATATTAAGGCACACACTGTGTCAGATAAAATGCTTGTAAGTAAAGCCACACAGACCTACGAGTGCAAAGAGCCTCAGCAACATGCCCCTACGGAGGCAGCTGGACTGACATTTCTTTACTTGTCCCGCAGCACATCACTCCAGTGCTGGGGCATGCTCAATACAAGAGAAACAAGTAAACAAAAAATGTGTTCCAAAGAAGATAAGAATGAGTACCCAGGTAATTAGCCAATTACATGCTACTAATTGTAGCAATGCCTCTTGAAAGTGAATGAAATCATTTGCACAGCTTATAACAAAACTTGATGTCTCAGGAGGGGGGCAACGACAAATGCGTCGGTTCAAGTAACACAAGGGGCTTGGTTAAGGTCATGGAAATAATTGTTGAAATAAGCTCAGCTAGTGTAGTGCAACCAGTAATTGAATGTCGGTATGAATAAAAACAAGAATGATCAAATATTCAAAAGATTCCAAATGCATTTGAACTGTACAGTGCAGTCAGTTGTGACAAAAGGAGTGTGAAAGAACAATAACCCTAGCAACACTCATGACATACAGAACAAATGCCTTTCTTCTGCACAGCTTCAATATAAGCTTCACAGGATTTCACGTAATGCAAGGATAATCTCGTACGGCACGAATTATTCATGCTAGCCGCACCTGTGCCTCTATGGCACACTGTTCCACTTGAACGCTAATATTCAATAATGTTATCACACCACTGGTTCACTTCAAACTTGCCGTGCCTTGACACAGGTAGGTACTGGTGAAATAAAGCAATGATGAAATTGAATCGCTGCTTTTAAGCTACTGTAGAAAGGCCATGAAGCACATATATATTTTTGTATTTGGTCTATACAGTGCTCAAAATTCCCAAGCAGGAGAAGCATGAGCATAAAAATTGTAAAAAAAAGCATTACACATTATAACACAGTCTTTGATTAGAGCAATACTCTCATGATGCCCACAATGCCTTTTTGCTTTCTTCTTGATGCTCTTTCAAAAGATAAAAAAGAAACAAATGAAAGAGAGAGAGAGATGCCAGACCAGAAGACTTTTGTCAGGCTACAAGCAAAGACAAGAAAAAAACAACTGTCTGTCATACCCACACATACCTATTCTTTTACAGGTGACATGCTTGATATCCGGTATCAATGGCTGATAGGCTACCTCAGGTTGAGGTAGCGTTGGCTCAATGATGGACGAAAGGAGATGCAATAGCAGCGTGATGATACCGGTGGGGTAGCTGTACAGTCCTTCACTGCGGACACATTTGAAGAAAGGTTGAATTAGAGAGATGCTTTCGTAAATGTGATCAAAGAAGCAACATCCCATTACAGCCTCTAGCGGTTCAGTCCAATGTGTTCAGGAGTGGAGGCTAATGAGTAATTACCTATGATCCATTAGCTTGCATAAAAATGGTTTAAAAAGGCAGTCATATTTTCTTTAGAACTATTAATCGCGAATCACGTTATACTGTAATCGCTTCAGACTGAAAATGGGGAATGACATTCAGTATATTGAACGTAATTCAAATAAAACGACAACGTACCTTCCAGTGTGCCATTACCTCAGGTGCACTGTAATGGAATGGTTCTGCTATTTTTACACGTAGTTACGTTGACCAAAGGTATTAAGAAACGCAGCACTTCATACGACTGCGACATGGAACCGGGAATTTTACATATCGAGTAAACACTCAGGCCGCAGAATCAAAAGACGCACGCCGCTACAAGCACTTTTCCTTCCAATGGTCTACTTTTTACGCGTTGCTCCTGTACAGTCAGAATAACGAATCAAGCTGCGCCTGAGTTCTCAGCGTGAAACCAAATTCTATCACATAACTTATTCGCAACGATGCTGACGCAAAGAGCGCAAGGGGGCGAATCTAAAAGGCGCATAGCTGACGCGCGAGCGTGTCAAAACACCACCTATCTGCAAGCGATCGTGTCGTGCTCGCATTTCGCACCTCACGGCTAACAAGACGTAAAGACCAAGCCTAAATGCATTCGCAGCCCTCATGCATCCCCACGACACACCACAAAAGTCATTTTACAGTTCTGTACTTACATTCGTCTGCAATCATGGTAAGCCGTTTCTCCAACCGGGCGTCGGGGGCCGGCCGCTCCGGCGTGGTGTTGGGTGCGGTACGTCAGAGCAGTTTTTGAGAACTCCATGCACGTAAGAACGTCTTCCGCAGCGCAGGGGCCATTTGTCAGCTTCCGAGTTCAGCCACACTGCCACAACATTAACGGGGCCGCACATTCAACAAAAAAGGCTGAAGAAACCAAATCTCGACACAAAGACTCTATTAAAGCGTACTAAAAGAGGTAGTGTAGCACACGGCCGATAGTAAGCATGGGGCGCTCAACCTCGCAACCGGCGAACGAAAAAGCGGCGCTGAAGTCGCAAAAACTAAAACGCTTTAAAAGAAAACTGGTAGCATTATTTTTGCCAAATGCGTGGTGCAATAAACGACGCTACATTTTGTTTGAATTACGAAAGCAGTTGATGGTTAGTGATCTAGTAAAAAAAATGTGACTAATCGCAACCAGCTGTTCCTGGCGGCGCTGCGAACGAAAGCTTTCGAAAGCGTGGCGCGAAGTAGCTGCAGGCGACGCAGCTGGGCTCAGGCAGAGAGCCGCGGTCGTTGCATGGCGGCACTATCTGATTCTAAGGCTTTAGCTATTTCACCGTAATACCGCATTTATACCCTCTTTAAATACCTTGTCACACGGGCATTGTAACCGCGGTTACGCTTAACTGCGGTTAGACGACTTAACCGCGGTTAAAGAAAACCGTCAAACCACCCCTGCCATACAGAAATTAGTCCCACCACTCGACGACTTGACCATGATCACGTGTTTCCCACTTCGACATAACTAAAATTACAACATTTGCAGTATTTGTTTCTGAAAAATTGCTTAATAGCAATTTGCGGCATTTTTATTTGCTTGACTATGCGTGTGTAGCAGCTGCAGGTAACTTCAGTGCACATGAACATCAATATGACGCCGTTTACTAAGCGCAGTCGCGCAGTCTTTTAACACTGGGTCTAGTCGGCTTTGTAGACATTATTGTAGCCAACTACGGCCGGCTCTCCCGCGTTTCCGCTCACGACCCTCGCAGTACCTGCGTGGTTTGTACGAGTTCATTTTTGCGTGCATCGTTGCTTGTGCCCACAGGATTCGAGCAGCAGACGCTATTATCCAGACGCAACGGGATCGCAGCGCCTACGATGGCTGCGAGCGAACCGGCTTCCGAAAATCGACAGCGTGAAGTTGAATTCTGGCTAATGTTTACGATGCAACAGGCTGCCCTTCAGCGCCAGCGTGTTCAGCTTATAGCGCTCCTAGCCGAAATTGAGCGGACGGAGGAGGAGCGACGATGTGCCGAGATGAGGTGCCGCCAGCTCGAGGCTGCTATTGTGCAATTATGTCCACGCGAGCGGAGGTTGTGGGCGTACCCGAGAGGGAACTCTTGGTACGAGACGACGGTGCCTCACCTTCCAGACAGCGAATTCAGGACGCATTTCCGGGTGAATCGCAGTACATTTAGGTACATTGTGACCGCATGCGAGAGCATGAGAAGACAAGACACAAACATGCGAAAGGCTGTACCGCTGCACAAACGTGTTGCAATCGGCCTTTACCGTCTTGCCACGTCGGGCGAAGACAGAAGCGTCAGCAACGCTTTCGGTGTGGGCAGGTCCACAGTAAACGAAATTTTCTGGGAATTCTGCCATGCTGTTGTGCTGCTATTGGAACCGAAGTTTGTGATGTTCCCGAGAGCTCACGAGTTGGCCGAGCACATGTGCCAGTTTGCTGCAGTGACTGGATTTCCGCAAGGCGTAGGCGCCCTAGATGGATGCCACATCGAGGTGTGCCCACCTAAAAAAAACGCAGTCGACTACTTCAACTACAAAGGATGGTATAGTGTCATTCTTTTGGCAGTGGCCGATCACAAGTACAGATTGCTGTACGTCAATGCTGGTGCGCCAGGTAGGAATCACGACGCTGGTGTATTTCAAGTCTCAAGGCTCCCGCAACTGTTGAGCAGCGAGCTGTTCAGCAGAGAACTAAAAATTCTTGATGGCGTGCCAGTTGGGCCTGTCCTGCTCGCCGACCAAGCGTTTCCTCTCCAGACACACATGATGAAGCCTTACTTGCAACCGGGTGCACTAGGATCTCCGACACAGTCATTTAACTATCACCTTTCATCTGCAAGGCGCGTTGTGGAAAATGTGTTCGGAAGATTGAAGGCCCGGTTCCGCATGCTGTTGAAGGGACTAGAGTGCGACATACACAACGTGACCACTGCCATTCGTACTGCCTGCGTACTGCATAATATATGTGAGCAGATGTCCGATCGCTGTGATGTGGCTTGGCTCGATGCAGCTCAGGCTGAAGAGCAGCGGCGCCCTCAGCCAGTATGCACCAGCAGCCGATGTGATGCACCAGGGGTGGCAGTTCGGGATGCCTTAGCAAAACACATTGCTGCTTCAAATTGAAATATGCCATCAGTGTTGTGTGTTGCGATAGAAGACTGGATTTTATGCATGAAATTAATCTGCAGTTCGCTCAGTGGTGCACTGTTGCACAAAACAAGCATGATACAACATCACAAGATGATGATAATGTGCACATTTGTTTTTATTTCTTTTTTTCAGCCAAGAAGTCCCCCATCATGTCAACCATTTTGTTCTGAATGTTGTTGGACTCCTGCAGGAGCTCCACTACTTTCTTTTGCAGTTTTCTATTTTTTTTGGCTGCCTTTAAAGATCTTTTTGACTCTTCACTATGAAAGTGTAGCAGTTGCTGCACTGCAGATGACGATTTTCTCTTTCTGGCCTTGTCTGCACCTGTGATGGCGGGCCGGGCACTGGCTGGGGAAACGCTGCTTGGCCCAGGGTCAGCAGAGCTGCTCAGTGCTCTATTGCTAACATCAGCAGCAGTGGTATTCAACCTGCTGGTCGCCTCATTTCCTATAAAAGCCTCACTTGCAGTTACATCATTTTCAGCAAATGCGACTCTTCCTCATGACACGAGCTCCGCATCCTCAGGCATTTCAGCCACCACTGGCACCTGCACAAGACAACCACATAACATATAGCATTGTTCCTAGGATGCAATTCTTGCTATGCTGTGCAATACTTACTGGAGGCAAGAATCAACTTTATAGTGCTCTCTTGCACCCATAACTGGTGTTGAGTGTACAAACTCACTGCATTACAAATGAAAAAATATTGACACTGCACGTGAGCACAAAATGCTTATGCAGAATGAGTGTGTTAATAGCCTTCTTAAGTTCCAGCCACATCTAATAAAGAATTGGCACTGAAATCTATTGCCTGCATTCCTGTTATGTTATGCTCAACAATACGTATGTTGTACCCTGTAATGGCGTTGGCCGGCCAATGGTGTTGAAAATAATATAAAATTTCTTGGGAACACAGAGGCCGATGCAGCGGCTAGGCAAAGACATTAATACTGTCGCATCTGGCCTTCCATTCTTGAGGTGTGACATAACTTGTCCTTTTTTTTTCAAGTATACTATGCTTTGTGCCTATCAATCATTGAAAGGCACCAGGGCATTTGCAGGCATGATGATGTCTTTCCCACAGCAAACATTCTCTGTCCACTATCCACAAGTACATATCTATGCCCATTTTGCTGACAGCTGTAAAATATGGGTTTCAATTCAGTAAAAGCTGCATGCAATGGGCGAATGGAAAGGAATGTCAAGAGTAGCTTGGCCCTCATTAAGCATAAAATGAAAAATAATCCTTCATTTGCACTTTTCACTGCATTTCAATTCTGTTCTGCGGTGAAAACAAGAAATGCATAGCTGGATCAGCAGTGTTTCCTTTATGTTGCTGTACATGTTAACACAACTAAAATACATGGACCAAAATGGGTTCCGAGCCTTTCCACCCTCCATATCCATGCAAATGAGTTTCCATATTACCAGGCTCCTAATACATTGAAGACGTTTGGTACCCAATAAAACACTATATCTCAAGTTGTTCATATTAGTGGCTATCATATTAATGGGACACGACAGTGTCTTATATCACAGCTCCGGCTGATCTCTTGCTTTACCAGGCAAAGAACTTTCGTAGTTGGCAAGGCGCGGAAAACACGATTAGGATAATTTTTCTTCCGCATTGTACCTGTTTGCCATCTCGAGCACATCAAGCCATGTGTTTACACCTGTCGATTTCAAGAATAAACATAGCTTAAAGTTTACGCTGTGTGTGTGTCCTGTCTGCGTCAGTCTTCCTCACTGTTCAAAGAAGCATAAGCCATCAACTAAACTAGCCCGCACGTCTACCCTTGTCAACGACTATGTGTTTACAATAAAAACTCGCTGACATTAGCATGTAAACAGCTCATACAATCTTAAACCCACAATCTAGTTTTGTAATCTGCATTTGTTACAACAGTGTGCGAAATGACCCTTTAGCATGCTATTTGAGGAAATGTAAATCACAGCCTACCTCCACATTTTCTTCAATCAACATCTCATCATTCATTGGGAGCGATCCCAGAAACTGGTGGAGGTGCCAATAGAACGGCCAGTCTTGTCCGCCTGAGCCGGTGGTGGTGCCAGTGCGCTTGATCTTCCTGGAATAAGAATTACCACTACTGCACATATGCAAATAAAAAAAATCCAAAACTGCCATTTCACTGAAAAAGAAAACCTTCAGTAAATGAATGTATCTGCCGTATAAAATCAAACCAATGCTCATCTCGCATGTGGAATTTCAGTGATACTGTGAACGTAGCGAAAAGATGCGACGATAGTGGCAATGACAGCGCACTGTTGGTGACGCAACAGCAACGTAATTACATTAGGACTGCGGGTGTCAAGTTGGAACAGGTACACACTAGTCATGTGTCTTAAACGAAAAGAAACACGGATCGCAATTTTTCGTGCATCAAGCGGAGCCTAGGCCTCACGTTTTTCTTTTGTTGTTGTTGTGGTGAACCACACAAAGCTCGCACTAAGCTAGAGCCCCCTCACGGCTGCATGCCGCTACGCAGCGTTCAAACCACAGACCAGCACTCGAAAGCAGCATGCATAGAGATTGCAACTTTACTTACCGATACTTCTTATGCAGGTTATCTATTTTTTGGCGGACCTGCTTGGAGGTATACGGCCCCTCGCCGTGAAGCCCAGCACTCAGCTCCGCTGAAATCGACGCGTAAATACGCGCGTTTCTCGAGCATGCACGCAGAGCAGGCAAGTTTTCTTCCCAGAGCCGTATCAATGTCATCGTCGCATGGTGCGACCACGACACTCTTCATATCGGCCCGAGACTCTTGACTCGAAACGCATGACACTGGCATGGGCGCCGCCATGTTTACGGTTTGAACGACGAAACCGAGGTTGCCAAGCTCGGTTTGTGCTAACTGCGGTTAGCGGGCTAACCGTGGTCGGTTCTGCCGTGTGAACAGCAGCAACTACGGTTTGCGGTAACCACGGTTTCGATAACCGCGGTTAGGAGTGCCCGTGTGACAAGGGTTTTAAGCCTTAACCATGGTTAAGCTTAACTGTGGTTATAGGACTTAACTATGGTTAGCGCAAACCGTAGTTGGCGACGCTTACACGCGGTTTAGGCATGTCGGTTAGTGTGACGGAAACCACCATGTGATCACCTCCATTGCGAATTTGTGACTGCACGTATACCTGTGTATTATAAAATACGGTTACTTTAAAAAGGATAAATGAAAGAAAAAAAAGGTTGTTTATCGCACTACCCCCTGCGGGGCAGAGCTTTGGTTACGCATGTGGCGGACATTAAAGAAAAGCAAACAGAAGTCTACAAACAATGGTTTTAGCTGACTTTTTAGCCGGCATAATAGCCACTTGAATAGGACAAATTGCCGGGCTAGTTGGTAATGATCCATTCTTGTTGACAGCGCGTTTCCTTCTTCTGTCCCTGTGCTCTAAACGCGCTGTCAACAAGAATGAATAATAGCCACTTGTAGCCACTACTGTGCCGCGAACCGTCGTGGGAGCATTGTGCCTCTTTTGATTGCAAGCGCACCTCGTTTACGTGATCAGTGCAGTCACGTGCGGCGTCTAATTGCCTGCTTACGTTCTGTGTGTGCAATATCGTGTATTGTGAGTGTGTCGACATTCAGCATTCAGGCTGCGATGGCTTCACGCGGGCCTGTGGCGGACGGTGGGGACGACGCCGACGTTTGAGTTTTGGGCTGGGTTTGCGGCGCATCAGGCAGCACTTCAACGTCTCCGCATGCAGCGGCTTGCTCTGAGCGCCGAAATCGACATGCTGTAAGCGAAAAGTAGGCGTCATCGCAGGCGATCGAAACGCCTTTTGTTGGCGGCGGTTCTTCAATGCACGCGGCAGCGAGCGTTATGGATGTATCCACGCCCAAATTCGTGGTACGAGACGACGCTGCCCCATCTTCCGGACAGCGGCTTCCGCGATAATTTCAGAATGAACCGCCCCACATTTCACTATATTGTGGGCGTTTGCGAGAACATGCGTCGGCAAGACACCAGCATGCGAAAGGCAATCGCTCTGGAAAAACGCGTGGCGATTGGCCTTTACCGCCTCGCAACGTCAGCTGAAGAGCGGACTGTAGCGAACCTTTTTGGCGTGAGCCCTGCCTCTGTGAACATGATATTTCGCGAGTTCTGCGCCGTAATTGTGAACAACTTAGAAGCTCAACTTGTGTGTTTCCCGAAGTTGCATGAATTGCAGGAGCACATGCGCCAGTTCGCTGCAGTTTGTGGCTTTCCTCAAGGTGTTGGTGCCCTGGATGGCTGCCACATCGAGGTGTGCCTTCCAAAGGAAGAGGCGGCAGATTATTTTAACTATAAAGGGTGGTACAGCATCATCCTCCTCGCTGTGGTTGACCACAAGTACAAGTTTTTGTACACCAACAGTGGGAGTCCTGGCAAAAATAATGACTCTGCAGTGTTTCAAACCTCACGACTTCCGCGTATTTTAGACAGTGACCTGTTTCAATTAGAAACAAGGACAATTCAAGGGGTGCAAGTTGGCCCAGTGCTTCTTGCTGACCAAGCGTTCGCCCTGCAGAGGAATGTAATGAAGCCCTACTCCTTTTCTGGAACTGCTGGGTCGCCCGCACAGACCTTCAACTACCATCTGTCAAGTGCCAGACGTGTCGTAGAAAATGCGTTTGGACGTGTTAAGGCACGCTTCAGAATGCTGTTGAAAGGCCTCGAGTGCAGTATTCACAATGTGAACATTGTGGTCCGAGCTGCTTGTGTGCTACACAATGTCTGCGAGCAATTCAGTGATGGGTGTGATGCAGGATGGCTGAGTGCGGTGCAAAGTGCAAACGAAAGGCGTCCCCAACCAGTATACACGAGTAGCCGATTAGAGCCGTCAGGAGTAGCAATAAGGAATGCCCTGGCGAACCACCTTGCAGGCAACTGAAGCATTTTGCATAAATCTGGCAAATCTGGCATAAGGTGGCACAATCTTTAGCTTTTCATGAGAGCTACAAAAACAGACGCTTAGTTTTTTGCTGATCGGCAGAGATTTGGTTGTTTCATTACCAGTTTATAAAAGAAGGGCGTCCACTTCTGAACAGGCCATAGCAAAGTTAAGAGAAAAGTGGCAACAGAGATGAATGGTAATGTATGCATATTCAAATAACCTAAAATGAGTGATATCAGAAGACATTGTTGTAAGACTGGACACGGGCTTTAGAATGTTCAGACGCTGGCGCTCAACGAAGAAGACGACGAGAAGCGCCGAACACTCCGAAGCTCGTGCGTTCTCTGGACTAAACGCGGTCTCCGATCTGTGCCTGGATGGTTCTGCTGGTTGTTCGTGACGCTGTGCTTATTACTGTGCTGTGCTCTTATTACTGTGGTGTGGTGTGCTGTGTGTGCTGTATTAGTAGTGTGCTGTGTTCTTATTACAAGTGGTGGAGGTGCCAACGATCCCTCGCCCTGGAGCTTCGCACCCGCGCATTGCCTACCACCTGCGGTCGCGGCCCTCACCTGCTGCCCGTCTACAGGCCACCTACCCGGCAGTTAGAACCCCAGCGACCTGCAACCCCACCTTACCATCCGGTTGCCCACCCCCGATCACAGCTGCAGCCACTCAACCCCTGGTGCACACAAGACAACCGCACTATTTGCTACGCCTGTGGCATCGCTGGTCATGTGGCTCGTTTGTGTCGCAGTCGTGACCACCGTCCCTACGATTATAGGCGTGAGCCAACGTACGACCTTCCGCCGTCGTCCTCGCCTGCGTCACACTTGCCGCCTCCGGATTCCTCTCCTAGTTCCCATCCCCGCTCCCACCGCTCGCCGTCTCCTGGCCGTCGTTCCCGTTCTCCAATGCTCCGTCGCCAACCCGCCGTCCACGCGGAACTGCGTCATCAGCGGCTCACTCAAGACCTGTTTCTGCACCTGCCAATATTACTGTTTTCGTTGAAGGAGTCGCTGTCAAAGCACTTGTTGACACTGGCGCAGCCATTTCGGTTCTCAGTCACACCCTCTGTCGCAGACTCAAAAAAGTGACGACGCCCCTTCCTCCCGTTTCTTTCCGTACGGCCAGCGCTCAGGACATTCGACCGTTAGCCGCCTGCACCACCCGCCTGCTCATCGGGAACGTTCCCTACACAATCGAGTTCATCGTCCTCGCCCGCTCCTCTCATGACGTTATCCTTGGTTGGGACTTCCTCTCCTCACATCACCCTGTTATTGACTGCGCCCGTGCTCAGTTTGACTTGTTGCCCTACAGTGACGCCCCCTTGGACGTAACCGGTGCTGCTGCCACTACTGTGGTCGTCTCAGAGGACACAGACGTTCCACCTTTCTCTTCAGTGCTGGTGCCTCTTTCTTGTGCTGTGCTCTCAGATGCAACTGTGACTTATACCCCCTCTTTACGATGCACTGACCAGAAGTCTGTTTTGCTTCCTCATGCTGTGCTGACAATTGTTCGTTTCTCCAGCGCTATTTATGTGGCCAACCCGTTCTCCTGCCCTACCACTTTACTCCGTGGCCAATCGCTTGGTAACGTTGCTGTTCTCGATCCCGCCTCTGCATACCCCCTCGTCGTTAGCACGGCCGGCCTTCACGTCAGCGCCATTACGCCTGTTCCCATCACGAATCAGTCGTCTGTCGATATTTTTCACCATTCCGTCGACGCTGCCCTGACGTCTACTCAACGAGACCAGCTTGTAGCCGTTCTGCAGCGTTTTCAAGCTTCGTTTGACTACCGGCAACACCACCACCGTTACCCACTGTATTGACACTGGAACGCATGCCCCTTTGCGCCAACGTCCGTACCGCGTGTCAGCCTCTGAGCGCAGCATCATTGACGCCCAGGTGACCGACATGCTCCAGCGTCACGTGATACAACCGTCTCACAGCCCATGGGCATCACCAGTGGTTCTGGTCAAGAAAAAAGACGGAGGCCGATCGCCCAAAAACTGCATTCGTCACACCCGAGGGGCTCTATGAATTTAATGTCATGCCCTTCGGCCTCTGCAATGCACCCGCCACATTCGAGCGCATGATGGACAACATACTCCAAGGGCTCAAATGGCACACATGCCTTTGTTATATAGACGACTGTAATCTTTTCCTCGGACTTTCCGTCTCGCCTCCAGCGCCTCGAGGCTGTTCTTCGCTGCCTGGCCGACGCTGGCCTCCAACTTAATTTGAAAAAGTGCCGCTTCGGAGCTCGGCAGCGCACCATTCTCTGTCATGTCGTGTCGAAAGATGGCGGTCTCCCGGACCCGGCCAAGTTGCGAGCTGTGGCTGAATTTCCAAAGCCCACTTCTGTAAAAGACCTCCGCAGCTTCGTCGGCCTCTGCTCCTACTTCCGCCGCTTTGTCCGCAATTTTGCCACTATCGTCGACCCCCTGAACAAGCTCCTTTCCAGCCACGACCTTTCGGCCTGGTCGCCAGCCTGTGATGAAGCGTTTACGACACTCCGTCGCCTCCTCACCACTCCACCAATTTTGCGTCACTTCGACCCTCGTTCTCCGACGGAACTCCACACCGATGCCAGCAGCGTCGGCCTCGGTGCAGTACTCACTCAACGCAAGCAAGGCTTTGACGAATACGTTGTCGCTTACGCTAACTGGACACTCACAAAAGCTGTAGCCAACTATTCTGTCACCGAGAAGGAGTGTTTAGCCATCCTTTAGGCGATTGTCAAATTTCGCCCCTATCTGTACGGGCGCCCTTTTGACGTTGTCACCGATCACCATGCCCTCTGCTGGCTGTCCTCTTTGAAAGATCCCTCTGGTCGACTGGCGCGATGGGTTCTGCGACTCCAAGAGCACGACATTCGCGTTATCTATTGTTCCGGCCGCAAACATGCCGATGCTGATGCCCTCTTACGTTCCCCTGTACCATCTGAGGCAGCGCCTTGTATATCCGCCCTGCCTTCTTTGAAGTTTGAGTTCGCTGATATGGCTTCCGAGCAATGCAAAGACCTGTGGATCATTTGCCTTTTTGATCTCCTATCTGGCCAATCGTCTCGACCTCCTTCCCGTGCTCTCCGTCGTGAGTCCCACCATTTCGCCATCCGAGACGAGCTCCTTTACCGCCGCAACTATCTCCCGGATGGTCGCAAGTGGCTTCTCGTCATTCCGACACATCTGCGCTCCTTCATTTGCTCTTCCTACTACGATGATCCCCAGTGTGCCCATGCCGGATTCTTGAAGACTTTCATCCATCTACGACAGCGGTACTACTGGCGTGGGATGGCCCATTACGTCTGCCAGTACGTTCAGTTCTGCACTGCATGCCAGCGACGGAAACATCCACGTCGCCGACCCACCGCTCCTATGCAGCCGCTGCCTTGCCCAGTACAGCCCTTCGAGCGTGTTGGCATCGACCTCTATGGCCCTCTTCCCAGCACATCAGCCGGGAACTGCTGGATCATCGTTGCCATCGACCACCTTACACGTTACGCTGAAACATCGCCTTTACCATCTGCTACAGCCCACGACATTGCATCCTTCATTCTCCATCGCATCATTATTCGCCATGGTGCGCCCAAAGAGCTGCTCAGTGATAGAGGTCCGGCCTTCCTCTCAGAAGTTGTAGAAGCTCTCCTTCAGGAATGCAACGTTGTTCACCGCACCAGCTCCGCCTACCATCCCCAGACAAATGGCATGGTTGAGCGTTTTAATCGCACCCTCGGCGACATGCTGGCCATGTATGTTGCTTCCGACCATTGTAACTGGGACCGCGTTCTCCCTTTTGTCGCATACGCTTATAACTCCGCTGCTCAAGCCACCACCGGATTCTCTCCGTACTTTCTCCTGTACGGCCGTGAGCCTTCTTGCACAATGGACACCATTCTACCTTACCGCCCTGATGCTTCTGAATTTACAACTCTTTCTGAAGCCGCAACTTATGCCGAAGAATGCCGACAGCTTGCCTGGTCCTTCACTTCTCACGCCCAGCAGCAGCAGAAAAGCACCCGTGATCCCCCTGCACTTTCTCCCGCTTACCTTCCTGACTCTTTGGTCTGGCTCTGTGTACCCTCCTCAGGTCCCGGCCTTTTGTCCAAACTTGTTAGCGAGTACCAGGGACCCTACCGTATTCTTCAGCAGACATCCCCCGTCAATTACCTCATCGAACCCCTTACGCCATCCTCTGATCATTGCCGCCGAGGCCGCGAAATTGTCCACACGACCCGCCTCAAACCGTACTACAACCCCGCCGTCGTCACATCGCCCTAGGCCGCCAGGATGGCGCCCTTTCGCCCGGGGGGAATTGTAAGACTAGACACGGGCTTTAGAATCTTTAGACGCTGGCGCTCAACGAAGAAGACGACGAGAACCGCCGAACACTGTGGCGCTCGAGCGCCGAACACTCGGTCGCTCGTGCGTGCTCTGGACTAAACGCGGTCTCTGATCTGCGCCTGGACGGTTCCGCTGGTTGTTCGTGACGCTGTGCTTATTACTGTGGTGTGCTGTGTGTGCTGTATTAGTAGTGTGCTATGTTCTTATACATTGTTTACATATAAATTACACAAAACTGAACTCCGATGTTGACCAGATTGCAAAACACTTGAGCTAAAGTAGTAACCTGTTTGAATGACCTGAGCATAGCTACAAAGGTAGTTGCAAAGAAATAATAAATACAATTTTTCACAAATCTTTCATATCCTGTGTTTTGCACTGTGCTTTCTATTCTTAAATACTCTGAAAGCTACAGTGATGTTACTGGTTACCTGCACCCACTCTTTATTCACATACTACTCTTGTAGTGCATATGCATGCTTACTGCTTTGAAGTTATGCCTGTAAAATATCGGTATTATGGCTGCAGGGCAGTGCGCACACCCGTGAGCGAACCTTGGTGAGCCTCTGTGCACTTCTCGAACAGAGGGGCTTGACATCCCGTCTGTTTTGCATCAAGTAGTGCCGTGCAGTGACCGAACGCTCCGCGTGTGCAACCTCGGACGATTAACAGCTGGGCACCCTGCTGCAGCTGTTGTGTGCGAACTGTTGTGCGCGTGTTTTTCCGTTCTTTTATTAACTCTGCACGCGCGGGACTTGTACAAATGTATTATGTAAATAGTGTATTTATCACCTCATCCTCTATCCTTTCTTACTGTCCGCTCACCTCTTTCATTTCATTTCTTCAAACTGCCTGCTGTCCTGTATTTCCGCTGCCCCAGCTCAGGTGCTTCAGTATCGATGACAGATGCCGGGGCTGGCAAAAATCTTTTCCTTCCTTTTTGTTAATTTTAAAATAAACACTTACTGCTACTGCTAATCACAAGCTGTTGTATCATGAATGCAAACCAACAAATATTGAGCATTCATACAGAATGTTCAGTTTATTTATTTTATTTATTTAAATATCCCCAAAGGCCCTCATTCGAGGTTATTACATGGGGGGGGGGAGTGGGTACAAGGCATTGTTTCAAGGTTATAATAATGCACTAAACCAAACCGGTGAAATCACAAACATCTTTTTTTTATGGTGCAAAGGCATCTATGGCCAAAGAGCGCCATGACACAAGGTAATTTTCTTTTTCTCAAGGTGGGGTCAAAGACCCATTTCCCAAGCATTTCACCCTAAATAAACCGAGCACCAGGGCAGGGGAAAGCTTGTACCCATTGTATCACCGGTGGGCACCCGGCGGCACTGGGGATCGAACCCTGCACCTCTCGCATACGAGACAGATGCTCAACAGCTTGGCCACCGCTGTGGTTTCACAAATATCAATGAAAAATAGACATCCACAAGAAGAGTCTGAACAATGCACATAGCAGAATTTTAGGAACAGATAACAGCACCGCAAGGAAAAGACAACGCCGGAAAAAGTGCGCTGAAGTACATATGAAAAATAAAAGAAGACAATGCAGAAGACAGTACGCTGAAAAAAACCTTTTTAGTTGTTGAAACATGCGTGATTAAGGTGTTGGAACTTATTTAGGTCGCATATGGCAATGTGTGATGGTAAAGTTCAGTTATTGTGCAGGGTAAAAAAGAATATGCATAATGGGATGACTGGTAGTTAATGTGTTTAACTTTGTGGGGATGATCACGACATGGAAAGGTAATAGGCAGTGGCTGACAGAATTCACCATGAAGGAAAGGATGGTGATAAAGGTTACGGAAAGTGATAGGCAGGAAATTTTCTTACTCGGCTGTAAGCTTCAATGAGGTGACACTGGTGTAACATGAATAATCAGAAAAGATGAATCACGCAGCACGGTTTTGCAAGGCTTTGATGTTACTTATGATATAAGTCTGATGAGGATCCCAAATGGCATACGTGTATGAAGAGTTTCGGACTGAATAATGTGGTATGCGCAAGATTTTTTTACATTTGTTGCGGCCTCTCAAATTATGTTTGAGAAGTCCGAAAGTACGATTAGCGGAGGCAAGAGTGAGATTAATGTGATGATTCCATGATAAGTTGGACTGAAGGTTCACGCCAAGATACTTGTAACTTGTGGCGAGTTCTACACTATAGCTATGAAGAGAGTAGGTGGTAGGAACATGTGGCTTGTTGGTGAATTACATGACCTTAGATTTGGAAAGATTTAATGGCATTAACCAATTAGAACACCATGTGCTTATCGCTTCTTGATCAGACTGCAGTAATTGGTTGTCAGCGTTGCAGGTTATACATCGATAAAGCACACAATCATAAGCAAATAGCCTGATTATAGACGTCACGTAACTGGGTAAATCATTAATATAGATGAGAAAAAGTAAACTGCCTTCCAGACGTAACATTAGCAAAACATGAGTTTGAGTTGTTAACTGCTGTGAACTGGATTTTAGATGAGAGGAAATCTGCTATCCATGCAATAATATAAGGGTGAATGTTCAGTTGTGAAAGTTTAACAACCTTTGGTGAGGAATGCAATCAAATGCTTAAGAAAAATCGAAAAATATTGCTTGAACTTGAAAACCAGCGTCAGTCAGTGAATGTATGTCGTAAATAAAACCAGCAAGTTGGGTGTCGCATGAGTAGCCCTTGCGAAAACAGCACTGATGATCGAAGATAATGCTACGATCGTCAGGGTAGTTGATGATAGGAGTATGTATGATATTTACTGCATTTACTGGTCATTTTACTTGAGGGGATGCTTGTAGCGTGACAAAAAATAGACAAGGGACAGAAGATGAATGGGACAAGTGCTACTCTCAACTAGTTTTATTGAAAGATCGATGGCACACATTTATACAACTTCTTTTTTCCTTCAAGAACACAATCACCAGAACACTCATGCGAATGACACACAAATTTCACACGCTTGCATCAGATCAGGCTATCTAAAAGCTTATACTCGTAAGAGTACATCTTCACCGAAGGGCTGCTGACGCAGTCCGACCCTTTCTTTTTAGCACCAGATGTAGAAAAATACATAACCTGTAGTAATCAAAATTTATATATACGATCAACTCGTATCATGTTACATGCAGTAAAGTATGCATAGTTGTGTGCATTGGCTGTATATTCGCTACATGAAGGATTGCTTTTTCTGAAGAAGTAGAACTTTGTTTTAGTTGTACTCCAGACTAACATGCAATAATTTATATATGAAGAAACAAGGCATGATATATTTGGAGTTTAGCAGTTTGAGGAAGGATCATTCGGCCACGTGACAATATTCCAGTAACAGCCGAAAGCTTTCGCAGGTAGTCTGCATGACTGTCCCACTGTAGATGAGAGGAGAAATAAACACCAAGGGTTTTATGTTTCAGTTTCTGTTTATTTATTTCTTGCTACAGAGCAGTGGGCCCCGGGAAGAAATGCCATAGCTTGGCAAGCTCCCAAGGCCCACAACATCCAGCAACAGTGGCACCATTGGTCACATGCAAACAAGAAAGGCATACATAAACCTAAGGCATAATTCACAATCCATGAATGAATAGCGGAAACACAAACTAAGTGCACAATATAACATAAAGAACAAGTTATATACAAAATTCAAAGCATGCACTGGAAGCATGATTTAAACATTCTATATCCCCTTCAGCGGCGGTGTGTACAATTGTACACATCAAATTTGGCGCCACTTTGCGCTCCCGCCCTTGCTTCAAACGGGCCGACACCCCACGTGAGCATTGATGAATGCCTTATAAGTGAACAACTAGTGAAACCTAGTTTCACCTAGTTCAGATGGCATGGCTCATGACTTTGAGCTCTATCAAGGGAAAGGCACTGGCGTAAGCAACGACCATTCACATTTGGGCCTTGGTGGTTCGGTTGTGATGCGGCTTATGGAAGCGCTCCTGCATGGTCTCAACATGAGATGCTACATGACAATTATTTTTCTTCTGTGTCGCTCTTCCGAGAGCTGAAATTGCTTGGAATTTTAGCGTCTGGCACGATTAGGGCCAACAGACTTCTAGGCTGTGAGCTGAAAAGCGAAAAAGAGCTGAAGAAGGGAGGGCGCGGAAGCTACGACTTCAAGAATGTTGAAGAGGAACACATGGTCATTGTTCGCTGGCACGACAATGGTCCAGTCAACATGATCTCTACAGTTGTAGGACTAGGCAGTATCACTAAGGTGAAGAGATGGAGCAAAGGAGCATGTCGACATCAACTGCCCGCAGGTAATCGCCGAGTACAATCGATTTATGGGTGGCGTTGACAAGTTGGATTTTTTGATGTCGCTCTATCCCCTTCATACAAAGACGAAGAAATGGCCAGTAAGGGTAATCTACCACTTCATTTCCTTTGCAGTTTAAGACAGCTGGCTTGAGTACATTTGCGATGCTAATGCAGAGGAACTGCCAAAAAAGGATGTGAAGGACGTTATGGCCTTTCAGTCCGACATTGCAAGGAGCTTGATTGCAAGCAACAGGACTGCACCAAACAAGAGGGGAAGACTGAGCACCAGCTCTGCAAAGCCTGCCCGAAACTCACATATCGGCATGCCCATGCCGACAAACTCTACAAGGTTTGACGGAAACAATCACTGGCCCATTCACATGAATGCCAACTTCCTGCAAAGGTGCCGAAACACAGGCTGTGTTTCGAAGTCTTGAGTTTGCTGTCGCAAATGCGCAGTTTTCCTCTGCCTAAGTGCCGCAAGGGATTGTTACTATGAATTTCATGCCAAAAAGTAGAAGCAATCAAAGTGGGCAAGCTGAGAGGCATTGAAAATTCATTCTGAAGTACTTGTGAAGAGTCACAGCACCTGGAAATAGTTCTGCCTATGTGAGTGGTTGTCGACATACTTTACGGCCTAGAGGCGCCATGTGTACAAATGTCCACATCACAAAAAATTTCTGTTGACTTAATAAACATGTTTTTCTTCATACCACTCAGTTTGGGTAGCTGTTTATAGGCAATATTTGAAGGAATCACAATTTTTCTTCTTCTTGTCTTAATTCGCGCCTGAAGGGGATATACAGATTATAGCACTTAATTTCACAGCAGTGAACACATTGACAACGTATAAAAAAGAACAATTTTCAACATACATGAATGAAGACAACATGATATTGGCGTGCTGTCGGGTTATGCTAAGCTTTCAACGAGCCTGCATATTTCGACCATATACGTAACAGCCACAAACCATAAAAAAGGAAGAGAATTATTTAGTGAAAGAACGCCCGGAGGTCAGCATTGCTGCATTTATTAATGTCAATGCCTGCATCAAAGATGCGGTTGAGTAGTGCGGGTAGATAATATCTAAGCATCTGTATCCCGTAGTTAGTTCGTGGCGTGTTAAGGTTGTAGTGCCGCAGACGGCATAGGGGGTATGTAGGTACAAGGAGCTCAAGCTTAGCGATTTGAGATATTGTTGAAATTTTGTCCCAAGTTTCCTGTTTGTAGCGCAAGGACAGACGTATATCAAAGAGACTAAATATTCTCGGCACGTTACTATTGTGAAAAAGGGCTGCGGAAGGATAATCATAAGGTTGGTTAAAAATAATTCTTAAGGCCTTCTTCTGAAGGAGGTAAATATTTTGAAGAGTGGTCTTTGGAGCAGCTCCCCAAACTAGGTTTCTCTTCAATGCACTTAAGAACAGAGGTAAACAGTTCTTTGTGGGGAATAGAATAGTAGAGATCTTCAACGTCTATGGCGGCAGCCAACTCTACCGGCACCAGCCCTTTCCTTATGCAATACGCCAAGCGTCTTGCCTTGCATGTCGTCCAAGTGATGTGGGTGATTAACACAGACTCTTGCGATGGAGAGGAAAACACGAAAGAAGGGCCCACTGTACTAGAAATGAAGTTCAATAAAACTTTTTGTTGGGCAAGTTGGTTCATTTTACTTGAGGCGATGCTTGTAGCGCGACAAAAAGCAGACAAGGCACAGAGATAAGCGGGACAAGCGCTACTCTCAACTAGTTTAATTGGAAGATCGATCGAACATATTTACATAGTTTCCTTTTTCCTTCAAGAACACAATCACCAGAACGCTCATGCGAATGGCACACAAATTTCACACGCCTGCATCAGATCAGGCTATCTAAAAACATACTCGTCAGAGTACATCTTCACCGAAGGGCTGCTGATGCAGTCTGGCCCTTTCTTTTTGATATGGAACGCCTATATCAGTTCCCGCTTTAGAGCGCATTTGCTTTGACCAATGACCTCTTGTCTTTTTTAGGAATGACGAGCATTTGCAAGACTTGCAGTGAACTACCTGATTCGTTCCACTCCCATTCTCGACGCATTTTTCATGCTCGCACTAACACGGTAACTGATAGAGGCGTTCCATATCAAAAAGAAAGGGTTGGAGTGCGTCACCAGCCCTTCAGTAAAGATGTACTCTAACGAGCATAAGTTTTTAAATAGCCTGATGTGATGCGTGTGAAATTTGTGTGTCATTCACATGAGTGTTCTGGTGATTGTGTTCTTGAAGGAAGAAAGAAATTGTATAAATGTGTGCCATCGATCTTTCAATAAAACTAGTTGAGAGTAGCACTTGTCCCATTCGACTTCTGTCCCTTGTTTGTTTTTTGTCGCGCTACAAGCATCCCCTCAAGTAAAATGAACCAACTTGCCCAGCAAAAAGTTTTATTGAATTACCTGTCATTATTTTCTTTATCCTCTTTTGATTTAATGTACTTGTCTAACAGCCGAACCAAGTTGGCGTTAATATCATTGCCCTCTTGCGTCATTCGAAGCATTTTCTTTCTAAATTTGTGGGCCCTTTTCTCCGCTTTCACCGCCTGTGCGGCTTCGTCTTTATGAAGCGCAAGAAGCTGGTGCACAACAGAACTGCTGTCCCGCTTGCGTCGGCTTCTGCCGCCTCCACTTGTTTCACCTCGGTTGCTGCAGCCCATATTTCCACTCGTACTGGGTAGCACAGCCAGGGGAGACATGCTCAGCAGTTGGGGGTCCGCTCTGTCTCCGAGGGGCTCGTCTTCCCCTGACGCCAGTACCTCGGCAGTGCCTGGCACCTCATTGACGACTGGCAGCTGCACACGACCAAACATAGTATATTGCATTTTTCATCTTCCCAGGTGAATGGTCAAAGCTGCCGTAATAGTATGCAATCATCAGCTGCCCCAACCTATGCCAGCTAGAACAAAGGGACAGTTCAAATCTTTTATCTGCATATAAGTGCATAGATATATTATTTAAGAACTTAACACAGTCTAGTAGCTGCATAGATATATTATTGAAGAACTTAATTATAGAGTCTAGCAAAAACTAATCACTGAACAGCAATAATGAATAGCATGTTTAAAATGAATGAGACATCGATAGTGTCATTGGTAATATATAACCAGTCTTGTACACGTTGCATAAAATAAGTTACCAACTACAATTACAATAACTCCATCTGAAATGTAACTGATTACAGTGGTCAATTACCGCCCCAGTATGGCTAAAAGGCTCTGTTCCTGAGACCTGGAAATTGGCCACTGTGATCCCAATTACAAAAGCAGGGAAGCCACCGACGGATCTTGGCAACTTCCGGCCTATTTCTCTAAAATCAACACTGTGCAAGCTCACAGAGGTATTTTAGCCGCACGACTGAGCGGCTAACATTATTATATATGTTATAATAATAACGCGGCTCAATTATTATATATGTTGATGTCAGTACCCAGGGCTGTGTAACAACAACTGCAGTTTACTGTCCCTGCAAGCCTGCACTTGACAAGACGGTCAGGTTTCGATTCGCGGAACCTTCTTCCTTCTGTGCTGAGCTGGTTGCTATACAAGACTCGCTTTCCTCTGTAGCCGCAGTTACCTTGCTTCCCTACAGCCCACATTATCATCCGCACTGACGCCCTTCAAGCAATACGTCTACTCCGACGCGTCAGCCGCAGCCCAGAAATCTGCCAGAATATACATCGCCTGGTGGCTCGCATCCCGCAAGCCATTCGAATTGAGTGGGTCCCACGTGACCTAATCAATTCACAAAGCTCTGCAGATTCTGCAACCTGCTTGCCGACCCTACCCACATCAATGCCTCAATTCCTCAGTATAGATGATGCTACCCTCCTCGCAAGGAACACCTCCGGCGCCACACACGTGCTCTTGTCCCTCAGAGTGCGATAACCCTCCGCCTCACGGGCTTACCCGTGCAGAGGAGATTGTGCTCCGGAGGATCCGGGTAGGGGTTGCCCTCACTCCTGCCGTAACTGGGACGTGGCCTCAATTTCGCCACTTATATCCTTCCTCTTTTCTTCCCAACTCTCCTTATGCCCAGAGGCAATAAACAATGCTATAAAAATAAAGGATAACTATATAACTCGTAATGTTAGTCTGAAAAAGTAATTGATTGCAAAATTACATAAAATGTATTCAATTACAAGTAACAGATTACAAGTAATCAACTACGTACAACTTGGTATATAACCTTGGCAAGAGGCCAAAGCAATGAACCAAAGTAGATAGAGATGAGGCGGTAACTGCAGTATGACACTTTGGATTGCACTGCTGTGGGTTAAGAACCTTTTGTTCGCGCTTGCCTGATCTCTTCCCTCCCTTTTCTACTCAGTTCTCTAGTATCCGCAGCCGGCGTGCCTTGTGCAGTATTCTGTACATTTAAAAAATTCATAGTGATGTAATTCCACAGTGACTGAGCGGTCTAATAATGGATAATGTTTGAAATTGTAAATTACCTCCAAACTTTCCTCGACCCGCCCATCATCATTGATGGGTAGGCTGCCGAGGAAACTGTGCAGCTGCCAGTAGAACTGCCATGGGACACCAGGAGAGCCAGTGGCAGTTCCAGTTCGTCTCAGCTGCCTGGAAAGATAGAAATGATTTCAATAATAAATGTGCTCTTGGTGATCTCTTTAGGCCATCAAACTTCCTGTGAACACTGGTACTTAAGACAAATGTTACATCAATATGCAGGTACCAACTGGTAGGTACTGGTGAAAATGTCACTTAACTGCACCAGTTGGAGCTTTTCAAGTGATTGGTTCAGCTGATAGCATTCTAGCAATATCTGCATAGTAGGCCAGTGAGGCCTAAAGTTATATATTTCAGAAAATCGAGAAATTTGCTGAACTGTTACCTTAGCTGGTAGCTAGAAGTACCCGAGCACTCTATAAAGACACCTTAACTCAGAAAAAGAAAAGAGTGAAATTTTGAAGCACGTGTATTCGGTTCTGCACGCAATGCTTACGCTTAAGCGGAAGTTGATTGACTGAGAATTTTGCCTGCCAATCAATCAGTGCAAGTTAAATAGGACATAAGTAATGATCACAACGCTGACCATGCGTGCTGCCATGCGTGCTGGCGGCTGTATGGCAAGGTCACTATGTACAGCGTTCTGTCAGTTTGAAACAAAAGCTTTGAACGACAACAGCTGCCGCGAAAATGAGAAAGACAAAGTTTGCATGCAGAGCGGTGCATGCACGCGTACACAAACGAAGACGAAAAGGTGCTTTTCTTTTTTATTAACTCAGTACAGGTGAATAGCCACCCGATTCTTGGCCGATCCCCCAGTGTGGGTATGTGTCATCTTTTGTTAGGCCAACAACTACGCAGTTTACGAAGAAAAAAAACGGACTGGCGCTGTGTAACATACGCTGCTCCCGTCACACGGCACTCGTTGCTCAGTTCTTATATGAGTACATACATAATTGAAACATCTTGGGCGCTCGCGAGGTAAACAATACGCGACGACGGCGAAAAGTTTGCACGTTGCTGAACCAACACACTGCTGCCGCACACGTGGGGCTGACGTCGCGCCATAAAAACAGCACTAGGTGAGCAATGCGATGAGAATAAAGATAGCACTTACCGGTATTTTTTGTTCAGATTATCCATTTTTTGCTTGACCTGCTTTGCAGTGTAGCGGCCTTCGCCCGGCGCTAGCCCGGCGTTCAGCTCCGCCGCCATGGCAGCGTATATACGCGCATTGCGCGTATTTCCCCGCAGAGCGGGTAGCTGGTCCTCCCAGATGCGAATCAAAGCCGCTGTTGTTACATCAGGCCAGTTGACACGCCTCTGGGAGGACGATTGCTGCGACACTGCTGCTGCTGCCTCCATGCCTTGCACGGACGCCGCCATTTTGTCGGTTAAGCGCAAACGGAGGTTAGCCAGCTCGGTTTACGGTAACTACGGTTAGTGGCGTAACTACAGTTTGGCTTTCCGTGTGAGCGCGGCTAACTATAGTTAAGGGTAACTGCAGTTTACTTAACCATGGAGTGATGATGTTGGCCAGCTCCACTGGTTTCGGTTTATAAATTTCGCATATTGCGTGGCTTGCTGTACCATCGCCTCCTCTAGCAAGATGCCTGCAGTGTGCGCCAAAATCCTGCTGCCCTTACCTTTTTCTCTTTTCTCATTTCCACTTTAGGTAGTAGCTAGCGATCCTTGTTGCGGCCGCTTGCAACATATGCCCGCATGCGCACATCACCGCGAGGTCTTGGCGCGCCCGTGCCGTAGCAGACGACGTCTCTGCGCCAGACGACGCCTTCCGCGCGTTTCCGACTGTTTAAGCAAACGAAAACAAAAGCGATACGTGCAAAAAACTAAAATTTCATTGCAAGTGGCCAGAACACAACGACTTCGCTCAAATACAATTGAATAGACGGGTCGCGCCGTGCTTGTCGAGCAGCTAGAGCAGCGCCGCCGATGCCCGCTACTGGCTGCTACCGCCGCGGCGCCTCACCACCCTGACCAGCCTCCCGCAATGGCGCAGATGATGGAGGAAGGAAAACTAATTTTTTTTCCTTCCTCCATGGCGCAGATAGAAAAGTAGCTAGCGCCATCTCTTAACAACCGTCCGCAACTTAGGGCACGGCGGCTACAATGGGTGAGCGAGCGACGCCGCAGGCATCTTTCAAGAGGAGGCAATGGCTGTACTCTGCACAGCTTAAAAATGAAAATTCGTTTTGAGGAAAGCAAATGGCTCAGTGACAGTCTCACTTATCTCGCTGGTCACCCGATCCGCGCGGTATAAAGAAGAGAGTGAAAAAAGAAAGGAAGAAAGAAATGCCGTAGCGGAGGGCTCTGGAATAGCACACGGGCGCCTTTTGCGTTTCGCCTCCATTGAAACGCGACCACCACGGTCGTGCCTCATGCCATTTACTGTACGTGTGTGTACCCTGAGAACGCGAGCGTCCGTGCGCCGCCGCAGAGCGATTTGCGAAACAGTGCAAGCCCGCGCTGCCGCATCGCCTCTGCTTGGTGCGCGCGTGCATCATGCCATTGAGCGCCTTGCACGCTTTTTGCTCGAGCAAGGCCCGCTGGCAGTCTCGCTGCCGTGGCATTTTGTGCGCTACCTTAATTATTGCCGCTGCCTTTCGTGGTCTTCGGCTCTGCATCTCGTCCTCCCCACAATATGCAGTATTTCTTGCTATTCGAAGGAGTGCGTGTAATCATGAATCAAGGGAAAGGAAGGCATTATTTAATTAACGCTGCTTACCACGTTGGAAGTGCAGGCATGGAAACAAAGAAACCAAAACGTGCGTGCGCGCACGCACACACACATACACACACAAACACGCGCGCGCTCGCACACACACACGCACGCACGCACACACCAGTATAAGCATCTAGCTTCTCGTCGAGCAGTGCCTTGAAGGATCGCCATATACGTTTATTACTAAGTAATATCGCCAGAAGTTGCCGACTAGAAAAAACAAGTCAACTTTTAAAACAGCTATCAGTGACGGCGAAGAAGGGTCGAAAATGTTACGGTGAGGGAGAGGGAGAAAGTTTTGGGGATCGAGTAAAGGTGAGAGAGGACAGGATAATTTTTCAAAATAAGAGCCAGGGTGAGGGAGGGCCATGGATTCAAAAGTGACAGTGATGGAGGAAAAGTAAATATGAGGGCATTTCCCCACCTATGGTATCAACACAACACTGCTGAACATCCACGCGCAGTGAAACCTCAAGGCAATAATTTACAGATCACCTACACAAAAACATTTTTCCTGTGAATCCTTACATGGCTATAGAGTACGAAGAACAACTGGTTTGAAAGCAATAAGCTAATAATCTAATTGAGATACGAAATGTGGGTCGAATAAAGTGATATGGACTTTCATAATGCCGTATGATGCCTTGGCAGCATAAATCATTTTGAAGTTATCAAACCAAACCGAGGCCGACTAGACACAATGGGTGGTTTGTGTCAGGTTCCAGAAAATGTTTAACTGATAAACAGTCATTCATTCTGGAGGCGTTCCACTGCATGCCCAGCAAACAACGTACCTCCCCAGGTGCGCCCAGAAAGGATGGAATGTCTCAGTCCCAGTAAAACATTTATCGAACATTTCCAGGCCGTAGAGGCAGGACACAGAAGCACAAGCAAAAGGGAAGTGCGCCCACTAATGGCCTGGAAACGTTTTCTCGAGGGTGTTAAGCAGAAACAAGAATAAATCATAGCATTTTGATCCCAGAAAGGTAACTGGGAGAACGTTTTTAGGACCAATGCTTTTCAACAAAAAATACAAATTGACACCTCGCTCCCTTTTCTCTCTCTCTCTCGCGCCAAAAGCTACGGGCAGAGAAGGTTTTGCTCTTGCACTCGCCGTTTTGAGAGATCAAACAGTTTTGCTCGAGCAGCCGAAGGAAGCGCATTTCACCCCGCATCTCTCTCGTGGGCAGTCGGCTCCATTCTGCAGGCGGGCAGGCGACGGCGGTCTGCCTTTTCATGGGGGGCGCTGCGAGCAGCCGAGGCGAGCGGACGCGTGTTACATGCGCTCCGCAATTTTCGGGTGTTTTGACCCGGTCAACCCTATTGGATCCACCTAATTCGTGCTGGATCCGACGCATAAGAGGAAGAGGACCCCGAGGACACCAAATTCAAGCCGGTACGTCCAGATTTTTGGAATCTACCGACCTCTGAATTTCCCACGTGGCCGGCGAGGCGTTAAGCCTAACGAGGGTTAGCACGAGTACGGGGCCCGGAGGCCTACCCCCGGCGACGGTCGGCCGGGGAAGCGGACCCGAGCGAAGGCCCGACGCGACAACCTGAGTTACGACCCCCACCCCCCATCACGTTCAAGGGATTCCGGCATGGAAACCCAGGATATTATGGATCAAGACCTGCAAGAAGCGACCGCCGACACCGCCGACGCTGCCACGTCGACGGCGACGGCCACGCTAGGCCTGGGCCATAGACCACCTCAGGCTTTATTGAGCGGCACCCCAGCCTCAGCGCCGGCCTCTGGGCCGGCGCCAAGCACGCAGGCGCACCAGTCGGTTCAAGACACGGACGCAGACTGGGAAATCGCGATGTCGAAGAGACAAAAGAGACGCCAGCGCGGCGGGCCGGCCTCGGCGGGACCGGCGCATGGCAACAGCCAACCACAGAGCTCGAGCGTGACGTCAGGCAACACGCCACCCGCACCCGGGGAAGGAGGAAAAGAAGGAGCGCAGCTGCAGACGCCGCCAAGGCGAAGACTGCCGCCGCTTCCACGCGAAGACTTAAAGGTCGTCCTGAGACCGAGGGGACTGCCAGTCAAGGAATTACACACGCACCAAGTGGCGCGAGCGGTAATCACTGCCACCGGCCAGACTTGCAAGACCGAAGACTTTATAGTACGGCTACGAAACGGATCGAACATCATAATTATCAGCACTAACAACGAAGAGGTTGCCCGAAATATCAGACGGATCACCGAGCTGAATTTTGGCGGGAAAGCCTTCGCAGTCAACTGCCATATGGCGGCACCGGAGGGAACGCTGCGCGGGGTCATCCACGGCGTAGACCCGGGAACCCCGGCCGAAGAACTAAGGGCACACCTGCGAGTACGCACCCAGGGAGTCAAAATCCTGGCGGCGAGAATGCTCGGGCGTTCGAGTACCGCAGTCATAACTTTTGACGGCCCGCGTCTCCCCAAGCAAGTCATCTATTACGGCGGGGAGATGTGGTGCTACCCATACCGACCCACGAGGCAAGTCTGCTACACCTGCGGACAGCAAGGACATCGAACGGACGTCTGCCCAAGTCCAGATTCCAGAACCTGCCGACAATGCGGAGGACGGAATCTAATCGAGGAGCACGAGTGCATACCCAAGTGTCTGCTGTGCGGCGGTGGCCACGTGGCAGGAACCAGGGACTGCAAGCAAAGACTGAAGACAGCGAGCGAGCTCAGATGGGGGAGACCCCAAAAGCAGCAGCAGAGGCAAAGTCGCAGCCGGAGCAAAAGCCGAGGCGGCGGAGCCAGACGTCAGAGGTGGCTCTCGAGGGAGGAAGGGGACCAGAGCGGGTGGAGCAGCAGCCGTAGCCGCAGCCGCAGCCGAGCCCGGGACGGATCATGGACACCGCCACCCAAGGGGCAGCAGCAGCAGGCAGAGAAACAGCAACAGAAGAAAAGCGGCGGCACGAAGGTGAGCTGGGGAGCCGGCCCTCCCATTACAATTCACCCAGATACTCCGCACTCAAACCCAAATGACCACACAAACAATGATAAACAAATTATAAACGAGTTAAGAAAGGAAAATCAACAGCTGAGGAAACAGCTAAATGACATAATCAAGGAACTACAAGAGATCAGGCGACAGGGTCTAACACCGGCAACACCATACTCAGCACCCATAAGGGTGGCCACTCCGCCGCCTAAGTCCCCTAGCCCCGAGCCACAGGCAGCGGAAGGGATTAGCGAAATCAAGAACATGCTACTAAATCTGCAGTCACAATTTCAGAACATACAGAA
This sequence comes from Amblyomma americanum, assembly GCF_052857255.1. Taxonomy (NCBI): domain Eukaryota; kingdom Metazoa; phylum Arthropoda; class Arachnida; order Ixodida; family Ixodidae; genus Amblyomma; species Amblyomma americanum. Next base: position 45,182,910 of record NC_135497.1, read on the forward strand.
GGAAATGCAAACCACACAACAAAAAGTAGCCCTACAAGAACAGGGATTCCGCAATTACATAAAGAACCAGAACGTGCAAAAGATCCATGACTCTAGAGATAGACTATACAACGAGCGCCGCTTCGGCGGGAACGCAGAATCCCCAGGAATAGCTAACGCTAATATTCACAATAATACCAACGCCCCAATATGGCCGGAGGCAACAAATTAGAAATTTGGCAATGGAACTGCAGGGGCTACAGGCGTAAACAGGGGCTCCTGCAACAATTCATCAATCACAAAGGTACGATGCCAGACCTAATACTATTACAAGAAACCTTCACCACTCCGACACTTAGGGGCTACACGTGTTTGGAGAGAGGCAAGGTCGCAACCCTCATAAGCAACAAGATAGTCACCATAGCACACGACGAGATTAAGGACACAAACATCGAACACACAATAACGGAGATCATTCCGAAGAAGAAGAGGAAAGCGAAAAGCACTTTCGTAATTAACGTATATAGTTCACCAAAACAGAGGAACGGAGAGTTTATAAAGCTCTTCGCCGAAGCTAAAAAACTAGTGGGACAAAACACGCTAGTCGTAGCAGGAGACTTCAATGCCAAGAGTCCACAGTGGGGTTACGCGAAAGACGACAAAAAGGGTAGAGAGATTAGCACTGCGGCAGAAAACGTAGGATGCGAGCTCCTAACCGATGAAGCCCAACCAACCAGAATAGGAAACAGCGTCAGTGTAGACACCTGCCCTGACCTAACCTTCGTAAAGAATGCCAGAAACGTGGAATGGGAAAATACGCTCGAGAATCTTGGGAGCGATCACTACATTCTACGCCTGCAACTGGAGGCAGAACATACGAAAAGGAAGATCGGCACAGCCAAGCTAACGGACTGGGACGCTTTTCGAGAACACTGCAGAGGGATGACCGGCGACATAACCTCCCCGGAGGAATGGAGCCACCAGCTAAAACAGATCCAAGAGATGTACACCCGAGAAGTGGACAGGACCGAGGAAGCACCGGAGGTAGATAGGCGGCTCCTTAGGCTATGGGAAGCAAGGCGCGGTCTCACCAAACGATGGAAAAAACAGAAACTCAATAAGAAACTCAAGAGGAAGATTGCGGAGATCAGTAAGAAGGCGGAAGAGTACGCTACACAACTGGCTAGACAGGGGTGGCAACAATTCACAGACTCGCTGAAGGGCACCCTCAGTACAGCCAGAACGTGGCAAATACTCAGAAGCCTGATGGATCCCAGCAAGAGCAAACGGGAAAGCAGCAATTCTACCCAAAGATTCATACACCAGTATCAAGGAACGGACGAGCAGATGCTCGAAGAGGTTCGCAAGAAATGCTACGGAACGGGAGAACCGGAGGGATACCACGGTGAATACCGAGGCGAAGAAAACCCGAACATGGATCGACCCATCTCTAGGGAAGAGGTCATTGAGGCAATTAGATCAGCCACCAAGAACACAGCAGCGGGAGCAGATCGAGTACGGAACTCCCTCATTAGAAACCTCAGCGACGAAGCGATAGACCAGCTAGTCCGCTACTTAAACAAATTATGGCAAGAAGGGAGAGTCCCGGCGGCATGGAAACACGCCGTCGTAGTGATGATCCCCAAACACGGCAAGAAAATCCAAATCGATAACCTGAGGCCGATCTCTCTCACATCGTGCCTGGGCAAACTCTACGAGAAGATAGTCACCAAACGCATCCAACAACACCTGGAGAGCGAAAAGTACTACCCAAACTCAATGTTCGGGTTCAGAGCCAACCTCTCGACGCAAGATGTCCTGCTACAGCTCGAGAAGGAGGTCTTAGAAACTATGCCAAGAAAAGGCGAAAACGTGGTCATGGCGCTCGATGTCAAAGGAGCCTTCGACAACGTAAGCCACGAGGCCATCATGGAAGGTCTCATCAACGCGAACTGCGGGAAGAGAACACACGATTACGTGAAGGACTTCCTTTCAAACAGAACGGCAACAGTAGGCCTAGGAGAACTAAGGAGCGATATCTTTGCAACGCCTAGCAGAGGTACGCCCCAAGGCTCCGTAATCTCGCCCGTATTATTCAACCTGGCGATGATTGGCCTAGCAAGAAAACTCGAGCAAATCCAGGGAGTCCGACACGCGATGTACGCGGACGATATCACGGTCTGGGCTACCGGAGGGACCTTAGAAGAAAAGCAAGCCGCACTGCAAGAAGCGGCAAGATGCGTAGAAGACTACGTGACAGCTAGAGGCCTCAACTGTTCTACAGAAAAGTCTGAACTCCTGAGAGTGGGCCGACACCAGACTAAGGCGAAACTGGAAGTCTCTCTCGAAGGACAACTCATACCGGAATGCAAAATGATCCGCATCCTCGGCATGTGGCTGCAGGGTAGTAGGAAATGCGACCACACGATTTCCCTACTCAAGAAATCAACAGAAAGTGTCAGCAGAATGATAAGCAGAGTCTCTCAAAGAAGACATGGGATGAAAGAAGAAGACACCCTAAGATTGGTCAACAGCCTCATTGTAAGCAGAGTTACGTACTCGCTTCCCTTCCACGTAAGGACCAAAACGTCTAATGAAGAAATCGAAACCATTCTAAGGAAAGCATACAAGACAGCATTACACCTGTCAAGAAACACACCCAACGAAAAGCTCATGCAGCTTGGCGTCAACAACACCTTCCTAGAACTGGTGGAAGCGCAACGAAAATCGCAAATTAAAAGACTAGGAGGGACCTACACTGGGAGAGCACTGCTCGACAGAATAGGCTGCGAATACATCGACACAAAGCGGTACGAAGACATGCCTACCGAAATAAGGAAAACATTTTATGTCAGACCCATTCCAAAGAACATGGACCCCAGGCTCCACGAAGGCAGAAGGAAGGCCAGGGCAGAACACATTGAAAGAACACTAGCGGGGAAGGATAACACCTTCTACACGGACGCAAGCGCTATGGAAGTAGCGAGCGGCAGAAGCAAATACATAGGTACGGCAGTGGTAGTAAACAAAGATGGGGAACTAACCTCCGGGGCATCCACGGAAATCTGGAGTATAACGGACGCCGAGGAGTTAGCCGTGGCGCTGGCGGCAGCAAAAGGGTATAGGGAGAACAAATCATTGAATATTCTCACGGACTCAAAAGAGACCTGTCGAAATTATACGAAGGGCAGAATAAGCAAAGCTGCTCTTAAGGTGCTCAGAGAGTGCAACCTCTCAGAGAGCATAACAGTCCAACATAATTTAATCTGGATACCTGCGCACGAGGGCATAAGGGGCAATGAGGCGGCGGATGGTCTAGCTCGAGCTTTTTGTTTCCGAGTCGGACAGCAGCAGGAGAGCCGTGGTCTGAGCGCCATGATCCTCGGGGAGAGCTATTCATAACTACTCCAACATCACAGAGGGGTGAAATATAAATATCCGCCCCGCATAAAGCACTAACCAAGGAGGAGGCAACAGATTGGCGTAGATTACAAACAGGTTCCTTCCCCAACCTCTTTATATACAACAAGATGTTCCCAACGGAATATAGGGGCACATGCCCGTGGTGCGGGGCCACACCCACACTATTTCACATAACATGGGAATGCGAACGAAACAACGCATTCCGAGAACACAAACCCCCGAGTGCGGAGCACTGGGAGAGCCGGCTCGTCAGCTGCGAGCTCGCCGTCCAAAAGAGGATGGTAGAGCACGCACGGGATGCAGCCAAACTCAGTGGAGCCCTGGCCTGAGGGACCACCCTTTGCTGAAGAAGCCTTCCCTGCAGCGCAGCGTGAAGACAGCGACACGCGAAGCAAGCAAGAAGACTTCTGATCGCCTAAATACTTATGATTCAATAAAAGTTTTCCTATCCTATGCCTTTTCATCGCACCGCCTGGAGCGGCGGTCACCAACGTGCCACTCTTCCATAGTGTTTCCAACTTCAGCACGGTGCGGAGGTCTCTGCAGGCATCTCGAACTACCAGCAGTCCTCGTTGCGCCGCTGTCTAGCAGAGGCGCAGTAATTGCCTCCCGTCGCTCGCCCCGCTTCCTCGCTGGACGGAAGCCATCTTGCGCACACGTATTCGCGCAGCCCCTAGCCGCTCGCGCGCAAGCCCCAGCGCGCGGCAGCTCTTGCTCTCATCACTGGGCTGTCGTGAACTTCGTAGCTACGAATTCATGGCAGCTTTCCCGCGCACCTCTGCGTGCCCACATATTTCCTTTTGGAACTGGTGCAGCGGCGCGCGGCGCATCGCAACTCTTTTGCGCAGCTTCACGGCCCTACACCATAATGGCGCTCTTACAGGCGTCGTCCGCGGCAGCGGATTTCAAGGCAATGGGCGACTCCTAGCGCGCACTCTGGATCCCTCAGCGCTTCCGATGACTGTGGCGTGTTGTTGGTGCGCAGCGCGGCCGTCCACTGCGGTCATAGGCGGTAGAGATCTTCGGAAGCCCGCCAGACTCTTGCTGCGAGTGCCCATGGATTAACCTGCTCTACCTACATTGCCGTCCTGTCGCATGCAGCGGTATAGTTTGTGTTGTGCTCGCGTCGCTGACTTTAAACCAACCCCACAGGATTACTTGTGCCTTGATCCCCTTTATCTCGCCTCCCACGCCGTATTGTGCCGCACGCGCGGTCTGCTATACCATGGGTGCGGCGCGACAGGGCTCCTACCTCAAGACGTCCTCCCTTTCCATCCGGCTCCAAGCAGTCCTATCTCCACACCTAGTCACAAGAAAATAAAACGGGGGTGTAACGAAGATGTAAGGCGTATGCTTGAGCGTTCGCTGTGCCGTGAGAAGGCGCAGGACAGAAGGCTGCGTTGAATTCATGTATATAGTTGCAGCATTTTATTTCATCCCCGGGTTTCCGTTGGCAACGTCGTCAAGGTTTATGCTCGCTTTTTTTTTTATTTTCGCCTCGTAGAATTAATTTTTTTTCCTGTTTTATAACACGCTCAAGCTTACTTCGAGGCTCGCGCGAGAGGAAAAGCCATATGGAGGTTTCACCTTGCAGAACATCCGTGACCTGAAAACGCGTATCTGTATCGTACGCCCATATCGTCTTTTCTTTTGGCACCCAGGTTGCTCTTTACATGCGTTTGCTTTTGCGTGTGCATGCATGCTTTTGTACCCTTTAGAAAGTTTTGCTTAAGGTGCATCAACATTCAGCCTGTATTTTGTTTTTATTGCTTTATTTTTTCAGATTCCTCAGAGCTAGAGAAAAATTTGACCATTATTATATGCTGGTGCCGTAGTGCTCCGTACATTGTGTGTTAAATGGTGCATACATATGCGTCTCCTGTTTGTATTCATTTAAATGCAAAGAGCACATCTAAGAAACTGAAATTACATCTGTATTGCGCTGATAGTTCCTGTTATATGGGCGGGATCGGGCGACTTTTTGAATTCATATTTCCTTTGTGTGTAAAATTTTTCCACATTTCATGTTCTTGTGGCGGGATCAGCGCATCACGAAACAAACAATAGAGAGGCGGGAATCAATGCTGACTAACAACCATATTTTTAATCCACGTTCAATCGAATATATATATATATATATATATATATATATATATATATATATATATATATATATATATATATATATATATATATATATATATATATATATATATCTTGCTCGTGCAATAAGGAAAGAACAGAAGCATGACAAACGCATAAGATGTATACGTGGTAAAAGATTAGGACAACGCACGCAGATAATCAATTTCGCTGTCACGAAACGCTATCGAAAGTATGCTGACGCATATACGTCGCTCTTTTGTCGGATGTTGAAGGCTTCTTCAATCTCCCTGGTCCGTTGATCAAAATATGACGTGATGACCATTGTGTTGCTAAGCTGCAGGTCACATTCATGCTGTCTGCAATGTGTTGCTAATTCACTGCTAATGGCGCCCTTTAGGGATCTTTTGTGCTCTCGAAGCCGTTCATTCAAACAGCGCCCTGTTTGACTAATGTAGGTGCGTCGAAATGACAGATGTATTTTACAAACCCTCTTTTCACACATTTCACACGTTTTTTTCAGGTGATTTTTCTTTCATTGATATTTCTTTGCTCGCTGTTGACTTTGGCGCAAAGGCTTCTTAATTCGTTGGGTGCTGACATGAGCACTTTTACACCAGCTCTTGCGCCTACCTTTTTGAGACTGAGGGAAATGTCATTACTGTAAGGAATGACCACGTACGGCTTCCTTTCTTGTAATGTGGTTGTGACATATTTTCTGCCTCTAAGTGCTTGCAGAATCCCTTCTGCGTGCCTGAAATTTGGCACATATGCGCGCTTATGTTCCTGAAGTCTGCATGAAAAAGAAGAAATACTTTTATTGAGCCAGAGCCGAGAAAACTAGCATTAACCTTTTGGGGCCGTCCCTGGGACGCACAACTTTTTGGACACGGCTAGTTGTGGGACGTTTCTTGGATGTTTTCGGGAAAAATTAGTACCTCCTGGGGACATTCCAAATGTCCTGATGGGATATTTCTGGGAGATTTTGAGGAGGTTTTGTGTTTTTTGGGTGCTGTACATATATTTAACCCTTATGTAGAAGTCTAGCCCCAATTTACGGTTTGTGTATACTAGGGAAAATTTATGTAGTGTTTACGAACATGAAGGCTATACCAAGCTGCTGGATGCTGAGTGACGATTTAATAGTTTATGAACTACCTTTGTGAAAAACTGTGTCTACTAGAAATGCCCAACAACATGGTTTCTGAAGGTAATGTGACATGACTTGAGTCGCGCATTTCATAAGTCTAGTCTTTCAATACCCGGAGTGCAGCGGCCTCATAATGAAGAATGATACAGCAAGAATAATCGTAACTACAAAAGGGAAGTGGCCTCTTTTATACTGTGTTAAGGCGAGCCGCGTTACCTGCCTGCTCTTGAAGTCGTGCTTCATAATTTCTTAAGAAATTTTGTGGCTTCATTTAGCACGCAGTCTCCTAAACATCACTCGCCCCTGTAGCACTTACATTAGAAACGGAAATGCCATCAGGAGAGCACCCTATGGAAGGCAACTGGTGTGAAGCGATACGCGTCTTGCATGTCTCAAAACCTTGGCTCTTATTTATTGCCGTTTTTCTACGAAACAGGCACATTTTTATCGTTAGTGGTTCAAGCAACCATGGCTAGTGTGCATATTGGTTTGCTTCTCAGGATTTCATTAATGAGTGGATAAATGTATGATGTGAATTTTGCACTAAGAGTATTTTCAAAGACAAGAGGTGTATAAGTACTTGCAGCGAAGTGGCCCTTCTGATATCTAGGATATTTTAGAGAATGTTTCATGTCACAGACTCGATTTGCCCCTTTCCACGCTCTTTGCGTTTTATATTTCACCATGCATGCCTGAGGAGGTTTTCCAGACTGCTGCACGAGCTCTTTAGCTTGGTGCCTGGGCACCTCCAGCGAACTAGTTCGGCATAGATGACAGGCCTCTTCAGCTACACTCTTGAAAGAAAGGAAATACGATCAGGACAGAAAAATTTTTTATCTTTATAAATGAAGGGCACTAAAGTTTGAAGAAATTGTATAAAAATAATATTATAGGTGAAGAAACCTTTGGCACACAATTAAGGTGCGTAAATTATTTGCTTTCATGGTTAACAAAAATCAAATGCATACAAATTCAATTGATGCACAACGGGATTGGCAAGGGAGATCGGTGAAATAATTATTTCTTTAATTTCATTACTAAAATTATGTGAAGTTTCAGGAAATTAAAATAAGACTATATCCGAAGGCCAGCGATGAAGGCTATCGACTTCTGCTTCTCTAAGCTTTTGTCGGCATGTACACGTGTTTTTAGGTGTTTCATTCGAGTCGCATGTGATGACCTGTTTCCGGGCTTCTGAGCAAATGCCTGCGCAAGAAAGAGCTCCCGATGACCTCGCACGGGATCGAGTTTACGGTTTCCGAAAGCTGCTGTGGATACACAAAAACAAAAAAAAAGCCAACGCAGCACGTGGACTGATGACGAGTCTTTGACGTTAGCGTAATCACGGTACGCGCAGATGTAGGCAATCTAGACTGACCTCCGCCACCTCCGCTTTCTCAACCTTCTCTGAAGGGTTGCCATTTAAGCATTAGCGTTAGCACAGGCAAACTCACGACAGCGAGGGAGATGGCTTAGAAGATGAATCACACAAAAATTTTGTCGGACTACTTTGGCCACAAGGGAGAATTTTAAAGTGGAAGCTTTACTACGCCGGCCAGCGAGCCGTTTCAGCTCGTGGCGCACTTCAGCCGTATGCCGTGGCTAACGAACGACTTTGAGTTGCCGTTGCCTAGCAACACCGCACCCGTGCTCCAAAAGATGACGCCGCCGTCGACGCCGCCGCCGTCGCCGCACGCTCCACCAGATGTGCTCTGCTGGGGTAGAGCGAGAGGAGCTGTCACCTCGCGGGGATATATATATATATATATATATATATATATATATATATATATATATATATATATATATATATATATATATATTTATAAGCGATTCGCCTCAGTAGGGCTGTTTTTTAACCTACACTGTGCACTTCGTGCAAGTTTGTGTAGGTGAGTGGAGGGCGGGGCTAAAGTTATGACGTGAGGCGCTGCACTCACTCGTCTGCACGAGCATCAGCCAATAGCGTGATACGGAGCGGTGCCGTCCTCGGGTGCAGACGACAACGTCTGAATTTTCGAGTCGTCGTAATTTATTATAAATTAAAATGAAGAAATATATACTGCAAAACGTTTCTGCGTGGCGATTATTACAGTAGAGAAATGCAAAGGGCCTTTTTGTTTCCCCTCAAATGGAGCGCAACATACAAACTTGTATCGTCTGCTCGGCGTATGCATGGAGCGTATCATGCAGCTGTCACTAAGTTTCTTGCACAGTAAGTTCATCGTCGGATGACGGGTCGTGGACGGGTTCCTCGTGCGAAATACAAAGCATCCATGCTTCTGTCGTGGCTAGGGGAACAGCATTCTGCGACGCGTTCAAACCGGTGTTCCGCGGCATATGGGGTGCTACTTTCGATGGCTGTTCCTCGGCTCTCAGCCAGCAGCCTGACCTACCGCTTTGTGGCGCCGCCGTATTAATACACAGACGTGAAAGGCGACACTGTAAGCGCAGGGAAGCTTCGCACTAACATACTCAGATACGCGGATGACCATGCACGCTAAATACATTTTTTCGCGTGGGTCGCTCAGCGCCGATACCAACGAAACGAACGCGGCTTACCTAAATGCGAAGTAGCGTTCAGCAGACTAATATACACACATTCTGACGTGTAAGCAGTTTTTATCTTCGCAGAGGGTAAGGTTGCCACTCTCCGTCTCGTGGGTGCACCGCCATAACGCTACCATCGTCCAGGCGGACGAACTTCACAAACTTGCGAGGCTGCGCTGCAACCGCTCGCGACATTTACGTGGGTGCGTTTTAAACGAGCGCCTTGTTTTTTTTTTTGCCAGGCTACAACTCCAAAGAAATCGGTGTAGGAAGTGTAGTTATCGGAGCTACGCTGTGCGTAAAAGAAATACGTTCGTGTAGTTGGGCGGAGATACACTTTTTTTACACTGGTAAAATGGCAGTGGCTTAGATCAGCTATGCCAGGATATACGTAGCGAGAACTGTAGTTCTCCGCTGGATACGCACGTTGTCGAGTTTGTTGTTGTGACTAAAATGTTAACCATTGAAGAAGTATTCGGCGAGACACATCGTTTATTTATCCAATTATTTTGACAGAAATAAACACTGCCCGATGATTGGTAATGTAACAGGCAGTTGTCTCAATGCTGGCTACACGGTATTTAGAGTGGTTGATATCTCTCAGATACACAAGGTCAATCCTTCGGGTCCAGCATCTGAAGTACCCAGATTCCAACCCGACCGCGGCGGCTGCGTTTCGATGGAGGCGAAGCGCTAAGGCGGCCGTGTGCTGTGCGATGTCAGTGCACGTTAAAGATCCCCGGTGGTCGGTATTATTCCGGAGCCCTCCACTACGGCACCTCTTTCCCCATTCTTCTCTCAGTCCCTCCTTTATCCCTTCCCTTACGGCACGGTTCAGGTGCCTTTCGATACAGTGAGAGAGATACTTTGGCATTTCCTTTCCACCAAACCCAAATTTTCATAAAACGCTGGTGCACTTTAATGCGTTTAGCGGAACGTTAGGTGCGATCCATGCGACGCCTGTAGGGGAGTCTGACACCGCGGACCGCGGCCGTAAGGTTAAATTAGTTTTTGGGAAAGGATATGGCGTAGTATCTGTCTCACATATCGGCGGACACCTGAACCGCGCCATGAGGGAAGGAATAAGAGGGACTCCGGAAGAAAGAGCGGAAAGAGCGGTGACGGCGGCGACGAAGCCCGCGGTGCACCCACTCCTCCTCCCCGGTTACCATGGTAACGGCGCATACGCACAACTTTCCTCTCGCTTGTACCGCGAAATGCTCGACTGGTAGCTTAGTGTAGCTCCCGCTACAAAAATGGCCATAGTGGCAAGCGCGAAAGAGACGAAACAACGACAAAACGAAGCGAGGAAGAGAGAACGCGCTCAAGAGATGCCAAAAGAACGCGCCGCACGAGTCGAGAAACGCCGTAACGGAGATGCGGCTAGAAGAAGTCGTGCCACGTCCCGGAGTGACTTAAACTGCGGAAGAGACCGGTTTGAGTTCTCTATAGCGTCGGAATGAGACGCTGCGTAGACGACGTGCCGAGGAAACGAAGCTTTCGCAATTCAACTAGGGTTAACCAGAGCTAAACCACAGCCCATTTTAACGCGACAGCATTAAGGAGCTCGTGTCGCAGAGAAGCCGGTCTCGTCGGCGTCCGCGTCTTTGGCCGGGAGCGAAAAATGGCGCATCTCGGTGGACACCTGAACTGCGCCGTAAGGGAAGGGATTTTAACGCGACAGCGTCATGGATTGATTGATTGATCGATTGATCGATCACTGGTTGATTGATTGATCGCTCGATCGATCGATTCATTGATTGATCGATTGATTGATTCATCGACCGATTGATCGATCGATTTTACCCTCCCTACAGGCGTGATCCGGGTGTCCAGCGAGAAATATGAGACAGGCGTCATTTCCTTTCCTTAGAAGCAATTGTTCGTTTCATTTTCTTTCCCTTACGGGCCGGTTCGGGTGTCCGCCGAGATGTGTGACAGGCGTCCTTTCCTTAAATTGTCCAACGGGGCACGCGTCGCGCCGAACGGGTGATGGCGTTCCGTATACTCTCGCCAACGCTGCTACACGCTGTGGCGTCTCACGCTTAAAGACGAAGCTTAAGCGTCCTCCAAATTTTTTCGAGCATTGAATCGACAAGCCCACAACGTCCACTGCGCATTGCTCCTTGCTGCCACCAATACTCAAGCCGCTTCTTCGCCACATCAATCGCTGCGACTGCGTTACTCTGCGTCCTAAATCCGAGCGCGGTTAGCTGCGATGACATGCAGCCCAACGCAACCAACACCCCAACGCTATGTTCGTACAGCTCGTACTACTCGTACAATCTTGGTTGCCAGACGTTGCAGCGCCCGCTGAAGTTGAGTTTGCTTGAGAATAAGAGGGGGTAACCCCGCCTTTCGGTTATTTCCGAAATTCTCCTGCTATGGCAGGCAGGCTGGCTGCATGCCTATTTCAGCTCATTCAGTTGTCCTATCCAGCCTTGTCCGTATTATTGCCTTTTTTGAATATCAATATTGTGTGGGATGGCAAGAATTATCTAACGGCTTGGAGAGAAAGGTTGAAGAACAAAATCCAGATGGTAATTTGAACTTATTTGCCGATATAGTGCGATCATGTTTGGTGGTTGAGCGCAATGACCTCTGCAGCTGGAAAATCGTGGGGTCGATTTCTCAGCGGTGTGTCGACTACGTCAGACGCCTAATGTCTTAATTTGTTCATTCTGAAATATTTAGAGCGCAAAGACAGGACGAAGATTGAAAAACACATTACGAGGCGCCACTTCCAACTTAAACGACCGGCAATGTTTTTGAATTCAAGTCTTGCAAGCGTTATTTGAGAACGTTGCATTTTTGCCTTCGTCAAGGCAACCTTTCGTTACCGCTTGTTTGTGACATCAACGAGATATGTTTTTTGAAATCAGGCCTTGCTGCTTTGTTTGATAACGTGGCATTTTGTCCTTCGTGGGTTCTCATTCGGAGGTGATCGAGAAGCAGTTTTCTAGTGAGAGCTACACTGGGCTACCAGTCGAGTATTTCGCGGTGATCGGGAGAGGCCAGTTGTGCACATGTGCCGTTACCATGGCAACCAGAGAGGAGCTGCAGGTTCGGCGTGCGTTTCGCCGTCGCTGAGGCCGCGCGTGACCTGACGCGGATGAGCAGTTTTGCGCATGCGCCGATACCATGGCCACCAGAGAGACCACACAGGTGCGCCACGCTGTTCGTCGCCGCCTCATAGCGAAACATACTCACGTATGGTTCTCTATGGCCACCTTGCCACACGCCGCCCTATCACCGGAACCGGGCGTCGCATGCGCAGCATTGCGTATAAAAGGCGGAGATGTAATGAGCGGCTGTATGACAACCTTTGACACGGATGCAGAGAAGGAGAGACCAGCCGCTGCTAAACGGTAATAATGCAGCGGTAGTATAGACAAGAGAATATTAACTCTTCCAATATTGAAGTTCTCGCCTGGCACTTGTCTACTCAACAAAAAGAGAACGAGCATAAGAAGGCGAAGAGAGCGGCGGAGACGCCCGAACAGAAAGAGGAACGGCTTGCCAAACGGAGATGCCAGAATGCCGATCGTAATAGACGGCGCATAGCCGCCGAGATGAAGCCTATATGTCTGTCACTGCTAAACATGCAGCGTCCACAACAAGCTCACGCAGAGAAACGTACCTCTCACGATGTATATCCTGGCGTAGTCGAGCTATGACACTGCCAATTGTTTTGAAATAATTTTGCATATCGGCGCGCAAATAAGGTCACTACGTAATGGTCCAGAGCGAGTTCATAATTTCGTTATTTGGACATTTGCGAGGCTCTGCAGATCGCAGGTGGATTCTCACGATCTCCGCAAGCAGCACGCAATTTTGTTTGCCATTGCGGCGCGGTGGATAGGCCAGCAGGCTGGACTGCTCTTTGTGCGTAGTGGCGCGGACGAACGTCGTCGCTATGCCGTCGACGCCGATGTACTGCATTTCAGATCATCGACCGGCAATGCTTGTTTTGTCTCTCCCTGGAGCTGGAACTAGTCGGCCGTGGCGTCTAGATGTGCGCCTGCCGGAAGGCCCGCATTCAAATGCGAGTGTGTCACATGCTTTGAGCTCTACACTGGTCGACAGTGGCAGCAACACGTGATGCGCACCGAAGACGCAGTGGCGCTGGAATTGCTCCGGGGAAGATCCCACGTTGCGCCGTCGCGTGTCAGATGACCTGGTAGGCACGGCAGCGAAACTTAAAATCTCCCTTTGCTGCTTCGTCCACGTCTGCTGCAGCTTGGTGATGTAGGCGCGGCCCTTGTCCACATCCCGAAATGTAGCGGTTCGCAAGACCAAGCTATGTAGTACATAGCTCAAGACCAGGTGGTCAATCGCCCAATGTGTTGTCGGAGGCACAATTCTGGCGCATTTCGAGACTATGCCACAAACAGCCATCGCAGTAGATGAGGCGGCTGCTGTAGCACATTCCTTGTTGACCACGTTGCCGCAAAAGCCCCTGGGGTACATAACGCTCATTGTGCGCCTCCGACTTAGGAGCAGCTGAAGGCTGCTTCCAAATATAATGAAGCGGGGATCAGCGCCTGTCCCGGATGGTCTGCCGATGAATTTTACCTAGTGTTCCGGAAAATCTGGATCCATCTTTAACATCTGTTCTGCCCCGGTGTTTCGAGAGCTGCGATTTTCTCGGCAGTTTCTGGAGCGGAGGAATTATTCTTATAGCTAAACGCGATTCAGGGTCACTTCGACCGGAAGACTACGGAGGGAAGTAACGGTCCTCAGCGTGGACTACAAAGCTTTTGCAGCTAATGTAGTCCGGCGCTTGAGGGGTGTGATGGCGACCCTCATTGGTAACCATCAAGCCTGCTCAATTCCGGCCAGAGACATTCACAGACTGTTATTCGTCACTCGCGATATTACCTCGTACACTCAAGCGCGCTTGGCTAGAGGTCTGTTTTTTTTTTCAGATCAGAAAAAGGCGTATGACCGCATCGAGCATAGTTAATTTTTTGGAGCACTCAGGGCATTCGGGTACCTCGTAGGGCATACGAGGGTATCCACAGCACTCTCTTTATGGATGGCTGGGAGAGTTCCCCTTCCCCGTCACACGTAGGGTTCGGCAGGTTTGTCTCCCGTCGCTAATCCGGTTTGCGCTGAGCACCGAACCTTATCTCAGAACCATAATACGACATCCTGGCTTTTATGGCTTCCTCACGCAGTTAATGTGACGGCTTTTGCTGAAGCTCCACCCCACTAAATAGATTGCGTCGCACTAGTGGGGATCAGTGGGTGACTTAATGTGGATTAGTGGTGCAATTTTTGTAATTCTATGCGATAATTCGATTAACGGTGCACCGACGTTTTAGAAGATGACTCATGCATACTATATAGGGTCAAGACCGCCGGAAAAATGAAAACTGGTTTTCAGGAAAGGAAATAACGCAGTAACTGTCTCACATATGTTGGTGCACCCCCGAACCGCGCCGTAAGGAAAGGGATAAAGGAGATACTGAAAGAAGAAAGCAAAAGTGGGGAAGACGGGCCAAAGTGGAGATGTGAATAATTTTGCGCACACCCGCCGCGGTGGCTTAGTGCTTATAGCACTCGGTTACTGATCTGGGTTCGAACACGACCGCGGCGGCCGCGTTTCGATGGACGCGAAACGCAAGGGCGCCGGTATGCTGTGCGATGTCAGTGCTCGTTAAAGATCCCCAGGAGGTCGAAATGTTTCCGGAGCCCTCCAATATGGCACCTCTTTCTTCTTTCACTCCCTCCATTATCCCTTCCCTTACGGCGCAGTTCAGATGTCCACCGAGATGTTAGACAGATACCCGCACCATTTTCTTTCCCCGAAAATCATTTTTCTAATTTTTCACCACCCGTTGCGATGGCTCAGTGGTGAGGGCGCTCGGCTACCGGCTACCGGAAGATCCCCAGGTGGTCGAAATGTTTCCGGAGCTCTTCACTACGGCACCTCTTTCTTCATTTCTTCTTTCGCTCCCTCCTTTATTCCTTTCCTTACGGCGCGGTTCAGGAGTCCAACAACATATGAGCCCAATACTGCGCCATTTCCTTTCCCCCAAAACCAATTATTATTACATTTATTAATTTTCCACCTGCGCACCTGTAACGTGGACTTACATCAAACAACACACGCCGCCTTTTGCGTTTGGCCTCCATCGAAACGCGGCCACCACGGTCGGGCTCGAATCTTTGTTATCCGGCTCAGTAGACGAGCGAACCACGACAGCATGTCAAGAAAACCAGTTCCAATCCGAGATTTGGCGGGAAAATCGCAAGAACATTAGAAACTCGTTGTAGAAAACATAGCACGCACCTAAAGGCTATAGAAATTTTATTCCTTAAATATTGTGGTTAAGAAGGCTGCCAACCTTTAACACGATAGCGTTAGGCCCCGTTCACATAAAATGCGCGTCGGCTTCTTTCACTCCCTCCTTTATCCCTTCCCTTACGGCGCGGTTCAGGTGTCCAACGATATATGAGACAGATACTGCGCCATTTCCTTTCCACCAAAAACCAGTTAATATTATTATTATTATTAATGAAGGTAATAATCACGGGCATGGGTCTAGCAGGTAGCCGTCAGAGAGGAACACGGGAAGCAGGCGGGCCACATAGGTCACGCGACCTTGCAGCGTCATCGCAATCTGCTAAGACGGTAGTTAACAAATTGCCCACCGTTACAGGTGCCGGTTAATCTAACGATTTGTCGCTCTGAAAGAGTAACATGCATCGAAGTAGGCCCATGGATGGTACGGCATGGAGCACGTACCATCGTAGAGCAGTGGTGAATCGTTTAGCCACTACACCACTGCGCCAAGAGCAGTATAACGTTCTGCATATATCGAAATTGAACAATTAGGCTGTCGTGGTATACCCTTAGGCGAAGCTTAAGCGCCCCCTCGAATTTTTTTACCGTTATATATTGGCGCCTGATTGCAGCTACAGATTAGTAGCTGACCATTATTAGCCGGCATAGATTCGGTACGTGCTATCTTCTCATGCGCTAGCGAGCCAAATACATGTGGGTGATGCCCGCCGCATCGGGCGCTTCGCTTCCAGCCCACTGCAAAACAAATACGGTTATGTGAAAAGGAAATACGCAGTAACTAACTAATTTTCGGTCAACACCTCACCCGCCCCAAAATCGGAAGGAAGGAAGGAATGAAAGAAGAGATAACGAGTGGCTGTAACGCAGGCCTCCGCGTTAGTTTTCATTTACCTGGATTTCTATATCAAGCAAGGTCACATCCCGGCCATGCCAGCCGCGTTGGCGTTGGAGGCAAAATGCATGACACCCGTGTGTTGTTCAATCTCAGGACCCGCTAGAGAGCCCCAGGCGGCCCACATTAATCTGGAGCCCTCCACGATTGCATCTAGCTTTCTCTTCTGTCTTTGTCCTTTTTGAAGCGAAAAGCTTCACTACGCTAGTAAACACCGCGCTTCGTGCGAGCCGGCGTATGCCGGAGCACGAGTGATGTCACGCACGGCGCTGGTGGCCGCCGCCAACTCCGTCGCCTGACCTTTCGCCACTGCCACGCGTGACGTCACGCGCGGCGCAGGTGGCCATTGCCATGAGCTGTGCGTCATCGTTTGAAGTTCGCTGCGAGCGCGTGTTTATCGCGGAGGTCGACTATATAACCGCTTGCCAGAGAATAGGTGTGCGCACTTCGACATGGAACGGAAGGAGAGTGAGGCTGCTGCTAGACCACGCAGAAAAGCTGAGAAACTAAATTCGTCCGACCCAGAAGTACTCGCTTGGGAGCTGGCTGCACAACAGCGAAAAAAATGATAAAGCCAAAGCTAAACGCTTAACGAAATAATGGGGCAGATCCAGTGACAGGACAGCAGGAGAGCACAAAAACAAACACGCGCCACGTGCAAAGCTAAACGTGCAGCCGAAACGCCTGAACAACGGGAAATACGCCTTGCTAAACGATGTCCGAAAGAAGCCGAAAAGCGTGTTTTGGTCGCATCATCAGCCAGCAGCAGCCAACCGAGTGAGGAAGAGAAAACAAGAGAGTCAGAAGAGGAAAATCCCAAGACTCGCCGTTACAATGACCACGTGGTACGGCTTAGTGGTACGACTGGCTTTTCGCTTGTATATCCAGGCTTAACCACAGCTAAGCCACTGCCAAATTTTTTAATGGGGCCCCGAAACACATTTTCAGTGCATTGTTTTCCCTGTTGGTTGCATAGAATGAGTTATAGTGATGCTATTAGCATCGGTCATACCGCGTATACTGCGGTTTTTGATATTTAATTAGGTCGCAAAAACAAATTTGTGGCGCTGACCGTGTCACCATACAGTGGCGGTTTTTAGCAGCGGATATGACATCACTTAGCGGGAGCTTGATGATTGGACAAAGAGTAAATATATTGCAAATTGTGTTAATAACTAGAGATAAGTTTTATCAAGTTTTTGTGTTTTATATCACATTAACAAAACCAACTTGTTTGCCCTTCTTTTTTTCAAGCAAGGAGAATGGATTAAACGTCATTAGCGGGACTAATGTACGCAGATGATGTAGTGCTAATGGCTGACATAAGGAAGATTGTCAGAAGTTGATTACCATCTGTGGTACCGAGGGAGATTAGGTTTGAAGTTTTGCAAGGAAAAATATGCTGTCATGATATTTAATGTTGAGGGCGGCTAGCATACAATAGAAGAGTTCACACTAGAAAATGCTGAGGCTTTCATTTGGGCTAGTTAGTTGTAGCTGTCAAACATACTGACTTGCGCATACACAGACAGGGACCATAGTAAGAGTAAGAGACAGGACACACGCGTGTGTCCTGTCTCTTACTCTTACTTTGGTCCCTATCTGTGTATGCGCTAGTCAATATATTTCTCGCACTAGAAGTCGCGGATGAGTACAAGTATCTTGGGATGTGGATAAATAATGATGAATAAAGGGGTGACGAAACGGTGAATGAATAAAGCTAGTAGGAATGCAGCTAGTTGTCATGAAAAATCGTGCCCTGTGGAATTACAATAGGTATGAAGTGGTAAGAGGGATCTGTAAAGGGGCGATGGCGCCTAGTCTTACTTTCGGCAATGCGGTCCTGTGCACGAGACCAGATGCTCAAGCAAGGTTAGAAATCAGACAAAGCGGCGTAGGGAGGCTTGCTTTGGGAGCACATGGCAATACACCAAATCGGGGGGTACAGGGTGATATGGGATGGGCGTCCTTCGAGAGCAGAGAAGCTAGCAATAAGATGACATTTGAGGAGCGGCTGAGAAAAATAGGGGAAAAGCAGTGGGCTAGGAAAGTTTCCAGATACGTGTACATAAGGAACGTGTTGACACGAAATGGAGAAAGCGAACTAGAAAATTGACAAGCAAATATCTGGACAGCAGTAGGGGGACAAATCAGCAATTATCGGTTAAGAAAAAGGTTAAAGGAACAGAGAGAGCTCTGTGGAAAACCGGGATGCTGACGAAATCGGCACTGGGAATGTGGAGTTCCCTGACCTTTCCGTGAACTCGTTGGTCTTGTGTTCTCAATGAAGGCCGCTCCAGTGGGGTCGGAAGTTGCCAACAAAGGGATCCGTCCCCGTCTCGGCCTCCCCTGCTTGCGGCGGACATCCTCGTTTACTCCGCGCCGTCACGGGCATAGCCCGTCTTAAGAAGCCTAACCATGTACAGGTGTCGACATGTGTTCGTTGTCAAGGGGTCGCCGAGGTTTCGGGAATGCAAGAGATGCGGCTGAGTATTAGCCGAGAGATCGGACCGTAACGACTGTCTTCTCTTTCGGTGTGTTCTGTAAACAACTTTAGTGATCGTCTCGTCGGCATATGCGAAAGAGAAAACATATGTTAGGAAAGTGGTAACCGCTGTGCCGTGGGTGCCGTGGGAGAGTGTTGTCGCGTTTGTGCTGTTTGGGTATTTGATTGCAACCTCTCCTTTCCCAAATGTTTATTCAGCACTCTTTCTCAAACCTGTGATTAGTTGGCGGAAACCTTATTTTCCTTTCCCTGACCACTGATTGGTGAGATGTGTCACTTGTAATCTTATTGGTGTCTGTCCCCGCTAAGGGCGGAGACAGAGGGTTTAAAAACAAGCGCGCTGTGTACAACGGGGGCTGAATTTGTCTGATCAACGATTTAGTCATGTAAATTGTTTTCTCCTTGCTTTGTTTCTTCTGGTTTTATTTATGTTGTAAATAAACAGTTAACCTTTTCTATTCCGCGAGTAATGTGAATGTTTGCGATTTAGAACCACCGGGTCATCAAGAAACCTCGATTTCATCATCAACAAGGTGTTTCCTCTCATCGCCACCTGAAAGGGCAAACTCAACTGAAAACATACAGGATCTTTAAGCAGAAAATTGCCAAAGAAAATATCTGTGGTAATTGTAGGGGAAGCTCTTTGTTGTTTGAGCCCAGGACAGTTTTGCGGACTAAGACATATAGAGTCAGGTACCACGAGATAGAAATGTTGTGCATTGCGTGCGGAGAGGAGGAGGAAATGGCTGAACACTTGATACTTCTCTGTAAAGGGCTTCGCCCTGTAGTGGTTAGCAGCGGGGTTTGTTTTTTCAAACATTGGTGTTTAAGCACGTTGAAGGGAAAGTAGTTTTTGAGCGGATAGAAGTACCGAAGCGAAGGATATCTGGTTGGTGGCTAAAATCAGGACAAGAGTAAAATTTCACAAGTCATGGCTAGGCCATCCATCCATCCATCCATCCATCCATCCATCCATCCATCCATCCATCCATCCATCCATCCATCCATCCATCCATCCATCCATCCATCCATCCATCCATCCATCCATCCATCCATCCATCCATCCATCCATCCATCCATCCATCCATCCATCCTTCCATCCATCCATCCATCCATCCATCCACCCATCCATCCATTTATCCATCCATCCATCCATCCATCCATCCATCCATCCATCCATCCATCCATCCATCCATCCATCCATCCATCCATCCATCCATCCATCCATCCATCCATCCATCCATCCATCCATCCATTCATTGTATTCATACTAAGGGTGGAAGGCCCTGTACATTGTAGTTATAAGCGAAGGGCACGAGTCTTCGAAAGGAACTAGGTGAATGTCGCCCACGTGCTAACTATTAAATTGCACGAGGATCTTGCAAATGTTAAAGATGCTCTGCCTTGTTTGAAGTTCCTGGAATCGTTTACAAGATATCCTGCGACGATTGTAACTCAGTCTACATCGGGAGGCAGGAAATCTACTAAGGCGGCTAAGAGCGCTGCAATGATTTCGGCAGGAAACAAACAACCTCAAGTGCTCTGGCAGAGCATGCGCGAATAGGGCGTAAAATTGCTTGCGATGATGTGGAAATCATTGCCACTGAAAGAAATTCGCAAGCGTGGCTGGACCTTGAATCCTTAATACTACAGACCATGCTGAATACACTGAACAGAACAAAGGGAAACCTTCACCAGGCCTATGCAAAGTCATTGCGCTGATTAGTTAAGGCTTCATAAGCTTCTTTCATGATCGGTCCTTCATTGTGGACAAGAAACCTGTAAGGATTTCGAAATATAATCATCGTGTTTGCATGGTCAGGGACCGAAGTTTCATTCTACCTTTAACGCAAAGTGGGAACTCCACGACCGACAAAGGGTGCCCTATGCGCCTAAGCTAACAGCAGTTGTGCCCTGCTCCCAAAATATATTCCACAACTGACGTCAAAAAGCAGGTTCGCCAGCAGGTTCGGAATCCATTTTGTGCCACTTCTCTTAAACTGCCCTACCTGAATCCACGCACTTTTTGTGTTCGCAGAAAGCACGGGTGGCAGAAAAAACCTTCCAGAAAATTGGTGTACTGCAGTGGTGTTCTGTGGGGATACTTCTGTCAGTAGGTCATGCTAGATAGCATTTCAACAGAGTATGTCCCCCCCCCCCCACCCTTTAAAGCACATTCACTTGCCTGTGAGATTGAACTTCTTTTAAAAGATTAGAATACAGGGTATCATTGCGTAATAATATGAGCAGGAAATAAATTGCCAGTTAAGCTTTGTAGGGGGATAGTTGGTCATGCATACTGAGACTGGGAAGGGCTAAATTCTAGAGAAGGGAATCACACCACATAGGAGGACAACGAGACACGAGTGCTCAGTCTCATTATGAAATAAATTGGTTTGTTGCAGGTCATTTATCATATTTTCATTCCTTGTTTGTGTGTCTTAAGGGCACAGGGTAAGGTGAAATTAGAAAAAAATCGTTTTTTTTCTTTTGGAATTTTAGAAGTTCAATTCTTTCTACACATGTTCCATGATCGCACTTTCCTCAGAAAGCCATATTTACGGCTGAAAAACGCATTTTCCGAAACCAAGTAGTGAGCGGCCACGCCCCCTTTCAGGATTAACGTCAATTTTTTCAACCAAAAAGTCCACCACGTGATTTCAAAACTTGTCTAAAATCAGCTACATATAAAAAATTGTCTGGCAACTATTGTACAGCTCCTCTTTTTTAGCCAAGACAATCCTGAGACGCTTTGCACGTTTTTTCCACGTTTCTGCAACCTTCATGCAGCTGCGTCCGAGTGCTATCCCTTTCGATCAGTATTGTAAATTGTGCCGGTGTTGGTTGCTGCTGATAAGTTGAGATGCCCAGGGCAAAGAAGGCCTTCGTCAGGCGTGAATTTCACGGCAACCGCTACGCTCATCGTGAAAAAGCAAAAGGATGTCCACGACCGAATGAGATCCCGAACGCCGAACGCGCCAGCTCCTCGACATCGAAGCTTTCAAGATTTTCTCTGTGCTTCCAGGAAGAGGATGTGCTACAGAGCAGCAGCCAATATGCCTTAATGGACATGGACGGCATTTGTGCCGCAATTACACAGATTTGTGTGTGCAGAGAGTGCGGTGGAAGTGTTGAGCTCATCGAAATTGTGACAAAACGGGTAGGTGTTGCAAGCGTTTACAGTTTGAACTGTGAAGTGTGTAGCGCCGCACAACGATTTGAGACGTCGAAGAAAACTACTTCTGGCATCTATGAAGCCAACCTCAGGTTAGTGTATGCCTTGAGGTCCATTGGTAAGGGAATGGCTGCAGGAAATATAGTCTGTGCTATGCTAAACCTTCCTAAGCCGCCGACAAAGTTTGCGAAATACAATCAAGAGCTTCTAGGTCACATCGAAGCTGCTGTTCAGGAGTCGATGAAAAGGGCAGCTGACGAAGCTGTGCAGCTGAATGAGGGGGATAAAGACATCGCAGTTGCTCTTGATGGAAGCTGGCAGAAGCGAGGCCTTACTTCCAATAACGGCATAGTCTCTGCGACCAGTGTAGACTCTGGGAAAGTGCTGGATGTGGAGGTTTTGTCTAAACGTTGTCCAAAGTGCAGCATCAAGGGTACAAACAGTGACCCCCTTCATAGAGAGGTGTGCCAAAGCAACTACCAAGACACCAGCGGTGGAATGGAAGTCGCAGGAGCACTGAAAATTTTCGGCAGGAGTGAGGAGCTTCACGGCGTTCGATACGTCAAATACCTTGGGGATGGGGACAGCAAGGCTTTTATGGCTGTGAAGGCACAAATGCCATATGGTGATTCCGTTGAAATATCCAAGGTTGAGTGCATAGGGCACGTGCAAAAAAGGATGGGCACAAGGTTACGAAGGCTAAAAAAAGGAAACAAAGCAGGAAAACTCTCTGATGGAAAGAGCCTCTCGGGCCGAGGCCGACTGACTGATGCAGTAATAGACAAGCTCCAGACGTACTATGGTTTGGCCATCAGAAGAAATGTAGGAAACCTGGATGAAATGCGAAAGGCCGTTTGGGCAACCTTCTTCCACTTATCGGCCACAGATGATGACCCATGCCATGGACTTTGCCCAAAGGGACCTGATACGTGGTGTGCCTTCAACAGAAGTCGGTCAGAGGGCAAGCCATTTTTCCACAAGGAGAGTTTGCCTGCATCTGTCTTGGAGGCTATCAAACCCATTTATAGGGAGCTATCGAAGGCTGAGCTCCTAGAGAAGTGCCTGCATGGGCGAACTCAAAATGCAAATGACTCGTTCAACCATGTTGTTTGGGAACGCGCGCCAAAGAATGTGTTTGTTAGGCTTCGGACCCTACGGATGGCAACACTGGATGCTGTTCTTTCATTTAATGATGGTAGCATCGCACGGGCCAACGTTTTGAAGGCGTGTGGATTGAACCCAGGGAGCAACACCATCAAGTGGCTGAGGGAAGCTGACCATAAGCGCATGTACTTTGCGGACCGAGCAACACGACAGCTTACAAAAGAGGCCCGACAGTCAAAACGACAAGCCGAAAAGCGAAACAATGACAGCGACAGTGACTACGAAGCAGGGGGCTAATTAACCAATTACTATGAAGGCGTTTCTGCGAATAAAAAATGGTTTTTCACATCTTTTTTCTCTTTACGCTCTATTATCTCAAAACAGTGTTTTTTCTTACAAAGGTACCATTATTTTCAATGCCTTTCAAGACAGACGGCTGATTTTTTTTGCAATCATCTACATAAGTGTTGCCAACTACTGAACTAGAATTAAGGAATTTCACTGAGCAGTTATTCTGTTATGAATTTTGAAATGCGCAAAAAAAGGCCATATTTGTGTACTACCGGAAAAATTTTTATTAAAAATCGAATTTTCAACACAATTCAAATATTCTAGTTCAGTAAAAAGAGCACAAAATTTGGCAAACAATGATATATGTATTATTAGGCTACTGTTATTAGTTAGTGAGAAACATGTACCTCAACATGGCCTAAAATGCATGGGAAGTATAGGGCTTACCCTATGCCCTTAACTGCTCAGACTGATATGATTTCTTCAGATCTAAGCCAACTTTCACAATAATAAGTCACATTGAAAGCTATGCATATAAGCAGAAGTAATTGTGAAGGCACGTTTCACTCTGCCATAAGTGTCACAAAGATACTCAAAATTGGCAAATTCATATTGGTTGGCATCAAGGAAAAGCTTTTGTTCATTGTAATAAATCTTGCTAATGTGTCGATATTTATGTATGGTACTGGCTATTCGAACGAGCTCCTCGACACGCGCATGGGCAGCCACAATTTCATGGCACTTAGGTACACTAACTTTATGCTTCTGTCAAGTTTTGTTGAACCGCTGTTAAAAGAGCTGGGATCACGTCATGGGAGCAGCTTAACGGGAACAACTGGAACTTACAGAAGCACAATGCATCCTTCAACTGGGGCCATTGATTTTGGAGTTTAATTATTATTTTAATGTTAGATAGTTGTAATGCAGCTCTTTCTCTTATTAAATGAGTGGTAGACACCTTTGACGATGCCCTAAAATCTCAACTTGACAATTGAGAAGTATGATTATGTTATACGTAAAGTGTTTCAAACTGTACTTATAGATATTACAAGTTTTGAGAAAAATTTTGTCAGTCTTTGGCATTGGCAAAGCAGCAGACTAATATTAAACATGGATCAAAATAATATTATTTTACCGCATATTCTAATATTGTCCACAATTCTTGCGGAAATTTGGAAGAGATATTAGGATGCCAAAATGTTTTAAACATTACGAATATCTTCAAGTAGAACTTTTTGCTGGGCTTGTTGGTGCATGTTACTAAGAAAAGAAGCGCCCACAGAGACAAGACGTAAGAAGTGACACGGGCAAGCGCTTACTGACAACTGATTTTTTATTCAGGGAAACACGCAATATATAGGCGAATAGTACCGGTGATAATAAGAGGCGGTAAACGTCACATGGTGTATAGGGACATAAAAGCGATAAAAGACTTTCATGGTGAATATGTAAAAACGATAAAAAGAGCAATGACACGTGGTGTACAGGCCACATGAAAAGGAAAGTATAAAAGGTTTTTAAAAACAAACATGAATTTCAGTTTTTTAGGCATGCGCAGATGCCAGCTTTTTACACATGTTCCAAATTCAACCGCGGCCTTCTAGGAAAGCCAGTTCACATTCATAGAGCAATTTTGACGGGTCACTTACGCATTCCAAGCCCTTTCGTTTGATGAAAAACGCCTCTTTTAACTCACGAGCTAAGCTGTCTCGACTTCTGTCTAAAACAACAGTATCTTCTAAGCGAGGCATGCACTTACATTTTTTACATTGAATCGGAAGATTAGATCCAGTGCCCTTGTCAAGTGATCGGTCATGTTCCTTCAAACGCTCGTTAAGACACCTTCCTGTTTGGCCAATGTAAACCTTGCCGCATGTGAGCAGGATCTGGTACACCACCCCTTCCTTGCATCCGACAAACATTCGAGCATGCTTGGTTCTACAAGTTTGCTTTTTTGGTTTTTGGTTATTAATCCGAGGACACAAGGAAGCCAGCTTACAAAGGGCGGAAAAAACTACAGGGACCTTGAGCTTATTCGCCACCTTCATCAATTTATGTGCCACACGGTGCGAATACGGGACTACAGGTTTTACCCTCCTGTAATCCTCGGGAATGTGATGCCTTTTTGTGCCTTTTAGTTTTTGAAGCAAGGACTCAGTTACTGCCGACAAGACGGTCTGCGGGAATCCTGCCCTGTGCAGCCGTTCGATCTGGAGTTGAAAGCTCCTTTGCATACAATGTTCACATGACCTCTTAATCGAGTATTCTAATGCTGATATGGCTATGGCTCGTTTGACTATTTTTGAGTGGAATGACTTATATGACAACAGGTCTTTTTGAGCCCGTGGGTGGTACACCCAGCAATTTCCATCTTGTACCAAGGTGAGTTCCATGTCGAAAAACTGCAACTTTTTGCCTTCGGGATGTTCACAGGTAAATTCCAATCCATGGCTTTGCTGTCTAAATACTTCTAGAATATCATTCATGGTGTCAGGGTATGTCGATGGGTCCTGTTTGTTTAAGACGACTAGAAAATCATCGACATACCTAAATACCTTCAGAACTTTCCCTTTGTCCAGAACAGTGTCCAAAACTTCATCAACAGCTGAGAGAGAAGTGTTACTTAAAATAGGCGCCACACAAGAACCTATGCAAATACCTTTCTTTTGAATGTAGACCCGATTTTCAAATTTGACCACCGTGGCACTTAGGTAGAATTCCACCAACGTTAGAAAACTAGCGTTTGAAGGAACATGATCGATCACTTGACAAGGGCACTGGATCTAGTCTTCCGATTCATTGTAAAAAATGTAAGTGCATGCCTCGCTTAGAAGATACTGTTGTTTTAGACAGAAGTCGAGACAGCTTAGCTCGCGAGTTAAAAGAGGCGTTTTTTATCAAACGAAAGGGCTTGG
Organism: Amblyomma americanum; assembly: GCF_052857255.1. Classification (NCBI taxonomy): domain Eukaryota; kingdom Metazoa; phylum Arthropoda; class Arachnida; order Ixodida; family Ixodidae; genus Amblyomma; species Amblyomma americanum. Next base: position 45,209,311 of record NC_135497.1, read on the forward strand.
AATGCGTAAGTGACCCGTCAAAATTTCTCTATGAAAGTGAACTGGCTTTCCTAGAAGGCCGCGGGTGAATTTGGAACATGTGTAAAAAGCTGGCATCTGCGCATGCCTAAAAAACTGAAATTCATGTTTGTTTTTAAAAACCTTTTATACTTTCCTTTTCATGTGGCCTGTACACCACGTGTCATTGCTCTTTTTATCGTTTTTAAATATTCACCATGCAAGTCTTTTATCGCTTTTATGGCCCTATACACCATGTGACGTTTACCGTCTCTGATTATCACCGGTACTGTTCGCCTGTATATTGCGTGTTTCCCTGAATAAAAATCAGTTGTCAGTAAGCGCTTGTCCGTGTCACTTCTTACGTCTTGTCTCTTTTGGCGCTTCTTTTCTTAGTATTCGAATGTCCTTTGGCGGAAAATTTGTCATGGCTGAATACTGCTATTTTTTTTGCGTTACTGTAAATTTTTTTCCTGTTTTCTTTTTTTACCATTCAGTTTTGAACACTACAGTCAGTCTTTTTTTCTTTTTTTACAACATTACCTTTTTCCGCTTGTGCAGTGATTCAGCTTTTCATGAGCACTAGAATAAGCCATACATTTTATCGCGTAACTATCACTTGTTTAAAGACTGTGTTTTCTATATTTCAATTCATTTTTTGAACACACAAGTAACGATTGCATGCAACTTTGCCAACTATATTGCCATGTGAACATTATAGTGTTGAATGCAATATATTTCCGTCGTATTTTTCATGGGACGGCGAAAAAAAAAACAGAACAGTCAGGAAACGTGGTAGCCGAATGTTTAGCGTGAAAAAAAATGTGCAGCGTTGCCTGCAGTTTTTTATTATTGTGACATATGCACCATATGCTTCTCTGGAATTAGCAAGGCTGTGTGGTTCTCACGATCGTTCTGCATGCGCAAAACTTCAGAAACGCACTGCGATGAGTCTCGGTTAGCCTGAGCAACTCTCTTTGGAAGGAATTTAGCAATTAAGAGGGAGCATGCCTAGAGCGTGCGAAGATGCGATACGCGTGCGAAGATGCGGTACGCGTGCGAAGATGCGCTACACGTGCGCTTCTTCGCTGTTATCGCGGTGGCCGCATTAATCTCCTAAAATCATCGCCTTTTGGAATCTAGAAATTGTGTATTTTAAGGTGCAGGTGACAAGAATAAAGCGGATGGTAGAAACAAAATTGTCGGAGCCAATTCACTCAACCGCATTTCGTACAGCGCTGATAGTGCCGTCTGCCGCGACATAGTTTCGTTTTTGTGCTTTGGGTCGTTCGTGCTAGCGCCGCAGCGGTGATGTAACTATGCCAACAGACGCACAAAAATCACATAGTCTGTAAGTGTATTGGCGTTGGCCTGGGTGCTTCTTTCCAGAAGTCGCCGAACGCAGCGGCGAAAAAGCGCCTATATAGAGTGTACGTACGTGTATAGTCTCGCTTTTTGAGACCGGCTTCGCCATTACGCGCGCATTGAACGAATTCCGGGACGGTGTAAACTACCATCGTGAGAAGACTTTCTCGACGTACGACAAAGAAATTATGCAAAAATTGCATTATGTGACAGATATAGGCGATCAAATTTCAGTTGCACTGGTTTCTGTGGCAGCTGGACTACCTGGCTCATATGAGAAAGAAACGTAGCACCGGGAAAACGCAGCAACCGCAGACTTAACAGCGGGGTTCTATTGGATGTTTGTTTTGGAAACGGAAAAATCAATCCTCCATCTTTTCATTGCGAGGGCTAGAAGTGCCAGCTGCGGAATTTTATCTCGTAATGATATCGCCGTTTCGCTGTGCCGCATGCAAGCACCATGATCAGAGCGTTTTGTGGTAAAACCTTTTATGCGCGATCCTTCCTGTAACACACGCTTACACAGTGAACTCTCGTTGTTTCGTGCTCGCTTTTATAGCTAAAACTTTCGGTCAATCTATTGGAACTGAATTAATAGCGCCAAGAGTGAACGTATGGTGTGCGGCGGTGGTTTTGTAGCCGTGCTCTCTTTGAGCAGTGTTCTATATAAATTTGTCGCTATAATAAACTTTTAAGATTTGCGACAAGTCTTTCGAGGATGAAGACAATATATCCAACGATCATTACATTTAGGGACAAGTTATGCGCGCGCCATGGATGGAAAATATATATATGGCATCGTACCTATGGTCAGGCATTCGACGTCTCGATACTTCAAACTATTAAGCGAACGAAAATTTGTTCAAACTATGCTGATTAGAAACGAAGGTTAAGGGGACCGAAAAATAGTTCTTTACGCTGAGTTCGGAATAAAGGGAGCCCGACCAGAGGGGTCGGTAGAGGTCTATTCATTCTTTTGCGACCGCTCATCAGCATTGACAGCGTTAATAGCGGCGCCTCACAGATTCCACTCTATCGGCCCCGCATGTGCTAAAATAAGCTGGTCCCACGTCGTGACAGGAACAGGAGTGCAGCTGGGGAGAGAAACTACACTTCGAAAGCACCGTGTGACGGGGCTAGTAGAATAGTAGTTCTCCACGATGGCTGCATGCAGCACGCTGCATTGCCATACTTCATTAGTCAGGACAGCTAAGCTGTACGGCCGTTGCGTACGCTTATATTACCGGCAGCTTTGTCGCACTGAAATAAGCGATTTTGACGGGAGCAAAGTGCCAGTTTGTAAATACCGCAGTTTGAATTAAGCGATTTCACTGTCTGTATACAGTACGCACCTTACACACCTCTCTGGCAATAATGGCCCTCAGCAGCTGAGAAAGATAGAACAACAAAAGTTAATCTGACTTTAACAGGTGATGCAAATTCACTCAGCGACCTAGCTCAGGCCACTGTTCTGCTTGAGGAAAGATCGGTCACAATAGTAAGAGAAGACTATAAAACAAATTTAGCAAATATTTAGGGCCTCTTGTTAGCAGTTAAAGATTGATATTACCCCGTTTGTGCACCCGAAGCATAAATCATGAAAATCAGGTTAAGTCCAATTCCTGCTCAAAAAGTGCCTTCAAAGGAAATGTAGTTTTCCAGTGCAAGTCTGAAGCTACCGTATAGAAACTGGCAGATGTCTTGAATCTGAAGGCAATGGATACACTAGCCAAGTGATGGCTTCTATGTCATGTATTACTGTGGAAGACATCGTTTTTTTTATGCTCTCTTACAGTGCAGTTTCGGGTAGTACCAATTTCACAAACTGCCAGCAAGAGCCCAGTGCTACAGAATCCGCCTCGTTTGCAGCGAGTTGCAATCCCAGTAGCACTGCTAGGACAGTTACCTTCCCGTTGTAAAATACCTACAAATAACATTCAATTCATAGGGCCTCGATTACAATGTTCAGCAAGAGCTTCCCTAGCACTGCCAATGCTCAAGTGCTGAGTAAGGTGGTGGTATGGGTACAAGCATCCAACCTTCAGTGGTGATGTAATTAGATAAGGCCCTGCCCACCTGTAAAAGAGTTGAATGAAACTGGCCCCTCCCATGCATTAAAAGTAGGCATGTGCAGTGCAGTGCCCACAACCATGCTGTTCATTACCTGATTTACATTTTCAGTGGGCTTCAGCACCCCTTTAGCAGTTGTCTCAAAGCAGTATGTTGGCGAAATTTCTTTTCCTCATTAGTTTGTGGAGCTCTTTCTACTGCAATGGTATAAATAGGAAGGCAATAAGTGGTTCTGCAGCAACACTTCAGACTGTGATGCAACACACGACAAGCACTTAACTCAAATATGAGTAGGTTACTCAGAGGAAACAATGTGGTGGATGGGTATGGTCGTTAAAAAAAGCTGCTTTGTAACACGGTTTTCCGATACGGCCAAGGAAGTTGTTACTCATTAATTCATACATTTCATTAATTACTGACAAGGCGTGTCGGTAGGTATACTTTATTTGGCAAGAAGTCCTGGCCGACGTGGGCCTAATGCAACTGCCTGTAGGCCAAGGTGCAGACTTGTGGGCACATTCTTGAGCCAGTAGCCTGGAACGGGAAATAGGTGCCTTGGACCACAGAATGCCGCGCCATGCAAGCTCGGCTGCTGCAGTCCCTCCACTAGTGTAAGTTATACACAGGATTGGATGCCATGAAAAGAGAAAAAAGTATGCAAGCTCAGAACAATAAAATGCAACTAATAAACCACTGAGAGAAACCCACAAACAAATACACAAAAAATGGAATGCATATGAGAGAAAAAGATAAGGACATCTGCCTACTAATTATAGCAGCAGCCCACGCACTTCTGTAGTGGCTTTGCGTATGGAAATTAAAAAGATCCTCAAAAAATGATAAAAGAAACATTGCTAATTATAGCAGCAGCCCACGCACTTCTGTAGTGGCTTTGCGTATGGAAATTAAAAAGATCCTCAAAAAATGATAAAAGAAACATTGCTCAAGATGTGGCGGAGAAACCACACACAAAAAGAAGTGTGTACAAGGCAGAGCTCCAAGAATGAAGAAAAAATAGGCAAGACAAGCAATGAAAGGGTTTCTGAAATGCTTCTGACGCTGGCTCACCGGAGGTCACAGGCTCCATATGCTAAACCCAAAGCCTTAAAGAGGTGGAGACACCAAATCTTTGGTTCCAGTGTTCTTAGTTTCAAACATAGCATACTCCAACCAGGCGCGTGATACGTGCTCCGCGATTCAAATATGCGCATTAAATATTATCGCATTATTTATACTGAGCGATTTCGGTCTCTGATTGTCAGGGTCTGCTATGACGTCACTCCCAAGGAAGAGCAGCAATCCTGGTCATGTGGGCTCCAAAAGTAGTGCCACAAGGACCGCTGCATCGTCTGCTCTCGTACACATGCTGTGCATACCAGGGTCTTTTGAAATGCCGGCCAGTACTGCGATATGCTTTTTTTCGTGTAGTTCAAATATTTAGGCAGATATTTGAAATTACAATACAAACATGTTTCCACAAAATGAAATGATGAAAAGCAACATTTCACATGAATATTTTATTCCTCCTCATCATTTATCACATCCCAAAGCTTACTGAGCATCGCAATGAATGAGGGGAAATGATGTAGAATGGTAGTTTGTTTGAGCCACAACTGTGTTCAGGAAAAAAAAAACATGACAGCTTGACTTTGTATGCTGCCGAACGACAATCTTTCGGCGTTTCACTTCCTGGCCTTTTGGCGAAGATCATAGCACCGAAGCGCGGCCTTGTGGTAAAGCATCCGCCTCACATTCGGGAGGCGCTGTGTTCGATTCCCAGTGCCGCCGGGTACCCACTACTTTTTTAATGGGTACAAGATTTCCCCCGGCATGGTGCTCGGTTGATCTAGGGTGAGATGCTGAGGAAAAGTGTCTTCGAGCAAACCGTTGCCTTGAAGGATCTGAGAAGTTCCGCCGCCAAGCAACCCTAAATCCGCCTTGTGCGGTAGAAGGCCATCTTTTTGTAGTGATAGCTGCACTACGGTAGCATTTCGAGCCCTCAGCGTGGTGGCGCCGCCATGCTGTCACGTGGTGCAGAGCAGCTGCCGGCGGCGTGGTGCCGTGGCTGATCACGTCGTTCGTCACGTGGCCAAGTTCCACTCGTCCAGCTGCAGCTGTCGCATCACTCCTGGTTTAAGCAAAGCTAATTACCGCCAATATTTTTTAACCCGTCATGCACACCTGTCGATGCGTGTGAGCCAGCCACAACGGTAGCGAGCAAATACCGCTGCACTTTGCTCGAAGGGGGGTTTGTGAGCGGAGAGTTCTATGGCACATCTCTCGTGAGGCTAGAGAAGTGAACATTTCTTGAACGTTGTAAGTTTTGTAACTGGCACAAGGCGAGAGTTTTGGACTGTGGGTTTTAACCACGTGCAGTCGTTTTTGTGCCCGCATTTGACGGGAATTTTGAGGCGCAGGCTATCCTTCCCACGCAGTGCACCCCTAGAGAGCCGAGCACTAGGCCGGAGACCGCCTGTTCCCATTGGATTAACCGGCTGGCGGTGGATGGGAGGCCGCGGGAATTGTACCCACGACCTCCCGTAGCCGAGGTGAGCACTCAAGCACGAGGCCACGGCTGCGGTGGAGATGCTCTTCTTGTCAGAGTTCAGACACTAAAAATGTGTATAACGTGATGTGGCATTGTTGAGAAACAATAATGACACAAAAAAAATCGATGAACAGCAACATAAGCTAAAACAAGAGTGAGAGCATTAACAAGACGACCTCTTCCACACTACCTTGTGACACCTCCAGCTGTGGAATGCTGCCCCAGATGCAGCATTCTTGACGGGACATGGCCCGCTTAACTCTTGTGTATGGGTTTCACCACACTAGAATCCCTGGCCATAACGGACCCACAGATGCTGGCACATTTCAACTAGGAATCTGTGCAGGCATTTGAGCAGATGTTTCCCTTATCACTAGACGAAAAGTGCCTGGCTGATCCGGAGTCTTAGATTTGGAAGTTTGTTAAAGTTATGCTCATAAGATTTTGCTTTCTTTTAATGGTTCATAAGAGTGGTGGCTATATGTGCTGACATTACATGTGCTTTCACAAAAGAAACAAACAACTCTACTTTGAGAAAATTCTGGAAAATGTCTAAACGGAACACTCTGCATGCTTTCAGGGGCTCCATACTCTGCTCATTGTAATGCAAAAGAATATTTCAGGCTTTCAAGAAGGAGCCCTTGAAGAAGAGGGCTGACAAAGATTGGTTTGCTCATCACTGAGAAGCACTGCTTTTCAAATGAGGGCACACTCCGGTATCCCTTTCGATAGCAGCAATGCCAAAGGACAAGCACCAAGCGATTTCCACAAAAAGTAACAGCTTTTTACGACCTCGTCATCACAGCTCGAACCGCAGAGAAACTAGCCTCTATTTGATTGCTTCTGCAACAGCCTACAAGATTGACGGGGTCTGAGAGCAAGATTTACAACTCGATTTTGATGCCACACTGGGGTGGCGTGGCACCTCGCATTAGTATACTGAAAGGGCATTAATTCTGCACATTACTATGGCTATGGCTTATTCCACAGAAAATACTTTTGAACGTAGTTGTGTCTATTCATGTGTACCAGACCAAATTTAATGAGGAGTGTGGTAACCTGTACAGAACAAACCAGCATATACAATGCTCACTTAATTGAGGACAAGAAAAAGACAGCTAGAACAGACAGGCTGTCATGCCTAATACTCGTTAGAGGCAAAAATATGTCATGCCATTAAGAACGGACCATGTGCTGGACACTCACAGTATCGGTAAGACTTGCAGCAGACCTCCCGGTTAATTAATTTCAGTCCGTCCTTTTCCCAGACTTGACCACTTTCTTGACGGTATCCCTCGCAATTCCTCGAATTTTTCAGGTAAACGAAATTCCTCTTGACAATTATAGGTTGCTAGACACCCATTAAAACCGTCACAGCGCTTCAAAGAAATACAGTAGAACATTGCTGTTTTGTTCTTGGTTCATGTAATATGCAGCATCTCAAAACCAAACATTATGCCTATTGTGCTATTTTTATTCACAATACAAATCCTGGATAACTTTTTGATACGTTTCTCTGGGAAGCTGTCCATAATTTTGACAAATTATGACCATATAATGCATTCAGAGACCAAGAGAAAATGCTAGCCAAGCTAGTCATCAATTTTGGATGCTTTTCCCATATGCACTTTAGCACTGCGGAGAAGACGTTCCTGCTGCCCTGCACAAAGGCAAGGACACAAAGTATCTTAAGAGCAGCTGCGGCTCTTCCACAATGCAAAATTGTAACGGTACAAAGTATCTGAGAACGGTAAAAAATAGTTTACGGACTGGACGTGCCATGAAACTTCACCTCCATGGAAAACAAAAATATGGAAACAACTTGCAAGCGGTAGAAAAGGAACTTTTCAAAATTTGTGCCACCACATTCAGAAAAGTTTTAATGAAGTGAAAGTGCCAATAAATGCCAGGGACTAGGAAATGGCGCAAAACCTGGACATAGAGACAGTCACGTACAGACCAGCAAAAAAAATTTCATACGTGCTAATTCAAGCTTGTTGCTAAAACATTGCATTCATATCATCCGAAAAAAAATTTGGTGGAAAAAGGGGGGGGAGACAAAATATAAAAGGGAAGGTGGCACAAACCTTTGCCTTAAAAATGCAAAAGTCGTTGCTTCGTACCATTTGCAGAAGCTACCATGACAGGATTTCGCATTGAATTAAAAGCAGTGTGCAATCACCTTGAAATCAGTGTGGGGACGACTAGCCAGCAATTAAATTACTGTAATAAAATTAGAGTAAATAAATTACTTTTCTCTGTAATTTCTAATGTAATTCATTATTGTTGTGGCGTCGTAATTTTTAATGTAATGAACTGCTTTCAAGCAGTAATTTCATGAAACATTATTAATTATTAGAGATATAACTTTTGCTGCATACCGAGTCCATGTTTCTCCTCGTATCTGCCATGCTTTGTCCTCGAATTTGCAGAGAGAAGCATATACAAAGCGAAGATGCAGTTTATGAGGGTTTAACATCCCAAAGCAATCGACTCGGGCTATGAGGGACCCCATAGTGAAGGGCTCCGGGTATCTGGCCACCTGGCGTTCTTTAACGTGCACTGACATCGCACAGTACACGGGCCTATAGCATTTAACCTTCACCGAAATGAGACTGCTGCGGCCGGGATCAAACCAGAGTCTTTCGGGTTAGCAGCTGAGCACCATGTAACCAATGAGCCACCGCGGCGACTCCCAAAGCATGAATAAATTATGGAGGGCACTAGAGACTACTTCCATGCTTTGAAGGCGAAAAACATTCACTTTTTAATTTATAATGTTTTCTTCCTTCCTAGTGACACAACTACTCATTAACATAGAGTCATAGGGCAACACATACATTAAATGAATCATTAATCCCCACGAAGCAATGCGGTTTTGTGGCCCATGGGTTGCGCTATCGCCTCATAATCTGAAGGCTCTTGGTTCAATTTTCTGCACCCCCGGAAAAAATTTTCTCCTTGCTGATGTCACTGGGGGTTGTGGAGAATTTTTCGTGGACATCGTCAACAACGCCGCGTGTCGACGTTAATAGGCCACTTAAGGCTTCTGCCTTAAAAGCGCGCAACCAGTAATAGCCAGCACCCCAGGCAAGCGGCGCACGCGGACGAGAGTTGATGTGCGCGCAGGTACCAGCACTGCCTTTGTGAACAGTCTGCATATCAATCATAGGACTGCTACGCATCTTCCTGCACTGCATATGGTCTCACACACAAACGCACTGCATGGTCGCCAGAAGAGCTCCATGACCAAAGCATGTCACTGGCACCTTTGCACAGACGCACTGCGAGTGCTTGGGCAAGTACTTTGACATCGCCGCACTGACAAGAAGTCTCAACTGACACGTCTAAGAAAGTTAGTTATGAGTTGCCGGTATTTTATGGCCTCATTTGAAGCCCTATTTCTAACTCAAGGGCAACAAAGGCAACAGCGTCCCAGCGACATGCAATTTATTTCCACCAACTTGCCTCCAGAACAAATCAATTGAACATCAGCAGAATTGGCAGCTTCTCTGCGCCCCTGTGCACTTCTGGGATGATGCGTGGATAAGCAGTCAATGTACTCCCGCTGTTTACGCGGATGACAAATTCTTCAAAACCAGGATGGTGGGACGATATTACACATTGAATGATGTACTTCTGATTAAAGAGTGACATGAGAAAGACCATCTATATCAGCAAAGTGGCTAATCAAATTGACTAAAGGGGCAAAATTTCCAACGCCCATTTTCAAGCTCAGTGGCGGTGCAAACAAAAAACTAGAAATTTTGCACAATCTATGCAATGCGCAACATTTTAGCATCAAAACCAAGAAGTAATTTTTATTACTTAAGGCAGGTAATTAATGTCATGTCATTACTTTTTGATAGCAAAATTTGTGATGTAATTTAGTTACTGCTGTGAGATTTCTAGGAAAGTAACTAGTAATGAAATTTAATTACTTTTCAAAAGTTATTTTGCCATGTATGACGTGTGGTCAACGGATGCCTAGGGAACTTGTCAGTGTCCTTACGTTCTTACGCAAACGATGATACACCACCCAGTTTCCTGCATGTGACAAAATTCATGACAAAAAGGAATATTGTGACAAAGTCGACAAAGCTGGCAGTGGTGCGGTACCGAGCACTCGCTACAGAGCACTCGGCCATTCCCTCCATGCAAATCATATCTCTGCCATCGTTCGTTGCGCCTCATTCTTTGGCCGGCCACCACGTAACAATACTATACACCACACATCATTTGCATGGAGGGAATGGACAAGAGAAATTTACATTTGGTTTTTCTTCATGTTAAAGGAGTATATGCACGTAATTGGGGTGGCATGTTTTCTGCTCTACAATGATGTGGAAAATACTACTACGCATGAATCACCATGTAATATTTGCCCACGGCCGCTAAATAATTTATAATTTTTTCAGTCATGCTGTTTCAGTTTCAACATCCGAACAATGGTGGCGACGTCAAAAAGTGATTTTGTGTCACGTGACGCATAGAAAAACGCCCATATAATCGCTGCTTCTTCGTTATAATTTACTGCAGTGCTGAAGCCAGCCTTCCTCAAGAGCCGAAATGACAACTAATGTGGAAGCAGTGATTATATTGGAGTTTTTCATGTCTCACGTAACATGTGCGCACACGTTGGCGTCACAGACCTCATTCGGCTGTTGAAACTGAGACTGAAACAGCACGAGAAAGAAATGCGATTTTAATTATTTAGTGGTTATAGAAGAATACCAGGTGGTAATCCATGTTTAACAATGCCTTACGCGTTATTACAAACAAAAAACAAGCACCTGAAAGTTAGGTGTCTCTACTCCTTTAATTCTTTAGACCCACCATTCTGCTCACTGATCTTGCTTTGCAGTTCATCTCCTGAGTGACTTAGCTATATCACCTGTGAATCGCAGATTACTAAGGTGTTCTCCAGTAACTTGTATCCCCAACTGTTCCCAATCCAGGCCTCGGAATAGAGCAGGTATTCCTAAATACCTCCTGTTTACAAGAGGCATTTTTGTTGCAGAGGAGGCATTATAGAGACTCAATTTTTTGCATGATTGGTGATGTATTAGACACTGCAGTCCAAGACTTCTTCAGCACAGTTTGGTATCGACAGTGTTGCTGCCATCATTGGCAAAACGCCATCCAATGAAAGTAATGCCTACATGGAAGCTGAGGACAGCTAAACCTGTACTGTTGGAAAAAATTGCAGGCGTACTAGACACTTGCTTGTTCACTCAAATACGGCCTAATAGATCAGCTGGGACACGGGACGTTACATGCATTTGAGGCTGCACTCGTAGCTATGTGATTAAAAGGTTTCGCCTCCAAATTATTAATAGAGCAGCTGAGACCCGGGACCTGGCTTATATGCCTTCGAGGCTGCGCTAGTAGCCATGTGATTAAAAGGTTTCACCTCCGCATTCTTTGAAATGCCTCAGGTATCATCTTTCACCAGGTCAACGGATATACTCAGGCTGCTTACAGTTTGGGAATATTGTTACGTGGCGACGAGCCGAATAATAAGCGGCGATGAACAATGGGAGTGAGATGATTTTAATGGCCGCTCGCCTAAAGCGCGACCTTTCTGTTCCCGCGCCACTGCCAGCCTTGTCGTTTTCGTGACACTAGCCGGAGCTGCCGAGCGATCGTCCCGATAGTGAATAGAAGAGGACGCCGACGGAGAGATGCGCTCAGTGGAGATGAGGTCAGAGGACGGTACCACAGAAATGGCATGGGGGGAAGTGCTGGCCGCCACGATGAAAGATATGCGTGAATGATTCCTGGTCCACGAAGCTTCCAGGTCACAGGTCGCCAGGAGTCGACGGCCGAAGCCCTTAGGCGCACCGAACGGCATGGGCAGGGGGGTGGTGTCCTCACGTGTGGGCAGTGTCTCATGTCGCCGCAGCGTAGTCATGTCAACATGTCTTGTGGTCAGGGCAGGGGACGTGGCTGGAGTGAGCAGCGAGGCCGGTTCAGGTCCGGTGGACTGGGGCACAGCCGGGCGGGGTGAACCAGGTGCACACGGCCGGCGGAGGACTCCGAAGCTCCAGGACCAGGATGGGGATGATACCCCGCATCTCACACCAAATGTTACGTAACGAGCAGCCGAATAATAAGCGGCGATGAATGATGGCAGTGAAATGATTTTAATGGCCACTCGCCTATAACGCGACCTTTCTGTTCCCGTACCACTGCCAGCTTCGTCGGATTCGTGACAATATTGCCGCTTTGCACATAGTTTTTCCGCAGTGCCACGAGATGCGCTTTAATGAGGTTTTACTGTACCTGTTAGTACTAAGGTTGCTGAATTTGATGCGTCTCAATGTGAAATCTGAACCGATTAATTCACCTCCTGCATTCATACGCCCATGAGCCAACTATAAAATTGAAGCTGTGCTCTATTGCTATGTGATGCGTTCAGAACAGGTGCTGCCCTTGATGGTCTCACAGATAACTTTGACCACAATGGCAACACAGGCATCAAAGGTTGCCTCCAAACTAAAGCTCTCCACCATTCATGACATGTTTTCCGCTGCTCTACTGTCTTTTTCCACAATGGCCCACTCATAACTCACTTCAGTTCTGACTGCGAGGCCAATCCAGCAAACAAGCCTTATGCAGTGCTGTTCGGATGAACCTTATGACTATGCCACTGCTCTAATTACACCCCACCCCTTTCGCGCGGCCCCATGGCGACATTCTAACAGGAGTGGGGGAAGGAGGAAGTTGGAGCCCCACGAAAGCCAAATGTACAACAAAGACGTAGTGCAGTGGAATCGCTCAAAGCTCTTTGCCTTAAGCTCAAACAGCACACGTACTTCTGGTTGAGCTTACAACTTTGTCATGCCCAAGCTGACAGCTCACCAGCCACACATCGAAACAAATTTTTAATTGCACATGCCAGCAATGCCACATCTATTAAGATATGAAAGATGATGTTAAGCCATCGATGCTCTAACCAACCATTCATACCACTCTCAAGTAGATGACCTTGATTCTCTTCGGCAATACATCAAGCTCATTACTGTTCACAGCTATGGTAAATTGTCAATTTTACCTCTCAGATTTTCTCATCAAGAGGCACAAGGGCAATTGGTTAACTGTCTGGTTCTTGGGGCCAAGTGACATTAAGCAATCACTACAAGTTCTGGGCAAACACTCCCTGAAGGGGCTACTGAAAATTTTGCACAAAATTTTCAAATTATACTGTTTGAAAGGGCACTACTTTTTTATTTATTTGTATCTCAAAGGCCCACAAGGGAGTATTACATGAGGGGTGGGCTGACATGTATTAAAACCTCCTGCCACAGAATTTTTTCAGAAAAGGAAACTGATGAACTAAAACATAACAGTGCGGAAAACGGGGACTTCAAGGATTGAAAACACAGGACAAGCACTTGTCCTGTGTTTTCTATGCTTGAAGTCTCCGCGTTCTATGCTGTTAAAATTTTTTAAATATGTACCACCAACTCGCCCGCCTTGCTATCGTGTTGAAGAGCTAAACTATTCATCCACATCCTTGAGTTAGTTAGTTATATTGATTTTAATGGCGTAAAAGCAACTGAGGCTATGATGCGCCAAACACACGGTTAGAGCTTTTGTTACAGGTTATGCTTTTTGTATCTAAAGTTTGTTTAAAACATTGGCTTCTCTGAGAAATTAAAAAATGCTTGAAAAATCAATCGGTGCTTGATCACCCAAAAGTAACATGGGGTGTAGTGGGATGTATTCATTGTAGAATGTTGTGAAATATTTTTTCCTCAGATGCTCCAGTTTTGTGCATAAATTAAAATGTGGTTTACCGTGAGTTCATCGCCACACAATTCGCAGAGAGGTTTGTCTTTTCTTTTGTCAGTAAGAAGTTGTGTGTAAGGTATGTGGGCCCAATGCTTAGTCGACACAAAATAACTTCCGTGAAACGTTCCTGATGTTTACATGATCTTCATTCTCCCAAAACTGGTTTTATAGAATGTAGTTTGTTGTTTGTCTGTTCGTCCCATGCAACCTGCCACTTATTCCTGATTTTACTGTGCAGTAATTAAGAAAAATCTCTCTGCGGTATGTTAACTTGTTTTATATGACAAATTCGAGCTTCCACTGCGCAAGCATCTGCTCTCTCATTACCTAGAATTCCAACATAGCTAGGGACCGAGAAGAATCTAATGTTATGTTTTTGCTTTGTGATTTTAACTATGTCATGTATTATTTTTCCTATTGTGGGTTCAGCAGAATTTGTAGAGTGCAGCGCTTTGAGCTTGCTCAGTGAATTGGTGTAAATGATGCTATTTTTAATGTTTTGTTTTACTATTTGTTCTACGGCTAGAAATATGGCATGACACTCCGCAGTGCATACCGATGCATACTGTGGCAATCGTATCATTTTTTCGTTTTTCCCTTACTTACAGCACTTCCCACATGACTTTCTGTTTTTGAGCCATCAGTGTGAAATTAAGTGCAGGTGTCACATTTTTCTTGTAGTGCAAAGAACTCTTGCAGTATGTGCTCGTGTGGCATTTCCTCTTTGTTTACATGTGTCAGTGAGAAGTCACACACCGAAGGGAGGCTGTACCATGGTGGCAGATATTCATGTCTTTGTGCAATATTCGGTAGGGCGTCCAGCACTGCTAACTCTTCACATTTGTCTTCAAAGCGCATAATTATTGGCCTGATAAAATGTGGTTTATTATTGAATTATCTTCTAGATGGGCACTTGGTAACAATGGAATAGCAGAGATGTTTAGGAAGACAATGGGTTTTTAGGATGTACGTGCATGTAAGTGTGACTTTCCTATCCTCTAGTGTGGGCTCATTAGCTTCAACATAAATACTATTTACCGGGGATCTTCTATATGCTCCAGTTGATAGGGCAGACCAAGATTATGAACAGGATCCAGTCGTTTCAAGTAGGATGTTATTGCTGAACCATATACTATGCACCCGTACTCCAGCTTGGAGCGCACCAAAGAGCAGTATATTTGTAATACGCATGCTCTATCGGACCCCCACGGTTTTCGCGAGAGTATCTTTAATACATTGAGGGCTTTGGATGCTTTCTTTTTAAGGTTGGTAATGTGTGATAGAAATGTAAGTGTCTTGTCAAAGGTGACGCCTAAATTATGTTCTTGTTTGATTGGCAGTGTGGTTTGATTCAAGCACAGGTTGGGATCGACCTGTGGGCCTCGTCGTAATGAGAACAGAACAGCTACTGTTTTTTGAGGAGAGAACTTGAATCCATTTTTCTCTGCCCAAGCAGCCAGTTTATTTAGTGTGATTTCTATTTGTCTCTCGCAGGACAGTATGCTCGAAGAAGTGTGTGCTATCTGTAGGTCATCTACATAAACTGAATATATTACGGACTTGGGTATTATTTGGCTAAAGAATCAATTTTTACTCTGAAAAGTGTCGTACTTAAAATGCATCCCTGGGGTACGCCATTCTCTTGGGTGAATGTCATTAACAGAGTTGATCCTGGACAGATTCTGAATGTACGGTTAGTGAGGAAGTCGCTCAAGCAGTTCAGCGTCCTGCCGCGGATCCCCAGCTCTGCTAGGTCATGGAGGATGCTGAACTTATACGTGGTATCATAGGCCTTCTCCAAATCGAAGACCCCGATACAGTGTTGTTTGTGGATGAACGCCTCCCGGATGGTGTTTTCTAGGTGCACAAGCTGATCAGTGGTCGAGCATGCTTTCTTAAATCCACATTGATGTACATCTAAGAGTCGACGAGATTCAAGTGTGAGGGTCAGTGTAATGTTTATTATGCTTTCTAAAGATTTAGCAACGCAGCTCGTGAGGGCTATCGGTCTGTAATTGTTAGGACTTGTTGGTGGTTTTCCGGGTTTCAGAAAAGGTACTATTATTGCTTTCTTCCACTCCTCAGGTATATTCTTTGTTGTCCATATTTTTTAAAAAATTTCAACAATGCCTGCACGGCTGCTTCAGAGAGATGGGCAAGCATAGTGTAATGCACATTATCTGGGCCGGGTGCTGCCTTTTTACCAGAAGATAATACCCTATTCTATTCCTGGAGTGTGATGGGTTGATTGTAGTCCTCGTGCATACCTGCTGCAAATGGAAGTTTTTGTTTTTCTGTTATTGCTTTGTACTTCTGGAACGTGTTTGTGTAATTGGACGAACTGGAAACTTCAGCAAAATGCTCACCAAGTATGTTGGCCTGTTCTTCTAATGATGTTTGTGTACCCGGTGTAGTCAATAGAGGAAGTGTGAAAGGGGTATGGTCACTACTGAATCTACGAAAATTTTCCCACATTTTTTGAGGTTATTGAGCTGTTTATTGACGATACATATTTCTGCCACGAGGATTTCTCGGCATTTCTTGGAACGAATCGCGCTCTGCCCTTGGCCCTCTTAAAGGCAATCAAGTTTTGCGCTGTGGGATACCGACGCAGAGAGCCCCAAGCTTTATTTTTTTCCCAATGTGAATTCTTGTGTCCATAATACTTTATGTTTTTTTTGTGTACGAGTCCTGTTGTTTGTTGTATGGCTAGTGTAGCGTCCGATATTATGCATGTAGCAAACTTTTCATTAATTTCGTCTATACTGAGGTCTTCACAAAATTCTTTTTCTAGTGTTGCACTTGCTGTGAAAAGTGACCAGTTGGCGAGGTGAAGTTTCCAGCGCCGTGGTCTTGTGGGGATGACTAGATTAGACGATGAGAGGTTGATGATAGTAGGTAGGTGATCACTTCCCAGCGGGTCATTTAAAACATCCCATTTAAAATCGTTAAAAAGCGATGGTGATGCGAAAGCTAAATCGAGGAAGCTCGTTTTTGCCGAGCTTGGGCAAAATAAGTGGCTTTTCCCGTATTTAAAAGACAGATAATATTTGAGAGGATAAAATCTTCGATTATTTGTCCCATTGAGTCACATCGTTCGCATCCCCGAAATGGGGAGTGAGCGTTAAAATCGTCAACTGCCAGATATGGCTCCGGCAGTTCATCAATCAGGCCTTCTAAATCTTCGATTTTTAATGTGATGTGCGGGGGATGATATGCAGAACATACTGTTATTATTTTTTAGGTAACGACGCTAACTGCAACTGCCTCAAGTTTTGTGTTAAGTTTGATTTCTTGAGGAGGAACGCCGCTTTGAATGAGAACTGCGACGCCACCCGAGAGACTATTTGACTGATCGCGATCGCGTCGATAAGTTTTATAGTGTTTTAAGATATTCACATGTTGCGGACCAAGATTGGTCTCCTGAAGGCACAAAGCAATGGGCATTATTAACCCTAAAATATGTGTTCCGTCACTGTAGTTCCTCAGCAATCCTCGGCAGTTGCACTGAATCACAAAAGTTATGTTCGTGTTGTTGAGTGGGAAAGGAGCGGAAGGAATTTACTTTTCTGGGCCCGTAATTAGGGGTCTGCCTTTTTGTTTTGCTCGAGAGAGCTGTTGCGCCGCTTCAAATCAGACGGACTGGGAGTTATATCCATCACCTTAAGAGAGGAGCTGGAGGACCGCGAAGCCGCGGATGTCTCATTTTTAGGCCTCGCCCGTTGGGGGGAAGTCCTGCGGGAGGCCGACCCATTGGATGGATCTCCCTGCTTTGGGGATGGCAGATCAGCTTTCGCTGTCTCTGCCTGGGGCGTGGGTGGCTCTGCCATAGGCTCACTGAGCGTGGTCTTGGCAGATGCCGGAGTGCTGTGTGGCGTACGGCCCCCGCGCACCATATCAGCAAAGGTTGTTTTTGCAGAGAAGGTGAAAGTGTTCTTCGCGTGGAAGAATCGTCTCGTTTCCTCGAATGTGACGTTTTGATTTGTTTCATTGTAATGATATCTTTTTCATTCTTCCATGTTTGACATGACCTTGAATATGCTTGGTGATCATCTCCGCAGTTTGCGCAGTGAAATGCTGCTCCTTCACAGTTATCGGAAGCATGGTCTTTTGAGGCACATTTCGGGCACGTTTTGTGGCCACGACAACTCTGTGACCCGTGTCCATACCTTTGACAATTGAAACACCTTCGTGGATTTGGAATGTATTGGTGTACATTTATTTTCAAAAAGCCTGCTTCTATGGACTCTGGAAGTGTGCTGCAGTTGAACGTGAGGACTATGTGTTTCGTTGGGATTTCTTTGTCCTTTTTTCTTATCTTTATACGGTGTACGTTTATGACATTTTGATTCTTGAGGCCTTCCAGCATCTCTTCCTCAGTGAGGTGGATAAAATCTGTTTCAGAAATCGCACCACGGACGGTGTTCAAGGTTCGGTGTGCAGTGATAGACACAATGTTGTCCCCAATTTGCACTTGGTTAGAAAGTTTGGAGCATTGTACAATGTCTTTTACTTCAAGTAGTAGGACACCATTGGGCATTTTTCACAGTTTGTAGCCTGGGCTGATGGCATCAGTCAGACATTTTGAGACTAAGAATGGCGACATAGTTCTTGCCGTTTTTTCTGTTTCCTCACTTTGGAGGACATGAAATTTTGGAAATGATTCCTTCGTTTTCCTGAAGCATTGAGTAGTTATCATCCCCAGGATTCTGGACCATGCGCCTCGAAAAACCGGTCGCGCCATCTCGCCACAGCCGGCGGCGCGGCGGCGCATAACTCAATGGCGACGAAAAATAAAAATTAATATTTCTTCGCGCATAACAGTTAGAAATTAGCTCTCTCGCCTAGATGTTAAATGTATCTTAAAGTTTCATTTAGTCGCGTTTCATCGATGTAACTTACATATTGCGTTTGCCATGAGCAATGATCTATGACAGCATGGAGCCTATGGCGAGGTCCTGAAAA
Organism: Amblyomma americanum; assembly: GCF_052857255.1. Classification (NCBI taxonomy): domain Eukaryota; kingdom Metazoa; phylum Arthropoda; class Arachnida; order Ixodida; family Ixodidae; genus Amblyomma; species Amblyomma americanum. The sequence goes on from NC_135497.1 coordinate 45,228,053, forward strand.
ATACCCCACTTGACTTCAATTTATCGCTCACTACAGCCCTATTTTAAAATATATCGACAAGCTCTAGCAGGTTCACGTAGGGTAATGTCCTACCTTTAAGGAAGTATAAGGTATTTTACATTTCAATGGCGTAAAAGTCTTCCTGCGCTATTTCACTATTGATCATGCATCATCAGCTTTTTCATGAAACGTGTGGCGCCCTCTCTCGGTGCGTTGGAAAGGCACACGTCCCTGCTCGCGGCCGGGCTCGAGTAGCGGAGGCGGCTCGATTCCGGCCGTGCCCTGCTACAGTGTCCCTGCTTTGGTAGGTTGCTTTGGGAGGTTGAGCCTGCCGTACGAATGAGCAGTTTTATCAAAAGTGCCCCCATCGGAGGAAGGCTATGGCCATGGGCTGCTACATAAAATGCTACAAGAAAGCGTGTGCCTTCTATGAGCTATATAGCGCTGCGTTCGTCGTGGTGAGCAGACGTGCTCATATCGGCTCCGTCGTTAATGCCCGCTTTGGCAGTGCTGATTAGTTTGGATTACGAAGATTTTATTACCACTGTGTTCGTGAAGGTATCCGCTATCATCCGATACCCGACATTCCATCCAAGGTGCGTTTTTCATCGATTCATCGGACTTTTCCTGGTTCACCGCCAAGAGGAGACGCTAGGCCGAAGCGAACCCAGGGCTCGCTAGGCCTAGCCAGCTGTTCTTCTGCCACAACATGGAGGGTTCCGCCGCCGCTTTGACGCACGGTTCCCAGGTTTCCCAAATGTGCGTGCAAGTAGAAGGAGAAGAAATTACGCCCGAGGAATTCCGACGCTCGCCCGGATGGCTGCACATCGGCGGGCACACGAGCCGAACACGCCTGCAAGGAACGCAGGGTGAGTCGACTTCTCGTGCCGATACTCCGAGCTCTCGACAGAAGCCTAAATTCAACAAGAACGTTAGGAGCGCAGTTATTCGGGCGGCTCGCATGCCCGCCATGCCTGTAGAAGAAATTAAGATCGTCGTGCGGCCCCGCGATGGGCTCGATATTTTCAAGGCAGGAGCTGCATGCGTGGCTAATGCCATCATGGCGGCAGCGGGAATTGAGACGGCAGACCAAGCTGAGGATATGGCGTGTCCCAATACCCAGCAGAACATTATGGTGCTCAGCACTCCGAGCGAGGAACGAGCGGAGAAGTATGCTCGAATTCAAGCTATCAACGTCCGAGGCAAAATATACGAGGTGCGCGCGTACGGAACGACGGCCCACGACACAGTCAAGGGCGTGATCAGGGGCATAGCACTCGAGGACAGCGAAGCCGAAATAATGCAGCAGATTGTTACCAAGTACAACCCCCTCGCCGCGGGGGCGAAGCGTATCGGAAACACGACGACAGTAATCGTAGTGTTCAACGGTATCAAGGTTCCCAAGTATGTGCGTTACGGATCCACGCTCTACCCGTGCAGTCTCTACAGGAAGCAAATAGAAGTTTGCAAGGTATGCGGCAAGGTCGGCCACAGGCGCGACGTGTGCCCCACACCGGACGTTCGCGTTTGCCTTGCCTGCGGTGTTTCTAATCCAAGAGAGGGCCACAAGTGTGTCCCCAAGTGGAAGCTCTGCGGCGAAGAACACCCCACCGGGGATCGCCTCTGCAGAGCCAAATACAAGGTTCCATACGTCGTACGGCGACGGCGATGGGAACGCCGTAACGCCGAAGAAGAGCAAAAGCAAGCACTCGAATCAAGCTCGTTTCCACGCCTCGGACGCTCCCGCTCGCGCAGTGCGTCCCGTAGTGGATCCCGCAGCGCGTCGCGCAGCGCGTCGCGCCATGCCTCACGCCACGCTTCCCGTCATGCCTCGCGCAGCGCATCCCGCGGCCGTGACTCATCTGACGGGAACAGCTTCGGCGTTCAGCGATCGCGCTCCCGTGACAGAGTCAGCTGGGCCGACGCCGCAAAGGGCGGAGTTAAAAGCAGCAGCGCTAGCTCGAGCAGCGCCACTAGTGGCCGAACCACGCCGAGCAGCTGGCAGGCGTGGATTACCAGCCCCTACTACAAGGAACTCGAACAACTCCGCGCAACCAACGCGACGCTGGTAGAAACCACGCGCCGGCTCGCCCAAGAACTAGCCGAGGCCAAGAAAGAACTCCAAGCACAGCGAGCCCAGCCAGCCACTGTCCCAGCTCAGTCATCCGAGACACGTACACCCGCCGTTATCACCGAGCAGAAAACCGACACGCCATCACACCAAGGCACACAATCAATGGATACAACCCAAGACGAGCCCCAGCCGGAGCAGACCACTGACCCAACCCCCAAGAAACGAGCACGCACCTCATCACGACAGTACAAGGACCTGACCCAATTGGAAACTCAGCTCGAAGCAAAAATCGAAGCGTTCGCCAACACCTACGCCAGCACGGCTGCCGTCACCGACCAACGCCTGGCGCGGCTGGAGGAGCTGATCACCACGTCCTTCTGCACCATACAAGAGCGTTTCGCCTTCATTGAACAGACCCTTAAGCCCATAGTACGCAGCCCCACCTTTGTGGCGCAATTCTCCAACCACCCATACATTCAAGAAGAGACGCAAGCCCCAACTCCGACACAATCATGTCCCAGCCCCAAGCCACAATAGGATCGCTACCGGGCCTTACGGTCTGGCAGTGGAACTGCAACAGTTACAACAGCAAGAGAGCAGTGCTGCAACAACACATCACCACAGTAACCAAGAAACCCGACATCATCCTGCTGCAAGAAACGGCGACGGTGACCCCCACCCTCCCTGGGTATCGCGCTCATGTTAGCCCGGCGGAGGGACGGGGCGTCTGCACGTTCGTCCGCAAAGGGCTCACGTTCATCGAGCACCAACTCAAACACGGCCGCAGCAGGATGGAATATACCTTCACCGAAATCATCCCAAACAAACAACGAAAAGGCAGCCTGTTCATCGCCAACATCTACAGTAACCCCAAGCACCAAACACAGAAATTCAAGACCCTACTACACACAGCCAGCACCCAAGCCAAAGACAACACGTTGCTGATCAGAGGGGACTTCAACGCCGCCCATCGAGCGTGGGGTTACGTGAAGGATACGGCCAAGGGACGGGACCTATTACAAGATATCCTGGACCACAACTGTGCCCTGACCACGGACCCCGCTCATCCCACCCGCATCGGCAACTCCGTAGCACGAGACACCACACCACACCTTACGTTCATCAAGAACGACCACACGGGCAAAGTAACGTGGCACAACACCGGCGTCGACCTGGGCAGTGACCACTACATCCTCGAAATTACGATACCGAACCAATTCCGGGGCAACACCATTATGCACAAGTGGACGGACTGGGACGGCTTCCGTAAGGGACGTCCCACCACAGCACAAGACATCACAGACATCGAAACCTGGACGGAAGAGCTTTGCGATGCTGTGCACTCGGCCACCAAAACCATCGAAACGGACGAGGACGTCATCGCCATGGATAGCCGCCTGGCCCATCTGTTCGAGGCCAAACGTTCGATACAGGCGCGCTGGAAGCGGCAACGGTGGAATCGCAAATTGAGAAAGAAGGTAGCCGACTTAAACAGGGCCATTGAACACCACTGCAAGGTCCTGTGCCGTCAGCAATGGAACAAAATCTGCAATCGAGCTGACAGGCAACTGCATCGCGGTTGCACCTGGAATCTATTTCGGCACCTCCTAAACGAAACCAAGACCAAGTCACACCAGCGCGACCGCCTCGCCCGCCTCCTGCACACCACCACACAACAACAAGGAAAAGACGCCGTTATCAAGAGCCTGGAAGCCAAGTATCTGCCGGACACGCCAACGGAAATCCACCCGCCGCACGGGGGGCTGCCCAACGCGCGGCTCGACCGAGACATTACCGTGTCAGAGGTACGAGTAGCGCTGCACGAGCTCAACACCCGCTCAGCAGCCGGCCCCGATCTCGTTACCAACAAGATGCTACGAAACCTCGACAATGCATCGATCGAGGCACTAACCCGTTACTTCAACGAATGCTGGCGTTCGGGCAAGCTCCCCGGACAGTGGAAAACGGCAAGAACAATCCTGATCCCGAAACCGGGCAAACCACCGGACATCGGCAACCTGCGTCCCATCTCGCTTACATCCTACGTGGGCAAGGTGCTGGAGCACGTGGTGGCCAACCGGTGGCAGGAATACCTGGAGAAGGAAGGCCTCTATCCGGACACGATGATCGGCTTCCGACACACTCAGCACACAAGACGCCATGCTACAACTAAAACAAGAAATCATCGACAACAAGACACAAGACAGCAAAGTAATTCTGGGGCTCGATCTACAAAGCGCATTCGACAAAGTCAAACACTCAGCCATATTAGCACAAGTATCACGACTCAACATGGGGGTAACGAGCTACAATTACATCCAAGACTTCTTGACCAACCGCACAGTGGAACTGCACGCCGGAGACCTCAGACTCCCCGAACGCAAGCTCGGTAGCACGGGTACCCCGCAGGGTTCGGTCATCTCGCCGTTGCTCTTCAACCTCGTTATGATCGGGGTAGCGAGGGCAGTAGCGGGGACCGGCGTCCGGCATACGATCTACGCCGACGACATTACCCTGTGGGCGGCCGGCGGCACCGACGCCAGCATCGAGCAACAGCTACAAGCCGCGGTTACCGCCATCGAGCAGCACCTTGACGGCACCGGCCTAGTGTGCTCGCCCGCCAAATCCGAGCTGTTCGTCCTCACACCATTACGACCGGGACGGAAACGCGCTCCCCCTCGGGAGTGCGATCACATCAAGATCATGACCGCATCGGGGCAACGCATCCCCGAAGTTCCCAAGATCAGAGTCCTGGGCCTGCTGCTAAACAAGAGCGGCCGCAACGACGAGACCATCAACAAACTTACCACCAAGGCAATGGACGCCATCCGGCTCATACACCAAATCTCGACACGACGGGCGGACATGCGTGAAGACAGTCTCGTGCGCCTCGTCCAGTCGTTCGTGATCAGTCACATCGCCTACGTTGCGGCCTACCTCAACTGGCAGGTCACTGACAGCAACAAGATCAACACGCTGATCAGACGGGCTTACAAGACGGCGCTGGGCTTAACGGAGACCACGAGTACGGCTCGGCTCCTGCCGCTCGGCGTCCATAACACCCTAGAAGAAATAGCCGAGGCGCAGCTCACCGCGCAAATGGAGCGCCTCTCTACCACCAAGACGGGGCGCAGTATACTGACATCCCTGGGTTACAACCCCCGAACCCCCAGCCGGCAACCATGCGAGATCAGCGAGGAGGCGCGGGCTCACATCCATGTGGACGCCATCCCGAAGAACGTGCACCCCGAATACAACCAAGAACGGCGGCAGGCACGGGCCCAGGCCCTCATCGAGAAACACGCCCAAGACCCGCACGCCCGGTACGTGGACGCAGCGGAATACAAACGAGAAGGCTTCGTGGCAGTGGTCGTTGCGGCGGCTACCGGCACGACGACAACGGCAGCGAGCGTGCGGTGCACGGACGCCACAGACGCCGAGGAGGTTGCCATCGCTCTGGCGATCTCCGAGGCCGAGTGTCACACCGTGCTCAGTGACTCGAGGAATGCCGTGCGCAATTTTGCCAAGGGGCGAGTGAGCGCGCCGGCGGCCGCCATCATCGGCAAGCTCCAGCCCCAAGACCGCCACAGCACCATCCGTATCAAGTGGTTCCCGGCGCACGCGGGCGAGTGTGCATCCTCGCCGAACCACAACGAGACGGCCCATTCGGCGGCGCGAGCGCTTACCCTCCGCGCCCCCGAGAGTGACCGTTCCGTGTGGTGGTTCGAAACCAAGGACCGCGTATTCAGTTATGGCGAAGTTACCATGTGTTACCGCCTAGCTAGACGGACAATGCCGCCTCCCCACCCGGCACTCAGTCGGGAGGAGGCCGTCATCCTAAGACAGATACAGACCGGGTCACTCCTCGCCCCGGCAGTGCTACACGTACTTCACCCATAACTCTATCCGAGCGATGTGTGCAATGTTTGTGCAGCTGGTCCGGCGGACCAATGGCACATCATGTGGGACTGTGCCAGGTTCCCGACCGAGGCTACCTCCAGGATATACCCGCCCGAACTTCAAAGTGCAGTGCAGTCTGCTGACAAGGACGTTCAACTATGGGCCGTCCAGCAGGCCCGGGGTGCGCTCGAAAAGCACAAGCCTCACGACCCACCACAAACGGGCCGAACGGGGGTAGTGCAGAGGAGGGCATAACCCCGGGTAGACGCTTGGCCAACGTCACGACGCGTCAAACCGTCGGTTGCCGGCATTTTCAATAAAGTTTTTCCTACCTATAAGAAGACTCTTTTGCTTGACAGGTACATTTTTCATTAGGCGCGTACAGTGACCACACCGGCATAGGTGATAGTGGAATTGCGTACGCAATAACAGTGCAAAGCAATGAAGCTTCTAGGTACTTTCGTTCAAGCAGTGAAATTTGTAATTCCCGGACGCTCATACTTAGAGCTCACTCACCGATACTTGTATATGGTTCTTGCACTGTGCATTCAAAATTGTAAAATCGTGTCTTAATGTCTACATTTCAACACTCATGTTATTAGCCTCAATAGCAGAAAGCTCTTCCAATCTTTTGTCGATGTGGTGCAAGTGCAGCAAGGATGCGTTGAAGTGAATGTTGCATGTGTTGCACATAAGAGGCGGCAAACCTGATTCTGCGTTTTATGCCAGTAGGTTATTTGTCCAATGTAACAATTAGTAGTGTGGTAGTTCACATTTTTGTCTAGGTTGGTAAAGTGCTTCTCACGATTCGATCGTTCGCCGTCGAGAAGGGGTTTACCATTGCTGTAATCGATGCTAGTTTCGGCAATTCTGTCAAAGATGTACGTGAAGGATTAACCGCTAACGAAGACTTCATAGAGTGGCATGCTGGGAACTATTCCGAAGAGTGTGCCATCAGTTCGGCAAGCCAGTAACTACGCCGTTTCCCAGAGCAGCAATCAAGAGTCAAACTCTAGGTAAATGTTCTTGATTATAATTTAAATCTGCTAAGAAATGAACAGAAGTTATTGTCGGATAACACGATGTTTAAAAGATTACTGGTTTTCTCCAGTACGGTGACTCGGCGCTCCACCCAACCCGATTGTGCAATGCGCCGCTAGCGCGATTCATTAGCGACAGGACGCTACATGCTCGCGGCCCTGAATATGCAGTGAATTTACCGTGTTGCGAATATGTGCAACAATACCCATAAGCACTTTCGAACGAGTGGCGCGAACATATTTTTTTTTGCATAAGTTCCAACCTACCCTCGTTTTTTTTCTGCCGCTCTCCTATCTACTTTTCGCTATCCTCTCTCTTTGCTTTTAATTCCACCGGTTGCAGTTCCAGTGCTTTAGGGATTAGATAGCAATCGCTGGGCCGGCAACATTTTTAGCTTCCTTTTTGTATTCTCGTCAGTTGTTGTTGCCTCTGAAGCTGTTGGCAAACTACTACTTCTTGGATGTGTGACTCCCGGGGAGTTAGCGCGGCTTTTTAAGCGCACAAACCGCGGGAGTCAGAAGAGGGAGCCGTTTCCACGGAACGATCCAGCGACTTTTAAATGTGCCATGCATCTCCATGTTCCTGGTGCTGGCTTCCTTCCCCTGTCGAGCGGACGGAGAGAATTTCAAGCCGGTGAGAGAAGGGGTTGGGGGCGATGAAAGAACAACTTAAACCGCGAAGAAAAGTTCGGGGAACCTGAAATATCTTCAAGCCATGAAGAAAAGAGCCACCGAGAGCCCGGCGATCCTTCCATTGTTATAAACCGGACCCCCCTTCCAACGCGTACACGAGCGCCCGCGCGCTGATGCCGACGTCTAGCACGGACGCCTCACCTAAACTTGCTGGCGTCTCCTGCAGTGCGCATGCGCAGACCGGTTTTGGCTTACGCTAAGAGCGCGGACGCTGAGCGCGTACGCCCAGGAAGGGCCATTCGAGTTGGCGCCTCTAGGCCTTTTTTGGGGTGGGATGACTGTCTTTGAAGTGGCACAGGAGGCCTCCGATAATGATGTCCGGCTTGTGTGTAGTTTGCATCCCTTCCTTTCTGATAACACTGGCCAAGGTTTCGCACACACCCTTTACGTACTAACTGCATACGCGTTTTTGCCACCAGCGTGTCCTTAGCATAAGCATATCGAGTTGTTTTCGTTGCATCCTTTTCAGTTTTAGATGATACATCGAGTGAAGAATCTTGGGTATCCATTGCCTAGAAATGTTTTCTTTTGCTGATGATGAGTTTTAATGGCGCACTGGCAACCTCGCACCAAGCGCAATGGATTGAAGTGTTTTCTTCAACACAATGTTAGGTGGAAGACCATTTTCCGAGCACTTCAACTCAAAGAAACCAAGCGCCAGGCTTCGAGAAAACTTCTACCCATTGGAAATCAGTGGGTACACGGCGACACTGCGGAACGAATCACACACCGTCCTCGAGCCGCATGCTCAAAGCGATGTGTCATTGCTGTTGTGGCTGATTTTGAAACAAATATGCAAGAATTGGGAATCGTCTTAACCAAAACTTGCTTGAATTCCACCCTACCCTTAGGGCACAATTTTCAGCACTGTTCCTCCCAAAAAGGCTACGGGAACAAGACGCACAACACGCAGCATCAAACGGATGAAGAACGTGGAGAGGCGGTAACGGAAAGGGCCAAGGATGATTTGAGCAGGTGCATAGGTACGGAGAAATTCTTTTTCAAGAGCTACACGGGCAGGGTGGTAAGAGGGAGGAAGAAAAGGACAGTGGGGAGGGGTCTCCTGCTGTGCCTTTGCCTGCCTTTCTTGTTTTTTCTCCTTTTACTTTTCCTCGAATCGTGGAGCGCAGTCCATGGTTGCTTTTTGGATGCGCTATGTTTCTGTTCCCTATGGTGCGAAGCACGAGCTGCACGACATAGTCGGCGCCTCTGCGAAAACGGCCCGGAAAGGTCATGGATGCACTCTTGCCTCCAGGCTGTCACAAAAAAAAAACTTACAACCGCTAATATGTGAGTCCTGGCAAAGGGTTTCTCCACACGCAGACAAAAATCTCCCAGAAAAGACATCAGAATTTCTGCAGAAGATTCTTTACTGCCTTCCGCCAAACTAAGGAATTCCACCAGCCTTGTTAAAAGCACAGCGCATGGCACAGGTAGACAGTGCCACCAAAATCAATTTCGGACGAGTTAGCGTGGTTACGCCAGTTGCAACTAGGAGTGCTAGCACTTCGGTTTTCAGTGCTGTTTCAGTGTTCGGTTCCGTTGCGCATAGATGCAGCTGATGAAGACGACGATATCCAAAATACAGCGCAAGAGACTGGTATTTTATGACGCAGAATGGTCGGCTGCGGCGGTGTGGCAGTCGACGGCGGCAAAAAAAGCGCTCCGCTGCCGCCGACGCCGGCGAATCGCCCGGAAAAACGCTCCATGTGGGCCACGCTTAACGCAGTAACCAGCAAAACGTATGCGTTCTCGCCGCCTCGGGTTCGAAACTCACTCGCGGCCGTAAAACATTTTCGATTATTTTATTTCAGGTCAAGTAATTTTCAGACATACAAAGAGGCCACGTCGAAATCCAAAATTGAAGCCTCAGTGCTGCAATGAAAAATGCGACCCCGTTAGCCCGCTGTTCTACCAGCTTGTGGAGGCAACGGTTGGTACCAATGCGGCCACTCGATGGAGCCGCATCACCGAGTGGCCGTGGCTCTCATCTGCTCACTCACTGAAAAAGGCAGCGCGTTGGAAATGTTTTCCTTAAGCCCCAACTCGATGGGCACATCCTAGGTGTAGGCAGAGCGCCTGCGCGCCCAGCCCCGCGCCGCGACGAGCGTCGAAAAAAGGCATCTACCTCCATGCTCTTTAGTGCTGGCGCGTTCCCCCACGAGCCGACTGAAATAATTTCAAGCGTGAAGAAAGGGGATTTGGGGGGAGCTGAATGGACCACTTAAACCGCGAAGGAAAGTTCCAGGAAACTGAAAGGGCTTCAAGCCATGAAGAAAAGAGTCCCCGAGAGCCCCCGCGGTTTTCCTAAAGTTGTAAACCGGACCCCGCTTCGGATGCGCGCGCAGGCGCCCGCGCTCAGGCGCGGATATCTGACATGTACAGATATCTATGCAGCGCATGCGCAGACACGATCCAGCGTACGCCCGTGCGCGTAGGCGCTCCGCCGGTACGCGTAGGATGTGTCCATCGAGGTGGGGCTTTAGATCCTTTACTTCTTTCCTTGTCATGCAACGTGAGTGCACTGTGTTGTTATGGCCTGTGTACTGTACGAAATAAAACCGACCATTGTGAACGCGCGAGACATTTCCGCGACCACATAATTGGTGAAAGCTTCAAAAACCACGTGTTTTCGTCTTGTGTGGCAAGAAGCGAATAGAATGCAACAAACTGTCCATTTCTCCAGAGATTTTCTGGCGACGAAAAGCGTCGAGCACGGTGCATTGAGTCTCCAATGCCACCATATCAAAATTAAAAAAAAAACGCAAAGTAGAGCACAAAAATCACGAGACACGGTTACCACCGCAGAACGCCAGATATCTCATTCTTTATTGCCATTTATTTTCATATTGCTTTGAGTACGCATGGCGTCACTATTCTTTTACTCGTGATGTCACTATGCTCGTAAACCTCGCAGCGGGGAAGCGTGAGCGCGTGCACTGAAAATGCGGACAACTCTTTTTTATGGAGGAAAAACGCTAAGGCACCCGTGTGCTGTGCGATGTCAGTGCACGTTAAAGATCCCCAGGTGGTCGAAATTATTCCGGAGCCCTCCACTACGGCACCTCTTTCTTCCTTTCTTCTTTCACTTCCTCCTTTACCCCTTCCCTTAGGGCGCGGTACAGGTGTCCGCCGATATGCGAGACAGATACTGCGCCATTTCCTTTCCTGAAACACCAACCAACCAACTCCTTTTCAAAGACAGCTGGTTCACATGATCTTTGCCTCGCGTCACTGCACCCTAGGCCAACCAAACACAAAGAACTATTGACAGGGTACTCTTGACGTGCAGCATTCATTTTCTCAGAAGTGAATGGACAACTTGCAGAATTGCTGGCTTAAAGGAAGGTTTCTTCCAGCAACCCACGTTAGCAAACCGCGTTTTCACTTCCTGCTCTGCTGACTAACGGGGTTAGAATGAGGAGAGATGAGTCAGTCGTCCTCCACTGTATTCTGTTTCGAAAAGGTGAGGGGGGCTGCCTCCTATTCTGCGGGAACATGAAGCCCCGACGGTCGCCACCAGCTGTAAAAAAGAAGTTGTCGAAAGGTTACAATGATGTTTTCGATCGTTTCAGCGACGGTGGGGGCGCAAAGCGGGCTCTTCCTGAAGCGGCGAGCCGGTGATCACTCTGCGCGGCGCGTGCACTCGCAGTGGTTTGGAGCCTAAGATACGCGTCAGAAATGAGCATATTCTGTTATTCTACAATTTGCGAACAGTCCAAATAGCAAACATGTTGTTCCTGCCAACATGTAATGTGTTCAAAAAGCAGTGATTAAGTTCATTCTGCAGGTTGGTAACGAGTTCCAGCCTAATGACCCGTCTGTTAATCAGCAACATCCTCGTTGCTGATTAACACCATGTCGTCATCACCACCACGACACCATGTCGTCAACGCATTCCTGTTCGGAGTTTTGTTCATGCTGCCAACATAGCCTATTACAGCTGCATGAAAGCAGTGCAGTGCTTGAACACTTAGCTATAGTATGGTGTATATGGTAATATTTTAAGGTGGGCGTTAGCAGCAAACACATTTTTCATCGAGCTTCACTCCATTCTGGTCTAGATTAAACACGGCTTTCTGGCCACGACGTGACTGCTAAAGAGCGACATGAATGGCAAGAACTTCACAATGTACATATATTTCTCGGATACAATGCGTAAAGTGGTTGTATAATTGTGAACGCTTCTTGGCAACCGTCGTCTGCTCACTCGATCACAGCGTTTTCCCCCGCCAGTCAAAAACACATTTTCAGCGCTAACTTCGACTGTACTATAAAGCTCGAATGACCCCCTGGCTGCCGCTTCAAACAACAGCTACGTTGCCTCTTCTTTTACCGCATATATGCGACCAACGTACGCTGCAGATGGACTATATATAGTCGGAAATTAGTCTGCAGTAAAGCTACGCGCACATTCAGGGCCACCGAACAGAATTCCTCCGCGAGAAAATGTAGACCACTTGTAAAACTTTTCTGTTTACCTAAACAAGCAGTCAATCAACGTCGAAATTGTAGGCTGAAGGATTTTGATGTTTCTGGCTGTTTGATGGAGTCCAACATTAAAAAGTTGATTTTGATCACTGCTGTAATATTGCGCTGCGGAATGGCCATTGTTACCAACTGCTGATTTTTTTTTTTCAATGGTATCCTTATAAGGCCAGCACACAATAAATACACATACCGCATTTACGCAGGTGAGGGCCGCACTCGTGTAGGCACGAAACATAGCGTTAGACTGTCTGGGTCATTAAAGTAGTTTGTTTACGCTTTCGGATAAGTGCCGAAAGAAAAAGAAAGTGAACGCGCAAAATAATTAAGCTTCAAAGTGTTCATTGCACTTCACCATGCTAAGTTCGCAAGTTTCAACGACGCGGTTTTTGCGCGCGCGGCACTTGCGAACTAGCGATTCCATGCGAATATCGATAAAGATTTATTTCTAGCCTGTAAATCAGCCAAACTCAAGCATAGGATCGTATTAATGACCAAGAATCATTTACTGCTGCTTATCTAGACTCTACGTTGTGACACCTTTGGTGTGATTCTTAAAGAAGCCGCTTTGCTTCCATAAAGACTAACGCTATGGCATCGGCGCCATCACCGCCTCGTCCGCAGTACCGTACTACCGCCGCGCCACCTCTAAGAGCTAGAATGACCGAATTCTCTTGACGAGTACCTATCTCGACCCGCTCCTCACATCCTTTCAACGTCTACTCTCTCATACAGATAAAGGGACCTCTCCAAACTCATTTTTCGTACAAGAATGCGAGATTGCCGTCTGTAAACGAGGGTTTTTGGCTGGCAAACTGTAGAGGACGCTCGATATTCTGCAAGTGTGCTCCAAGGGCCGTTTTTGGGTGCACGCGCCCAAAGTAGGCGCTCTTAACATACGACAGAACCGGTCTACGTATGCCCACTGCTGGAGACGCCGTCCAAATACATCGGCGCCAGCTCACGGGCGCTCGAGCACGTGTTGGAAGCAGGGTCCGGTTAACGGCAGTCGGAGTACAGCGGCGCTCTCGGGGGACTTTTCTTTATGGCTTGCAGCTCTTCCAGGTTCCCAGAACTTCTCTTCGCGGTTTAAGTTGTCCGTTCAGCGCCCCTCAACCTCTTTTCTTCACGCCTCGAAATTCTTTCCGTCCGCACAAAGAAGCACCAGAGTATAACACAGTTTTTTCTACCTCTTTCATTTCATTTCCCCATTCTGCCTGCTATCCTGCTATCCGCTGCCCCAGCTCAGGTGCTTCAGTATCGATGGCATATGCCGGGGCTAGCAAAAATATTTTCCTTCCTTTTCGTCATTATTTCAATAAAATCACCACTACTACTACATGCCTCTGACGCCATTCTGTTCTCCTCAGTACTCAATCCACATGGTCTTGGCCCGCCTTCGCGGCGTGTATTGGCGCCTGAGAAATGGCTGTTGGACAGACTAAGAGAGGAGGAAAAAAGCCAGTGACTTTTGTTCTTTCAGAGCGAGAACCTTATAGGGTGTGCGAGTATCGCATTTTTGCCTGCGAACTGAATAGTTTCGAATTATTATGAATATAGGCAAAGAAAAAATACATGTTGCTGGTAACGACTGAAATGTGCTAACAGACAGGACAGAAAAGAAGAACACATACACATGCGATGGTGTCTGTATTCTCTTCCGTACCGTTGATGCTGTCCAGTCGTTTGCGTCAACATTCACCAACCAGCCCGACCTAGCCCTCTTCAGTGTACAAAATATCGACAGTCAAAAAAAGTTTTTCGCACAACAGAACAAGGAAATATGTATCAGACCATAACTTTATTTTGGTCGTTATTGTGGGGGGATTCACTCGTTTGGTTTTACGAGGTTTAACGTCCCAAAGTCCGGGAAATCAGCTTCGAAGGCGCAGCAAAGGTGTCTGCATTGGTGGAAGGGGTGGGTGGACAATTTTCAATTCTCAGAAAATAAGAATGGTTTAGCCGGGGCGAACACATGTGCATGGAAGAAACACACGCCAGAAGTGGAAACGTTTTGCATTCCATACGTGAAAGGCGTGAGCGAGATGCTGGCACGCATTCTCGGTAAAGAAGGGTGCTAACAACGCACAGTCTATTGAGTGGCTTTACGACTACCACCATCGGACGCCTTCTCCCCCCCCCCTCCCCCAAACGGCCGTCACCCAAAAGAAAGGGCCCAAGAAGTTGTATACCAAATGTCCTGCTCGGTCTTTCCGGAATCGTACATAGGGGAAACGAAGAACTTCGCCGAAATAATGAGGCAACACAAAGCGGACGTCCGACAAATGAACCGTGACCGCAGCGCTGCGGCCGAACACTGCGAGGCATGCGACCACCGAATGGACGTTGACGGCACTAATGTACTGGAAACCGAAGCTAACCCGCACAGGAGGCTTCTACTTGAGTCGTGGCACATCCAACAGACAGGGAAGAATGTTAATCTCTCCCTGGGGACACTTCCCGCTTCTTACATCCATGGTTTGCAGCCACTGACCCGGATGTCTTCAACACGAGGGCTTAAAAAGCCGAGGTTCGAATCATCCGAGGGTTTTTCGACAGCCCGGCGCCGAGATGCGGCGATTTCCCGATTAATCCCCGTCAGCAGGAAGCGTGCATGGCGAGGCAAGCGGGCGTAGACCGGCGAAGGCAAAGACCGAGCCAGAGGAAAGGAGCCAAGACGTTTTCCCGAAACCGCCCACCCCCCTTCGCCCGTCTAAGGAAACCACCGCAGTGATAGCGTAGCATAGCGCATGGTCAGTGCGGACGCGGCAAGCAGACGCCGCGTCTAAGCCGCGACGGCGTCGAAGTCAGAGGATGGGGCATACCAACGGGTCCCGAGAAGCGGGCCTGCTTAACGAAACGCTGAAGCGTGTTCAGAGGCAGCAACGACAGGCTGGCGCCTCTTTCCAGATTTTGCGGGGACGCCTGTCAACAGTCGTCCCGAAGACGAGTAGTCTACTACTCGCAGCGGTAGCGATCGGTTGAATATCGGTAATTGGCGTAAAGCTGGGAGCCGCATAGGAATGTTTTGATGTATTTTCATATGTTTCTCTTTTTACTTTTTAAGGGAGAGAGTTTGAGTAATACTGTGGAAGAATGGGGCGTGGCACGTAAACCTGTTGGCCCAAGCATTTCGAGGGTTCATTCCCGGAATTACATTTTCTTATAGCAATTTAGATGTGCTGTGTATTTCAGGGAGAGGGTTTGAACCTTGCCGAAATTGGAGGGCGTGCCATGAAGTTTGTAAACCAATGATGGGTTAGTTTGCTGTTGATTGGGCGATGCAAGAGGTGGGCCGGGTTTCTAGGTCTTTAAAACCAGGGTCCGGAGCCATGGGAGATCGTTCTGAGCTAGATTTAGATCCCTTGCATATTCGGCGGTGCCAATGAAGGAAGATTTTCCCTTAGCCAGTTCCATGTAACCGCCATCACCCCCCATACACCTTGCCCTCGTCTCTCGCATCCTTTAAGATCCTCAGGACCTGGCTGTCTCGCTACTGTCTGTCATCAGCTGCATCTGGTTAGCCAGTTCCCTGCGTCCATTGACTTTCTTCTGCTGAAGTTTTGATGTACCACCTGGTCGAGAGAGTCATTGCCAAAACGGTAAGTAACAACCTTCCCAAGCCATTTCTTTAAGCACCTCGGTCCATGTTACGTTTTGTGTTTGCATGTCCTGTTTACACAATTCAGGGCGGTCTGTAGAGCTTGTTGGTAACTTTTTTAATTCCTACAGCATGACAAGCGTAGAGCTTACATGCGTGTGCAATCACTGTGGATTTGGTTTGTGTGGAAGGATTGTCACGGAAATTCAGTGTGGGGTTATCGTTTCGATTAAAAAGATAAGAGGCTTAGGCAGAATTCGACACAACCACTAGGTTGCGAACCAAAGGCGCTCGAGGCCACAAGCACGCTTTGGTGTTTTGGGGAAAGGAAATGGCGCAGTATCTGTCTCGCATATCGGCGGACACCTGAACCGCGCCGTAAGGGAAGGGATAAAGGGGGAGTGAAAGAAGAAAGGAAGAAAGAGGTGCCGTAGTGGCGGGCTCCGGAATAATTTCGACCACCTGGGGATCTTTAACGTGCGCTGACATCGCACAGCACACGGGCGCCTTAGCGTTTTTCCTCCATAAAAACGCAGCCGCCGCGGTTGGGTTCGAACCCGGGAACTCCGGCTCAGTAGTCGAGCGCCCTAACCACTGAGCCACCGCGGCGGGTAATGATCTGGGAACAAGAACAAACAAAGGACGCGTCTTCGTTTGGAGCTATCCACGAGGGCCACGATTAAACATTAATTCTTTCGCATTCCATGATTTCACAAGCAGTCTTCAGTGTCCTCAAAATTTCTTCGTTTTTTTCCTGACATATAACTGCGAATTTGTAAAGATAATACTTGTACATAGTTCCTGACCACTCTCCCTCCTATAGTTTATGGCTATAGTTATTTCATTTCTCTAATCTGCCTGATATCCCTTTATTTGCGCTGCCCCAGCTCAGGTGCTCGCAGGAGGAATAATCTTTCCCTTCTTTTCTTTTTATTATTTGGATAAAATCACCGCTACTACTACTACATAGAATTGCCACCCATCACAGTTAGCATTCAACATTGCACATGCGACACGTGACACGCCGCCGCGGTGGCTGAGTGGTTATGGCGCTCGGCTGCTGGCCCGAAAGATGCGGGTTCGATCCCGGCCTCGGCGGTCGAATTTCGATGCAGGTGAAATTCGAGAGCCCCGTGTACTATGCGTTGTCGATGCATGTTAAAGAACCCCAGGTGGTCGAAATTTCCCAAGCCCTTCACTACGGCGTCTCTCATAGCCTGAGTCGGTTTGGGGCGTTAAACCCTCATAAAACAACGACCATAAAAAATGTACACAACGACCGGTCGTTCATGTTTATAGCATGCAAACAGCTTAAGGCCCTTGCTTACATGGTGCTAATTGCGGCTTACGTAGTGCTCTCATATTTTAATAGGTAAAATTACAACATTTGGCCAGAAAAAAGCAGTACAGGGAGACGTCGGAGCAAATGTATTATTGTTCCAAAGGATATGCAAGGCACTGCAGATAATTTAGCGAAGCTTAAAGAGATAACATGCAAAGGTCCGAATAATGCAGAAATACAGCAGGCGCCTTCTGCTGGACATAATATTTCTGAAGTACGTAATTAACAAGTAGCGCTATCTCTCTTGTTATTCATAACTTTAGCTCAACATTTTCAACATAAATGTAGACCAAGTGAGGACTTTATTTACTAATGTACGCATGCCAGTATTACCGGATACGTTGTCATTCACAAGTAGACATGATGCAAAGCATGCAAGGCGAGCGAATTAAAGAGGAATCGCTCGTGGGCGATGTAAAACGGTATAGCATACCTACTGACAGAGGAGTGAAGCGGCAAGATTTGACACATAAAAAAAAACCTGCAGCTGGTTCGCTTTCCCATCTCGAGGAATAAAAATAAGCGCACAACAATATGTTTGGATAGAACAGATGACAACCTAAACCTTGCAAGTGCAGAATATTTGCAGCGCGCGCATTTGTTTCTTCAAGCTTTCCTTAGCATTAGCTGAGCGACTCTGAATACCAGGTGTTGCCTGGAAGACGTTTCAAAAATATGCGTTTTGGCTTTAAAATATGGCTTTTACGGCACAGTATTACCAGTGTGAATTGTTTCCGGTGAATCGTTTTAACTATTCAGCTGGTTAACTAGATTTTAATAATTAACTTTTAACAATTGCAGTTAGGCGCTTAGTCGTAATTTTAGATTTGTAGCCGGTAGTTAGTAATAGCCGTATAAGTTTTTAGAATTTCCAAAACATATATGGTTACCTTTGGCCATATGGATCGACAAAATTTGGCTGTTTCGACTAGTTACGCGCACTGGAAAGGTTTCTTTGCTTGCATGCTTTCGAAAGCGCATGTATTTTGGCGCTAACTGGTTCTTGAAAATTGGCTTTTGAGGAGAGGAAATGACACAGTAACTGTCCCGCCTATCTCGGCGGGCACCCGAATTGCACCGTAAGGGAAGAGATGAAGGAGGGAGTTAAAGAAGAAAGGAACAAAGAGGTGCCGTTGTGGAGGGCTCCAGAATAATTTCGACCAACTAGGGATCTTCAAAGTGCAGTGATATTGCACAGCGCATGGGTGCCTTTTGCGTTTCGCCTCCATAGAAGCGCAGCCGCTGCGATTGAGTGCCAACCCGGGTACTCCGGCTCAGCAGATGAGCACCTTAACCACTGAGCCATCGCATGATGTAGCCAAATTTTGTCGAGCCACTGCGATGAGGGTAATCGCGTTTTCAAAATTCTAAAAACTGATACGGATATTAGTAACCTACCTCTAACTGCAACTAGGCGCCTAACTAATAGTTAAAAGTTAATATCAGAATTAGTAAACCAGCTTCCTCCCGGTTTACTGCCTGTTAACTACTGGGTAACTACCGGTTAGCTACAGTTTGCGGGCACTGGTATACTATGCCGCAAAATCCATATTTTAAAAGCGAAGGTTTTTCTGCTTTCGTCGGAGCGATTTCGCCGTCACCTCACGTTTGATCTTGAACGTCCTTGCTGCGCCGCTGCCATAGCAACCCAGCAAGTGACTTCGCCGCGCCGCCAAGCCTAGTCTTCGCCGTCTCTGCGCAGGGGCTCCACAGCCATGCAGCGGCTGCTGCCTGACCACGTTATCTAGCCGAGTATCAGCTGGATAAAAAAATATTAGCTGTTGCTCAACTACTGCTGAACCTTGTTAGAGAGCGAGAGCTGTGATGTATCGTGCAAGCAGACGCGGCTTAGCGTCTGTAGCGTTGAGTGCGTTCCGCACACTGGATGAGCAGTGCGCCCAACCTGCCACCCTGGCAGGTGGCATTTGAATTAATGGCTGATCGCGAGAGGTTGGTCAGGCTGCGGCCTATTTCTGCAGTGCCGCGTGTCTGCCACAACGTTGTCAGCGCTAATGCATGCAGCCCACATCTTTCTCTCACCACCATCACGTACCTCAAAGCGCTATTGAGGCGCCCACTTACACAGGTGGCCAGTTATATGCGCCCTTCCTTTCCACAAAATCACCAAGAAAGTTCTCAACGCCAACACCAATGAACACAATGAACGCCGACGACTTTCGCTTTGTTAGCTGAGCTAATCCGAGAAAGCTTAATTTTGATGATGACTTAGTCTTCTCTGTAACACCTGGTATGTGTTACTGCTGTTATCTGTATAAGAGAGCCCAGAAAAATTCAAACCTTTTTCTTTTGCATTTGTTTATTGATGTTTGAAAAAATGTTGTTAGCTTGCATTAAATAAGCTGCGAGGAATATAAACTTAAGAGGTGTCTTGATCACGTTTTCTTCAGGTTTTTAGGTTTTCATTGAATAAAATGTGTTAGAGAAATTGGTAAAATTGCACAGTAGGAGGCCCCAAAGCGCGGCAGTCAGGGAGACTTCCTATAACAAAATGACTCCGCAATTGGTATACCGCCAGTTTTCACTCGGACTCACAAAAGGGACGACGAAAGGCGCGAATGGACTACCTGCGCCGCACACACCGACAGGCACGAAATGCGGTATACGTCGACGCAGGCATGTACCCCAATTCCACGAACGCGGTGGCGGTAGTTTTGGACACCAACTTCAAGGAAATCGCCAGCGCCTCTCTACGCAACTGCTCTCCCACAGTAGCAGAAACGGCCGCAATCGGTCTCGCCATCCAGCACGGCGATACCACGCGAAACGGACTAAAAATTGTTACAGACTCCCAGTCGGCGTGTCGGCTCTTCCTCACTGGCAGACTTCTACACTCCATCGCTCCCATTCTGACTACCCCACATGTTAAAAATTCCACATGCAAGCACCAAATCACTTGGGCTCCTGGGCACGAGGGGCTCGAGGGAAACGAAGCCGCGGACAGTCTGGCTCGAGATACACCAACCGAGCGACTAACCTCCCCGACGTCACCCCTCTTCCCTCTATGTACGGCGAACGCCTCCTCCTTCTCCGAACGCAAAGGCAAGTCTATCCCCCACCACACTCGAAGCTAACGGCGGCAGAGGCGAGGGGCTGGCGACAACTACAGACGAACACCTTCCCAAACCTACACAAATACCATATCATGTTTCCCGATAGATACGACGGAATCTGCCCCTGGTGTGGCGGAATTCCAACAACATACCATGTAACATGGGGCTGCTCCGGTAGCAAGCCCCCCGAACTAGACAAACATCAATCCGAGGAACAGTGGGAGTCTGCCCTGCTCAGCTCCGATTTGGTGACCCAGCGTAGCCTGATATCCCAAGCAAGAGCCACTGCGGTGGACATTGGGGTCCTGAAATAAGGACTCTACCCAAAATCTGTTTTTTCCCACCTCTTTATTCTACCTTTCTATGAATAAACGTTTTCTACTACTACTACTACTACCGCCAGTTTTGAATACTCGACTTCCAAACTTAGTGATGATTCCAGAGACAAAGCTTTTTTCATAAATATATTTTTTCGCGCTAAGCGGGCAGCCTGAGTCCAGTAAGGTAGATAACGCGGTCAAGATTTTGAGCAAACCCTCCAATCCCCAGTAACTTAAGTCCTCTAAGGCACTCATTTCGTCACAAATGGATATGTTAACATTTGCATCAATTACCATTCAAGTTCATTGGCTCTTCATTTCGTAGTGACATATCTTTCCTTTGTCTTTTCTTTGGTTCACTTGTGCTTCGTTTTGTCGTTCCTCGGCGTGTGTGAGTTTTCTTGCGCTAAATGTTTCACCATGCCATCTTTTTTTTACAGAGCAAGGGATACCTTATAAAATGGAAAGGATATTCCAAGTGGCATTGCTCCGTTGAACCAAGAAAAAATCTGAACGGCGCCTGTCTCCGGGAATTTAAGCACCCAAGCAAGCCATCCCCACAACGACTGGAAGCTGCTGCTGAGGAATTAATTTACGCTGTGCAAAAGAAACTTTCCAACAGCCGTCGATCCAGCGGGCTTGTCAAGGTGAACATAGACCTGGACATCTTTAGTTGGGTTTTCAATAGGAAAGGAAGGCCGCTCGAAAGGGGTTGGATTGTTTGTAATGAGTCAGACTTTTCAAAGCTGAATCTTCCCTTTGGGTGGCATACTCGAGAAACGAAACTTGGCAGTGTAGTGGCAATTGAGTTCCCAGTGCGTGTGAAGGCTGCTGTGACACGACAGAAAGCTTGCAAGCTCTTTCCAAACGGCTATCCTGTGGAAAGTCTGCAAATGTTCCTTGTGTCGAAGGTTGTTGCATGCAGAACCTAACCCACAGAAATAGTGAGCCTTCCGCCTTTCACATATATGTTGCCAGCAAACGTTTTGGAACTTTGTTTTTTTTTCGATATAGTATTGATTCTTGCATTTCAATTTGTGTCGTTTAGAATTTCTTAAAAATGAGTTCGGGAGCTTTGCGCTTAGAGATTTCTGAATGTGCAATTTCATTTACATTGACAAATAAGACAGTTCTGGAAATCTTTAGCAACAAAACGGTGTGGAGAAATCTTATTTTGAGACAATAACATCTTTTATTCCACTTGGCATGTCCATCCCAGAGAGTTTAAAGGTTGCAGTAGAGACAAGATTTAGAAGCCTCTGCTCCTCGGTAGATACTCAGTACAGAAAAATTAATGGCCGAGCAAAAGAGGGGTTCCCTAAAAAAGAGCGCCATGTAAAAATTCTCTTCGATAAGGAAAGTTCTGTTCAAATTTCAAATAACAGTATCAAGGACATCATTATTCAAGCTTTACAAGAAGTGAAGCGAATGGAGGGTGTATCAGAACGGTCTCTTTCTGAACTGCGTAAGTCCATTCAGGATTTTGAGGCAAAATGCCTTCAGCTGCAAAAAGAAAACAAAAGCCTGTCATCACAGGCAAAAAACTGCCGCTTGCTCAACAACTGCGAAAAAAGGGTCGGCGAAGGTTCGAAAAGCACCGATAGAAGAAAGCTGCATTCTGTAGGCAGCGTGATAGTTCAAGGGCTAGAAGAAATTTTGGAAAGCTATGGCTTGGACTTATGCCAGTTGGTTGTAGAAGACCTTCGAGGGCTACTGCACAAAATTACTTTTTCTGACATTGACGGAATCTCCGTGGAGCGAGGAATCAAAAAAGAATACCGCAGTAATGGTAAAACTGATTATCAGGATCTTTCTTCCCCCGAGAAGAAAAGCGTCCGTGCAATCACCGCGCTCTTAGACAACCACTTTGTAAGCAATGTTTTTTGGGAAAAAATGTCTTCAGCTGTTCCTAATTTACCCTCGCTCCGTGTCATCAATTCATACAGGCAAAAACTAGACGAAAGCACTGCTGTGTTTAAAACCCTAGGAGAAGCAGCTGGCGCTCAGGTGTCTTTTGTGCACGAACTTGAAACTGCCGTTGCGGAGTACGCAGTGAATAGAGGTATGACAGGAGAACAGCTCAGGTCGCAGCCAATTTTGGTCAAAATAGAAGGAGATGGCTGTGTAGTCAGCACACGAACAAGCTGGACAACTCTATCTTTTCTCCTGATTGACAGCAGCCGGAGGCTGCAGAGCCATACCTTACATCGCCTGCTCGCAGTCGTCGAAGTCTCTGAAAACTATTTTCAGATTAGAGAAAGTTTGAAGGATTTGATAGACGGAGGTAACAGTGTTGTGAAAAGGGGAAGTGTCAGCTTGGAAGGACAGGAAGTTCCCGTCATAGTCTGTCTGGGCTCAGATCTAAAATTCTTCCTCATGGTTCAAGGATTGCAGTCAGCGTCTTCTAGGCACCCATGTCCTTTCTGTCGTATTAATTTAAAGGAACGAAGCAGAGCTGGGGCAAACACAGAGGAGTGTAATAAGCCGCCTCTTCTGCGCACTCTAAAAAACATGAGGGAGGACGGCATTGTTGAAGAATTCGGAATGAAAGTCGTTCCCCTATTCAACATTGAACCTGCATTTGTGGTTCCAGACATTTTACACATGCGCATTAGAGTCGTTAATCGCCTGGTTGATGGATTGATTGTCGAAGCAATGGACAAAGACAACCGCGATAAAGTTACGAACTTAAACACCAAGAGCACTCACGTGGAAGCAATTGTGCAGGCAATTAATAGCTGTGGTGTAAAATTTGAACTGTGGCAGGACGAAAGAAAAGGAAAAATTTCACCTGTATTCAAGGAGACTCCTGCGAGCGCCTGCTCGAAATGCTGCCAGAGAGGCTCACTGGAAAACTCAGATCGGAAACAGAAAAAAAAATCATCTCACTTTGGAAAATGCTTAGTCGCATTTTTGATCATTTTGAACATAACACGACCGGCGAAAGCATCGAGCAAGAAATAGCCAAATTCCATAAGACGTACTTAGAACTTGGAGAACGAGGGCATAACGGTTACGGGGCTGAAAGAATGACGCCATATATGCATATTCTTGTCTGTCATGCCTCAAATAAGCATAAAGAATTCAAGTGTTTGGGGTGGTTTTCGAGCGAAGGCATTGAGAAAAAAAATGATATTCTGAAGCATTTGCATCATGCAAGATCCAATAAATGGAATGCGGCCG
This sequence comes from Amblyomma americanum, assembly GCF_052857255.1. Lineage (NCBI taxonomy): Eukaryota > Metazoa > Arthropoda > Arachnida > Ixodida > Ixodidae > Amblyomma > Amblyomma americanum. The sequence continues at coordinate 45,251,765 of NC_135497.1, forward strand.
CCGATGCGCTGAAGCTGGCAAAACGCCTTGAGAATAGCGCGCACGTAACAACAAGTCGAGCGTACAAAAAACACGATCGTTCATACTGGGTTGAGGGTATGATTGAAGAGAGTCGCACAAATAGGGCTCGAAGCGCTCCTGAAATGGAGGGCGAGGATACACCTCCCGCTAGCATCGAGGATATGGACGCGGTTGAACTGCAGACCGAATTGAAAGCTGCTGGCATTTCAACGAAAGTAAAATCAGTTCCCAAACTGCGTGAAATGCTTCGCAAAGAAAGAGAAAAACGATGTTTTCAGCAGTCGACTTGACTTCTATTAGCAAAAATTGCCTGCAATTAGCAATTGCCTGCTCGCGATGTTCCTCCACAAGTCTGTATGCCTCAGTTTTTATCATTTCTTACTTTTTCAATGAAATATTCATCAAAAATGTTTGTAGTGCAGTATGTGCACACTTGCAGCTTGAACGGTTTACTATGTCTCTTCACTTAATGCTAAAACTCGCATTCTCGCTGGTGCGACTAAACGAGAGTGAAATGCTTTGTTTGTGCTTGTGGCGACTTATATGTGCAGTAAATGTTCTTCGTTCTTCGCCATATTTGTGATAATCTTCCTTGATGTGCAATATTTACACGCTGTATCTGTATTCATGTATGATATGTTTATATTTTTTGTATCGCGCCACGCTGTGTTGTTTTGTGTTTTTTGGGTTTCATCAAGATTAGGCCAATTGTGTTTTATAATTACTGCAGTGCGCGCTTGAAATGCCTTCGCAGTGCACCTCTGGCTGCCTATGTTCCCTGCGAAACGGCGCGGTTCATGTGGCTGACCTCATTGTAGCGCGAATGTTGCACCTCTCCTTTCCTCACAACCAGCCTAGTGATGTGTGGCGGTTGCAAGTGGTACACGTCTATGTAGAAAGTGTAAAGTTTTGCCATACTTAATATTTACTACCGACACTTTCTCAAGCTGGTTCTGTGCATAAGTACATTGTGTATTTCTAGCAAACTGTCGAAATGTATCGTTTAGAATTTTTCTGCGCCATGATGTGATGCGATAATAAATGTATTCTGTCATGTCAAATAAACTGCCGCTTTGATTTTTTGTACGGGTTTTTGTAGCGATTATTACGGCAGCATTTCGAGCCTTCAACGTGGCGGCGCCGTGGTGGTGGCGGCACCGCCACACTGTGGCTGCGTTGACACCCTGTAGATGCGCCGCCACCCTGTCACGTGGTTGGTTGGTCACGTGGTGCGACTGATCACGTTGCTGGTCACGTGTTTGGTCACGTGACCAAGCTCCACTCGGGCAGCTGTAGCTATCGCGTCACTCCAGGATTAACCAAAGCTAAACCACCGTTATTTTTTTTTTGCAACTTGCACAAAAGGACAGGAACAAAGAATTGAGCAAAACACTCAGCAGGTTAGGAAGTTCGGTAGGCTGAAGAAGTTAAACTGAATGTACGCATTGCTACATTAATTTTCGCTGTTTTCAACTTCACTTCTGAACCTAATATGGCCTCCTTTTGGAGATTCTCATTTGCGATGGCATGTTCTATCTGCGGCCGCCTCAGCATTTACAGTTGACGGCGAGGGGACCGAATTCCCGGGGGTATTCAGCGTCGGTCGTAATCGAGTCACGTCAACATGCTGGTGAGTAACGTCATGTAGATCCGGGCGTCAGGGTACGTTAGTAAATTTCAGCTTTAACATAAGTGATGTGCCTCCACTTGGATCCCAATTTAGATCAGTTACGAAAAACAACAGAAGGAACGAAGAGGACCGGGTGGTACGCATTGCTGCCGTTATATGATCTCTAATCGTCTTTGAAACATTTGTCAGGCAGTGCTTTCAAATACGTGAAAAGGTATGTTTGGCGCATCACAGCTCCAGCTGCCGCTGAGCGAGTTCTTACAACGTGAAAAAGCAATGCTTGCTTTCCGATCCCTCATAGTTATGTCACACCCAAAAACAATTGTGGAATCTCCTTCATCACGCTTTTCCATAAGCCGTATAATATTTCCATGCGTTTTGGTTTATGGTTTATCGTCCCAAAGCGACTCAGGCTATGAGGAACGCCGTAGTGAAAGACTCCGGAAATTTCGACCAGCTGAGGTTCTTTAACATGCACTGAAATCGAACAGTACACGGACCACTAGCATTTCGCCTACATCAAAATCCAAGCGCTCCATAACGATCGCAAAGTACAACATTGATGACTTGACTACACAACTCCTCATTGCGGCAGCACTATGAGCAGTACTTTTGAACAAAGAAAAGAAATCGCGCTGAAATTAAGAAATTTGGGGAACACTTAGCTCCGCCTTGTTGGTATGATGCTATAGCATTAAAAGGTCTTTTCTGCGGCTTGGTGTCCTCTGCATATTTTGTATTCGAAATTTCAGGCTATTTCGCATGGTCTCATGACGTAACATTTAGCCCGGCGAGCAATGAGCACTCGACCGTATAACCAGCCAACAGCCACCCGCTAGTGCACCTCCCATCTCGGACATGTGACGGCGCTTGGTCATGTCACCAGGTATCGTAATCTAGTATCTTAACCCCGCTCAGCCACAGCGTTTAATGCCGGGATGCATGAGGCGTTTTTACGGCGTGAGGCCGGCGATTTTCACCCGATGGTGAGCGCCGCCACCAATGTGGACCTACCAGATAATTTTCGCACGTCGTCCGACGACGGTTGATGAGGCGGCGGCTGACGCGAGCGAATAGGTGCGCAGAAAGCCCGCTCTTTTCCGATATGACTGCTTGCGCACGTCGCCGTCGACGAGGCCGCCATGGCCGACGAGCACGTGGCGACTTGGGGGGCGGGCATGGAAACGTGACTGTCTTGAAGATAAACGATTCATCAAGCATAGCATTTCTTTTTTTTATGGGGACATGAATTACTGTCGTATGAAAATAAGCGCGCGTTTCCTCAAGGCCGGCGGAAGAAAACCACGCGCGCAAAAAGCCTGTGTTGTCTCGAGCGTGTGGTTCTCGATATCTGGACATGTTCATGCGAAGTAATGTGATGAAAAAAAAAATCCGAGGGATCTGGTTGCATGTTACATTCTCGAATTTCCTGTTTACATTATCCCTACGTCATAAGACAGGCCGGTGATCAGCCATGGAACTTAAAAGCTTCACATCCTGAGCCGGCCCTCGCCCTCCTAACCAAGCCAAACTTGCGACAAGCCAAGTGGGAGCTCCGCGTTTTTGCACCACTGCATGCAATGGACTCTACCGTGGCGCGCGCGCGCACACCCACACACTCAGCCCAACACACACACACACACACACACACACATGCAGAAAAAGGCAGTGAACTAGGGCGCCAGAAAGTCACGTGCATGCAGGTACAATTCCTATACAAGCGCATCCCGAAAATGGTTACACGTTTAAATGGTATTATTCAATAATTTGTACGCTGAGCAACCTGTCACCATACTTGTGTATAAATGCAGGAAACACATGTTGTGTGCAAGCAGCCTAGGTAAAATGATCAGCGCCGTTCGTAAGTTGAAGGCAGCATATTTTCATTTTTGCGAAAGCATAGCAGCTCATAAGGAGGAAAATCAGGCGTTGTCCTCCCCAGAGGTTTGGAAAAACCACGTGACCTAATGAGAAAAAGAAAAATTAAGTTTCGTAAATAAAATACTTTCCGAAGTGGGTTCCGCACCCATGAAGGGAACCCGCCGCATTGGCTCAGCGGATAGGGCGCGATGTCAGTGCACGCTAAACATCCCCAGGTGGTCTAAATTATTCCAGAACCCTCCACTACGGCACCTTTTTCTTCTTTTTTTTCACTCCCTCAATTTTCCCTTTACGGCGCGGTTCAGGTGTCAGCCGATATGAAAGACAGATACTGCGCCATTTCCTTTCTCAAAAAACCAATTTTCGATTTTTACTTTCAAGGTTAGTTTCTAAAATTGGTTTTGAGGAAAGGAAATGGCGCAGTAACTGTCTCACATATATCGGTGGCCGCTCGAACCACGCCGTGAGAGGACTGACCTCTGGCCCACTTGAAGGTCAAAACCGTAAGCACCGCGAAATCGTTACGAGGTAGCATAGTGAAGCTTTCTCATCAAAAGTTAAGGAAAATAATGTTGCCGGCCGTGGCAATTGCTATCTAATATCTTAACCACCCGAGCTGCAGCCGGCGGAGGAGAAAGGGTAATGATATCAAGGAGAAATATAAAGGGGAGCGATAGCAAGGAAGCACAGGATCGAGTATTCGGGTGTGGCTCAATCCCCGGTCCGCTTTCGAAGAGGGATGCCATTCACATACCTGGCTTAATATCTCATATGGGCCCTTGAGGCTTGGGTGTTACGCATATTTTTGAAAGTATGGCGGAGTGCTTGGCGTAACGCACTCTGGCACAGGTCAGCCCGGTATTGCACTGCCTCCGGGATTGGCCCGTGGCCTACGGGCTATTGCGCGCGCTTTTCTTCTGTCTCTTTACTCCAATCTTTCACCTCCTACTATCAGCACGCAGGCAGCTGGGCGTGGCTCCGCATTGAGCTAGTAAGCAAGCCCGTGCTTTTCCTTTCGTCCTTCTGTCGACAACTCAACTCGAAAAAAGGAAGCACAGGGGCTCGAGCTGGGTTTGGGTATCGTCGCCTTCATCAACTTCCATTCGGGCGGCGTGAACTGATCAGCTTGGCTGGCCATTGCATTAGAGCAGCACGCCATCGCCGCAGCCGAACACCACGCTGCAAGCTTTCTCCTTCACAGCTCGTCAGTAGACTTAATTGTTGTCCGTAATTTTTTTCCCCGTTGCGAAAAAACTTGACAATTATGGTGAGTCAGGTTATAACTGCAACCTCTTTCGAAAAAATAAAAACACTGACGTGTAAACAAATGCGCAACACAAGGTTCTTACTGATGCTTATACGGCCGCTAGTTCTGTTCTGTCACCAGTCATCAGATTTTCTGTACAGCAAAACACCATTTACCATGAAGACACAGAGCGTCCCACGGGGAGAAGTTGGGTGCAGCGCTAAAAAAAATCTATTCCACGCATATGCTCTGGACTCACTGAGTGATAGCTGGGCCTTGGCACAATTCTGGAACGTTTAGCCATATCTTGTGTGATGTGCATATATACCGCCAGTAGTTTTTGACAAATGGCCCCTCAAAGTCGGACAAAAACGGGGCGTGTACACCGCTTCAACCCCAACCCGACTTCTTTCTTTTCTTGCACCGCAGTAAAGGAACAGACTAGAGGAGCCGCACAGTCAGAACGTTTCGAACACGATGGGTGGAAAAAAAAAACAGAAACGCGAAGGGTGCCCCCCTCCCGAGGAGCTTGGCTTGAGGGGAGGACACACAAAGCGGACAATGGGCGAAGCTTACTAGCGTCTCTCTCTCAAACCGGGAGGAAGAATGTAAGAGAAGGAGGAGGAGCTCAACTTCATGCGGCCCGTGGTGGCGGCGTTGTGAACTAGGACCAGATGAACCAGAATCCTGGCCATGATCTTCGGTCCGCACTCTTTTAAGAGAGCGATCAGGTTCTGAAAGGGGGGAGCCATAAAAAATGTTTGGTGTTCGGCAGCGGTGCTAGCCGCCCACCACGGAGCCCAACATGGGGATGGGACAGGCGCCTTTAAGAAAGCCCTGCCTACACCAGCTATACACCGCCACTATAACCTAATACGGCATAACACAGGGTTGTCAGCCCCACATGATTAACCCTCGCCGCCTATGAAAAGTGAAAAAAAAAACAGAGAAAGGAGGAGGCGACAGGAAAGTTGTAAGAAAGAGATAGGAAAGTGAAAGATTGAGGGCAGGACAGGAAAAGGCGACTGCCGATTTCCCCCGGTCGGGTCAGGCCGGAGGTGCCGTCTACAGGAAGCTGGGGCCAAAGTGGTGTGTTGCCTCCACCGAGAGGCCTTAAAGGTCTAAACGCTCGGCATCGGCTCCACCACCAGCATCCCCTTTTCCCCGGACACGGCGAAGCGCGGGTGCTCCGGTCCGTGGTGATGCACGGTTCACCATCAACCCCCTGCGTATGCTCGGGAACCCGCGGTGTCGCCACTCACCGACGCCTGCAAGCTGCAGACGCCCATCCCCCCTGCGGGGATCCACATCCTTGAGGTTTTTTGCTTCCATAATTCCTACTGCACTAGAAGCCGTGTGTTGGTGAATAATAATAATATTAATTGGTTTTGGGGCGAAAGGAAATGGCGCAGTATCTGTTTCATATATCGTTGGACACCTGAACCGCGCCGTAAGGGAAGAGATAAAGGAGGGAGTGAAAGAAGAAAGGAAGGCAGAGGTGGCGTTCTGGAGGGCTCCGGAATATTTTAGACCACCTGGGGATCGTTAACGTGCACTGACATCGCACAGCACACGAGCGCTTTAGCGTTTTTCCTCCATAAAAACGCAGCCGCCGCGGTCGGGTTCGAGCCCGGGAAATCCGGATCAGTAGTCGAGCGCCCTAACCACTGAGTCACCGCGGAGGGGCGTGTGTTGGTGTTTGAATCTGAATTCCACACACCCATACGCATGCAGCACACATCCTTTCCCAGCATAGCACCACGTAAGATCATGTCAATGCCCCATTTAGGGACAAGGGGTGCAAGCAAACAGAACAGTAGGAACAAAACGCAAACACTAATGTTGTGTGAGTCACTCCTTTGCTCTGTCTTTTGGGCTGCATGTCTCAAGATGATCAACCCCCTCCCATTTTCCTCAAAAAGTGAAACTACAACAACTTGTGAGAACAAAACGACGAACATAGAAGGAAGAACATAAACATGTCTCGTCCTTGTCTTTCCATGTATTCTACAATTATGGGAACTACTTCCTTGTTCAGCTACGTGTCCTACCTACATTCTTCCGCGATTTGTCGCCTCTCGCCACTGCTTGTGTCTAGGGGCACAAACGTTGCCAGTTTCACAGCAGGAGGCCCACATTTAAAATTATAATTTGCTAGATCCGTGACAGCCTAGTTGCTTTGTTCAGTATACAGACAGGCTTTGTTCATTTGGGGTCTGCAGGTGAAAGCTGTTGTCTTAATAGTGAATGTTCCCACGTTTACATTTTTTTCTTCATTCTATGTAATGGCTAGGACAAAAACTGTCACCCACCCAATGCAAAGGAAGTAGCCACATAATCATAAGGTCTCTTCCATTTGGCTCCACTTTCTGCACTAGTTCAAGAAGTGCAGCACGAGTTCTAGGCCGGCTTGCACTCGCCGAAATGGAAGCGCAGCTGCGGTGCAGCAGTATGGCGGTGCCCATGTGCAGGTCGAAGAAGAGGAGAAGGTGTGGCACTAGTTATTTAAAGAAATAATGATAGTTCTTTGTTGAAAGGTTTATGGCTTAGGGGGGTTTAACATCCCAAAGTGAATAAGGCTATGAGGGACGCCACACTGAAGGGCTCTGGAAATTTCGACCACCTGGGGTTCTTTACCATGCACTGATATCACAGCACGCGGGCCTCTAGAATTTTGATGGAGGCAAAATTCTAGGGGCCCGTGTACTGTGCGATGTCAGTGCACGTTAAGGGAGCATAGAGACCTAATTTTGGTGGCATATTTTCTTCTTTATAATAAAGCGAAAGACACTACAATGCATGAATCACCATGTGGTATTCGCCTACGACCGCTAAATAATTTATAATCTAATTTTTCTCTCATGCTGTTTTGATTTAAACCGTCGAATGAGAACTTGTGATGACAAAGAGAGGTTTTAGGTTATTATAGGCATAGAAAAATTGCGATATAATTGCTGCTTTATCATTTTAACTTACTCCACTGCTGAAGCCAGCCTTCCTCAAGAGGGGGAATGACAACAAATGTAGAACCACCAATTATATTGCAGTTTTTCACACCTCACTTGACCTACAACCTCTCTTTAAGGTCACAGTCATCGTTCAGCTGTTGAAACTGAAACAGCACGAGAAAGAAATTCAGTTAAAAATTATTTAGTAGCCATTGGAGCATACCACATGGTAATTCGTGTATAATAATGCCTTACACCTCATTACAAAAAAAGATTGGTTTGGTTTATGGGGGTTTAACGTCCCAAAGCGACTAAGGCTCTGAGGAACACTGTAGTGAAGGGCTCCGGAAATTTTCGACCACCTGGGGTTCTTTAACGTGCACTGACATCGCACTGTACACGGGCCCCTAGAATTTTGCCTCCATCAAAATTCGACCCCCGCGGGCGGGATCGAACCCATGTCCTTTGGGTCAGCAGCTCTCTTAAAGCACTCCAGGTGGTCAAAATTTCCGGAGCCCTTTACTACGGCGTCCCTCATAGCCTGAGTCACTTTAGGACGTTAAACCCACATCCTTTCAGCAAATAACTTCCATAATTTCATTAAATAACACGTGCCATACCTTCTCTGCTGCTTCGACCTACACATGGAGGAGTTGAGTGACTGTTTGAGGCATCGTAATGAAAACCTAAGCGGTCGAGTCGAGTCGCATGGGCAACATTTCAGCGCTAATTCATAAGTCGCCTGTGTGCATACATGCAACGATTTTTTTTTCTGTGAAACGACGATTTCCTAGAGCAGGTTCATGGTAAGACTTCTTTGCGATTTGCTGCTTGAAAATTCTTCCAAGTGTTTCAGGATTTTGGTGGTCGTTGGTGTCGGCGGCATGCAGTTGGCTGAAATTTTGTGACGACAGCAAGGCTATCAGACAATCGGGCCTACACTCGACCGTTCGTTTTGGAAGTGGCCAATGTCAAGCTGCATTTGAACTGTATGAACTGACGCTGCCGCCACCCCCGCGGAACTTCACAGAACTAGTGCAGAGATTGCAGCCAAATCAAAGAAACCTGTCATGACCACAATCTTAACCAAGTGCTAGTTTGGGCTTGTTGGTATAGCATATTAGAAGACATAGCGCAGCACAACGGGACAAAGAAAAGGAGCACACAGGATAAGCGCTCGTCCTGTGTGCTCCTTTTCTCTTTCCCATTGTGCTGTAATATGTCTTGTTCTAATTAACCATAATGACCTGTCACACACTGCAACAGTGCCTTGTGAGCTTTATGCACCTCACAAGCTTCCAAACAGTCAAAGGACATCAAGCACATTGTTCCCAGTGTTCATCTCTTTAAGGCCTCTTCACAGCATCAGCTGTAAAAAGGTCTTAAGATTAGAGGCCTTAAAAGGAATCTTGCTTTTACAGTTGCCTCATGCGCTCCATGCTAGTTGGCCACCTAAGTCCAAACACCTTCCCCACTTAAAACCGATGTTCGGTGCAGGTGGCACATCACTCATTTTAAAATTATCACAGAAAGTGGAGGGCTCACCTTGTGGCGCCTTAAAGCCTTTGCTGCCTCAGCATTTTAACGTCCCATTTGTTCAGCCTCTGCGCCCGCAAGTGAACGCCAGACTCGAAGCAAGAATCGGGAAGGCCCGTGCATACCAGAAAACTGCCTGCCAGTTTTTCATGTGCTGTTTTCTGAAATAAATATGAATTTAAAAGAAGAACATGTTTCGTTCTGCAGACACCAAAGCCTAATCGCTTATCTCACCGCAATTTTGCACCTGTTTTAGAGAGAGAATTGTAACAGGAGCACACAATTGTAAAGTGCAATTAAGTCAACACTCAACAGACTTTCCCAGCCGCGGGGCCACAAAAAATTGGACCGTGTACAAAACTCATCGCGCAAACGGTTTGTTCAACTCACGACTGGCTTTCTTAGTAATAAAGCCGGTCGTGGTTCAACTGGACTGTTGTCAAAAGTTTCCCGCCTTTTTTCGGGAGCACGCAAAAGCCGGTAATTATGCGTGTTTTACATGACCATGACTTACGTTGGGCTGAGTTGACAAAAGGTATAAAAACACGCTCAGCGCTTGCTCTTTTCCGTAGACCTGCACAGAGCTTTTGAGCAGAACTTACGGTAAAAAAGATGAGTCTTTCCCTTCGAGCCTTTGGGTCCACTGGCGGGCAAGGGGCCCCGTGCTTGTCCTGGGTTATCTGCTAACACAAAATATTCGAGCGCAAGGAAGTTGACTACGAAATGCCGAGTGTCAGATAACAGGCAATCGCTCAGTATGTGCATACCAAAAGATAGAAAGAACAAATTACTCACGTGCAACACGATCGCACGCCCTTCCCGCCGACCGGCCATAGTGCTACTGAAAGCAATGTTTGGCTCGGCTCAAACATGACTCAAACAGCAAAAAAGTTGCCGGACGTGACGTATTTTCTTCAAACCGGATGCGACGTCATGGGCTGAAATAACGCTTGCGTTATTTTGACCTGGCTACAGCAGTCACTGCCGTCGAAATAACGCCGGGCAAGTCGAAGCGCTAGCCAAGCCTGCAGTCGGAATGCAACCATGTGAGCAATGAGGCACTGGTAGAGGTGGTTGAACAGGTGCTTTGGGATGGTTTTTGTTCTTCCGTGTTCGCTGCGTGCGTCCTGCGCGTTGTATTGCCGTTAGTGTGTGTATATGTGTACGGCCAGAACGCTGCACTGGAGTGTACAACCGCTTGCTGTCCCGTGCAGCATCGATGCATTGTAATACAATTATGTAGAATGTGCGTTACAATGCCAGTGGCCCTGAATGAAAAAGGAGACTTGAAGCCGACGGAAAAGCTGCTCTCCCTCGCAAGGAACAGTCGACACGTGTTTTGGTGGATGATAGCGTTTATCACGCCAACAAATTCAGCACTGGCCAATAGCACTGATGAGCTGCTGCTGCTGCATCATGATAAACACTTTTGTGATGTTTGTTACAAGCTTGTTGGTTGTGAACGTGGCCATGAGTGGTATTCGTCGAGCAGCGGCCCTCAGCACGTAGTACCAGTGAATACCTGAAGACGATTACTGTTTGCCCGCGCCCTGGCGACTCGCATTCTACCGCATGCATAGCCGTTAATTATTTATATCTGCATTTCACACGTAGTTGAACTGTCGCAAATATTACAGCCGCATTGTTGAAACGTACTGTCTGAAAGCACCCTTTTTCATTTTTTGTTTTGAGGGAGGGGGTGGCGTGAATGAGCGGCTGCTCAAATGTCATCATTATTTTGAGCTTACTTTCTAAATATGTGCCTGGGTGGCCCATTCTCGCCTCATGGTTGCACTGTAAGCAATGCGTTTATTGGGCAGAAATTTATGTGCTGTTGTGTTGGCACAAGGTTAATGATTGTCATTGTACTGTGGTGCCATGTTCAAACAAAACACATAATTGTACACTCTCCTTGCAGAATGTCTAATGGGGTAATAAATTACTAAGCAGTGAGTATGCACCGTGATAAATGGGAGGAACGTTACTGAATTACTTCACACTTGGTCCTTTCAGTTGTGGTTAGTGGTTACGTATGCCTTGGTGCCTGCTGCATTCCAGTGTAGGGGCGAGAGGCGTGTCAAGCTCAACTTAGCAGCATTTTTCTCTCCACTGTCTACTGGTCAAATGGTAAACTAAACCGAACATAATGCGTGCTTGCTCAGACCAAGCTAACACTACATTTTACTTATCTACTCTCAGGGCCGATCGGCGTCGGAGAGAGGAGTGGGTCGCTAACAAAAATACATGTGTAATAGGCAGATTAATTAGGATGATTATATACAGCAGACTTGAAGGTGTCGGAAGTAACGATGGACACGACGAAGGCAGAGAAGATGTGACAGTTGGAAACGTGGAAAAGCAGAGATCTGCGTGAGTTTGTACACGACTTAAGGTGAACACTAGCAAAAAATTAGGATGGCGCAGAGGACTGAGGCAAGAGTTAAAACTAGTTTTTATCCGATGAAAGTACTTCCAAGTAAGCCAAATGAGCAAATGCAAGCAGTTATATGAACACAGAACAGGGAAAATGAAACACCTTTTTGGACAGAACGAAAGCTAAGGCACATTGCTAATTGTGATGTTGCTTAAGAAGCTGGTGTCTAGTTCCCCTTCATATCTGGTCCTTCCACACCCAGCAACTGAAATGCCATCAAAAAAGAGCATCTCCAATCACTCTAATTACATGGGAGGTACACATCTTCAGTTGTCAGAGGCTTGGTGTCTCATCTTACGCACTAGCTAGTTTGGTAGATACAAACTTAACCGCATGTAAGAGGCATGTTGTAGTCTCGTAGGGGGAGTATTTTGTAAGTCTTACAGCATGTTGTACAGTGCTGGCATGTTTCATTATTTACATCGCAGTAATATGCTAGCACAGGCTAGAAAGTTTGTAACTGAACAGAAAAAAATAATGTTCATGCCATATCTTAGCGACATTCTTAGTAACATATAAAATATCGTGCAAATAAGGAACTGCTCATTTCTTTGTCAGCTTTTTCTTTCCAAGCATTGATATTTTGCAAGTTAGCAGCTTTCTACAGTCTTCTGTGGCTATCAGCTGTCCCACTTGTTTGTCAAAGCTGCCAAGTACACGATAGATTGTGTCAGTGCAAGCTAAGTAAAAGATGGATTGAAAATTCATGCTTTCAGAGTATTTCCAGAAAAAACTGCTTTTATTTTCTGCTAAAGATGAAGGAACAGCATCGATGGTGCACATCCTTCTTGTCACTGCAGGAATTATGGCTGCTCGCTGCTTTTTCGTGGCTTTTCATTTATCTGCAGGAAGAGCAGGCATGAATGGGTGGCAAAGCAAAGGGTACCTACTAAATTAAACGTCACAATGAGCAATATTTTGTTGTGCTTTTGTTATCCATGAAGGAGTTAGCGTTTTTGATTGATGGATGTGTAGCAAAGATGTGACTGCTACATTGCACTGCGTTCACAGATTTGTTTGCCCATGCGTTTAGTTTTCTCAATGGGTCGTTTCCTTACCAAACAACAGAATAAATTCGGCTTTCAACCTTTGCACTTTTATCATGTTTGCAATGTATCTTTAGCTGGTGTTCAATTTCAATCTGGAGAAGTTGTCTAACCGTTGTCCGTGTCTAAATACTTTCCAACTGTTGACCTCATTACGCTGCATTTTTCATAGAAAACAAATGTCGAATTAACATTTTAATTAAACGTTACCCTGTCATGTAGTTAGCGACGTGGCGAAAACATTTTTTAAATAAAACAATCCTTGTTTGGAAGAAAAATTTATTGGTCCCCAAATGTATACAAAAGATGATAAGTGTACAGACGAGGGTCCGATAGTCAAAGACTATACCAGGACCCTCGATAGCTCAATAATACAAGAAATAAATGCAGCAACAGTTAGCGCATAATTATAAAATATAGAAAATAACAAATGAATACTTCACCACAAAAACATTATAAAAGCACGAAATGCAGGTAATATACTTAAAAAGAGAATAAAACATCAGCATTCCAACAAAAATACCTTGAGGTTTTTCTTGAATACAGCAAGGAAATTAATGTTCTTAGAGTGGGCGGCAATGTATTCTAAAATGAAACTGCTTAAATAGACGACGTCGTTTTGCCATAATTTGTATGGGCTTTGGGGAGCAGAAAATTGCTTTTTGCTGCAAATCGGGCAGAGTTGTGATTGATGAGGAGAATGGTGTCTACAAACTGAAAATGAAGGGTGCATGTAGTAATTTAAGAAACATGATACCAAGGTGATACTGGAAAAGCTGGTGGGCTGGTAAAACATTGTGCTCATGCAATAAAGAACGAGCATTAGTAGAGAAAGGGCTACGGGTAATATTCCGGATGTCCTGGTTTTGTAAGTGTGGCAGACATGATAAATGACAATAATAAGTATTTCCCCATGCAATCTTCCTATAAGTGATCCGACTATGTATGAAGGCATAATATAAAGATAGGAATAGGCTGCATGGAACACACAGACGCGCCCTAATTAGCGCTCTGATGCCAAATATAGATTTTTCTTTGATGTGCGGTATGGACGGAAAATTTAAGAGCTGAATCAAGAATAACACTCAGAAAGTTGGTGTTATCAGAAGCCGGCACATTACAACAACAAAGGGTTTCATAGGAGGACACGAAAGAATTTTCTGGCTACTTTTCAAGACTATGAATTTCGTTTTAGTAGGACTAATCACTAGCTGACTATCGGTACACCATCTGGCTACATTACTTAGAACGGCATTCAATTTGAGAGTCAGATCATCTATGGCCGTATTAGATGACACAAGTGTAATCAGCATATAAGACACAGTGAGATGTGCTAATAGAATTAGGAAGGTTAATAATGTATAGCATGAATAGTAAGAAACCTAAAATGGAGCCCTGAGGGTCACCTTGGTTAATAGTTTTAGCTTGTGAGAATCTTACACCAATATTGATTATTTGTTGGCGATCTTGCAAATAGCTTTTCATCAGTCGCGACACGGGACCTGTAATTCCATAGAACTCAAGTTTTTTAAAGCAATATGGTGTGAATAATCATGTCAAAAGCTTTTGTGAAATCTAAAAAGACAGAGCCAACAAATTTGCCATTATCAATACCTTGCTTGGTAAAATCAGTCGGAGAGATGAGAGCTAAGTTAGTCGAGCTGCCAAACCGAAAACCAAACTGATGGGTGGAAATGATCTTAAATTATCTAGGTAATTGTTTAGGCGTTGAACTATCAATTTCTCAATTATCTTACTGAGAGAAGATAAAATAGATATGTGTCGATAGTTAGAAATTAATCGTCTGTCTCCTTTCTTGAACACTGGGATTACCTTAGCTGTTTTGAGGCAAGCAGAAAAAACACCTGTCTTTAGGATGAGATTAATAACATGACAAAGTGGTTCAGAAACCAGATTGGCTACAAGTTTAAGGTGGCGGGAGGATATCTTATCTAATCCAGCGCTAGTGTCCTTGAGGCCAGTAATCAGCATTTCGATTTCAGGAGGGGAAACAGGAAAAAGAAAAAGAGAAAAAGATTTTTTCGAGCGCTTTATGTTTATTTCGGAACTAAGTGGAGGACTATTATGAGGCGGAGAAAGGAAGTCACTAAAGCAATTCGCAATGTCGAATGGCTAAGTGTAGAGTGTACCATTGAAATTAATTTCAGTAAGGGGGCTGTTCGGGCTGAGTAATCTGAGGAAGTCACTCAAAAATTTCCACTGCTTTTAGTGTTATCACTTTTACATATTTCTTGCTGATAGTAAGATTTTCTCGGACGTTTCAGTGGGTTATTTAGGAAATTAGCGTGCTTTTTTCAGCGTGCAGCTAAAAAAAACATTAAAAGGCTGCTTCTTAGTTTTAAAGCCGCGAAGGCGCCCCGTAGTCGACGGCGGGCAGCTACGCGAGAAAAGGCGCACAATACGTCGCTGCGTGATCGGCATGCACTTCGCAGCCGCCGCGCCTTTCGACATTTCCTCCAGTGAGGCGCCCGTCTGAGCGGCTTTTGACCTGCGGGCAAGCGCGGAAGGCAGATAGTTTTGGGAGACAGAAGAGGGCATAAAAAAAGAACGCGCTTAGAAGCGAGGTTGTGTGCGCTTCTGCTAACCAATGTGTGTCAGAGAGAGAGAGAGAGACTCTTTAATAACGCGCAAACTTGTTGTAATCAGCTCCAACTCTGACCGGACCAACCTCCCCGCCTTCCTTCGCCCACGCCTCTATCGTTGTTTTTTGCACAGCGATTCCAGGTTGCGAAACGCTTAGTGCCCGCCTGTAGCTTAAAGCGCAGATTCAATAACCTAGCCGGCGCGAACCTGGTTATTTCCTGGGCGGCCAGACTTCGCAAACGCTCTTGCGCCTGAACACGACCAGCTTTCGTGCCGTATCTGGGTTTCAGCGTAAACTCGTGAGCGCATGTCAATATGAGCACTGACTAAACTTGCGGAGGTGTTTTTCTGCCAGCTTTAAAGCCAGTCTGCTTACGTGTAGAGAACAAGCAGGCATTGGGAAAGCGCAGGCTACGCAATCGTGCGTACATTTTTTTTAAGCGAAAGATTTACTGGCCGCGAACTTGCAATTTCGCCGTGGCGGTACTCCGCGCAGGCACATGACGTCACAACGCGCGCATCCCTGCAGACATTTCTCTCTCTCTCTCTCTTCCTAGTCACTACTGCGCATGCGCCACTAGTAGCTCCGAGCCACAGGTGTTCAGCCGCTGCGCAGCGCCGCGCCTTCCTCAAAATTCAACTTTCAATTTTCAGTTTTCGCTTTCTTCTTTCGCTCCCTCCTCTATCACTTTTTTACGGCACGGTGTGGGTGTCCACCGATATAGGTAGTTACTGTGCCATTTCCTTACCTCAAAATCCAAACAAACCAAGTGAGCCGACGGCGTTCATACAGTGCATTGGCGTTGACAACGTTGCAAAGGCCGCTCATTTTCACGAAAGGAAAGACGCACAACCCGCTCTGTGGGTCAGTGGAGACCTCAATCTCGTTTTCATGTACTTGTTTCATGTACGTGGCGTTGGTGTCGAACTGCACAAGCCTGCTTTAATTGCGTTCCGCGCACTGGATAGGCAGCGTGCCCTCCCTGCCACCCTTGGAGGCAGCATGCAGTTAATGGTTGATCGCGAGAGATCGATCTCCAAATGAACGCTGCGGCCTAGCTATTGCTTCAGTGCCGCATGTCAGCCACAACGCTTGGCAGCGCTAATGCATTCAGGCCACATCTCTCTCTCTCACCACCGCCACGTGTATCTAAGTGCAAATGAGGCGTCCGCATATCCAGGGAGTCAGTTATGCGCCCTTCCTTTAATCATAGCCATCGCCGTGTAGAACATTGTCAACGCCAATGTCAATGAACACAGTGAACGCTGACATCTTTCGCTTTGTATACCCTGGATTAGCTGAGCTAATACACATTATTTTTTTTTCAATTGCAGCCCAATGACAGTTTTAGTTTCAGTGCATTGCTTGCCAGGCGTGCAAACTCACGCAGCTTAGCCGTTTCACGAGTGCTACGTGACGACACACTCGCAAGAACCCCGCTGAGTGTAAATGATGTGAGCCGCCTCGGTACAAGGGATGCATTTAATACAAGGGATGTATTTGTGCGGTAGCCCTCCGCGGCTGCTAGAGCAACAGCCATCTCTTCCCCCTCGGCTACCGTACAATCCCTTGCCGACGCACAAGTGATTTCCTTAAAATCCGAGCCTATCACTGTCGCTACGACCTTTTTCTCTGTCGTTCCTCGTTTCCAAGGATACACTGCGGCGTCCGTGTAGACCGTGTTTGCTTTGGTTGCTAGGTTTTTCTCTAGAAATTTTGCCCTGGCGTTTCGCCTGGCCGTATGTAAATTTGGGTCCATGTTTTTTGGGAGCGGTTTTACTTTGATAGAGCTGCGGAACCCATCCGGTAGGTTCGCCGTTTTTGTTGCTCTCTGATTGATTCTTGATAGCCCAGTATGGCCAGGAGATTTCTGCCGGTGGCAGTCTGCTGGAGCCGGAGTAGCTGTGATCCCAGTTGCGCCTCCTTCAACTCCTCGAAGGTATTGTGTAGCCTGAGGGCCAGCAGCTTCTCCGTTGAGGTATTGTTTGGGAGGTGCAGCACCGTCTTGTGTGCTTTGCGTATGATGGCGTCAATCTGTTTGTTCTCTTTCACCTTTGTTGTTGCTGTAGTAGGGGAGGGAGTACTTGATTCGGCTGATTACGAGGCTCCTAACCAGCTTGAGCGTATCTTCCTCCCTCATGCCACTTCGTTTCTGCGACACGCGGTTGATCATGCGAGCCACCTGCGTGCTCGCTTGCTTCAGAAGGTTGATGGTGTGTGTGCATCGCTGGTTGCTTTGCACCAACAATCCCAAGATTCTGATGGCTTCCTTCTCTGGTATCCGTTGACCCTCTAGGGTAACGTTGAGGGTTTCTTCGTTTCGTTTTCCTCGACTGACTCTCAGGAGCTCGGTATTCTCCTTCGAGCAGGCGAGGCCTTGACGTAATCTTCCACGCATTTTGCTGCAGCTTGGAGTTTGTGTCTGAGGGAGTCGTGGTTGGTCCAGGCGGTGATATCGTCGGCATAGATGGTGTGTTGTATGCCTTCGAACTTCTCCAGCTTCTGGGCCAATTTAATCCTAGCTATGTTCAATAGGATTGATGAGATATCGGATCCCTGCGGGGTTCCTTTGTTGGGTGTGTGGAACTTTTCGGAGTGCAGATCTAATCCCAACGTGGCTGTTTTGTTAGACAGGGACGCTTTTACGTAGCCGTGGATTCGCCGTCCGCAATCCAGGTTGTCCAGTGCCGTGAGGATGGCCGCATGGCTAACGTTGTCAAACGCTCCTTTTACATCCAAAGCCATTATTACGTTTTCTCCGTTGTGTGGGATGTTGCTGAGTACTTATTCTTTGATTTGTAGTAGGACGTCTTGGGTTGATAGTTTAGTGCGGAAACCGAACATGCTGTGGGGGTACAGGTTCTCGTCTTCCATATGTTGCTGTAGCCTCCTTTTTACGACTCGTTCATATAACTTTCTTATGCACGAGGTGAGTGATATCGGTCGCAGGTTTTCAGCTTGTAGTTTTTTTTCCTGGCTTGGGAATCATCACTACTTCCGCGTGCTTCCACTCCTCCGGCACTGTGTCCGCTTCCTAGTGTTTATTGAGGAAGTCTGTCATCTGCGTGACTGCCTCATCACTCAGTTTGTGGAGTAGTGCGTTCTTGATTTTATCCGCGCCTGGCGCCGTGTTCCGGGTTGATGCCCCGATTGCTGCGAAAACCTCGTCCCTGGTGATGGGTCTGTTCAGGTGTCGGTTTTCGTTGCCTCGGTATCTTCCCGTGTACGCCTCGGGTTGGTCTTGCCCGTAACACTTTATGCGGACTTCTCTAACAGTTCCTCATCTGTTCCTTCGAAATTGTGTACCTGTTTTTGGATGGCCTTGTTAATTTCTGATTTGGTCTTTGTTGGATCCATCAGGGCCTTGAGGATGCGCTAGGTTTTCCCAGTGCTGAGAGTCCTGTTTAGCGAGTCGCTAAATTGCTGCCAGTTCTGCCTTGCTAGTTGGATCGCATACTACTCTGCCTCCTTGGTTATCTCTGCTATCTTCTTCTTGGGTTTCTTGTTCAGCTTCTGCTTTTTCCACCTTTAAGTGAGGCCCCGTCTTGCCTCCCATAGCTTGAGGAGCCGGGAATCCACTTCCGGTGTCTGCTCTGTTCCTTCCACCTCTTGGGTGTATTGCTGCTGAATGTCTTTGAGGTGCTTGCTCCATTTTTCTATTTATTAAGGTTATCCCCCCTCCATTGGCTTGCATTCCTTCCGGAAGGCGTTCCAGTCTTTTATTTGGGCTACTCCTATCTTGCGTGTGATGTTTTCTGCTGGCACTTGCGTTCTTATTATGTAGTGATCGCTACCCAGGTTCTCCAGCAGGTTCTCCCACGCGACTTGCCTCCCTCCTTTGACGTATGTCAGGTCGTGGCATGTATCGGGGCTAACGCTATTTCCTAGGCGCGTCGGCTGGTTTTCGTCTGTCAGGAGGGTTCAGCCTGTGCTTTCCGCTGCATCGCTGACCTGCGTTTTGTTCTTATTATCTTTTTTGTAACCCCAGCTCAGCTCTACCCGCGGGCGTTGAAGCCGCCTGCGATTAGTATGGTGTTGGATTTGGTAATTTGCTGGCACCAGTGAATAATTTCTGGAAATCGCCATCTCTTTGCCTTGGCGGGCTATATAGATGTACTGTGAAAGTACTTTTCTCTTTTCTTTGCTTTTTTGGGATTATTTCTGTCACAACGCGGTCTATTCGCTTAGCCGAAATTTTGTCGTGTGCTATGGTGACTAATTTTTTACTGATTAAGGTAGCCGTGCGTGCTTTTTCTTGGTATGTGTATCTCTTGAGCGTCGGCACGGTGTTTGTCTCCTGAAGCGCGATTATGTCAGGAGAGTTTTGCTGTGTGTTTATGAATTGCTGCAGTAGGCCTGGTTTGTTACGATAGCCTCTGCCGTTCCATTGCCAAACCTGTAGTGTGTCTTGCCTAGCCATGATGATTTGTCATTGATTTGTATCGTACATTGGTTTTCTGCACCGAATCTTTTTTCGTCTAGCCTCGTTTGTTATCTTTTGCGTATTTTGATTTTTGATGTAATTGCGAAAGCTCTGGTTTTGCATTGCCATTCGCTGTTGCATTAGGTTCATTTGTTCCTGTACCTTTTGCATGAAGGATTGCATTTGAATTTCGAGTGTTACCGTTGGTTGTGGCTGTTGCTCCATAGATGTTGGGGTTTGCGGCCTACGTGGGCTACCTGTCTTCTGTTCTCGTAGCTCCCTAATTAATTGTTTTATGCGCTATTCAAGCTGCTCTGCTCTTTTCCTTCCCTGTTCTAGCTCGCGCCTCAGGGCTTTGTTTTCCTCCCTTAACTGTCTGTGTTCGTTGTTATTATTATTGTTATCCGAGTGGGGAAACTGTGACTGTGAGGGCCTGCTCCCCAGCTCAACTTATCTCCGCCCTTCGGTTGTTGCTGCTGCTGTTGCCGCTGTTGTTCCTTCGCCTCGGGTGGTGGCCCTTGCGGTCACCGAAGAGTGTGTCAGCAAAACCATCGCCCGAATCCTAAAAAAGGAGGTCTCCACGTTCCGCACAAGCCCACAAACAATGTTGCGCTTTGCCTACCTGTTCCCAAAGACCGGCTGCGGAGAGAATGAGCCCAAAGCATTGTCTACAAAATTCCTTGCGCTGACTGTGACAGAAGCTACATCGGCGAAACAAAAAAATTCAAAGAAAAATTTGGCAACATAAAAACGACAGCCACAACTTCGCAAAAGAGTGCAATCCAGTAGCCGAACATGCCGAGGACTTCGCCCTATAGAATCAACTTCGAAGAAACCCGTATCCTCTGAACCGAAACAAATTGCCACAAAAGGCTCCTTCTGGAATCCCGGCACATCCAAACCACCCCGAACAACATCAACCGCACAAGAGGAAATCTGACCCCAGTATATGCCCAGGGACTTCGCTCTTCAATTCAACGAAAAAAAGTCGCTATTCACCGCCTCCCCGCAGTGCGACAACGTGACTAACAGCCTTAACCCCCTCCTCATCTCCCCCTTACCCACGCCTTTTGCATCACAGCTGTCGTTCCTTTGACCCCCTCCTTCCCTTCATTCTTAAACTACGCTAGCTACTGCCCTCAGTCACCCCTGATGAAGGAGCCGAGTCGGCTTCGAAACGTTGGGTTAAAATTAAAAAAAAACTTTGGTTGGGGATGTGCAGTTTATTATAAGTCTTTAAACCCAACCAGTCAGGCAAATCTGTCGAAATGTTTTGTTTTCACAAATTTTCACAACTGAGCCGGAGTACCCAGGTTCGAATCCGACCGCGGCGGCAGCACTTCGATGGATTCGAAATGCAAAAGGCGCCCGTGTGATGTACTCGCCACGGTGGCTCATGCAGTGGTTAAGGCGCTCGGCTACTGATCTGGAGTTCCCGGGTTTGAACCCGACCGCGGTGGCTGCGTTTCGATGGAGGCGAAACGCTAAAGCACCCGTGTGCTGTGCGATGTCAGTGCACATTAAAGATCCCCAGGTGGACGAAATTATTCCGGAGCCCTCCACTACTGCACCTTTCTTCCATTCTTCTTTCACTGCCCCCTTCCTCCCTTCCCTTACGCGGTTCGGGTGTCCAGCAAGATAATTGCAAAACTTACTGTGCCGTTTCCTTTTCTCAAAACCAACTTTCATTTATTTCTTCTGCTGGCTCCTGACGAGTGTAACGGTGCTCAAGACGACGTCCAGCCCGCTAATGTACACCGAAGGCCCATTCCGGGCGTCAAAGCCGCACATGCAGCGGTTGACTCTTGTGCCCACACTGAGCTGGTGCACGGAACGCGAGGACCTCTAATGGGCGCATTACAACCCACGAGGGAGGAAACATTCGCTGCATGCACTCACAGGAGCTAAAGATAGGACCGCGGCCTTCTCCGTTCAACGTAAAAAGGTGAGGGACGCGTGTAATGAAACTGTTTAAGTCATTCATTCCAGGGGTAGTTTAACTCATAGCGTAAGGAAGACACGCAGCGAAAATGAAGAGAAAAAAATTGCTTGAATATTTATGAGACAAAGTGGAGAGCTGCGAGAAATGATAGCGGATCGCGTACCGGTCAATACCTGCTCGGGGCAGGAAAAACTAAAAAGTGGCGAATATAAAAGTATAGGAAATAGAGGACGAAAGAGAACGTTGGCGTAGTGCTTGGCATGTACGTAGTTCCTGTGTTTAATCTAGAATGTAAACGTTTTTAGAATGCAGTTCGTTTATGCCCCACGCAGGCTGTGAGATATATAAAATGCCACTAGGTAGCATTTTTGGCCAGGCAGCTCAGAAATACGGATACGAATGCAGGTCCCTCTTCCGTCAAAAATGCCGTACATTCTCTTGCGGAATTCTTGAACGCACCTCACAAGAAGCCTTGAAGGCGAGTGCACTGCTCTGTATCAACGTGACCCGTATACCCTTGAACATGTTCTGAAGGTACTAATTTATCTGTTCTTCTCTACGCCACGCTGGATTAACATGGAAAAGTAAAGCAGTTCGCGATGCAAATGAATGCTGTTTGAAAGGCTCCCGCAATTGTTTTTCTGTCAATAGCAATTTTTGATGCACTAATTACGGATTTTGTTTACTTGCAAAAGCTACACCCTCCGTGGCCATTAGAGACGCCGTAGTGGAGGTTCCAGGTTAATTTCGACCGCCTGGGTTTGTTTAATCTGCACTGTCATTGCACAGTTCAAGCGGCCATGTTTACGTCTCGCTTCCAACGAAAGGCGCCCGCCGAGAACGGGATGGAACTCGCGAGCTCATGCTGGAAGCCGAACTCCCTCCGTGTAGGCACTGAGCGAGGGTAACCAAAAATTCAGGGGCGCACATCGCTGACCTAAAGTGTGGCGAGGCGAAAGCCTTTAGCGCGGTGTTGCTTCTTGTGTCGTTGAGGTGTGCCGATGAAGATGGTAATCAAGTTCTCAATTGTTTGTGAATGTTAAATGCTGGTGACACTGGAGGGCGTTTGGGAGACATCCGTGTGATTCGACGCCTTTCCGCAAACACTCTCCAGCGTCCTTACGCTAGACAAAAATTGTGGTACTATAAAAACGAACAAAGAATAAAGTGTCCCTGCCCGTGCCAGTAACTTTACGCTAGACATATATTAGTGTGAGCAAAGAAAAAGAAAGAAAAATAACGTTGCCCAGCCCACACATTTACGCTAGACAAGAACCACGTACGCGTTGGCATGAAGTAGCGTAGTCGTTAGCACACTCGGCTGTGGAACGGAAGGATGGTGGTTTGAATCCCGCCGTGCACAAGGATTTTTCGTCTTATCCAGTTGCTCAAGAGCGTGACTTCAGACGGACAGGCTCGTGGCCGCGAGTATGAGCCATTACAGGTTTCCGCCTTTAAACGTCGGTTTCTGTTCACCGCCAGGCACGGCACTCCGACGGTGGTCATTTCTTGTCAATAGCTACATATATAACCGCGAAGATTTGTAACGTTTGTTTGTTCGTGCTCGCAGCTGCCCGCACACTGCCTTATCACTTCGTTGTGACGCGAGAGGCAAAGAGATTTATCTGGGAATATTGCAGCCGCGAGAAAATCCTACGGCGTCGTAGGTTGCCGCGCAGGCGCCTAAATCTCCGCGCCTTTTATATTCCCAAAATTTTTTAATTGAGCGCGGCGGGGATTTTGATTTTCGACGACCGCTGATTTGGGTTAATCTGAGGGCTCATGTTTGCCAGACAGTCCCGAGTTCCTCTCCAGTGTTTTGTCTCCCGTCAACACCTTCGTCCGTGCTGTCAACACGGGTGTGTGACGGGCTTTCTCGGTGATATACGCGGCGTGTGGCGTCCTAGGCCACGAGCGAAAAAATTATGCGGGTACCTAAGGGGTTCTTATGATGTGGAAATGCAAGAGCGAGTGTAACTGGCTCACTGGGTCAGTGGACACCTCAATTGCGCTTTGAGTATAGGCGGTGGCGTCCGCCTGCAAAGTGAGAGAGTTATGCATATTTCCTTTGCTCAAAACCAGCGGAAGGTTTGTTTTGAGGAAATGAGAGGGGCATGACTGGCTCCCTGGGTAAGTGGACAAGACACCTTAGTCGCGCTTTAAGGTACGTGGCGGTGGGATGCCGGCGGCCTATTGCTCCAGGAGGGGTGGTGCCTTCGTTTGCGTGCCGCGTTTCTGCCACAGGTTACTGATGGCGGTGGGGTTTTCGCACAATCAGCCAGGCAACACTCTCTTTCCAAAACTCCTTCTTTCACCTGTTGTTCAATGAAAAAGATAGCGCTACCGAGGGCTAGCTGTCACTTTTTTTTGCCTGATGAAGGAAAGCCGGACAAAAGACACCCAAAACACACGTGTGCAGGTACAGACGTCCATACACCTGGGCATTCGTCACTGCCTGCAGGGCTTGATAATGTTTTGTGAGACACGGGAAGCAAACCATGATCCATGCAAACGTGCATGCGCGGTAAGATGTTGTTTTGAGTCCACTCGTAAATGATGCCACCATGGTCCCCAGTGCGTCGTTCGAGCGCTCAGGTGTGCAGACATCTGTACTTGCCTCTCGCCTGTGTCAGACGTCTTTTGCAGTGTGAGCTGTGTCACGGTTTTACCAAGCAGGTCGTCCTCAGAAAAACACATCCCCTCTGCCGCGACGCAGCTAGCCTACATCGTGGGAGAGCGCGAGGAGTGCCGCCGAAGGGGAGCAGGGTAATGCGCCGACAAAGGAAGAAAAGACTCTCAGAACGGTGCCGCGCGCAAGTTTCGTGTTCTTCGGCCGAAGCGAATGAGGAATGGTTCGTTTTTCGGAGTCAATCCCAAACACGAGACGATGACAGGACGGCTCGTGTAGATGACGCGGTGCGTTTCGTTTTTTATTCTTCCCGGCTAGCTAGTCAGCGGCTAACAGAGATGTGTGTGTTTTATATTGTGCACTTTTCTTTTTTGCTGTGACTTCTTAAGTCTGAAAGTTATCGGGAAAATCATCTATTGACGAATTTCCAAATTCATCTCTCGTATGTATGGTTTGCACGCACTCTCCGTCAACTAAACCCTGTTTGCTGAAATTCCTCGCCTTTTCCACGCCAGCTAACGCTGAACATTTTCGTTGAGGACTCGTAATCGTCCTGGGAGTTTATTTCGCGCTTCATTCGCATCATTCGTGCGGTTTTCAGCCATTTTCAACATGGTAGCACCGAGAACTACTAGGCAACAGAGTTGAGTACTCGCATTGGGCTTTGCGTTCGAATGCCGCCGTGACCTATTTGAAGAGCAGTGTGACAGCGGTTCTTTATGTAACCCTTAAGGAAGTGCTTGCTGGCTTCCAGAATGCTTTCAGCTGCTTGTCACTCGCTCCCTATATTGGAATTTGGAAAGTCTTTATGCATGGAAGAACTCTGCGTGCTCTCTGCAACGTTCTTCTGGCCTTGATTCCAGCTGTAGCGCATCCCAGCAGTTAAATACTAATTTATTGCGCGCTCGGCTACTGAGCCAGAATACCCGGGTTCGAACCCTACCGCGGCAGCCACGCTTCGATGGAAGTGAAACGCAAAAGGGGCCCGTGTGCTTTGCGTTGTCAGTGCACGTTAAAGATCCCCAGGTGGTCGAAATTGTTCCGGAGCCCTCCACTACAGTACACCTTTCTTTCTTTCCTCTTTCACTCCCGCCTCCCGGTATTTGTGTTCGCTCGGTGTTTACAGGGACACCTACAGCATCGCTGTAAAATGTTGCAACACCTTTTTGCGAAGCAAGAATGGACTTTCTGCTGAGCGCAAAGACGGCAGCACGCAGACATTGCAAGCGAAGGAAGGAAACGCTAGGAGTACGTGGGAAACGACTGATTCAGTATCCACAAAAGTTTCACGTGAGAAACTCGCATAACTAACGAGAATTCTGTAATGCAAAAAAGAAAGCCATGTCATGCAGAATGCTTCTCTGTCAGATTCCTGTAAATCGCGAAGCAGTGAACGCGGGTTTGATTTAGTAAATATCATAAAGGTAAGAATAAGACAATAAAGACCCATCTTGTATTCTCGTACATCATACAAGCCTCGATGACTCACATAAACAGGGGACATATTTCACCAGAATTTCGAATAGAGTGATCGACACATCGCTTATCGAGGTGAAATAAGTCTTAGGTATGAAAAACTGACAAGTTGGAAAGGCAGTGTAAAATAACAGTTTACTACAAGCTAGCTTTCTTTTCTCAAGCTCAGTCAATGAATTCAAGAGCATTTCACTTTGGTCGCGCCGGTCCACATTCGGTTCGGTTCGAATGCGCTCTTTCAGAGAATAGAATTCAGGAAGGAATGTTCAATCGAGCACGGATATCTCTAATCCGGATATTTAGTATTATTCGCTGTATCGAACAGACAAATTATCTCCTTGAAAATCCCGTGTACAGGTATAGGAAAGTCGCACATCACATCTAAGTCTAATTTCTCTGGTCGTTCGATATATCGAACAGCGCACCGGGCCCCTGCAAGTGGCGCTCCTCCGAAAGACGCTTTTCGATAATTTTTTTTCCAGCGCGGGAATGATTCGGCTGCGCGTTCTTGGGCACCTGCTGACAGCTGTGAAAATGTGTGTCGAGGTGGAAGGAGGGGGGGGGGGGGGTAGAGGGTGGCTTTCGGTCTCTAGTACTCCTTTTCAACGCCTGTTCACGCCGTGCGGTGAAGCCATCCTAACTAATGTTTAGGAGCGGCTCTCGCCTGACATGCTACCATGTCTTCGCTGACGAAGGCTTTGCGGAATCCAACTGCACCTTCAATTTACCGAACGATTATTCTATATACTGTGTACTGGTAACAGGGTTAGACATCTTATACGCAGTTCCAAACAACTGTCCCCTGCGGCTTAGGTGCGAAGCAGGTTATTCAGGTGCTCTGCCAGTACACCGGCAAGCAGCGCGTCACTGCAAGGAGCGCTTTATTAGCGTGGGTGCAATGTACTCTTGCTTCTAGTCTGTAGATAAGCTCATCCATTGCCATCTTTTAAATATCGAAGCATGGATACACCGAAATATTTTGCGATCCCCTTCGAGATCGATTGAGCAGTCTCCGACTGTATAAAAATTCAGTTTCAATTCATTGCAGACATTTTTTGACATCAGCTCTCCTTTTCGGTAGTTTCAAGTCTAGGCAACGACGGTTGGGCTACCGCACTTTGAAACTGTTTTGTGCACAGGGTACATGAAAACCGGCCGAACTGTCGACATTATACAACACTTGCGACTTTATAGGTTTCGCCGCGAAATCTGGTCCTTATTTTATCAAATAAAATCTATCAAGCCTATTTGCGGACGTTGCTATCTGAACAAATAAAATGACTTCGCTTTTGATTGTCGTCGTGCTTGTGGTGCTACTTCACCATGGATTACAACCAACTCGCTTATTTTGCCACCCGGATTAAGAATGCACTTCAAGAAAAATGTTACAGTGGCGCATGCAGACAAAGAATCAATATTCAGTTAATTTCGTCTTCTTCTGACTCCATATTGCTGCTCACCCACAACTTATTGCCCACAGAATGAAGAAAGGCTTTCGTAACATGAAGATCTCGATGGCCAGGGGATTCGGATTGCGCGCTGACCCCGACACTATGTTTTTGCTGGACAACGACGACTTTGATCCAATGAATTACAAGTAAGAACGACTAATGTGGTCAGCGTGACATTGTTAGGCCTTAAAGCTTCATGTGTACAAGAAATACAAACCGGTGTTTTTTGGGACAGTCTATTCGGGTAACAGAGTGAGCACCAGTTAGAGCCCTCCACTACGGCACCTCTTTCTTCTTTCACTCCCTCCTTTATCCCTTTCCTTACGGCGCGGTTCAGGTGTCCAACGATACATGAGACAGATACTGCGCCATTTCCTTTCCCCAAAAACCAATTAATAATTAATAATAATAATGTTCGCCATCTTGATATCTGGCTTGCCCGCAAACCTACATTTACTGCAACGGTGCACGCTTTACAGGCGGCTGCGATTATTCAAGGCAGGCCGAGCGGCCCCGAATCTGGTGCTACGTCAGAGGTTGTTTATCTGAATTCCCGATAGTGTTAGTGCTCTGTAGGGCGGATGTCCTCTGCAAGTTTGCTAGGACGCAATGCGGTACCAACCAGTTAACATCACTGCGTAGAGCATGGTCTCAATGCCGCAGGCACATCACTCTCGGCCTTTTAATATGCGTGTTGTTTCATTTTCAACAGGCGGGAAAAAATTCTCTGCACCTCTTAAATTATCTTCTTATAATATATACAGGAGGCAGCAAGTTAAGGAGCGGGAACGAAATTCGGTGCTTGCTAGGCTTTATTTAATTCCGGTAGTTTTTAGAAAATGAAAAGTTTAACGGCATGTTTCAAGGAAACTGCTGGGCCGAGTTCTTAACTCATTAGACGTACGCACGGCGTGGAACGTTTATTGCTAGATAGGACGATACCTGCAAAAATGACCAGTGTATTTAATGAGGGCTGTCGAAAATCTGATATGCATAATAAGTTTGGGACCCTGACCAAGCTTACATCGTAGCTTTTCGTAGTCCTTGTCACATTGAGTCTTTGTCCTTGCAATGAGTCCTTGTCACAAACGGATCCAAATATACGCTCCAGCTTTCTTTCGTTCCCTCTTTCCTTCCTTCTTTTTCCTTTCTTTCCTTCTTCCTTTCTTTCCTTATTTCTTCTTTTCTTTCTTTCTTACTTCCTTGCTTTCTTTCTTTCTCTCTTTCTTTCTTTTTTCTTTTCTACCTTTCCTCCTTTCCTTCTTTCTTTCCTTCCTTCTTTCTTTCTTTCATTCTTTCTTTTTCCATTCTTTCTTTCTCTCTTTCTTTCTTCCTTCCTTTTTCCTTTTTTCTTTCTTCCTTCCTTTTTCTTTCTTTCTCTCTTCCTTTTATTCTTTCTTTCGTTCTTTCTTCCTTTCTTGCTTTTTCTATCTCTCTCTCTGCTAGAGCGTGGAACAGTGGCTGTGTGTCCACACAAGCAACCGCCGCTGCCACAAGGTCGTGAATCGAAGTCAGGCGCAAGTACCACGAAATCTTGGCACGTGTCACCCTTTCTCTGCTGCTCAAGCAAAAAAGGCTGAAAATATATTATGAAAACATTATGCTCAGAGTGGCATTACTTGTGCTTAATGTCACGCAGAAATACGAAATTTACTTATAAGATATTTACGCAGGAACATATATGCCCTTCGCCGAAATAGCTGTTTGTCCATACCTCTACGTGACAAAAGCCACTGCCACAAAAACGCTTCCTTGATTTCAGTTTAAACAGGCACCATTGTAATTAATGGCGCGATGAAATGATAATGAAATTTAGTTTTCAAGAAAGGCAAACATCTCATTTCCAGGTGCACATCTTAACCACGCCTTGAGGAAAGGAGAGAGAAAAGAAAGAAAAGAGAGACATACCCCGGGGTAGAGGGCTCTGGATAGATTTTGACTACCTGGGTTTCTTTAATGGTGCTACGAGTAATTTCATTTTGTAGATTTATCAGAAATACCGAAAACGAAGCCAGAAAACCATAGCGCAAATAATAGAGACAGCACGCGAGTACTGGCCTTCAAACTCTAATAAGGAGGTCGGCTCGCTAATATTCAGCGTTACCCCAAAAATTAGCATTGCTCTACAATAAGAAACAAAGAAAAAACAAGGGCACAATGAGAGGTTGTTACGGATCCTGTCGTCGCTTACCGTATTAATCATTACTGCAACTTCTCGTCTAACTCCGTGCGTATTTTCGAATTGGGACACACGTTAACCGGAAATTCGACGAAAGCATCGAACCTGGAAGGCGGAAACGTTCACCATCCCACCCTGCGGTTCGGCGGCCGGACAGAATTTACTTATGAACGTCCTTGCCAGACGGCACACGATTTCCGGTGCGTAGAAAAGTTGCACTCCCAGGAAACTGATTTTATCAGTAGCGTATAGACAACAGGGCTTAAAAGGGCACTCCAGACATTCAGAAACTACCCCTTGTTCTTAACTATTCCTTGTAGTTATCGTTTGCCTCATTCTGTTTATTGCAGCCTCGGCGCGTTCCAAAGAGAAGCCTAGTACTCATTCGTGACTATTTCATTGTGTTATTACCATCAAAAGGAAGCACTCCTTAAAGTATCTCGACCTTCCTTGATTCCTTCCTTGTTCCCAAAACGGCAGTCGATGATTGCTTCTTTTTTAGGCCGGTCGATTTCATAGCGAGCTATGGTGAGTGCTTCCACGCAAACTTTTCAATTTCGGGACAGATTTGCTATATGTATCGAGATTTGCTTTCACACTGGCGCGCACCTCACGACATACCGGTGCGCTTCTCTGCGTGCATTCAGAGAAGACACGCAGAGAAGCGCTCCGGTATTTCGTGAAGAAGCTTATCTTATGGGGCCCCTTGCCGAAACATGCAAGGACGCGGGCCTACTAATAAGGCATCCTTTAAATTCACATGCGCGCTGTAATTAAGCGCACTTTATGTGAGGCAACAAGTCGTTTAGAAGGATTCGCTGTTCTTATTTTGTAAAATGGCATTTTTCTGGGCCAGTTGGTATGAATCCATGATTTGGGCCAGCATGAACTTTGGGACACAAACGAAGAGTGACACAGGAGTAAAAGGGACATCCGAAGGATCAGCTTATCCACAGCCACAGGATTCGGAAAGAGATTAAGCCCCGGCTCATCTGACGAGTCCTACAACCTGATGCGTAAGCGACGCTTGATTTCCGGCTTTTATAGTTTAATATTAAAATCTATTTTGAATAACGACCTTGTATTCTTTAAATAAAATAAAATTATTCTAGAATACTCACTTCTAAGCACAGCATTTATTTAAATGGTAGATATGCAAGACATTCAAACCACATCAGCCTAAAATGTAATCTATGTTCTCAAAAAATGAGAATGTTAACTATTGTGTTCACACTAGCAAGTGATGAGAACGAAATTTAAGATTTCAGAATTCATACTCGCACAGTGCCAGAAAGCTACACTTTAACACAAAACCGCCGCCTTTTAAAGTGGAACAGACACAAACATTCAAACGCAAGCAAACGGTGTGATTTGCTTCATAGACGTAACGAGATGCCCTCTAGCAAGTTTCAGTCGCAGGCATTGAGTGGAACATACAAGTAATTCAATGGGATTTTGAATGTTGTCCGACGAGCCGCTCGGCATTCCCACACGCATCTTGTGACGCCAAAGCGCACTTGCCCTAATTATGTCGTCACCGATCCCGGTTAGCCGCTCGATTGTGAGCACAGGCGCCGACCGAGACCGAAACTGCCGGTACAAAATAGTGTGTAATTTATTGTTCACGCTGCGCAGTGGTGTTCAGGACTCATTTTCGTGATCACTAGGCCTCTAGAGGCTCTTTCAGGACGAAAAAACAGACACCTAAAAACTTAGTGTCTGCACCCTTTTAACCTTTGTCTTGTGCCCAAGGACATAGCGAAAAAGTGCTACACAGGATATTTCGCCGACGTGGCGTTCCCCATACACAAAATTAGCGATGAAATTTCAAGTACGGGATCAGGTGACGTGTTTGTGTATCTCTCATTACCTGTCGCCTGCGTACTAAGGCGCCAGGGTGAAACGTGTGATAGTCAACAGGTCTCGGGAGGCTTCGTGCGCAAAAATAATGTTCATGTGCTTTCGTGATGCGCGTCTCGCAGGCAGCCAGCCGCCACTTGGCTAGCAGAGGAGGTGGCCAAGGGAGACTTGAATCGTGAGTGTCCGAGAGAGTCTTCATCCAACGGTGTTTGGTAAATTTTATGGCATAAATATAAATGAAATGATATGAATCTAGTAATCGCGTCACATTCCATAAAAAAAACACTCGTACCGTGAACAACGAAAAGAAAGAAAAAAATCTGACCGTTGAGCTGAACTGCTTGTGCTCAAACTTATATAGCAGCTTGCGTTCAGGGCCCTTTGTTTTCGGGTTTATTTTATTTTTCGAGCTCAAAAAGAGTGGTGTCCGATTCTTGCCCAAAGACTATTTGCGGGAAAATGTGGATACATCCCAGGCAAGTGAACGACCAATGCCTCGTGTAGAACCTCACTTAGCAATTAAGCTTGTAAAATTGCTTCAAAATTTACATTGACGTTATATATAAAATCCGGTGAGCAGTACGAGCACTAAATGCGCTTCGTGTTGCTTATAGGCCACAACGACACGAACACAAGCCTAGGGTTCAGTGGGATAGGCGCTGGAGACCCAGGCGAGGTTTTATTCCATCGGCTACGAACCCATGGACTGCCGTAATACCGCGGTTCATCCGAAGGGAGCCCTTGAGAAAGGCTGCTTCTGGGAACTGCACGAGATGCAAGTGCAGCAGCCACCTTTTCATCAGACGTGAACTCAGAACCACACCAGCCAGCTTTTTGCTCCGGTTTCCTTACTCGTCTGAATAATATGTGTTTTCCTCAGAACTGCGGTTAATAATTAGGGAACTTGAAATGTTATTAAAACTCAAACTAAAAGGTCTTACATCCTTCTATACAAGCCCTCCGAAAAATTACCGTTGCCGTTAGGCCATTATATTCCGGGTGTCACAAATCGCGACATGCCAACATTTATCATGTATTGATGTATGCATGGAGCTTTGATGCAGGTTTCGGTGTCAATATGTTCCCGGCAGGCAGTGCGGTGTAAATATATGAATGGCACCACTGCGACGATGTTGAGTTCAGGAAACCGAGGCACGCATTCACGAGCGTTAATCAGTGCTCAAAGGCAGTTGGAGATAAGAGTTAATGAAGAATACCTAAATAATCTGTGATTCGCTGATGACAATATCTTAGTAAGTCACTCGGGTGATGAACTGCAAGGCATGATCAATGACTTAGACAGGCAGAGGAGAACGGTGGGTCTGAGATTTAACATGCAGAACGCCAAAATAATGTTCAGAAGCCTAGCAAGAGAACATCAGTTCACAATTGGCAGCGAGGTGCTGGAAGTGGTAAAGGAATAGTTGGGACAGGTAGCGACCGCTGATCTGGATCATTAGATAGAACTAGGAGGCTAAGAATGGGGTGGAGCGCATATGGCAGGTTCTCTCGGATCATGAATGGCATTTTGCCCAATATCCCTCAAAATAAAAGTGTACAACAGCTGTATCTTACCGGTACTCACATACGGGGCCGAAACGTGGGGGCTAACAAAAAGGGTTCAGCTTAAGTTAAGGAAAACACAGCGAGCCATGGAAATAAAAATGATGGGTGTAACGTTAAGAGACCGGAAGCGGGCACAGTGGCTGGGGGAACAAACGCGGGGTAATGACATCCTAGTCGAAATCAAGAGAAGGAAATGGCCTTGATTTATTGAGGGGGGGGGGGGGGGAGGGGTGTTAACGTCCCAAAGCGACTCAGGCTGTGAGGGGCGCCGTAGTGAAGATCTCCAGAAATTTCGGCCACCTGGGGTTCTTTAACGTGCACTGACATCGCACAGTACACGGGCCTCTAGAATTTTGCCTCCATCGAAATTTAACCGCCGCGGCCGGGATCGAACCCGCGTCTTTCGGGCCAGCAGCCGAGCGCCGTAAAGACTCAGCCACCGCGGCGGCTACAGAAATGGCCTTGGGCAGGGCGTCTAATGTGAAGGCAAGATAACCGCTGGTCTTCAAGGGTAAATGAGTGGATTCAAAGAGAAGGCAAGCGTAGCAGGAAGCGGCAGAAGGTTAGGTGGGCGGATGAAATTAAGAAGCTTGCCCGCCGCTGGCACAGGACCGAGTTAAATGGATAGACATGGAAGTGACCTTTGTCCTGCAATGGGCGTTGTCAGGCTGATTATGATGATGACGACGACCATGATGATGATGATGATGATTGCCGAAAGAATAAGGCATGGTTTGATTTACAAAATGTTGTTTACATTTAATTCGACTTTGCATGTGGTGTGTTTAGATGCCCTAAGCACACGTTTCTGGTGAATAGCCGTTGCTTCCTGGTTTGCCGCTATCTTGCGGTATTCGGCACTTGCACCAATTTTCCTATTCGAAGAAATATACTCAAACATTGTGTTCGAGAATTCCTGCATTTCTTCCGCCGGATTATGACCACTAGCAGCAAGCTGTTAAGGTTCCGGTCGACGCAGGGTGGTGCTGCGCCGGATGACAAGGTTAAAGTTATTTCCCTGTAACCACAGCGAATGCGACAGCCCAGAGTGCATGAGAGCTTTACAATGGGACCATTATGTGCACAGCTGCAGCACCAGTGTGGACGTAAACGACTACGCGAAATGGCGCTGATGGTCCGAGCTTGTTCTTTGCAGCAGTGGAAACGCTCATATTGCCACTGTAACGTGCAATCGACTGCACTGCATTCGCCAAATCAATTTTCGGTGCAACCACCTTACTTAAGTCTCTCTCTCTTTCCTTTAAGAAAAGTATGATTGTTACTAAGATGACCTAATGCTGAATGTCGCGAATGCTGATTTCTTGTACCACATTTACAAACTTAGCTTTTCAGTGTGGGTTTACTAGCTCGCATATTGCAGTGTTTTTTTCAATTGTTTAGCCACTTGATCGTTAAAGACTTTTCTCGTTTGACCGGTTTTTCTCGCTGTTCCTTTTTTTTAGTTTTCAGATGGCGGCGCTTTGTATCAGGACACTTTCTAGACACTACTTAAAGATATGATCGACGCGTTCCAGCTACGGACATCGATTGTTCCTTTCTCGCCAGGCCTATAGGGCAAAGTTGTACATATGCAAAATAAATTGTCGCACAAATGCACTGAATGCTGCCGGAGGACGGCTGCCAGAATAATCTGCACAGTTTTGAACACTATACGCTGTGGAGTTCACAACCCACTACAGTTCTGTAAAATCATTACTTTCAAATAAATATATTGAACCTGTTATCTAAGCCGTCTGTGTTGAAATTGAGCGCTTAAAATGATGTCTACCGGATTTTTCTTTCGAAGCTTATATGTGCTTCCTAGTTCCTTTTCTTGTTTGCTTTCTGTCTACACTGAGCGAACCTCTGTAAAGGTTAAATTAGGAAATAAAAACTCAGCTGTGGCTTATTGCAAAACCACGGGAAGTTTCAAAACTTATTAAAAAAAGCGACATTTCATCTGCCGTGCAACGTCAGGCTCGTGCTGAATCACTACGTGCGTCGTAACCCGCACCTAGATAACAGCCTAATTTTGCCGCCTTCAAGGCAGGCAAACCGAAAACCTCCGTAAAGCAGCTCTGCGCTGCTGGGTGATGTCGACCAGTCCTAAACTAAATATCAGTGTAAGACACAAATAGTCTGCAAGTGCCGGAGTTCAGAATTTATTCGCGTCAGGAGACCACAGAGGCTCTATCATTTCTAAATTTGGACAAAGTGTCGAAGCCCGCCTAAGGACCTTTGGGAGCCGCGACAATTTTTTGTTATATTTCTTTGTGAAGGTTTAACTTCCCAAAGCAATTCAGGCTATGAGGGACGCCGTAGAGAAGGCCTCCGGAATAATTTAGACCACCTGCGGTTATTTAACGTGCCCTCACACCGCACAGTACGCGCACTTCTAGAGTTTCGTCTCCATCGAAATTCGACCGCCGTGGTCTGGATTGAACCCGCGTTTCTCGTTAGACTTCAGTCCCTTAGCTGGAGTTCAGCAATGAGATTCGATAGCATACAGTGGCCATTGCCAATCCATCTTCGTGAGTGGTGGCCGTTGAGTCTGTCGGATGGTCTTTCAAAAAATAGAGAGCTGTACCCGAAGTCTAGCGTTTTGGCCTCCTCGCGGGTGCGTTGTCTTCGGCGGAAGGTCTTAATATACAAGAGCGTCTTGACGTTTTTGCACTGAGGCTTAAGCCGTGTGGAGGCAGGCGCTTGTGTGCAGCTGACGGGGCTTCATTTCGAATTCTGATGCTTTGCAGTTTGACCCTTCACTGTGACAGCCTCAAGCCAAATTCTCAGCCAAGCTAAGACCGAATAGGGCAGTAGGCTTACGGTGCCAAAAACTGACGAAACAGTTTTGAAACTGCTCATAGATACGCTTCCGCCAGCGACAAACGAATGCATATCTGCGCGTCTTCCATAGGCGTATACGTCCCTCGTATTTTCAACATTTCCGTTTGTATTTGTCGGTGAATATGCACACACTAATGCGGAAATAAGCAACATCATGGCCGAATCACTGTAGTGCTGAAATTTTCGTCGCCCCACTTCACTCATGACAGGTAAAAATATGGGTCATCCCTCAGGTCTTCATAGTGGTCGTTGTCACAAAATTCGGCGCATCTTCGAAAAAACCGGCGCTGCGGGTGCGTAATCGCGTCCGCGTGCGGTAAAATAGAGAGTTTTAGTTTCACGTACGTAGAGCTCTTACGGGTGACCAGTGCGCATGCGCAGAACGCAAAGGGTATGCGCGAGTCTCACGTACGTACGTGAGATTCGAATTTTTACGTTGCGGTCTTTACGTTGCTTGCGTACGTAGCGTTGACAAACATGGCGGCGCCCTGCTCGCCGCTTCAGAGCGATAACAGCTTCGTCGCTAATCCCTCGACGCGATATCGTGTTCTAAACTGTTGTATTCGCCTTCTATTTGCCCATTCTTACCCTAGCATAAGGTTTCAAGCGACAAATAGCTTTTGTTTTTCAGACAGAAGGGCGATTTTTCAGCTGTTAAGCCTGACGAAGTAGCGTTGGTCGTCATCATAGCAACGGTCTCGCGAGATCTCGATCTGAGAGAGCCCCAATCCAGCCAAACATAGCCAAACCGCCAAACACGAGAACCATAGAGTTTATTATTATTAACTAGAGGGAAAGCCGGCGCCCCGCCTATGGGAGTTTGCATGGAGCGTCCTCGAAACCACCTCTACCACCATGGGCGCTCTAAGCATCATGGGGCGGAGAGCTACCGACTGCAGAACTACAACCTTTGGCCAAACATAATGAAAAAAACAAACGTTTTTTGGTAATCAAGAATTTCCTGTCATTTAATATGCTGTCTATATATTGCAGTAAACGAGCAGAAAGGCATGTAAATGAAAAGTTTGCTCAAAATAAGCTATGGCTTGTTCTCCTATTGGCCAAGCATTGCAGACCACAAAAGCCAATATTTCGCGCTTAACAGGCGCACTTTGAAAAAGAATTATGTTTTTGAAAAAAAAAATGTCGCTTCATCGTTTTATAAGGTTTTTCTACCGCATTTCGGAAAACAAAAACCTTTTATTGGCGTCGTGTGTTGTTGCGTTTTCGATACTATGGTTTTTGCACACTACTTCTACGCCAAAGTCGTCTGCGCGTGGAGCGCACTGTGGATACGGAATTGGACATCTCTGTAAGACCACTCCGTGTTCCTGAGAAAAGAAAACCTACTGTCCTGCACCAAGTAGCTCATCGCCCCATGATGCTTTGCGCGCCCATGGAGGCACAGGTGCAGTGCCACCAGCTTTCCCTCTAGTTAATAGTAAGAAACTCTATGACGAGAACAGACCGAATGGCTTGGCTTAAAGACTTGTCTTTGATGATTTAGGCTACAACCAGTGTCTGTGTTTCTTAGTAGATGGCGCTAGGAGTAACGCGCGGGGTGCGTCGCGTATGTGTAACTATGGGACTCCATGTACGCGAAAACTCGCGCGAACGCGAAGGCGACGGCGGTAAGCGACGAGCGACGCCGTCGCGCGAAGCACAATGCATTTGTCGCCTGCCGTGTCGCTCGGATCTGCACCCACAGAAAATTTCGCTCGTCGCCCGGAAGTCCCCCACGCGACTGGCCAATCAGAGCCCCCCAAAGTCGTTTCCGGTTTGTCCACGGTTTCTCACGAAACCAGCCCGTCGTCTTGGTCATCGCCACCGTCGAGAAAATATTTGGTTTTGTAGCTGAGAGGCAGACCCGCATGATTTAAATAATTAAAACAATCTACTTGTTGGGTACGGAGGGCTAACAGCATTTGGAGTGGGCTACGCGAGCGGGCGTACTGCAGGGAGAGATGCATGTCGAGCCGCGGGTACCGGCGCTCGATCCACCGTGCCGCTGCGCTCCAACTGTGCAGAAACACTCTCGGCGCGTGTTCTCACTGGTAAATTATAGTTTGCTCACTTACAATCAGATTGTGGTGACAGTTTATGGGAGTGTTTTTATTAAGCCGGAGCGCACAGGCACCGAACGAAAGCACACCTCCCTCGTGAACCCGTGATGTGACTTCGTCTCCGCAAGCACGCCGTTAGTTATCTCTACTAACGCTACACCGCTGCCGTAGAGGAAATATTCCTTTGGGCCTGACTATGAGGCACACACAAAATTTTCAGAGAGAGAACAGGTTTCGGGCGTGTTTCTAAGCTTGACTGCGCAAAGCACGGAGTCCGCTGCGCACGCCGCGGGTTCGCGTCGCCTGCCGCCTTCGCTTGCATGGAGGTTACCCACAAGCGACGGAGCGAGCGTCGCCGTGCCGTCTTGTCGCGTCGCTCGCTCTTTCCCGCACATGGAGTCCAGGCTTAAGGGTTTCAGACGACCTGCGTGCAGGCTACGTATACTTCTCACGTTTGAGTACGTGAACCATCTACGTACGTGAAACTAGAACTATCCAATAAAACAAAAAAACAGCGGGGAAGGAACCCCAGGGGCTCCTTACTTTCCAACCAGCTCGCCGGCGCGGCGCCGAGGGAGGCATAGCCGCGCGCGGCGTCGATTCTTCTAGAGTGTCGGAGAAGTTTTTGCTTGTTGTCGACGGAAATGGGGTAACCTTGTCCGCGCTAAAGTGATACCCTCTCCCCTTCGCTCCTGCGCCGATGACTCAGCGTGCCGAGAATGACCTAGATTTTTCTGGACGGTGATTTCCGGACTCGACCAATGGCGTTGCGCGCCCGGCGCGAGAAGGAGGAGGAGTTTGTGCCGTTGAAGCTGCGTGTAAGTGCTCGCCTGATTGGCGCGAAGAACAAACAGACGCGGTCTGCGCCTATAAAGCAGGGGCTGTAACCGCTGTCGGTTAGCCCGAGCCACCGTTTAAGCTTCCGAGAAGCGCGCCCGCACGACTCCCGGGAGAACAGCACTCGACCAGCCCGGGCCAGCGATGCAACGTGCGCCAACCTGCGGGACGGCCCCGTCGAGCTCCTCAGGTCGTCGGACTGTCGCAGTGCCCGGTGAACAAATTGTGTTTTGTTTATTTGTCTCTCTCTGTGTTAGTGCACTTCAGGTGCAAAAATTGTGTTGAATTGTATCTCTCTCTATTGTGACTTTGCATGAGTTGCATTGTATTTGTACTTTCTATGTTCTCGTACGAGTGATTATGAAAGCCTCTGTATCGTCTCTCAGCTGTATAAACTTTTTTGTTTTGTGAACCTTTGGCTCCGACCCATTCTCTGGTTTGCGACCCGCGAAAGCTGGGCACCAAACGACCAACCCCCTTGTGACTTGGTAGCTGGTCTCCGACTGAGCTTGCCAGGCTGAGTCGAGGGCATCTCCTTTGTGACCGAGACCGCTACCGCCCACACGCTCTAAGGGTATCTGGGAGCGCACGCAAAAGTGCGCGAAGTGGTGACAGTCGTACTACTAAAGCGACGGAGCCACAAACCAGAATACCTTGCAGCGAAGACGTCTCAAAAGCAGCTGGAGCTTGAGATTTATCATGAGGTATCAATATTCTACATAATTTTCGCGTACTACACGCATTGTAAGTCGGGATTTTCTCTCTGAAGTGGTAATAAGCGTACATATATCCACTCCATCGAAGACAACGGCGCCGAGAACACTATGCTTAAGGATAAAAAATGAAGCCGCAATGCAGGGCTGTTGGCCGTCGCCGCATTACGCGACTTTTCAGTATGCCATTTCCTGAGGATATTCCGTGCAGAAGTTACAATATGGATTAATTGCTCCCGCATTTTTGAACGAATTTGGAGAATTTCGGAGCACTAAGCTTTAAAAAATTACTCACCACGCTCTAATATGTAACCGAAACGTTTAAATATTTGACATAAGCGACCTTGGAGAAATTTCAACCAAACAAAATTCAAGCAGTGAAGCCATTGTACGAGGTAAAAAAAAGAAGCACTGTTGTCAATAGGATGATTTTGTGGAAATAAGAGTAAAAAAGCCAATGGCCATTTTATATGCTGAAGTCGAGCAGCTGAGCGGCACGCCATAGTGGAAGGCTCCGGACAAATTTCAACCATCTGACAATCATTGTGCACCAAAACCTCGGCGCACGAGTATTTTAGCATTTCGCCTCCATTAAAATTCAACCGCCGCGGCTGGGATCGAACCCGTATCCTCGTGCTCAGCAGCCAATCACTACAACCACTGAGTCATTGCGCAAGCAGGTCTAAGAAATTGTTCCAAGTGTAGAGCAGCAAAAAATTGATGGAGGAGTTTCAAGCGATCTGCCACGGCGAAAATTCTAAGCACGAAAACTTTGCAGCAAGACCTCGTTTGTTCCAACCTACGTATAGCTCGCTTGTGTCTGCAAATGCTGGTTGCTAAAGTATAGACTTTAGCCGTTGCAATAG
Source organism: Amblyomma americanum (assembly GCF_052857255.1). NCBI lineage: Eukaryota > Metazoa > Arthropoda > Arachnida > Ixodida > Ixodidae > Amblyomma > Amblyomma americanum. Next base: position 45,291,961 of record NC_135497.1, read on the forward strand.
AGTGCTGTGGGACGCAGTCGCGCGCAGCGTGCGTATGCAAGCGCAACATACCGTTTTACGCTCCCACCCTGCTCTTTCCTATCCAAGTAACGAATTCCCAAATCGTTAGCAGTAGAGCACTCTATTTGCGAGAACGTGTATATCGGCGCTAAAGTCGGATACAAGAACGATGTGGTGTCAGAGGAGACCCTCCAACCAGTGGCGTCGACATGCCATAACGTCGCGGACAATCGCCTTGCACATACTAGCGTGCAGATGCTAGCGGTCGTAGCAGGTGCAGGGTAGTTGACCGTGCCTACGTAACAATAATGCGACCCCACTGGCTGGAGGGCCTAAAAGGCGTCCTGAGTTGTATCCGGCTACATACAGAACAAATCAGGAATCACCTCCTAAAACCGACAGAGCTGCGGAGCGCCTCCAGAGGTCCAAGCTCAAGAGCGCTGTTCAATCAACTTCTACCTCTCTAATGCGTGCATCACTGCCCCCTCCTGTGTAACACCGGCATGATGCGGCGTGGGCTAGTTAGAATGGAAGTCAGTCATGCTGTCTGTAGTAATATGGCTTCAGGCGAACCACGCGCACTTCAGTACGGTTCAACCGTGGTGATTTGCCAGCTGCGGCTGCAACTGCGTAAGTCACATCACTGGTGGCGAACAACTTCGCAGGGACCAAATATTTGCGCAACAACTGTTCCGAAAGTCCGCAACGATGAACAGATATCCGAACCCACGAAGACGCCTGACGCGCAACTAACGAATCTTCATCCAAGGTTACACCTAGCACTGTTGACGCTGAACAAATGTGTCCGCATCGAGGTCAGTGTGTGTCGCAGTAGGGATCAACGGGAAACACAGCTTCGAAGGATTGGTCACTTGAAGTCCGAAGAAAAGCTGAAAAGGGGTCACGGGTAGCGTTTTCTGAAGGGCCGTGTTGTACGCACACGTGACATACTGAAAAATTTGCTCCATTGTTCTGTGCTCTACATCAACATACATAGGAAGAATGCGGCCAGTGTTCGTTTGAGTCGCTCCACCAACCCGTTTGTCTGCGGGTGATAAGACGTCGCACGTCGATGGCTGGACACTCACCACAGACGGGGTTTAGGGGCCGTGAAAGGTGTCCCACGGCCAGTAACAACGGTGGGGGTGCCATGAAGCAATACATTGTTGTGGACGAAAAACCGTGCTACTTCAGCAGCAGCGCCTTTGAAAAGAGACGCGGTATCAGCGTACTGAGCTAAGTAGTCAGCCGCGACGACTGTCGAACGTTTTCTAGATGAAGACGTCGGGAAGGAACTCGACATGGCCTGACCCGATGGAGGCGAAATTCTAGAGGCCTGTGCACAGTGCGCGGGCCTCTAGAATTTCGCCTCCATCGAAACTCCTTGCTTTAATCCGGAAATTGGGCGCGGAAGTATCACTTCAACAAGCCTCGTTTTTTATTTTAGATACATTCAGGCGTTACCTAGCCTGTTTCATTTGCGGGGTATATATAGGGCTCCAAAATAAAGCTTAGCAAGCTGTGTGTTGGTCTTTATTTCTTTGTGGTTAATGTGCTGTGAAATGCTATGTCCAGGAAAAACCAAGCCGAGGCAGTAAACACTTGAAAGAAAAAACTCATTTGTGTTCACGGCGGGTGCACGTGAGCACAAACAATGATGATTACAGCTATGGTCGAGCAGATGAGTGCTAGCTTGTCAGCATTGCTTCTGAACTTGCTGTATTTGATTTTAATGGTGCTGTCTAACATGATTGGGTGATGATTACTTTGTCGCTTTGGCGGAGTTACGAGCACTTTGTAGGGTGAAAAGTGTATTGAAATTACTCACTTTAGCATATTATCGTGCGGCGCTTTTAACTCGACCGCTCTCATCGAGAGAGGAACAGACATACAAAAGCTGTATTGAGGTGCTTGTGAGGTGTGCGCTTGCGTTGATCGAGCCCACATGCATAAGCATGCATATATGCCATAAGCACGCGTTCTAGTGACTGCCCACCGAATCATCCATTGCTGCTTCGGCAGGTTAGTGTGGAACAGTGCAGCTTTCCAATAGCATGTGGCTGTTCGACCCGCCGCGCGTTTCAAGTCCGAACCACAGGGTATCGTTTCTTCGGCGTCACGCCAGCGTTTCGGCTATTGGCGTCGCCGGCGGCGCAATTCCGGCGCTTATAGCAAGCCGACGCAGGGCTTCGCAGATATCTGGCTACGCCACGTGTCAGCGTTGGTACCAGAAATACCTCGCAGGTGAGAATTGGGGGCAAATAATGTCTAGCCGCGCGTTGGCAGCGACTTGCAGATAAATTGACATAGCTGTGACTGAACCACCGCCACTGCGGTCCCTGTGCTATTGTCCCCCTTGCACACGCAGTAGCTACGGACAGATGATAATTGAGTGGCTTTATCCATGATCTCCGGACATCCTCCTCTGGAGACGTCCTAATGCCCTCACGTGTTTGGTCGCCATCTCCCGCGGCCGCCGAGCGACAACGCCGGTAGACCAGACGCAGGCGCGACGCGGAAGAAACGGTGCCTTGTGCACTCCGGCGTACGTGTAGCGTTCAGACTTGGATGCTTCGCCTCAGCACATTCTTGGCGCTGTCGAAGCGCGAATCATGTGTCACTTCACTGCTGATGGATTTATTAACGTGTATGTTTTGTATGGATATGTTTGCGGTTTCGTGTCACCATCACTATAACGTTCAAACAAATTGAGTTGTAAGAAAAAGAATGGTTGCATTAAATAGAGGATCCGAAAATCCCACAGCGGAAATCATGAGGTGCATGCAGGGTGATAGTTCATTAGAGCCAAAAATATCCACAAAGAGGCCTGTGTCGGAGCAAAAGTGGCACCAAATTTGAAAACACCGGAAGTGGGCGGAGCTTAAGCGTGGTGTCAAATTTCAAAAACCGGAAGCGTGGACGGAGGGAAGCGCGCTACCAAATTTGAAAACGAAGCGTGGTGCGAAGTTTTCAATCTCAAAATGGGCAATGATGGAACTTGATTAGTTTAGGCAGACTGGGGAAAAGAGGGGGAAAGAGGGGCGGGGAGGCGTCAGTGCTTACGCATTCCTCCAATGCGGGTGCCACAGTGATCTCATAATGGTTACAGCAGTGGAAGCTGCTGCTGCCCATGCCGCGCCATGCAGTCGTTTCAGGATGTAATGTTGAAGGGCGTTTCAAGGCTCTTGATGCCGGCTTACTGCGACCGCGCGCCCCGCCTGATAACCACTAAGCGGAAGGCACGCAGCTATGGCTATGGGGACGAGGTTAGTCACATGATCAGGCGCGTTTTCGGTGCCAAATGATGCAGTGTGTTTCCCACTGTCTTCTGCTAAACAGCTGCGTTAGTAAATTTAAATCGCATCTGGACAACCTCTGACGGCAACTAATCGGTAAATTATGTGCGGATAATAATATACTGACATCACTGCACCAAATATAAACACAGTGCACAGACATCCGACCTCCCAATGCTCCATGGGGCTGGAGTGGCCGAGCCAGACAGGCAGCGGAACCGCACATACATGTGCACAGGACATGATAAGACACATTAAACATGCAATGCTTTCATAAATACATATGCCCGCAGTCGGCGAGGTGTTTCCCTGAAAAAGCAAGGTGTTATTTTTAGCGTTGGACGTAAATGCGCACTTTTGTGCTAGCAGCATTAGAGCGCCTTTTTGTGCGTCGTACTCGTGTCTCTCAGCTTTTATAAAACTGCGCGAAGACGACACGTAAGGAGGACGACCCAAAGACACACATGCAAAACGCATCTGCGCTTTCCGTAACACCTAGTGATGGCGTTCGCTATGGCTAACGTTGCACTGGCAGCAAAGTGCAAGCTACCAATGTGCACTCTGGTTTACGTACGAACTCGATCGCTGCGCATCTAGGCCTAAGGAGGCATTCAGTTTCCTTGGAACCGCTCAGAACTTCAAAAAGTACAGGGTGTTTACGAGAAGATCAGTGATTTTAAAAACAGCCATTTTTACGTAAAAGTCATGATTTTTTCGCGATCATGGCGACGGCATTCATAGATGCCGTAGCGGTTGTGACAGAAGTTGAGTTAACAGTATCTGACTAAAATTTGCTAATTGGCGTTTAAATTTTAACAGTTGGGCACTTGGAAGCAAGTAGAGAATTGTAGCGGACCATCAGGGCAGCTGGCGCTAGTTAGTATTTTTGTAAAGATGTAATTTCTCGTTGCTCTACGACACTTGGAATTTCGGCCCTAAAGACGGATCCAAGGGGCGCTGGGCGGCTGGGCGGCCGTACGCTCCTTTCACGCTTTCCCTCTGGTTCGAGTGGAAGTATGCGAAGCACTGCTCTGGCAGGGGTGGAGAGAAGTAGATGCGGCCGCGCTCTGCTTACGTGTCCCTGAAATACGTATGAACAGCTGAAATTACTCGAGCCACTGTACTAAGGGCCGTTTTACATTTGTGCACACCTGATAATTGATATAAGGTGCCTTGACGGATCGCTTCAATTAACTAAATACAAACAACAGCCTAAGAGTCTATATATAGGAGTTAAATAACTGATCTAAGCTTATTAGCACACAAATGAATTAAGACGTCCACCAATTCCGTCGCTGTGATCCTAAAAGAATCATTCTATCCCAAAGAGCCCATGAACACGCTGGGTACTACTTCTCACCTCCAGAATTTCAGGCCAGACTCCATTGAACGCTATTCCTTCGGCCTTAGTTAGGCAGTTGAAAGGCTTTTACTTGATACGTGAGAAGTTCTCAGTTTTTGTCTTCTTTATTTACGCTACCTGTGTTGCCATGAATATCAAGGTGGAGGAGCGGACTTTGTACAACGCTCTATTGAGTTGCCTGGGAATTGCTTGACTCGTTTGTTTTACAAATGCCACGTGTTAAAAAAATGTGCCGCCTGCTTTCATAACTGTGTACATTTTTTTTGTCAGAGCCGCTCGTTTCATCTGGCTGGGCCATTAAGGAACTCAAGCCCTTTCAGGTACGGACCTTGCATCGACCACGAGCACGGCTATTGCCTTGTGCCTGTCACGTGGAAAGTTAACTATCAATGACAATTGTTCGTGCCTAATAACCTTTGCAACCAAAATGAGCAGTTCGACATGTTAGACACGTTATAAAGGGGAATCCGTATTTACAGCAGTCACTCGTGGTAATTGTCACGCACAGAAATTTCAAGATGCTTGCAGTTCCTACATTGCATGCATTGAAACGCGACAGCCGTGGCCCTGGGCAGGACGTGATGGCGAGAACCTCCACTCAGCATGTCGGCGCCGCCGCGACTGTGCCACAATGACAATAGCGTGTGTTTATTTCTTGATTCAAAATACAGTTGAAGTCCCTCGACTACATAAGGAGGGGGGGGGATTGTAAAAAGGCAAGTATTAGTCCGAACATAATACTGAACAAAAAACATCCAAAACCAACCAAAAATAACTAAATAAAAATATACGCGCACTATTCAAACTAATTGGGTGAAAACAATGTACAATTCTAGTATTATCACTACACTATGAAATGATAAGTAAAGGTAAATCGCTAAAGTTAAACAAATGCATGGGAGCAAAATTTTCGGGTGCATAATGATTCATCGCAACAGGTGCATCTTCAGATTTAAAAAATGTAAGAAAGAAAGGGTGACACCATTAGGACTGTGGGTTAAGTTACTTCTCATTCCAACCACTGATTAGCTCTTGAAGTTTAGTTGTGTCCGATTCGGTACCTATAATTGATGACAAATGGTCCCATTCAATGACTGTGCATAGAATGAATGACTTCCCGAAAAAGAATTCCTGCAAAATGTGCGGAATCTGAGCGTTTTAGGTTAAAGGCCAGCTTTTTCTATGGTGACAGAGTGACAGCGATGGACAGGGCTTTCTTCAGATTAAGCTGTGTGGGCGCCTCAGCCTCACATTGGTTGCGCAGATTAGGAGGGAGGAGGTGTTTTGGAGAATATCCCATCTCTGGCTAGGCGACTTCAATATGCGAATCAGAGGGCGAGTGCACCACAATCAAAGTGTGGTTATGACTCACTGCGCATTATCAACGCTCTATATTTGCCCAAGCATCCATCATTCTCTGACACTATTTTTTTCTTCGTTGGATCGCACAGTGTTGGCACTCTGTTCGTCCATCATTCTTCATTTTGCGAGGGATCGTACATTATTGCAATTGGTATCTATTAGTGCTTATTTACGCAGTTCATGTTTCACCCAAATCAAGCATACACTTTCAATGGAAACATTAGGAAGTGCCATAACACAAGTATGTTGCGGCTTAATGCTAAGTAGCGCTATACACTTTTTGTGGACAGATAGGAAGAGAAAGCTTCAAAGAAAACACTAAGGGTCGAGTATAAGCTTCGCCAGAGTCACCAAAGCCAGCTTGTCCGTCAGCTGGTCCGATGTCAGCCAGGCGTGCTTGAATGGGGGTGTGGAGTGCGGATTAAAAGGCATTAAATTGTTGCAGGGTGAGAGTAAAGGATATGTTTCAGGCTAACGTATGGTTGCGAGGAAGTTGGGACATCCAGGATGGTAATGGAAGAATCAGGATGCTCTCTTTGGCATCGAAGGTTATTGATCAGCAAATACTCGGTTTTTAAATTTCATATTGATCTCACATCGCCATTCCCTCCTACACATGACAAAAAAGCAATGTTACTGAGAAAAGGGTTTGAACTGAAGGAAGCGATAATAATCTATTTGATGTTTTCCCCGCTCCTGGAACAATTTCGGTATGCATGGTATGAAGAGAGATGTTCAGAGGAGATAGCTAGTGGCCATTTTCGGTACTTACCACCCCCCCCCCCTTACATATACAGTTTATCTAGGATGCGTGTGAGAATATTTTAAGCGTAATTCGCGGAGACAAATGACGCTTTCAAGCTTTTTACTCAGTTCCTAGTGCCAGCTTGTTTTAGACGGTGGAAACAGCAGGCTTGTTCATCATTTCAAAGCATGGAGAGCCCACACGCAATTCTTTCTCGCTCCCTGAATTCAGAAGGGCCCAAAGGCCTAGTGCGACGCCCCAACTCAAAGCTCGTTGGTAGTTAGGGGTCTTGATCCGTGTGCTCCGGAAAGCTTAGGAACACGCACGTGGTCAGATAACTTTCCGGAGGTTTGTTTGCGATGCTAAACTCACTCCTCTTATGGCATCGCACTGCCTTTTACGCGACCAGCTTTCAGTTGGGGCACTAACTTCGGCCCCATTCTATGCACACCCGTGAATTTCAGGTGCCCGGAGCGGCAGCGAGGAACCAGAGCAGAAGAGTGCCTGCCATTCTGTCCTTTGCATCTCAAGCCCCACATGTGGGTCCTGGCAAAGAAAGACCGTATCCTGCAGTGGAACCAGCCTCGCGAGAAGTGTGGCGCTTCGAGGAAGGTGAGTATCTGCGTGTTTTTTTTTCGAGCGAAAAGCTTCACTGCAATAGCTTTTCCAACCGTCAGCGGGGCCGCAAGCTTGACCTTGAAAGTAGCTAGAGGTCAAATCATGAGCATAACTGGTGGTAGTCAGGTTCGACACATGACTTCTAGATGATGTCAGGACCGCGCGAAAAGAACAAGGACAAAAGAGGCACAAGAACACAACAGGACAGGCGCCAGCTCGTTACTGGCAGATGGATACGGCAATAAGGTTGGAACATGCAATGACAGGGTCGGTGCGGAAACTTGTTTGGAGGAAAGGATCCAATGCAGAACAAATATGCTCAAGAAGTACTTTGGTTTGAGCTAGTTAGTGCCTAGCTTCTAGATGGTGTCAGGACGGCGCGAAAAGAACAAGGACAAAAGAGGCACAACAACACAACAGGACAGGAGCCGGTCCTGTTGTGTTCTTGTGCCTATTTTGTACCAAACCAAACCAAAGTACTTCTCGACACATGACGTCAGCTACAGCAGCGACACCAGCGGCTCTTACACCATCTATCTCGACTGTGACCTTTGACCTTGACCTTCGGTGAAGCGGAAAGAGTGAAAGCGTCTGCCGGCATCGCATGCGCAGGTCATGAAAGTTGGTTCTGTATAAAACTCTGGGGCACTTTGATTCGTTTAGCATAAACCTAGGTGTGTTCGATGCGGCGCCTGCCGTGGAGACCGCAAGTTCCTCGATCACAAGCGTAACCAGGGATATGGAGCTTTTCGCTTTCGACCAGGGCTGAGCAGAGTAAACCTTCAGCAATTTTTTTGGACTGGCAGAGTAGTGCGCGTTAAGAAATAAATACTAGCTCTTGTTCAGACGGCAGTCATTGTAAGAAGCAGTGCCTGTGGGGCTGCGGCTGTCCTCTCTAACCTTTATTTCTATTGTTGTTGGGAAATACTTTCATTCTTTCTGTCAAAGCTGTCGTGAGGAACCCGCACTAAGATGGCCGGGACGCTCTAATGCATTTACCGGCACACAGCATACAGGATCACGAGCATACTGTGAGCTGACAGCCAGACCTGAGACAAGCAGCTAGTTGTGTGGATAACCGCTGGAACCAAGCGGCGTCCTCTAAGGTGCACGAACCGCGTGAAGATTTCCTCTTGTTAAAGGCGACCAAAACTGGAATAAGCGGTGACACTCGTTGCTACCGATACCATGTCCTTCCTATGCGCCATTTCCTATAGAATGTGACCCACAGCGGTGCTTGCTGTTTTTTTTTCCGCGTATCATACTGCGTTTGCAATAGCTGTACATAACTTCCACGGAAGTCACTGGAGGGATGTCAGTATGTGCATGTGCGTGGAATTTGGCTGCTTCAAGCGCAGAACCAGCCGCTGTAGGATACTTCCGATGAACTTAAATTTCTTTTAACGAAAGTTCCCAGAGGTATAGCGGGGGATATCGAAGGCGCGCTGAACACAAAGCAACGAAGGTTACTTGTGCATGCTTAAACCTTCCACGTTCGGCCGTGGGAACCGCAACTTTCAAGCATATCGCGCACTCCATACAGGTGAATCCGTAGTTCAGATTGTCGATAGCGTGACAACTTCGAAACAATGATATACTCATTGAGTAACCTTGCAGTTCGTGTGGAGATGGAGATAACCCAAGTACCTTGACCAGGCGTATCTCGAAAAGGCGTCAACGTTTCCCCATCGGAACAGCGCCAAGAGAAATAAATCTTCATTACGCCACCATGCGTGCAGTGAAAAACGTTACATTCAAATGCGTTGTAGGTTTCATGGCCGCGATATTTATTTTTTTTTGTTCTGCTTTTGATAACTAGGTTGCGCAGGCCGATGCTGACCCCGACACCGCAGGCGGGCTGTTGACCGGAAAATTAATTGAATGAATCTTGGGGCGGGTACAGCTTGTCCTGTTAAGAGAGCTGTGCCAAGCATAGGAGAAAACAGCGCGCATTGATTGTATCGGACGCTCTCGGTGAGTCGGGCAGGGTAATTTAAATCGCTGCGTTTTAAATCGGAAAAGCAGACTCTTGCCCTTACGAGCTGCTTTGAAAGAACAAAGTTGAGTTTCTTTTGCACGCGATACTGAGGGTACATCTTGACAAAAATTTACACGAAAGCGAAGGAGTTGAGTTCAAACGGGAGACGCCATGTTTCATACATGGCGTTCTAGAGTTTCTCACTGATACCTACATTGAGAGCTCACACCACTCTCTGCTTGAATTTCTTGAACAGTGCTTCATCCACGTAGGGAATGCGGGAAGACGAGGCTTCTTATCTGCCTTGATACTGTTCGGCCGAGTACGTGTATTCTGCCTCGGATGCGGTATACACGTGGAGGCTTTGCCGAAATGCTGCCCGCTGTACGCAGAATAATTTACTTCGAACGTGCAATTTTTCACTTCTTCGATTAATTTAACGCAAGTGCCATTTAGTTGTCAGGCTCGTGTGGAACCTTTGAGAGCACTTCTTCGGGGTTTTGCAGTGAGAAAGGTCTCATTGTTGCAGCTGATTGCATGCCTAACAATACCCACGTCAAATACGAAAGCTCATGCTTCCGGCATTTATGCGCCTTTCCATGGTAGATGTAAGCTTTTTCTCTAATATCGAGAAACTCTGCGTTTGTAGCATCTCTAGCACTTCTCTTGATGCGTCCGAAATAGTAGTAGCTTAGACAACAAAATAAACGTTGATGAAATTACTGGCTAACCTAAAGGTACCGACAACCGGATTTTGACCTTTTTTGTTCTAAAGCCCCTTTAGCCTTTGTAAAAAAAAATGGGCCTGGCCGAGGCCAAGCGGAGTTGGAGCGAGGCGCTTGTAGCGTGGCTGGCGACAAGTTTATTGCGCAGGCGGAAACATTGCACATCTTGTTAAGAGAGTCCACTGTCTGCCACAGTCCGGACTCATCTGCTCTGTTACTTTGTTCCAGGACTCAACTTTACTGGCGAACAATCCCGCCTATTGTCGGACCGAAGACCAGATAGGTGAGGGCCACTTTCCACTTTGTTATGGAAATCCATGCACTCTTCTCTTAAGCATGACTGAAGTTCTGATGTTAATAGTTTCTTTTTCTGCAAAAACTGCCCAGTCGCTATTGAAGCGTCACGATGGATATACAGTAACCATTTTTTCTTTCGTGCAGCACAAAAATTTCAGTATAGGCGCACTTTTCATTTCGCTTTAATTGAAATGCGAACGCGCCTTGTCCAGGTTTCATTAGGGGGAGTTGTGGAAGACGTGGGAGTGACCCTCAGTGCCCGAAACGTTTGTGATGTCTACGGATTAGATAGTAAATTCATGTTCCGGGAATTTCATGCTGGCTACAGATTGTTATGCGAACCTATGCGCTAAAAGCGACACAAGAAGACAACACACATACACGACACAAGCGCAAAAAGATTGTCGTTCATTGGTCTGGTCGATCGAAATAAGCACGTTATGTGAGGAGCGCGTGTTTCCGGCCCTTTGGGATCGCTTCTTAAACGATCAAGGCGAGCACGTTCCACTTCGCGCAGAAAACGCCCATAAATGGCAAGCAGGGCTACTACGTCACTACATGCTGGTGCAGTTATTGGCGCAAAGTGAATCCTGCCCAACAATCCGACACAAAAGCATTTTAAACGAAAAAGGTTACTTGAAACCAGCTTTTTCATATAGTGTAAAATTTCGCTACTACAGTCAATATACCTGCAGGTCTAACTATGACAGTTTTTTGCGATCGTCCAAAACGTTGCCCATCGGTTTTCTATGGCATTCTTAACTGCTGCGTTGCGAGCGATGGAACAACTTTAAAAAAATAATCTCGTCGTGCTTCGTAAGAATAGAACATTACCTCAAATATTTCCGTACAGCAGGTTACATTATTTGTATATTCGAAACATTTGAGCAAAAATGCTCTGCATGCAAAAGCCTGAGAGTATTTTTTGATCGTTGGCAAGCGTTTTACGCCGTTCTCATTCCACTCTCATTTTGTCGAATACCTTTCGTGCGCACCGTCTGAGGTGTCTTCGACTCGTAGCGCTGGTAATATCAAGCTGATTTTTCAAGAATACGGTCTCCGTGTAGTTACCGATACACTTTCAAAGCGCTGTTATATAAAAACAGCGTGCTTAGTAACGCGTGTGTAACTTGCGATTTACGAGGATAACGCTTATACCGAATTCGAACACTACATAGCAAGCGAGACAAGTTATTCCTCTCTGTATTCATTTTAAATTTTGGCCATGGGCACCTGTGAAAAATCGCCTGCTGGATTATTTGAGGAAATATTGGCTGCAGCGGAAAACCCCTAATAATGCTCAGAAAGTAACGCCTCGAAAAACAAATGTGCAAAGTGTCCTTGTTGCTCTGGGCGTGCAATACACTGCACCATCCTGTGTGCGTTGAGGTTTCAGCAATCGGTATCTACGTACCTTGGCTGAGAACAGAATTCAATCATTTTCGGACGTTTTTTTGCAGGTGCAGTTATTTCAGGCATCCCGGGGCGTCCCGAACAGCTGGATCAGTAATGTACCGGGAATATCCACTACTGGGTTTTCTACAGTCCAGGGTGTGGCTCCCGGAGAAGGCAGCACCAGTGAGGAACAAGAGGTGCCATGCCCACGACGATCGCGTGAAGAGGAAGTTGAGGGCACTCGCCATAGTGACTCCGAATTGGTACGGATAAGCGTGTAGTGATGACAATAGTCTATGAGACGCTCGATAGCTGCATCAGGAAATTGTACGAGGCTTTGCCTGCTGCATTTCAGTTTAGTCAGGAATTTTTGGGCATGGACCCGTTTCAAAAAATTAGCAGTGGTTAAAACTTTGGTTAAGCCTAGCTTGGTTTGCATGGCAAAGTACTGCCGATGGGGCAGTCCGATGGTTCAGTTGCCACCTGCCATGGCGGGCATATTGTGAAGACGTCAGTTGGTCACATGGCCTGCCACGTGACACCGCTTGACATCTGTTACGTGACTGTACTGACGCTGTCATCTTTAAAGGGGCTGCGAAACACCGCTTGAACGGATGCCGGTTACGCTTCAGATGGATTCTTTATGTCACACAGATGCTGACTCAAAAAGAATTACGAGAATCGATGCATAGGAACGGGAGTTATTCAATGAAGAAATTTCAAAATACAAGCAAACAAAATGCTGCCCTCAACTCGCTTTTCGCGCAGCTTCCCATTCCCATTTCACTCTCCCAATGACGACACGCGGAGCGACCAATCAAAACAGCCTATCTTAACACGTGGCCGAAGTTTGCACTCCATGGTTGCCTGTTCTCTGTAACTCGTTCATGTCAAGGCTGGCAGCGCCATTTGCATGGTTGCAACAACCACGTGAACGCCCAGCTGACCCAGCGATGCTTCACCGTCACGTCGACGGCGCAGAAGGGAATACTGATCAGTGACGTTTCCTTCCTTATTGATCCGAACTCGAGCGCGAGATACTGCGACGGTGTGACAGCCTGCGCAAGATATCAGACACATTTAGCGTAGCGCCTACCACTACTGCTTACCGCCAACCATCGCCCGTCGCTCCTAGCGCACTGGTTGGCCACGGCGAGCAAGGAGCGCGTGCTGTTGACAGGAACGTGGCGCCATCTGACGCCACCACGCGCTGATTGTCTACAAACTGACGATGCACACTGCCTGCTAAATGAGAAACGAACGTATCCTACCATGGGACCGAAACGAACGCTTATAGAGTGCAATGGCTCGATCGGATCGATTCCGCAAAGCCGCTCTCAGATACATAGAGAGTAGCCATAAGTGTTTAGTGCTAGGTCGTAGGATGTTTACAGAGAGACACAAAGTCCTTCGATGCAAAAAGTAGCCAGTGCCTCTGGTGGCGTGTTTTTGTTTTACTTGATTTACAGTGCTTTTATCTAGGGCAAACAAGCGGGTTTTGTTAATGTAATATAAAACGCAAAAACTTGAAAAAAACGTATCTCTAGTTATTAAACCAATTCGCAGTATATTTACTCTTTGTCAAATCATCAAGCTAGCGTAAAATGATGTCATATCCGCTGCTAAAAACAACCACTGTATGGTGACACCGTCAGCGCCACGAATTTGTTTTTGCGAGCTAATTAAAATATTAAAAACCACAGTATACGCGGTACGACTGATGCTAATAACATCACTATAACTCATTCTATGCAACCAACCGGCAAAACAATACACTAAAAATGTGTTACAGGGCCCCTTTAAAGCCTAGCGTAGTGAAGCTTTCGCTTCAAAAATTCGCGAGAGCCATCCAGTGACATCCATAACCACCTTTTTCATCAAAAATTTGCCCGTCAGCGCCCTCTAGAAGTTCTTTATAGCGCTACAAAAAACAAGGGCACAGGAAGAACTACACAGGACGGGCGCTGACTCCAACTAACTTTAGTGAGGCTTCCACAACCTGCATTTATACACAACGAAGGACCAGAGCGCATGCGGGCGAAATATTTCTGGTAGATTAGGGAGCGCAGACTGCATGCTATCGTCTATTTAATAATCTGTATCCGCTGTCTCGCAGGGAAACTGATGTGGTGCTGACGCACGTGTCGACCCTTTCTTTGATAAAAAATGCTTCGGCCAATTCGCGTGCTAATCTATCCTTACTTCTGCTTAGAATTTTGATACGTTCAAGTCGTGGCTCACAGTTTTGGTCGTTCTCATCTTTGCACGAGCGGCAGTGTGCGGGTAGATTGTCAAACGATTCGGAAACGTTACTAAGTGAACTTTCATGTTCCCTGGCACGTTCGTTCACACAGCGGCCGGTCTGCCCGACATATACTTCGCCACATTTAAGGGGGATTTCCTATACCACACCCGTGGCACACTGCACGTACGGCTTTGCGTGCTCCATGCCGCAGCCGGAACTGTCAGGGCTGTTGCTGCTGACCTTGGAACACATCTTGGCCAATTTATTTGCGCAGAGAAGACCAGCGGCACGCCGTACTTGTTGCCAACCCTTTTCAGGTTGTGGGACACCCTATTCATATAGGGGATAACCACTGGCTTGGCGCTGCTACGTTGTGGTCTAATTGCTTTCTTTGGTCTCTCTTTGACTCTCTGCAATAGTGTCTCCGTGACCGCTGTCAATACGTGTTCAGGGTGCCCTGCTTTACGCAGTCTAGCTACCTCGCCCTGAAAGCTCTGCTGCATCATGTGAGGGCACGAATTGAGAAGAGCGGATTCCAGGGAAAGGGTCACAATCGCCTTCTTGACCGTTTTAGACTGTGCCGAATCAGAAGGTAGGAAATCTTTTCTGGCTCTAGGGCGGTAACACCAGCAAACGCATCTGTCTCCGAGCTTGATGTTGAGGTAAAAAATTAAAGGTTACTTCGTTCAGGCACCTCGTACGTGAAAGAGAGCCCTTTGCCGTGTTGTCGGAACGTATCTAAAATCTCATTTCCAACTTCCTGGTAACCACCTGTATTACGTCTCTTTAAAATCACTAAATAGTCATCAACATATCTAAAAATCTTTAGGGCTGTTCCATCGTCAATAAGTGGAGCAAAAATGTTGTCAATTGATGAAAGAAAAATGTTCCACAAAACAGGAGCGACCCATGATCATATGCAGATGCCCTGACGTCATGATCCATGACCACATGATCCTATGTAGATGCCCGAAACTGCGAACCACGATTGAAAGTATCAAAATTGTAATCAGAAGTAAGAATAGATTAGCACGCGAATTGGCTGAAGCATTTTTTATCAAACAAAGGGGTGACACGTGCGTCAGCACCACATCAGTTTCCCTGCGAGACAGTGAATGCAGATTATTAAATAGACGATAGCATGCAGTCGCGCTCCCTAATATGTCAGAAATATTTCACCCACATGAGCTCTGGTCCTTCGTTGTGTGTAAATGCAAGTTGTGGAAGCCTCACTAAAGTTAGTTGGAGTCAGCGCCCGTCCTGTGTACTTCTTCCTGTATCCTTGTTTTTTGTAGCGCTATAAAGAACTTCGAGAAACGGCTTCACCAACTAGCCCCACAACGTGTTTTGTTCAGCGCCTGCGTTGTAACAAACGAAGGCTGGCGCGTGCACGCAGAAGCAGCAGCTCAGCGGCGTAAATTCCGCACCCGTTCTCAACAAGCGGGCAGATCCGTCATCCAGGCTGGTCGCCTCATCCGCCGGGCTCTTCAACGCGAGGCCGCGTGCACCCGACGCACAGGTGGCGTTGGCTTGGAGGTGGTGCTGACAGCGACATCGTACCGAGCAAGACCGGAGGAACGGCGTGCGTCGGACTTGCCTCTGCTGCGCCGACTTCGTGTGCTGCTGACGGCGGCAGCGCGTGGGCAGACCGGGCGCCGCCTTCTCCGTGCGCGACGAGGGCGACTCGAGCTGGCCTTCCGCGGCGGCACCCTTTTCGTCGCGATGACCACAGCGCGGCGTGCGCCGTCAGCGATTACTCGTCCATGACACACACCGGTGGTCGCCGTGGCGCGGCCGTAAGTCCTTGCCTTTGTGATTGTTTTGCTTGCACCGTTTATTGCCGTCTGAGATTACCTTTCGCGTGAAGCAGGCGCATAACCGGAAATTTTGCTTTCCGGCCTTCAAGGTCTGGCAGCGGCACGTTGGGGCTGAACTGAGACTTCGAGGCGATCGAGAGCTGAGCTTGCGGCTGTGCGGTCAGTGATGGTAAGTTAATCCCGATCGCCAGCTCAGCTAGAGCAAATTCCGTGCTCAACAGCGACTCGCAAAACTATTAGCTGCTATCCGTTGAGAGCATGCAAGGATCACCCAATGGCTAAGATTTAGTCATATTTATGAAAGAAATCGGCAGCTGCGTTTTTATAGAGGCGAAACGCTAAGGCGCCCGTGTGCTGTGCGATGTCAGCGCACGTTAAAGATCCCCTGGTGGTCGAAATTATTCCGGAGCCCTCCACTACGGCACCTCTTTCTTCCGTTCTTCTTTCCCTCCCTCATTTATCTCTTCCCTTACGGCGTGGTTCAAATGTCCGGAGATATGTGAGACAGCGCCATTTCTTTTCCCCAAAAAAACAACTTCCAATTTTTTTCAATTATCATGGACATTTTCTTGAGTTTACGACGCCACCATCGTAGTAGCAGTAGGAGCACATCGTAACAGTACACTCAATGACGTCAGCACTCCGGCACCAATTGACCTCAACCTGAACAATTATAATAGACTTTCGCTATGTCTGCCTGGTGGCAGAATGCCCCACTGGATGTCGTGTGCTAAAGAACTGTGTCTCAGAAATGGGATCAGAATTGGGGATGGGTCGGGGCCTGAGGTCAGGCCGGGCGCTACCTCTGGCGCAAGTTTGGATTGGGGCTGCGGTGCAGTCAGTGGCGTCACTTCTACGCCCTGGAGTTTAGAAAAACGTTTGGAGTTCACTTTTTTTAGTACAAAGCTTCCCACGCTACTGCACTCTCGATACCTCTGACTTCACGAGTGTTTTGTGGCGAACTCTACATGAGGCAAAGAAGGAACAACTTGTCTCATCTCCGTCCCGCCCTCGCCCCACGCTTCATTCGACTGTTGTGGTACACGCGTGATGTAAACCACATGGCACAACACGAATCGTCGGAGCCAAGGCCAAGCATTCTCAGGTCTTTAAAGAGCGCGCCGTCGTTGCATCGAATACCAAAAAAAGGAACTCTTGCAGACTTAGCACGCCACAACAGTGAGTGCATAATCCAACCCACGAACATTGTACTGACACGAGCCCTTTAATGCCCGGAGATAAAGAAAAGTGAGAAGGAGGAGCAGGAACTAGCAGAACAGAGAGCAGAATGACTCAACCATGAACTCAATACGCATGAATACAGCTTTTTTGGAGGCAAAAAACGGCCACCTTTCTCATTGCAAGGGCGCTAATCTGTTACACAAACGCAATGCTCTATATATTTTGAAATGCGAACCACGTTAAATAAAAGAGTCATTGCCTACATCTAGTCACTCCTACGGAAGTCAAGAGCACACTTCGAAACGGTTCGGGCACCAAAAGAAAAAGAGTAGCAAAAGCGCCGCAAGCCTGGAATATGGCACTCGTCGTAGAAGAGTGCTCTGGTCTGAAGAACTGCATACCAATTTTTATATGCCTGAACGAGTCCAAAGACTGGAGAAAGGGAATAAGTCTAGGCACGTACATGCATATGAGTAATACAGTGCGGGGGGAACCATATGCCATGAAAGCTGGTCAGTTTCAGTATTCGCAGTACAAATTAATATATTAGGAACACAAGGAAGAGGTTCGTCAAATGATGCATAAATGGGGCCACACCATTCACATAACAAAGTTTATTAGCGATACATGGAACTTGAATGTACCGTGACACGCCAATGAGTTTCAGCATTCAGGTAACAAATTTATTTGCGGCGGAAGTGGATGACACATAATAGGTTTCAGCATTTACACACTACATGTAATAGCAACACATGCGAGTGACACGCGTCAGAGCAGTTACCTATGTACTCGCCCCCTTTATCTAATGGCACGATTAGTAAAATATTTTCGAACACTCTCCTACTACTTCGAATGTTGCAAAAAAGGGCGCATCCCGTCAAGCCGAATTTACTTGGCTTTTTGTCTGTACTCCCGTCACCTGTACATGTATAGATGCAAATAAACTTGAATTGAAAATTGAATTGGCCTCTCTCATGTACCGCGAAAAGCACGACTGGTAGCCCAGTGTAGCTCTCGCTACAAAAATAATTATTTCTGTAGTCGTCGTCATCGTCGAGATGATGTCGTCACCCCATCAACTTCCACTGCAAGGCAGACGACTCCATATTCCTTCCAGTTAACCCAGTTCTGTGCCACCTGGGGACAAGATATATCCCCGCAGACTTCCTAATATCAACAGCCCACTTGACTCCCTGACGCCCTCTGACGCATTCCACTTTCCCTGGAATGCGGCCACTTCTTTACTTTAAGAAAGCATCGCTCCTGCGTTGCATGCCCCGCCTAGAACTTTGTTGCCCCTTCATTTCTGGCATCGTTAACGGGAGCGCGTGTTTTCTAATCCACGCTTCTTTCTCGCTGTCTCTTAATGCTACACCTTTGATTTTCCTTTTCATGGCTCGAAGCGCTGTGCGGATTTAATTTCTAGCCTTACGACAGTGCTGGCTAGGCGACTGAAACCCTGATCGGTTTTTGTTACAGCCTTTGCACGCAAGGCATCATAGATGCTTTCCCAGAAAAAAAACAGAAGTTTACAAGTTTACTGCCTAAAAAAGGTCCATGCTGCTGCGTAAGACAACGAGTCTCATCGGGAGCGGCGCGGAAACCGGAGAGTCCCCATCTGGCTGAAAAAAAGAAAATAAGAAGGAGTAAAACAACAGTATGCACAGATGTCGATGCCAACACGTAGTCTTTGTCCTAAGCATCCATGCAACAGGGTTTGCTCCTCAGTCGTACAGCGGAGCCCTTACGACACCCCTAAAACCCAAACGGTCTCTAAAGATGAGGACAAAGGTTCTTTAAGAAAGCATCGCTCCCGCGTTGCATGCCCCACCTAGGACATTTTTGCCCATTTATTTCCGGCATCATTAACGCGAGTGTGTGCTTTGTAATTCACGCTTCTTTCTCGCTGTCTCTTAATGCCACCTCCTTACCTTGCATAGGTGTAAAGCTCAAGCGGTGCCATTAGTTGCTCGCTATGCGGCAAAGAAACAAACGGCGGTTCCTGGTTGCTGTTAGCGAAACGATAAATATGATGGATTATTAACTGCGTCTTGGTACCGGTTAAGAGCGTGACACCTATAACATCTATGACCAGCGTCTGGATCGCGCCAGGTGCCTGCTGCACGACGCTTTGTGCTGCAGCGCTTGGTACCCTTCTTGCACACGTATCTAACAAGTTTCGCCGTACGACTCGACTTCGCACTGCTACCACGCCCAAACCAGCCTGCTTTTTCTTTTCGTGTTCTTCGCGTGGGAAATGCACACCGGTGTCAATTGCAAACAAGCTGCACAGAAACTGGTACATACCGAACGCGTTTGTACGCAATCAGCGGACAGGTTGCACACAGCGCATCGCGTGTAGGTAATGCGGGTTTGACGCTGCGTTCACTGTGTACTAAATAAACGCACCCCGCTCACGTGGGCCTCGCGCGTGGGCGGCGAACGCGTGTGCCCACCGCAGTCGACCCATTTGCGCGCCGCGCTACAACCGGTCAGCTGGGGGAGCCGCCAGGGGCCGGAAACCATTGTTTATGACCGCTCGGAGCTCGGCCAGGCGTGCGCGGCCGCCGCCCCCGTGGAAGCGGCGTTAGTCGGCCTTGAGGCAATGCTTACGTCTAGATGTTCACAGCTCAAATGTATACGTGCGCGCGCGGGTATCGGGATTATGCAGTGGAGAAGAATGATCTAGCGCCAGAGAGCCTACCACAATTGCGCTCATTTTCTTCATCGTATGTCCGTTTGCGTTTGTAATGCAGATTAAGTGAGAGCAAGGAAGATAGCAGGATCATGGGCACCCAGGCTCGTCCTGAACTGACCCTCTTCCAGTGGAACGAAAAAGAATTTTATCGGGCAACAATGCTTCTCATCATAGTACTGAGCCAGGGAAACCTCATCATAAGGGTGCTTTTCTTTGCATATTGCCGCCGTAACGTAAACATTCAGTGCGCATGAATTGGCGGGGTGCTTCTTTTGAAGCGAAAGCTTCACTACGGGACCTCGTGCTTTGATCACCGGGTGCCCCCAAGAGAAAAATTGAATCAAATCCATGACCAGGAGTCGAACCTGCGGCTGCGTTAACAGACCGCCTTTAAGGGCCACTAAGCGAGACCTCTAGGCTATCGCCCCTTTTTTATTCTTTATTGCCTGGCTCTGGCTTATAGATAACATTTAACCCAAAAACACTCAACAAAAAACACACAAAACGCTATACACATACGACTCGGTCGTGGTCAGCAAGCACGAGTCTGGCCTCGTCATACTAAAATTCACGTAACATACACAGTTGCTCTAGTCTTGAGAGCCACTCAGGAGGCTACAAAGCGGCTTTCTGAATAGCAAAAAACCAGTCCATTCTTTCCAGAAAATAAATTCAGGCAGGTCGTGCATCTGTATCACAGTAATACCCTGCCATCCTGTAGCGCCATATGCAGTGGAGGGCCAAGAGCATAATAAGATCAAATGGTACCCCATCCTCATTATCAGTGCTTAAATAACGAATTCAACGCGCGTAAAGTGGTAGCTCTTTCTTTATTGTCCTTTTTAACACATCCCAAAAATAAACCCCTTCCTAGCAATGCAAAAAAAAAAACATGGCCCATCGTTTCGGGCTGTTTACGAATTAAGCAGTTTGATCCCCACGATAAAAAGAAAACCTTTCCCTCTAAAACCTTTTAACTGGTTGCGTGCCGGTGTGCAACTTGAAGAACAATGTCTTTATTTTGGTGGCACCTGCATTTTCTTCACCCTTTTTAAGCATCACCTCCCGGGCCCCCACTGTACAAATCCCTGTACATGGGCTCTGGAAAACCATTATCACAAAGATCATGGTCCAACTTTTTTCCTTTAGCCGCCACGGTGGCTGAGTGGTTATGGCGCTCGGCTGCCGGCCCGAAAGACGCTGGTTCGAGCCCGGCCGCGTTCGCCGATTTTGATGGAGGCGAAATTCTAGAGGCCCGTCTACTGTGCGATGTCAGTGCACGTTAAAGAACCCCAGGTGGTCGAACTTTCCGGAGGCCTTCACTACGGCGTCTCTTATAGCATGAGTCGCTTTGGTACGTTAAACCCCCATAAAACCACATCAAAACTTTTTTCTTTTAGTTTTGTACAAATAATCGCAGGAAAAACGTGCAGAAAGAAACCTAACACTTGCTACAATCTTTGTAGTAGCCAAAAATACCACCCGAGAGCTCTTCTGTGGATACAAAAACTCCGGCATCAATCGCCGCAGTCTCACTTGGCACACGGTGCGCAAGAACGGGTTTGTGACGTCGCGAAAAAATACGGTTCACCAGCTGCCTTAAAAAGAGGTGCCCTAGCCCGAGGCCCCTGTCTTTTGCCCGCCGGAGCAGGTTCGTTCGGCTGCAACGTGCCCATTCGGAAGCCCATATAAAGACGGCAAAAATCCGGTGTAGCTTTTGAATGTCCACCCGAGAGCAATGCAAAACCTGCATGACATACCAGAGCTTGCCAATAAAAAAAAGGGCTGCAGACTGTAGTTCTGGCGAAAATTGAAAGATTGGTGCCTTTCCATTTTTCAGCTCTGTCACGTGCTTCTTTCATTTGCTGTTTCCAGTACTCCTCCCTTTCACGATAAGCATCGAGCGGAACGTCCAAATACTTGCCCGGAGTCATCGCCCACGGTACGTTGGCGAAATGGTCCGGGTGGGATGGCCACCATCCATACCAGAGTCCGAGGCATTTGGACCAATTAACCCCGCTACCGGTGACCTCGCTGAACTCGCGTACACAGCCGATAGCTTCGCCTATGCTCCCCTGATCAACCGTGAATACAGCAACGTCGTCAGCATAAGCCAGCAGCTTAACTTCAGCAGCTTGTAACCTAAAGCCATTAATACTATTGCTTTCTATTATTTTCATACACAGCGTTTTGATATAAATGCAAAATAAGAGAGGGCTGAGGGGGCAGCCCTGACGCATCGAACGCTGCAAGCTAATGGGGGCCCAAAATTCTTGTTAACGACCAATCTTGTCGTGCAGTTTTGATACGCCAGGGCTACATCTTCACGGATAACTGAACCGACGTTCACATGGTCTAAAACGAAAAACAAGATTTCATGAGAAACACAATCAAATGCTTTCTCGAGATCAATCTGAAGCATGGCCACTCGCCCATTAATGTCATCGCAGCTTTCGAGAAAGTACACTGCGTGCTTTGTGAATGTTGGAAAAATTCGAGCGTCCTTTTATTCCACATGTCTGATAGAGTCAACAATATCCGATATCACTGTCTGCAGTCTTTGCACTAGGCTATCGCCGCAGCCAACGCGCCTCTTGTTAAACTGCACCACACTGTCGCGCTGTGCATTGAACAGCGCCGTCTAAATCATTTTCATCTGCTCTGTCCCGCGGCACTGCCTGCTCACCGTCGTCTTCTACGCAGCACAAATATGTGCTTTCACTCCGATTCGAATGCAGTAAACATTAGCTGTAGTTCTTAAGGAGGTGCACTGACGTGAATCCAAGCGGCCAGCGTTTCAACGGTTTGAAGAACTCTCGTTCAGTCGTCCGTACACTTGTCTAGAGCGCTCGAATAGCGCGCTCTGTTGCGCATTTATGACGACTGCCGCTGCCGGGTAGGCGGGATTCAGCTTTCAGAGACATGGGGAGTTAATAAGCACGATCCATGGGAATGCACATGCAAGACAAGGCTAGGTTTCGAGCCATATGAAACACTCGTCAATGACACAAGTGCCACAAATACCGGTACAGCCGTCCGAGTGCTCTAGTCAAGTGTGTGAACGGCTGTACAAGTGGGTAATCTTAAAAGGCATTGATAACTTGCGCAAGAATATGAATCGCCTCCGGATACGCTGTCATCACTATTGACACGTGCCATGTGTGCGTACACTCTAAACCAGGGCGTCGAACTGGAATTTTGTCGCGTTCGGTTCAGGTTCGGGTTCACGCGTCTCGGGCTCCAAAGCGGCATGTGGTTCCGATTCGAACAGGTTCGAGAACCGGTTCAAACGACCTCCACCGGGTTCGAGTCAAAAAATCTTTGAATGTGAGTTGGTTTTCTAATCAACCTTGTTGGTCCTTTGTTTTTATTTTTTGTGTGTCACAGGCATGAAAACTAAAATAGACGCTATATTTGATGCATGAAAGATGTTCTACGTCCTATGTGGCAAGATTTATACAATTTTACGACGAAAGCCGCATTTTCAGATGAGCTGGAAATTGTGGTTCGCCTAATACGTTCATCGCGGATTTCAATCTCTACACTGTAAACAATAAACCCAAATGGGAGTTTAAATAGCTGGCGTCACCCTTTAAACTCTAGATGTGTAAATATTTATACCATCAATATGGAGTAAAAATGTGCTAAACGACCTATTTGACTCCTTGCACTGAATAATAGGGCATAAAGGAAGGTTCTGCAACTCCCACTTTTAAATGAATCTTCTTGATCTCAGTGCGCAGCAAGTCACCTTGCACCATCCGCCCCGCCACCTAGCGTCTCGTCTGCTTCTGGTCGGTCGTCTGATAATGGCGGCGAGTGAGGACCCCTTGGGTAGCATCGTCGCTGGATCTCTGCTCACTTCTGCTCCTTCATGGGGCACCTGCCGCGGTACAAGATATCGGCTTGTCGCCGTTTTCTGCTACAGTAAGCTACATAAATGAACCGCTCTTGTGAAGCCTTCAGTGCTCTAACCATACCTTACCTCCCTTTATTAGTGTCGCCACCCTGTTACAGCACCCGCTTAGGCCTAATACTCACAGCTTTTTTCAGTGTGGTTCTCGCGGTGTGTTGCAGCAGATTATAGTGCGTTCCATGCGCGTGGGACTATGATAGAACTTCGTTTCAACGCTGAGCCCTTGATTGAGCCGATTAGACTAAATTTTTCCTCAGCCATATTGAAAAGCCAAAACTTGAAAAAGTGAATATAAAAGCAAACAATGCCGTTTCAAATTACCTTCAGGGGTGTTATTTTTAACTTCTGCTGCCCTGGTTTTTAGTCAAATATAGCGTGGTGCATGACCGTGAAAACTACTCCGAAACTTTTCAGTTTTTGACCTGTTCATTCTAATGTTACATCGCATTATCTACGAGCATAGCCAAAAAAAAAAACGAACTTGTACAGCAAAAGCAGACGACAAGCAGACGAATCCTTCCGCCTCCGCCTCCGCCTCCGCCGCCGCTAGGCTTGCAGACGGCGAAAAGAACGCGTGACGCGGGGTCACATTAGGGCAGCCCAGTTTGACATTGGTTTTGAGGGAAGGAAATGACGCAGTAACCGTCTGACATAATTCCATGGGTAGACACCCGAACCGCGCCGTAAAGGATGGAATAAAGGAGGGAGTGAAAGAAGAAAGGGAGAAAGAGGTGCCGCAGTGGTGGTCTCCGGATTAATTCTCACCACCTGGGGATCTTCAACGCGCAGTGACATCCCACAGCCTACATGAACCAGCACTGCCCCCATACCCCTTCCCATTGTATCGCCGGTAGCATAACAAACGTGGGTGGTAGTTGATTGACTGCGTTCCACGTATTCTCGGAAATACTAGTGGGACAGCCAGCAGAGAACATGAAGCGCAGTCACTGAAGTTGTCAGTGAGTACACGTCAACTATGTCCCACTATGTGCGCTGCGAGGAATCTGAGTCTAGCGGCAGCGCACTTCTCGCCGCGGAAAAGCAGTTCCTGGACACCAACCTTACTGGCCGCTGGACATAGTGCGGTGGTTCCATGCCTCTAAAGTCGCCTATCTAAATGCACAAGGTTTCTTCTTTGTGATAAAAACAGCAACGAAGTGTAAAGAACCCGAAACCATCGCGAACCACATGGTTAGAACACTACCACCTGCGCAAGCATTTCAGCGCATGTGGTCAAGCGAATTTTGCAGTCAGTAATGGAGGACGTTTCTGGCATTAGTATAGAGTGGATAGCACACATGAATCATGGAAAACTTTATGATAGTACTTCATTGCTTAAGAGCGAATTAGGACTTGTTGCGTTCTGTGTATTTCCTTTATGGAGAAGGCCGTTGCCGTGGCTCAGTGGTTATGGTGCTCGGCTGCTGACTCGAATGACACGGGTTCAATCCCGGCCGCGGCGGTCTCATTTCGATGGAGGCAAAATTCTATAGGCCCGAATACTGTGCGATGTCAGTGCACGTTAATGAACCCCAGGCGGCCGAAATTTCTGTATCCCTTCACTACGGCGTCCTCTCCTAGCCTGTTGTTGCTTTGGGACGTTAAACCAGCATAAACCACAAACCCTTTTGGCAAAAGCTTAATGATTTGTGAGTAACTTTGAAGTACATTGTTCTCTTCTTGTAGCCAGCACATACGGAGCACAGCGGACGCTGGCGACGGCTGGCCTGGCAGATTGTGGAGTTAAGGACTCATGAATAGAGAGTGTGCTGCGCACGGTAACAGTGGCAGTTGCAACACGAGCCCATCCCTTTCTCGACCACAGGAACAGTGGCGAGAAAAAAATATTAGCCTATATAATGACGTGCCACAGGATCGGCAGAAAGCAACGCTCAGCGCTGCGGTTAGGAACACGGAGACATCACGAAGACGTGCACGCCACGGCTGCACCAGACTCCTGTCGCATAGCACCGCTTAGCCGCTTACCTTGGTTGCACTGCAATACACCAAAGAAAACTCGGCCTCCCAATGGCGCCTGCTGGTCAGTACGTCCGGCGTGGTACATTTCGTTACTTTTGACGTCAGCCGTGGCCAAGGCGGCCGCAAAACAAAGATTCGAGCGTCGCCAGGACTGACGTGCCACTAACTCATTCCTCTTTCACGCAGGAGGCGTGACTGCCTTCGCTTTTGTCGCCGGTTTCGCTTAGAAAATCTCCGCGCAAAAGGCTAACGCAACTCCGCCCGGAAAACTCTGCTGATTTAGAAATTCAGTAGTGTCATTTTTTAGTTATGGAGTGGCGCAGGCGTCTGTGCTGGCACGAACGACTGAGAGGTACTCTACGTTAGGCATTATTCTGATGCCTTACTTCCGGCACCCTTTAAGCATCCTCTTTCATATTCAGATGGCAGAACTCGGTTAGCTAATCGACGGCTATCTCTAAATCGCTGTCAATTTCACAGGTTCTGCAAATTTTAGTGGTCTAGGCGAACAGGAGCCTCAAGGGTGCATTGCAACATGAAGCATAAACAGAATAATTAGAAATACTTCTATAACATTTCGATCAGTTGTTCGGATAACCACGACAATTATCTTTCTATGTGCTGACAGGTCAATAGACAGTGAAGGCAGCATTGTTGGGACTCAGCTCCTATCCCACCACTGCCAGCAGTTGTTGGGGTGCAGGGTAGCGTGGTTGGCCCGGAGAAGGGAAGAGGAAGTCGGAGACGTGTTTGTGACGTGGTTATGTATAAGTAAGAGCAACCGAGAATGCCTCTAAGTAAAAGGGAGTTTCTTAGCAGACGGGAGTCTCCGATACCGACGAACCAGCAAGCCCGATAAATAGCCTTCGTATTCCCCAGATCCCTCACTGGGGAATACAGTTCGGAGAATTATGTGCAGTCAAACGAGCAGATGAACACACTGGTGGTACCGCCCACGGCAGCTGGCGATGCTGATGATCTCACAGCTCGTCGATGGAAAGGGGAGGACAGACCTCGAGCACTGTTACATCGATGCCACCACGGCTGCTATGTGAGTCCTTCCGTGGGAAAGGAATAACAAGCCGCGTCCCAGCAGGTAGATGAACAACCCCGCATTCCCCCGCCTGTTGTCCGAAACGCTGGAACTGTGTCGAGGTTCCAGCCGTCTGTCAATTAATATTCCCATCGTGACCATTGAAAGAATCACATAGACCCAAGGGACTACTCGGCGAACTGGCACCACCATTGACGCCGCTGCTCCCGCTGCTGCTTCTGCCGCTGCTTCCGCCTCTGCTTCCGCCGCTGCTTCCGGGAACGACACTCCTTGTAGCAGCGTTTTTTTCCCCAGGTCTCATCCGCCTTCACGATTGTTCTCTAGGAAGTCTAGTCGAGGGAGTCCATGTCTTAATCCGTTTAGGCTGGAAGACAGACCGGGCAAAACAGCATGCAGCTAATCACCAGAATCATGAGTTGGTAAACTTGTGTAGATCATAAAGACACTCGCTCTGGACACACATACACAAACTGGAAGGATGACTACAAATGACAGAACGCAAAGGGAGCAGTCATTGCAAATGATTAGCAAATGCCCTCAAACGAAGATTTAAACAGAAAAAAAGCAGGCTCAGATAACGAATACAAGACACAAATAAACATTACTGGTACTTATGATAAACTCAGATTTTTGTGCGAAAAAAAATTCCTTATAACTACAAGACAGAACATTCATAGATCCCTAGGAGTCCTCATACTCTTCGTGGCGCAGTGGCGCAGCGGTTGAGCGATGCGCCACTGCCCAGGTGCTCCCAAAGGTGGGCGTGTGCGGCTCACGTTGCTCTTTCCGAGCGACCAATAATTAATTTAAGTGCCATCTGCTAAGGCGGGCAGGTTGTGAGGACGCTGCAAGGTCACGTGACTTTGGTGGCCCACCTGCCTCCAAGGTTGCTCTCTGGGGACCACCTGCCAGAGCCATGGTCATTATTTTTTACTCACAACGGGACCACAATATACCGAAAAGGCCAGCGACGCCCACGCCGGATTATGCGCGTAATTGGGTATTTAAAACTCTCGCGTTAAAACGGAGCCTATGACATGAGGTCTTCCGCTTTCTTGAAGCGCAAAAAACACTAAACACGAAAGAAAAACAGGCGTCATCCTTGTCAGTTACGATAATTTCTTTTCCGGGATGGGGGGGGGGGGGGGGGGAGGTCTGTGATGAAAATAAGCGCGGCGCTTAAAGACACCAACGTAAGTAAGCGAGCAGCACGACGACACGAGCGCTGACTATCAACCGATTGATTGTAGCTTCGCACCGTAATTTTATACAAACACCGCGGCATTTCCAGGCGAGCCGTGGCAATTTCCACGCCGAGATCTGGGGATAGCACTGGAAGCATGGGTGTCGATGAAACTGAAGAGGAGCAGTCCATGTTAGGCATAATAGTTAAGGATGGCTCGATAGCTTCGTTTTCGGGTAATACTCAGTTGACTGCAGTCGGCAATTAGATTCGAAACGCACCCGTAAGCGCGCGCACACACACATGCTGTGTTTTCATTATCCAAAAACGGGTGCTGTTCACAAAGCATGGAATATCTTTACCGGGTATCAGGAATTCAAGAATGCGGTTTCGACACTGCAGTGTGAACAGGTTCGTACAACAATATAGAATTTTTCAGTCACAAGATGCATTTACGAATTTATTAAAAATTTTGATCCAGATTTTACCAGTCTTAACTTTTTAAGTTCTCAATTGAGGCGAAAGGAAAAAGCGCTTGTGCTGAGGTTCTCATACAGGTGCGAAAACGCAAGGTAGTAAAAGAAATCAACCTAGAACCCTCCTACACTTTTTATTTTGTAGCGTCGGTAAAGCTATTGCCGGTAAAAGTTATGTGAATTGCCGCTCACATTTAAAGATATATAGTTTTGCATTACACTTGTTATTTTTATTTTTGTACTTAGAATTGGTTCACAGTGTAAAACTTTTTGTCTATCTTGTTTGCGCCGCCTTGGTCACAACTTGTGTATTACTTGCGTTTTGATTTGGCTTTCTTTTTAACTTGTAATCACATGATTTTGTGCCGCTAGCCTAAGCTGCGGCTATGTCGACAGAATGTATGGAATGCCAAGTCATTTGTTTGCGGCTTTTACATCAGGCTTCTCATTTCTTCAGTGTAATGAAAGGAAAGAAAGTATAGTTTTGTTTTTATCTTGAAGATTTACGGATGAAAGTGATTTTTTGTAATTTTTCGGTATAGAGCTATACTAGTAATTACAAAGCCCATATCCTAAGTTTTAACTGGTTTATAAAAATAGACGATGTGATTCAGCACAGCAAAAACATATGAAACATCACTTCCATTACTGCAGGAGAGGTCTGCGTCCATTCGAGGCAGTCAGAAAAATATAGGAGCAGCTCCAGATGCATACCGGGGAACTTGGGCGCGGTCACAATCTTCGAGGAATGTTAGCGGCTGCCATTCCGAGGCCGGCGGCGCTGGCGGCCGCGACCAGGCTTTGCCATGTGGCCTTCACCACTCTGCGCCTCTGTGGCCCCCTTGTCGCCTCCACCATCGCCGATTGTGGCTCCAGGTTGAGCGTGCCGCCCGCGTGGTCTGCATGACGTTCACGCACGGATATAGCTATGCAGGGCGCTGTATATGCTGCTAAGTTTTGCGCCGGGACGACTAAGTGTCAGATATGTCAGTTTGCTAAAACAACCAATTGTTTCCTGTAACTTCAAAGCACAACAGCCAGTTCGGCTGCCGGGACAACGAAAATGTCTCGCAGCGATGTTTCAAAGCGTGGTTTTGGTACAAGACAAAGATTCCACAATGAGAGCGAATGAACAATGAACGGTTTATGGCTTATGGTTTATGGGGTTTAACGTCCCAAAGCGACTCAGGTCATGAGAGACACCGTAGTGAAGGGCTCCGGGAATTTCGACCACCTGGATTTCTTTAACGTGTACTGACATCGCACAGCACACGGGTCACTATAATTCTGCCTCCAACGAAATTCGACCGCCGCGGACGTGTTCGAATCCGCGTTTTTCGGGCCAGCAGCCGAGCGCCATAACCAAACAGCCAACGCGGCGGCTGAACAAGTAACGAAAACTATAGGCCATCCTCCGAAATGATCGTTGCAACTGTAAGCACTAAAGAATAGGCGCTGGTCGGAGATGTTGCTATGAGATAAAGCATAATGGACTACTGTCTTTCCTTGCGCTGATCATTCCCTTTTATTATTTGCGCTCCTCTCGTCTCTCCTGCTGGTTGCGAGCTGCACTGTGCTCAGTTCGGCCATTTCAAACACTGGATACTGACAACTTCTTTTTTTTTCTGAATGTCTTCCAAGCAAGCATGCCAAACATCGTCCTGTTCGTAGCTGTCCTGATGTAGCACAGAAATATGAAACCTCGCTCCACAAAGAGCAAACAGCGAAGAATCCAGGTACCTGACTTGAGGAGCACAGAATCCGAAGAACGCGCAGAAAACAACGATAAGTGCATAATTTTTCACATTGCAGCCTTTTTTTACACGACAGTATTAATCAATACGTAGATGTCTTGTTATATCCTTCAAAGCAGTCTTATAGGGGGCGTTCAAAATCAGGCTTTCAGGAACGAACGTTGGGCGGTACACTAAAGCTGTTGTTGTACGTAAGTCAGGTATCCACGTAGAGAAAATAAGTGAGAGAATAATTTTGGTCGATCGCGTGATTGACTAAAATCAGTTGACAAGCATTTTAGGTACTGTATATAGCAAGCAAGCAAGTTGATATCAAAAGCATAGACGCGCTGGTATTGTACTCTTGCATTCGCTACAATTCTAGCACGCCGAGGTATTTGCCGCCGAACTTCAAGCTTTAAGTAGAAGACTGGGTGAGTTGGTATGTAGTCATTCTAAAAATAGCGCAAATAAGACAAGGACGACGGAAGCAAACGACAGCACGAGCGCTGGTTTATCCGCATAGCTGCGCATGCAAGGCGGCTGCGATCGGCACAAAACTCTTCGCGGTGTTTTATATCGTCGAAAGCCTTGCATAGTTGCAAAATGTGCTTACATGTTTCGCAGATATATTTGCGAAGGTATTTAATTTATTCTAGTGAAAGAGAAAGACGTCTTTCCAAAGAAATTCTAAATGCGTGTAAAATGCGCAGGCCCTCGACACTATTCCGAATCATTCCACCACAATAATTCTAACACTGTGGCTTCCACTATAGCGCAAAATATGAGGCCGGTTGAAGTCTGGCGCGTGAAGGATACTTTTAAGACTTTCGTCTCGCTTCTGCTTTTCTTTAGTATTCGGTGTCATGCTTTGAACACAACAATATTTGAAGAGGGAAGTGAAATGAAACGCTGATGAAAAAAGCGGCCGTTTTTCGCCCAGAACGGAGCAGCGCCCAGCGCGTGTCATGCAGATGCCTTGAGTGGCAAGACGTGCTTACCGGCCCCTGCGGCCCTCTGCCCTGCGCGCGGGGAGGCCGCGAGATGCGTCTGGAGCAGCGGCTCTCTTCAGCAAGTCTATAGCCCCACCTGCCGGCTCAGCACGGGTCTCTGCCGGCGCCTCTCGTCCTGGCCGGGCTCCCCTGCATGGTATACGGAGTACTGTAGCGCGTCATACTAGCACATCTATAGGGTGTCTGCACATGTCTACAGCGACAACTGCGAAGAGGCAGTTGCCCTCTCTCCGGAACAGGCTTCATTGCAGTCAACGGCTGCATGAAGACAGAAAGAAAATTATTTTCAGGTCAGTTTCTACGCACCACTGTTAAAAGGAGGGGGGGACTTGAGTAACAAATCCTAGGTGAAAGTTTAAACACATTCTACTTGAATAGGCGAAATCATGCTCACAAACAAAATACGCGGAACAAAGTTTTAGTTGATGTTCTATAGTTCTGTGGGGAACAGTGTTCCACGTATGTTAAATATGAGGGTAAAATAACGATGAACTGGAGACAGAATAGCTGCAAGGTATGATCAAACTGCTCCCTCGCGGCCATCGCTGCAAACCTGTTGTCGGCGTTATGCAGCTTGAGGATGGAGAGAGGCGGAAAGCGTTATAAAGGACCAGAGCGAAGCGGCGACACGGACGTCTACGGCG
Organism: Amblyomma americanum; assembly: GCF_052857255.1. Classification (NCBI taxonomy): domain Eukaryota; kingdom Metazoa; phylum Arthropoda; class Arachnida; order Ixodida; family Ixodidae; genus Amblyomma; species Amblyomma americanum. The sequence goes on from NC_135497.1 coordinate 45,323,681, forward strand.
GTGAGGCCGAGGAGACGAGTGGCCGCCAGGATCGCCCGGAGAAAGGCACTTCCTGATAGGCAGGGCGTGCCACTCACTGCTTTTGGCGTCGCAGCGCTTGAATGAGCCTAGGAAATGGATCTTGGTGGCAATATATCGTAGATGACAGATGCGACCTGTTCACAACGTTTAGCTCCGTTGCCTAGGTGCAGGAGACGATACAGGCGGCATTAAAAAATGGCACGCGGCGGCGATGTCGGGATTACATCTCGGCGAGCTTCTTCCGCACAGCTCGCAGGTACGCCGGCCACAGCACTTCTTCGCATGACGGCGTTGTCTTCTGGAGAATGGGAACGCCAGACCGAAAGCTCAGACGATGGCTGCCTTGCGGTCAATGGAAACTGTTAAACGCTTGCCACTTTCGCCGCTGGCCCTTAGATCACCGGGATATCGATACCTTGAAAACTCCAAGCGCACCGCCACGGTGCTTTATTTCTGCGACCATGGCACCATTCGGAACCCTTACAAATCGGCTTAGTCCGCGCGAAACGGCCAGTAAAGTTTGTCGGTGGTTCGCTGTATCCCGTTTCAGGAGAATTGCACTTCATAACAACGAGATGTTCAATAAATTGCCTTCTAAAGGACCTTCCCATGGAAATGGCTATTCATTCATTCAGTGCACTGCGTCATTTTTCAACGTTTGGTGACAGTGGAGGAGGCTCTGATGTGCCACGAAGACCCTCAGTCTAAAATGTAGTCCATGCAGTGGAAGTACGAGGCTTCCTCTACTCCTAAAACGCCTAGGGCTGAACAGTCTGCTGGATAACTCATGACAACATTCAGGGGCAATACTGAATTTATGCTTTTAGAATCCATACCACAGACGACTATTGTAACACGAAGGGCCCTTACAGTCGCTGCTTTGGGAGAGGCCATCAAAGAGATGAGGCCATGAAAGCTCTGAGCGGGCGAGCTGCTTCTTGATGACGACGCGCCACTGTAAAAGCAAAAGCTCGCTGCCAAGGAGCAATGGGGATCAGAGCAGCTAAATCACCGACCCTGCAGTCAAGGTCTTTTATTATTGGCTTCCTGGAGCCACTGGCGGGGCCAACTATGTTCAAGCGATGAAGATGTCAAGCGCACAATGACGGCGATGTTTGAAGAGCAGACAAAAGCCTTTTTTTTCAATGGGATGAATTTACTGCAGCCAAAGAGTGCGAAGTGCACTGAATTGTCGGGGGCTAAATTGAAAATAAATAATGCTGGTTTTTATAAGTTGTTCCACCCTTGCTCCTGCGAAGAAAACACCGAACGCTCCCTTCTGTCGCGAACAAGGAACTACCCCGCAGCGCCGACAGTCCTCTTTCTTCCCTTGCCGAGAGGCCAAATGACTCCCTCCATCAGGCTGACACGGTGAACTGCGCCGCACCAAACCGTGAACAAAAACTGAAATTGCCAAATCTCTCGTTCTGTAAGCTTACTACAAGTTAATTAGCTTTCTTGAAATAAACAGTTAGCAAGTCAGCAGCTTAATCAAGGATGTAGTTTGTCAATAATATTTACCCTGGTGTTCCAAACGTCCTTAGATGTTTGCGCTAATGACCGTCATGAAACAAGGAAGTGTAAAATGTTTACATAACTAGAAATTTCTCTGCGACACCTGCCGTTTTGTGGTTAATCTATCTATTTGCGATTTTTTCTTCTCTTTCTCAATTATGTGTTTGGCCGTTTTTTTCCAGTGAAACGAAACGAGGCCTGAGTTCACGGTGCTTTTTTGTAGGCTCGTGTGGAAGGAAGTATCCGGACGCCCAAAAACCTTCCATTATCGCTTGACACAACGTGCATGTTTAAGTATGGTACTTTAATCGTTCAGTAAAACTTTTTTGGCATTTAGTTCGCACTCGACTCTTTTCAAATACTGCTCGATCATCCTGCGAAATGCCCTCGATGTTCCGTGTACCAGTTAAAAGCATGATCGAGTGATTTTGTTATAACTGCAGTACACCACCCGGCAAACACGCGAAATCGGCGCATGCGCGTTGTCATTTTTTTAATAGGTGGCTTTTACGCTCATGGTGCCATTTACATCACACCGTCTTGACAGCTGACACCGTGCCTGTCACATTGTGCACCAGACGTAAGCTGCTCAAGCGTAGGACGTGGGTCCACAAAGCAGCAATCGTGAGCAGCTAGTCATCTGACAGTATGAGTAACACGGTCTTGTTGAATTAAATCCAGGTGGATGAAGCTGCAGGTAAGCACTCACGTCCCGTGCTGTGTGGCCTGTTTGTTTATTTTATTATTTTTTTCAACTGGGGCAAGGAGTAGGGGGAGGGCGTTCGCCACTGATATCCGCGTGATAAAAACGAAAAAACAAAACAAAATGAAAAGACACATCAGGTGTCATTCAGAGTCGAGAGGGCAAGTGGGGAACCAATTCCTCTTCTGCAACTAATGAAAGCATGCTCTAAACATCCGCGAGTGCTGCGAAGTTGGCGGATAAGGAACATAACTCAGCGGGTTTCATGCAGGCGGCGTGGCGCCAAAGGCAGTGGCAGTCCTTGCTTACCTCGCTGCTCCGGCCCTCCTTCCTTGGCGAGCACGATTTCCTCGTGAGCCATCAGGGTTGCTGCTGCTGGACGCCTCCTCCTCGAATGCTTGGTTGCCCCTGTCACATGGTCAGTAACTCTGTGATCGTTGCTGTTTGACAACGACAGGCGCAATGAATGGGTGCATAACGTACAACGACTTGTGTCTAACGAGATTTCTTAGCTTTGCATTTATGATCACGAACACTGCGTAAAAGCAGCCTCCGAAAACATATCGGTATTTTGCAGCAGCTTTTTTAGCGATTCATAACTACATTGTACCTGTCACTAACGCAATACCCACAGTCTGTGACCTTAGTTTAAAACAGTAAAAGTAGTGTGAAGCATTGTCGGGGGGATCTGATATCGAATGACGGATTGACGATTCGCAGTGATCCACAAGGATAAATCAGGAATATATTGTGAAAAAATACGGCCCAGGACATTCCTAATTAAAAGTCAAAAGCACCACTCTTTGAGTATTGCGCGATATTCAAATGATTCAAGTCTACACAAGCTGTAGGTAAGGCATGTCGAGCGTTTTTGCCCTAGCAATTAAATATAGAGACGTAAACGAGAATTAAAGTTCAGGCTATTTTTCACAGCACCGGAGGAGTGCCGAGATGATCGATGTGACTTCACGGACGGTAAAATTTCAAATTCCCACTGCCGTAAACCACACCCTTCTGTGCGTCATTTCATGGGTGCTGCCAAGCAATGCCTGGCAGGCTTCGTCTTCGTTGCCGCTGGTTTTCCTCCTTGAACGCAAGCGTTTATATTGCTGGAAATGTGCCTGTATCGTTCATGACGTCATCATACACACTCCACTTGGCGCTTTGCTCTGCGTAGAAGCTTGAAGGCTTCCGCGATTTCAATCGGCGATTACGTCACCATTTCAAATGCTAGCCCTAAAAGACTTCGCATATTTCACTTGCATGTAAAGTATGCGAAGTAAAGTAAAGCATCTTAAAGGCTCTTAAACTCGTCGAATTCTAGAACCTCTGCAATTGCGCTTCGGGATTTTCTCGGACATTTTGAATTTGCAGTAACATCACAGTCCTCTGAGTATCCACTCTTCACAATATCAAACCGGTTTTCATAAAAATGATCGAATATAGCTTGGAGCTGTGAAAACCGAAAACCTAGACTCAGTCCGCGGCAAGGTACGGATCGTGTGATGCAGCGATGGCATCACAAGTTTCACTAGAGTAACACTCTGTACACGCGTTGAATGACTGAAGTAGTGAATGCAAACGATGAGTCCTTCCATAAAATTCCTGAGACGACCTAGTACAAGCCTAAAAATTTTGTTAGTCAAGAGAGAAGTGATCATTAAAGTGCAGAGAATATTTTTGGCATCGAAAATGCTGTGTTTCCCGTAAATACCATCAGATCTCAGGCCACGGGAAAGGCAAGCTTTGACATAGATTCGCGCCGGAATAAAACGACGCATGTCTGAAAAACTTGGTAGTAGTTATGAAGAACGAGAGGAAAACCTACGACATATATTTCATAAAATATGATAACCTTGAAAACCTTCCAGAGCTCCAGAGCAAGAGAGGAACGCTAGCATTGCCCGAAGAAACAACTTCACTGACATGTAACGAGGTTTCCAAGCGTGTCCAGAGAAAGTCTTGATTTCTGCTGTGTCGCTGTCTGCGCCGCAGTCTTGCCCGCTTCTGTTCTTCGAGCTAGGCAGCATACAACGTCTCTCTGTCTGTTTTCTAGGCTTGGACAGCCTATGTCAACAGCCGCTTTTTTAAAAATTAAGCAGCGTGCTCTGATTCCATTGACGCTTTTTATGCTTTATGTGCCGCCACGTTTTGCCGCTCCTCCTTCATGTAATGGGCAGTGCGCTAAGCGTTCTCTACTCTAGCCCCGCTGGCCCAACAACTCGACAGCATACCTGACCTACACGCGGCAGTATATGCCGACAACATCGCCCTATGGACGACTGAAGGCTCTATAGGGGAAACAGAAGACAAAGAAATTGTTTCGAACCTGAAGATATGGGCCTTAAGTGCTCCCAGCTTAAATCAGAACTGCTCATGATTTGACCACTTCCCCGAGATCTACGCATACAGCTTCGTATGTATGACGACCACAAACCAGCGGTCAATAGATTCAAAGGTTCTTGGTTTCTATGTACAAGATCCGCTGGATGCAACCTTCACTCTACAACTTCTAGACAAGCAAACAAAACAAATCGCGGCCTTATCTGCAGAGGGGCCACACGCAACCACGGTGTGTCGGAGAGGGAAACCCTTGATATGGCAGACGCCCTCGCCACCAGCTGCTGACTTATCACCTTCCTTATCACCTTCCTTGCTCACCAAATCGCAACAAAACAAAGTTGATGTTCTTATTAGAAAGGGGATTACCTCAGAGCTCCGTCTGCCACAATCCGTTGGCACAAATCGCTTACTCGCAACGGGCATTTGCAATACAAACTTGGAACTACACGAAGCCCAACGAAGCAACCAGATGCTTTGACGAACCCGTACAGAAACCGGCCAACACCTCCTACGGAATTTTTACTTGGCCCCCATCACCTGCTAAACTGCCCCGAAATATCAGATCATCCCTCCTGACATCCAGGTCCACCTGCGCATCAAATCTCTACCCAGGAATATGAATCCCGAGCTACACAGGTGCAAAAATTCAACCATTCAACTTCAACACGGACATTAATCACCCTTATTGAGTTCAAACAGTCACTGATTACAATATGTCGCTCTACAGCACCCGCATTCACACATTAGGGCACACGCCTGCCCGAGAGATAACCCTCACGTGGATACCTGGGCAAGCCTCGATCCCCGACAATCAGAGCGTTCAGGCGCTGCCTCGAGAACAATCGCTCTGGGCTCGGAAGATCGGACACCTAAACCTACGTAGGAAACCTCTCGGGCTCTACTCACATACCACCGAATCTACACTCATTATAAAAATAGCTGCTTCCGCCCCCCCCCCCCCCGCCTTACAGTACACTAGATTCAAAATACTGTGTGGTCTGGTGGCAACTGCAGACAAACTGCTACCTCTCACTTTACCTCCTTCATCGTTATCACCCCACCTTGACTCTCCCAATCTGCTAAATATGTATAACGGCCAAGGCCACTGTCATACAGTGCCTGTGGGAATGCCCCAACCCATGGCAGTTCCCCCTATAACCAACCCATCCCCCTCATGGAAGGCCGCTCTGCAGGCTGCTCAATCAGCTGGCCAAACAAACATTGCTAGTGGACGGAGCTCTCCTTGAGGCGCAGGCCCGTCGACTCTTGGACAACTAGGAGGCCACACTTGAGGATCTTTTGCTCTTTTTAAAAAAAGTTGTTCCTCTTCCTCCTTCCCATTAATGTGTCTTCATCTTTGTTCAAACGGGTATATGCCTGTGCACGTACTGTGCTTGCGCCGGTTACCACCTCGAAAGGTGCATCAAACCGCGGAGAAGAGGATGCCTTGTCTTTTCTTGCGCTCTTTTTTTCACATTATGCGATTGCTTCAGAGACTGTCTTCCAAGTGACAGAAAAAGAAAAGAAATAAAATGCAGCCGCACGAGTTGTTCCGTAAGCGCTGACTCGGGGTTTTTCACTCAAGAGGAAGGAGAACGCCATCAAACCGTTGCTTCGATGTGGGTGTGGGTGTATCGGTTGGCTTCGGTGTTTGAAGTGTGCCGTCGCACGGCTGTGTTACTTGAAACCTAGGACCGAATGGCTTAACGCTGTCCATCTGTTAATATGAAGTCTGTACCAAAAGTCTGAAAGCCCTGCCCCTATTGGTCGGCCCTGACCACGCCTCGATCAGGGACAGGGCTGACCAATAGGAGCGGAAATTTGATTCTCTTTTTGAACTGTGTTCCGATTGAGAACGTTACGGTATTCGGCCTGTCGTCTTTCTTACCACAAAACTCGCTACGCAAGCGAGCATAAGAGTCTGACAATAACGTGTCTTTGCACTCTGACACTGAAAGCGCTCAAAAAGACAAGGACGACAGAATACAAGAAACATACAAATCCCTTGCTTGCAACTGATTTTATTTCATAGGAAAACAATTCTATACTCTTGGTAATGACCTGTGCATGCTTACAAGACCATTAACAACGAGTGATGACTGGCATATATTATCGGGCAACCCAGGTGCCCGATGTAAGATATGACATCTCTTTTCCGGACAACAAAATTGATGGAGCGCTTACGCAACCATCGTCCGCTCGTGCTATATGTAAAACCTCCAGGATCGCTCCCGTAATTTGACATTTGCTTTCAAAAATTATTTTAAATTTGTGAAAAACGGAACGACAGTTTTCCTTGCTGTTCTTGCTTTTGTCCGTGCACGTGAGACAATGGATACTTAAGTGCCCGCTCTTTTGTTTCCTACGTTGTAATTATTCTCTTCTAAACTCTCATTTAGGCCCCTTACTGTCTGCCCTATATAAAGTTTTACACATCTCAAGGGCACCTTGTACACAACGCCTTCTGCGCATCTTGCAAACGGCTTTTGGTGTCATGATTTTGCAAGCGCCAGAAGTGTTTTTCCTGCACAGGGCGCTCAAATTATTCGGGACAGAAAACGAAACGTTTATGTTTACCCTGTTGCAAATTTTTCTCGGGTTGCGTGATAGCTTATGCTTATATGGAATCACAGCAAATTTTCTTTTGTCAGTTGTCTTATCTAGCTCTTGCTCGGTCGTAGTTTTCCTTTATTTCTCTCTGAAAAGTCTATCGGCCACTGATACCAGCAAGTACCCGCGTCTTGCAACCTTTTGGACTGCCGAAACAAGCTCTCCTCAGTCACACGAGGGTATGACTTTATAAAACAGTTAAAAAACTCTAAACGAGTTATGTTTCATTTGTTGAGCTTTGAGTGCACAGAAGTGAAAGGCAAAGGCATTTTTCTATCCCGGGGATGAAAAAACCAGCATGTATGATCTCATAAAATCTTGATATCATTTCAAACGGTATCTAGTTACAATTTAAAGAAAAGCAATATTTTATCATTCTAGAACCCGGTAGCCAGTGTGTAAAAATCTGTAACATGCGTGGTCAATGAAATTCGAGAGAGGAGGACTGAAGGAGAGAGGCGCAGGTAATGACAACGTAAATGAATTAAAAAGAGACAGACGAAGCGAAATTATGAAAATAAAAAAGGGCGTTGCAACTGGGCTCAGGGTCATCAATTAGTAATGTTAGAAGATATTAAACTGTGATATGCTTATGTCCTCCAAAGGGGTGGACAATGTTCATTGCAATAGGTGAGGATAATGGTGAGATGCAAGGACGTATTAGAGTTTGCCAACTAGACAAATGCGTCAAAATTGGCAAATAAGTCCATTGCACGTCTCTGCTGCGTAAGGCAGGCTATGGCACCTGTTATAGAATCCGCTGTTTTTTATAGTACGCAAGTTCGTCACCATGCGTAGCAGTTTGAAACAGAACATGCTGCACTGTTTCGACTGAGCCGCAGTTTTTCCAGTGTGCATTGTTCATTTGTCTTAAGCGCTACCGTAAGCCGTTTGTAAACGCGGCGTTAAAACAGAGTCTATGATAAATTGGACTACGGTAGTGGCCAAGTGATGCAGGTATCCAATGGGGACAGAAAATGGCGGGTGATTGGCGATTAGTTTTGTACAACACGTTGGACAGGGTTTGTAGCTGAACATAAACAACGAAAGAGATGAACACGCAACGCAGAATGAACCACGTATGTCTTTCAGATGAAAAGGGGAAGAGAGATTAGCGCTTTTTAAAAAAAAAAAACTTAAGCAGCGCAATGAAGCGCTAAGTGCGCATAAAACAAAATGAAGGCTCATGCTTACGAGCCACTAGCGAAGATGAGCATCCAACGGCCGCGGGCGTACCGGCCCCACATGTCTAGCCCAGCAAGATTTTAGCTTTTCTCTCGCATGATTAAACTACAGTGGCATCGACAGCTAAAATACCGATACTTCGGGCGGTATGCACACGGCTTCCCATGCGGAGCTGACCGAGAAAGGCAGCCATTACGGCTGTACCGCAACTTGATTAATGAGTCCATCGCTTTCTGTTGTCCGACGCGATAGGAAGATTAGCGTTTACCGCCTCACACCACGTGAAACAAGAGCAACTTGTTGCCAGTTAGCAAACGCGAACGCGGGCGTTCGCGAGCATCAACCGTTCACTGCCCTTTACCATGACGAACTAAGCGCTGGGCAGGACAACGCGAATCCAGACGCACATAACTCAGTGCTGCGTTGAATAAAACACTGCAGTAACCTAAGCGTTATGCCTTCCCGCTCCTATAGTGAATCAGACATGATAGGAGTAGTGAACCTCACCTTCTGGCAGCATTGTTATTTTTTCAGCCTTGCAGTACACGCCGTGCATCAAACTCAGATGACAAATATTATTTATGCTATTATGTATTCTGATCTAACCACCCGCAATGATAAATCACAGTAACAAATGGGCTTTTGTATACTTTTCCTGTGATTTCATCTTCTGCAGTGTATTAAAAGCGTTGAATGAGCACTTTCAGCAATCGCTTCGAACTGATCCCTTCAAATCAATTTATTCCTCAGGATAAAACTATTGAATCGCGTTATGACAATCTCCGCTTCATTTTTGCCAAGTTCATTGCTTCATTACTGCCTGTTACCGGCCATGGCGTAGCCGATTTGAATTCACAGATCTTTTCAACTCATTGCTGCGTTGAAATAAACATTGCAGTTAGCTAAGCCTTGCTCTTCTCATTGCGGTAAGTTAAGCTCTCCATCTCTCAAAATCGTCTGCGAAGCTGTGCCTCGAGCAAGGATGGTGGTCTTGTGCGGGTAGCAGTAGGTCGCCATTTTGTTCCGCCACACCGAAAGCTTCATTACGAAGGTAGACCGAGGGGAAGTTAGACTAAGTGTGTACACAAAGCTATCACACTAACCAAAATGCGCTTACAGCGATATGAACTGCGCGGTGAAAATGGGGGAGTTATGATTTATCATATGCAGCCTCCAGAGGTGGCCACCAGGAGCGGTAGTACGATATAAAATTGCAGAAAAAATGCCTTTGGGGCTTGCTTTTCCCGCAAACTATGTCGCATTCATTATTGTTAGCAGTTTATCTTTTGTTTCCATCAAGAAGGGCAACTGAAGTATTTTGGGTCAGTTTTCCTTTACAGAATGATACACTCATATTGATTTCAAGCCGATGAAGAGGAGTGCGCCCGCCGCTTAAGCCAGCGCCGTGCAGTTAAATTTTTGTTAAATTTCTTAACTTCAAGTCGAGAAGAGTTCTCTGCAATGCACCGAAGTTAAAGAATGTCATTTCGGTCCAAGTTTGGCGTTTGGTTAGACGAAGATATTTCTCCTAAGGTGCTGCCCGCGAAGAAAAAAACTGCGCGATTGCGCCAGGGAGCATCGCAGGGAGGTTTGCTGTGCCTTACAAAGAACTGCATATACTGAGCGGCATTTATAGCCACGATTTGACCTCAGATCTGTTATTCGTATTAGTTCCGCGCAAGAGATTGCCGCTGAAAGACTTCATAGAAGACAACAAAAGAAAATTACCACAACCAGTCCGCTTTGCCTGCTGCTACCGGCGAACTTAAGGGCAAGGTTCACGTATTAAAAGCAATAAAGAACACGTGTTCCGCTGATACGCTTGTTGCACGGAAACCTAGCTTTTTGTCGACGTCGGAAACAGTCGTTTACATCATGATTTATACTTTTCTGTCGAGATTGTGTCGAGTCTAGACGCAGAGGAGTGCTCATAGAGGTAAAATTGCAGTTTAGGAATGGGTTATGACTTAGCAGATCAATTTAATTTATTTTCCATCATGCAACTACTGAATCGCATCATAAATATTCTGTTTTAGTTCATTTTCACGAGCTTCATTGTATCATTGGTGCCTGTATCATTGGCGGCCGCCACGTAACCGATGTTAATTCACTGATCTTTTCAATGATCGATTTGAGCAAATATTCGCAGCTTTCAAGCTCGTAATTGCATGCCGATGTTTTACTACTCAGCCATATGTTGAACAACGGTATCTATGAACTCCCAGAATGATCGCGCTGACCATCTGCATTTTCTTCAGTGCATCCACTAACATGACCTCATAAAGGTAGCGCACAAAGATATTCACACGTACGGATACATTACACCTCATCCTGACATACTGTCCTGATCTAGGAAATAGTAAAATCCTGGAAAAAAGCTACTAATCATAGGGCCGCGTAATATTTGTAAAGTTCAGCGCGCAGTGACAAGAGAAAAAAATAAATAAATGCTCAACTCCGCGCTCAAAGATACTGAAATTATGAATCAGGTGAGACAAAGCTTTTTCGCTGAATTTCAGTCGTTTCGCGAGCTATTCAAGTATTGATGACTGGCGCTTATTTCGTAATCATGTGAAATATATAGAAGATTCCTGTGTGCTCCAGCTTAGAGTAGCATCGTGTATAAGCGATCCATGGCTTACCCGTGATAGTAGGAAATGCATGAACAGGAAAGCTATATTGTCTATTTAGCCCATTTTTAAACATAAGTCCGTGCTCAAGTTCTGTACATCCCAAGCGACCCGGGGCCTTTACTGTGCCAGCTCAACTACCGCAGCGCAATGAGCAGGTACACCATTCGGTTCAATTATTTGCCCCCATATATACTACTTATTTGGAGACCAAACGCATTGCTTATTATGCCAACCTCCTTCCCTCTGCCTCTCTGCGAAACGCCTCTATCACTGTGTACTTAGTTCTTTTGCTCTTGCTGAGCTCTGGCCCTTCCTGTCCAATCAGTATTTTAGAGTCGTAACCAACCACAGTACTTTCGGCGGACTCGCACTCTTGAAGACCCCACAAAAAACGGACAAGGTGGATGGGCGCCTTGCCTGCAAGAGTATTTGTTCTCTGTCACCGAAAGTGGGCCGTACTATAGCGCATACATAGGCCGGCATATGATGACAAAATCAGACACACACCCAGGCGCTTTCTATCTTCTAACCAACTCGGCCGAATCGTCAGGAGTCACGTACAAGTTCCGGCGTGCCCGCCACAATGGGGCTGCTTTTCTCGCAAACTTGCGGAGACGCCTGATTTGAGTCGCAAAACGATAGTCTAGAATATTCCAGCCACGACACCATCGGCTCGACAACGTGTTACTCAGGAGATGCCATGACGCCAGTTCGTCTGGCCGCGCCAGCTTCCCAGAACCCACCTTTCTGCGTCACAAGCCCGTAACATTTTTTTACAACCGCTAGCTGGCATCGGGAATGCCAGTTTTCACCGGGTTTGGCTGCCTTCCTGTAGTTCTGTGGAGTCCCGCTCACCACGCCACACTGTAGAAACTCGTCGCATCGTAAATTCGCCCTCACCGAGTGCCGCGTAAGGAGGCCAACGTGACCTATGCAGTTGAATGGTTAAAGCCTGTGGGAATCCGGGCTTCCCGCCGTTGCCCTTGCGTGGCAGTTCTGGCATCACGCGTTGGTCCAACACCCTCTAGACTAGGCAAGGCTTCTCTGCTCCTCCTTGACGTCATCACACTACGACGGGCGCCGGAGTTCGTGTTCTTCATGAAGGGACGGTGCTGCGCGGTCGTTCGTTCTTGTGTAACTGCAGCGCTACGTGAAATCGTCCTTTGATGATTTTGACCCCATGATTTAATGCTGGCATATATTAATGATGTCATTTCCGGTACACAGTCCGCGGTGAATAGGTTTAAAAACTGAAAGTTAGCGGTTTCCGGATTATAAATATATGTTGGCTATTCAGTATCTTTTACTATCACCTAATAATGCCTGAAAGTCCGCACATTTTTTTTTCTACGGGGCTTTGATATTCCTCTGCGCGTTCCCATATATCTTTATTTTTGTTAATAGCTCGTTGCATGACGCAGATTTGGAGATTATTTTCGAACAAAAATTGAACCGTGTGGTTTATCACCTAGCGCCGACTGTTTTCCTGGAATCTAACTACTATTTGTAAACTTTTTCTTCCAAACAAACGCTCACCCTTCCTCCACAAACACACGCAAAAAAACATTGCCATAAGGTATGGCTCTCAGAACAGCTTGCAGCTCCATGCATGGCATCTGAACTGACCGACTGAGCAGATCCCTTTCGATTTGATAAAACTGAAGCAAGCTGTGTTGCATAAAAAGATATGTTTATTAAGAAGTACTTGCAGCTGGGCTTGTTGGTGCGTATTCGTGAAAGGCATGAGAGCGCAAAATGGCAACATGGAACAGGACGAGCGCTGCACTTTCAACATGATTTATTCAATTAAGAGCGTTTATATAGCATCTGCCCTAATCCATGCTCGCAGTTGATGCTCGCAGTTAATCGCAGTTGATTTGTCAACTGCAATTAAGAGCTCATCCTGTTCCCTTACTCGTCCATGTTGCCATTTTGCGCTCTCATGTCCTTCACGGATATGTACAAGCATTCAGAAAACTTTCAGAGGCGTGAAACACAAGGAGTCAGAACAGTCAAGATTTCAAAGTTTCCGTTTTTGAGCAACTTTTGCTTGCACAAGACTGTCGTTCCTATTTTTACAATAGTTTTTCAGCAGAATGTTTGTTGCAGCGCTAAGAATGTGATGCATGACCAAGTGAGGACTACGATTGCTTTCACATTCGTCGAGCATACTTTTTACTTCGCAGCTTGTCCAGGACGATTTTAGCAGTCATTGCAGCATTAACCACGGGAGGTTGGGGCAACTTGAGCCCTCCGCGATTCATGTTTGCTATAATTTCAGCATTCTCAATTATGATGTCTTCATCTTCTACCAAATTTTCTCGGCAAGCAGTGCATGCAAGTTTTTTAAGTGCTTCATGGGCAAAGTATCCGGCCACGTACGTTACAGCTGGCATTTTGAGCCTTCATTTCGAAGTCCTTGTATTTACTTTAATGTTAAACCTCTGTAGAATCGCCTCATCAATGCTGACAGCAGGTTCCCCTGAATTCATGTCTGGAAGCGCCAGGGCTCTTTGTAGGCGAAGCTTGCGTTCGGATTCGAACACTTGTCTGATGGACACATGGTACTGCCACCCGGAAAGCTGTCTATACTTGCCAGATCTTTCCTGCAAGCAGTCTGTCTGGAACTTCCCCAGAAGTACGTAGTCAAATTCAAGGTCTTCAAGGCAATAGTTTATTATCTTGACCAAGGCTTCCGTGGTGAGACGCAAGGCGCTGTGGGTCTCCCGAGTGAGAATTCTATTGTCAAACTTCAAACTCTCTCAGGTCAAGCCACTGCATAATTATTTGAAGGAATTCAGCTTGTGGACACAACTTTTCTGCAATGGGATTCTGCAGATCATCACGAAGCCGGTGTCCTTTGCTGGCCGACTTCACATTAACAATCCTCCACCAGGTTTCGACACCCTTTAAAAATTCCGCTGTCCCAGCTGCATGCTGCAGTGCATAGCGTTGACCGCATGTTCCTAGAGCAGCTATGGTTGATAGGTTGAACACTTTCAGTGCAAGCTTCACATTTTGCCTTTCCTTAATAGATAGATTGAGGGCCTTTACTGACAGTGTTGGAGAAGCCTTGAAAAGGTGGTCTTCTTCTTTTAGGTGAAGATCACGAAGGGTGCTGAACGAAGTAGTGATAATCATGGGTTGGAGTTCACATTCATAAGTGAAGGAAAAAACATGCATATTCCATGGTTCTTTTGGTTGATCCAATTTTTCCGAATGCATTTCAACAAGTGAACAGGGTAAATAACGAAAAAAAGAGGACGAGTGGGATCTGATGGGTGAGGTTAGGAGCTGCTGACTTCTGATGACATTCCAAAGAGACATTGTTTTGCGATTGATAGAGTTGTTATCTGTGATGGCTGCAATGATGCAAAGCTAAACCTTTTCAAGCTCATTTAGGATGCTGCGGAGCGCAGTGTTCAGCTGTTGAGCATTGATTTGTTCAACTGGCAAAATGTGAACACTATTTTGTGAAGACAGGAGGCTTTCAATCATAAAAACACGAGCTGTCTTTGCTGCATTTGAAGTGTTGCTGGCAGTGCCGACAATCGTGCCACCCTTATAATCAAAATACGCCTGTAGATGGATCTCATTCATCATGAGAACCACTTACTTCTCATGACACTTCATTGCACTCGCGATCTTCGCATAAAGCACAAAAGAAGCATCCTGCTGCCCAGCTGCTGGGTTTATAACATATGCATTGCATACACGCCTGATCGTGGACTCTTGCGGCAATGTGAGACATCCGTAGTTACGAAGGTACCTATAAGCATGAGGAGAGATGGTAAATAGAAGGCTGGAAAATACCAACAACTCTGAAGAGTAGCGGGGTGACTTGCTTAAAAGGAGAAAGACTTGTTCCTTTAAATAAGTAAAAGCATCTTGCCAATCTTCGTTTTACATTTCTTGATTTGTTGCGTCTTCAACAAGAGATAGCACGGGCTTCAATATGAAACCTGTCTTGTCTTCAGGTTTGCGGAAGAAAGGAGCCTTATCAGAGCTCTCAACAGCATCCAACAGACCTGTCAAGCACCGAATATTGTTGACAGTTTTTGGAATGATCTCCCCGCCATCAAGTTTGGTGACCTCGACATCATGAAAATACTGCCTTAGAGAGAATTCGTGGTGACTATAACCGACTTTTTGATTGCTTGGGCATCATCACAGTAAGATTGAGAAAGAGTATAAAGTCATGCTGGGAAACCAGCGTCCAGAATTTGGAGACCTTGATTCATGGTATGCATTTCAAGAGTGCCTCCGCCTCTTCCGTCTGGTGTGCTTCAATAGACAAGTTGATGTCATCTTGTAACGCCGCTGCCTCTCGGCGCGTCCTCTTTTCATCTGGGGCCTCTCGAGACGTGCTTGCGTTTGGGGCAGAAAGATATGCCGGGCAGTCTGGAAGTATGCTTGGAACAGCATCAGGTCTAACCGCACGAGCTTCAGCGCCACTTCAATAACTTTTCCGGTCTTTGTATCCGTGTAGCTTGTTCTATTTACCATGTCGGACGGTTTAAAGTGGCGCTCGCAGACCAGGGATAAGAAAAAAGCAAAGACAGTAACAGCTCTGGAACGTGAAGTTTAAATATCAGACAGGTGCATGAGAGTACGAGAAAAATTTCTAAAATTTCGTGTGAACTGAAGGTCAGCAAAACTATTTCGCTACGACTTTACAGATTTACCCGGTCCAAAAGAGGCAGCCCTACGGAATTATCTCGCAACATGCTGCCCGCAGCATTTTCAATGCAGCTGAGGGAGAAGTAACAACGACAGTAAAGGAACGTTACCTTACCACCGACCGCTTTCCTGGAGTGAAGTCCGCACGGTGGATAGCTCTAATCCATTGAACTATTCTTGATTGGTCCGCAGGGAAGGTGAAGACTCGCACACGCTCACCACCATCATAGTTCTCGCGACACCGCGGTACGCAGCAATGCCCAGGCATTATCACAGCCTGCACACTGGACACACACCCCACGGCATCGACGTACTTCCTCGTCCTTACCGTACCGGTGCTAACTCTGAAACAGCGTTGAGTTTCGTGACACACGCTGCACGAACAAAAAGGAAACGCAGAAATGCGAACACGTGCAACTACATTCACAAAATGAAGGAACCACTATGTTTACCGCAGTGCGAACGCATTTTCCAGTCGAGCACTCTGTACGAAAACGAAAAAGCCTAACAAAACCACGTACAAAAAACAATATTACATTCTAAAGTAAGCGGTTCAACAAAAAGTATAAATTTTTACAAAATAACATTTTATTTTTGCAGCAAAGCAGTAATAAAAGCATCGCAATGTTTCTTATATTCGATACTTAGGCTGGTACTGCTCCGCGCAGGCGTTGTTGCACCAAGAAAACGGAGACCGGCTGGAGAAAGTGGGGGCACGACGGGCGCTCCTCGAAAGCGCCGAGAGCTGGTCCGTCGTAGTGTGATGACGTAGCCACATAAGAGAGGAGGATATGGAGAGGCCTTTGCTAGTCTAGAGGGTGTTGGTTGGTCTCTCGTTTTCCTTTCTCCCGCCTCAGGTGACGGAGAGGCGGCTGGGTGACCAATCAAATGTCGTTCAGCCGCAGTTCCGCCCCGGCTTCCTATTCTATCTCTTTAACTCCCCTTCCCCAACCCAGTGCAGCGCAGCGAAGGTGTTCTCCAAGAGACAGTTGCACGCCCTGCACACAATTCTTCCCCAACAACAAGAACCACTTATCAATGGCCTTAGCAATCGGTGCCTTTTGGCGGGAATTCGAGACCCGCTTGGGCGGCCACGCGCCGCGCGACTGTCCGAGCGGCTCCCAGAGAGAGAGAGCAAATTGAGGAGGCTATGGAGAGAGACCCGTCCGAGACAGCGTATGTACGGTGCGTACGCTACTGCTTGACCGGGCCGGCCTTTGCCGTTCGGACTAGTGCTGGCCAGCACGGGTCCTCGATCCGTCGCAGCTCGAGCCTGCCGAGGGTTCCAGCGACCTCCGAGAGGCGCACCTTGTGTTGACTGCCCACTCTCTCTCGCAAACGGCCCAACGGCCGACACGAGAGACATCACAGCGCTGCCGCTGGGACAATTTCTTGCAGCGGCGCGCTAGCGGCGCGCATTGCTCTGATCGCTCCGAGCGCGACCTGGGACGGGGTGACTGTTGAGTCTGTGTACCGCTGGAGGACGGCGTGAATAAACGTCTCCTTCGTGAACTTGGAGGCCTGTGTCTTTGCGGCGAGCCACTCTCTTCTCTGCAGAGGTTGCGTGCCGCCGCAGCGGTGCCCCAGGGTGCGTGTGGTGACGGCTGATCGGGGCCCTTGATCCCAACATGCAACATCCAAGGGGCTCACCGGACAGACATCAACTGACAAAGCATGTGCATGGAATGCGGCAACAGCGAAAAATGTCACCCCAGCGACAATGGAGGAAGTTTATTGCCATAAGAATTAATGCCATTGTGAATGCATGGTTTGTGTATTGCAATATACTAGTCGCCGTTGAAGTTACTTTAAGATGAGGCAAACTAATTCATTAGAACATGAATGTGATTTTTACATGAAGGTATGGAAGAGAGTCAGAAGCAAAAGCCCGTGCATGGTACAAGCAAGCAAAGAACACGGACGTTGTGGAATGTGGCCTTATCGTCAGGCCTGCCACTTCATGGCTTGGTGCCAGTCCTGATGGCATTATTGTAGACTCAGACACAGTGCTGGAAATAGTGTCCGACACCACAGACTGTACTAAAGCATGGTAGCCTTGATGCTCTGTTTAAGAGCGGCAAATATGATGTGATTGAGAAGGACCACAAACTCACACTGAGCAAGGCCGGGAAGAACAGATATTGTCTGCAAGTACAGATGCAGCTGTTATGCTGCGAGAGAAGTCAGTGCGACTTTGTAATTTGGGCACCAAACGAGGAATATGTTATCGAGGTGCCCTATGACAAGCAGCTCAATAGCAAGCAAGTGGCACATCTTGAGGATTTCTATTTTTCACACCTGCTGCCAGCAGTTGTTGACTGGAAGCAATAAACACATTTTCATTGCAATAAACTAACAAGATTCAACTAATTGTCTTGTCGTTAAGAACATTTGTCCCAGTTTATTTGTGCAGGCAACATCAGAATTATCAAATACATTTCTGAACATACAATAAAACAAATGCAGGCATAGAACAAAAACTAACAGGCTCGTACCCTCACATGGTAGTGAACATTTCTTATCACCCCAAAGTGAACACAGGAAGTACAGACAGTAAATCTTCAAAGAATGACAAAGTAAGACATCTCCAATATGGTATCAACAATGGTTTCCATCAGGCAAGCCAATGCAGAAACACCCCAACATAACTTTCCATTGCATTTTAAAAATCCACAATCCCCACAAACGTTACACCTACATTGTACAACACAGCCGCAAAGCAAGTGCCCCTAAATAACGCGAAAACCAAACCTCAAACCCTGAACCGCTCCACTCATAAAATGCACTGACCGATTTCGACAGTACCATTCTGCACATACAGCTATGCATGTCTGGGCTTGATGCCTTGCCAATAATGCTTGTTTGTTCAACTAGCACATTTTACGCACACACTGGCAGTGGTATGATAGTGCAAAAGCTGGTTGCGTTCATTGTAATGTATTTTACCTGAAGGTCTTGAAAGAAAAGCGATTCATTTTGTTAGCAGTCATGAAGATTTTCCGAAATTGGATAAAACAATGTAGCCAACCTCCCTCCCCCCCTTATACAGCCTCCACTGAGTGTGAGAAAGGATTTGCTTTAGTTGAAGCACCATGAGGCATTGCGCAACCATGGTCCAGAAGAAGCACATGTAAAAGCATTGGAAAATTTCCAAAAGGAATGAATGGACTACATAGCCCTTCACAGGGAAAGCAAAATTTCAACTGCGAAGGTCTCAAGCTGAAAGACAATAAAATAGGCTCAGAACATCAATCTTGGTGGCTCAAAAGAGTTCTGCAAGTGATTCCAACTTCAGTTTCTCAAGGAGGAAGAGTGCTTTAGAGTTTGCTCTTCCTGGACGAACGCTAGCGGGCCTGACATTGCTGACAAACACTTTGGTAATCAGGCGGCATGAAAGAAGGCTCGAACGTGAGTTGTTTGTAGCAGCTAAGATAGCTCAGAGCCATCAGTGAAATAGCTAGGAAAATACCTGAATAGCATGTCTTTGACAGATATTTTTAGGTCATCAACAGCAGGCTTCCAGTACACCAGCATGCTTGAGTTAATTACGTAAGAGTTGTATCTTGGAAGTATTCACCTATGGGGAAGAAACTCTGAAGCTAATTAAAATGCTTAAAATTAAATTGAGAGCAATGAGAGCATTGGATAGAGACAAGAAAGAAGTGGGCTGGGTGAGAGATTAAACGCAAGTTAATGATATCCTAGTTGAAAATGGGTAATTGTCATCAGCAGAGCATGTAATATGGAGAGCTGATAACCAATGGCATGAAGGGTGGCAGAGTGAGATGGGCTGTTAAAATTGGCAAGTTTGCAGGAGTAAGGAGGCTACAGCTAGCCCAGGAGATTTAACTGAATGCAAGTTTGATGAGCCTTTCTCTTGCAGTGAACATAGTTACGTTAATCAGTGAACATAGAACATGGGATGTGCATAAAAGCAAGAGATGACGAGAAGATCTGGCTACTCCACATAAATCTCCACGTCCTATTCAGTTGTGTTGTCTACCAGTTCCGGCTGCTTCCCTGGATGGGATGGTGACTAAGCACCAGGTTCTTTGACATCGCCATGATCTGTAATCAATTTCGGTTGCAGGTTGCAGAGCCCAGCGATTGCTCAAATTACATCATTTGCTAGGGGTTTCTTTGAGAATATACTAGCAGGGAATTGCTTCAAAATCCTGAAGCATTTGAGACGCCTTATTGATCGCTCAACATGAATCCGAAGTCTTGCCAGGCGACGCGAACTTAATACATCTGAACGACAGATTTGCGGCCGGCCTTTGGAAAAGCTTGGGAGTGAAACTTTAACACATGGTGGGAGCAGGTCACCTATGTTAAAGCAACTGTCAGCGAGGACTTCATCGCCTTGCGTCAGGTGGTCTAAAAAACCACTGTCCAAAGTGATGAAATGGTCGCTTGCACGGCCACCATACGGTTTTGACATAAACATAATAAACCCACTTAGTGTAATGACGTGAAGGATTTTGGTCGTATTGTGTGATTTGTAGGAACTGTAAGTTGTATTTCTTCGGTGCAGCTGCCCAGGTTTGTCAATGAAAATTTCGAAACAGTCGGTAATGCAAGTTGCGGAGTAATTCTCCTCCAAAACATTAGGCAGTGTCCTCCTGATTGCTGTTCTTGGCAGCGAGAACACTCAGAACTCTCTGGCAAACTTGGCAAGTTCTGTTAGAATGAAGCAGAAAATCCTGCTAATGGCTGCCGTGGATGCACCAAAACGTAAGTTGAGGTCATTAAGCAATAGGCCAAGACGCAGCCGCATCATTGTAAGTAGGATTTGGTCCTCAAAGGGCATAGTGAAAGGGCTCTTCACAATAGTCGAAAGAGTCCGAACCAGTTCGTCAGATACTACTTTTGACACATCTGTAAAAAAAGCGGAAGTGACTTGGTGCAAGAGCTGAGTATGCACTGAATATAGTCTGACAAGCACTGTCTGCAGTGACTGGGGCCTGCTTGCGAGGGGTTGCATACAAATGGTCACGAACAGTCGCTGGCTCCACTTGAGTTCCTTTGTCTGATGTTTCGGCAATCTTGCATCTGCAGCCACAGGCCAAGCAGCCATCAACGAGATTCTGAGCTCCCTCTCTCCTGCACAACGAAGGATGTGGAGGAAAGTGAGACACAATATTTAGCATGGTGGCATGAGACAACACGCACACAGGATAAAATTACCATGTCATGCAACGGTAATACTACAAGGAAATAAATTGAGTGTTCTGCTGCATAATTGCGGTCTGTATCGCCCTGCTGTAGAAACCTGCAGAAGTACTGAGATCTTTAAAGGGACACTGAGAGAAAATTTAAATTGGCCTCTATCGATAAGGTACTGTGTTCTAATCACAAAAAAAGATTATGCTAAGCGAACACTGAGTTTTATGAATGGGAAATAAACTAAATACAGGTGTCCCCATCAATGGCTGATAATATTCAGAGTTTTCCTCAGTAGCCCGTTAAACAGTGCTAAAGCAGCAAAATGTCAAGCTTACAGCAGACGACGAACCTGTGCAGTGGAATGGCTGAGCAATGTACGTACATGCACTGACTGAAATTAAGGCTGCTCTCATGTGCATTGCTTTTTGTTCAGAATTTCACAGCAGCAAACATCAAACAACCAGCATCTCATGGGAAAAAGAATGAAAGGATAGTAATTGCTTCATTGAAATGCAGACTTTGTACGCCTGCAGAGATAGGCGTAACTCCTGCACACATGGCAGCAAGAGATGCACAATCTGCGTCCAAGCAATAAGCTATAACTGGGCTGTCCCTATATAAGCGGTTGCAAGAAATTTTAATGTTAATTGAACATGACGATGCTAAAGCTGGCAGAATTAGTAAGCAAGCTTAGAGTGACCATTTCATGATATCAGCAAGTTTATTTGTAAACAGATTCTGCTGTTGAATCCCTTTACCCTTCCACACGCCATTCTTTTTTTCTACTCAAAAGAAGCACTCCCACCAAAAAGGTATCTTCAAGCATTGACGAAGACAGTTTGTTAGGTCTCAAGGGCAAAATACTAGTAGAGGTGTCATTATAGAAATAGCAACAATAAAATGATGCGACTTATGAACGATTGTGGGAGTAATATCTATTTCGAAGGTGCACATTACGCTTGAAATTCCAGAAAAATTGATGTCACTATTGGTGGCAAACTGTTGCACAAAAATGGTAGACTGCGTGTTACCCCGCTGACGAGATTGCTGAATACTGTTTACTTCATTCACTGTATGACATAAAAAGACCTTATTTGCGACGTGAAGGATGCAAAATTCACCTGGAAGGAAGAAAGCACTGCTAAGTGCAGCACACTCTTAGCTAAAGCAGCAATATCCTTAGTGTACCACAGGTTTAAACTCTGCATATAATTAGTCAAAGCAAACATGCATGTTTTGCACACAAGGCAGACTTGCATAAAAGCATGTAAATGAGAACCCATGAAACCCATGAATTCACACCACTTTACTGTACCTATGTGATAGATCCTCTGTTCCAACGTTGATAGGCAGGTGATGATCAGCTGAAGCACTCTCGTTATCTTGCTCGTCTGATGAATGGTGTGACAAAGGTTCAGCTGTTGAACAGGCATCAGGCTCTAAAGGAGTGACATCGTGACGCGCCAGCTTCCTTATTTCGTTGTGGTGAACAGTCTAAAGTATTGTAGAGTATGAAAATACAAAAGAAAAAACAAACTGCATTTCAGAACAAGCCTCCAAAAGCCATACCGGTGTTCCAAGGTGCAATGTTGGGTATGGGTTGTCTTTAGTGGGACGCCCATCAATGAAATGAACTGAGCATACCTGCAAGAAATGTGTATAAAGGCCACATTAAGTTCTGACAATCAGTGCAAGTGGATCACGTCAAACACCACAAATACAAGGAAATATGTAATGTGGTCATTCTAACTAAACATGTAATATGGTCATTTCATGCAACTCTCCAGACATTGCACTTCTCATTTGTGCTCTTCAAAAATATTCCACCATAATATTTTCTCAATGCATATTTGAGAAGCTTTGTTTTCCATAAACCGGGGCACACAACCAAGAAATCTTTTTGCAACCGGCATTTGCACGCACTCAAGCATAGCCCAACAGCATTCCTGGGCTGTGTGATGCCAATATTCATTAACAAACAAAAAGTCCAGCACAATGCCTTGAAAGCTTCTGGCCATATTATGAAATCGCCTATCTCACGTGCTCAAGCACTCGTATCTCTCAGTTGTGGCGAAAATGAAATGCAGCCAGCGCCGCACATTCCCGTAAATATTTAGAAACGAGATGGCAGAGATAAGGTATTTACAGTGCAAAGGATCTACGCTTCAAGCGCGAATGCACAGCCGACTCGAAAGGCACCGACTAAACGCGGACTTGCACATCAGTCCGTTTAGCTCGGTCCTAGATTAGGTTATTTTTACCATTAATACAGCAGGCTCTAAGTCGTTCTACCCTACTCTCAGATAAGCAGGGTGACTGAAACGATACTGGCAAACCAAAACCTCCCGTCAGACCATGTAAAGAAATTCATTTGAAGAGCGGCTCGAGCGCGCGATCACTGACGACTGCCGGCGTTACAGGTATCGTCAACAAACGACCCTAGAAACCGGTGTTTTCACTTTTATCCTGTGTACTCACCCTAGACGATGAGCCACGGTTGAAGTCTTTCCTCTCTAGATTCGCAATCCAATGCTGTCGTACGATCTTGTTCTTCTCTCCTTGCGGAAATCTATGCATCGAAAAAGGCCTTGTACACGCACAACCTTCGTGAAGTTGAGGCCCATGCGTTTCGCAAACAGATGTATTCCATGCCTTCAAATCTGCGTCGCAGTTCCTACAACCGAACACTAGACACGTCTTGCTTCTGATTTTCCACATTTTTGCCGCAAAGCATACAGGATACAGCAGCGAGGTCAACACCCCGTATACGCACTCGCTGCAGTCGCCTGCTATCCAGAAGGCCACTTATGTCGCGACAGCGGCGGCGCCGCTAGTGTCGACTAGGCGAACTGCTCTCTGTAAACGGTCTATAAGAGCGGCTCTCGTGCAGGGCTATCCACTTGATTCTCGCTGTTCGGTTCAGCCTCTGCGTTTAAGTTCATATATTCCCTCTTTTCAAGCACGTATTCAAATGGCTTCAGTTTTATTATAATCAGGTTTTTGTGTGACGTTTTACTGACTTATTTCTCCTATTTCCAGGACGGATCCCACAGCGAAAGAGGGCATGAAAATATGGTGGTGCGGGAAAGGAAGGCTGAAGCACGGAGCCACAGTCCCGGCAGCCTCGGCCTTGTGACACCACTGTGACAGAGCGCAGAAACCAATTTTTCATTGGGACAATGCAAATGTCTCACTGCAGCGTTTTAACGCGTGGTTTGGTACAACCACGTTTAGCCTGCAATGCCTTATCAGCAACCCAAAGTGACAGGGGGCCAAGACAGAGACAGCGCCGCCCCAAGAAACTTGCTCGAAATAGAAAGCACGAGTGAAGACCGTCCTACAGATATATTACCGTGCAACCTCGACGCAACTGAGTCGCAGGGGCTCCTGATTTTTTCTTGATAATTGTGTCTTCGTAATATAGATGCCTAACCTTGTTTGCAGCTGCTGCATGCCAACGGGACTACCTGCCACTGTGTAAACCGTCGACAACATAGGCAACATTTCAGTTGCCGCTAATGTGCGTTGCCGGCCATTTAAAGAGCGCACCGAGACCCCACCTCGGTCCAAATATACGTTCCCCAATCGAATATGTTCGCCATGTCAACGCGCGTCTTAGGCTTCCGCAACCCGCATGGGCTTTACAGCCGGGAACGCAGGTCTTGGTGGAAGTATATCGTGGAAGAGAGGCTGACCGGGTTAAAATTTGTAGCGCCGTTTTCTAGGGGCTGGAGACGATATGGGCGCTGTAAAAAAAGGGCGTGCAGAAGACATTTGCGGCGAGATCCCGTTTGGGTTGGCTTCACCGCGGAGCTCACAAGCACGAGGGCCACAAAACTTCTAGACTTGTGAAGAATGCGTTGTGGGATGCACTGGAATCCCTCCTCATCCCCCGCGCCGGAGTCAGGAGACCACGTGGGCGCGACACCAGGAATGTGGGGAGAAGGCACTCCTGCTACTCTGCTCGTTCCCAACATTGAGGTGACGTCACGACAGCGCACTGGCGACTTAGAAAAGGGCTGTATTCCTGAGCTCGTGAGCAACGTATTGCTCCTAGTTCGGCAATGCCCGAGGGGATAAAAAGATGAGCTCGCGGCGCGGAAGCCCTCTCTTTCTGCTGGCCTCAACCTGACCTGCCCCGAGGGGCCCCTTTGCTTCCGGCCGCCGACAACGACTCTGTGAGCTACCGTACGTCTGTTTTATCAGATGGAACATTCTTCCGCAGTGTGCTTTGCCTCGCGTTAGGACAATAAACTATTTCCTAGCGTGCCCTGCCCTTGCCTATTCGTTCGAACCTGCCGTAGCTGCTACTGTGCACCACGGGTTGGAGAAACGTGCCGCGTACGAGAAACGCCTGCTTTCGTGTAGCTGGCACGGAAGTGCGCCTTACCGGCCGGCTGGACACCGAGTTACTCCACAGGGTACGCCAGACCGAAAACATTATATACGGCTGCCTTCCGGTCAATGGAAACTGTTTTACGATTTAGTTTGCCGCCGCTCAGCGCTGTGAAACCACCGTGACGTCGATACCGTCAAGGTCAGCGAGCGCATTTCTAAGCTTCGAGAACGGAAACTGAACTGAACATGAAGCAAGTGAAGCAGATCACGCTTGAGGGAACGGTGTAAAGCGAGACGAAGAAGACTGGGAGAAGAAGAAGTTGCCACATCGAATGGGTGTGGAAGTTTTGGGCGCAACTGCAAATTGGCTTAATGAGCATGAAATCGCCTCTGGAGGTTGTTGGGCATGCATTGTAGCTTGTAATTGGACAATTTTGTGTAATAAAAACTAGATAATAAACACATTGTCTTCTAAAGTAGCTTCAAAGGGAATATCTATTCACTTGTTATATACATTATTTCTTAATAGTGAGGTTACAATTTTCTTTGTATTTGCGGATTTTGGGCTTACTTTGTCTAACCTCAATCATTAAAATTCATTTTTTTTGCCGCCCGTATATATTTCTCCTGCCTAGTTTAAAGCGTTGCAGTGCCTACCTTACCAGCTTCAAGCTGCTGCAAGTTTGTGTCTTTTTCTTGGCAGTCCTTTTCAAGCGAGTGGGCCATATGAGTAATATTTCATTGTGGCTCCAAAAGAACAGTCACGTGACAAGGCGAGCAGAAAAAAGCTGCCTGTCCGAGCAAGTAGAGAAAGTTTCTATAGAAATACGCAGATTGCTATCAATAAAATTATCTTCATCTTAGGTTGCAGAACCTTCGAACATTGCAGCGTAAAGCGTTATTTACGAGTTCAAATATTGTTGATTTTTTTTATATATTTAGGAGCTGATTGCACTCCAATTTATAATGTGTATTCCTATTTTTTTTCAATTATTCGTGTTTATCTGTGTATACTGATGAACCGGAAAGCACGCCTAGGTGTAGAATTGTTTCGTGCATCGAGGAATGCCAGGTGATCGAAACTTATCTCATGACAAGCCTTTATATGTTGCATATCATGCATATTTAGGCGTGCGGGGCCCGCGAAATGCTATCTTTACTGAGGCCATAGTTTATAAATTCGCAAGTTCCAGTAGTAAAAGATACGTTCAAACTTATCTTTCTCTGTTTATTCCTTACAACTGCATACACGTTGATCGAGTTTCATTTTCATATTTGGCGTGCCGCTGTGAATATGAAGTTGGCTTACCGGTGGAGGTTAATATGGATGCCAAGGAAGAACATACTTCGCGGGAAAGAAACGTTGACGGGTCAAAAGTGACCCATTCACCCCGGGTAGTGGTCACCAATGCACAGGCAGTAAAGGGGCTGTGCTTACCTGGCAGCTTGGCCTGCTTGTCTGGCGCGCCTCGCCAGGGATGAAGTTGGCGCAGCGACCTCGTCCTCGTTTCCTACGCTCGTTGCGATGTCAGCGTGCAGCTGCCCGCGGGCAATGCGGCCACCCCGAAGCCTGCACAACATGGATACGCAAAATTCTGTGACCCTTAAGGTGTACTAGGTATACGACTTCCATCAATGTTTCTAGATATGGTTAAGTTCAAAGCCCTTAGCGATTAATTCTTCCATCGTTGGGAAAGACACTTCTCAAGACAAGATACACACCGAACACTGATCGATCCTGCACAAAACCCTTGATATATTATGCGGAAATAAAACAGGGTCGCCAAGAGACTTTTGTTTGTAAGATTAAATATCTTCGCTGTTCTTCAAGCAGTGGCGATTATGCTGCTTTCACGTTTCAACTTGTATTCTCTCGCTTCTCGTGCTTAGTTTCGACGCATACTCCGCCCAACGGAACTACATTAAATCACAGCATTCGTGGGGTTACTGTTTGTGACATTCACACGTATGGTGTGGATCACAGCCTCACGTCCTGACCGCAAATTGCGTGCTGCCACATTGCACAACTGATGTGCACCGCATTTGAAGCCTTTCAAGCATTTCAGCATTTCAAGTGTTGATCACGGCACCAGGTCCTAGCCACTATGTGCTTGTCACTCCTGATGAACAGGGTTTCAAGTGTAGGGCATTAATCTTGAAAACACCAATGGCGGAAAAGCTGGTCACCTGACAATAGCAAATGACGCATGAACTATTAAACAGGCGGCAGGAGCAAAACAAGGCAATTATCAAACTCACTCTCTCTACCAAGGAGAAAGAAAGCTGTGCTTCGGCGTCGGAACGTGGTGGATACCAACCGCGTGTTATGGACGTTTACTCTTCATTCCAGATGAAGGGTCCCAGCATTAAAAGTGCCCTTCTGCTTATTAAGGGCAATGGCTGGAAGTTCGTTTCCGGCGCTCCACCGAGTAGCGCGGCTGCGGTGTCATCACAATGGTCAGACCTTCCTCGTAAGCGCCGTGTGGCAAGCGAGAATGCGTGTTCTCAGTCCATGACTTTTTTCAATGGCACTGCTGCGCTATCGAGAATGAAATGGCTTCGTTGGCTTGATATTTAATTTCCAGGGTCTTTACTGGCAGTCAAATTTCACCACCAGCCCGCTGCGGCACCATCCCCGCCCCGAGGCTTTAACTGATAACTCATGACACCATTCCAGTTTCGAATCCATACTCGTGCAACGGAAAGGGAGTCATTTGGCCGGGACATACTACGTCGCATTCATTGAGATCAGGTGGTAGGCGCAGGGTGGGCACCTGCAAGCCAGTCATGCCCTGCTGCGTAGTCGTTGATCCCTACCGAAGTCCAGCTCGCAATCTTATCTGGACCTCAAGAGTGCCAGTCGAGAACAGGAGATCATCTTGCACCGCCACAAGCGTATGCATGCCGACCACGACGGGATTACAGAAACCTCGGTCTGGCACCACATCCTTGGCATTAGAGGCCACAAATGGCATCTGTTTAGTTTCTACCATTTGCCGTCATAGTTAGGCATCCTCTGTTCCTTCAACGCCCCATTATCATGCCTTCATGTTTTATAAGCCTGTGCACATACTGTGCGCGCATCGAGTCTGAATTTACCACCTCCAACCTGGCATAAAACCACGCAAAAAGGATGCCCAGCCTTTTCTTGCGCTTTCTTTCACATTATGCGATTGCTTCAGTGACTGTCTTCCATAGAGACAGAAAAATAAAATGAATAAAATGCACCCACATGAGTACATCGGGATCCGCTGACGAGGAATTTTTCACTTAAAGGAAAATTTTTATTTTCAATTCATGAATTTATGAATGAATTTATGAAGGTAGTTTAGAGAGAGTCGGTCCCCACTTACTATACAGCAAAATTTCGGTGTCTAAAGGAAGTTAAAGTGCGGAAGATAGCCGGGGCTTAATATGGCGGTGACATTGAAATTCCTGCAGAAGCGACACTTGAAGAAATCTGTCAGAAATTGCAAAGTCCCATTCGGGCAGATAGGCGAATGACGATGACGAGATTAGACCCAAACAGCACATGTAATTGGCCCAGTATTGGAATCGTATTCGCAAAGGCCACCCCTACGAAGGACCAGAGTGAAACCACCCTTTGGCAATATTGGGCCGATTACCTGTGCTGCTTGGGGAAGAAGCGGCGGGTATCTCCGTAGCACCATTTGGACCACTATTCATGTAAAGCTGGACATTTAAAAAGCAAGCGCTACATGAGTCCCGACATTGCTGAGCCTTTTTGAAAAGTGCATTCACCGCCAGTGCTCCCAAGGGAATATGAAGCTCGTCGCAGATAATCCATAATATTTTGCAAGGCGCAAGCCTTATATGGCTTAAACACAGAGCCCTGCGCTTGTCCTGGAAAAGTGGTACCAAAACCCTCGTGACCTTGTGACGTCATCAGCAAAGTAAAATGAAATTCCTCCGAAAATGCGGGGAGTTGAACCAAGGAGATTGCGAAGCGAGCACGTAACCAATCGGCCATCGGCCAATTTGCCATTCAGCGAATAAAGCTAAACCTAGCACGTGCGTTGGCTTACGACGTCATGCTAATACGTACGTGTGTCTTTATAAAGGGAGGGGAAAATTTAAATTAAAAATATTGCGTTTGCCTTCAAAGCACACAAGTAGTCTAAAGTTTGGTTTATAGTTTATAGGGGTTTAACGTCACAAAGCGACACAGGTCATGAGAGACGCCGTAGTGAAGGGCTCGGGAATTTCGACCACCTAGGTTTCTTTAACGTGCACTGACATCGCACAGCACACGGGTCACTATAATTTTGCCTCCATCGAAATTCGACCACCGCGGCCGTGTTCGAATCCGCGTCTTTCGGGCCAGCAGCCGAGCGCCATAACCAAACAGCCAACGCGGCGCCTAAACAAGTAACTAAAACTATAGGCCATCCTCCGAAACGATCGTTGCAACTATAAGCACTAGAGAATAGGCGCTG
Source organism: Amblyomma americanum (assembly GCF_052857255.1). Taxonomy (NCBI): domain Eukaryota; kingdom Metazoa; phylum Arthropoda; class Arachnida; order Ixodida; family Ixodidae; genus Amblyomma; species Amblyomma americanum. The sequence continues at coordinate 45,353,332 of NC_135497.1, forward strand.
GTCAAAGATGTTGCTATGAGATAAAGCATAATGGACTACGGTCTTTCCTTGCGCTGATCATTCCATTTTATTATTTGCGCTCCACTCGTCTCTCCTGCCGGTTGCGAGCTGTACTGTGCTCAGCTCGGCCATTTCAAACACTGGATACTGACAACTTCTTTTTTTTCTGAATGTCTTCCAAGCAAGCATGCCAAACAGCGTCCTGTTCGTAGCTGTCCTGATGTAGCACAGAAATATGAAACCTCGCTCCACAAAAAGCGAGCAGCGAAGAATCCAGGTACCTGACTTGAGGAGCACAGAATCCGAAGAACGCGCAGAAAACAACGATAAGTGCATAATTTTTCACATTGCAGCCTTTTTTTTACACGGCAGTATTAATCAATACGTAGATGTCTTGTTATATCCTTTAAAGCAGTCTTATAGGGGGCGTTCAAAATCAGGCTTTCAGGAAGGAACGTTGAGCGGTACACTAAAGCTGTTGTTGTAGGTAAGTCAGGTATCCACGTAGAGACAATAAGTGAGAGAATAATTTTGGACGATCGCGTATTTGACTAAAATCAGTTGACAAGCATTTTAGGTACTGTATATAGCAAGCACACAAGTTGATATCAAAAGCATAGACGTGCTGGTATTGTACTTTTGCATTCGCTACAATGCTAGCACGCCGAGGTATTTGCCGCCGAACTTCAAGCTTTAAGTAGAAGACTGTGTGAGTTGGTATGTACTCATTCAAAAAATAGCGCAAATAAGACAAGGACGACGGAAGCAAACGACAGCACGAGCGCTGGTTTATCCGCGTAGCTGCGCATGCAAGGCGGCTGCGATCGGCACAAATCTCTTCGCGGTGTTTTATATCGTCGAAAGCCTTGCATAGTTGCAAAATGTGCTTACATGTTTCGCAGATATATTTGCGAAGATATTTAATTTATTCTAGTGAAAAAGAAAGAGGTCTTTGCAGAGAAATTCTAAATGCGTGTAAGATGCGCAGGCCCTCGACACTATTCCGAATCATTCCACCACAATAATTCTAACACTGTGGCTTCCACTATAGCGGAAAATATGAGGCCGGTTGAAGTCTGGCGCGTGAAGGATACTTTTAAGACTTTCGTCTCGCTTCTGCTTTTCTTTAGTATTCGGTGTCATGCTTTGAACACAACAATATTTGAAGAGGGAAGTGAAATGAAACGCTGATGAAAAAAAGTAGCCGTTTTTCGCCCAGAAAGGAGCAGCGCCCAGCGCGTGTCATGCAGATGCCTTGAGTGGCAAGACATGCTTACCGGCCCCTGCGGCCCTCTGGTCTGCGCGCGGGGAGGCCGCGAGATCCGCCTGGAGCAGCTGCTCCCTTCAGCGAGTCTTCAAGCCCGCCTGCCGGCTCGGCACCGGACTCAGCCGGCGCCTCTCGTCCTGGCCGGGCTCCCCTGCATGGTATACGGAGTGCTGTAGCGCGTCATACTAGCACATCTATAGGGTGTCTGCACATGTCTGCAGCGACCACTGCGAAGAGGCAGTTGCCCTCTCTTCGGAAGAGGCTTCATTGCAGTCAACGGCTGCATGAAGACAGAAAGAAAATTATTTTCAGGTCTGTTTCTACACACCACTGTTAAGAAGAGGGGGGGGGGGGGGGGGGGGGCACGTGAGTAACAAATGCTAAGTGAAAGTTAAAAAACATTCTACTTGAATAGGCGGAATCATGCTCACAAACAAAATACGCGTAACAAAGTTTTAGTTGATGTTCTATAGTTCTGTGGGAAACAGTGTTCCACGTATGTTAAATATGAGGGTAAAATAACAATGAACTGGACACAGAATAGCTGCAAGGTATGATCAAACTGCCCCTCGCGGCCATCGCTGTAAACCTGTTGTCGGCGCCATGCAGCTTGAGGATGGAGAGAGGCGGAAAGCGTTATAAAGGACCAGAGCGAAGCGGCGACACGGACGACCACGGCGGTGAGGCCGAGGAGACGAGTGGCCGCCAGGATCGCCCGGAGAAAGGCACTTCCTGATAGGCAGGGCGTGCCACTCACTGCTTTTGGCGTCGCAGCGCTTGAATGAGCCTAGGAAATGGATCTTGGTGGCAATATATCGTAGACGACAGATGCGACCTGTTCACAATGTAATACCCCTGCCACACGGGCACTTTCGATCCTCATTGAGCTCGATCTGCATCGAGATTTTCGAGTACGCTCGAAACATCCGGTGCTACATGGGCATTTTCAATGCTCATTGAGAAGTTTCTCTCATGTGTGTTAGGTGGCGCCAAATGTTCCGCCGACAGCCATAACATGGCTATGTCCGGCAACACTGTGCAGTCGGGGGCAGCGGCAGCCAAATCCGTAGCCAAATCGGTACATTGCGTATCTGCGCCAGGTTTTTGTGGCGCACCTCTGCTGCTGTGCGATGCAACCCGAGGGCCCGCAACGCCTCCGCGATTTCTGCATAGTCTGCGGCGTTTCTCTTCTGGCACCGCAAATTATTTAGGCGGTCCTGCCAGCAGTCGATGAGAGCGGCTGTCTCGCGCTCGCTCCACAGTTTCCGCTCCGACGAGCAGGAGGACGCCATCTTTGTTTACACTGACGGCGAAGCTTGGAGCGTGGTGTAGAGATTGTTTTCAAATGTTTGCATATAAGCAGGCATAGTACCTGAAAAATGTGCTGTTACATTTTAATCAATTACAACAACAATTGTGGTTTGGTTTTGTTAATTTGTGTTTATTTTTATAGCTTCATGAGAGCGAGAGTGTTCTCGATTGTGCTTGGAACCTCAAGCACTCTTGAGGAATCGGCATCGAGTCAAGCAGGATCGAGCTCGATTGCGCTTGAAAGTGGCCGTGTGACAACCGTCGATCTGCATTGAGTTCGATGAGCATTGACTCAATGAGGATCGAAAGTGCCCGTGTGACAGGGGTATTAAACTCCGTTGTCTAGGTGCAGGAGACGATACAGGCGGCATTAAAAAAGGGCACGCGGCGGCGATGTCGGGATTACATCTCGGCGAGCTTCTTCCGCACAGCTCACATGTACGCCGGCCACAACACTTCTTCGCATGACGGCGTTGTCTTCTGGAGAATGGGAATGCCAGACCGAAAGCTCAGACGATGGCTGCCTTGCGGTCAATGGAAACTGTTAAACGCTTGCCACTTTCGCCGCTGGCCCTTAGATCACCGGGATATCGATACCTTGAAAACTGCAAGCGCACCGCCACGGTGCTTTATTTCTGCGACCATGGCACCATTCGGAACCCTTACAAATCGCCTTAGTCCGCGCGAAACGGCCAGTAAAGTTTGTCGGTGGTTCGCTGTATCCCGTTTCAGGAGAATTGCACTTCATAACAACGAGATGTTCAATAAATGGCCTTCTAAAGGACCTTCCCATGGAAATGGCTATTCATTCATTCAGTGCACTGCGTCATTTTTCAACGTTTGGTGACAGTGGAGGAGGCTCTGATGTGCCACGAAGACCCTCAGTCTAAAATGTAGTCCATGCAGTGGAAGTACGAGGCTTCCTCTACTCCTAAAACGCCTAGGGCTGAACAGTCTGCTGGATAACTCATGACAACTTTCAGGGGCAATACTGAATTTATGCTTTTAGAATCCATACCACAGACGACTATTGTAACACGAAGGGCCCTTACAGTCGCTGCTTTGGAAGAGGCCATCAAAGAGATGAGGCCATGAAAGCTCTGAGCGGGCGAGCTGCTTCTTGATGACGACGCGCCACTGTAAAAGCAAAAGCTCGCTGCCAAGAAGCAATGGGGATCAGAGCAGCTAAATCACCGACCCTGCAGTCAAGGTCTTTTATTATTGGCTTCCTGGAACCACTGGCGGGGCCAACTATGTTCAAACGATGAAGATGTCAAGCACACAATGACGGCGATGTTTGAAGAGTAGCCAAAAGCCTTTTTTTTAGTGGGATAAATAAAAGAGTGCGAAGTGCACTGAATTGTCGGGGGCTAAGTTGAAAATAAATAATGCTTGTTTTTATAAGTAGTTTCATCCTTGCTCCTTCGAAGAAAACACTGAACGCTCCCTTCTGTCGCGAACAAGGAACTACCGCGCAGCGCCGGCAGTCCTCTTGCTTCCCTTGCCGAGAGGCCAAATGACTCCCTCCGTCAGGCTGACACGGTGAACTGTGCCGCACCAAACCGTGAACGAAAACTGAAATTGCCAAATCTTTTGTTCTGTAAGCTTGCTACAAGTTATTTAGCATTCTTGAAATAAACAGTTAGCAAATCAGCAGCTTAATCAAGGATATATATAGTTTGTCAATAACATTTACCCTGGTGTTCCAAACGTCCTTAGATGTTTGCGCTAATGACCGTCATGAAACGAGGAAGTGTAAAATGTTTATATAAATAGAAATTTCTCTGTGACTCCTGCCGTTTTGTGGTTAATGTATCTATTTGCGAATTTTTCTTCTGTTTCTCAATTATGTGTTTGGCCGTTTTTTTCCAGTGAAACGAAACGAGGCCTGAGTTCACGATGCTTTTTTGTAGGCTCGTGTGGAAGGAAGTATCCGGACGCCCAAAAACCTTCCATTATCGCTTGACACAACGTGCATGTTTAAGTATGGTACTTTAATCGTTCAGTAAAACTTTTTTGGCATGTAGTTCGCACTCGACTCTTTTCAAATACTGCTCGATCATCCTGCGAAATGCCCTCGATGTTCCGCGTACCAGTTAAAAGCATGATCGAGTGATTTTGTTATAACTGCAGTACACCACCCGGCAAACACGCGAAAAGCGCGCATGCGCGTTGTCATTTTTTTAATAGGTGGCTTTCACGCTCATGGTGCCATTTACATCACACCGTCCTGACAGCTGACACCGTGCCTGTCACATTGTGCACCAGACGTAAGCTGCTCAAGCGTATAACGTGGGTCCACAAAGCAGCAATCGTGAGTAGCTAGTCATCTGGCAGTATGAGTAACACGGCCTTGTTGAATTAAATCCAGGTGGATGAAGCTGCAGGTAAGCACTCAAGTCCCGTGCTCTGTGGCCTGTTTGTTTATTTTATTATTTTTTTCAACTGGGGCAAGGAGTAGGGGGAGGGCGTTCGCCACTGATATCCGCGTGATAAAAACGAAAAACAAAACAAAATGAAAAGACACATCAGGTGGCATTCAGAGTCGAGAGGGCAAGTGGGGAACCAATTCCTCTTCTGCAACTAATGAAAGCATGCTCTAAACATCCGCGAGTGCTGCGAAGTTGGCGGATAAGGAACATAACTCAGCGGGTTTCATGTAGGCGGCGTGGCGCCAAAGGCAGTGGCAGTCCTTGCTTACCTCGCTGCTCCGGCCCTTCTTCCTTGGCGAGCACGATTTCCTCGCGAGCCATCAGGGTTGCTGCTGCTGGACGCCTCCTCCTCGGATTCTCCGTTGCCCCTGTCACATGGTCAGTAACTCTGTGATCGTTGCTGTATGACATCGACAGGCGCAATGAATGGGTGCATAACGTACAACGACTTGTGTCTAACGAGATTTCTTAGCTTTGCATTTATGATCACGAACACTGCGTAAAAGCAGCCTCCGAAAACATATCGGTATTTTGCAGCAGCTTTTTTAGCGATTCATAACTACATTGTACCTGTCACTAACGCAATACCCACAGTCTGTGACCTTAGTTTAAAACAGTAAAAGTAGTGTGAAGAATTGTCGGGGGGATCTGATATCGAATGACGGATTGACGATTCGCAGTGATCCACAAGGATAAATCAGGAATATATTGTGAAAAAATACGGCCCAGGACATTCCTAATTAAAAGTCAAAAGCACCACTCTTTGAGTATTGCGCGATATTCAAATGATTCAAGTCTACACAAGCTGTAGGTAAGGCATGTCGAGCGTTTTTGCCCTAGCAATTAAATATAGAGACGTAAACGAGAATTAAAGTTCAGGCTATTTTTCACAGCACCGGAGGAGTGCCGAGATGATCGATGTGACTTCACGGACGGTAAAATTTCAAATTCCCACTGCCGTAAACCACACCCTTCTGTGCGTCATTTCATGGGTGCTGCCAAGCAATGCCTGGCAGGCTTCGTCTTCGTTGCCGCTGGTTTTCCTCCTTGAACGCAAGCGTTTATATTGCTGGAAATGTGCCTGGATCGTTCATGACGTCATCATACACACTCCACTTGGCGCTTTGCTCTGCGTAGAAGCTTGAAGGCTTCCGCGATTTCAATCGGCGATTACGTCACCATTTCAAATGCTAGCCCTAAAAGACTTCGCATATTTCACTTGCATGTAAAGTATGCGAAGTAAAGTAAAGCATCTTAAAGGCTCTTAAACTCGTCTAATTCTAGAACCTCTGCAATTGCGCTTCGGGATTTTCTCGGACATTTTGAATTTGCAGTAACATCACAGTCCTCTGAGTATCCACTCTTCACAATATCAAACCGGTTTTCATAAAAATGATCGAATATAGCTTGGAGCTGCGAAAACCGAAAACCTAGACTCAGTCCGCGGCAAGGTACGGATCGTGTGATGCAGCGATGGCATCACAAGTTTCACTAGAGTAACACTCTGTACACGCGTTGAATGACTGAAGTAGTGAATGCAAACGATGAGTCCTTCCATAAAATTCCTGAGACGACCTAGTACAAGCCTAAAAATTTTGTTAGTCAAGAGAGAAGTGATCATTAAAGTGCAGAGAATATTTTTGGCATCGAAAATGCTGTGTTTCCCGTAAATACCATCAGATCTCAGGCCACGGGAAAGGGAAGCTTTGACATAGATTCGCGCCGGAATAAAACGACGCATGTCTGAAAAACTTGGTAGTAGTTATGAAGAACGAGAGGAAAACCTACGACATATATTTCATAAAATATGATAACCTTGAAAACCTTCCAGAGCTCCAGAGCAAGAGAGGAACGCTAGCATTGCCCGAAGAAACAACTTCACTGACATGTAACGAGGTTTCCAAGCGTGTCCAGAGAAAGTCTTGATTTTTGCTGTGTCGCTGTCTGTGCCGCAGTCTTGCCCGCTTCTGTTCTTCGAGCTAGGCAGCATACAACGTCTCTCTGTCTGTTTTCTAGGCTTGGACAGCCTATGTCAACAGCCGCTTTTTTAAAAATTAAGCAGCGTGCTCTGATTCCATTGACGCTTTTTATGCTTTATGTGCCGCCACGTTTTGCCGCTCCTCCTTCATGTAATGGGCAGTGCGCTAAGCGTTCTTCGCTGCTTTTGGAATCTGACGTACCTTATAGGACTCGCCCGCTCCTCATCAGCCTTCGTGATGAGTTTGGCTGCTTTCGCCCCCTTCCGTTTTCGTGTGCGGCTGCATAAAGCTCACATTTTCGAAGCAGTCGGATGTTTCTGTTGGTTCAGACAACTGGCTCCACTGCATAGCCACGGCAGCGCTAAATCCAAGCCTTTGAGCGGACGACAAATTAGGAAGAGGCCATTTACAAGATATGCTTCAGAGGCTACCATCTAGGACCCACCTCCTGAGAAGCTGTGGCGTTGACCTTGCGGTCTATGGCATCGGGAAACGAAAATTCTTCCTTGCCTCTGCTTGGAATCCGCTTGAACTGAAGTTGTCTTCCTGCTCTCTACCATTCTGGCCAAAAAGTCCGGAATTTTTTGCAGCCAAGATCGGCTCTATGCAAGCACTGCTCACGGCTGATAACCGCCGCAATTTGCGGGGATAGGAGCTAAAATAATCTCGTGCTTAAGACTCTCCGCTTGAAGTCGACATAATCGTATTCAAAACATCCACGAACAAACGTTTACAGCAAGAGCTGTATTTGCGACTTCCCCCGGTGCTGACGCGTCTGTTCGCTCACACCGATCACGTGACCATCCTCCGCACCTGCCTTAGGCTACCTACGTCGTTTTCATGTGGGGTGGGCTCTCACTCGTCATCACGCGACTACCATCTGCACGCATCGAGATCCTCACGCTTCCGCAAACTGTCGTCATCTGGTTGCACGCGCGCTCGTAAGAAGCCGCCAAAATTTTTGAAGTGGCTCTCGGACGCTGCACGTATCCGGGAGCCGAGGGCCAGCACACGGGCGGCGAGTTCAGCACTGGGAAAACGCGGTAGATGCTGCCTGAAAACATCCTCAAGTCTACGCCTACTTTGCGACGCGGGTAGCATGGCCAGACCGGGGATGGGACGAGGATGATCGGAGACAGGGTAACGAGGACTGCAACGAAAACTTTATACAGATATTTACACTATGTACACGTGCAGCAACTGAGAGTGCTTCTCAGTGAAATAGTCTCGATGTGAGGAAGCTACTTGATGTGAGGGACACCTCGCCAGGAGCGCAAGCTCCTCGGCCGTACTGTGCGCCGAGTTTTATAAGGTTTTTCTTTCCTGAAATCTCTAGATGGAGGCCGGGTTTGCTGAGGAAAGCGTGCCCAAGTTCACTGTGGCAGATCATGCACTCTCTCCCCAGGGGACACGCCCCTGTCACGTGTTGAGCTTAAGAGGAGGGTGCCCTCCACGTCGGGCAGACCCAGGAATTTCCAGGAGTGGCCTTACCATGGTTTGCAGGTGGTCGCAGGTGTTTCTTATGAGTGCATGGGCCCGGCTGTCAGCTTCCCTTTGGGAGACGAATGCCGATGTTAAAACATTATGATTGGACCCTGCTGATCCCTGGTTCTTCTCGACACGGTCAATTATGCTGACAGAGCTGCGTCAGCGGCTTTCAAGAAAGGCCAGCTGGCGCCGTTGTCGAGGATGAGACAGGCATTGACCCCGTAGCGCTTCCTGGTACTCATTGGCAGCCGGTGGGGGACCCCGCTGCAGGTGCGATCGAGGGAACCCTTTCCTTTTTTCCCCCGACAAAGACATCCGGTATGCGGCCGTCGCGAGGTTGTCCGCTTTGTTTACGATTCTCAGTTGTCTCTTGCTCCGGCCCTCGTGGCCAGAAGCACGATCATAACACCACACATTCCAAAGAAAAAAAAAACCTTTGCGCCATGCTGTGTAGCTCGAGGGACGAGCGTTCTCGCACTGCCGAAGACACGGATAGTGTGCGCCTGCGTAGGCGTCAATCGGGAAAGGCGCGGCAGCAGTCTTCAAGCGCAAAAAATCTGAGGAAACATCACTTCTAGCTTGTGCGGCTGCCCCATGGAAAATTAGTGTGGGAATGCTAAGTTCTGAAGTCCACTCTAGGACAAAGGCGTCTCAATTCCACCTCCAACACGCGTTTGGCTCGTGATAGCCTTAGTTCTTTATGCACCATGAAACAAAACACAGCAAAAACGTCACCTCCAACTACACCTGTCTTGGGTCAGGTGCGGTCACCTTACCCTAGCAAGTTTTCTTAGCTCATCATTTCACCTTTCTTAAGGGTCATTCGACATCAAAAATAATCTTCAAAGAATAAAATCATTCATGTCAATCCTTCTCATTAAATTGGTGTAGAAATCTTGATTCAGAAGTCTTTTGTAAAACGCTGTTCAATTTATTTTACAAAATTTCACTTTGCCAGGGTAGAAGGAGATCATGCAATGGAGGCAGTAGTAGTAGTCCTGGTTGTGAGGCCCGTGGGGCTAGTAGTCGGGATCGCAGAAGTTAATTGGGGCTCACCGTTCTACAAAAGATATAACGATGCGTAAACGGCACTGCCATGACAAGAGGAGTTGTATGCGGAAGCCACGTATGCGAAAGTCACCTATGAATGTCACGGTGACATGCCAGTCACGGTAGTCCAGAGAAATGGTTCATTGCGGGCATGTCGATGAGAGTGGGGTTGAAGCGCTCTGTGAAGCCGTTCGTTTCGGGGTGATAGGCAGCGGTAGCTTATGTTTTGTCGAGCAGGAACGGAGAATGTCGTCGACAACTTTGGGTAGAAAACAGCAGCCGTGTTCGGTAAGAAGTCCGCGGGGGGCACCATGACGGCGGATGAGGTCGTACAGGAGGAAGCTGGCAAAACCAATAGCAGTACTGATGGTTAGTGCCCGCGTGATTGTGTAGCCGCTAGCATAGCCCGTAATAATTACAACCCATTTGTTGCCGAAGAGAGGCTCAGAAAATGGGCCCAAAAGGTCTATGCCGATACGATAGAAAGTTTCGAGGAGCATGTCAATAGGTTTGAGCATGCCCGCTGAGAGAACGACAAGGCGTTCCCGGCGCTGGCACTGGTCCCAGCTACCAACAAATGGGCATACAGAAAGGTAAAGGAGAGGCCAAAAGAAGCGACGACGCTCACGGGCGAAAGTACGCGTTGCAACCAGATGACCAGCAGTGCGAAGACTATGGAGCTCTTTGAGGACATCAGTGCGAAGGTTTTTGGGCACAACGAGAAGGAGGTCGGAGCTGTCGGGCTAAGGCTTCTGTGGCATCAAGTGTCATTATTCAGCACAAACCGAGGAGCAAAATTAGAAGAGAAGGAGGAAGAGGAGGAGGAGGCGGTCGCAAATAGAGAACATCTCGGAATACTGTCGCTGCTCTTCGCCGAAGCGAACAACAGCAGAGAACGAGAACAGACCAGCGCCGCAGTCACTGCCAGAACGGTGAAAAAGTTTAACGAGGTATTGAGAGAGTCAGTCGGCATCTATGTGTCGCTGTGACCGTAACCTTCTCGGCGTAAAGCCTAACGACCTAGCCGGCCTGTAGGATCCTTCAGGGCAGATGGCCAGAAGAGCGCATGATGGTACGTAACAACCGTTAAACGGTGGCTGTACAAATACGGGCGAAATTTCCGAAAGGCTCAGTTGGTTTTCCCCTTGGGTCTTATAAAGACAAACACGTTGATGATGATGGCCGTAAAATGCTTGACGCCTTGCAGAATAGATACTGCTCAATCACGAAGCACGAGGCCTCTTCCGGAATGTTTAACTCTTTATTAACATTAATAACAGCAGAAAGAAAGATACAAGCAAGGAAAAACTTATAATACATTTGACTGACTTGTAGTGTGAGCAGACGAAACCACCCCTCGGTCCCACCAAAAAAGCTTGCTTTAAAGGGGCTCTAGAACACCTTCCTAGGAGAGCACATTGACTAGTTTAAAAGAAAGACAGCAGCGGGCTGCACCCCAAGCATGGCACCGAAGGCCACATCTCCCGGAGAGACAGGGAGGGACTGAACATAACGGCCGAACGAAAGGTCCCCTCTTCGGCTGGCGGCGGCCGCCCGAGCGAAACCGGGAAAAGCGTCGCCGCGAGCACTCTCGAAGGCATGACGTGTACGCAGCCGCTGTGACTTAGAGACGGATTACATCGCCCGCGTGAATACCCCTTTTACTGGTCGCTATCTACCCACGTCCAGGGGTCGAAGCCGAGGTTGACCCTTCCCGTGTTTGGGGAAACCTCCGCTCGCCGGCTCGCCTGTCCCGTCCCCCAGAGACACCAAGGCGGCAAGCAAGCAATAAACGAAAAGGAATCCCCTGGCCCACACTATAAGCACTCTCGTTGTGTGATTGAGCAATTGCCATCTGATGTAGAGAGGAGGCGGGTGGCGTAGACGATGGCATGGCCAGATCCAGACTGCCGCTGAGAAACCACAGCACCGATTCCGTGGCCGCTAGCGTGAGTGCAGACTTCAGAGGGGCGGCCACACACAACTGGGGCAAGTTTGTCAAGGTGGTGAGCTTCGAGATCAGCGCGGCAAGGGCGCTTGCTTGGACCGGTCCTCTGGAGAAAATCATATCATTTCCTTTTTGAGCAGATCACCGAGGAGCGGGTGATGTCGGCAAAACCTGGCACGAATCGACGGAAGTATGAGCAGAACCCCAGGGCGCTCCGCACGGCTTTGAAGGAATGCGGCACCGGGAAGTCTTTCTCGGTTCGGATCGGACTGCATAAGGGTGAAAACCCGTAGCGTCGACGACGTGGCCCAAGACTGTGATCGGGCGACGCGCAAAATGACCTTTATAGAAGCTTAACTGCAGGCCTGCATTACGAAAAAATGAAAGAATCTTGGAATGGTCATCGAGGGGAGAGGAAAAGCTGGGAGAGAATACAATGAAATCGTCAAGATAGCAGAAGCACATGGACCACTTGCATCTGTGCAGCAGGGCGTCCATCATAGCCTCCGCACAGTGGTCAGAAAGCGCTGCGGAGCAGCACCGCTTTCAGTGCCGCCGTGGCAGGTATGATGATGCTGGGTAGGCGAAAGTGCTCGACACACTACCTGCTCCACCCAAGTCCTCGCTTCGTTTTGTTAACGACCGCCGTCCGTACTCTTGTGTTGCATCACGCGCTGTGCTTTACAGTGCGACGAATACCCTTTTTCTGGTTTCATGCCCACTAAAGGCTATAGCAAAATGTTCTTCACGCCGCTCAGAAGGGCTCAGTTCAGTTGCGTTTTATTTTGTTGCGGAAATTCACTCTTTGGTATCAGTGGAACGTACGACTCCAATGAGTGGTGCATACCATGGTTGCTATGGGATTATTATGCTGTATGAAGCAAGTCAGATACCATTGATGTCTTGAAGGCTTTTTGGCTGCATAGACTCGGCTAACTATTGCAACTGACATGCGTTTCAGTTGCGCTTTTTTGTATACGTTCGCGAGGTGCTTAGGGTAGATGCTTGTTGACTAATTTGGCACAAATTCGCAGCCATCGTTCTGAATACAAAATGAGGCAAAATAAACCTACTACAGATAATTTGCACTAGAGCGAGTGATCCGCATGGCGCGCAACACAGGCGAACACAAAAGTTTATTGGACATGGAGATCTTAAAAAAAGCGTGATCGTTTGGCACTCGATCTAAGCATGCAGCTCAAGTGCAGACTTCATGCAGCCACATACTGGAGAGTGTTCTTTGCACTTTCCTGCGCGACCTGCACAGCGCACCCCTCAAGGCCTGGCCGCGCCTCCAGCAGGGAAGAAAATCCAGCTATTTCGCGATTTCGACGTTCAGAAAACTTCTGCTGGCATCAGTACGTGCTATTGGCAGCAAAGCTTACTGGGTGCCAGTTCTTGGATAAAAAACAAGTTGCAGCGCTGCCTCTCAACCCAGTCGCTTGGTAATAATACCAATAGATGTACACATCCCGTCATACATTCGTGCGTTTTTGGCGATATGCTTGCGTGACAATGCTGAAATCTTCCCCCATTCCTCGAATTCCGATAACTCCCGATTCAGGCAGTACGTACGGGTGCCCACAAATGTTTTCCGAATGCCAAAATCGCGAAAAAACTGAATTTTTTTGCTACATAGAGGCGCAACCAGACATTCAGAAGTGTATTGTTCACGTCGCGTGAAAAAGTACGGAGCAAATCCATCAATTCATCATTGCATGCTCATACTGGTCAGAAATTAAGCCTTCTTGTAAATGTTTTGTTTTTTTTGTTCCGAAAACTTTTGTGGACACCTGTACGTGTTTCAGATAACCACAAATGTCAAAGAAACTAAAGCGCGGCGAGATGCCGCACAAACGAGAAAAGTGCAGTTAGACGCCCGCAAATAGAAAGCAGCTCTAGCGCTATCAAAATTCTAAATGCACGTCGCAGGAAATGTAACGTGTACGTAATTTGAGTATGTAGCTTTAAATGCATGGCACTACGGCTGATGTTGAACGCGACATAGGTTGTCGACTTGCTGCCCGGACTGCTACAATCCACTTCTCGGTCGTGCAGCCTACACGAACGCTTGGACATTTTGATGCCAAGCTTCCTGTCCAGCTGTGATAATTCTGGATGAAGCATAACCGGCAGTTGTGTAATTTCCTTCCTGAAATTTCTCAGATCATTTTGTCTTGTACTCGCCATCGTAGCATTGCCGTGAAAGCATCTGAAGGCATTATGCAGCACTTGGCGCTTCCCCTCTGGATTCGTGAAAGTTGCAATGGTGGCGCAGGGTTTGTGACGAAACTTGCCGGCGCGTTGATTTGGTCAAAAGGCGTAACTATCAGCTGACACGACCCATCAGGTGCCACAAACGCTGTCTTCTCAAGGGTTTGGTTATCAATTGCTATCTGCCAACAGCTGGAGCGAAGATCTATGGAGGAGAAGGACTTCGCACCGTAGAGGCAATCGAAGGCGTCGTCGATTCGCTGGTGGGGGTACACACCCTTTTAAAGCGAGAGCTTTACTACGCCAGCCAGCAAGCCATTTCGGCATGTCGTATGCCGTACATCGGCTGCGGCTTTGCCTAGCAACGCCGCAGCCGCACTCCAACAGATGGCGCCGGCGTCGACGCCGCTGCCGTCGCCGCTCGCTCCACCAGATGTGCTCCGCTGGGGTAGAGGGAGAGGAGGTGTCGCCTCGCGGGGGTATATATATATATATATATATTATATATATATATATATATATATATATATATATATATATATATATATATATATATATATATATATATATATATATATATATATATTAGCAGACAAGTTAAGGGAAATGAGGGACTCGTTTGACAAATACATGAAGGAAGCCAACAGTCACCGAAACCAAGGTGCAATGGGGAATGTTTTGTGTTTTTTTTTAATTTATAGTGCGGATTAGTGGGAGAAAAATACTTCAATTAAGCTTTGATTTTGAAATGAAACTACTTATAAAGCAGCAGAAAAAACAACCATGCCGCCGGTGGGATCCGAACCCACGACCTCCGAATATCGCGTCCGGTGCTCTTACCAACTGAGCTACGGCGACGGCTGTCCAATCTGCTGCTCTCGTGGGTATTTATGTTTATTGTGTGTAAGCGAACCTTTGAGAGTGTTTCCCAGCGCCACTCTCATCCATAGCGGCGGACGTAGCACGTCCTGAAATACCGCGAGTGTGACGTGGAACGTCATCTAACGGCGAGGGCGGCCACTGTGCGAGAGCCCTCTTATGCTACCTATGGCATCAAGACTGCCAGAACCGAGACCCTCGTTAAGCTATTAGCAGACAAGTTAAGGGGAAAAAAACAGAAAACATTCCCCATTGCACCTTGGTTTCGGTGACTGTTGGCTTTATATATATATATATATATATATATATATATATATATATATATATATATATATATATATATATATATATATAGAGTGTACGGTAGTCGTTATGGAGAGCGCGAAAGAGACTCAACAACAATAGAACGAAGCGAGGAAGAGGCAACGCCCTAAAGAGACTCCAGAAGAACGCGCCGCACGAGTCGAGAAGCGTCGTAATGAAGATTCGTCTAGAAGTCGTGCCCCTTCCCAGAGTGACTCTTCAACTGCGGAAGAGACCGGTTTGAATTCTCGAGAGCGTCGGAATGAGACGCTGCGTAGACGACGTGCCGAGAAAACGAATATTTCGCAATTCAACTAGGATTAACCAGAGCTAAGCCAACGCCAATTTTTCGGTGATATTATTCAGGTGGCAATAATAAACACAAAAACTCCATGAGTCATTAATTCTTTTTCTTCACAAGGACGACTGGCGGGGCATGGAGACTGTGGGAGGGTTCGATAATGTTCTTAGCAAGCATTTTTGTAACCTCGGCGTTTATGACCTGTCGCTCTGCGTGCGAGACTCGGTAAGGTCGACGACGGATAGGAGACGCATTCGCGGTGTCCATGCAGTGCTTCACAGAGAGGGCGAGCTTGGCCCCGCGGGATGTTAATGAGATCAAAAATATCTGAAGAGATTCTAAAATGTACCGAAGTTGGCCAATTTTGGCAGGACGGAGATCGGAGGCCATCACGGTCGTAAAGGCGTCCGTCGAAGGATAGGGTGCCTGATGATAGGCTGCGTGATCGCGAACAAGGGCGGTGTCTGACGCAGCGACTTGGCACAGAGCGAAGGAAGCCTATCGTGGCAACGAAAATTCCGGACGCGAAACTTGAGGAGAGAAGCCGGAGTTTTAAAAAAGCAGAGAGTGCGTTTGCCTTGACGGTGGCAATGGTATATATAGGTAGCATGGTACTGGTGAGCATTAAGGCAGGGTGCCACCTGTTATAGGTACTAACGCGTTCGTAGAGGCTGAGCCAGTCTTCCTCAGCGGCGCCACCAGTGCTCGCTTAGAGTAGCTGCGTCCATCCTTAGGCCAGCCACTTTTGGTTTTATCGCTGGGATAGGCGCAATGTCGCTGAGCATCTTTAAAATGTAAGCACTGATTTGTCTCCTACTAACGGCAAACTACAAATTTCTGAGCAATAAAGCGCCTACCAGCGACAGATAAAAAGCTGCTTATGAATTATTCGAAGAAAATGGGTGATAAGTATAATATCTGACTTGTTCCTCTCCCCAAACAAGGTGAAATAGTAACAGCCAGTTTTCACTCAAAAATTTGCAAGATTTGTTCCAATTTTACCGGCTAACGTCAGATAAAATTTCATTAAAAAAACTGGAAAATGTGTTCGCAATGAAAATAAAGTTGTTCATTAAAAACTAATGACGGTACTTTATTCATACTGATAATATTATTAAACAGTCAACTCCTAAAGTTCTGTATGCAGACGTAGAGTTTTAATTAGGTAGTTACGCGACGGAACAAAAGTCTTAAAGAGCGTAAATATTTTTCGCGCCCTGAAGACACCGCGCGAAACGGTTTGAGCACATCTTTTCAACATACCACGAATGGCAGCGCGCCAGTGAGAGTACACATGGCGCGCCAAATTCGGGCTGCCGGATTCGCAACCAATGCGCCCCAGTGGTTGAAGTCCTACTGCACCGTATGAGGTCGCACAAGGTCGACCCTCCATTAAAGGGACGCTAAGGTCACCTCCGTCAATTTTTTTTCTTGTCTAGCAAAAAATCCGATAATTCGTGGCTTTGCCGGGCAGCGAAAGATGCATGTATTGCGAAAAGGCTTGGATTTGAAGTTGAAAAGATTTGCCCGCTGCTCTGATTCAAACCCGAAAAATGACGTAAACTGACGTAAACATGGAGTCCATAACTTCTGGCGGCGAGCAGTGCGACCTAGCAGAGGCTGAAACGAAAATTACCGCCGGCCGGACGTTGAAAGCACGTATCAGCCGTCGCTGCTGTCGCTTCGTGCACGTTTGAGCCAGCGCTGCAAAAGTTCCCGTCTCGATCCTCTGACAAAGGATCGAGGATTTTTTTGAGGGCCAAGGTGGCCGGATTAGCTGGATAACAAATATGTCCTAGCGCCGATGACTCCCCAATGTAGGCAGCAAGAAAAGCTACCGGTGTGACAGCTGTCATCGCCTAGCTACCGTCATGACCTACGAGTTCAGACTGGTACGTACGGAATTATATAAATTCTGTAATAATAGTCCCCTTATAACTTCTTATGCCGCCCAGCGTCTTGGTACGTTGACGGTGCGTTTGCTAAATTGGAGGCTTGTGCAACGTTACCCAGCCACAGGTGTTTTCTTCGTTGTAGGTGCATACCATGACAAGAACTTCTTCTGAGGAGCACTGGGCACTTGCAGCTCCGCACTTAAAAACTGCGGCACGTCAACAATGAAACAAGGCGGGCACGCAAAGCGCACAGCCACGAAGCACCAAAACATACCGAAACCCAGCTGGCAGCTGGTGGCGGCGAAAAGTATAGGTTTCTTTCGGCTTCCAACATTCAGGTTGCCTTTTTTCCGTACTCCTAGTTCAATATAAGTGCACTAGCTGTTTCAGCACAAAACTTACTTGATTACTGAAACGTGTAACCAGAGTCCTGGTAACCCTCATGCACGTTTGTCAGCCTCAGATATGCGTGCTGTTTTTCGGGTATTTCCTCTTCTAGTTTGTACGCGCTTTATTGGGCTCTGGCTACAATGCCTGTTTTTTGGTTCTTGCTCTGTTTATACCTCATAAGAGCTTTGTTTTCAGTAAAGGCGGTCTTTTGTGGTTTGGAGATGGTATTCTGTCGATACAAGACAACGTCAATTCCTCCTCAGTTTCATTTTAAAGGCTTTCCCGCACACAGCGTGACAGGAAAGTTCCTAAATAACCTATAATTTAAGAAAAATTGGCATTTGCAGTTTTTTTCAGATCGCCTATATATTTCCAATTGAATCCTATTCCGTAAATCCAGCTGTTTTAATGTTGCTAATTATCGTCAACAGGTGATTTCCGAAAATGCGGCGTGCGATAGACCTGCGTTCGTCTGAAGTGACTGCCGGCAACGTTGTTTTATGGAAATTCCTATCACTTGCACCAGCTATTTTACTTGTTTAATACATTGGTACCCGTTAGTTCAGATTCACTGAATATCATGCGCAGGAAGAGGGGAGATAAGGCAAAGGTAAATGTGCATCTTGAGGCCGAAGGAAGTGCGCTTACTTTTCGGCTGTTGGCTGCCCGGTTGGTATAAAAGCTGTTGACATCGGCAGCGCCGCGAAACACTTTGCAATAATTTGATGGACGCTGAAATCTGGTACATTGAAAAAAAGATCAAGAAAGCAATAGGTTAACCTCCTCCTCATTCACAAACTTTAAAAAATCAGCGAAAATGCGAGCACTTTCTGGAGAGCAATGGCTGCTGGCAGTCCACG
Organism: Amblyomma americanum; assembly: GCF_052857255.1. NCBI lineage: Eukaryota > Metazoa > Arthropoda > Arachnida > Ixodida > Ixodidae > Amblyomma > Amblyomma americanum. The sequence goes on from NC_135497.1 coordinate 45,371,649, forward strand.
CAGATTCGCTTAAAATATCGCACTCCGACAAAATTTTCCACCTCTGCACGTTCAACGAGCTGACGGAAATCATGCCACAATGTCATCATATGTGAGCAGAAATATGCCAGCAATATGGTTGTCTCTGGTAAAAGCCAACTGACTATACGAGGCACAGATGCAAGACGAGGAAACAGTTGCGATGTTGTTAGCCCGGGCTAGCGTTCCGTCAGACGATGCGTTCTTCAACGTCTTGGCAGCGTTTATTTCTCTCTATGGTTTTAAGAAAAGTCACCGTGAGTCTTGAGTCCCGCGTAGGGATCGGTCAGTCTTCTAAATTTTCGAATATCGAAAAAAAATCCTACTATTCCATTCACTAAAAGGATCAAATAGTGCATTTTTAATTGTTTAGCAACCGAACCGAATGTGTTGTGATGTTAATGAATACTCTTTGAATAGTTGCTACAAGGGTCAATGCAGCATGACGTAGCTATTCGACGACTGTTTCAAAAACAGGGCCCACTCCGGCGCCGCGCTGCATGGTGTCGCGATCGATGTGCGCGGGATCAAGTGTTCAGCGCCATGACGCGATTCGTTCGATTCGCGCCATTCATAATGCAAATACATGGTCCACAGGATTGGGAGGCATAGTAGGGTTCAGGCAGTTTCAGCGTGCAATGCTTTATTGTCCGATCTCGGAGGTCACGGCTGATACGTAGCTGTCTCCCTCTCTCATGTGCTAAAATAGGGTGCTAGCTTATTTTCTGGCAACATCAGTAGTAAAACGTTCTTTTCTTATACACATAAAATGACGGTCATAGAGTTAATATACTCGTTTCATGTTACGTACCCTTCAGTGCAACTCTACTCGTATTCGATTCAGCGGGAAAGAAATATTATCTTTGTTCTATACGGTTTTGAAAAGTACTATTCACACACTTGTGTAGTTCTGTGGAATCGCTGAAGAGTGTAGAGAAAACAGTAACCCGCCGGCGTTACCGGTTTCGTGATTAAGCTCCTTTGGTCTGTTGTTAGTGGCTATTTATTAATCAAATAACAATGGAAGGAAAAGATATTGCTAGCCGCGGCATCTGCCATCGAAACCTGAAGCACCTGAGCTGCAACTAGCAAGAATGAAAGGACAGGGAGAGGACAGAGAAAGGGAAAGAAGGGGGAGCGATAGTGAGAAAGGATAGGGCTGCTTTTATCTGCCGAAATTTTGTCCATTTGCCGGCGCTCGGGCTCGTCGCATCTTGAATGCGTTTAATCGCAAGCACCGGTTCCCAAACTATTCCCGCTAGAAAAGGGGTCCCCTGAAAGGATTCAGCGGTTTCTTATGTTCGGATGTTCTACTGCTGAGCACATGTTCAGTGGCCTGATTTCGGCCACAGACGCCTACGATGCAGCCGAAACGCTAACATACCCGTGTACTGATATCGGTAGACACGAAAAAGACCAAACTTTCTGAATACGAAGCGCCTCATAGCCCAGGTATAATTCAGGATCGTTCGAATTTATTAATGCTGTAATAAAAATTAGCGCCTCATTTTCTCTAACATCAGCGTAGGCTCGAGTATAGCGATGTCAGTTATCAAGCATAATGAGGGTACGTTTGTTTTCGTTGGGAGTCGTAGACATTTCGGCTTACGCTCTCTTGAAAGACTTGATAACCCAAAGTGTGAATATAAACTTGCGATTTGAAAAGGCAGAAGACTAGGCATAAAAACTGCTCTCGTTTATATTTTGGTTTTCCTCAAGCTAACTGCATGCTACTTATTTTAGGGCAGCAAAATATCCATGGGCCAAGTCATTCTCAATTGTTCTCTTAATCTGCCCTTGAAGTTAGTTGAGTGTGTGATCAGAAGAGTGCTGAAGCTTGAAGCACAAAGTTCATTAAATACGCAAACCTGAAGAAGCTGAACAGCAGCTAAACAGTAACGTTAAAAAGAAAAAAAAATCACTTTTAAGGGAGCTGGATTTTGTCACTTTCAGGGCAGGAACCACATCCACTCCCCACTCTCGGCGTGGAACACTGCACCAAGATATGACGCACGGGGTTCGCAAAGCGTGTCTTCATTAAAGCCGCACGGCTGATGTGCTGGATGTTAATGATATCCGATAACTTCCAGTCAAACTGGCACCTATACATCACTGGCAACTGCGCAGAATGGGAAACAGCGCGTGAAAAGCGGAGCACGAGAACACTATGGCGCGACAAAATTTTTTGGCTACTTGCCTTTTGTCGCAAGCTGGAATTCATAGGCGGCTGCTGCAGCCCGCTTTCTTTGGAGGCCACTGTCAATCTTGCTGCATAGAGAGTACACATACGTGAGAGAATATAGACGGTGAAAAAATACTGTGCTGGTCTTGACGTATCGGCCGGGGAGCGGCCGAAACTCGCCGCACACTCGGCGAGTGTGGATTGCAGTACATAGGCCAAATTGCTTCCGATTCAGATTGAGTAACTGCCCTTCAGTCCCTCCCCGACTTCTCTCTTTCTAAACACCTCAGAGAAAAGGCCATGAGTTCGATAAACTTAAAGTGACAATATTACAGAACGGCTTCAGAAACGCTTGTGAGCGCGAGCGACGAGAATTAATACTGTGCAAGTGGGCATAAAGGAAAGCCACGGCGCCCTCTCCAATTTTCAGATGTCAGAGACCTACGAAAATTGCAACCAATAGCCAAAGCAACCCTTGAGTGCGTCGTCTGAGGTCATACCCTTTTTGCATGCCGCAACTCATCTTCAGCTTCACAAGCGGGGTTCACAAGGCTCCGACAGAGTCGCAGCGCAGAGTCGCCGTCATGTATACGGCTCGCTTCGCTACGCTGCCGTAGGGTGCGTTCCAATACCTCCCAGTAGACGGCTACTTAGACGTCTAGCCGGAAAGCCGCCATCTTGAGACGCGTTCCATTTCTCACGAAGCCGTCCAATATGACTGCTTCGCCGAAGTCAACATCGATGCAGGTCACGGTGTAAGACACCGTGACGCAGGCTAAATTCCTGTCTAAAGATGACGGAGCTTATGTACATACTACGCGAAAAAGCGCGACATGCACTTTGCGGGCGTCGGACTGTAGCCGGAGTATTGATAAGCACCGTCCTACAAATGCGAGTCATTCCGTTATGTGAATTGGTACGCAAAATAGAGGTTAATTAGGCGGTCTTCGTGGACGTGCGATTCCTAGTAGTGCTTTTATGTGAATCGCGCAGCAAAAGAATGGTGCGGTTGAGAAATTTGCTACAGCGGCGGACGCTGTAGGTATGTTTACATGGCCTCTTTATAACCTGACGATGACGGCTCTTAAGATCGATCTCTAATTCGCTGTCGTTGGGTTCCTGGTCGGGCGTCACGACTGTTGGCGTAACGGCATACAAATGTGTTTTCCTGTTACTGTATTAGCTGTATCAACTCTTTGGTGCACATTCTTTTTTATCTCTGCAGCATCAGAACAAACACACCGAACGGTGCTGGCATGTTGCGAAATGATTTTAGTCTGTGCAGGATTAAAGCTGGTTGCTGTATTAAGGTTTCTCGCCGTCGCCGAGTACCACGTACAGCAGACAGCAGGTTTAATGGCACGCACGTGTTTTTCTGTTGCAGTGTATAGTAGGAGTATCAGATTTCGCGCATAATAAATTTGTGTTTACAGTCATCCGTATTTTTTATGTTTACAGGACCGTCTGGACGAGCACAATCGAGGAGCATGTACAGTTTACCATCAATAATAAAGGAATAACGGCATATGTCTTTATTGTCGTCTTCAGACAGCGGCCCCGTCTGCTACAAGCGTACTGACCGATAGGCGCAGCCATCATTCCGATTTACGCGCAATATTATTGCAACAAAAATGTACAAACTGCTAAAAACACGCTTTTAATGATCCTTATACATAAGTTTAAGGAAAATTGTTCTATAACTGTTCTTAAGCTTTAGTTACATTCTATGCCGCGAGGCGGCGTGAGCAGTTGGCAAATTCCAATATATGGACATGTAGACGGCTTCCTAGACGTCTAGAGAATTGGAACGCGCCCATAGAGGAGTCGCAGCGGAGCGACTGCGCCAGCAGGGGGTGGATCGAATCCAGATTGCGCCTTCCAGAAATGCATGTAAACAAGAAAGCACGTCGCAGCGAAGCCAGGGGAAATTGGGGCATTGTCGGAGTGGTGGGCAAAAGTAGAAGCGCTTGTAAGCATAGCGGCTTTTCTGAAAACTCAGACGCCGGGAGTGGAGTTGAAAACCCGCAGCTGCCTAAAGGCCGTCGTACGATCGTTTTCTTTTTGTTTTCTGAGGATCCGCCAGCATGCGGACGACAGAGCGCACAGGCCAAGCTAATAGGCCACATTCTCACAGCCGGCCTCCTCTGCGGCGAGGCAGCGACGGAGCCGAAAACCGCGGCAGCAAGGGAGCGGCGCTGTGTTCTAATCGAAATTGGCACCGGACACCGGCAAACCAGTCGTGGCGGACGCTCGCTTCTCCCGAGGGACTCCAGTGTCTTTTTTTCGACGAAACAGCGGCGGCGGCGGCGGATCCGAAGGAGATGCCGAAGGTGCGGTGTCGTCTGTCGTGTGCTGGCGTTGCTTTGCTTGACTATTATCGCAAAAAAAAAAACAATGCGATCTCGCAAGAGGTGGAAAATGTTTGAAGTTGAATAATTTTGCGCAACTCCACAGTTTTTGCAGCGAAACACCACGCGTACAGCACCAAAACATATTTATACGAATATAGCAAGCTACTATTAAAGCGCTGGGCGCACTGCAGTCACATTATTCTGGCCAATAGGAACCAAATCGAACATATGTAGGGGGTAATGAACTCTTATCAATACAGGAATGGTTTGCCGGCGCTTCCTACATTGGCAATTATACTAACGTTCGAGAATTAGGCCAGCAAAACAGTTTGGAGAATATTTTACCAGTATCGGCTAATACACATGCAAATTTTAAGATTTTTCTTGATAGCCGAACTGAACGAATGTCTGAAAGAGATAAATTCGTCATGCTAGTAACGTTCTATACCGGATCGTTTTGCTGACATTCCCGTCTGTTTTAATGCATTCTATTCTGATATGCAACTGTGTGTACAACCATGTCTATCGCAAACGCTTGTATTTTACAGTTGTGTTTTTACTGTATGTGCTCGAACTAGCCAATGTTTTGCTGGGTAAAGGGATGAATTTTTTTCCTACGTTTCTCTCACTCTCTCTCTCTCCATGGTGTCCAGCTAAATGTAACCACGTTTTTAACAACTGAAGGAGTGTCCTAGGCGCGTAAAATGTGTTCAGTACTGCTGGGGTCGTGTGGCCTACTCTGCAGTATCCATTCAGCAAGACTTGAGTTTCAGTCCGGTGTGTGCATATGACACTGAAGCGGCTTTCGCACTTAGCGATTTCATAGCAACAACTTTAAGTCAGATGACAAGCATATTTTGACTATGACCATTGTGATGGTGTTTCCAAATTAGACCCAGGTCGTTTCCGAAACGTTGCCCCCCTCCCGAAATTTGACCTGCATTGATTTGGACCAAAATCTATTTTCAGGCTAATTTCAATGGGCTCGATACGATGCCAGTTTCTAAACTTGACCCTGCCTAGCCCCAAAATTTGACTTCGGCCGAATTGGAGCAACCATAACTGAGCGTCCAGCCATATTGAGCGTGCAACCATAACTGAGCGTGCCCGACACGATGACGACCTCCAAATCTCGTCCGGGCCATTGCCAAAATGCTTTCGCTCGACCTTTGGTATAACCATGATTAAACCCTGCCTAACTTTAGTTTTCGCACTGCACAGTCAATTAATTAGTTTAGACTGACTAGCTAGCTTTTTAAATAATAACTTCTTGTTCGCAGCTAGGTACCATCCGAGTAATTTTTTCTTCAAGCTATAAAAGATAGCGCGATAAACCAAAATACATAACAGTGGTGCTACTTGAGCGCAACAGATGCAAATTCGCTTATCGTATATCCCGCGCCCAGTGCAAACACAAAACTCATAGCAGACTCGTTTATGTGGAATGCTTTGCATATTGCCAAATAAAATAAAGCCGTCATCCGCCCTCTGTTCCTTCGCAGCGGGCGCTTTCGGGGCGCAAGACGCGTGCATCTCCCGACGGTGAAAAAAAAAGGGGGGGGGGGGGCTTTTTTTTTGCGCCCGCGCATCCACACACTGGCGCATAGCCGCCGCCAAAGCAGTGATAGGGAAGCCGCGATAGAGTCACTGGAAAAAAATTTTCCAGTGACTCTAATCCGCGACGCCCGCCGGCGCCATCTCTCGCTCGCAGCAAGCAAGCCGTGGGTCACGTGAGGCGAGCTCGCGCTGTGACTGGCACATTTTTTGTGGGGCGGGGCTCTGTCGCCGCCGCTCCACGGAAACGTAGAGCAGGGCCCAGCGGCGCCGGCCGCCAGATTTGGGGCGAAACCGGTTCAAAAACATCCCCCTCCGTCGGCTCCGGTGGCGACCGAGTCGACAGAGGAAGCGAAAAACCGGCTGTGAGAATGTGGGTGTAGGCGTCCAGCTGGTCCGGCGACCAGAAAATTGGTTAAACTTCTGTGCAGATGAGCGGGCTCGGCTGGCGACCGTATTGCAGCTATTGGCGGCCTTTTACGTGACGTCTCAGGTACCTCCTCCTCCTCCTCCTGCCAGAGCAAGGTGACCGTCCCTCGATTGTAATGAGGAGCGAGGTGTAGGTGGTGGCCGCGAAACATATTATATTGACCACATGTTGATTTTTCAATAACGTATGTTGCCGGGCTAGTTGGTTTTGCACTTTTTAAAAAGACACACAAGTACATATACAAGTACATACACACAAGTACATACACAAACATGTGCTTTTTCCGGAATAAGCAGTTGGAGGTTGGCGCCTGTCCTTCGTCTCCGTCATTTTGTGCGTGTACTTGTAGCGCTATGTCTTTTTTCAGAAGTGGTGATATTACTTGTGTACAGAGCGACTGCGAACTTCGCCACGTACAGAAGCGGCCGGTGACAGTTCATCTAGTAGAATACTTAATCATCTACGCTAATCGAGTTGACTGAGCGCCTCTTCAAGCCGACGCAAGACCTACGTGGAGGCGGTGTCACGAAGTGTTTAATTGGAGCTGTTGTAGTTGTTGCAAACGTTTGTAATTCCTGTAAGGATCATCATGGATAGCAGGCGGGTAACAGCTGTCCCTGGTGAATTTGCGGTGCGTGCATAAGCTGCGCAGCACAGTGACAAGTGTCCGCGTAGAGAAAGTGTTTGCGATCAGAGCGAGTGCTTTTACGCGAAGTCTGCTACGTATCCATCAACGATTTTGATCGCGGTTCGTGCGCGCATTGTGCCTGAGAATTGCCGTGTGTGCGAAGCGACACGATCTTGGCCATACGGCCGTCGGAAAAACAGTAGCGTCGCCATCCTGTGCCTTGGTGCTCCATTCAGTACATTTTTTTCTACGGTGTGTGCTCGGGTTACGAATGGCTGGCGGTACTGAGTAACCTGTGGGAAAACATCGGCCTGAAGTGCAAATGTCTTTTCTGGAGAGTCATTTTTTTATTTCCCGCTCGCTGTGGAGACCTACGTAAGCAAAAAATATTTGTACGATGATTGGGCCACTGAAAACAACTTCGTCTAGCCCTTTCGGTTTAGGTTGTGACAAAATGGCATCACGCGATTACAAAGAATAATCATTGCCGCAATTAAATTACGGCTGGATCACTGTGTACAAGTTCTTAATTTGTGTCAACCTATGTGTCTGTTTCTTCATGAGTATTTCACTTCATATTAAGCCCAAAAAAGTATGGCAGCAGCTTATGTTTCTACACATTTAACTAGGTGACTCGAGAAGTACATTTGTCTTTGTAAATTATGAAAGCTGATTACAAGGATGTTTTGTAAAGTTCAGCAGTTTGGCGGCTGAAGAAAAACGACTGACTTTACGTGACACCACTTTTAGACAGCAGATATCAAATTGAGCCCTGTAGAGCTGGTTTCAGCATGACAGCTTGCCACCCGTTCGCCCGACAGTACATTCAGGTCAAGATCTGTGAAACTTACAGAAGGCTACAGCAGGACAGTAAGTACGGTGTACATATATATAGTGCATGACGGTGCATATATTTTCCTGCCTCATCGTAGCTTGGCCCCTGCATATGTCTTGCCAATCATCAGCCAGCACCTGTGGCTCTATTTGTGGCATTAGCATGTGCTTCAAATCACAAAATACAGTTCATACTCTTGCCTGCTAGACTGCTTTGGCTCATTAAGTTGATTTATAGAAATCGGCAAGCTTTTGGAACACATCCCTGCAAAAGCCAGCTTGCTCTCGTTCTTCATGACATGCATTTATACTTCACTTGCAGTATCCCCCTCGATGCTTTTTTTCTTGACTGAAAAAAATCATGTGATGAGATCCTTTATTTATGTAAGGCTGATTTTCTTAAGCTTTAACTTGCATCCAAAAGCTCTAAACTCAATTCCAGCTTTAACATTCAGTCGCAGGCAGATTTTTCTTGCTAATTCTTAAATATACTGTTTTTTCCTGCAACCTCAGACGACCTCCAAGCAATTTCCCTTGGGCCTCAGCTTATTATTACACACATTATGAACTTCCCTTCCATGTTTTGCCACATGCCTGCAATGAAAGTTAGATGCGGTATGCCACCTTGCAATCAGTACCAGCGTTTCAATTCTCCAGAACAACATTTTTCATGCTCTAGAATGGCCTGTTTTCTAATGTTACTAAGAATGCAAGTAATATTTTTTATTTTCAGCATAACAACATTTTGTCCACTTATTAGGCCTTGCTGAGAAAGGGGTGTTCTCTGTACACTGGTTAAAATACTCAGCTAACAATATGGCTCACAATGTGGCATGGTCTTGCCTAATAATCCTTACACACCCACACAGAACTTAGGATATTTACACCCATTCTTACACCCATATACATACACACATACATTTACACCCATATTTACACCCATTACAGGCATTCTAATAATATGAATCTAACCTCGCTAGAATACTGGGATTAGTCCAGATCTGAGCCGCTAGTTTTATTCTCTCAGACTATTTTTGAAGCTACAGTGTCACAGCACTAAAGATTACTCTTCAATTTTTTTATCTCGTGAAGAAACTGCAGTTTTTGTTTTGCTCTTTACCTCCCATAACTAACTAATCTGTTCCGACTCAAGGTTCCTTCTCTATTAGACGCAAAAGCACTTTTGTGCCTCAGTTCATGTCACTGCATTTCAAGTTACATTGTTTCTCCGTGAAAGGCTAGAATGGCGCTCCCCTCCATCTGTTTGATAGAAATAAACCACCTGATTTAATTTGAAACCTCACAAGGCTTACTAACGTCTTGTCTTTTGACCTGGTCAATGCAAAAATCCACGCAGTAAATGACGATGTTGGTCCATTGATTTAGGTAAATTCCCCAAGGCGGAGAAGATTTGTAACAAGGGAGTAATTACTCATCAGCATCTACCCAAGGGCAGCCATACGGCTACAGAGGGAAGCTATACAGGCCCCACAGAAACTTCGTAATTAGACGAGAATTTGTCCTGGTCTCCGTTTCGAACCTGAGACCACCAACTCACCGGGGTAGTCGCTCTACCAGCTCAGCTATCAGGGACGGCTAGCACATGGCAGGGCAAACTCCAAGTGGGAACAGTGTCGGTCCAATGTTTTAAGGGAATCCCTCGAGGTGGAGAGACATGTAATGAGGGAGTAATTACTCATTAGCACCCACCCACGTGCTACATAAAACAAAGAAAAGCTACAAAGCTTTGCTTTGTAGCCGTATGGCTGTGCTTGCACGCGAATGGGTAATTACTCCCTTATTAGTAAATTACAAACTCCTCAAGCTCCACTTTGCACACCATGTAAAAATTTACCGCTGAAATGTTGTCATTTAGGACCGTTGACGTATAATCATTATTAAAACAAATTGGTGTAATAAAGTGCTTAGTTACTCGCCCAGCTCGGCAAATCAAAATCATCCTCTCTGGCTCTCTTATGCATAACGTTGTTCCTTTGGAACTTTCATCACAATCTATTTCTAGTAATACCGTGCCAGATTTGCACAGTAGTTGTGTCGGCAGCTACAGTTGCATTTAAGGTAACTTGCACTCTCTGTACAAGCTAGTTCTAGCTAGCTAAACTAGTGCATTGTAAAGCTAACACGCATTTATGGGCCTATTTGTGTCAGTCTTTCCTTGGTGCATGTCTCTTATCGTCCCTTTAGTTAAGCAGCACACCGACTTAATAGCGCTGTTCGGTGAAAATGCTATGCGCGCACGCTTACGCTTATGACTCTTATATATTGAGGGTATCTAGCACGTGATCATGGTGCCTCGGCCAATGGGAGGCTCTGTTATCCAGCGAGGCGCGAGGAGAGGAGGGAAGCCGGAAAGTTCAAAGCTTTTCGTTACTTTTGCTTCATTGAGGTCTTTAAGAATGCTCAATCGCGGCGATCGCTATGTTCAACGCGGAGCGCATAGTTTTGCCACTCGCGGTGATGAGGCGTTCGCACCGTAGACAACCTAAAGAAAACAGGCTCTGGTCAGAGAGTGTGGTGTCTAGATGACAGAGTTTGAAGTGAGTGCGAATCAGAAGCATGCGCCAATCGGTGCGCAGTAAAACGCTCTCCTGACCTTTTCGCACTTCGCCCACAAGAGGCTATGGGAGCCTTGATTTTGTAAAGTCACTGGTACGCTGAGTTCCAGTGAATTTATGATTTTGCTTGAACGGCTGCTCCGGAGCCGATGCCCAGTCATGAAAAATATAGGAGCAAATGCACGAGTACGCCGAAATTATTATGGTAATTTCTGCCGCAAGATATCTACGCATTTTGCTTCAAACACGTGCCTGTACCGCCGCAAGCGATTAGACGGGAGGCACTGCCGGGCGCACCAATAGGAACGCTGGAACCGTCCGGGTCTCCCCCAAGCAGCAAACTGATCGCGCGCCTTTCTGCCCCACGTCCGCACGAAGGCGAAAAATGTGCGACTCGCATGCTTGCGGATACGCACAAAAAACGACCGTACGTACGACAGCCTTTAACTCCCTGCTGTGACACTAGGCGGCGCTACTATCGCGAAAGCTTCGATGCGCTTGCTTCCATGTAAAGAATGCTTTGTCACCGCTGCCGCTGCGACTTCGTCGCTGCCAAGTAGCCGCGGCAAAAGGCTTAGATAACACTTCTTGCGAAGGGCACATACCCCCCCCCCCCCCTCCTCATTTCTCTTTTCCTTCTGGCTACTCTGTCAGCTGTTGTCTTTCACGCTAGCAACAATCTTTCGGGTTCCCCCTCTTTTCTTTCTCTCTCGCTCTTTTTTACCATATCTAGCTTAGGCGGCTAAACTAGCGGTGGGTGCACCATCGCCCGATTGAAAGAAACAAACACCCCTTTAAGCATTTTTGTCCGGCTTCCTTTGTTGCTGGGTTTGTATTCTTTCCCAAGCCCCCTCTCGGCTCTTCCACGAAGATGGAAGAACGCATACATAACTTGATACATAGCACGCCTTGATACATAACAGCGCTTTTTCGATTGCATGATTTCACCCCAATTTAGCTTTTTTATATTCATCGTTAGTGGTGCAGATAGTGATAACGCCAACATAAACATTAAAGAGACTGCCCGCAGCTCTGTTTCGACGAAGGTCGGTTCGGGCTCGGAACGTCAAGAAACGTAACGTTTCTACACCACGTCTGTTTTCTTTCCAATGTAATGCCAGTCCTGCTTTAGGATATATATATATATATATATATATATATATATATATATATATATATATATATATATATATATATATATATATATATATATATATATATATATACATATATATATATATATATATATATATATATATATATATATATATATATATATATATATATATATATATATATGATGGCAGCTGACAGTCACCGAAACCAAGCTGCATAGGGGCACGATATTTTTTTTATTGTGTTGTGCTTATCAGCGGGATAATATTACTTAGATTAATAAATCGTTTAAACAAAATTATATATATATATATATATATATATATATATATATATTAAGGAAGCAAACCGTCACCGAAACCAAGGTGCATAGGGGAATGTTTTCTATTTTTTGTTATTTCTAATGCCAATCAATTGGTTTAAAGAAAATTACTTATAAACCAGCAGAAAAAACAACCATGCCTCCGGTGGGATCCGAACCCACAACCTCCGAATATCGCGTCCGGTGCTCTTACCAACTGAGCTACAGCGACGGCTGTCCAATCTGCTGCTTTCGTGGGTATTTATGTTTTGCGTGTAAGCGAACCTTGAGAGTGTTCACCAGCGCCACCCTCGTCCATAGCGGTGGACGTAGCACGTCCTGTAATACCGCAAGTGTGACGTAGAACGTCATCTAACGGCGAGGGCGGAAACTGTGCGAGAACCCTCTTAAGCTACCTATGGCATCAAGACTGCCAGAACCGAGACCCCCGTTAAGCTATTAGCAGACAAGGCAAATGAAATGAGGGGCTCGTTTGACAAACATATTAAGGAAGCAAACCGTCACCGAAACCAAGGTGCATAGGGGAATGTTTATTTATATATATATATATATATATATATATATATATATATATATATATATATATATATATATATATATATATATATAGCGTCCACTAGCGCCATAGAACGAATACCGCATATAATTACTTCAACCTTGTTCTTTACTACAAACAAGGGCAGCCCGACTTGTTCCTTCTACCTCTACGTCGTTGCCACACAGCAAAGTACTGAGTGTGTATATACCGGGTGTTTTAGCGAAGTTTCACAAATTCCTGAGGATATAGGGTTCCATATAGCACAAAAATATGTGTACGATCACGCTCTCTGCCCTCGTGGACACAGTATGCTTCAAAACCCCTCTAATTATCCAGGCATTTAACAAACTCACTAAATAACTTTTCAATTATTGTAGGGTGGATAGTGCCATTTGGGAGTTTGATACCGTGGACAAGGCGATGACGAGTGGGCACCACAACAGTGAGATCGGCATGCCTCCAATGCCTCGTTTTTTCGCTGTGCAGGCTGTGCTGGCGCTCGGCATATCAACTTCGCCGGCTGCAGGCACTGACTCGACGTCTTTCTCTGGTCCGGGGGTTGCAAGTTCTGGGCTTCGGTTCACCGACAAATTCAGCCTTTTACCCGGCCAGGCTCTTCTTTTCATAGAATCCCTCGTCCACACCCGTCCAGCGTCATCGACGATGGCATCGCCACTCACACCGGATTTAAAGCGACAACACGCTGGCTTTCCCTTCAGTGGGCACGGGAACAGTGACATCGGCATGCCTCCAATGCTTCGTTTCTTCACTCTGCAGGTTTGTGCGCACAATTCTTTGCACGCTAGGAAATGCGACGATCGCTGTTTACTTCTGTTCCCGTGCCCTCGGGTGTGCTTTGATGCTGCTTGTGAATGTTTTTCAATGATTTTCCTGCTTTTGCGCTCTGGCGACGTTGAATCTAACCCGGGTCCTACGACTCGCTCCCTTGACATAGACAACCTGCCAGACAATGCATCTGATCAAATGAAAGTTATGTTTAAGCTGCTCAAGGATGTACTTTCTCGTCCGTTGCAAAGCTCAAAAGATCAGGTCGAATTAGCAGCTGAATAAAAGGCATTACGAGTACTCAGAAGAACATCGAATCAAAGTTAGCTGGCATGTGCAAGATGCTTGATGAACTCGAAGAAAAGGCAAAGGAATTCGACGACATGGGTCCAGAGCTTTCACCTTTAAAGAAATCTGTAGAAGACCAACGTATTCGAAATGATTTGCTGCAGTCTCGCCTTGATGAAGCAGAAGATAGATCGCGACGTGAAAACAATATTTAGGGGTACACCCGATGCGGAAGAGACTTGGGCAGATACTGAATCTAAACTCCTGGAAGCCTTGACTAAGGTTGTCGAAGTATGCTCCTCGAGTTAAATTCAACGTGCACATCGCCTGGGAGTTTTTTCCAGAAGAGAAGTGTCGACCAATCATAGCTAAATTTTTGGACACTAAAATGAAAGACAAGATATTAACCCTTCGTAACCAATTTAAAACAGATAACATCACTATCAGTGAAGATTTCTCACCTGCTGCGCGCCAGGCTCGAGAATTCGAATATAATCACGCTGGCCCTCGCTCTTTTAAGATACAATATAACAAGCTGCACATCAATAAAAAATGCTTCTTGTATAACCCTACCACGGACACGTTTGAAGAAATCGTGGCACGTGGCGAATCATCTGCATTGGAATCGTCTGCATTGGATTCCGTAACTGGATCTTGCGCTGCACCTATAGGGAATCGCGACGGGTAATGGACAGTTGTCATCGTCGATATCAGTTCTTTATGCTAACGTCAGGAGCCTACTTAACAAGCATCTTTCTTTATCTTATGCTATAGACACATGCTCAGCTGACATTATAGCACTAACGGAAACCTCGCTCCCAATGCATGTGTCAGATTCCGAAATCTTCCACAACGCTCATTGCTATTCGGTATATCGTTGCGATAGGACAGCTAAGCGCGGCGGTGGTGCTTTACTTGCCATTTACAAAGACATTCCATCTTCATGTATCCAAGTCTTCAGCGAACTAGGACTAATTTTTCCATCAATAGTGATAGGTCATCCTCAGATTGGTTATTGGCGTCTGTTACCGTTCTCCTTCTTATTCGTCCACAATCACTAAGAAACTTCACGACGCTATATATCTTGTTCGCGCACGATTTCCGTCACCACCGCTTTTTCTACTTGAGGACTAATTTTCCAACTATTTTATGGACAGCTCAGCCGCCTTCGTCATCTCCCCCTTCGCATCAAGCTAAAGAATTCGCAAAACTATGCGCCACATTTTCGCTAACTCAGTTACGAGAGGACGGTAAATAACGCTTCGAACACTCTCGATCTAATTCTAGTAACTAATCCAGAGTTAGCTACTGACAAAACATATCTTCCAGGCATCAGCGATTACGTTCTGCTCAATTTCTGCATTTACATACCACGTCCAAAAGTTAATAAAATAAAAAAATCATTCTGGATTACAAACTCGCCCATTTTACCGCTATTAACGATGAACAGGACACATTTGTTGATTACTTTATTGCAAATTCAGACTACTGCTCTGTCGGGGATAACTGGATATCATTGAAAACGAAGGTTCACGAACTAACTGATAAATATATCTAAAAGCGCAACGTCACCTCTAATCCACAAGCACCATGGCACAACTCTCACATAAGACGATTATCTAACAAAAAGAAACGTTTATACCACCGCGCGAAGTTTTCACCATCTAATGCGTAATGGGCGAAGTACAAATCTGCTTCCGACGCTTACGTCAACGCGATTAAACTTACAAAGAATAACTTTTTCTCTGCCACATTACCAGCTATTTAGAAAACGAGTGTTAAAAAATTTTGGTGCGTTGTACACCCTGCGAACGACCCATTAATTAGACTACAAGACGCCTCCAGTAAACTTATCCCAAATGACCTTGGTGCTTCCGTGCCGAATGACAGATTCGTTGAAAGCTTTTCCTCCATTTCAAGCGTTAATCTTCCATTCATACCGCACCACAGGTTCCCGACAATGTCGCCTATAACTGTCGATCCACCTGGTGTAGCCAAATTAATTGAACCTTTAAAAATGATTCTTCACCTGATTCCGACGCGATTATCGCTAAATTCCAAAAAAAAATACTTGTGCTTATATTTCAGTTATACTAACCAAACTTTCTCAGCAGTCACTCGACACAGCAAGCCTTCCTAACGACTGGAAAATTGGGAAGGTGGTTCCACTTCACAAGTCCGCTTGTAAGCACTCCCTTCAAAACTTTCGTCTCATTTCGCTCACCAGCACATGCTGCAAATTAGTAGAAGATATCATTTTCAAAAATGTCGTTACCTTTCTCGATGAGAATTCATTTTGCAACCCTGCGCGACATGGTTTTCGTCAAACATACTCCCGTGAAACTCAACTACTAGTCTTTACTGATAAGCTATACCGCATACTTGACAACTCATCATGCGCTGACTGCATTTTGTTGGACTTTTCCAAAGCCTTTGATAAAGTATGCCATAAACTGCTGCTACATAAACTGAGCCATCTTAATCTCGATCCTAACGTCTTCCAATGGATTAAATCTTTCCTTCTAAACCGTTGGCAATTTGTGCATGCTAATAACACTAATTCACCGATTGCTAACGGGCTATCGATTATGTGAGCGCGCAAATGGACGCTGAGCTGGCTTTCAGACTGTATGCTGCCCAACATCCTGGCCGTCGTGTGCCGACTTATTCCACGTTCGTATCGATATTAAATAAATTTAGCTCTACTGAATCAGGTCTTGTTGAGAAAAGGAAGAGACCAGGGATCGCAATCAACGATTTTGAAATTGATGTCCTCGCGTACGTTTCTATCAGGACAGCAGCAAGTGTCAGGGAAATCTCCAACGCGCACGGAGTCAGCCCGGCATCAGTTTGGAGGCCACTATCAAGACACAGCTACCACCCCTGTCATGTGTGTCTTCACCAGGAACTGACACCAACTGACTTTCAGAAACAGCTCGATTTTTGCAACTGGTGCCTAATTAAATGTGATGAAAACCCGATGAGAGCGATGGGAAAAACTTTAAAAGCAAGATTTTGCATCGCATCTGAAGAAATGACCATTGCCTTCAATATTTCTATAACACTACCTTACAGAGTTATAGTATTCAAAATTTTTATCCAAGAATGCTGGACATGTCGCCGAGTGTTCTAATTAGCCGCAGCGCAGCCAGACTGCTCCGAATTAACGGCATTCCCGCTATTGAGTAGCAGATTGGTTTGAATGGACTGGACAAGCTGTCTGTGAAGTTCGCTTAACATTCCATGGCGCCATTTAGTCTCTTGGTTGCGAGGAATGCCGCGTTTCTGGAGCCACTTAGCCTCAGGAGGTTGAAAGCTAAACATTTCGGCAGATTTGACTATCTGGTTGAGTTTGAAGACTTATATTAACATGCACATCTCCACCCAAAAAAATTTAATCTCTAATCCAAAGTTTCGAAGCCAGCTCGGCTCCTTCATCAGGGCTGACTGGGGGCAGTGGCTAGCGTCTTTAATTATGGGGGTAGGGGGCTCAAAAGAACGAAAGGTGTGATGCGAAAGGCGTGGGGGAGGGGGCGATGTGGGTTAAGGTTGTGAGTCACACTGGTGCACTGTAGGGATGTGCACTGTGGAGAGGTGCAGTTTATTATAAGCCTCAGAGGGACATCCGACGGGGACTCCACGGCGGCTGTATTGAAGTCGGCGTGTCGCTAACAAAGGGACCCGTGCTGTCCTCGTCTCCGCTTCTTGCGGCTGATGTCTTTGTGTTCTTCGTGCCGTCAAGGGCATAACCCGTACTGAAGAAACTTAGGCAGGTACGGCGGTCGACGTGCATGCGGCGCCAAGGGGTTACCGAGGCTTCGGGCATGCGAGAGATGCGCCTGGGTAGGATCAAATGACCGGTAAGCGCTTATTCCCTTGACGACTGTTTTTTTTTTCTTGTGTAAAGAACCGAACGTCTTCAGTGATAGTTCCTTCGGCATACGTTTGTCTCGCATGCATGCGTGCAAAAGAGAAAACCAATGTCAAGGTTAGGAATGTAGTAACTTCTATGCGGTGGGGAATGACAGTGGCGCTTGTTTTGTTTGTGTGTTTGGTTGCAACCTCTCCTTTCCCAAATATTTGGCTGATCGAGGGAATTGCAGAGTTTTGGTTTTCCTTTCCCCGACTATTGTTTAGTCGATATTCTTTCCCCAATCTGTGACTAGTCGGCGGAAACCTTATTTTCCTTTCCGTAATTATTGATTAGTGAGGAGGGTCGATTGTTACCTTATTGGTTGTTCTCCCCGCTAAGGGCGGGGACAGAGGGGTTAAACGTATGCGCTCTGGGTTGAACCAGAGTTTATTTTATTGTCTTAATTTCACATTACTGTGATCCCTTTCGATGTTGTAATATAGTAATGTCTCTCTATTTGTCTCTCTGTGTTAAGTTTTTTGTCGATTTCGTTCCAACATCTCTATATTCCTTTGCTTTTCCAATGTTCCCTGTCTGCCATGCGCTGCCACTCAAGCCCTTTGAGGCTTTGGCAGGCCTGATTTTGGTGTACGGGAACTGACATGAATAAAAGTACTATCCATCTAACTATTCCTCTGATCAACGGTTTAGTCATGTTGTAAGTAGTTCTCTGCTTAATCGTTTCTTCTTGTTTTATTTATGTTGTAAATAGTTTAAGTTCTCCTTTGCTCGATTAAGGTGAATGTTTGCAAGTTAGAATCCACCACGTTATAAAGAAACCCCAGTTTCGTCATCAACAAGGTGTTTCTTTTCATCGCCACCTGAAGGGGAAACTCAACTGTGTCCGAATTATTTGGTTTTCCGAATTAGCGGGCGTCGGTATAGTATACGGTTTTGATGTACATTAAAACCTCGTGTGTGTAAGAAGGCAAGACTCATAGTATATTATGGTTTATGGGGGTTTAACGTCCCAAAGCGACTCAGGCTGAGAGACCCTGTAGTGAAGGGCTCCGGATAATTTCGGCCAAGCGTGGTTCTTTAACGTGAACTGACATCGTACAGCATACGGGCCTCTAGAATTTCGCCTCCATCGAAATTCTGCCGCCGCGGCCGGGATCGATCCCGCGTCTTTCGGGTCAGTAGCCGAGCGCCATCACCACTGTGCAACCGGGGCAGCTTTCATAGTATAGTATGAATGCATGGCACGGTGTGGGACGATACGGTACGGTACGAAACGATATGACATAGCATGACATCGTATGACATGGCACCCCACGGTACAATACGGTACGGTATCGTATAGTATATTTCAACGTCTTGAAGCTATTGCTATCACTTCTACGCCCAGGGGAGCGCGAGGTGGTTGGGGATGTTTGTTCCGCAGACCTTCGTACTTTTGTTTTCTTTAGACATCTGCAGGGAACGCATCCAAGACGTCCTATACCGCATCCAGAGCCACGTATTCAATAAATAGCGCACCCTGTAGCTATACATGGAGTCCGCGAACCTCCGGCACTGACCTGATCAAAAATTGAAATCAATTAACGCAGTCGCGTTTGCATCATACCACAATTTCCACACTGTTAAGGCGTCTAACCAATGTGTTTGCCGTCGTTCAGTGCATTCAACAGAACATATTGCAAAACCGCATCGCCAAAGCCATCGTTCACTGACATATCGCGACGCCACCGGAGGACCGGCTAACTCGGCGAAGGATGACGCAGCATTTTTGTATAGCTAAGGTGAGGTATAGTATGGTTGCGTTTTGGTTATCCGGTTTGTATCCGACACTTTGAACACAGGCACGCACACGAGGGCACGAGCGGAACCGTTTTACACCAACAGTGGCACGAAACGGTGTCCTGGGCCGTCTGCATATCGCAGTAGCAATCGCAGTAATGTGTCTGTAGTAACTGAAATTTCATGGTTGAAAATCACACGATGGTTTCTGAGGGGTGCCAGCAGTAGTGCTGAGCTCAGGGCAGGCGTCAATTGGCAAAAAAACATTGGTCAACAGCTCGCGTTTCCCACGGCTCGGCGGGCCCGCTCGTGCTCTGGACGGTCAGACACCTCGAAGCGCGCAGCCGGCTGGGCTGCTAGCTGCGAAGCCGGTCGGCTTCTGTGAATGAAGCCGCACGCAGCGCAGGAGATGGCGGAGCGTCGACTGACTGGATACAGCTCAACAATGAAGCGTAAAAGGCCTTTCAGAAGCAGGTACCCCAACTTCCAGCACTGACCTTCTATCATGACGTTGCAAGACAGCCGTCTCGTAGCTGCTGTCCTGACATCGCAAGCGCCTGGCGGCCACATCTCTGTTCTTCGAGCGGATGAACGGGAATGGCAGCACGCAGCGTTTTCTTTTCCCGGCTCTCTGAGGCTACGCAGTGAGCAGCCGTAACCGCCATGCCTAACGCATAAAAACACGCTCTCGGCGTAAAAGGGGCAAGAAGTGGCGTCGCTCCGTAAGGCTGTTGCCGATCCTGATGGGCATCATGCACGCATATGCGCCCGCACACTGCAACACAAGCTTCCTGCGTTTTTTGCGTACATGTTGGGGCGCAAAGTTGACTTACACGAAATGGGTCTGGCGTGAGAACGCGGAGTCGGCCCTGACCGGAACGCTGTATTCACAGCCCGCGGCTTTATGGTTGTTCCGACGAGCTGGGAAACGTTGCGCGCAAAACTTTGTATGAAAAAAAAAATATATTTTTGAAGATGCGAAAGATAGTCTCAAGCTTTTCAGCATTTGCAAAAGCACAAAACGTACGCTTACAAAACGAGCCCGCACGTTTCCTCCCATGAAAACTATGTGCTGTAAGCGAACGCTGGTCACTCAAGGTGTGAGGCAAGTCGGTGGGCATACGCTGTAGATGAAATGCGCTCGTTGCTCACCTTTGCACCGCAAAATTTTTTTTTCTCCCTGGTAGGGGCAGGGGTGGCCGTGGTGGTGTTCGGGGTCCCACGGGGCGCCAGATAATCCGGACTGACTGAGGGCCACCCACCTGGAAGACCAGAGGCGTTCACTGTCAGCTGTTCACGTCGTATCAGTTTGTGTATCGGATGCAATAACCGGTACGTAACTTTGCTTTTAACCCGTTGCGCAACGCTTGGACCGCAAGCAGGCAGGCAGACAACTGTTGGCCGCCAGCATATGGCGCAAGGCACTCTTAAGAAATACTCGTCGAAATTACCGTCAATGAACATGTCGTAGCAAAGGTAATATTTATCGACGTCAATGAAAGTATGACACTATATCACTGAGTTGCCCAAGCGGAGCGTCCAGCCCGTGTTTGGCAATCGTAAGCAGCACGTCACCGGCGCGCCCTCCGACGCATCGGTTGGCACTGCGGTCGTCATGAACCCCAAATAGTGAGTGCGCTCCCTATTAGAAACAACCCTGTTCCGCGTTCAGCTGCTGGCAACCAGGCGGGAGATCTGCCTTCAAGTTCAATCAAGATATTCCGTGCACGCCTCGCTACCGTCGACGGAGCCGGTCTGTTTTTACACTGGCCTGAGGTCAAAGTACAGCGACCAAGTTGAAAGTGAGCGTCAGCAAAGTCATGAAAATGACTGTACTGTCTATAATTCAGGATCTAGCTCAATTTGGCGCCAAGTGCCTTCACTGGCGACTGACGGCAGCCGATGGAGAACCTCATGACGGCGTCGTTTTGGTAAAGCCCAATAAATGACACTGGCAGAAGGGCGCGCAAGAAGCAGGCCTCATGTTTGGTTTTCCGTTCTTCCATGTTTTGGCGTAAAATTCAGTGTGCATGGTGAATTTTTGTGGTTTTATTTTTTACTCTCCGGAATTCGAGTATTCACAGAAAAATGACCGGGGAAGCCTCCCTGTGTTTCTTCACGATGCGAAAAACGTCTGAAGCCGCTGACACCATACAGAGAACATTACAGTATTCGCAGCGAGGCTAGCACCACATTGGATACGAACTGCATGCGCTGCTGAGCAGACAGTGTGGTAGCTCATTCCTGACCATCACCGATAAATTGCGTTAGCAAGGCATGCTTTCGACGCATGTCATAAGCACTAAACGTCGGAGTGCCTCAGGGGCCCGTATTATTTCCTCCGTCAATCCATTTAACCGTAAGGAACCTGCCGTCTGAACTCAACATATTAACACACCTTCAACTCAACATGTACTGTGCTGCACTGACTCCCCATCGGACCAGAAAATAGGACGACTATTCACACCCACGCCACTGAATATCCATCACATGCTCCATCACTAAAACAGAGCACGCCACCACGAGCGCTGCACTCACATGCATAACGGTCGGTGCACTACCAATTAACAACAGGCCCGTGATTCGCCGCTCCAACCAAAATGTGGGCTTCATACTATAGCAGGGCGGAAAAGCGGGCGAGTTCCACCGCGTGCTCTCTCGAGCGTCAAAAGTGCCCGCCGCGTTGGCTCTGTGGTTATGGTGCTCGGCTAGTGACTCGAAAGACGCGGGTTCGATCCCAGCCGCGCGGTCACAGTGCGATGGAGACGAAATGTCAGAGGCCTTTGTACTGTGCGATGTCATTGCACGTTCAAAAAGCCCAGGCGGTCGAAATTACCCGGATCCCTCCACTATGGAGTCCCTCATAGTCATAGTCGCTTTGTGACGTCAAACGCCATAAACCAAGCGTCAGAAGAATCTTCGAAAAACAGAAATTATTCGCGCACGTAAGAAACGTAACAAAAAATATTCGTTCTGTTTTTCTGCCGAACTCGGATTTTCTTTGCGCAGGCAGCTTCACTTGCAAAAGCTTCTTGAAAAAATTCCATTGATGCGTGACTTTCTCAGTTCAAAGCCTGCATGGCCGAAACTAAAATAAGGCTGTTCAGATGCGACAAGGACTCGTAATTTTGTTGCGAAAAGCCTTACGCGACATCCCAGGTTTTTAAAACGCTTTGCTAGCGCGAGAAACGAGCCCCTAATTCCCTGGGTGACTTTGCATTCGAAAAGGTGGTGGTAGTAGTGGTTTTTTTATTAAAATAATAGTAAAAAGGAAGGAAAAGATTTTTGCTAGCCCCGGCATCAGCCATCGATACTGAAGCACCTGAGCTGGGGCAGCGGAAATAAAGGATAGCAGGCAGAATGGAGAACTTTAATGAAAGAGGTGATGGGACAGGAAGAGAGGATAGGGGGAGAAGTAACATATACAAACTATGTACACAATAAGAAATTTGTCCAGCTTGTGCGCGTGATTAGTTCATTTTAGAGGAATTAAATCACACATGCGCACAGCACTGTGTTGGCTACAACTGGAGTGGGGCGTCCTGTTATTAATCGTTGAAGGTAGAACTCGCGGAGCGGCATTCTAAAGGTGATTACGTTATTGAGGGCGTTAGATACCTGCCAGATGTTTAAATCCTCTGTGCTCACCAGCGCCTCTGCTATACGGAGCGTCAGATCGCACTCCATAATGAAGCCTAATCACTTAAGATAAACTTACTGCCGCTATCTGTAGTTTATCATCAAAAACATTCGGTGGAGCTGACGACCTTCCTGCTTTCATCGCTAAGATTTGTTGCAACATCCTGGCGCCTCTAATATCAGCAAGTCAGCTTTACTGCCACATGGAAGGAGGCTCTCGTGGTTTCGACCTTTAAGCCAGGAGTGAGTACTACTGGCGGAAGCTACTGGCTCGTCCCTCTTCTGCGTTCCTCTGCTAAGGCGTTGGTAGTGATTCACGCATTCGTGTCTCTCGTTTGTCTTCAAATACACCTTTCTTGACTATGAACACGTTCTCTAACAGGTCATTTTATTGAAACTAACCTTAATTTCTTGAGCAGTGTTGCTCCTATAGTCCCTTGCCATTAGGAGGCTGACGCCGTTTATTTTGATTGCAGCAAGACTTGAGACGTACAGGAACACTGAATCGTCCTTGAAAACTTGTCGCCTTGAGGCATCCATATCTCGAGCGCTAAAGACAAGACAGAAGGAAAGCACACAAGTCACACAACCGAGAACGCTGACTGGCAACTTGATTGCGAGATCTGACACGTGCCACTTTTCCGCCGGCACTAGTTGCTTCCGTGCATGTTTTTTGTGTTTTATTTTCTTTCTGGTAGCCAGCAAGTATAAAAGCTTCCTGGCTGTCCGATAAAATTCAGTTGTCAGTCAGCGTTCTATTGTGTCACTTGTATGTTTCTTTTGTTTCGTCTTTAGCGCTGTAGTTATGAAAGTTAAAAACCAACTCGCCCAGCATATTCTACTGTGGGCCTTAAGTCATTTGTAAATCATATAGCAGCTGGCTTACTATAGCTACCCCATGCTACTTTTGTAAATCACATTGTAGCTAGTTTGCTACCGACCTAAAAACGGCAGGATAAGACGGGTGACTAATGGTGGACAAAAATTCTCGTCCTTTCAGCGTAGCATCTGGGTTTTTTTTATTGGTTTTTTGGGGAAAGGAAATGGCGCAGTATCTGTCTCATATACCGTTGGACACCTGGACCGTGCCGTAAGGGAAGGAATAAAGGAGGGAGTGAAAGAAGAAAGGGAGATAGAGATTGCGT
This sequence comes from Amblyomma americanum, assembly GCF_052857255.1. Lineage (NCBI taxonomy): Eukaryota > Metazoa > Arthropoda > Arachnida > Ixodida > Ixodidae > Amblyomma > Amblyomma americanum. The sequence goes on from NC_135497.1 coordinate 45,395,709, forward strand.
AGTGGAGGGCTCCGGAATAATTTCGACCACCTTGGGATCTTTAACGTGCACTGACATCGCACAGCACAAGGGCGCCTTAGCGGTTGCCTCCATAAAAACGCAGCCGCCGTGGTCGGTTTCGAACCGGGGACTCCGGATCAGTAGCCGAGCGCCCTAACCACTGAGCCACCGCGGTGTCTGGGATTCCCCAGGTTCCAGAGGGATCCAACTTTTGGGCCTCTTCTGATGAACCTCTACGACCTCTACGGTGGGATTGCTCATTCGCAGACTTCGCTCTACGCTAACGACTTAAATATATTAGGATATGTCTGTTTCTCCCCGACTGCAGGTTGATCCAAGAGTATGAGCACTCCGTCCACGGGCGGTGTAAGGCACATAGGTTGAACCCAATCGCGAAAGGAAAGCAGGCTGTAATTATATCGTTCACACGCAAGAGCAATGCGATTGTGTTGTTCTACACTCTCAACAATGACGCCATTACGGGTGTAACTGTTTTCGTGACTTAGGTGTCCAGCTGGATGCCAAGTTTCAATTTTTCGCTCACATTCTGGAGTTAAAGAGCAGATGTTAGGCGTGGTGACAAGCGCTCCCAGTCTTACCCGATATATAACATGCTATGTAGCTTTCTGCCGCAGCCTTGTGCTCCCTATAGACGTTCCTCCGGTGTCTGAAGACACTATCTGCCCATCTTGCCTACTCCTCGTGAATGTGCAGAAGGCGCGTCATGGCTTTTCCTAACTGCTTGTCCGCCTTTGAAAACATTTGCAGTGCTACCCTGCGCGGCCTGGGACTAGACACTTTCGCAGAGTAGACGGCGGTCGCTGCACCTTGTTTTCCTGTACAAATACATTTATGGACACATCAACTGTGTACGCACCTAGCGTCCATGGTAGGCCTCACGAGTATGAATAGACCCAAAGACCAAGACGAGTATTTGACGTCGCTTCGTCCAACCTCAGCCCCATTGTGAGAATGATGTTTTTAACAAACAACTAATGCATTTTTAATGCCTTCGTGCCTTAGGGTTCAATAAATGAAAATGAAATGAAACTACTATATGGGATGGCATCTCACCTAGAATGTGTTTCATGGGACGTTAATTGCTTTCAAGCTAGGCTTGCAGAGTCTACTGGGCTTCAGCATTTGTTCACTTTTTCCAAGTCGTTCCGTTAATTTCTTCTTTACTCTATGCATATCTGTCTTTAGGTTCTTGGTACGGTGTGCTGGCGTGGCTTGTTAAATTTGTGCACACCGGAAAAATAAAAAGCTATAAGTTCCGTCTCACTAATTCTCGGTTTGGCTTGTGCGGGTTTAACATCCCGAATCGACTGAGGCTATCAGGGACGCCGTAGAGAAAGGCTCCAGAATTTACCACCCTGGGTTCTTTAACGTGCACTGTCATCGCACAGTACACGGGCCTCTAGAATTTCGCCTCCATCGAAATTCGACCTCCGCGGCCGCGATCGAACCCCCATCTTTCGGGTGAGCAGCTGAGTGCCATAACCACTGAGCCACCGTGGCGGCTACTAACTGCCGACACCAGTCAGAGCTACCAGAATGTTGGCGTAAATCACAAACTTGGACAAAGAGAAGTCCTATTGTCGAAACGTTGGAAAGCGTTCTGAGGGCTTCCCCTCCCTTGTTCAATTTGGGATCACACTTGGGCTTATACATATGGCGCATTATGTGTACAAATTATATGGCACCAAACAGCCCCACCGGGCACACACAGAGGTTCACAAAGCAAGAAAAGCAGAAATCAGAGTCACACAAGCGTGACATGTACACGCACTGCGCTGCACATGTAAAGCTTTCTCCGTCAGTATTCCGTAAATCTCACTCTCACCTACGGGGTAGCGCTAGTGGCTCTTGCCCGTTGAGCAAAGCTACCGGCCTTAATTATGAAGTTACCACTGTAGAAACATGGTTACTCTACCTAACACCCCGCGGCTGGAGGTATGTGTATTTTAAACGCCATTTTATTCACAATCTGTGTCAGTTATATTCTGTGACTTTATATCAGAGCTAAGGGAACGGTTACTAACCAGGTACTGACTTAGTGGCCATAGGTAGTAAAGAAGGTATGAATGGCTTACTTTTACTAACTTGAAGAGGATAGTAAATGGTAAAGTAATAAACCACAGCCAGAGTTAGTGACTGCTTTACTTGCTACCATTTTACTACCCTTTTAACGCGACAGCGTTAAGGAGCTCGGGCCGCAGAAAAGCCAGAATCATCGGCCGTGAGCGAAAAATCCCTCCTCCTCCTCCTCGCAATGTACGCCCGTGCCCCAACAGAGAGCGCGCGACGGCAGCGCAAGGAAAGGAATAAGGGACGCCTGTCACATATTTCGCCGGACAACCCGGATCGCGCCGCAAGGGAAAGAAAATGAAATGAAAATTGGTTTTAAGGAAAGGAAATGAGGCCGCCTCACATATCTCTGTGGACACCCGAACCGCCCCGTAAGGAAAGGAAAATGAAATGAAAATTGATTTTAAGGAAAGGAAGTGACGCGTCTGACGTATCTCTCGTTCGGGCGCAGAGGGGCCGTGCGGGCGCGCGGGAATCACGGGGTGAGTGGCGAACAACGCAGCGCACATTCAAAGCGCGTTCACCACGAAGCTTGCGGCTTGCTGCCCGTCCGTTCGGTGCGGAAGCTATGCTGGCGTTCGTGGCATCGGGTTTGTCGAGAACGATGTCCCGACGAACGACGACTGCTACGTGAGTCCGCGCGTTTTGGCAAGGCGCCTGGCAGCGCTTCTACGTGGTTTGCCGCTCCGCGCGTCCGTTTCACCGTACGTAGCAGAGCGATTTGTCTAACGGGCAAGGCGTTGCGCCGAACTAGCGATATGGCGTTCCGTGGAGTCCCTGGCAGTGCCGCAACACAGTGTCGTGTTCCACTTTTAAAGGCGAAGCTTAAGCGTCCTTTATTTTTTTAAGTGTTATGGCCACATCTTAAGTGTTGTATTCCCTGCCCCAAGCAGTAAAGACGGGATGCTGATCACTGCTTAGCCGTGGGCTTCTGTGGCTTAATTGTCCCACTCATCCCAAATGGCTGCTACTTTCTCGGAGACACGTTCATAGCCGGTGTCCCTGCGGACCTTTAAACCGCTTCTTAACCACTTAGAGCGCAGGAGCCATGCCCCTGAATGCGTCCCACTCCTGGCCCAGCTCCGAAAGAACGGCGCCTCATGACTACTGATGGAGCTTCTGGGCCTATCGCCCACCCCTGTCTGTCATGCAGCTGAGCCTTCAGCACACACACACACCTGACACACACCTGACAACAGCCAGCTTGCCTGGAATGGTCTCCACGAAGCGCCACACTCCGTCATCAGGTAGGAGCCGTCTACAGCGAAAACCTCGCGGATTGTCATCTACAAGGTCGGCTGCGTTTTGTACAGCGGAAGCTCTGCTGCAGCGGCCTGGCCGTGCACAGGTAGTGCAGTCTGCCTACTCCTCCACCGTGGTCGAACTAGCTTATTTTGTGGCTGCATCGAGCCAAAACACACGCTGTTTCAAGAAGCTTGCAGGGAAAGCAACTTCTACAGAGCATAGCTCTTCGAAGTCGCCAAAATTTGGCGGGCTTAAGGTATTGCGTTTCTGAGTTTCTGGAAACTGATATCGCTATTACTTAATTACGGTGCGCTGCACGCCTCTCAATAACTAAGGAGCCTAACAGTAATAGTGAAAAAGTTAACTATTCAATATTACTTGGCCAGCCTACTAGTTGGCATGTCCTAGTTGTTTCACGATGTGCTACACCACTGACAATGCTATGCGGAAAAAAAGCACTCTTCTAACTCAAAAAGCATATTTTAGTGAGCGAACTGCTCACCATGGCCGGTGACAGAAAAATTAATGATTGGCCGCTCGGGACGACCAACCTGAGCCGAACAAGGCCCACTGGAGCACCTTACGCACTGATTCGAATGTTGTAAACGTTATCTTGCATTACTTTTTAGTGTTACTGACGCAGGCACCCATAGATATTCATTTCACTTTACGCGGTGCGCATGCCGAATGCCATCGATGGTACACTCGTAGTCATTGTTTTTTCGCGCCTGGCTGTAAGACCGCAATAAGAACAGTGAAAAAAAATACGTATAAACCTGAATAATTTTCCCGCCTGTCGCCGATCCCCGGGCTGATGCCCTAATTCGCAAATTCCGTTTTACTTGGTCGCGTGGTGCGACCTTGCGACACTCGCAGACGCGAATGGATCGTCACTACACAGCTTGCCTGCGTGGCAGGAAAGTGTGGAGAGATTGTGGGTTGCCGACGCCTGCCCGATCGTTACTATGACGTCTACGGTGCGCCCGTCGCGATAATGCGCTGTCTGTGTGTGGATGCTTACCTTCTTTGTGCTCTGTGGTAGCAGAGCGCAACACACTAAGGGAGATGCACACAACTGGGGCTGACATAAACATTACCTTTTTTACTCGAAGCACGCGCACTCAAATGCCATCAAACACGTGGAACATCATCACAAGAATCAAATGCTTCAATACCAAAAAAGAAAACAAAAATTTGCTGCGGTTTAACTACTGCTGTGGCTGAACCTGGTCAGAGAGAGAAAGCTGTGGCGTGAACGCTGCGGCCTATTGCTGCAGTGCCACGTGTCTGCCACAACGTTGTAAGCGCTAATGAATGCAGCCCACACCTCTCTCTCACCACCGCCACGCACCTCAAAGCGCGATTGAGGCGTTCATTGTCTCAGGGAGCCAGATATACGCCTTAATTTCCTCAAAATCATCGGAGTCTATCTAGAACGTTGTCAATTATACTCCAACGGCAATGAACACAATGAACGCCGACGGCCTATAGAAATAGAGGCGAGCGCTCGGTTTCAGCGGCGGCGGCTGAGTGGCGTCATATATAGCTGTCGCGCGGTTTCTCCTCGGTTCGAGGTAAAACTCGGGTACACGGCGAAGAAGCTACGGAGGGCAGTAGTAAAGCTTTCGCTTTAAAAATGTCAGTCGATTTAGGTAATTAGGCCAAATGCGGATATGTGCTTTAGTAAGACGTTAATTGTCGGTTGGAGGTATACGACCTATTAGTTTGTACGAGGCTGCCGCCTAAATACCAGCCCAACTTGTTCCGCTTAGCTCTGCGCAAGAATAATTTGAAAAAGCATTTTCCTCCGCTGCTGCTCATTCCGCTTAGCTCGACGCGCATAGGGGCGATGCCGCCTAATTAGCGCCCCATGTTTTCTCCTGGCTACCACCGGCGACACCTTGGCAAGTAAGCCACCCCGTGGGCAGATAAGCAGTGGAACAAAGCAGGTACTATGGCAGGTCTTGCCATCGGTGGGTCTTGGGTTGGGTTGCGACCCAGGTTGCTCTTCCCGAGCAGCCGCTCACGAATAAATGGGCTGCCGCCTGACACGGTTGGCAGGTTAGGCGGCCTGCCACTAAACCGGCTTCGGACAAACAGACTGACAAACACACAACGCCAAAATGCGGGTAATGGCCACTATAAATGCTAGCACACTAAACTAAAAAGTGACCAGCACCGAATCAACCAGGGCCAGTTTAGTTCAGTTCTTGAGATCTTTCGAGTGCAGCGTTCCTTTAAGCTGACGCGTAACTGCATAGACCATATTTTTTGTGCCCGTGTCGCGCTGCGTTTTCGTCCAGCATGAATCCGTGACAATTCGCCCAGTTTTTCATCCTCGTGATCTTACCTGGGCCCGCAGCTGTTGGTGTGCCCTGACGCACACAGACTTCTTAAGGTAATACTTGAACGAGGGTCCAAGCATGTTTGACTCTCTGCGGCCCTGGAGACGAATTTTTCCTGCAAGGATTATTAATGAACAAACCAGTGAGCAACGTTCACAAAATTATGCTGCCCTCTCTGCCTGCTCTAGGCAGTCGCCAAAGGTTCCCTGCTCTTCTGGCTGAAGAGTACCCTCCGGAGGTGCATTTTGAGCCCCCATGGACAGGTAATTTAGAACCCCGAGGTTATTACGAAAATCAAGCTAGTTGTTTTCAATGCTGCGTTCTTACCAGAACCATTATAGAGTAGAGATCAGGGTGCGAGCTTCCACTGTGGCGTTAACTGATAATTTGGTTTATTAAGCATTAGGGGAGCATTTCGTTCCCGGTCATTGCATAGTAGTTTGATCTAACTTCTGTAATTATTGTGACAAATCTCTCATTAGTCTACATTAATTTGCGTACTCTCTATGAAAGGCGAACTTCAAAAAGGCTATATACTGTGCCAGGGCAGCACAGCCTCTCATATCTTATTGCTCCTGTTCATTCCACTCCTCTAGCAGTAGTAATAAGAGCTGACAGCATGAATGAACGGGGCAGTCAGCGCGCCTCGCCCATTTCGGCACCGTAGGCACGAGGATTATTTCGTTGCTGCCACCTACTATCTCCACATTCGGGTCACAACTTTGTTCACCTCTTTCCTTCGATTCAGAGCTGCAGTTTTCTGACAGCACTGTGAACCTAAGAAAAGGAACAGCGCCAAAGCATGCAACCACACACGAAGAAGGACAAGACACAAGCGCTGTGTCTTGTCCTTCTTCGTGTGTGGTTGCATGCTTTGGCGCTGTTCCTTCTCCTAGGTTCAAAATGCGACAACTAGCCCAAAAAAACTTTTACTGACAGCACTGTTACGTGGAAATTGTACCTGATGGAAACCAGGTTTCATCAGCTTCGCGTCGTCTGTTTGCATTTGGGCATTCGGCTAAGGACAGAACACGTGTCACAGGGACTCATCTCAACCGGGGCTTGGGGCATAGGCCTACGGTTTGATAATTGTCATAACTGTCATTTCAACTTCGCAGCTGTCGTTTCGCAAATCTTGCCGCCACACATTCCTCAATCACCAAACCTATCTCAATGGGGCTCTGAAGTACTCAAACACTGCAGCAAAGATTCCGCAGATAACCTAGCAAAGCAACTACAAAAAGCAGTTTGAACATCAGTCTGATCATGAAAATTTCTTAAAAAAGGACGTGCAAAGGCGTGCGTCCAGCCACAAAACGTCTTCCCGAATCCTGTCAGATCTGAACGTGCTCTCCAGACATACATCACTTCAGCTCAAGCTACGGTCCTTAAATTTCAGAGCCGGTATGCGAGACATGGGATTCGGTCTATAGTGTAGAACGATTTCAGCATGATAAAGAAGATGAAAAGAGGTGAACATTCGAGGCAGGACCGGTGCTGCCCATTTTGTCGCCGTCACGCTTTTCGCAATGCAGTCACTCTACACTGTGAATCACAACGAACAAGCTACGGACCAGGGAAGTGCAATCAAGGGGTGCTTATGCTTCATCACTTCGCAGATATTAAGACCCAGGCAAGGCTCCGCAGAATTTCGGTATCGTTGCTTAGCTTTCCGACTCCTTAAATGCAGGAAACTTTTCGTGAGCAGCGTGGTACGAGGAACGTAAACATTACATTTGGTACGTCGGTGTTTAATGAACAGGTGTTACTGAAAGAGGTGGTTCGAATTTCAAGTGGCGCAAGAACTAAACAGAACACGGATGTGGCGAAGAGCTGTCCGCTATCCCGCTACCTGACAGCAGTTCAGCAGGCACACCAACGTGTCAGCGTTTTAGCAGCGCCTTGCAGCGGTATCACAGGCGGGCTTAGCTTCAGGCTCTGGACGCTAACGCTACACGATTAGGGGAAGCATGTTCGTTTCTTCTGTCTGTCTGTCTACCCGTGGTACAGCAGTGGAACGGGGAGTCCACCTCTTTGGACTCATCTACTGCCTGCCTGCCTGCCTGCCTGCCTGCCTGCCTGCCTGCCTGCCTGCCTGCCTGCCCGCCTGCCCGCCTGCCCGCCCGCCTGCCCGCCCGCCCGCCTGCCCGCCTGCCCGCCTGCCTGCCCGCCTGCCCGCCTGCCCGCCTGCGTGCCTGCGTGCCTGCGTGCCTGCGTGCCTGCGTGCGTGCCTCGTGCCTGCGTGCCTGCCTGCCCGCCTGCCCGCCCGCCCGTCCGTCCGTCCGTCCGTCCGTCCGTCCGTCCGTCCGTCCGTCCGTCCGTCCGTCTGTCTGTCTGTCTGTCTGTCTGTCTGTCTGTCTGTCTGTCTGTCTGTCTGTCTGTCTGTCTGTCTGTCTGTCTGTCTGTCTCACTCTGTGCGTGTGTGTGTGTGTGCGTGTGTGTGTGTGTGTGTGTGTGTGTGTGTGTGTGTGTGTGTGTGTGTGTGTGTGTGTGTGTGTGTGTGTGTGTGTGTGTGTGTGTGTGTGTGTGTGTGCATGTGTGCGTGGGCGTGTGTGTGTGTGCGTGTGTGTGTCCTTTGGTGCGGTGCCTGTTAGGCGTCTACACAATTCATGAAAGGGCTTTAAGCCAGTGGCTTTCTACTCAATTAGAGCGATGGAAATAACTTTAAAGACATTTTTCTGCTCCGCATCATAAGAAAATGGACTATTACCTTGAATATTTCCATAACTGTTCCTTACAATATTCGAATATTCAAAATATATGAATGCTGAACATTCCAGAGTGACAAAGCACACTTGAAATTTCTAGGGGAGATTCGCCTTATGAATCGTAGGTGAATACACATTCAGCAACTGCCGATAGGTAATACTGTAGGGCGAATCCCGCTTTTGCACAAACAGCACCATCACCACCACCGTAGTACAATGCAGCTTGAGTCAAAATACTTCAGCACCCCTCAGCACAGCGACGTCCCCTACTGCAGTGCACATATTTGCCCCAAATTTAACCGATGTAATGCGCCCCTCATTGGCGATGGTCTTCGGCCAGAACCTGAAGTGAAGAAATGCCACTGCGGCAGCACAAATAGCTGCTTTAGACAAACTCTTTCTCTCTACCTATTCGCGCCATGTACTCGCCGCGAGCGGCGCTAAATGTCGCACGCATATCCGTTTAGTGGCACGTATGCGTTTAAATTAAATCTGAGCTATTGCAACCTAGCGAGGCTAGTGTCCTCGAAAGGATGTGTCCGGAAATTCGGGGATTATTGATATGCGAACACTGAATAGTAGGTGAAGTCCGTACTATGGCGTGCTAATTGATAACAGAAAAAAACCAGCCTTAGACAATGTCGCCCTCCACAAGAACAGCAAAGCGAAGCGGACACTTACCTTCTAAGTCTCCATCTTCCACTTGCTCTTCTTCCAACCCGGGATTTGGACGCCTTTCAACTACCTGCTGCTGCCTTTGTAGTCGACGCGCTGCCCAAATGATTGGTACTAGCGCCTGTTGAATAAGTTTCCTTTTAACAAATCCTCGGATCCTGCTGAGCTTAAACATTCTCGACAAACCGCTGCTGGCTGCCCAACCGAAGCTCGTGGGGCATGCCTGCTCGAGGATCGGTCTTAAATACTTCCTCTTCCCCTAACATGCTTCTCCCGACGACGATGAAGATGAATAGATCTTAGAACGCCCTAAATTTTCTGAATAAATTAACTGCGATTCACTCGATGCATTAGAAGTTTTATTCTTTTTCATTTACGTGAGCGTCACGAATTACTGCCCCAGAATAGTCTGACTTTATTGTGTAGACTTGCATTATTTTTTCTAAACAAGACACTCGCCGATCTAGAAAGACTTCGCTTGCACATAATATTTTTAGATGACGGAGGCCAACAGTCACCGAAACCAAGGAGCATAGAAAATGTCCAGTTTTAATTTGTAGCCTTCATCAGTGGGAGATTAATTAAAACAGAAGAAAAACAACCGCATGCCGCCGGTGGGATCCAACCCTACAAATTTCGCGTCCTGTGCTCTACCAACTGAGCTGCGGCGACAGCTGTCCAATCTTCTGCGTTCGGGGGTATTTATGTGTAGTGTAACCGAACCTTGAGAGTATTCACAGGCGCCACCCTCGTCCAAAGCGGCCGCCAGGCGTAGTAAGTCCTGCTCTATTACCGCGAGTGCCACGTAGGACGGAAAATGTTGATTGCCATCTTATGTCACCTACGGCATCAAGATTGCCAGATTCTAGGCCCTCGTTAAACCATTAAGCAGACAAGGAAATGGAAAGGAGTACACGATATGGCATGCATCACGGAAGCCAACAGTCACCGAATCCAAGGAGAATAGAGGCTTTATTTTTTTAATTTGTGTTTTTCATTGATGTGAGATTAATAAAAGCAGAAGAAAAAGCAACCACATGTCACTGGTGAGATCCGAACCCGACGGCACGCGTTTGTTTTGTAGGGACAGCTACATTACGATAGCATTTGGAGCCTTCAGCGTGGCGACGCCGTAGCGGTGGCGGCGATGCCACGCCGTGGCTGTGACGCCACGCTGTCACGGGGTTGGCCAAGTGGTGCGGAGCAGCTGCCGGCGGTGCGGCGCCGTGGCTGATCACATGGTTCGTCACGTGGCCAAGTTCCACTTAGCCAGCTATAGCTATCGCGTCACTCCAAGTTTAACCAGAGGTAAACAACTGCCAATTATTTGCTTCGCCTTTTTCTAAAGGGGCTGTGAAGGAGGCTCTAATAAAGTTTCGGCACGCTTGGGATATTTAGGCACGCCGCTTAGCCAATAGTGCCCAGCGAAAATTTTTTAAGTGCGCTTTATAGAAGCTCAGTTGTCTGTAGTTAAAGTTTGAATTTCAGCGTCTTCGCGCCTTTCTCTCTCCTCTCGTTATGTTTTGCACGCTAGAAGGTAGGCGCTCCCTCCCGACCCCCCTCTGGGAGCGGAGCTTCCCTACCCGCCGGATATAAGCAGCTTATTGGCCGCGACCATGGTAGCTGCCTGACGTCTGAAAGAATCTAACCAATGGCCACCTCTCACGTTGTCTACGCAGATGCGGAGACGGAGGATGGTGCGAGCATGAAAAAGTCGCCGGGAAGGGCTCGCCAACTTCGACGCGTGATTGTGGATCGTCTGCTGCGTGTAGAAGAGTATTATTTGGCTCCGGTTTTCATGGCAACGCAGTGCAGTGATTAAGTGAATTAATGTGCTCTCCTCGGAAGGTGTTTCAGAGCCTCTTTAATCTCCAATTCATGAAAACTACAAATAAAAAATGACAGGATGCAGTTATGCCTGCTTAGGAGCTTAAATGCGAAATCCTTTTCCTTTCCTCTTTCTCCCTCCAATTTTCTTTATAGCTTTCTTTATTTTTCAAAATTTCAAATTTTTTTTTCACTTTTTAAAATGTACGTTTTTTGGTGTTTATTTTAGCTATTCTTTTGTTTTTATTATGTTGGTTTTGTTTTTATTTTGTACATTTATATAGTTTTTACCTTTTTATTTGTTTTTTATTTCATTTCGCACATGTTGCTTCTTAAATATTGCTTAATCAACTTTCTTCAACTTTCCGTCCACGCCACTCATGAACCAACAGACTTAGGCCTTTAAAAAAACATCCCCCATGCTGCTTGGTTTCGGTGACTGTTGCCTTCCGTCAAGTACGTCATAACGAGCACCTCTTTCCATTCCCTTGTCTGCATAATATCTTTAGGCATTTTGAACAGTATTTGAAAAGGCAGGATGGCCCTACTTTTGTTGGTTTCAGTCCTGAGTGCTCCATGTCGTATAGTCTTGTCATGCTAGAAAGCCGGCTTTTATTAGCAAGGCGCAGTGCCTGCAGTATGCTTATTTGGTGGCTCTTGGTACTGCCCAGAGGGGTAACAGTTTTGAGCAGGAATTATTGTCTGGTAATCTCGGCGATCTTTGCTGCTCAAAAACTGGCAATTTGAAAAATTGCTATATATAGGAGCCTCGAAAAAAAAGTAAATATTTTCAGAAGCAAACAGCGTGCCGCGGCGGACTTCAATAATCATGAAAATAATGCTAAATATTGTATAATTGAGCTAAAATTTACGATTTCTTAGAGCTGTCGGTTAGGTCAATGGAAAGTGCGTAACCGTTGAGAACGATTTCGTACCTGTTTTCAAAGACGAAGTTCTCTGAAGCCGTGGAGGGCGAGGTAATCAGGCGAGGTAATCCGTTTCTCCTTGTGCCTTTGCACCTTTTTTTCTTGTGTGCATAACGCACGCGGTGACTTTCTAAATCTCAGGTAATGTCTACGCAGTCTACCGGCCAGGGAAGGTCCCCCTGGTCGGCTTCCCTACCGCCTCATGAGATGTGTCTGGAAGCTTTTCAACGCTCCGGCGTCCGCAGCATTCCTGTGGCGCTGGTTCCAAAGGATGGTGGTTCTATCAAATATAACAATCCAGGGCCTGTTCGAGCTGCTCTCCAGGCGGCCACTTCCCTATATGAGGCAATCACTGAGGTAAGGCAGTTTAGACGTGGCGGGATTCTGTGCTGTTCAGCAGACCTGTCGTCCGTAAAGAATCTTCTAAATGCTCTTCTTTTGGGTGTCGTCCGGTAAACAGCTTCATTCCGTCTCATCTGGCCTGCATAAAAGGTTTGGTTCGCGGTGTAGACTCTTGCTTGTCTCCACTTTAGACCCTCGACCTTCTCTCTGCAACAGGTGTTGTTGCTGCGTATCGCTGTAGCCGGGAGGTGAACAATGAGCGGGTGCCAACGGAAACGGTTATTGCCACTTTTGCGGGTACTGCCTGCCCCTCAGAAATAAAAGCATGGCCCCTAATCTTCCGTGTAGGTCCCCTTCCGTCTAAGCTACTGCAGTGCAGCAATTGCTGGCAATATCGCCATAGTGCTCGTGGCTGCAAGTAAACCTTGCGCTGTTGCAAATGCGGCAATGACCATCCATCAAATGTTTGGTCTGATCAAAACGAGAAGTGTTTACTTTGTGATGGATCTCATGCTGCAAAGTCCATGAATTGTCCTTCTCGGAATAATTAATTGCAAATTCTAGACATAACCGACCACCAACGCTGTTCGCAGCGCGAGGCAATATTAGAAATTAAAGACAGAGCTCACGGCTATGCAGGTGTGTCACCTCGTTCAGGAGTGACACTAAATTCGTCTATCTCTCAGGGAATAGTGACTGCTGGGGAAACACCTATGGCTAAGATGGTTGACAGGATAGTGTCCACTGTCACAGAGTGCATATCTAATGCTCTGACAACGCAGATTACCCAGGTCATGCAAATTGGAATGACTTCTGCCATGTCAGCCATGTCTTCGTTAATGACCCAACATTCCTTGCCTGAACAGTCTCAGCCCCAACAACAAGTTACTGCTGTTTCTTCACTTCCTCGGTACACTAATTAAGATAATGCTCAAATTATTCATAATGCAGAGATGGCGGATTCAGATACGTGAATCCTCAAACGCAGTGGATCCCCCATGTCTAACCCTCCTTCTCCACAACCTCAGCCGAAACCAAAGAAGCAACATATTGGCTTTAAGCCAAAAAACTATTTTAGGGCAGGCAGTTGCTGCTGCACGGATTTCTCAACTATAGGGGTGTTAAGAGTTCTCCATTGGAACTGTCGGTCCCTTCTTTCAGCTTCAACAGACTTACTGTACCTTATATCTCAACATAATCCAGACAAAATTATTTTACAAGAAACTTGGCTTACATCTGAAAAACACTTACATTTGCGAAATTATTTTTCATTTCGACAAGATCGTCAGTCAAGAGGAGGAGGCTTACTCACACTAGTTTCTTCAAACTTTTGTCACAGGGCTAAGATTACTTTTCAGTCCTCTGCTATAGACTGTGAGTTATTGGCTTTAGAGTTTGAAATTCCAGGGTGCTATCTGTTTTTACTGTAAATGTTTATTTTTCTTGTGGTGTGCAGGATACCAGGCTGCTAGATCTTCTGCTCCTTAATTGTCAGAAGTCAGTTCTCTTGGCCGGTGACTTTAATTCTCATGTGTCGCGGGACTTTAAGACAGGTTTCTGTGGTAAGTGCATTTGGGATTGGGTTACTGATAACATTTCGTGTATGAATTCAGGTTCGGCCCCATTTCTCCGCGCACAAATTTGATCTGTGTTGGATTTCACTTTCACCAGCCCTTGTGTTCCTGTACTCAACTGGTCGACTGTGAATTGTGGAACATCTAGCAATCGCATACTTCTCGTTTTTGATGTTAATTGCCGCTTAACTCTGGTGTGCTCTTCATTGAGGTCATATATAAACTATGACCAGTTTCAGTCCTTTTTGCGCTCCACCCTTGCTTCAGCGGTAAATTCTGCTAAAGAGAATACAGAAAAATGCATATGTTTGACAATTGAGGAATGCCGAAAGAAGTCCGAATTTTTGGTACGTACATCAAGAGGGAACACTTCAGCTAGATAGTGAAATACAGATTGCTCGCGGGATTAGAGACGCAGAAAGGCTGCATGGAAGAAGATCCTACACAATCAGTGCCCAAAAAATTGGCATGATTATAAGTTCATTGCGGCTACTTTTAAACGCACAATCTCACAAGCGAAAGAAGATTATGAATCCAATCATTTTGATTTCCTATCAAAATCAGGAAATCGCGCACTTTTCTGATTGTTAAGATCGTGGAAAAAGATCCTGGTTTCAGAAAATCCACTCTCATGTGTTTTGACCCCGCAAGAAGCAATAGATACAGTTGAGAAAATTGCCAAAAGATTAGAGCAGCGTTTCGCCTCTGTACTTCCTTTGCGCTCCACGTTTGTTGCGTCAGTGGACCAGTTTCCGCATGTCCCACTTATTACCATTCCCGAGCTTTCCCCGATAGTGTTGAGGTTATTAACTGCTGCTCCTGGCCCTGATAAGGTAACATCAAAAATGTTAAGGACCCTCTTTGAGGAGTCCCCTACCTCTTTATTGCAGCTGGTTAATTTTTCAATCAAACATGCATGAATTCCTCCCGAGTGGAAAACCTCAAAAGTGATCCCTTTACCTAAAAACAATTGTGGTGGCTATTATCTGGATATTATTAGACCCATTTCATTGACATCAAGCATAGTTAAGTTAATTGAAAGGCTCATACTCCTAGGTGTTTCGGAGTTTGTGGACCGCAATAATATACTTAGTCTCCGTCAAAATGGTTTCCGTCAAAAATGTTTCATATGGAATGCCAACACCGATCTTGAGAGTCGTATTCGTTTTTCGCGGCACCAAAAAATGCATGCTGCTTTGGTGACATTAGATGTAGCCAAAGCTTATGACAGCGTAGAACACTACATATTATTGCAAAGATTACATACTCTGCAGTTTCCGAATTACTTGCATGGATATCTGCGTTCCTTGAAAACAGACAGTTTTTTTGTATACTAAATGGTGGGAATTCTGGAAGATATAAACTATTCAGAGGTGTTCCACAAGGGGCAGTCTTATCGCCTGTGCTATTTCATATTCTAATGAGCTCTATTCCCAGCCATCAAAACATTCGCACGTACATCTATGCGGACAGCATCGCATTTTTCACTGCTGCAGCTTACATTCAATCTCTGTATGTGCGCCTGCAATCGTACCTAAATTTGCTTGAAAGTTGGGTGTGTGACTTACGTCCCACCTCAAATGTAAACAAGTGCGCTGTACTTGCTTTTCATTTGAAAGATCCTGTTCATCTGTCTCTCAGTTACCAGCGACAAAATATTCCTCAAGTTAGATCATTAAAATATATTGGTGTCATTTATGATGACAGCCTCACATGGCGCTATCACTTTAACCATGTCGCAGCGAAAGGGGCTCGTGCTGTGGGCATGTTCGTAGATTAATTAATGCCCGGTCTGAAATGCGGAGAGATGCACTTTTGCTGATTTATGTTTTGTATGTCCGACCAATTTTAGAATTTAGATCTGTGCTGTTTTCTGGTACGGCTGGTTACAAAATTCGCCCGCTCGTTCTTTTGGAGCGGGCAGCGCTTCGGTTGTGGCTTGCCCCCCCCCCCCCCCCCCCAAATTCGTGGCCAATAATGTGCGTTATCTTGAAGCCTGCATCATCCAGATTTCAATTCCTAACAGTTAAGACGCACCTAAGAATATATGAATCAGGTTTATAGCGCTCCTTGTCTGTTTTTTGTTGCCAGCCGATTTCCTTTTTTGGTGTCCACTGGCCTAGATTTTATACCCTGCAGGTAGTTAAGGTTTCAAAATTTGCTTGATCCTTTAAACATTCTGTTGTATAACATCCTTGGGAAAAAAACAGTGGGTCCTCTGTAGAAATAGTCGGTGATGACATTTTCCCGAAAAACGCTAAGCATTTACCACCCCGCATTTTAAATTGATTACTTGAAGACCATATACAAAGCCCACCTATTTGCTTAACGATAGCTACTGACGCTTCCTAATTGGATGAAAAGGCAGCGGCAGGAATATATTGCCCGCTTCTAGATTGGTCTTTTTCTATGTAGCCTCGCGACTACACCCAATTTTCCAAGCGGAGTTTCTGGCGGTGGTGCTTGCTTCTGGCGGTGGTGCTTGGCGGTGGTGCTTTCTTTTCAGTGGCTCTCTATACAGACTCTCATTCTTTGTGTTCATCCCTTGCTTCTGCAGTACATTCGCCAATCCTAAACACTTTCCATTCATTACTCGCTCCGCATTTGAGCCTTGTTCAGATGATATGGGAGCCAGGTCATAGCGGTGTGACTTCCAATGAAGTTACGGACTGCCTGGCAAAGCCGTCCCTCAATGGCCCTGTGCTACCTATCGTTCCTGCTACAGCGTACATTACAGCAGCGAGGTTTCGAAGACAGAATTTGTTAAGAATGACAGCTGGATCTCTTTTAAGATGTGATGATTACCTGCACCTGAGGTATTCGTGGAGCAGGCAGTCATGCCATTCACGGCAGCTTGAGATATCTCCATCAAGGCTCCGCTGCCGGAACCCACCCTTAAATTTTTATTTGCACAGGTCTGGGTTGGCGCTTAATCCCGTCTGTGTATTATGTGGTGAGCACAAAACCATCGATCAATTTTTGTTGTTTTGTCGCCGATACACCATGATCAGAAGACGGCGTTTAGAGAAACTGCTACAACAGCTTGGCCTTTGTTTGAGAAGCCCAGTCATATTGTCGTTTGGAGCCACCATACTTGGGTAGAGCCACAAGTCTGTTTTTACCGCCATCCAAAACTTTTCAATGGAATAAAATCGGCTACCTTGGTAACTTTTTAATTTTTTCAATATTGTTTTTATTCTTACAATTATCATTATAATTTAACCACTCGGCTATAAACAAGTCTCGATCTCCTGCGTGCGTTATGAATTTCTCGTTTCATTTCGTTGTTCTTTTTTGTTTACTTCTTCCTTCCTTAGCATTCATTCTATTTTCATCCCGGAAATATTTACCTGAAAAACACTCGGTGGCCCCAGTTCTTGGCCAGTACCCCTATGTGATCATGTCCCATTATATGAGGGCAACAGCAACAACAACAATCAGGTGCTTTTTTTCCCACAAATCCGATATACAGAGCAATAGCTGTACGCATGAAATCCTGTGTAACCACGGCATCCGCTTGCGACGTGTTGCAGTGCCTTCGGTTCCCAATTCGACCCATAAACCCAAGTGTATCGCGGCATGCGCTTTCTCTTTGTCGCTTTTAACAAGAAAAAAAACGTAAACATTGTCACTATACGTGGCCGTCGTTTTTGAGAGCGGTGAAGCGATTGAAAGTGCATACCACGGTGCAATAACACCGACTGTTGAAATAGAGCGCTGCAAGGCTTGGAGCATGTCACCAGTTGACGCTGTGTTGGCAATTCACTTATGGTGTCTTCGGCTTACAAAATTTGCTTTTGTGATTCTTTAGAAAGTTTTTAAAATTTACTCAATAGAATGTAATTTGTTTCTTTTAGATCTTTACGCAGTTTTTGCCCAGAGTTTCATTGTCTAATTGGCCACCGCATTGTTATAGGAACACGGTTAGCATCCTTTAAAAGAAAGACTGTAAAGTATTGCTTTAGAAATTCCTTGAAGAGTCTGTTTAGAAACCCTTCTGAGTACACTCGTTTCATTGTAATGTGCTCGTTTTGAATCTTTATAAAATTTGGGTACAGTGTTTCAATAGCTATTTGACCACCAGATGGTTACAGGAGTATGGCTAATGTCCTTTAAAAATATACTCTAATGACTTGCTTTAGAAACTTCTTGAGAAATTGTTTAGAAATCCTTTTGAGTGTACTCCTTTGATTGCAATGCGCTGCTTTTAAATCTATAAAGAGTTTGGGTACAGTTTTTCAAAAACTATCTGGCCATCGCATGGTTATTGGAACACGGCTAACGTCCTTTAAAAGAAGCACTGTTATGACTTGCTTTAGAGTCTCCCTGAGGAGTTTGTTTAGAAACCTTTTTGAATGCCCTCGTTTCATTGTAATTAGCTTGCTTTGAATGTGTATAGAATTTGAGTACAGTGTTTCAATAACTAATTGGCCACCACATTGTTGCAGAGGCACGGCTAATGTCCTTTAAAAGAAGCACTGTAACAACTCTATTTTGCAGCTAGTTAAAGGAATTTTAAAGAAATTCATTTGAATCTATTAATTTCATGGCAATGTGATGTTTTGTTCCTGTATAAGATTTCAGTATTGAGTTCCAATAACTAAATGGCTACCACATTCCTACAGAGCTCAGCTAGCGGCTTTCAAGCGACACACTGTAATGACTCTTTTCAGAAAGCTCTTCATGAATTATTTAGGAATCCTTTTCACACTCTTTTTGTTGCAGAGTGTTACCTTTGAGTATGCGCAAATGTTCTGTAAGTCATTTGGCCACAGCATTGCTCTGGAATGAGGTTACACATTGATCTTTATTTCCTGGTGGGAAGGAAAAGAGCCCGTAAGTGCATTATGTAACAACTGATAATGCTGTAAGCATGCAAGAAATACAGAGCAGCGGCACACCATATGCAATCAAGTAACTTTATTTCCATTAGCAACATTTAGAGTAGCTTATGGAATATAATGTTTGTAACCCCTGGTGAGCCTTAGTAATTGGCAGCAATTATGATGAAAATTGGTAGGAAATGTGGCACGTGAGTAGTACCAGCACATTTTATTTTCCTTAAACCAAAATGTTCTCAAACCAACTCGATGGGAGCACATCTTAGACCTATTATTCACAAACGAACCTGAACTAGTTGAGTCAACAATAGTAGTGCCGGGAATTAGCGATCATGAGGCTGTCATATGTGAATTAAATTTAGAAATCGTGAAGGAATATTCTAAAACTCGTCGTGTCTACAATTATGAAAGGGCTAACATAACAAAAATAATCTAGCACTAGATAGTTTTTATGTTGTGTTTGAAACTATCGCTGAAGCTAACGACGTTGCAGAGCTCTGGTCATGCTTTAAAAGAAAAGTTTTCAAGCTCCGTAACCGCTTTGTTCCTTCCTGAATATTAACTCCAAAAAGAAAGAGAAGCAAAACCATGGTTCAATGTCATTAAAAAGGTTGTTAAAACGAAAGCAGAGAGCTTATAGAGCAGTAAGACAGAATCAATCTACTAATGGATTCCATAAGCTTAAATTACTAACAAATGAGGTAAAATATGCACTGAAACAGGCGAAGAAAACGTACTTTGATTCATTTCATAATAAAATCAGCCAAATCCTAAAGAACTTTGGAAATATATAAAAAGAAACAAAGAGGATAACTTATCTATTCCACCTCTTCTGGAAGCTGGAACAGAAGTCAGTGATGCTGCAGATAAAGCTGAGTGTTTCAATGCATATTTTGCCTCAGTGTTTTCTAAGAAAGCGAAAACCACCAGCGGTTCAGCCTCGCCCGTCACGATTACAGCCTCATCCTCAGAAAATCCTTTTTTTAGCTTGAATGGCATCATGATGCTACTGGACAGGTTGAGCACTGCTAAGGCTCCCGGCCCGGATGGTTTACCAAATGCGCTTCTTCGGGGGTGCTCAAGTTCAATAGCCCCATTCTTGAAAATAATATTTGAAAAATCACTGGCAGATAGTTTCCTTCCGGACGATTGGAAAGTCGCTTCAGTAGTTCCGATATACAAATCCGGCCCTCAAAATAAAGTGTCAAACTACCGTCCTATCTCACTTACCTCAGTTCCCTGCAAACTTATCGAACATATTCTGTATTCAAGTCTTATAAAACATCTTGAAACCCATGGCTTGTTAAACTCCTACAGCCCGGTTTTAGAAAAGGATTGTCGTGCGTCACGCAGCTGATCGAATTCGCCCATGACATTGCCAAAGCCTTAGATGCCAGCACCACTGTCGACTGTATCTTTTTAGACTTTCGTAAAGCTTTTGACACCGTTCCACATGATTTGCTTATACAGAAATTGTACTCTTATAATATTGATTGTCGCATAATTGCCTGGGTAAGTGAATATCTACACGCGAGACGTCAATTTGTAATGGTGCATGGAGCTGAATCTGATGTTGTTGATGTAACATCAGGCGTCCCTCAGGGTTCCGTCTTGGGACCTCTTCTTTTCTTACTGTACATAAATGATATCACTGAAAATATAGCATCACACATGAGGATGTTTGCAGACGATTGTGTCCTGTATAAAATTATAACATGTAATGCTGACCGTGATGTCCTTCAAAACGACCTTGACACTGTTCATAAGGGGTGCGGAAAATGGAAAATGAATCTCAACTTGGACAAAACAGTGTGCATGGCGTTTTCGAGGAAACGCACAAAGCTAGTACCCACATATACTATAAATAATGCAAATCTGAAAATAGTTGATGAATTTAAGTATTTAGGTGTCTATTTCACGTCATCGCTCTGCTGGCATCGGCACGTTGGTTATATAGTTGGAAAGGCCTGCAAATCCTTAGGATTTCTCCGCCGAAACACTCGTTCCTTCCCGCAAGCTACCAAAGAACTCCTTTCCAAAACTTATGTGAGGTCAGTGTTGGAGTATGCTAGCACGGTGTGGGATCCTCCTAACATAGGTGACAAAGAAAAACTTGAGAAAGTTCAGTCCTTGGCGGCTCGATGCGTACTTGGTAAGTCATGTAAACGCAACTTCAGTGCAACAATAGCAAAAAAATGTCCTCGTTTGGGAATCGCTAGAACAGCGGAGAACTAAGCTGAGGCTCAAACTCTTCCATAACATATACTACTCCCACATTGGCATTCCACGCGAAACATACATCTTCAAACCACATTACGTATCCGCACGCCTTGACCATGATTGATCAAAAAGTACGTAAATACAAGTGCAGGACGGCAGCATACAGCGACTCTTTTTTTCCAATGACCATTCGTCAATGGAACCGTTTGCCGGCCGTTGTTACTTCCATCTCATCAAATGAATCCTTTTATTCCGCTTTGAACAGTGTCACGTCATTTCATAGCTATACGGTGCGTCGTTATCTGGGCGCTGCTTCCTCGTTTCGTGCGTTCCACTGTGTGTACCTGTGTCTTCTTGTCAATGCACAGTATACCTGCGTGAAATACACGTATGAAATTGCATGTCTACTGCATGTCTACTGCGTTGGTGCTTTCTCCTAAAATACACGTTTATTGGGTGAACAACACAGTTGACTTTCTTGTTCAACAAATTCTGTACATAGATGCGTATTGCGTCAATGTTGTTATTCTTTGCTTACTTTGCGAATGCTTCGGCTACTGTTTCTCTTTTTTTGTATTTACCTGCATTTATGTGCTGTGTTACTGTATCAACCCCCCACTGTAATGCCAAATGGCGCTGTGGGTAAAAGATAAATAACAATAAAATAATAAATAAATATTAACATGTAATTTTATAATAAAATTATTTTCCACGCCACATATGCAACAAAGATCACATCTGAAAGAGAGCATGTTTTTATGAAAAAAACAGCGGAATACCGACTTAAATACTGCCTAGCCATTACCCCTTGAATGCCTCTTAGTATGAGCCTGCCTTAATTTTGATACTTCATGTCCTACGTAAGGTGCAAGGCGCTAGTTCAAGCCACAGCAAAAGGCTAGCTGCATGTTCATTCTACGAAAATTAAGTTAGAAAACACTATGTACCTTTATGTAGCATTCTGAAAGGATATCATTTACAGCTGTCCAAGGACTGTGAGCATAATAAAGAACTCAGCATGTTTCAGCGATCAAAATTTTTTTTGAAGAGCAAGTGCGAGATATGTGCAGTATTAAACTGACCTGTTAGTGAAAGAGTACAGACAATTTTGGTGGCATGTTTTCTCTACAATGATGCCGAAGACACTACTGTGCATGAATCACCAGGTGGTATAACTTATATGTGAATTTTTCGGTCATGCTGTTTCTGTCTGGAGAGCTGAACAATGAATGTGACGTTAAACTGCTTATAGGTCACGTGAGGCATAAAAAAAGAGGAAATCGCTGACATTTGTTGTTATTCCAGCTGTAAAGACCGGCTGCCTTTAACATCGCAGCAAATTAAAATGGCATAGGAGCAATTATATCGCTTTTTCTTCATGTCTCCTGTGACCTATAAGCGTACTTTGATGTCGCAGTCATCGTTTAGCTGTTGAAACCGAAAGAGCGTGAGAAAGAAATTCGATTAGGAATTATTTAGTGGTCATACAAGAGTACCACATAGTCAACCATGTATAATAATGCCTTATGCATCATTACAAATGAAAACCTGTACTCCATTAAGCAGCAGGAATAAGAGCAAGAAAAAAACAAGAATAAGCAAAAGAAAGAGTACAATATTCATTTCGCACTCTACATGGCTAAAGCCGTCTCATAAGAATGCAAATTTCAGGGAGTACTTAATATCTGACACTGAGGAGAAATGAGCCAGTTAACCATCACGCATATCACTGTTTACAAAAGGGTTGGCATTGGTTGGCATTTCAGTTGTGGCCGGTTTGCACTGCTTGCTATTAACCACAAAAAGCTGTACACCAAATCCGTGACTCTGTCCAACAAAAGAACTGGTTTTTTATTACAAATATGTCACCTGTCGTTTCCTGCACTGCTTCGCATGTACAGCTTGGTCCACCCATAGGTAATAGAGGACGGTCAAAATAGGACGCTTTAGAGTTGGCTGTTTGTCAATCCTTGTTAGGTGACAACATAAGTCGTGAATGTCACCTGTTACAGCCCCCTTTCTTCACTCAACTGCTGCTTCCAACATGCAACTAATTTTATACGAATGAACATGCTTTCCTAAGCTGCGTTTAAGTGTTTGCCTGGATTCACATTACGCAACTTGCTTATAACTCATAGATCATCATAGATCATAGGTCTCATAGATCATCAGAACCAGGCTGCCAAATTAACTTGTCAAGAAAGGTATGATGTGCTGCAGAAATTAGGTAAACAAAAATAAAAATGGGAAGAAAAGTCATGTCCTGTTTAGAGGAGAAACAAAACAAATATTACGAAAACCAATCTGTTTCATGTTCGTTGCATTCTTTTATAGTAAACAGTAAGGAGGATAAATGTGCTAGGATATTATTAGCCAACTCAAAGCAAACACTTCAAATATGCAAACGCTTGATATGAGGTCTGCCTTTCTCACCAGGCTGTTGTAAACATAATTAGTTTGTAATTCAGATCTTTTCATTGATTGCATTATTCTGAAAATAAAAATTTGCAAAAGGAGGCACTTAGTCCATGTCGGCACTTCCAGCTATTCTATGGATGTGATCTTCATTGTGCATATCCCGTAGTAAAATAATTCAATTGCATAAACAGCAATATTTTCTATCATAAAACGTGCTGATGACTTGCGGTAAGCTAATCATGTGACCTGGCTGGCATATTATGAGGTGCGTCGTTCTTGTCTGTGCAGAGAGGAGGATGTCAGGTAGGCGCCACCCATGCTTGCCAGTCTGATGTACCCAGATGTCTGAATATAGGCCAAAGAAAAGAATTCGCTCAGTGAGACCGAGCACACAACTGCTTTCACACTAATGCAAAGAGAAGCAGCACTCAGATCAGTATCTTTAAGCAGTAGCAATCCGGTCATCTAGCTTTGAAAAGATTGCTCACAGCACAATACAGAAAGTACGACTTCAAAACAATTGCAATGTACCCTCAGAAAAGGACTGTAAACACCATCCATCTCTGACTGATACCTCTGCCATATTGAACTATTTTATGACAATGAATAGTACTATTACATTAGCCTGTAACGATATTTTTGAGACATAACAATATTTTGTTGCCATTAAAATGCATGACATTCACATTCGCTTGATTTTAGCGATCTAATTCACCTTCTGTATTTTACGAGTGACTGGTTAATTCCAGTAAGAAAATTAGGGGCACTGAAAACTGTGAGAACAGATGTCTCTCAACCTCGATAGCTTATATACAGCACAGAACACCTACATCTTGTTCTCTCGGACTGGGGCCTCAAGCACAGTAATTGCACTCACTAAACATCTGACAAGACGGTGACGCTTGCGACCACTTTGTTAAAGAGGAGAGCACGTCATGAATTCTGATCCTGCTCCATTTAGAAAACTTTTTGCTTTTCTGCTCCACTAACGCTGGGGTGATAGTACTGAAATAGCTGTAAAAAGATAGTAGATTTATTAACAATGTCAAATTGCTTTTCAAACTCTTAACCCGCATATCCGTTTGCCTACATTTAAATGACCCCATTCAGTTACAGACACATTAAAAACTCCCGATATCCTAGCGCTATGCTAGTGAGATCAATAAAGCACTGATTCAGTTGCTGCAGAAAAGCAATGAGATTACAGCCAGGCGAATGGATCAGCGAAGTTGTAAGCTTTCTATGGCATGACACTACAGCGCGAGTGGAAGCTCCAATTACACATCACGGCGAAATTTAAGTGTCAGTACTTCTCTCATCGAAGAACTCTGGCGAAACTGCATGTGCCACTATTGCACACATGAAGTTGTTTGAAATAAAATTATTTAAAATCACAGTCGAAAATACATTATGCGCAGTTTGCGATGGTACAGCCCAATGTGTGCAATTAGAAAAACGAAAGCATTCTCAGCACAGTGCAGTGACATGTTGGAAATGTAAAGGAGTGTTGCTTTTTTTCTTTGTAGAGGTTCATTACTGCAACTGTTCGAAGTAAGCTTGAAATGTCAAAAAATAGGCCACTCAACCAAATCCAGTGCCCACAAAATGCTTAATGCTCACTGTGAGCGAACAACGCGAGAAAGGAATTCAGAAAAGTTATTTTCATGGCGAAAGTCGTCGGAAAAATTTCTTGTGCATTCGACGTGCGCAACTCAGACTGCTCTAGCAGCATCGTCATTTCACTTTCAGGCACAGAACAGCTGCATACTGTGCGCATTTGTAACGTGGAATAGGCAGGCCATGTTTTGTTGAGCTTGGAAATATAGCCTCAACACAAACACACATATACCCACAAGCACGACAAACTAAACGCCGGGAACCACTGCCACTGAGAAGCATACGTCGTTCCAACACAGTGCTTTCCACACGCTGGCCACATTCATCGCAATAATGAGGGCAACGATATCATGAGATCAAAAAAATGCAACTTCTTCGCTGCGGAGATGAACTTATAGGCGCGAAGCGATGGTCTCAATGGCTGTGTGACTGGCTCGCGGTCACGTGAAACAGGGCAGTGACTGCTGAAGCCAGGTCGAAATAATGCAAGCGTTATTTCAACCCATGCGTCGCATCCGGTTTGAAGAAAAGACATCACGTCCGGTAATTTTTTTTTAAGTTTGAGCCATGTTTGAGTCGAGCCGAACATTGCTTTCAGAAGCACTATGGCTGGTCGGCGGAAAGAGCGCGCGATCGTGTTGCACGTGAGTAATTTGTTAATTCTACCTTTTTGTATGCACGTACTGAGCGATTTCCTGTTATCTGACACTCGGCATTCCATTGTCAACTTCCTTGCGCCCGAATATTTTGTGTTAGCAGATAACCCAGGACTAGCGCTGAGCCCGCTTGCCCGGCAGTGGACCGAAAGGCCCTGAGGGAAAGACTCACCTGTTTTTTCGTAAGTTCTGCTCAAAAGCTCTGTAGGTCTACAGAAAAAAGCATGCGTTGAGCGTGTTTTCATAAATTTTGTTAACCCAGCCCAAAGTAAATCATGGTCATGAAGAACACACATAATGACCAGCTTTTGCGTGCTCCCGAAAAAAGGCGGGAAACTTTTGACAACAGTTCAGTTGAACCACGACCAGCTCTATTACTAAGAAAGCGGGTCGTGAGTTGAACTAACCTTTTGTGGAAGGAGTTTTGTACACGGCCCAATATTTTATGGCCCCGCGGCCGTAAAAGATAACCTCCCAAAACGACTCAGCCTATGAGAGACGCCGTAGTGAAGGCCCCCGGAAATTTCGACCACTGGGGGTTATTTAACGTGCACTGACATGGCACAGTACACGGGCCTCTAGAATTTCGCCTTCATCGAAATTCTACCGCCACGGCTGGGATCGAACCCGCGTCTTTCGGGCCAGCAGCCGAGCGCCATAACCACTGAGCCACCGCGGCGGCTAATATTCAATGCCTTTAGACTGTTTTCGATCGTCAGTGTGACTAGTGTGGCAGCGACTTTCTTCAGACTATTCGGAGTACTGGCCTGCGTATTTGTGCAGATCGGAAACTCGTGCATGAATGAAACGTGCCAGTCGCCCTTGCGGACGAGAGAACAGACTTCGCTCACTACCCGTTGTTCATGGGTAAAGTAAGCAATTTTAAAAAGTTGTTTTGTGAGATACAGTGATCGCTTATAAGCGGTCATGCCGGCTACGTAGACGCACGTCAAAATTTCCTCATTGTTTTCAAGTTTACCCTGTAGTTGTTAGCTGCAATTAGCATTGCTTAGTGCGGCCTCAGTGCATCGAACATTTCTCATCAGTAGAGGTGGGCGAATATCCCAAATCTGTAGATAGCTAATCGGATGCCCTTGTATTCAGTTCGCTTAGCGAATCAAGTAGTACATGTTCAAAATGCTTCCAAACGAATCGACTGCGCTCTTATGCCTTCGAGTAGTTTTTGAATATTTGGCAGCAAGCTCAAACAGAGACGCCGTAGTTACCTTTTTTTTGGAAGACAGTTTTTTTTAAATAATTTATATACAGAAATTTTTGACAAAAGCATTTTTGAGCGAAAAAAACGTTTATGATCGAAGTTTTTTTTACATAATGTGAGACTTCACAATAACAGTCAGTGTATCCGCAGGTCGTCCGAACGAAGAAGACTCAGAGCGAATGCCTGCCTGCGCCAGAATATATGCTTCCGGACTACTGGGAGGCTCCTGGGAGCGGAAGGCAGGATCTGCTCGAAGATCCAGCTTCATGGGAAGAGCAGCGTGACGAGGAACGTAAGTTTACGATTCGCGAGTGACACGAGACTGGAACAGAGGCCTGCATAGAGGAGTGCATATAGTTATTGATGCCGCAGTATTTTGAAGAAAGAAACAGTATTTCATTATAGAAACCTGGCCTTTTTAGTTAAGTGGTTTAAAAACAAAGCTGCTACGCTTTCGATCTTCAACCATCTAAAAATATGCCTCAAATATTTTTTGTAGCTTGCGACGGAAGCGGAATAGTTGCCCGTGCCGACACAGCATTAGCCGACGTGGAGAGAGAGGTAAGCGAAGCATACACGGACGTTTACAATACCTTTCTTGGCATGCTTTGGCAGGTGCTCTCTATTTTTAAATGGTGCAATCGCCGCCCAGATTGAACAAACCAAGCAATAAAAAACTGGCGCCACACGGCGGATGACGGCATTCGTAAATAAAGGAGTGCATGCTGCCAAATATCAATGCGATGGCATTAGTGTTTACGTAAGGAGTAGAATCCGTCATAGATGTCATAAAATTCGGTGATTAGCCAAGGGTGGTCACGTGACGCTGTGACATCATCGCAACGTGCCCACCACGTTGTGAGCACAGCTATCTGCAGCTAGCAGACTGAATATGACCGTTGGTGCACCGACAATTTTAAAGAAAATGACGCAGACACACACAAAAGTTGCAGCAGAAACTGTAGCAAATGTGATCTAATCCTATCCCATTCCACTCTAACGGTGGCTTAAGCGTCCCCAGAGTTTCATTCTTTCCGTATTCTAACTGGCAAGACTGTCTTTCCATTTACTACATATAGGTCTCCTCGCAGAATTCGGTAATGCTGTATTGCGGATTCGTCCTTACTATGCTTGAGTGCATGAAAGTCAGCACTAACAAGCGGAGCGAAATGTTTCCATTTGGCACCTTTAAAACGGTGAAAATCGGGAGATGGCTGGGAGATGGCTGAAATCGCAAAACAACTAAAGGAGCGGACACAAATGCTTTTGTCTTGTTCCTTCATGTTTTTGAATTACCCTAGCATGAACCATTTCTAAGACTCCCGTAGAACCTCTGGGTAACATGCCGCATGTACGAAGTGGTTTCTTGAGCAGGACACGCCATTTAACTTCTTGGAACTGGATTGACCCTGATGCAGAGGCTGCAACGTTACTTGCCAAAGAAAGTGCGTGAAGACGACGGGACAAAAAGAGGCACAAAAACGGACACACCTCTCTTTTCTGGTACCATCATCTTCACGCAGTTTTTTGCAACCACTATGAACCGACCAGCCCAACATCATGTCTAACAGCAACTTTTAAACCTCGCTGCCTCGTAAACCTACAACTACAAGCGATCGCCATCTCTGGTCTTTTCAAAGCAAACATTACTTCTTGCCTCTCTATGCATGCGTGCCTAACGTAGGCATTCGAGGCCGGTTGGGAGACTCACAGAGAAAGCCCGCCTTCGAGTTCCGCCGATGCGCTTCCGGACCACTGGGAGGCTCCTGCGAGCAGCGGTCGGGACCTGCGCGAAGAGCCATCCTCACTGGAAGAGCAACACGAGGAAAAACGTAAGTGTACGATTCGCGATTGACGTGATACTGAAACTGAGGTCTGCAGGGAGGAGTGCATATAGTTATTGATACCGCAGTAATTAGAAGAAGGAATATGCAAAGGCCTCTATCTGCTTGCTTCGCTAATCTACGATACATAATGAGAAACCAGTATTCATTCTTTTCGCGCACGCCGTTGCTCATGAAGATGTGAAGCGTGTCCTTGTGACGTACCTACATCGGAGGGAATTCCTTTCCTATGTAGCGCCGACCGCCCATCACGTGACCGACGTTCCACAACACACTTTAGTGGTGTGGGCGGGGTCGGGGGCCAGATGGTCGTTTTTCTCTGCAAAGCGGCGGAAGGTTGCTTTCAGTATGAAAATGTGTGGTACATGGCTAGAACATTTTTCTATCGGCGGCAGACGTTTACGGGATGCATGCATCGGTTCGTAAAAAAAAGAAAACTATTTTTGTAGCATGCTTTGTCACTCATTCGGCTTGTATCAGCAGGTGGAGCATGTACTATCGGCCACAAAAGAATACAGGTTACGGGTTGCGGCTCTGTGGGAAAAGTTTATTTGGATCTAGCGTCGTACACTAATCCCGTGAAATGTCTGAAAGTATGTGGAAACGATCACGCGTCATTAGCTGATACTGGGTCGTGAGGTGGCGCAACAGTAATTTTTTTTTCCCGAGAACACACGTGCACAAAGCTTTTGAGGCCGGCAGTATATACGATTCCCGCAACTTCAGTCATGTGTTTGGGTCACACGCCTGCAACAAAGTATTGTGGTCCTCATACCCGCATCCATTAAAATTTTGCTGTCTATATTGAATTTCAAGATTTTCGAAGTGCATATTTATCTGCCGCCGCTTCAGTAATGCAATAGTGTGATATCAAAAATATTTTTTTTGAGAGATCTGGCATTTTAGTGCCACGATAAGTTATTTACCAACAAAGCTGTTGCGCTTGCGATCTTTAACCATCTAAAAACATGCCTCAATTCCTGTCTTCTAGCTTACGACAGAAGCGGAATGGTTGCGCATGCTGGCTGCACCAGCGACACAGCATGGGCCCACGTGAAGAGCGAGGTATGTGAAGCATACACGGACGTTTACAATACTTTTCTTGGAGTGATTTGACAGGTGCTGTCTATTTCTAAAAGGCTCAGTCGCGGCCCAGAATGAACTAACCAAGCAGTAAAGCACTGGCACCATACGGCAGTTGGCGGCATTTGTTAAGCGAAGCATATATGTGGCCAAATTTAAATACGAGACCATTATTGTTTACGGAAGCAGTGAAATCCACTGTAGATGTAAAAAAAATCGTTGATTGGTTGAGAGATGGTCACGCGACCTTATGACGTTATCGCAACGTGCCCACCGCGTTGTGAGCACAGCTATCTGCAGCTAGCAGTGCGAATATAGCGGTTGATGGACTGACAATTTCAAAGAAACAGACGCAAACCCGCGAAGAAGTTGCAGTATAAGCTTTCGGTTTACAGCTTTAAAGGTGGCCTTAGTGTCCCTAAAGTTTCATTCTTTCCCTATCCTAACTGGAAAAACTCTCTGTGTTTACCAAGTATAGCTCTCCTCGCAGAATTAGATAATGTTCTATTGCGGAATCATCCTCATTATGCTTGATTGCATGAAATTCAGCACTAACAAGAGCAGCAAAATGTTTTCTTTCGGCACCTTTAACGTGGTGAGAATCGGAAGATGGCTGTCGCGGCCGCCGCTTCCTCCTTTCCTCACGATAGGAAGAGTTTTTCTTAAGACACACAGTTGAACCTCGTTGTAACTAAGTTGCAGGGCTCGGTGGTTACTTCGTTATAGCCGTAGTTTTGTTATAGTCCGTGTTGACCGAAGTTCCAACTGGAATCGTTATATCCGTTGATTTGTTTAAACAGTTTCATTATAACGAGCTTCGACTGTATTTTGATTGCTCTTTCGGGATATGCACGATGTAAATCGGATCAATCTTGAACAAAAAAAGTCAAGTACATTTCAAAAGCATAGCGATACCTGCTTGAACTCATTACTCAGCCGAAAAGTTGATCACGTCATGTGCGTGCAAAATCATCCGCCGTATCATAGTGTTCGACCATTTATGTATTATATATACTTAATCACCACTCCGTGTAAACGTTTTTATGCGTTTTTCGTGGGCACAAGCTTCGGCCGGTGCAGCTATCTGTACCACACTTCAGAAACGCCAACTTCACCCTTCTGGCGGGTTGCACGAGTCAACCCATTTCACGCGTACGTTTTTTTTCGGGGGGGGGGGGGGGGGCTACCGGACACTTAATCGCAAATTCGCGCCGGGAGGATGAGGACGACCGCGATTACGGCGCGAAACACTTCAATCCGTCTTTAACAGCCAGAGCTGTAAAATTTAACCTGTATGCTCAAGCCCCCACTTTGCCGTGGAGCGGCTGGTGAACACGGCGGAATAATATACGCAGGTGAAATCGGGAGACGCCAGTCTCGTCGGTAAGAGCATGCATGGCCTCGGGGAAGTCCACAGTCAAGGGTGCCCCGCTGGGAGTGTTCACGTTGAATGCGCTGCCCAAGGGACTGCACTTCGGCACGTATCACGGAGTCAAGGTGGACAGCATCGAAAATGGCGGCTGCACTTGGCCGGTGAGCTTGTCCGGCCAATGTGTAGAACACTAAGACTCAGGTTGTAAATGCTCTTATGGACAACGTTCTAAACACCTGGGCTATAACTGCACTACGCTGCTCGCATTGTTACTCTGTCCCGGACTTGCAAGTGCATTCGAGGTAAGTTTTTTTTTTTTTTGGGACAATGCTGGAATACATTCCATTGTTGTGTGAGAGGGAAAGATTGCAGCGGATGATCACATTTGCAAACCGCATGTCGAGGATTCAACGAACATGCGGACTCTGCAACGTCATTGTATTATACTGAACAGCTGTACTGACAGGCCGCGTTATTATAACGCTAGAATAAAAACAGAAAAAAAATGTACAACAATGTTCACATATATGGTTGTCAGTGCCTCACATATTTTCCAAACTTCTTTCGCATGCAAGAAGGGAGACATAACCATGGGACATCGCTGAGTCACCAGATCCACCATTAGGGACCTTTTTATTTTCCTGCAAAAATTTCGCGAAATCTCAGGTATGGCTACCAGTGCACGCTAAACCATCCAGCTCACAGTACAAGAGTCGCACTCACAAGCCAAGCTGGAAGCTTTAGCGTAAGCTGAAGGCTAAGCTAAAAGGTTCCAAAAATTTATTCATTTGAAGAAGAATATTAATTACTCTTGAAATTAACTCCACTATCTTCTACAATCTGAATGCAGTTTCATTCATGCACTTTTAAGGAATGTGATATTGGTTGTTTTATATCGCTGACAATGCCACTATACGGACCTAAGTGTTTGGTAGCCCGGGCTGTCCTTTTTTTCCGCCAAATAAGCTGTAAGTAGACCATAATATCTTGTTCCATGGTGCTCTTTGGCTTCAGAAGCCCTTGCGCCATAAAAATTTTCGATCATCACCATCATCAGCATCATCGTTATCATTTTTTAGTTCCATATTTCCAAAATCTATCTGGCGGCGCCAGATGGCGCCAGGTACACGGCAGGCTGCGCGCGTATCTTCAGCATCCGGGCCAATCAGCGCGTGCTCGCAGACGGTGGGCGAGCTTCTGGTACTTTGATAACGGTAACGGGGTACACGGTACGCTATCGGAGTCTCGATAACCACAGAAACCGTCCGTTTAACACCACTCTGTAACCTTATAGTGGATAGACTGGTAGGTTTGAGGGCCTTCGAAATGATTATTAGATCGAGGTATAAGATTAGAACACGGAATACTGGCCTGTTTCTGGACACTTGAAATTGCCGCCACGTTTTTTTTTGCGTCCGTTGTTTCACGTTAGTACGGTCGCTGAAAAATTACACTGTTGAACCGCTACATTCTGCAGGTGCGCCGATGTGAAGACTTCTTCGTGGTAGACGGCCACCCGCAAGAGCGCAACCACTGGATGAACGACGTGAACTACTCGCCCAGCAAGCGCAGACAAAACCTCGTGGCCTTGCTCGTGAACGGAGACATCTACTACCGCACAATAAGGAACGTCGGCCCCGAAGAAGAACTGCTGCTCTGATATTCAACGTCGTTCACCAAGACTTTGCTCGGGAACCCAAGAGGACGAGGGGCGTTGAAGGAAGGTGAGGAGAAGCTTATCCTGCACTCCTTAGCTGGTAGATAATAATCGGCTGATTGCGTATGCAAGCTGCGAACATGCCTGATTTATCATCATTATCATCAGCCTGACTAAACCAACCGCATGGCAAAGGCCTGTACCATGTCTCTCCAATTAACCCTATCCTTTACCAGCGGCGCTCACCCTATGCCTGCAAACTTCTTAGTCTCATCCGCCTACCTAACCTTCTGCTCTCCCCTGCTACGCTTGCCTTCTCTTGTAATCCACTCCGTTACCCATAATGACCAGCCGTTATATTGGCTTTGCATTACATGCCCTGCCCAAGCCCATTTCTTCCTATTGGTTTCGACTAAGATATCATTCACGCGCGTTTGTTGCCTCACCAACTTCGCCCGCTTGCGGTCTCTTAACGTTATACCAACCATTTTTCTTTCCATGGCTCGCTGCATTGTCCTTAAGTTAAGCTGAAGCCTTTTCGTTAGCCTCCGCGTTTCTTCCCCGTAGGTGAGTACCGGTAAGATACAGCTGTTGTGTACTTTTCTCTTGAGGGATATTGGTAAACAGCCATTCCTGGTCTTAAAGAACCTGCCATATGTGCTCCATCCCATACTTATCCTTCTAGTTATTTCCCTTTCATGATCCGAATCAGCTGTCAGTGGCTGTCCTAAGTAGATATATTCTTTTTACCACTTCCAGCCCCTCGCTGCCCTTTGTGAACTGCTTTCTCGTACTAGACGGTTGAACATTACTTTGGTTTTCTGCATGTTAATTTTTAGGCGCAGCGTTCTGTTCTGCCTGTCTAACTCATTGATCATGATTTGCAGTTCACCTCCTGAGTGACTCAGCAAGGCAATATCATCAGCGAATCGCAGATTACTTAGGTATTCCCCATGAACCCTTATCCCCAACTATTCCCAATTCATGCCTCGCAATACCTCCTATAAACAGGCGGTGAATAACATTTGTGAGATCATGTCTGCTTGCCTGACGCCTGTGCTTATTGAAATTTTCTCGCTGACTTTGTAGAGGACTATGGTAACTGTGCAGATGCTATATATTGCTTCCAGATTTTTTTTTTATATCAGACTCTTCTACAATCTGATTCCGCAATGCATGTATGGCTGCTCAGATTTCCACTGAGTGAAACGCTTTCTCGTAATCAATGAAGGCTATATATATTTGTTGTTTATATTTTGCGAATTTTTCTATCACCTTATTAGTAGTGTGAATATGACCTATTGTGGAGTATCCGTTACGAAAGCCTGCCTGATAATTTGGGTAATTGAAGTAAATACCTTAGTAAATAACTTGTAGGCAGCGGAGATAAAGCTGATCGGCCTGTAATTTTTCAAGTCCTTGGCGTCTCCTTTCTTATGAATTAAGATAATATTTGCGTTCTTCCAAGATTCTGGTACGGTTGAGATCATTAGACATTGCGTATACAGAGTGGTTGGTTTTCTAGCACAATCTCCATTCCGTCTTTCAACAGATCTGCAGTGACGTGATCCTCACCAGTTTCTTTTCCCCTTTGCATTGCTCCCTAAGGCTTTCTTTGCTTCATCTTTCGTTACTGGCGGGATGACGCATTTGGTGCGGGCTACTGTATTTCTCATTAATGTTGTGATTACAATGGCTACTTTGTAGATTTGTGTAGAACTCTTCGGCTACTTTAACTATCTTATCCATGTTGCTGATGTCATTGTCATGCTTGTCTCTTAAAGCATACATCTGGTTTTTACCTATGCCTAATTTCCTCTTCAATGCGTTTGGGCTGCCTCTGTTCCTCAGAGCATTCTCGATTCTCTCCATATTAAATTTATTTATGTCGGCTGCTCCCCCTCTTGCGCTCATTTATTAACTTCGATAGCTCGGCTAGTTCTATTCTGCCGGTAGGCTATGAAGCCCTCATGCTTTGGCGTTCCTTAATTAGATTTTTTGTCTCCTGAGATAGCTTCCCGGTATCCTGTTGAACTGTCCTACCATCTACTTCTGCTGCACACTCCGTAATGACAGCTCTCAGAATATCGTTCACTGTATGTACATAAAGATCGTCTTCCTCAGTTAAAGGTGAATGTCTATTCGGCAGCGATATCCTGAATTCGTTTATTTCCCCTCTTACTGCTAACTCGTTAATGGACTTTCTTTCCACTAGCTTCCTCCGTTTCCTCCTCAAGTCTAAGCTAATTAGATTATGGCTGCTTATGAACACTCTGAATGTCTGCAGGGACGGCGGACCTTTCTGTGCAAGGGCATCTGAGCGAAAGTTGAAGGAACAGTGACGCATTGCCTAATAAGCAGGGAGATTATACTGTGGATAAAAGAGAATGTGTGCTTGCTTTTTATGTATATATCCTTAGTGCATGAAAAGGACCTCAGCATTGTGAGAGAACTCCTCATTTGATGTTTGTGTACCGATGCGAAGCTGGTCGATAGCGCTTCCAGAAAAGGCACTGTCTTTTTTATATTTAATAGTTATATTACGTATTGACTTACCTGTGCGGGTTATTAGCATCTCGCAGCCTTTGAATCGCGAATAGGCAAAATGTTTAATATGGTGTACTATTCGACTGCTATCTTAAGGAGACTACCATGCACGGAATTGATACTAAGGAACTTATGTGGAAAAGTACTGCTGCTGGCCTTTTCCTCTCTGCCATGGTACACATTAAGGACACTGAATTCTCTGGCCAGTTCTTCACTGTACATATGCTCATTCGCTCCTCCCACTGCTCGGTTCTTTTTCAGGGGACGTCAGTATCCTTCTCTTGCACAGCCTGCTTCTCGCCTGTGAGAAGTGCGGCGACCTCTTCACTGCGCAGTACAACAAGGAAATGCACACGCGGAGGAAACACTGACATAGCACGCAGGGAATCCGTCACGGCACGCATTGCACCGACACGAGCAGCCGCAAGTAGGTCTTAAACCGTTTTATGGCCCCTTTTCTTGCTTTACGCCATCGTGCCTAGTTAACTGGTGAAATAGCCTTTCTGCTGAAGGGCCACCTTTTCAAGCCGTAAATATTATAAAAAACACAAATCGTGAAATAAATGTAAAAAATACACAATGAATGCTCGAATTCCCCGAGTTTCGCACACCGCACAACACAGTCAACAGCATGACTAGTACAACAACAGGGTGAGTTGTTGGGCTAGTTGGTGTTCGGATTTTCCAGGCATATTTTTAGCGCAAAGGACGGGACGAGAACAGGCAAGACGAGCAGTAGCGCACTCGAAACTGTCCCTTCGCGATTGTTGTGAGCGCTTTATGTTCGTTTGCCAGCAAGAAACGCTGCGCGCTTTTTTCTAAAATAACAGACCAAATAACAGAATAAATTACAGACCAAACGAGCCTGACAGTCGCACTGATGGCGTTCGTTGTATCCAAAGTTCGTAGTAAGTGAACATATAATATTACATCCAAGTTATAAAATCAGAAAAACAATACATATATTTTAAGAAGTGAGTTTGGAGTTATGTGCGTCTGATACTTGAAAGCAAGT
Source organism: Amblyomma americanum (assembly GCF_052857255.1). NCBI lineage: Eukaryota > Metazoa > Arthropoda > Arachnida > Ixodida > Ixodidae > Amblyomma > Amblyomma americanum. The sequence goes on from NC_135497.1 coordinate 45,431,931, forward strand.
CCTATCAAGGTGCTTTCCAAGCTGTCTCTGGTGGTCATATGCTCCCCGCCGAGAACACTGCCGCCAACAATCTGCTATAGGGATGCGACATAACTAATTAAGGCTGGAGCGTTAAAAGCACGTGGCCATAGGTCAGCCTCCACGTCGTGATATTCATAATGTTTCTAACAGTCTGGGAGTGCTTGTACTGTGCCTGCAATGCTTCATCAGTTCGTGGCTCAGTGATGTCGGCGTTGACAAAGTCGCCCGTGCCGGCCAGCTGCGCAATAACGACACGGTGCCACAAACGCCACTTGCGTCACCGCCGTCTGCCATGCCTGGGTCCATGCGGCGGGGAAGCTGGCGCAAGTACACGCAGAACGTATCAACTGCACAGCCTGTCTGGGTGTTGTCTACTCACGGTGGCAGCACGGAACACGGGGAGCCGATTGGTCTGGTGACGCTTGCCACCTGACTGGCTGGCCAAGCCAGGTATGCCACGTGACTGCTATTCAAAATTATGAAATCGCTACCATTGGTTGATCGCCGACTCCGCTCTATTCTGACTTGCACTTTAGAGGCTTTGCCCAGCCGGCACACCCTTAGCAGTGATCAGCGTTGTATGCCTTAACCCGTCAGCGCACGCTTCGCCGGCGAGTTTTCGTAGTTTTAATGCTGCCTTTTGTTGCTGTTTTCGGTCTCGAAGTTCTCTTCAATGCGATGTCACCGGGGTTGGATGGCGCTGTTCGCCATCCATGGTCACGGGAAGCGCGACTTTTTAGACAGCGGGGTCGAGTTCACGACGCCTCCTTGTTCGTCCTAAGCGAGTTGCACGGCCGAAGTCGTTCGTTATACCTGAGACGCGGTGCCATTCCTCTTATATACATTTTTACGGTATCGCCACCTTGTTTCGTATTAAGCGAGTGTTTGTTATAACCGCGGCCATTATTTGCTGCCTCCCCTGTATAGAGATTCTTGGTCTGAAGCCGCTGTGGCGGTGTCAGAATTGAGCAAATCTCCCGTGTGCGAAATGGCCCTGTAGGTGCTTTTGGTAGCAGCCTCTCACGAGGACTGGCGCAAGTGTACGAGCCGCCCTCGAAATCTGGTCGCCTCTTGCCCAGTCCATCATAAGCGCTGACCTTTATGGACGCTATAGAATTGAGTGTGACATTGCGCGCGTGTGTTTCAGTACTTGAGGAGATGAACTGAGCTGTGGTGCCTCAGACATTCCTCAATAAGCCTGATTAGCATTACTGCTGAGTCGCACGCATTACAACAGAAGTACGGATCAACCAAGGTTCGCTTAGCAAATACATAGAAAGGAAACATCAACAGCAGCGTAATGAGAATAAGCGTGAGACGTTCGCTCAATGGGAAGAGCTGCGTCAGAAAAAGGTAAAGATGCGCCTAACACCCGCGGCAGTGATATAGATAGAAGGCGCGAACGTCATTGACGAAATGATAACCATAAAAAAGATGTGCAGATATATATAACTAGACACGTTTAGCCTACCGTGTACCGCGTTACCGTTACCGAAGTACCGGAAGACCGCCCACCACCGGTGAGCGGGCGCTGATTGGTCCTGATGCTGCATGCGCACGGGCAGCCGCCGGGTACCAGGTGCCATCTGGCAGCGTCAGGGTGATGTGCGAATGTGCATTTGTGGCGCGGGCTCCCGGTACTACGGTACGGTACCGGTAACAGTAACATGGTACTTGATATGCTAAAGGTGCCTACCAACGCAGGCATTCGGAGCAGATTTTCGTAGCCGTGTGGTGATTCTGCTTATCTTTAACCTTCATGTACGCAGGGCTGATGTCATCACGCATGAGCATACCCATGTTGACAGGAGAAACTTTGTGCGCCATTTGTGTCAGAAGAGGTTCTCCCGGCCGGACAATCTCAAGGTTCACATGATGATCCACACTGGTGAGAAGCCCTACGAGTGCGGCCAGTGTGGCAAGACGTTCAGGAAACGCGACCATGCAAGGAGGCACGAGGAAGTCATACACTCCCGCCAGTACCCGAAGCGCTGCCCACGGTGCGGGGCTGGTGCCGAGGATGTCACCAGGCTCAGACGCCACACATGCAATCCGCTGGGCACGACGGAGGGTAAAGAAGGATTGAAGCGGGGCCGAGGGCAACCCACGCTTAAGGACAGACGGAAGTGCGCCACCGGCACGACCGCGCAACACAACGGAGGGCACGCCGCTGCAAGGAGGAGTGAAGCGGGGCCGCGGTCCGACAACGTAGCGCAAAATGCGTCAACGTCGAGACCGCAGAAGCCTACGGGAGTTGTACTACCCCAGCATAAGGAGTGAAGCAACGTCGAGGTCGACCACGTAAAGAGGTAGCGCGAGGTGTTTCCATGGGAGTTGCGTTTACGGTGCTTAAATGCGAAAAAAATCACGCAGATAGGAAAGCCGAGGCCATTCAAAATTGATTGAAAGGAGGGCCGCGATTCAGTGGCTCCATGAAGAGGAGCGGACTGCTCTCTCTAAAGCCGACCAGTGCCATGAACTTAAGTACATGCGTTTGTTCGATAAAGAACGTCTTGTAGCGTTCTGTACTGAATAAATAACGTTTTTATCACATACACTTTACGTCTTCTGTCCTCAAATGAAAAGCAAAAAGAACTCGAACATTAATTCAAAGCACGAAGCCGTAGACAAGGCCCGGAATGGGATTGCACCTGATGACAACCGCTTTTGACCATGAAGGGAAGGATATATGTGGAGCCTCCGTAAGTTTGTCACGCCGTCAAATAATTCGGCCATAGAACAGTACGCCTAGTCGCCTGGCCTGTTTCTGCGCTTGTATGCTCGATATCTACAGCCCGCCGATGGGGTAGCTAGCGTCATCTACCGAAGCATCTTGACACCAGGCCTGCATAGCGAATTCGTATTAATAAAGAAAAAACGTTTTTTTTCTTCACTTTCTAGAGCTCTAGTTTGGCGGTTGTGCTACTGATATGCCTTCTAGAAAGGACTAAATTACACCGCGTAAGAAGAAAAGGCGGGTTTCGACTTCGCAACTTCCGCTCCACTGGGAAAGAAAGCTGGGCGGATTCTAGCGATATCTCCGTGGACCTAGCCGTGGAGGCAAAACTAGCCACGAAAACGGCCTACGCTTTCAGAGAATCGGCCATTCCAGAGAAATTTAGCCTATCCTCCGAAATTAGCGCGGCTGCCAAAAGTTGACGTTTCTTGTCTTACATCTGCAACTGACTCTCGCCCTACCACAAGCTTTCCGCCCCGGTTAGCTCCGTTGTTAGGTGGTGGTGGTGGTGGAAACATTTATTGCCAAATATAGAGGGGGGCAAACCCCCTAACATGGCACAAGGCAACACTTAGGAAGCTGCCCTTGTAGGGCAAAGGACAGCCCTTGGAGGGTTATCAGCTTCAGGTAGAGCAACTGCTCCGGTGAAGCAGTGGCCCCGAGTTCGAACCCCCGACCAGAAGAACTTAACTGAGAAGCTCCTGAGAAATGTGTACAATAGCCTTCCTTTATTGACGTATGGTTGCGCTTGGGTGGAGTAATTACTCCGTTATTACCAACTTAAGAGGCATGGGAATCTAGATTTTATACCAAACATTGAACGATATCGCAGTGTAAATAATGAACAAAGATCTCGCTGAAGCAACGTCGTCACGCGCATTCTACACGGCGAGAATGGGGCGGGTTGGTTAGTGTTAATTGTACAGAGAATTGTGCATGACTGCAATACGATGAACACATGAACGTAAAATTAATGTTAATTCGTGCGGTCTTCGTTTTTAACCAGTTTTGAAGGATTCCCTGTACAACGATGTGCATTCTCTCTACGTGATAGTAAACTGTTACACCCGAATGAATGCGGCACATTTTCCATCCAGGCAGTATGTGGAGGTACGCATTAGGAATGGGCGATGATGCCACTCGCTTAAGTTCAGGGCGAAAAGAAACAGTAAAACTGCGTCTTCCTGCCCCACTCCGGCAAAACAGTATAAATCAGACTTATTAAAACAAAAGGATTCAAGACAGAGAGAGCAGAATATGTCTATTCACATATAGGCGAAAATTAAAAAAAAACACCAATGAAGGCTTCTTTCAATCCAAAGACCAGAACCTACCAGGTAATCTATTCATATATACGTGAAAAATAAAAAAAAGTGAAGGCTTTTACTTCAACAGACCAGAACCTACCAGGTAATCAGTAGACTAGAATCTACATTGTATCATGAGCGCATCAGCATCATCGTCATTGCCGTGTGTAGCCAAGTCGCCTTTAAGCCAAGCCAAAGTCTGCATTCGTAACGCCGGTACAGTGATCAGATATTCTAGTTCAATGTAACGCCGGCTCAATAAAGCGACTTGCACCGGCGCGTTGTGGCACCATGGATGATTCTGAGAAAAGTGACTGATGCCGTTCTAGATTTGCACAAGGCCAGCTGAAAGTCAAGCGCAGAAACTTCGCCGCACACGGAAAATACGCGTTGGCGTTAACCTGCAGCTTGCTGCATGTGCCGAAGCTGGTGCTGATCCTATGTCAAAACAGCGCCACCCGCTACAGCGTGATGTGCTTTGGACGGAACGTTTTGTGCCCGACGCTGAGGACGTGCAGAGCCCTGGCCCCAGAAGTGAAGACGCTGAGCCTGGGACCTCATCGGTTTTTGAAGGTTTATCGGCTTACTGAAAAAATCAGGACTCTTGTCCTCCGGTTCAACGTCGTCATCATCATCAGCCTGACTAAACCCACTGCAGCGCAAAGAGCTCTCCCATGTCTTTCCAATTAACCCGGTCCTTCGCCAGCTGCATCCACCCTTTGCCTACCCACCCACCCACCGCCTGCCATCCGCCCGCCTAACCTTCTGCCGACCCCTGCTACGCTTACGTTCTCTTGGCTTGCCTCCGGCCTGACAGAGATGTTCGCCAGGGCTTCGATGTCAAAATAATCGGTTAGACTAGAGCTGGTCGCTTCCTTTTTCGAATATGAACTGATCCAGTGGTCCTAAATAAATTAAGTATCGATATAAATGCGGGACGAGTCGGCAGAAGACGGCCAGGATCTCGGGCAGCATATGCTCCGGATGCCAGCTCCGCATCCATTAGCGCAATCACATAAGCGATCACAACGGTTCCTCGGCAACGGGGTTTCGGAGTTGGGCTGATGCGATCATTCTCACTAAATTCACGCTTCGCCTTGGAAGTTTTGTTCCTTACGTGGACGAGGTAACACGTGCACACATTTAGGTAATTTAAGACGCTGGCACTGCAATGGCCATGTCGCCCGCCCATCAGAAAGCAAGAACCTCAAAGCCAAAGTTCAACGCTTTTTGCGAAACTGGCGCTGAAAACCACAATAGTAACTGTCTAATAGCATACAGCCACTGCCTCGCGAGCCCTCTTTGCGTTTTCGTCATCTGATGCATAGGCCGTAGATGACCTTGCGCCATAAAAGTCCATAATCATCATCAGCAAAAAAAACGCGCACCGATTGTACACGAACAGTAGCTAAACTTGGTGACTAAATGAACCGACGATCGATGACGCTTCGCATCTTGCCCGTCTGACATCGACATCAACAGTGATGGTGAAAACCTCAGGCTTAATTGCACATACCCACGGCGGGGGATTGGCCAGGGTGCATTGCGGATACAAACGCACTCATGGGCGAGGAGTGGAGTAATTGGATAATTATGTGCCCTGGACTAAAATTTTCACAAAAAATTAAAGAAAAACATGAAAGAAAAACAGTTAATTCTCATTCTAGGGGTTAGGTGCCTTTATGCATTGACGTTTCTTGATAACGCCGCCCGCATTCTAAGCTGAGCGTCGAGGCCCGTAGTCGAGGGAATTACCACAGACGTTTTATAACTGCGCGGGGCAGTCCTTCCAACACGTCATTAGGGGATGTTGCTCTTGCACTAGATTTTCAGCGCTCCTGATGCGCTGACTTCCTGTTCTGGTAGGGAAAAAAACGAGTTTTCTCTGCGCTGCAGGGCTTTAGATAATGGATTTTCTTCTTTTTAAAACTGATACGTCATCGTTGCAGCGACCACAAGATGGTAAGGTCCCGTATTAGCCTGGACTTGACAAGTGCAGAAAAAACTAGCGACGCAGAAGTCCATCAAAGAGTTAGCGGCAAGAAGACACGTAGAGGAATTCAGGATCTCGCTGTTCAAGCAATGAACGATAATCTCACAGTTCTCATTACGGAGTGCGCAGTAGAAGTAGGCGATAGGATGGTTAGACCGGATACCGGCAAGCTCTCTTTGGGAGACGAAAGATCTAATCTAGAAACGTCAATGCATTAAAGCCTCTAACCCCTCAGGTAGAATAGAACGGGCAGAGCTATCAAAGCTAAACGTTGAGCGCCAGGTAACCACCATGAGCGAATTTAATATGGAGAGAATAGATTGAGGGACGCCGTAGTGAAGGGCTCCGGAAATTTCGACCTCCTGCGGTTCTTTAACGAGCACTGACATCGCCCAGTTCACTAGACGCTAGGATTTCGCCTGCATCGAGATTCGAACGCCGCTGCCGGAATCGAACCCGCGTTTTTCGGGTCAGCAACGGAGCGCCATAACCATGCACTGAACCACCGCGGTGGGCATGTCACTAAGGGTTTTGATTGCAAAGCGTGATCAGTAACTTAGACAGGCAGAGCAGAACAATGGGTCTAAAAGGTTTTTATTTATTTAGAATATTTAGAATCGCGAAAAAGCCTAGCAAGCAGTAACGCTTTTCAAACGGAGTAACCTATAACACCGCTTCAAGCACAGGATTCTTCACAACCAAATCAGTACCCAACAAGAGCATCGCCTAGGTGCGCAGCCGTACTCACTCACCAGCAGTGCTGGCACGTCCGGCTAAAAGCCCGTGCCGAGCGTTCGAGAGGCTCCCATCAGCGCCCAAGGAGCACAACTTGTAGGTGGAGCCTGTCCCCTTGCGACCGACTCCTCGACCCGGCCCGAAGTGTCCACCAGGACGTGAGCTCCTTGGAGGAACAGCGCCGGTGGTAGCCCCACCAATGCACCATGGGCGTACGAGTGCACTTGTTGTTGTTGTTGTTAGCCTATCAAAAGATGGCACATACCCACACTGGGGGATCGGCCAAGAATCGGGTGGCTATTCACCTGAACGCAGTTTACAAAAAGGAAAAGCACGTGGGAGCGCAACACCGGTGAATTTTTCGTCATGAACAGAAAAGGGATGAGTGTTTTGATTTTAAAATTTTAAGAATAGTAATAAAGAGAGTGATTAAATATTAAGGATTTAGTCAAAATGTAATAATTGATAGAAAAGAAAAGGTTGGAACACTTAGCAAGGCAGTCTGTGAGATTCTATCAGGAAATTTTGAACAGCGGTGCAAACAGATCTGTGGCTGAACCCAAATGTGGTGGCGCCAAATGATAGCAAGAGCGGGCGGCTCAAACTAAGGCCAAGATGCTGCAAGGGCTCCTCCAGCAACCTTTTTCTCTGTGAGTTGAATCGGCGACAATACAGCCAAAAATGTTCAATAGATTCTGGCTCACGGCAAAATGCACAAAGGGGAGAGAGCGCCAAACCCGACTTGTGTAAATAGAAATTTAGAGGGGGATGCGGCAGCGTAGCCTCGTCAGTGATACTTCAAGCTGCCGAGAGCAACAAATTTTCCTGTTTCAATAATATTTAAGGTGCTCATAATCTGCCGATGTTAAAAGTGATGTGTCTTGCGTGCTTAAAAACGCACGTCGCCGAAATCTAGATGCTGTAATGTAGGCTGTAGCCGGGATGATTGGCAACACGGGGCCGCTGAGGGAAGCCTTTGCGAGATTATCAGCAATCTCATATACTGTCACACTGCTGTGGCCGGGAACCCATAATAAATGAACAAGGCTCAAATGCGGAGGAAGTAGGGATAAGAAAGTTGATAAAATGGGACCGTCAACCAGTGCAGCGAGGGACGAACACAAAGATAGAGAATCAGTAATTACTGCAACTGCTGTAATAGAGGGGTCTAGCTTGCGTAGAGCAAGTGCAACTCCTAGAAACTCTGCTTGGAAAATAGGGGTGAAATCTGGAAGGCGCAGAGAAAAGGACCTGTCTAAATGCGAGCAAAATATTCCCACACCTGCTTTTCATTGCATTGCGATGCATCAGTGGCTATTGCTATATCTGTTGGTAGGGTCCTCAGATGATCTTCTAGAAGACCATTTAGAATACTCGGTGGCAAAAGTTTTGCATTTTTTGGGAATATGTCGTCAAAAACAATATGAATAGTGGGCCCATTCCGAAGCGCAGGAAGGATATCATAAATGTTTACATCTAAAGGCTGAAGTAATCTTTGCACAAACACTACCTGAGGGGAATTGAAACGAGACTAGGGGACACCAAAAAAGGAGGTCGGCTGAGAACAGAAAATGCTTTGGGAACGGTGGAAATGGGATTCATAGATCCTGAGGTAAGTTTGCACAGTTAAAAATTGAAGTCGTGATAAGAGAGACGGAATGCGGGCTTCAAGGTACAGCACATTGATAGCCACAAATTTTGGAAGGCCGAGGCACATGCGAAGTGCTTCCCTCTCTAAAAGGACGAGAGGGCGAAGTTTATATGTAGCCGAGCCTGAAAACAACACTGATCCAAATTCTAAAATTGGCCAAGAGAGCCATGGCAGCCAGTGCAACCGTGAGGGATGGGCGGGCGCTCGCCGTGCATGGCGCGCCGCAGCTTTTCCAGAGGCATCGAGCACTGTCCGACGCGTCGTCCGCAGGAGTGCTGAGCGGCAGGCGAGTCCCTTGCACCGGAGTGGCGTAGCGGTTAGCAAAGCTGACGCTCGTAGAATGGGCCAGTGCTCGTGAAGAACGTCCATGTCAGTAGCCAGCGATGGCACTGCCGCTTGCGGGAAAAATGACAGGCGTTCTTTAACACGTGCATAACTGCAATTAGGTATCGGGGGCCTTCACACTTGAGGGGATTGTTTTGTCCAGTTTGCGAACAGCACCAATTGTAAGGCTATTCTTGGCTGCACAAGCGCTGATTACTTCTGGCAGTTTGTGAAATAGAGTTCTGTTTCAACTCTACGCCTGTTAAATCGCCTTTCTTGTCGTCTTCAGTTTCAGCACGCGCACTTGCATATTGCGTGTCTTCTTGATTGAACATAGGTCGGCCTATTAAAAGCAGCGAGTGGATTGAATCAACTAACGGTGAAATGGCAACATGAAAAATAGTAAAATGGGAGCCGATGACACTCCAGTTCCAGCATAAAGTTTCCTACGACAAAACAAACACTCTAGTATTTGTGCCCAAATGCGGTGGCGCCAGATAATAACAATACAAGACCGCTTAGAGAGAGAGGCCACGTTGACACAGCGCAACTCGAATGCGTCTATACTTATGTGCACTTACTTTCCACTCTAACTGCACGTACACGCACGCTCTCTCCGGGAAGTGGCTTTACCTACGATGCACTTCGTGCATGAACTGTCGGCACGATCTCTGCGACATTAGCTCATAAACAGTTGAAAAGTTCGTATATGCTTCGTGCTTTTGTACGTAGAAAACAGTTGTCGCACCCTATACCGGTGGCGTTCACGCATTTTCTTTTGTAGGATAACATTGCACATTTTTCTAAAAGGGCACGCAGGAAGTAGCACGAGGTCCTATTCAACATCTGGTGTCCATGACAGCCGCCGCTTTGCCGCGCTAATTGTATTTCAGGCGATATAAGCATATCATATCACCTTCCTTTTAAATAGAGGAGCTGGAACGTTATGGTCGGCGTCTTTAGACGGAGTTTACAGTTTGATTCTAAAAGCACTTGCTTTTTCAAAGCGCTGTAGCGTAGTGACAGTAAAGTGAACAGAAGTGTACAAGAACACGCTTACCCCTCGTTTGTTTTCAGCCACCCATGGCATAAGTCTTCTTCTCCCCTGGAAAGGATGTTCTGCCCTGCGTTGAGCCACTGTTTGCGCCTACGATTGGGTCTTTCTTTAATTTTCTTACAAAGGTATACCTAACACCATAGAGCACAATTCTGTGACAAATTCCTCGGCATGTTTGACGCACGGATCGGCGGAGGGTAATCCCGTGATTGACTGGAAGCAGCAAAGCAATGACGTTCTCAGTGTATTGCACTCATAAAGGTAAGGTACGGCATGACTTGACCTTTTGCGCCCTCCGCGAGTGGCCTAATAAGTACTGGCGGTGACATGCCGTGTCTTATATGTCATTTTGCGAAGGCTTTGCAAATCATTTCAAAGTGTTTGATAACTCCCTCCACTCTTAGAAGCACCGCTTGTCTTTCTGGGTGCCGGGCACAGCTGTTGGCCCGTAACGTGTGGCTAAGTCCCGAAACGCGGTTGGAGGTGGAGCCTCTTCACATGACAGCGGCGGGGTGCATTTCGTAAATCTAAACGCAAATTCAGCTTTTTCCGGGCTTGCGACGAGTCAGCGGCGTGATCTCGGATAAAATGGCTATGTTCAGGTGACCACTGGCTTACCCGTACTTGCGGAGTGTCGGCAACGCTGGATCTAAGATCTGAAATGACACTTCCGCGGAGTTTATGAACTAACATGGCCTATAATAATTAGGAGGTACGATTCAGCTATCGTTGTGAAATCTATTTGCGTGCCGCGGAAGCAGGCCTTTAAACTTTCTAGTGCAATCCACACAGGTGGGTAGTCCTGATAGCAAGGATTGCTAGAAAAGCTAACCAAGCTCCGTTCTTCCAGCTATAGGTCATCTTATGCGCTTTGATATTGAGCATGCACCTGGAAGCCTTCGAACATCGCTTTAGCTGCGCAGCTGAGTGCTCTTTACAGCTGCGTATACTGGAAAGTTATAATTTTGCGGCGCGTAGCTGTAATTCGAACACATAGGCGTGAAGGGATTTGAAATCTAGAATGGTTGCCTTCATTACACCACCTACTTATGGCCTAGATGGGAGGGGGGGGGAGAGAAAGAAGAAAGAAAATGAATTGATTATAGACTACTCCAAATGAGCCTCCCATCTGCTAGGCTTTCTAATTTAAAGGCGAGGCAACGACAATGCCGTTAAGAGAATACTCGTGGCGGTGGCTCAGAGGCTATGGCGTTCGGTTGCTGAGGCCATGGTCGCGGGTTCGGTCTCGGCCAGAGCGGCAGTATTTCATCGGAGGTGACATACGAAAAATCCCGTCTGCTGTGCAATGGCAGCACACGTTAAAGAACCTCTGGTGGTCTAATATTAATCCGGAGGCCTCCACAAACCCGTCCCTCGTAGCCCTTGTGTCGTTTCTGAACATAAAAGCGGACAATTTGCTATTACCTTTAAAATGACATAAAACGGAAAGAAAAAAGTGACTTCGTACGAGATATTTAATAGGTGGGAGAAATGATCCGCGACCTGTTGAACTGCAAGGAGGAACCATAATTATGGCGGCAGAGAATCACTGTATGGTCCAGGGGAGGGATGTGGGGTTCGCGGTACGGCTGTAGAGCAGAAGTTAATGTAGACCATCGGGAAATGTATTTTGGCAGATGTTGGTAATGATGACCACTGCGTACAATTAACTCGATCGTTATGGCGCAGTAGTTACTGGTTTATCGACCATTCCGCGAGTCCTCAACGATGTACCGGAGAGCCAGAAATATAACCGCCACAGTTGGTACCGGAACCAAAAGCACGCTGGGGGAAACAAAAACGAGCAGTTGTTTTCAAGTTACACGCAGCACAATGGCGCATTCGTCTATTCCGACTGCATACTGCGAGGAACGCGATGAGCATTATTGAGACTGGCGTTTGTGTTGCGCTAACCCTAAAGTGGAATAAAAGTGCTCTGCTTTGGCGGTCGCGATTTGCTGTGATGTGCGCAGTCACATCGCCTGCAGTTCGCCGCTCAAGTGCCACGTGTACGGTCATGACTTATCCAAAGAGCGAGAACATTCTGCTCATGGCAGTGATGACCATGGTGCTCTTCTGCTGATATTACCGTGTCGACGTGGCATCACAGAAACTTGATAATGCGAAGGCTGGGTGGGGGAGAATAATGGCGGCAGTATTCGTAGTTCTCGTGGGTTTCGAACTCTTCGTTTTCCTCTTGTTTGTATTCCGGAACAGGGAGATTGCACATCCCGTCGTTGGCGTGTGGGTGAGCGTACGCAGGCGGCAGAGCGGCGACAGCTCGATCGGCGTGACACTCTAACGCGCTTTAGTTCCGAGCTCGCTTCCTGAAAGATAAGCCGCCTCGTAAATGGCTTTACGTTCATTTCCGCTGCACTGGGCCAGGGCCGTTGATACGAACAACGCATTCATGCGACGTCACGGTGGCCCTAGATTAAAAATACAGTTGCGCAGCCGTTGTCTCCTGAGAGATGCAGGGGGCGCCGCTTTCCAAGAATCTCGAATGAAGTCGCATACGCCGGTCTCGCGACTGTTGCGCCAGGACCTTGCGCCCACGCTTGTGTTCCGATGTCTCGGCTACAGAGGCGAGCGCTGGCAGCGTAAACATTATAGAGACGTGACGCGGAAGCCAGCCATGCGGCCATGGGTAATTGAACCGGCTGCTGAGACTTTCAGGGCATATTCGTGTGTCTAAATTTCAGTTTGTAAGAATCGCAATTTAGTTCTGCAGAAATTAAAGGAAAAAAATTGGTGACCGAAAGTCAGTTATTCCTTTTCCAGGTGGGACTCGGCGTCTGTAACAGAAAGAATTGATTTCAACACGTGTTAGCAAGTGGCGTTTGATTTTGTACTTATTCGGATTATTTTTCTTATTGACTTATTGACTGCATTAGACAGGCATGTTTTTGCTACTCCTCTCTTAACCAACTTCGTATGTTCCGGGGTAAACGGTATGAGAGCCTTATTGCATCTAGGCTCATACATCCAGCAAACACGACTCGAAGAAACTTATTTTAAATCAAGAAACCGGATCATACCCTCAATAGGAAGCTCGTGAGTAATCGACAGTGGCTCAAGACACTTCGAAAAGGTAGATATTGTACTTTGTGCTACCTGAAGAAGGCTTGCGTAGCTCTTCCAAAGAACAACCAAGCAATCATCTGCAAATCAGAACGTTTTTATCACCACTTTACTGTCTAGATTACTCAGGATCATCCTATCTGCGCTCGCAAGACACAAGTCACTAAGAGCAGGCGCTATACACACTCCGTTTTCTTTGCAGATAGACTTCCTCATTCCACTTAACAAAGGTTGACGAGAGGTACAAGGACACTAAATTCAAGAAACCATCAACTGAAATACCAGCCTCGTTTTGAAACAATACGGCGCCAAAATTTATGAATACAGTCTTCAATGCATTCTACAAGATGCTGATGCGGCAAGGAGTAGTAAAGGTTGTTTACATCTATTGAAAGAAATCCTACATCTGCACCATAAAGCCTTCTCAGGTAGTCAACAAGTTGTTCTGAGCTTCTGATTAAAAATTTGTCCTCAGGTTTCAACACCTTTAGCTTAGTTTGCAAAAACAGACCTACTTCCTTCTGCCACGAGTCATGTTCAGAGACGATGACCCTAAAAGGCGCCTTTGGCTTGTGGGTCTTGACTGAGAAAAACATCTCAAGTGCATTTTTTCCTGAATTCGTGATTGCTGAATTCGTGTTTGCTGGATGTATGAGCCTAAAGGCAATGATGCTCTCTTACCGTTTACCTCGGCACATACCAAGTTGGTTAAGAGAGGAGTAGTAAAAACAGGCCTGTGTAATGCAGTCAATAAGTCGTGCACCTGCCTAATGACAACAAGATTCAGTAATCAGGTTGATCGCCTTCAGGAAGCGGGTTACCCGAGGCACCTTGTAGTATCTGTAATAAAAAGCATGCGTAGACAAAGAAAAAACACAAGGGTGACAGATAAAGACGGAGGTCCCAGCAAAATTGAAGTAATATCTTATATTCACAGGATTTCCCACGGCCTCAAAAAGATTGCAGAGAAAATTGGTGTTAAAATCTGCATGTCAGCCCCAGAAAAATTATCCCGCATGTGTAAGAACACATGTCCAGACAAGCACGATAGGAAGGCCTGCTCTGTACGTCATCAAAACCCCTTTTTAACTTGCACCGATAACGTTATATACAGGTTGCCGCTTTCACATGGCAAGTTGTATATAGAGCAAACAGGCCGGTGCCTGTATAAGCGACTCAGCGAGCACCACAGAAATGTTAGAAATCAGGGGCCAGGTAATTTGGCTCGTCACTGCCGTGTTCACAAGCGCAAGCCTAACTTCGAGGAGTGTTTAGTATTAGAAAAAAATAGCGATCAGAAAACAAGGGAAATAATTGAAGCGTTAGCAATGAAAAAAGAGGGATTGGACAATTGTGTCAGTGCTCCTTCAGTGTTATTATGAAGGAAAGGCGCAGCTTTCTTAGATTAAAAAAGTGGGCGATAGTGTGAAACTTGCTCACTGACTGGTGGTTGTTATTGTTCTTTGTTGATCTCTTCCCTCGATACATCATGACTTTGACAAGATAATCATTGTTAGTAGGTTATACCTGTACCTTATGTGATCTTTATAAGGCTGTCAGCGCCAAATAAATTCATTCAGTGGAAGTTTAGCGCTCGTGTTGTATCCCCTCTATTGTGTGCGCTATGGATCCTCATGGTATTATACCATTGCCCTCAGGCCTTTTCACTTATCGTCAAATTGGAAACGTCAGTGGTGCAGGATGGCTTAATATTTTTCAATCTTTTTATGTTGCCCCAACTTAATATATGCTCATCGCGTTAACACGCAGCGTGTCGGACTATCTAGATCAGGGGAACGTTCGGGGCGATTTTTTTACTCATTTATGATGTACGCTTATCGGCAGTTGTGTGGTTTGACGTATTGCTTGGCTTGTCAATATATTCCCTGTTCACTTCAGTAAACTTTAGTTTCGAGTCAACGCTTGTTTTGTCTCTTTTCACGTCTCTGTCTTTCGCGCTGGTAGATTCACCATGACCCCATGCCAACTTGCTGAAGTTTCTATCCTCTTGGGTTGATGTTCTCTTCTGCGTCGTCAACGGGACGATTAAGAATTGCTGAGCCAGCTGGGCGTCTATGTGGCTGTTGTAACCATGGAAACAATGCTGCCAGCCATGACAAGAACGAGTTACAGCGAACAGGCAACCATTGTGTGCAAACTTCCGCGACGTTCTCACATAGGCTGTTTTGATCGGTCCCACGCATTGGGACCATTGGGAAAGTGAAATGGGAATGAGGAGTGCCGCTAAAATCGAGCGGAGGACAGCGTTTTGTTTGCTAATATTTTGAAATTTCTTCATTGAATAACTCTCATTCCTATGCACAGATTCCTATAAGTATTTTGAGTCAGAATCTGTGTAACATAAACAATTCGTCTGAAGTATAGCCGCGATTCCTTCAATCCGTGTTTCACAGCCCCTTTAAAAGCATCGGTGGGTAGTGCGAGCTGCTGCTGTGCAGCTTGTGTACAAATGTCCAGTGACACTCAAACACCCCGGCTGTGCTATGGATGTCATGTGTGTAGTTGGATTAATTTGTAGAGCGCGCGTATTACTTACGGGGCAGTTCGCAGCACAAGCCGGCGTTTTTCGAAAACCTGCCTTGCAAGTTCATGGTGCTTTATGGGAAAAAAGAACGTTACTGTGTTACTCTACGAAAAAACAAAATGCACATATCACAAACCCACACGCGGCAGTTTATTTCAGCGACGGCAGCAGCTGTGGAAATGCCAGAACGAGCTGATGATTCCACCGCAGTGATATATTGCGCCGTTGTCAAGTCGCCGCGCTATTTTCGGAGTCTGTTATAAAGCATCTTGTTCTGGCTGTTAGTGCAGACACATTTATAATTCATCCTGCGAAGAAGGGGCGGCATTGTGACTAAAACACACACTGGCCAAAAGGAAGACGAACAGGCTAAAAACAAATGACGTATCGGGACCCGTACGCGTGATTTGTTCACGTGTGAGATGAAAAAAAAAGCCAGGTTGGCTGTATGTTTAAACGAGTGATGTGCGCATGGCTGTAACCTTGCTCACTTTCGACAAACACTGATGCAATACATCGAATAATCGATGCTTTTTTAGACACTTGCTATGAGCTCTTCCTGGGCGTCAGCATATATTGCTCAATGCACTGTCGTGCGCACTTGGCGATACTGGCTTGCGACAGTCCTCAGAGGAGGCATTTCGAGAACACCCTTACCCGATGCAATGGTCTACAGAGGTAGGCGTATCCACGGGACAGTGGTGAAATTTATCATCACTGGACTTTCTATATTTCTGCTCATTCGGGCTGGCTACAACTGCGGGTGATGAACTCCGAAGCAGTTCATGTTGAACATCGCTGAGCTCCAGAATTAAACGGCTTTTGAACACCGTCTGCAGCCTTCGTTTCGAAGCCGGAACGCTCTAAGGATTTATTTATTCGATTTCTTCGAATACTCACAGCGCCACAAATGGCATTACAGGGAGGGGGGTATAACACATAGTACACATGAAAACAGGCAACAAACTGATGTACAGACAATTCATCGTGACAGATGATCAATATAGGTCATAAAAAAGGGATTTATAAAGATGAGAATAAATCATTTGACGTAATTCACGCTACCTCTTCAGAGAGAGATAAAGTGACATCTTGGCAATCGTCCGGCGATCACACCTGCGCGCACGTTCGGTTGTAAATCTGGTGCACAATGCTGAGCGGTGAACGTTCTTAATAGCTCTGGACACACATCCCTCCGTTCGGCAAAAATATCGAGCCCTAGAAAGCAAGCTTCTAGGCAATGACAACGAATTATGGGGTCCACAAAGAGCGTTGGATGGTGAATTGATAGAAAAAATAAAACGCGTAGACGGCTGAACACGGTTTGTTGATAGATTTTGAGCCGATGCGGCTAGTCGGAAGGCGACAAGTATATGAGGCAGTAGAAGAGAGCATTTTCCAGCACAGGAAGTTTTCGCGCCGCCCGACAGTTCGTTATCCACAGCGAGATCAGGAAAAGCGTCTGGCAGCTGGACACCAGCCCGCCGGCAGCCGCCGAAAGGTGAAGGCCTGAAGGCTGGAGATAGCGGAATGACCATGTTACCAAATATGGTGGCACCCATGCTCTCGCACCGTAGAGCGTCTATAAACTAAACACGCCACTGCAATCACTGACCCCCAGCAATAGTGTGTCTCCAAACTGTGGCCCTAGCAGACGGTAGTAGGCTACACCGAGAACCCTGTGCTACGGGCGCACTAGCGTCGTCGACAAGCAAAGCTGGGTGGAACCTTGTGCGCAGCACGCACCGACTGAGGACGGGGGCAGCTGGTCAGGTTTGCGGCCAACGCGCCAGCTAGAAACAAAGTCACGTACCTGAGGGAAACGCCGGTATACTCGCCTACTCCCTGTGCGGTGTCATTCGATGCCGTGACGTTCCTTCTTATAAGCGCAGCCTAAAGAACGGCTACATGGAGTTGTAACGGATGCGAAGTACTAGTGAGTGCAGATATTAAGGTCATGGGTGCCCACGTTAAGCCCGCAATTCATCTCACCCCCCATTGCTTAGAAGTCTACACATTATATGAAATTTGCGTCCAGATCTGTTGGTCCCCTTATGTACCCTTCGCGCCCTTTTTTGGTTTGCCAAAAGACGTCGCACTGTGCCAGTGCTCATCTCTGGTATACTGTCGGGATCGTTCTTAACACGATAATCACGATGCAAACGTACAACAGGAGAAAGAACGATCTAATTGTTCCTTCGTACTCTAGTCCTGCAGCAGAGAACAGACACCTGGGAGACTGACGGTTAGTATATACAGACCAAATTTTCAAGTATGTAATTTCCAGGGTCATTTCATACTTCGCTGGCGACAACGTTGGTTCCCGTAGGGCGTAGTCAGCGCGCCTGTGCTCTCAGCCGGCTCACGAGCGGTGTCGTGGCACAATCGTGATGTGTGATTGGTAAGAAACGAGTTCCTGAACACAACAGCCCAGTGAGTGCAGATTAGAAACACTGCATTTGTAGTGAGTGGCGAATGTGTTCACCTCGCAGTCGCCTCAGTTTGCGTCCATCGTCGACTGGCGCCTTGCCTCTGGCCCAGCAACTAACACACCGCGATGCCGGTGTCTCCGTGAGACCCGCACTCGCGAATAGGGATTGATACACACGGTGACAGCGAGGCACAAAAAAAATTAAGCAGTTGCCATGTGCTCTTAAATCCGCATGATGGACCTTTTATAGGTGCGAGAGTTTCAATTCAATTCAATTCCATTTATTCCCTGAAAATGCTGGCTGGCTGCCTGGACTAAAAGCTGTTGGTATACAGCTTGACGAGGTCCAGGCAGCCGTTACAAGGCACAGGGGCAGACTAAGTTCAAAATCGTTACATGCACAAAAAAAAGGAGCAGATTCAGTTGAAAATCTTTACATACACAAAATAAGAAAGCGAACACATAGGTTAGTTTTTACAAAAACAGGAAAGTTAAAAAGCACAAAATCATCATTAATGAAAATACGGAAGTGCAAAAACAAATTTGCAAAATATACAAGAGAACAGATGTGCTTGGGTGCGAATGAGAAGTCAGGAATTATTTCTGGAGAAATAATTCACGCAATGCTTTCTTAGTAGGATTATTTATATCTTTATATCTATCTAAAATTATTGGAAGATTGTGCTGTAATGCTTGGAACTTATAGTCAGTGCGAAAAGAGGGATTTAACCAAGTGTCTGTGGTGCGCGTATTAACCGTGTGATCGTTCTGTTTCAATAGCGCAGTGCCTTCTACCATAGTAAAGGATAACGACAGACGAAATGAAAGCAATATATACGGAATTCATATATACTTTGAATTCTTAACACACTAAACGTTTCAAAAGCTTGCCGTGTTTGGTTTAGGTAATCAAGATTGGAAATGTGACGTATAGCTTTGTTTTGAAGAAGGTAAATTTTTTCTATGTTTTTTCTAGTGCATTATATATTTCAAGCTTTATTTTAGCTGGAAGGAACGCGCGGCAACGAGCAGTTGCACCTGTTACCAACGAGACTTTTTGTTAACTTCTCGACATGCGAATTCCGTGAAAGGTGTGAAGAAAATGTTACTCCTAGTATGGTGTGTTCGTGAACAACTTCAATTTATTCACCACCACAAGTGATGTTTGTTTCTGGACGAAGGTTTTGTTTCTTGCACAAAATAACACAACTTTCGTTTTTGCAGGATTAATTTTTAAGAGATTAACATCAGGCCATTCATGGAGCCACTTAAGAAGCTCATTACACTTGATGGCTAGTTCATTCACATCAGGACCAGAGAACAAAATCATGCAGTCGTCAGCGTAAATAACGAATTTCAAATCATTGCCAATGCTCACAATACTGTTTATATAGATATTAAATAGAAGAGGGCCTAGTACACTTCCCTGAGGTACGCCTCTGATTATAGGTAGTAGAGATGATTGGCGGTTTCTAATACACACACACTGTTGCCTGTCAGCTAAGTAAGATTTTATCAAAGATAAAGGGTTGTCACGAATCCCATAGACTGGGAGCTTATGAGTTAGATTACAATGATCAAGAGAATCGAAAGCCTAATCCACTTAATATTCCTCAAAAAGGCCAACGAACATAAAGCCAGGTTCTGCGCAACTGATTGACTATTTGATCACCAGCGAAGTGGACGGAGCCCGTCGTCTTAACGGTGCTAATGCTACGCCTAATGCCCACTGACCAAGGAGCGAACAGCGAGCGTAGCCGCTATAGCAGTAGCCTCGGCCACACGTGGCGGTTTTAGGCGTGTCCCTCCTATGCTCAACGTCAGGCCGAAGGCACACGCATGCAGCGGAACTGCCCACTGTGCACACCAGCGGTCAGTAGGCACAGGAAAGGTTGACAGCCGTGCGTTGGGGACGCAGGATTCACAGCTCCTATGATTACACATGGCGGCACCGGGCGGGACGTCATAGCGTCAAATAGGCGAGCTTTTCCTTTTATTGTTTTAATGCTTAGGTACAGGTTTGGGACGAAAACCTAGTGCTACATAGCGAGAGCAAAGCGGTGATGGGAATATACACGTATATGTACCTTTGCATTTTGTAGTTTAGAAGCTGCGTTTGTTTTATTATTTTCTTACTTTACACCGCTTTTGTGTTATGATTGATGGCTTTCTGTGTGCATGTTTATGCCCCTTCTGCTAGGGCCTACTGTAGGGCCTGCAGTATCTTTGAAATAAATAAATATATAAATCAATAAATCATTTCTAGACTATAGAATGCCTTATGTGTATGCAGGTCGCACTAGATCATCAAAACAAGTTGTCGCCAAAGGTGTGCCGCAAGGCATACATCTTGGACCACTCTTATTGCTGGTTTATGCCAAAGACATTGTGCCCTAGGTGCGCAGTTCGTTTGCTGATGACACAACACTTTTCGTAACGGGCAGTAAGGAATCCGTGATTGAATGAAAGGCGAATTTAGCACTCATCCGTTTCACTCTTTGGGTAAAAGCCAGTTGTGTAAGAATGAATTCCAACAAATCAAGGGAAACTTTGCATATCCTAAGACGAAAGCAGCTGTCGAGAAGTATCAGCATACACATGAGTAAGAAATACATTAAACTAAGGGACTGCGTAAAGATGCTTGGCGTTGTGATTTCAAATAATTTAACTCAGAATGATCGTCTAGAGTACATTAAATCTACAGTATCACCCGCTGTTAGTATTTCTAAAATTAGGCAGATGTCACCAGTAAAACAAAATTTTAATTTTTAATGCATTTACACCTTTGCTTCCTCAATATTGTTATGTAATTTTTGTACCAGAGGTGTCGCAAACTTCTCCAAACTGCATCTACTAGAAAAGAGGGCAGTGCGCTGTATAACAGATGTAACTATTGCCATCCACCTAGTGACACTTTCTTAAATACGATATTCTCCTACTGTTTTTTTTTTCATGATTAGAGGTTGATCTTGCACTACTGAACATTTTTGAAAACCAACGCGAGTATCATAATTCGACTTGCGAAATTACTGGAAATACCTTTCATTTCGACAAGCACGACAAAGAGAAAAATGGTGCATTCCTACTCCCCGCACGCACTACGGTACGCCCCCTAAATGCTGTACTTTGCTTACTTTGTTAAGTATGTCGGTCGCAGAGTATCTTCACCCATCTAGGGCATCTAACAAATGTAACGGTTGTTTTTCATGTACTTATTCATATATAGGCGCTGCCGTTGCCTTCAATTCCGCTGTATTACTCCGTTTGCTTAGTGCCAGAGACCTTTTTCAAGTTGTTTCTATACCGTTCAGCCCCGGCTCATTTATTGTAAAAAAGAAATGTGAACTGAAAAAAATCATCCACAGCTTTTCCTTCTGTGTTTCCTTTCGCTATTATAGGCCATCGCTAAAGTCACAGGATAGATAACCGGACAGGCTTTCAACACACTATCGTTCTTCCTTTCCAGCGCGCCACGACGAAGTTTTGAGAAGTTTAGACAAGTGTGCATCTTGTCCTCCCTGTTTGTCTTCCGGGACACATACAAAAATTCCTTATCTATCTAACAACACATCACTGCACCACCTATTCGTCTTCTTGTCGAGTTAGGCCACAAAGAAAACTTCGTGACGCACTTCCACTTCCCCTTGCGGCGAAACGAGCGAGTTGGTGATATGTTTTATCAAGAGCAAACAGCACTAAAAACGAAGATGGACGCGGGTACAGCGCTTGTCTCGAGTTTTCTCTGCTTCCAGAGCAAAACACAGGAAAAGCGCTGTCTCTGTCTTCGTCTACGTTTTCGTGTAGTTTGCTCTTGAAAATTGCCTCCCATGCTGTCACTGTCCAAAAAAAAAATCTGCTGATTTTCAGCTTCAGTTCTAGATATTAGTGTCATCAGTGGAAAGAGTAAGGTGCGCCGCAGCTGTATCTACTGCGCCATGAACTTTTGTGGCGTCTACAGCAAGAGCTGTAGAGGGCACGAGCGAGCACACACATTTTTCTATTTCAATTGTCCGTGCCGCAGCGGTGGCTGAGTTGTTATGGCGCTCAGCTGCTGGCCCGAAAGACGCGGGTTCGATCCTGGCAGCGGCGGTCGAACTTCGATGGAGGCGAAATTTTAGAGGACCGTGTACTGTGCGATGTCAGCGCACGTTAGAGAACCCCGGGTGGTCGAAATTTCCGGAGCCGTTCACTAAGGCGTCTCTCACAGCCTGAGTCGCTTTGGGACGTTAAACCCCCATAAACCATAAACCTCTTTCAATTGTCCACTACGCTGTATGGCTTTTACTTCCGGTTGAAAGTTTCTGAAGTACTCCTTAGTATTTCGCTTCTCGTCTACATGATCGCCTTTTATAGGGCCTTGGCTGGCACTTCCGCAACATTTAACCATCTCAAGTTACACCTAGCTATGCCGATGAACTAATGAATAAAAAGAAACAATAATCGCTATAACTGTCGCTACAACAACATAATTATGCGTTTAGTACGGGCTAAAACCTTCCCCAATCAATTTTTGTGAGAGGGTTACGTAGCATGCCATGAAGAATCACCAAGATCTGCGGCTGGTAGCCGCTTGAATAGCCGTCGCCTAAAACCAGAAAATAACGTGCAGGAATACCCGTATTAAACAAGGAGAAATAGAGGTATTGAAATAACATTGTTCTCACTTCTAGTTGACCGATTTGGCCTGTGTCAGGATTGTTTTCTTCAACTAAGAGGATTTGAGAAAACTCTGTGTATTTTGTTTCGAGCTGTGCGGCCGTGTTCAGGGAAATTTTGTTACGCAATTATTCCCCAGATGCAAAACTCACTCCACTTTAAAGAGAGTAGTGGCGAAAGGAATGGGTTGTGAAAAGGAGCCGCGTAAGGAACCACGGCGCCAAGAATTTAAAGTGAATCGGAGCAAAACTCCAACTCTTTTACCAGCAGGGCTACTGAGGGTGTATTGACGCAGACGTCTGGTTGCTTGTGGATGAAACCTGCCTCAGGTATCTCCTCAGTGAAGTGGTTGCTGCTCTTTGCCAGAATTTTTGTTTCCTTATACATCGGAGGGCGCCTGCGACGACTGCAGTCAAGAACGGGGACGGCTAAGTTGCTTGAATTAGAGTTGTGTTCGAAGAGACTATTTTTAATACATCGACCCGTCTGGACGATGTATTCTCTGCCGCAAGACAAAGGGATGATGTACACAACCCCTGTGCTGCAAGTTACGAAACGATCACGATGCCGAAATGTGCCTTCGCGAACTTTTTCGCCAGTGTACCGTTCACTCTTCTGCAGGGTCTAGAGAGGCGGTGAGGGACTGAGAAAACAACGCTCACTCCAACTTTTCGTCCAATCCTTTTAAGGTTGTGAGGAACCTGGTGAACCTAAGGAATAATCGCGTGTTTCTCACTGCGTTTCCTGGGATGCGACGAGGGGGCGTTTGTGCACTGAATTTTTTTTAACATTTTTTCAGCCACCGAGACTAGAAGCAACGGCGGGTACCCGGATTGACGCAATCTCTGCACCTTGTTTCGAAAACTGATTTCCTGACAGTGCTCACAAGATTTGCTGAGCGCGTTATTGAATGCAGACTGGGCTATGTTTGACTTGACGAGTTTCGAATGGGCGGAATCGAATGGCAGAACAGGCTTATTGCCCCTTGGCTGGAAAATCCAGCAGATATGTTGCGGCGAAAAAAGAAATTGTAACTCGAGAAAGCGGATGGAGCAATTTTCTGGTACTTCATGCGTCAAAACCAGGGGAAGCACAGTTTCACTAAAAAGGTCTAACACCTTTGCGAACTTCAGACAGAAAGGCATCGTTTTCACAGTCTAGGAATATGAGGTAATCGTCCAACTGTCTAAATATTTTTTAGAACTCGCAAGTTTTTAGTTTCTCACTTAACACTCTGTCATGCATAGCCAGGTACAGGCCACTCAGACTGGGGGCGATACAAGACCCTATGCAAATACCTTGTTTGTGTATAAACAGAGACCAATTCCATTCGGTGTAGGTGGATTTGAGGTATGTAGAAAGCAGTTCTAAAGAACCACCGGCAGAAAAACCGCATAAATTTTTAAAAGCAATACCACCATGATGGTTATTACAATCACTTACACACCGGATGAGGTCAACGTGAGGAATCCAATAATACAGGTCTTTCACATCTATAAAAACCCAAGGAAGGCCTTGGCCCGGTTTTGTTGGAGAAATTGAATTGTGTCGTTCAAAGTTTTCACCAGAAAAGGGTCATTAAATGAGAGCAAGTCAAGTTTTGTTTGCAAAAAGCTTGCAACACATTTTTAACAAGTGTCTGCCTCCGGCACAATTATGCGAAGTGGGCATGTGGGTTTATGCGTTTTTGCGCTGAAGAACATAGTGAGGGTCAACTTGCTGCTATAATTTGTAAGGCGGGAGAATGTCAAACCAACTCGCCCAGCAACATACCCTGCTCAAGTTAGGAATGATTCGAAGAGCCTTTGCAAGATGACAGAAGACACAGTGAGTCACCGAGTCACCACAGCTACTAGCGAAACCACTACTTATTGGTGCGCGCGTAAAAGACGGACAAGGTCAAGTCATGCCGTACCTCCTCTCCATGAGTGCAATGCATTCAGTCACTGCGTCCAGGGAATCACGGGATCCCCCTCCGGCGAACCGTATTCTAAGCATGCCAAGGAATTTTTCCAGAAGTGTGCCATATGTTGCGAGGTATGCCCTTGTAAATAAAGTCCCAGTCGGAGACGCAAACAGTCGCTGAACTCAGTAGACAACATCCTTTCCAGGGAACCAGAAGAGTTACGCCATGGGTAGCTGAAAACAAACCAGAGGAAAGCGTGTTCTGGTACGCTTTTGTGTCCTCTATTGTGTCTACACTACAGAGCTTTCAAAAAGAAAGGACTCTTGGAATCAAGCAGTTAGCTCCGTGTAAAGATGCCGACATAGCGCTTCCGCTGCTCCATTTAAAAGTGAGGTGACATGATCTGAAAAACATCG
Source organism: Amblyomma americanum (assembly GCF_052857255.1). Lineage (NCBI taxonomy): Eukaryota > Metazoa > Arthropoda > Arachnida > Ixodida > Ixodidae > Amblyomma > Amblyomma americanum. Next base: position 45,456,791 of record NC_135497.1, read on the forward strand.
AACGCGAGAAAGCAGCGGCTGTCATGGACACAATATGTAGAATATAATCTCCTGCTACTTCCTGCATACTTTTTGGAAGAATTCTTAAAGTTATCCTACAAAAAAAAAGGCGTGAGCACCACCGGTAGGGTGCGACAACTGTTTTCTTCGTACGAAAGCACAGTGCATATACGAACCTTTCAACTGCTTATGAGCTTATGCCGCAGAGGTCGTGCCGACAGTTTACGCGCGAAGTGCATCGGGGGTAAAGCCACTTCCCGGAGAGAGCGTGCGTGTACGTGCAGTTAGAGTGGAAAGTAAGTGCACATAAGTATAGACGCAGTCGAGGACCGCTGCGTCAACGTGGCCTCTCTCTTTAAGCTGTCCTGTATTGTTATTAACTGACGTCACCGCTTTTGGGCAGAACCACTACAGTGTTTCTTTTGTCGCAGATAACTGTATACTGGAACTGAAATGTCATCGGCTCCAATTTTATTATTTTTCATGTCGCCATTTCAGCGTTATTCGACTCAATCTGCTCGATACTTTTAATAGGCCAACCTGACTATGCTCAATGGCGCGTGTTCTCGTTTGTATTTATTTTTACTCACAACACCTTGCCTTGTTGCTGATTAACCTTCATTCGCCTCTTAATCCTTTGCTGATCCGCTAGTGTGGGTATGCGCCAATACTGACTTTTTTTCCTTTGTTTAAATCCGAAAGTGAAAAAAGACGCGCAATGCACGGGTGCCCGTGCTGAAACTGCCGACGACAACAAAGGCGATGTAACGGGCGTAGAGTTAAAATAGAACTCGATTTCACAAACAGCCAGGAGTAATCAGCGCTTCTGCACCTAAAAATAGCCTTACAATTGGTGCTGTTCGTAAATTGGACAAAACAATCCCCTCCAGTGTGAAGGCGCCCGATACCTAATTGCAGGTTATGCACGTGTTAGAGAACGCCTGTCATTTTTCCCGCAAGCGGCAGTGCCATCGCTGGCTACTGACATGGACGTTCTTCTCGAGCACTGGCTCATTCTACGAGCGTCAGCTTTGCTAACCGCTGCGCCACTCCGGTGCAAGGGACTCATCTGCCGCTCAGCACTCCTGCGGACGACGCGTCGGACAGTGCTCGATGCCCCTGGAAAAGCTGCGGCGCGCCATGCACGGCGAGCGCCCGCCCATCCAGGATTACGCCCTCACGGTTGCACTGGCTGCCATGGCTCGTGCGTGGACTGGGTTCGGCGCCACGACGGCGTTCAAGCTGGCGGTGCAGCACACGCCGGTGAGCGAGAGCGCCTCGGGGGACCCTTCGTACGAGCCACTGCGGATGTCCCCGGCGGCTACCCGGTCACCGCCCACCCAGACAGCGCAGGAAGTGCACTCGTACGCCCATGGTGCATTGGTGGGGCTACCACCGGCGCTGTTCCTCCGAGGAGCTCACGTCCTGGCGGACACTGCGGGCCGGGTCGAGGAGTCGGTCGCAAGGGGAGAGGTTCCACCTACAAGTTGCGCTCCTTGGGCGCTGATGGGAGCCTCTCGAACGCTCGGCACGGGCTCTGAGCCGGACGTGCGAGCACTGCTGGCGAGCGAGTACGGCTGCGCACCTTGGCGATGCTCTTGCTGGGTACTGATTCGTTGTTGAAGAATTCTGTGCTCGAAGCGGTGTGACAGGTGACTCAGTTTGAAAAGCTGTACTGCTTGTTAGACATTTTCGCGATTCTAATTATTGTTGAATAATTAGTTTGTGCATAAAATAACCTTTCCTTTATAAATTTCAACGCTTTGTCGGTGTGTTTTCAGTTGACTAAGCCTATCAAAGTTTTTTTCGCTTGTAATTGTTCATCGTTTTAGAAGTGAGGGCTGAAACGTACGGGATGGGTCTAAATTTCTCAGGGCACGCTGCCAAATTTCGAGCTCAGTAGGGGTGCATAACCCAACAATTCTGAACAAAACTTTATGAATGCAATTTTTTCATATATTTCAATGCTTCGCGATAACAATCAATATATCCGCAGATCGCTCGTCAACAGGGTTGCATTTTATTGCTATTAACTTTTTCCTATCTTCGAAAGCGTTCCCCATAAGTTTTTTTTCTGACAGTCTTAAGTTCTTCACGCGAGCAATAGAAAAACTTTAAATTGTTTTGCTACATATAGTTGGAACGGAAGGTGGCCTTCATTATTTCCATAACAGTACCTTAAAATTTTCCAATATTCAAAATTTTTGTCCAAGAATGTTGGACATGTGACTCCCATGAACCTTAAGACCTCTGTAAGAGGAGGAGGAGTTTATCATTCTCACCTGTAAAAACCGCCTTGCTGGGAGCGCCAGTGGAATTTGAAAATCGAGTAAAGCTGAGCTTGAGGTTGTTTTATTTTTTTAGGAGCAATTTTTCCAATCCATGACGTTGAACATAAAGTTATCCTCACTTCGGGGAGAAAGTTAATGCTGATATACCGGGTGTTTCAGCGAACAGTTTCAAAAATTGAAAGTAGTAGACTTTTTAGGAAAAAAATACAGGAGAAAACTCGTAGTTGCAGTGGACGTCACTAATTGCGGAAAGCATACAAATTAGCTTGTTAGGTAACTAAAATTAATGATGAACGTTATCATTAACGTTGTTCGGCGGTTATTGCCAATGGCGAGTTTGCAGCCACGGAGAAGACGATGACGTCATGAACATCATTATCTTCAGACTGATTACACCCAATGCACGACCAAGGCTTCTCCCATATTTCTACAACTGACCCCGCACTGTGCCAGCTGCGGCCACTTTATCACGGCAAATTTCTTAATCTCCTCCGCCCGCCTAACTTTCTGCCGCTCCCTGCTACGCTTGCCTTCTCTCTGTATCCAGTCCGTTGCCCTTAACGACCATCGATTATCTTGCCTTCGCATTACATGCCCGGGCCCAAGCCCAATTCTTCATTTTGTCTAGGGTGTCAATAACTCGCGTTTGTTCCCTGATCCTCTATGACCTCTTCGTGAACCTCAACGATACACCTACGTGTATCATTTTCCTTTCCATATCATGTTGCGTTGTCCTCAATTTAAGTTGAATCCTTTTTTTCAACGTCCATGTTTCTGCCCAATAAGTATCGGTAAGATAAAACTGTTGTATACTTTTCTCTTGAGGAATATTGGTAAACTGCCAGCCATGATCTCACAGAAGCTTCCAAATGCGCTCCACCCCATTCTTAGTCTCCTAGTAATTTCACTTTCGTGATCCGGATCTGCTGTCACTACTTGCCCTAAGTTGTACTCCCTTACCACTTCCAGCGCCTCGCTACCAATCGTAAAATGGTGTTCCCTTCCGAGACTATCTAACATTACTCTGGTTTTTGGTTACTGCCTTTTAGACCCATTGTTCTGCTCTGCCTGTCTAAGTTATTGATCATGCATTGCAATCAATCCCCTGGGTGACATGGCTGCCGCGGTGGCTCAGCTATGGCGCTCGGCTGCAGATGAGCTTTCATCGATTACAAGAAATCACTCAGTCGAGGCTTCAGCAGCCATCAACGCTGCTCGAAAGCAGGCTGTAGAAGAGGCATATGTAAAGTTGCTGAAAAATAACTATCTATCGGCTGCACGGCTGCCGTAGTTCCCCAAAGGAAAAATGAAATCCCAATCAGGAAGGGCGTCAGGGAGGGAAACACACTTCAGTTTTTTTTTCGGCATGTTCTCGCTCAAGGTGTTCAGAGAACGGTATCGGGAATGGAAGCTTACAAAGGGTAATGTAGAATATTGTTGTAATATCTGATTTACGTACGACATTTTTGGTTTATGGAGTTCAACGTACCAATGCAAGTAATGTTGTGAAGGACACCATAGTGGAGGGCTCCGGAAGATTTCTACCACCTGAGGTTCTTGAACGTGCGCTGTCATCGCACAGTACATGTGCCTCTAGCATTTCGCGTCCATCGAAATGGGATTGCCGCGGTCGGGACTGAACCGGCGCCTTTCGGGTCAGCAGCCGGGGTCTATAACAGCGGAGCCACCACTGTTGACAATTTCTGGATAAAAGCTCAGGGGATGCAATTATAAAGCATGATCGGGTACTTAGGCAATGCGGAAAGGCGCGTCTAAAAATATTTTAAAACAATGCGAAGTAATTTTCAAACATTTTCCAGAGGACTGCAGACGAGTAGCTTGTTGGGCAAGTTTGTGCTTGGTACCGGGTAGAGAAACCAACCGAGCAGGACGCGTACACAAGAGAGGGAATTCGTAACGACGACGCTGAAGACACAACTGAAAATTTTACTTGGCCAGAAAATCGAGCTGGGCAGGGCGCACATACGCGTGACCAGGGAACGCCGACAAAAAGAACAAAATAAAAGGAAAGCTGAATATTCAACGTTAAGAGACAGGGAGATGAGGAAGCTTGCGAGGATAGGGAGGACGCATATTGCACAGCGCAAGGTTCATTGCAGGTAACAAAAAAACATCTTAATGTCATGCAAGTTATTTGTAGAGGAGGTTCTACTTGAGGAATACGCGGTAGAGCACAGTTATAATGTTCAATGGCATTAAACAAGTTTTAAGGCTATTTACTGCCATGCCAGGGTGCTATTTGACCCCGTTAGTTGAACAGTTGAGAAGTACGAAAAGCGCCAATAGCCAAAGAAAGCTCTTCTCCCTTCTGTGATTGCATTCATTCATGCTTCAAAGGAGCCGCTTCATAGATTTTAGTTTTTAAAGCTCGGTGTTCCCTATTTAATTTTGCAGACCTCATCTAAAACAGTCATAGTAGACTAACTTTAGAAATAAAGGCGTTTATTTGCGCTTTATCTCCTTATTATCATGCTACTAAACTCTAAAAAAACGTTCTGCCTCATTGAAACACGAGAAATGCGTTTGAATACGTGCTTCTCATTAACTGATGTTTCAAGTATTTATTACCAAAATATTTACGAAAATGATATTAGGCAACTGCTTTTCGCTATGTTTATGCTGATTTTGTGTCCGAGGCATGAGAGATCACCGTAGAAAGAGCACAGTTTTCAAGAAGCCATTCTGTGAAGGGAGTGTTTAGAAAGGTCCTTTGAATCCATCCTTGTGCCGTGCCATGTAGCACAGCAGTACATAAACATGGTGTATATTCTTACCTTAACCCTTTATAAAAATAACTTATTATTTTACCTCAAATATTTTACGTGACTGTCATTGGCGTAGTGAAAAAAATCTGTTCTAGAAGGCCTGTTTAGAATTAAATTCGGGTTCGCTTCTTCAGTGATCCGAGTGCATGTAGCGCTGGGTATTAGATTGTTGCATTGGACAATTGAGTCTCTTAGTGCCGAAGCAATTGAATTCACGCGTGGGCACACCTTTTCCTTGGTGCTGCTGCAGTGGCTGGGAGGAAGTCAAGGACTTCATGTCCGACGTCGGCATCCAGCGGGTCTTCGCTGCTGCTCTGGACACACAAAGGGTTACGCGTCATGGTAAAAAATTTCTGATGGTCTAGCCCTGTTAGGCCAGGATATACGTAGCGAAAGCGTGGCGACTTCTTCATCGGAAGAGTGCATTCACAAGATGCGCCTTTATTCATGGTTATAACTTGAGCCGTCGTGGAGGAGTGTCCGGATAGAGGCCTTCCTTCTCCATGTATTCCTGCCATCGGTTGGCCACCACGTAATCCAGCACGTTGCCCACGCAGGACGTGAGCGAGATAAGACGCAGGTTTCCGATGGCTGGTGGTTTGCCCGCTTTTTGGAAGAGGATCGTTCTTGCCGTTTTCCACTGTCGGGGGAGCTTGCCCCAACGCCACCATTCGTTGAAGTAACGGGTTAGGGCCTCGATCGATTCATCACCGAGGTTGCGTAGCGTCTTGTTGGTAACAAGATCGGGGCTGCTGTTGAGCGGGTCTTGAGCTCGTGCAGCCCTAGCCGTACATCTGACATGGTATTGTCGTGGTCGAGCCAGGCGTTGGGCAGCCCTGTACGGCAGGTGGGTTTCCTTTGGCGTGTACGGCAGATACTTGGCTTCCGGGCTCTTGATAACGGCGTCTTTTCCTTGTCGTGTGTTGGGGCGCATGAGACGGGCCAAGCGGTCGCGCTGGTATCACCAGTTGGTATTAGTTTCGTTTGGGAGGTGCCGAAATGGATTCCAGGTGCAACCGCGATGCAGTTGCATGTCAGCTCGGTTGCAGATTTTGTTCCACTGCTGACGGCACAGCACCTTGCAGTGGTGTTCAATGGCCCTGTTTAAGTCGGCCACCTTCTTTCTCAATTTGCAGTTCAGCCGTTACCGCTTCCAGCACACCTGTATCGAGCGTTTGGCCTCGATCAGATGGGCCAGGCGGCTGTCCATGGCGACGACGTCTTCGCCCGTTTCGACAGTTTTGGTGGCCGAGTGCACTGCATCGCGGAGCTCTGCCGTCCAGGCTTCAGTGTCTTGGATGCCTTGTGCTGTGGTGGGACGTCCCTTATAGAAACCGTCCCAGTTCGTCCCCTTGTGTGTAACGGTGTTGCCCCGGAAGTGGTTGGGTATCGTAATTTCGAGGATGTAGTGGTCGCTGCCCAGGTCGACGCCGGTGTTGTGTCATGTTACTTTGCCCGTGTGGTCGTTCCTGATGAATGTAAGGTCTCGTGTGGTGTCGCGTGCTAAGGAGTTACCGATCTCGGCGGGATGACCGGGGTCCGTGATCAGGGCGCAGTTGTGGTCCAGGGTATGCTATGATAGGTCCCGTCCCTTGGCCGCCGTGTCCTTCGCGTAATCCCACAGTCGATGGGCGGCGTTGAAGTCCCGTTCGATCAGCAACGTGCTGTCTTTGGCTTCGGTGCTGGCTGTGTGTAGTAGGGTCTTGAATTTCTGTGTTTGGTGCTTGCGGTTACTGTAGATGCTGGCGATGAAGAGGCTGTCTTTCCGTTGTTTGCTTGGGATGACTTCGGTGAAGGTATATTCCACCCTGCTGCGGCCAAGTTTGACTTGGTTCTCGATGAACGTGAGCCCTTTGCGGACGAACGTGCATACGCCCCGTCCCTCCGCCGGGCCAACGTGAGCGCGGTGCCTAGGGAGAGTGGGGGTCGCCGTTTTTTGCAGCAGGAGGCTGTCGGGTTTCTTTTTTACTGTGGCGATGTATTGTTGCAGCACTGCTGTCTCGTTGTTGTAGTAACTGGGGCTCTCCCACTGACAGACCTTAGGGCCCGGTAGCGATCCTGTTATGGCTCGGGGCTGGGACATGGTTGTGACGGAGTTGGGGCCTGCGCCTATTCTTGGAGGTATGGGTGGTTGGCGAATTCTAGCGCCACGTGGCGACAATTACCAACGGACACACACTGGAAGTCACCTAAACTTTCATTCAGTGTTTGCTTTAGTGCTGCGCAACATGATTTTTTTTCTTTTTGTTTCATGCATGTTGCGGACCAGTGTCGGCGTTCTTGTGTCATCGCGAAACTTAGATTGTTTGTTGAAGACGTGAAAGTGCGTTAATGTGGTACAAATTTGCGCTTTTGAAGCGAAAACTTCACTACGCTACCTGGTAACGATTTCGCGGTGCTCGCAATTTTGACCATCAAGTGAGGAAGAGGTCAAATTCCTTAGGGCGTGGTTCAGGGTGTCCACCGATATAAATGAAGCAGATACTACGCGACTTCCTATCCTCAGAACCGGATCGGGGATCGACCGTTATATTTGAGAGAGTTACTGCGCCTTCAAGTTTCTCCAAAAACAAAGGAAAAGCGCATAATATGGCCCCCCCGGGACGGTGGACACCTCAGTCGCGCTTTAAGCTGCATGGCGGTAGTGCGAGATGTGCGCTGCATGTTTTGGCATTCACAACGATGTTGCAGAAACGCGGCACTGAAGCCATAGACGACCGGCGTTCTTGGTGTTCATTGCCGTTTGCGTTGACAACGCTCTAGACTTCGATGAATTTCCGAAAAGGAAGGCGCATAACTCGCTCCCTGGGGCAGTGGACGGCTGAGTCGTGCTTTGATGTACAGTGCTCACGGATTGAAATAGGACATTCGGAGCGCGTGGCCGTCGCTTCATGGAGCGCCGCCAGTAGATGCTCATGGAACCAAGGTGGTGCATTGTGGTATGGCGCGAGGGGGAGAACATCTACAAAGCAGAATTGTTCCTTCCAGTCGCCAACGAGCCGGCCTGTGGTTTACCACATGCCTGCGTGGCACTGCAAGGCTTGCGCTTCGAATGTCCTATTTCAATCCGTGAGTACTGTACGTGGCGGTGGGGAGAAAGAGATGTGGGCTGCATGCATTACCGCTGACAACATTGTGGCAGGCACGCCCCACTACAGCAATTAGCTAGCCGCAGCTTTCATTCGGTGACCGACCTCGCTCGATCAACTGTTAATTTTTCCGCCACCTGGCAGCAAGGGTAAGCGCGTTGGCTGTCGAGTGTGCGGAACGCACTCAACGTTAGAGGCCAAGCCACCTCTACTTACGGGATACACCACAGCTTTCGCTACACACACACACACACACACGCACACACACACACACACACACACACACACACATATATATATATATATATATATATATATATATATATATATATATATATATATATATATATATATATATATATATATATATATATATATATATATATATATATATATATATGTGAAGGGAGCCAACAGTCACCGAAACCAAGGTGCATAGGGGAACTTTAATTTTTTTTAATGTGTTATGCTTATCAGTGGGATAATAATACTTAGATTAATAAATCGCTTAAAGAAAATTACTTATAAAGCAGCAGAAAAAACTACCATGCCGCCGGTATATATATATATATATATATATATATATATATATATATATATATATATATATATATATATATATATATATATATATATACGGCAGTAGTTGAACCGCAGGTAATTTTTCCTTTCCGACTGAGAACATTTTCTTTTCTTCGGACCCACGATAAGCTAGAACGTGAATTGCATTAACAATATTTACCTTCTTTAAAGCGAAATCTTTACTGGCCGCGAACTTGCGTTTTCGGCCTGGCGGTGCTCAGAGGAGGCACATGACGTCAAAACGCGCGCCTCGCCGCGGAGCCGAACCGGTCTGGCCGGGCCGGCGGCGGCTGGCACCCGGCGCGAAATAGAGACATGCTCCAAGTTTCCACCAGTGCGGTCAGAGTGCGCCGTAGTCGCCGAACGCGTCGGCGGTCAAGCGCAGTTTAAGTGATGAGGCTCTCGCTTTGGCCGACGTGAAGTCGTCGTGCAGCGCGCGCGCGTTACGTTGGAGTATAAACGCGCCTTAACAGAACCTGCGCTTAACCGCTAACCAACGTATTCGGTGGCGGCATCTATGGGAGCTACTGAAACCCCCCGCACACTCGCTGAATAAAAAAGAAACAGTTCCGAGGCACTAAATCGAACCAGGGCATTTGGCGTCTGAGGCGGAGACGCTACCACTCCGCCATGACGCCTTTCGTTTGTCTTTATTGCCTGTTTCGACAGTTTACAACAGATCAAAAACGTGTTCTGCGCTACATTCTCAAACATCAAAAGTGCACATGCGTTTCACTCGCGTGAGAAAATCAAAACTGCTTCAAAAACACAACTCTCCTATCAACTCGATAACTTCATCACCAAAACATAGCTCCTTGTACACTTCACGCAGCTTAAATATGTTTCCTTTGAAGTAATCTCCAACAGGCCACGCATCTTCATCGGAGCCATCCTGCTTCACCAAACGGCTCTAGCTTTAACCATGAATAAGGGCACATCTAGTGAATGCACTCTTCCGATGCAGAAATCGCCGCCCTATGGCTACATATATCCTGGCCTAAAAGAGATAGGCCAGCAGCAATTTTTTTTCTGACGTATATTAGCACCGTATTACAAATCCGCTGAAGCCATTTCTGCTGGAAAAAGCTATTAACTGCGGGCTTAAGGACCGCACACTCATTCTCTGCTTGTTATACTGCTCATATTGAAAGATTGCGGGCATTGCGCATTCCATATATCGGTAGTTCCTAAAAAGAAGTACATACTGTTAACGAAACCTGTTCGTCGGAATTCGAGCGTTAGAGGTCATTCCGGTTGAAACACCGAACTTCCTCGAGTTAGTCCTTCAGCGCAATTCGAATTATCTTAAAATTTTCTCTCTGCAAAGCTTTTCTCCTCCTCTTTCGATGCCTTCTTTTATCCTAAATAATTTCTAAATTTAGAAAAAGCCCAATTACCGATGAGGACTATAACTGGACAATCGACTGCTGTAAATTGATCAGCATGTCCGTTCAGTGTAACCCGAAGATGCGGGGAAAAAATAAAAGATGACGTGAAAACGCGACCATGAAGAATTTCCTTTCCTCAAAATCAATATTCATAACTTCCGGTTGGCTTGACCCTATATGGTATGCATGAGTCATCTCGTTCTATAACGTCGAAGCATCTTCTATCGAATTATCTGAGAGAATTACAGTAATCGGGCCCATTAAATCACATTAATTCACCCATTGATCACAAGTAATTCGACACAATCTATTTCCTGGGGTGGAGCGTCATCAAAAACCGTCACCTCAACTGCACCAATGCTCAGGAAAGGAAGCCCACGAAACCCAGGATGTTATGTTATGGCGCTGGGATAAGGCTCGATGCTCAGCGCAAACAGTATTGGCGAGGGGAGACAACCCTGTCGAACCCCACGTGTGACGGGGAAGGGAGAACTCTCCCACCCATGCATAGCCAGAGCGCTGTGTATACCCTCCTATGCCTTATGAATGAGCTTAGTGAGGCTGTAGTGGTCTAGATAACTATATCGAAGCCTTCCATGAACCCGAAAGCCCTGAGTGCTCCAAAAATGTAACCATGCTCAAGGCGGTAAAACGCCTTATTCTTATTTAAAGAAATAAAGAGACCTATCGCCAAACGCCCCTGAGTGTACTAGGTAATATCGCGAGTGACGAATTGAAGTCTGTAAATCTCACTGGCCGGAACTGAGCAAGTTTGATGGTTATCAATAAGGTTTATGGTTTATGGGGGTTTAACGTCCCAAAGCGACTCGGGCTATGAGGGACGCCGTAGTGAAGGGCTCCGGAAATTTCGACCACCTGGGGTTCTTTAACATGCACTGACATCGCACACTACACGGGCCTCTAGAATTAAGCCTCCATCGAAATTCGACCGCCGCGGCCGGGATCGAACCCGCGTCTTTCGGGCCAGCAGCCGAGCGCCATGACCACTCAGCCACCGCGGCGGCTCGGTTACCAATAAGAGTCACCATCACACCCCTCAAGCGCCAGACTACAATAGCTGCAAAAGCTTTGTAGTCCACGATGAGAAGCGTTACTTGCAGCCAGTCAAGGCGACCCTGGATCGCGTTTAGCTAGAAGAATAATTCTTCCGCTCCAGAAATTGCCGAAAAAATCACAGCTATCGAAACACCGGCGCAAAACAGATGTTAAAAATGGGCCCAGATTTCCCAGAACACCAGGTAAAATTAAATCGGCAGACCATCCGGGCCAGGTGCTGAACCCCGTTTCATTGTATTTGGGGCAGCCTTCAGCTCCTCGTAAGTCGGAGGCACACAAACAACGTCATGTACCTCAGGGACGATTTGCGGCAATGCAGTCAACAAGGAATGTGCTACAGCAGCCACCTCATCTATACAGCTATAGAACCTAGCCCTGCATGTCCGGTCAGGTCAAAAAGCAGCTGGGTGGTATTTTTCTTTTGACGATTCAACACTGCACAGTGCTAAGTCAGGTACGCTACAGACGAAACGTGCACTTCTGAGTACTAATTTTGGAGATTGGGGGTCTAAATATACACCGAGCCCGAAGATCTATTTGACTTTAGGGCATTTCGCTAGGTCCTAAAATCCTTGCTTGAACATGCGAGTTATTCTATTGCTTCATTTTTGAAGTTGGGACTTATTTTGGGCACCATCAAAAGGTTATGCGTATGTCAGCAATTTAGTCCGATATACTGGCAGACTGGCTACCGAAAAATTGATTCCAGCCATCAGCGCTCCCTCCTTGATTATCTTCTGTCATGGATAATGCTTAGTTTTCAATATGCCGAGCCGCTCCGCTCCCTGTTTCCCCACCACGAGCAGGCATGTGCTGCTCTGCCTGGGGTCGTAAGTTTTTCAATTTCCAGTTCCATTTTTTTACTGTTCCATTCTTTCCTTTTTACTGTTCCTTTTTGCCGTTCCATTCTCTGTCGTCGGTACTTACCACCCGAGACGTCCGGCTGCTAGCTATCGAGCAGTGTTATGCGCCAGCTTTGTTTCAAAGGCAATTCGTTGCGAAAAAAAGAAGGAACTACAAAAGTTTTAATAACGTCACCTCACGTTGAGAGGTCAAAAAAGAAAAAAAAAGTTGTCAAAAAGTCGTACGAACCACTCCTGCGAAGTGATTTCAGGATATTATCACAGCCGTATGAGGAGTCTTATCTTCCTTCATCACGAAATCGTCGTCTCCAACATACGCACCACTTTATTCAAATTTGTCGCCCTTCCAGAAAAATTTTACCTTATATAAAGATGTCATTTATAGAAGATTTTTACCGTCGCATCAGTTTCCTTGTAACGAAGGTCTCCTGCGTGATAACCTGTAGTGATAAGTGGACCAAACTAATTTAAAGTATTTTGCGTGTAAGCTTATGCAGTGTAATATAATAATTTCACACAGGTTTTGGAGGTACATATATTGCCCGAGGAAAATATCAAGCCTGAGGAGCTAATGTTTGTTGTAAAATAGGGAGATTCGTCGTATAGCCAGTAGTCGGCTCGGCTACTGTTACCGCCACCATGTTGAATGCACTAAATCCTTTGCACCACGACTAATCAGTTCAACAAGTAGAAAAGAGCACGCGCGCACATAGTGCCTCACAGGGCTTGCTTCCTTTGTCGCAGAGCGCACACGAGCGACCATGGCGGCCCTGGGACGAGCCGGCCTGTTGCTGCTGGCCAGCGCGGTGGTGGTGGGCTGCGGCCAGGCCAGCGGCACTGACGACGGTGCCGCGCCCATCGGAGTGGGGCCTGCGGGGGCCGAGCGCCAGCACCGCGGATTCCAGCAGCTGCGCCTCTCGACGGCGCGGGGCTTCGGCAAGCGCGGCGCGCTGCCCGCTATAGCCGCCCTGCTCGGACACCACGTGGCCCTGCACCGGCTGCCCGCTGCGCAGCAGCCCCTGTAAGACTCGCCTTTAGTTCGGCCGCTGTCGCCTCGGGTCCTGTGAGGCGAAATGAGCAGAAGCTCGAGTCACGGACGTCGAGATTGGAGCGCCCTGCAGACAGACAAGCTCGCTCGTCTACATGTCTTTTAGCACTCGACCAGATTCCATTAGCCAGCCATTGTGCTTCCAGAGCGGTCATTTTTGTCAGGCCTTCTTTCGTACTGATTGAATTTCTGCAGCCGCAACCCGTCCATGGCTGTTGCGATGCCTGCCGAAGCCTGCCGCTGCGTGTTGCGTTAAGGCAGCGGAAAAGCATTGAAGGACACTACTCGGGGCACCGGAGTCTCATATGAGTGTCGGTCCCAGCGGCCTCCGACTCAAACCTAGCGCTATATTTTCGCGGCGCACACGCGAGACAAAAATGTCTCAGGGGACATAATTCATAACAAGGGACATAGCAAGGGACATAACTCACTAGCAGTTCGAATAGAGTGATCGACAAATCGATTACCGAGGTGAAATCATTCTTAGGTATGAAAACTGACAAGCTTGAAAGGCAGGGTAAAGTAGCCGTTTACTCTAAGCTAGTTTTCTTTCCTCAAGCTCAATCAATCAATTCAACAGCATTTCACTTTGGCCGCGTCGGACCGCATTCGGTTCGGTTCGAACGCACTCTTTCAGAGAACAGAATGCAGGAAAAAATGTTCAGTCGAGCCCGGATATATCCAATACAGATATTTAGTATTATTCGCTGTATCGAACAGACAAATTATTCGCTTGAAAATCGTGTGTAAAGGTATAGGAAAGTCGCGCATCATATTTAACTATATATAAATATATAAATTTCTTCGGTCACTCATTATATCGAACGGCGAACCGCGCCCCTGCACGTGTCGCTTCTCCTAAAGATCCTCTTCGATCACTTTTTTTTTCCGCGCGTGGGAACGAGTCGGCTGCGGGTCCTTGGGCACCTGCTGACTGCTGTGAAAGTGTATGTCGAGGTGAAATGAAGGCGGAGGGGTAGAGGGTGGCTTTCGGCCTCTAGTACTCCTTTTCAACGCCTGATCACGTCCATGCGGTGTTGCTTAATGCCTAATGCCTAGCAGCGCCACTCGCCTTGCGTGCTTCCCTGTCATCGCTAACGAAGGCGTTGCGGAATCAACTGCACCTTAATTTTAACGAACCATTATTCTATATACAGTGTACTGGTGGCATGATTAGACATCTTATACGCAATTCCAAACAACTGTCCTCTGCGGCTTAGATGCGAAGCAGGTTATGCAGGTGCGCTGCCAGTACAACGGCGGGCAGCGCGTCACTGCAAGGAGCGCTTTACTAGCGTTGGTGCAATGTACTCTTGCTTCTAGTCTGCAGATCAGCTTATCTATTGCCACCTTTTAAATATCTAAGTATGAATACATCGAAAGATATTGCGGTCCCCTTCGAGATCGATTGAGCAGAGTTCGACTGTATAAAAATTCAGTTTCAATTCGTTGCAGACATTTTTTGACATCAACTCTTTTCGCTAGTTTCAAGACTAGGCAACGACGGTTGGGATAGCAAACTTTTCAAACTGTTTTGTGCACAGAGTACACGTCAATCGGGCAAAGTGTCAGCGTTATACAGCACTAGCGACTTGATAGGTTTCGTCGCAAAATCTGGTCCTTATTTTCTCAAATAAAATCTATCAAGCGTCTTTGTGGACGTCACTCTCTGACCATATAAAACGAATCCGCCTTTGGTTGTCGTCGTGCTTCTGGTGCTACTTCGCCAGGATTATAACCAACTCGCTTATTTTGCGACCCGGATTAAGAATGCTCTTCAAGGAAAATGTTACAGTGGCGCATGCGGACACAGAATGAATATTCCTTTAATTTCGGCTACTTCTGACCCCATATTGCTGCTCACCCACAACTTGTTGCCCACAGAATCAAGAAAGGTTTTCGTAACATGAAGATCTCGACGGCGAGGGGATTGGGAAAGCGCGCTGACCCTGACACTACGTCTTTGCTAGACAACGACGACTTCGATCCAATGGATTACAAGTAAGAACGACTAATGTGGTCAGCGTGGCAGTGTGGGACCCTTAAAGCTTGATATGTACAAGAAATATAAACCGGTGTTTTTCTCCCGACAGTCTACTCGAGTAACAGAGTGAGCACCAGTTTTGCGCAAATTTTCGCCTTCTTGATATCTAGCTTACCCGCAAAGCTACATTTACTGCAACAGTGCACGCTTTACACGCAGCTGTGAATATTCAAGGCAGCACGAGCGGTCCCGAATCTGGTGCTATATCAGAGGTTGTTTATCTGGGTTCCAGATAGTGTCAGGACTCTGCAGGGCGGATGTCCTCTGTAATTTTGCTAGGACGAAATGCGGTGCCAATCAGATAACGTTACTGTGTAGAGCATGGTCTCAGTGCTGCAGGCACATCACTCTCGGGCTTTTAATATGCGTGTGGTTTCATTTTCAACAGGCGGGAAAAATTTCTCGGCACCTCTTAAAATACTTTCTGATAATATGTTCAGGAGGCAACAAGGTAAAGAACGGAAAAGAAAATCGGCGCTTCCTAGACTTTATTTAGTTTCGGTGGTTCTTAGAAAATAGAAAGTTTAACGGGGTGTTGAAAGCAAACCGCTGTGCCGAGTTCTTAACTCATCTCGACTCACGCGCGGCGTGAAACGTTTATTGCCAGATAAGGCGAAACCTGCAGTAATCACCAGTGCATCTAACGAGGGCTGTCGAAAATCTAATACACATAAGGAGTTTGGGACCCTGACTAAACTTACGTCGTAGCTTGTCCTTGTCACATTGAGTCTTTGTTCTTGCCTTGAGTCCTTGTCACAAAGGGATCCTAATATACGCTCCACCTTTCTTTCTCTCTCTCTCTCTTTCTTTATTTCTTTTGGTATTTCCCCAAGCAACACAAGTAATTGGCCCAACATTAGAACTGTATTGGCAAAGCTGTCCCTACAAATAACCAGGGTGGGACCATCCTGTTGCAATATTGGTCCAATGGCCTGTGCTGCTTGAGTCTGCCTTTTTTTTCTTTCTTTCCTTCTTTCTTTCTTGCTTCCTTTCTTTCTTTCTTTTTTTCTGAAATGACTATTATGAAAAAACTGAAATGATATTATAAAAACTTTATGCTCAGAACGACATTACTCGTGCTTAATATCACGCAGAAATAAGAAATTTAATTATATGCTATTTACGCAGGAACATACGTCGCTTTGCCGAAATAGCTGTTTGTCCGTACCTCTACGAGCCAAATGCCTCTGCCGCAAAAGCGTTTCCTTGATTTCAGTTCAAACAGGCACCATTTTAATTCATGGTGTTATGAAATGAGAATAATAATCAGTTTTTGGGAAAGAAAAAGATTTTATCATTTCTAGGTGGACATAATAACCACGCCGTGAAGAAAGGAGGAAGTGAAGAAACAAGAGACGCATACACCCGTGGTGGAGGGCTCCGGTTCAATTTCGACCGCCTGGGTTTCTGTAATGGTTCTACGAGCACTTACTTTTTGTAGATTTATCAGAAATATTGAAAACGGAGCTAGAAAACCACAACACAAATTATAAGGACAGCACGCGAGTTCTAGCCTTGAAACTCTAATGAGCAGGCCGGTTCGCTAATATTCAGTGTTACCCCAAAAAGTAGCATTTCTCCACAGTAAGAAACAAAGAAAAAATAGGGGCACAATGAGAGGTTGCATCGGATCCTGTCGTCTCTTACCATATTAATCATTACTGCAACTTCTCGTCTAACTCAGTGCGTATTTTAGAATTGGGACTCACGTTAACCGAAAACTCGACGAAAGCATCGAACCTGGAAAGCGGGAACGTTCACCATCCCACCCTGTGGTTCGGCAGCCGGACAGAATTACTTATGAACGTCCTTGCCAGACGGCACACGATTTCCGGTGCGTAGAAAAGTTGCACTCCCAAGAAACTGATTTTCTCAGTAGCGTGTAGACAACAGCAGTTAAAAGGACATACCAGGAATTCACAAACAACCCCTTGTTCACAAACATTCCTTACAGTTATCGTTTGCCTCCTACTATTTATTGCAGCCCCGGAGCGTTCCAGAGAGAAGCCTAGTACTCATTCGTGATTATTTCCCTGTTTTATTACTATCAAAAGGAAGAGGTCCTTGAAGTATCTCGAACTTCCTTACTGCCTTCCTTGTTCCCAAAATGGCAGTCGATGATTGTCTCTTCTTGAGGTTGGTCGATTTCTTGGCAAGCAATAAAGAATGTTTAGTGCTGCCATGCAAACTTATCAATTTCAGGACAGATTTGCTACCTGTCTCGAGCATTTGCTTTCCCACTGGCTCGCACTTCACGAGATACCGCTGCGCTTGTCTGCGTGTCTTCAGATGGTAGTATGGGGCTCCTTGCCGAAACATGACAGGACGCGGGCGTACTAATAAGGCATTCCTTGAATTTACATGCACGCTGTAATTAGGCGCGCTTGATGTGAGGCAACAAGATTTTTAGAGGGATTCGCTCTTGATATTTTGTCCAGGAGTAAAAGGGACATCCGAAGGATCAGCTTATCTACGGCCAGAGGATTCGGCAAGAGATTAAGCTCCGGCTCATCTGACGAGCCCTACCAACCTGCTGCGTAAGCGACGCTCGAGTTTCCGGCGTTTATTGTGTGACATTAAAATTTTTTTTTGAATAACCACCTTATATTCTTTAAAGAAATTAAAATTATTGTACAACAGTCACTTCTAAGCACAGCATTTATTTAAATGGCAGGTATGCAAAACATTCAAACCACACCAGCCTGAAATGTAATCCATGTTCTCAAATAATGAGAATGTCAACTGCTGTGTTCACACTAGGAAATGCTGAGAACGCATTTTGGAAATTCAGAATTCCTACTCGCACAGTGTCACAAAGCTACACTTTAGCACCAAATCTCTGCCTTTTAAAGGAACGCAGACACAAACTTTCGAACGCAAGCAAACGGTGTATTTGCTTCATGCACGTAACGAGATGCCTTCTAGCAAGTTTCACTCGAAGGCATTGAGTCGCACATACAAAAAAATTAATGGGATTTTGAATGTTGTCCGAGGAGGCGCTTGGCATTTCCAGCCCATCTTGTGACGCCAAGGTGCACTTTCCCCAATTATTGTGACGTCACCGAGCACATTGGTTCACAGGAACAGCCAGTGCTTGCCGGCAAAGGCAACGTCATCACAGATGTGGTAGTCCAGGTTAGCCGCTCAACCGTGAGCACTGGCACCGACCGAGACCATAACTTCCGGTATAAAACAGTGTGTAAATCATTGTTCACGCTTCGGAATGATGTTCTGTGCTCATACTCATGACCACTAGACCCCTAGACCTCTTTCGGTTCGAAAAAACGGACACCTTAAAACTTTGTGTCTGCACCCCTTTAACCTTTAACTTGTGCCCAACGACACAGTAAAAAAGTGCTACACAGGATAATTCGCCGACGTGGCGCACCTCATACACAAAATTAGCGATGAAATTTGAAGTACGACATCAGGTGACGTGTTTGTGTATCTCTCTTTGCCTGTCGCCTGCGCACGAAGGTGCCAAGGTGAAACGTGTGAAAGTCAACAGATCTCGGGAGGCTTCGTGCGCAAAAATGAGGTTCATGTGCTTTCGTGATGCGCGTCTCGCAGGCAGCCAGCCGCCACTTGGCTAGCAGAGGAGGTGGCCAAGGCAGACTTGAATGGTGAGTGTCCCAGAGATTCTTCACCAAACTTTGTTTGGTAAATTGTATGGTATAAATATAAACAAAATGAAATGAAACTACTTTCCGCGTCATATTCCAAAAAAACAGCAGTACCGTACTGTGAACAACGAAAAATAAAAGATAAGCTAGCCGTTGAGCTGAAGTGCTTGCACTCAAGCCTGTATAGCAGCGAGTATTCAGTCCCCTTGGTTTTCCCGTTTATTTTTTCGGGAATTTGGGAGTAAAATTCGGGGATATTTTTCGAGCTCAAAAAGAGAGGTGTTCAATTCTTGCCCAAATACTAATTGCGGGAAAATGTGAATACGTCCCAGGCAGGTGAGCAACCAATGCGTCGTATAGAACCTCATTTACCAAACCATGGCAAATCGCTTCAAAAATTACAATGACGTTATACATAAAACTCAATGGGCAGTACCAGCACCAAAAGGCGCTTCGGGTTTCTTGTAGTCCACAACGACTCGGAAACAAGCCTAGGGTACAATGTGGTAGGCGCTGGCGCCAGGCGAGGTTTTATTCTATCGGCTACGAACTCAGGGACTGCCGTAATAACGCGGTTCATCCGAAGGGAGCCCTTGAGAAAGGCTGCTGCTGGGAGCTGCACGAGATGCAAACGCATCAGCCAGCTTTTCATCAGACGTGAACTCCGAACCACGCCGGTCAGCGTTTTTGCACTGGTTTCTTACTCATATGAATAATACTTGTTTGCCTCAGAACCGCAATTAATAATCAGGGAACCAGAAATGCTATAAAACTCAAACTAAAATGTCTTACATAATTCTACAAGCCCTCCGAAAAATTACCGTTGCCATTAACCCATTATATGCCGGGTGTCAGGAATCGCGACATGCCAACATTTACCATGTATTGATTTACTCATGGTTGAGTTGAGTTGAGTGGTTGTAAACTACCGGTGGGATTAGCCTTGCAGTTGCTGCCGGCAGTTGCTCCACCGTAGCGACACTTAAATAGAAATCACAGAAACGCTGTCCGCAAAAACCCAAATAGACACTCCCGAGGTCACCATGTGGAGGCCAAATCCGTGTCCTGCAGGTAAAGTAGAAGAAGGCGAGAAGCATCCCTTCTACTCGACTGGCTCCCGCGCGGGAAAACAATGTCCTGAAGAGAACTGTGAGGAACTCCTGCCTTGTTGAGGGATCCGAATAACACAGCCCATTCCGCGTTGTACAAAGTACAGCACAAGAGGTAATGTTCTGTCACCACACACACCACACGTTGAACACAATGGTGACAACGCTAGGCCAGTCTTATACATCCACGCCGGCGTACGAGCAGAATCCGTGCGAACGCGGTGCAGCAAAGTGGCTTGGTACCTTTTGAAACCGTTGGTCACACATGGCTGATGAGGAGAGCTCCACAAAGAACTGAAGTGGCACAACACCACATCTCTGAATATTTGCTTGACTTCATGAGGGACTCCATGTACTGGAATCCTGGAGAGAGCTGTATGGGCGCGGTTGTCTGCTATCTCGTTGCCTAAGACACCTATGTGCGAGGGCACCCATTGAAAGCGTATAGAGAAGCCTTTGCTATGTAGATTCTGCACCAAACGTAGGGATCTAAGACTCAACGCATCAGTGGGGAACTCGTACTCTAACCTTTGAAGGGCAGATTTTGAATCCGCAATTATGACAGTAGGTTGAGGCGTACAACACCGTAGCTTCTTTAGATCTGCCTCAATGGCAACGCTTTCGGCCATTGTGGATGACACGACTTTAGTAAAACGAACAGACCAATCATACTTCAAAGACGGAATATGAAAAGCAGCTGCACTAGATCCTCTGACCTTGTCCACAGAGCCGTCTGTAAAAATTTGAAGATGACTGGCATATTCGGTCTCAAGATGTTCCAGTACGAGTGAACGCATTGCCGCTAAAGAAGAATTCCGCTTAGCGCGAACGTGGGGAATTGTCAAGGAACAATCGAGGCTCGGAAAGGACCAAGGTGGCTTCAACGTCTTAGGTCGATCTCGAAGGTCGAGACCCAGAGAACGAAGAGTATTTAAAGCCAAGTACGCCCGGGACTCAGATCTCTTTCGAAGGCGCTGTAGAAGCGCTCTACCGGCAACAGTCTCTCTGAGGCGGCCAATTTGCAGCAAAAGTCTTTGTGAAGCGGCTAGCCGAAGAGGTTTCGATTGAGACTCATACAGTACTGCATTGTTTGGAGCAGCCTGCGGAACGCCGAGAGCCCTCCTTAGTCCCATTCTGTGCAAAACCTCAAGGCGTTCCAGCTGCGATACCGAGGGGGAAATTAAAGGGAGCTGGTACATTATGCGACTTGTCACCAGGGCATCGTCAAGCCTGATCATTGAAGCAGGATGGTTTCCCCAGTGCTCACTAGCAACTCTCCGAAGCACATTGAGACGCGAAGATAGTGAAGCCACAATCGAGTCCACAGCTCGTTGCCAATGTAGACGTGAGTCAATAGTGACGCCCAAAAAACGTATATGGTTAACCTGACGAAGGCAAGACTGATCAAGGTCTATGCTCAGCCGCGCATACCGTCGTCCCCTACCTGGAAACAGGACGAAGCCAGATTTTTCCACCGAGAGAGTTAACCCAACACCTTGAAGGTAACTTTTAACTGAAAGCATGGCCTGTCGCGCTAATAGAGGTAAGCGTTTGTGTTGATATCCGGTTAACCAAAGACAAATGTCGTCTGCATATATCGACATATGGACATGCCTGCAATGTTTTTGCACTTTTGCGGGAAGACCAGTCATGACAACATTAAAGAGCGTTGGAGACAGGACACTACTCTGAGGTACCCCTCGCGATACCGCCCTTTCGGAGCTCATTGTACTGCCTAACCGCACTCGAAATTTACGATCACTGAGAAATGAGTGAATGAACCGAGCTTTGACGCAGGTTTCGGTGTCAATATGTTCCCGGTAGGCAGTGCTTTTTAAATAAATGAATGACACCACTGCGAAGATATTGAGTGCAGGAAAACGAGGCACGCATTCACGAGCGTTAACCAGTGCTCAAAGGCAGTTGGGGATAAGAGTTAATAGAGAATGCCTAAATAATCATCAATTCGCTGATGACAATGGCTTAGTAAGTCACTCGGGTGATGAACTGCAAGGCATGATCAGTGACTTAGGCAATCAGAGTTGAACGGTGGGTCTAAAAATATACATGCAGAAAACCAAAGTAATGTTCAAGAGTACTGCAAGAGAACATCAGTTCACATTTGGCAGCAAGGTGCTGGAAGTGGTAAAGGAATACATCTACATAGGGCAGGTAGTGACCGCTGATCTGAATCATGAGAGGGAAATAACTAGAAGGATAAGAATGTGTGGAGCGCATTTGGCAGGTTCTCTCATATCATGAAAAGCAGGTTACCAATATCCCTCAAGAGAAAAGTATACAACAGCTGTATCTTACCAGTTCTTACGTCAGGGCAGAAACGTAGAGGCTAACGAAAAGGATTCAGTTTATTTAAGAACAACGCAGCGAGCTATGAATCAGATCACGAATAGCAGGTTACCGATATACCTCAATAGAAAAGTGTACAACAGCTGTATCTTATCGTTAGTCACCCTACAGGGCAGAAGCGTGGAGGCTAACGAAAAGGGTTCAGCTTAAGTTAAGTACAACACAGCGATCCATGCAAAGAAAAATGATAGGTGTAACATTAAAAGAAAGGAAGAGGAAATAGTGGGTGAGGGAACAGCTGCAGGTTAATGACACCCCAGTCGAAATCAAGAGGAAGAAATGGGCTTAGGCAGGGCATGTAATGCGGAGGCAAGATAACCGATGGTTTTTAAGGACAACAGACTGGATTCCAAGAGAAGGTAAGCGTAGCAGGGGCGGCAGAAAGTTAGGTGGGGGGATGAGATTAGGAAGTTGGGCCACAGCTGGCACAGGACAGAGTTAATTGGAGAGACATGGAAGAGGCCTTTGTCCTGCAGTGGGCATTGTCAGGCTAATTATGATGATGACGACGACCATGATGATGATGATTGCCGAAAAAATAAGGCAAGGTTTGATTGACAAAACGTTGTTTATATTTGATTCGACTCTGCATGTTGCGTGTTTAGACGCCCTAAATGAACGTTTCTGTGAAAGGCTCGTTGCTTTCTGGTTTGTCTCTATCTTGTGGCATTCGGCACTTGCTCCAGTTTTTCTGTTCGAGGAAATGTACTGAAACATTGTGTTCGAGAATTCGTGCAGTTCATCCGCCGGATTATGAGCACTAGCAAAAAGCTGTTAAGGATCCGCTCGACTCAGGACGCGTGTTGCGCAAGATGACCGGGTTACAGTTATTGCCCTGTATCCACAGCGAAGGCGATAGCCGAGAGTGCATGGGAGCTTTACTAGGGGACCATAATGTGTGCAGCTGCAGGACCAGTGGGGACGTAAACGACTGCGAACAATGCCGCTGATGGTCCCAGCTTGTTCTTTGCAGCAGTGGAAAAGCTCATATTGCCTCTGTAACGTGAAATCGACTGCACTGCAATCGCCAAATCAATTTCTGCTGCTGCAAGTTCGACCACCTCATTTATGTCTTTCTCTATCTCCTTTAAGAAAAGTATAATTACTAAGATGGCCTAATGCTGTATGCCGCCAATGCTGATTTCGTCTGCCACATTTGCAAGCTTAGTTTTTCTGTGTGGGTCCACTAGCTCGCATTTTGCAGTAAGTGTATTTTTTTATTGTTTAGCTACTTGATTGTTTAAGTCTTTTCTCATTTTACCGGTTTCTCATGCTGTTCCTTCTTTCCTTTGCGTTTTCAGATGACGGCGCTGTGTATCAGGACACCTTCTAGACACTACTTACTTAAAAATATGATCGACACGTTCGAGCTGCGGGCATCGATTGTTCCTTTCTCGCCAGGCCTATAGGGCAAACTGTACTTACGCAAAATAAATTGTCGCACAAATGCACTGAATGCTGAGGGAAGACATCTTCACAGTTCTGAACACTATACGCTGTAGAGTTTACAACTTACTATAGTTGTGTACAATCCTTACTTTCAAATAAATATAGAGAATTGTTATCTCCACCGTCTGTGTTGAAATTGAGCGCATTAATTGATGTCTGCCGGATTCAACAGCCGAAGCTTCATATTCTTCCTAGCTCCTTTTCTTGGTTGCTTTCTTTCTACACTGAGCGAAACTCTGTAAAGGTTAAATTAGGAAATAGAAATGCTACGATGGCTTATTGCGAAACCACGGTAAGTTTCAAATCTCATTTTTTTAAAAAAAGCGCCATTTAATCTGCAATGCAACGTCGGGATCGTTCTGAATCACTATGAGCGTCGTAACCCGCACGTAGACAACAGTCTAATTTTGCCGCCTTCAAGGCAGGTAAACCAAAAATCTCCGTGAAGCAGCTCTGCACTGCTGGGTGTTGTTGACCGGTCCAAAATTAAATATCAATGTAGGACACAAATAGTCTGGAAGTGTCGGAGTTCACAATTTATTCGCGCCAGGAGACAACAGAGGCTCTACCATTTCTAAATTTTTACAAAGTGTCGGAGGCCGCCTAAGCTCCCTCGAGAGCCGCGGCAGCTTTTTGTTATATTGATTTATGGGGTTTGAACATCCGAAAGCGACTCGGGCTATGAGGGACGCCGTAGAGAAGGCCTCCGGAAATTTCGACTACCCGGGGTTCTTTAACGTGCACTGACATCGCACAGTACATCCGCCTCTAGAATTTCGCCTCCATCGAAAATCGACCGCCGTGGTCGGGATTGAACCCGCCTTTCTTGTTTGACTTCAGACCCTTAGCTGTAGTTCATGAAAGGAATTCGAGAGCATACAGTGGCCATTGCCTATCCATCTTCGTGAGCGGTGGCCGTTGAGTCTATCGGATGGTCCTTCAAAAAATAGAGAGCTGTACCCGAAGTCTAGCGTTTTGACCTTCTCGCGGGTGCGTTGTCTTCGGCGGAAGGTCTTAATATACAAGAGCTTCTGGACGTTCTTGCATGAGGCTATATATAGCAGTGTGGAGGCAGGCGCTAGTGTGCAGCTGACGGGGCTTCTTTCCAAATTCTGACGCTTTGCAGTTTGGCCCTTCACTCTGACAGCTTAAAGACCAATTCCCAGCCAAACTGAGAACGAATAGGGCAGTGGACTTACCATACCAAAAACTGACGAAACAGTTTTGAAACTGCTCATAGATACCCTTCCGCCAAGCGACAAACGAATGCATATCTGCGCGTCTTCCATAGGCGTATACGTCCCTCGTATTTTCAACATTTCCGTTTGTATTTGTCAGTGAAGATGCACACACTAATGCGGAAATAAGCGACATCATGCACGAATCACTATATTGCTAAAACGTTTGCCCCACTTCACTCATGACGGGAAAAATTACGAGCCATCCCCAAGGTCTTCCTAGTTGTCGTACTGACTAAAGCAAGGGAGCGAGAAACCAGAATATCTTGCAGCTAAGACGTCTCAAAAGTGGCTTTAACTTGATATTTATCATGAGGTATCAATATTCTGCATAACTTTCGCGCACGTACTACACGCATTTTAAGTGGGAACGGCCTCTGAATTGCTACTAAGCCTACATATTGCCACTGCATCGAAGATGACGGCGCCTGAGAACACGATGCTTAAGGAAAAAAAATAAAGCCGCAACGCAGGGCTGTTGGAAATCATCCCATTACGCGCCTTTTCAGTAAGCCCTTCCCTGAGGATATTCCTTGCAGAAGTGACAATATGCAATAATCGATCCCGCATTTTTGAAGGAATTTGGGGAATTTCCGAGCACTAAGCTTTAACTAATTACTCACCACGCTCTAATATGTAACCCGAACGTTTTAATATTTTACATGTGCGACCTTGAAGAAATTTTAACCAAACAGAACTCAAGCAGCTAAGCCTTTGTACGAGGTCAAAAAAAGACGCAGTGTTGTCAACAGGAAAAGTTTGTGGAAACAAGCGTAAAAATCCTAAAGCCCATTTTACATGCCGACGTCGAGCAGCTAAGCGGCACGCCATAGTGGAAGGCTCCGGACAAATTTCAACCACCTGACAATCATTGTGCACCAAAACCTCGGCGCACTAGTATTTTAGCAGTTCACCGCCATTAAAATTCAACCGCCGCGGCTGGGACCAAAGCCGCGACCTCGTGCTCAGCAGCCAATCACTACAGCCACTGAGCCATTGCGCATTCACGTCTAACAGATTGTTCCAAGCTTACAACAGCAAAAGATTGATGGAGGAGTTGAAGTGATCTGCCTCGGCGCAAATTCTAAGCACGAAAACTTTGCAGCTTGACCTCGTTCGTTCCAACCTACCTATAGCATGGTGATGTTTTCAAATGCTGGTTACTAAGGTATAGACGGACATTAGAGGGTGCAATCGAGTGCCGTGGGACGCAGTCACGCGCAGCGTGCGTATGCAAGCGAAATATACCGTTTTATGTTCCCACCCGCTTTCCTATCCAAGTGGCGAATTCCCAAATCGTTAGGTATCGAGCGCGCTATTTGCAAGAACGTGTATATCGGTGCTAAAGTCTGATACAACTTAAGAACGATAGAGGAGACCCCCCAACCAGAGCAGATGCTAGCATTCGTAGCAGCAGGGTGGTTGACCGCGCCGACGTGACAATAATTCGACCCCACTGGGTGGAGGGAAATCGATGAGTGGCGCTGAGTCCGTCCTCGAAGCTGCGCCATCTAGGAAGTACTGACAGCGCCAAGGAAAGGAAAATAATCGGTGGTTTCTTAGGATCCATTGCGACACGTACACGCTACAGACAGTCCGCATCCCGGTGCTTACGTCCCGCTTTGCAGACGATTGTTACGCCGTACACTTGCAAGCGAAGGCTCCATCGAGCCAATCGCCCTGCAGGCTCTTTGAGGCTCGCCAGTCAGCTTAAGAAGTGGGGACCGCTGACAACACGGAAGAGTCTCCCAAAGAGGTACTGTCGGAGCTTGCTGATGGCCCATAATACTGTGAGACATTCTTTCTCAGCCGTATAACAGTTGGTCTACGAGCGCGCGCGTGTTCAGCTCGCGTAACCGATGAGCCGTTCTGCACCGTCCAGCCACTTTATCAGCACCGCACCGAGACCAACATTGCTGAGATCAGTGTGGACTTCCGTTGCAACGCGTTCATCGAAGTGACCGAATATTGGAGTATTTTCTAGACGGCTGCGAAGCTCCAGGAATGGGGGCTCTTGTTCGCTTTCTCACAAAAAGGACGTGTCGTCCCTAGTAAGTGAGGCTAACGGTTCAGCAATTCTCGACAAATCTTGAAGACCGCGTCTCTAATAAGAGCACAGACCTGAAAATCGCCGAACGGCCTTTGTGTCAGTGGATCGCGGAAAACGAGAGACGGCAGCGGTCTATTCAGGGTCTGGCTGATCACCCTTGGTGCTGACAACATGAGCGAGAGAGCACACTTACATAAAGCCAAAATGATATTTCTCTGGTTTTATTGGGAGCTGTGCGCCTTTGAGAGCCTGTAGCAAAATACGCAAACGCTCCATGTATTGGTGACAGGCGATACAAAATATAACGACATCGTCCAGGTAGGCCATACAAGACTGCCGCATAGAACGGTATCCACCATGCGTTGGAACGTGGCCGGCGCTGAGCACTGACCAAAACGGAACACCTTAAACTCGTACAGGCCGGCTTACACGAAAGCCACGAAAGCCGTCTTCTCTCGGTATCTCTAGTCCACCTCTGTTAGCCAGTATCCACTTTTGAGATCTAGTGACGGCAAGTATCTGGCATCCCGCAGTCGGTAAAGTGCGTCGTTGATTCTGGGCAGCGGGTAAACATCCTCTTTGGTGATGTGATTAAGTTTCTTGTAATCAATACAGAAAATCAGGGTACTGTCCTTTTTGTCAATGCCCACCGGCGTTGCCCACGCGCTTGCAGATGGCTGAATGGCATCGTCGGGAAGCACTTCAGCAACCAGATTGTTAAAGGCTGCTCGTCTTGTCGAAGGAGAAGGGTATGGGCGGTGGCAGGCGAGTCGCGAAGCCTCATCGGTGGTTATAGGGTGCTTGAAGGACGACCTTAAAGAACAGGTGAAGTAGTCTGCAAAATCTGCTAACAGGTCGGACAACATATCCTTCTAAACTGATGGAAAGTCGGGGTTTATTTTGCCGGACTGAAAAAAAGTAGCGTGGTCCAGAATCGGCGTGAGGGGTTCCCCCGCGGTGCATGAACCTGGAAACCCACAAGCGTCTCTAAAGAAGGTGACAGCCGTGCCTTTGACGAGGTGCTGAAATTCGTTTGTAAAGTTTATGAGGAGGAGGTTGGTGGAGCCATCACGTAGTTGGATGAGGCCTCGGGCAAGTGAAAGTCCCCTCTCATGCTGCAGAGGAATAGGGCCGTCCGACAGGCCCTCGTAGTCGGGAATAAGTCGGGTCGCCCATGTACAAGGATGCTGCATCGTGGTGGCACCTCGACGTCGTTCTCGAAAATACGCAGAGCGTTGCTTCTGGGATCTCAGGTGTCAAATCGAGCCACGGCCCGATTGGACGAGAACGCCACCCGCACGTTCTGAAAACCAATTACAGCACCGTCTGCCTGCAGGAAATCGATATCCAGGGTCAAGTCTCTGGAACACTCGGCAATTACAACAAAGTCGCCGACGTACTTGAAACTCCGGATGCCGACTCATGCTGTGCACTTGCCCAAAGGAGGAAGTACGTAGCACCAAACAGTGCAAACGTGGATCCCTGTCCCCGGTATAAGAACTATTTTAATTTCTCGGGTGAATGCACTGCTCGTTACGCAATAATTAGCACCGGTATCAAGTAGCGCGGTCACCTCACCACCTTATTGCCAAACGCAAATCGGAAGCAGCGTATCGGATACTTTCATTGCCGGACTTCATCAAGGTATCGTCAACTCGAAGGTTTCCCGATGGAGAATCTTGGCATGTCCCGATGTCAGCGGCCTTCCTCCAGAGGTCGTGGGTATGTTTTTCCAGTTGGGGCTCGAGGAATGATGGCCAGCGGATCTGTTCGGGCGGCCGGGCTTAGCGAACGGTAACGAAGTGGCCAAGGCGAACGGTACACGCGGCGCCCGGAGTAGACAGGGTTTTAGCGCGCCCAGAGATGCTGTTCAGCCTCATGTGGCCGCTTGACGTTCCAGGGAAAGGGACAGGGTGCGTCGGGTCTGAAACCGCGAAGGTGACCGGCCTCCTCCTAGTGGTACCAAAGGGGCCTGCGGTCCGGTGTGTGCCGAAAATCAGCCTTTGGAGGGCGTGACACAGCGGGAGCAGGTGCGTGATAGGGAACGATTGGCCTCATGACAGGCGTCCGGTTAGTGGGACAGTAGCCAGGCGTCTGACGTACAACAGTGTGGAGTCTGTCGACCAGCGGCGGCTCATCGGGAACAGGTTGTTCTTGTGCAGCCTGGCGCACTTCGTCCTTGACGACTTTGGCCAGTGATGCAAGAGGCACAACTTGGGGCAGACGGAACCGTTGGAGTTCCTCCCGAACAATGGACCGAATAAGTCCGCGCAAGCCGCCTGGGCGCAAAGCTGGTGACGTCCTGATTGTAGTGCAGGGCCCGTTGTTGGAGCGTCGTCTTCATGGTGGTCGCCTCCGTGAGGACTTCAGCAACAGTCCGCGATGGGCTGCGCACGGGGCCCGCGAATAGCTCCTGCTTATCTAACCCACGCATTAGGTTGCGAAGCTTCTTCTCCGTCATGTTGGAGTCGTCGCGCTAGAAAAGACGAGCCTTGTCTTCAAAGTACATGCGCGCACTTTTGCTTCTCCGCTGGAACCTGGAGTCCAGTGCAGCTTCAGCTATCTCTCAGCGATCAGCGTTGGGGAAGGTGGCCAGGAGATTGCGGCTAAACGTTGCTTGCTCGTGATTTTCAAGTCACATCCGGGCACTCTTCAAGCGCAAAGTAAACGTTATTGAGCTTGCACTCGTCACTCCAGCCGCTGCAGCAGGCAACCCGTTTGAAGGTCCCCAGCCATGTTCAGCGTCTTCAAACACGTCCCCGTGAAAGATTGTGGTGTTCGAAGCGGTTGGAGAGGACAGTGCCCGGAGCTATGGTATCAGTGGCCAAGTCAGTTGGACTCAAGGGCCAAGGCTGCGTCGTCCTTATGGGTGTGGGAAGGGGCCCGAATACAGGATATTCTCCGCGGAGGCGGCGCCTGGGTCACTGGTCCGTGTTAAATGGTGCAAGATGTGCGAAGGTAGGGATGCGTACCCAGAACTACTCCACCAGAACGTAATTACGTAAAGGAGAAAGTAGGAATCACCTAAACCCTACAAAACTGTGGAGCACCCCAGAGGTCGTTGTTGTTATTGTTACATTAAGGAATAAGTGGCGAGTACCCACTGCGGGGATTGGCCAAAGACACAGGCGACGAATGAAAGATGCTCAAAAACGTTAAAAGAAAGAATTGCAGATTGTGAGATTAAACTTAAGGACAAATCGGTTCCTGTGAGATCGGTTACTGAAAATGTGAGCAGGTTTATGGTTTATGGGGGTCAAAAATTTACTTGAAAAAAAATTCCGCCTTCATCGCATTGGACCGCCGAGGCTTGAATCAAACCCGTGTCTTTCGGTTCAGCAGCCGAGCGCCATAACCACTGAGACCGCGGCTGCTTGAAAATCTGAACAAATATGAATTACCAGTTTTGGGCGTTTGATTGCGGATTATTGTGTTGCATGAGCAGCCAGAGGTTAGCGTTCAGAACGATTTCAGGATTGGAAAGGTCTCAGCACAAGAGCACGAGGCAGCCAACTTCTGCATATACTACTGCATGCATCAATATTCTACACCTGCCTCCTATCACTCGGAATTTCCCGCAGCCCTTAAGGTCTGCTTTATTTCAAAAATTTAAAGGATGTCAACAGGTTTTCATGTGGTCTGATTACATTTTAGGCTATTGGCACACCGAAGTGCATTGCTGGATACTTTAGATCAATTCCGACCTCCTTAGGTTCCTTAACATGCACCGAAGTCTCAAGTACACGAACGTTTCTCAATTTTCCTCCAGCAAATTGCGGCCACTGTGGCCGGGTTCGAACCCGTGCCCGGCAGCAGAACGACACTGAGCCAACGTTTTCTTTTAATGCAAGATGGCATTACGTCAACAGCTTCGTTTCGCCATGTCAGCAGCGAACTGTTTGTCCGCCCATCTGTTCGCACCACAAGAGAACTCTCGAAAATAAAACATACACGAATTAGTCGCACCCACCAGAGGAAGCGTATATGCTATCTCCGCAATGCACCTGTGCTCGTATTTTCACTTGCAAAACTCCGTTGCCTGCGATGAGCGTAGGAAAGGAATGACTTCATGGCAGAAAAAACAAAAAAAAACGGACCTAAGAGACAGGGTGGACGCTGCATGAACCACGAAAAAGTGAAGTTAGCCGCATTGAAGAAAGCAGAAAAAGGTGTCAAAAAAAAGAGAAATGACAAAAAATGCTTATCCACTTTCTTAAGCGATGTCTGAGGACTTGCAAACAATGCCTCTACGGCCTAATAGACGCACTTCAGAGATATGCAGATAGTGGTCTATCAATGATCATAGCTTCTGTTGAATTAGTTTGGGGATTTTCATTATGATCGCACCCTCACCGATTGGGACAAGAACCACGGGAATTGCATCAATGCCATTGATGAAATTCCTGATTCATCTCTCTGGGAAAAGGTTGCTGGAGGAGCCCTTTCAGAACCTTGGCCTTAATTTGAGCAGCCCGCTCTTGCTATCATTTGGCGCCACCACATTTGGGTTCAGCCACAGATCTGTTTGCACCGCTGTTCAAAATTTCCTGATAGAATCTCACCGACTGCCTTACTAAGTGTTTCAACCTTTTCTTTTTTATCAATAATTACATTTTGACATAATTATTATTATTTAATCCCTCTCTTTATTATTATTCTTAAAATTTTGAAATCAAAACTCTCATCCCTTTTCTGTTCATGAGGAAGAATTCACCGGTGTTGCGCTCCCACGTGCTTTTACTTTTTATTAACTGCGTTCAGGTGAATAGCCACCCGATTCTTGGCCGATCCCCCAGTGTGGGTATGTGCCATCTTTTGATAGGCTAACAACAACAACATTGTGACTTATCTATTCACATGTAGGCGAAAAAGAAAAAGAAAGTCAGTGAAGTCTTCTTTTACTCCAAAGAACAGAATCTACCAGGTAATCCATTCACATATAGGTGAAAAAGAAAAAAATACCCCGTGCAGGCTGCTTTTACTCCAGTAGACCAGAGTCTATGAGGTCCTCAGTAGACCAGAATCTACATTCCATCATGACCGCATCAGCATCATTTACATTACTGTGTGTAGCCAATTAGCATTTAAGCCAAGCTAAAGTCTGCATCCGCAAACGCCGGTACAGTGATCAAATATTCCATTCCACTCAAACGCCGACTGAAGTAAGCGACTCGCACGTTGGGGCACGATAGATGATTCTCGGAAAAGTGAGTGATGCCGTTGTAGATTTGCACGAGACCAACTGAAAGTCAAGCGCAGAAATTTAGCCGCACAGGGAAAATACGCGTTGGCGTTAACCTGCAGCTAGCTGCATGTGCCGAAGCTGGTGCTGATCCTGTGTCCGAACAGTGCAACCAGCTACTGCGTGATGTGTTTGGGACCGAACGCTTTGTGTCCGGCACGGGGACGTACCGAGCCCTGGCCCCAGAAGTGAGGACGCTGAACCTTGGACCTCATCTGTTTTTGTAGATTTAAGGGCTTACTGATATCATCAGGACCCTTGTCCTCCGGTTCATCGTCGTCAACATCATCAGCCTGACGAAACCCACTGCAGAGCAAAGGCCTCTCCAATGTCTGGAGAATTAACCCTGCAGTTTGCCAGCTGCACCCACCCATTCCCTGCAAACTTCTTAATCTCATCCACACCCCTAACCTTATGCAACCCCCTGCTACGCTTACATTCTCTTGGAATCCACTCCGTTACCCTTAAAGACCGGCAGTTATTTCGCCTTCGCATTACATGCCCTGCACAAGCCCATTTCTTCCTCTTGATTTCGACTAGGATGTCATTAACGCGCGTTTGTTCCCTCACGCACTCTGCCCGCTTCTGGTCTCCCAACGTCACACCTATCAGTTTTCTGAAGCAGAATCGACATTTGAGCTGTTTGGCATTGCATCTTGCTGGTTGGTATTGTATCTTGCAATACCAAGGTTGCTGTGAAGGTTGCTGCGCGCTTTAGCAGCGGCGTACGTGATAAAAGGAAGCGGTGCACCGTGAACCACGGGAACGGCTATGACAGATGTGCAAAAGGAGTGGTGTATCACATTCCCTTCTCTTGTGGCCGGACCTATATGGGTCAAACAGGGCGCTGCCATAGTGTGCGCTTGCAAGAGCATTTTTTTGTCCTTGAAAAAGTCGCCTTCATTCAATCTCGCTAAGCACTGTTCGAAATGCAGCGGTTGCAAGCCTTTGCTCGACCAAACCAAAATATTGTTTTGACACACTAATCAGCTAACCAGAGAGCTTTCAGAGGCCTATCACATCCGTAAAAATCAGCACACGTGTGTTGCCGATGCCATGGTGGTTCTGCATGGAAAGCAGTTTTCTTATCTTGACGCGCCTGCATGAGCACTTATCCTGATGCGCCTGCGTGAAGGCTTTTGTTTTGTTTGTGGTTTTTCTCTCTTTTTTGTGTGTTTCTTGAATAAACGCCCAGTTGCGAGTAAGCGCTTCTGTTGTTTCGTCTTGCTTGTGCATTGTCCTGAGTGCGCTTCATATATTTTTACAAGATGTCATTTTTCTTTCCATGTCTCGCAGCGTTGTCCTTAACTTAAACTGAACCATTTTCGTGGACCTGTACTTTTCTGCCCCGTAGGTGTGTACCGGTAAGGCACAGGTGTTGTACACACTTCTGATTGTGAAGCCAATCACGAAAGCGATTGCGAGGACATAGCAATTTTTCGGCACCTGCTTCAAACGTGGGCAGTTCCGGAGCCCTCCACTACGGCACCTTTCTTATTTCACTCCCTTCTTTATCCCTTCCCTTACGGCGCGGTTCCTTTGTCCAACGATATATGAGACAGATACTGCGCCATTTCCTTTCACCAAAAACCAATTATTATTATTATTATTATTATTATTATTATTATTATTATTATTATTATTATTATTATTATTATTATTATTATTATTATTATTATTATTATTATTATTATTATTATTATTAATATTATTTAAATCTAAAACGCTTCTAAAAGGCATTCAGCGGTAAAGCAAGGTCCTGTACACTGAGAACCAAGCCAGCGCGGCTGCTTTATTTACAATATCGCTCTCCTCCGGTTCCGTGTCTGCCGCCGTTCACACTGGCGTAAACGCCGACGAACCAAAAAATGGGGGTTTTATTATAATAAAAACCATTTAGGGTGGCAAACACTTGAGTGCAGCGCAGCAGTGCGGGGGCCCTGGGGCGTGCCCCGAATTCCTTAAAAAAAACTGGCAGCGGTTTAACTACTGCTGAACCCGGTTAGAGAACGAGAGCTGTGGCGTATAATAGGGCCCGCATCTCTCTCTCACCTCGGTCATGTGCCTCAAAGCGCGATTGAGGCGCCCACTGACCCAGGGAGCCAGTTATGCGGTCTTTCTTTCCTCAAATCATTATGGAACGTTGTCAACGCCAACGAACGCAATGAACGCCGACGGCCTTTAGCTTCAGTGCTGCGTTTCTGCCTCAGCGTTTTCATTGCCAACGCATGCAGCGCACATCCGTCACTACTACCATATATAGCTTAAAGAGCGACTGAGGTGTCCACTTTCCCAGGGAGCCAGTTATGCGCGTTTCCTTTGTCTCGAAGCTCCCGCTCTTCATTGGCTTCGGCGCAGCTTCACACGCCACGCCCTGAAGGTCGCTGAAGGTCAAAGCGACGCGGTCGGCGAAACACGCGAAACATGCCGTAGTAAAGCTTTCGCTTTAATAATACAGTTTTTCAATTTCTGTCTTATTGCCGACGGAAAAGAGAGCGCGAGTGGCGCGCGCACACGCACCGACACACGCACGCACACTGCGCACACGACACAAAAGATTCGCACAATACGCCGAAGACCACTCTGTAGAGCACGCCGTATTAAATCACTGATGAACGAACAGCACGAATGCCTCTTCGTGCTTCAAGTTAAGGTGCGATGCTTCAAGTTAAGCCGCTTCCAAAAATATGAACCCCACGAGACATGAAGCTAGAAGACTGGCTAGAGCTAAAGCTCTCCACAAATATTACGGTGGCCAAAGGGAGGTAACCTACGTTGACGCGGCAAAGCATGAGGAGAGGAAGGGCCACGTGATAACCGCTGTAAACCAGGACGACGAAGCAACAACAGCTGCCACTGTCCTCACAAACAACATCGAGGAAGCAGAAGAGGCAGCAGTCACCCTGGCGATAACCAACACACAATGTAGAGTCATAATGAGTGACTCGACAAGGGCAGTAAGGAACTTTGCACAAGGAAAAATGCACAGAATTGCACACCAAATCCTCGACAAGGCAGAAGATATTGAAATTCATCATATTAAATTGATCTGGGTCCCGGTCAGGTTGCTTCGGTGGTCCCGAGGTTTCAATTCAATTTCAATTCAATTCTTTATTTCTCATGTACACATGGAGAGGGTCGAGGGAAAAGAGCCAGTAAGATATGGCTTGACGTGTCCCTCGGCCACTACACACAGGGCAGCAGGCAACATGAAGAGCAACATATGCAATCAAGATAGGGGACGAAACAGCAATAATAACAAACAAAAGAAGAGAAAGAAAATATCACAAACAAAGCGCGTCTGAGGTTACTTCAAGAACGCCATTTCATGAAAACAATTCCAAAAAAGCCGTGAAATATGCATGTTACAATACACTCTGTATATCTTTGCAGCATACTAGGGACGCGTCAACATTTGCAGCATGAAACTCATTTAAAAGACGGGGTAACGTGTTTGCTAGGCTATGTGTACCATATATTGTGCGGCATGTTGGAACGTGCCACAATTCGCTGTCTGTGTGGGTGAGTTTGTACTGTTAGCGAAAGGTGCGCCCTGTCGCTGATGTGATTTAAATTTTGTTTTATTTCATTTTGTATCTTTCAGCCAGCCTAACATGGTACATTTAAAATATTTTTACAGCACTGAGTTGATTGAATAGATCGCATGTATCTACTTCATAACCAACGTTAAGTACTGCACGCAGAGCCTTCTTCTGAAGAATGTATGTTATTTTTATTTGCAACTGCAGTTGCTCCCCAAACTACGTGAGCATAGTTTACGCGGGACATAAATAGCGAGTTATACAGGAGAAGCTTAACTTTGTATGGAAGATTGTGCCGATGGCTGCTGTTGATACCGGTGACACGAGAAAGTTGACTAATGACAACGTCAACATGATTGTCCCAATTGAGCTGACAATTAAAATTTATCCTTAATATATTAATACGTTTACAACCTTAATCTTTTCCAAACTAAGCATACGATCGCATGGTGCCTTAATGCATTTATTTTTTGTTCTAAAGGTAACAGCTGTTGTCTCAGTTGCATTAATTTTTAACTGATCTGCAAATGACCATTCACGCAGTGTCCTCAATGTTCTATTTGCCAGGTTTATGCCTTCTTTACCTGTGACTGACGAGAAAATAAGTGAGACAACATCTGCATACATAACACATTTCACATTAGGGCATTCATTAACAATATCTATTAATGTATAAATTAAAATGTAGAGGCCCGAGAATGCTGCCTTGAAGTACGCCAGCGGTCACTTTTTTACCGAGGATCTCTTCCCGGCATCCAGCGCTCATCTTGGTGATTGTGATTTTTTGGGGAAGTGGTCGCAGTCGGCCTCCCACTCGTCGGAGGGCACTGCTTACGGTGTCTGTGCTTCATCCGCCGTGCCCCTGGGTTCCTCTCTCTTTTTCGGGGTCCTCTTCGCCGAACGGTCCTTTTACATTCGCTGGTCCTGCAGCCGGTCAAGGACTCACGCCGAATTCCCAGGAAGCCGCGGGGAAGGCCGATGGCCTCGTTGGGGATCTCTCGAGAGGATCACGTGTCCTTCGAAGGGTAACAGTTAATTTTCACCCCGCATTTTATAGAGGAAAATATGTTGGTGATGATGGTTATAGTATGCTTGAGGTCTTGCAGATTTGATGTGGCTCAATCACGTTGCTCGAAGCCACTTCCGGAAAGCTGAACTTTCTATTAACAATTAATAAAAACAGAAAGAAAGATACAAGCAAGGAGAAACTTATTCACATTTTTCTGATCCGTAATATGAACCGATGAAACCATCACTTAGTCCCGCCAACAAAGATGGTTTTAAACCCTATATCCCCGCCTTCAGTGGGACAAAAGCAGTTAGTCAAATTCACAAACAATCATCCAATAAATCTTCGAGGAAAAGAAAACACAACCAATCAAGGATTGGGGAAAGAAGATGTCATCTCTATCAACACTGCATGTACAAGTCTGTACACTCCCCACTACCGAGATTCCAGAGTATTGCCTTTTCTATGCCGGCGAGCTTCGCGAACCCTCTCGCTTTCCCACTGGTACGACTTGTCTCGACCTCTGCTAAACCCAGTTTCGCGGAAAGGCCATCTCCGAGGCCCATATATTTCGCTGCTGTCAGTCACAAACTGTCTTCATGCAGAGCGCCGCCCGAGACACCCCATGGATGATGAGCGGCCGAGCCGCCGACATGAGACAAAAGCCGCGCGACGCGACGTGGATTGTGATGATTCGTCGCCGACCGCGTGCGCCTACCTCGGCGAGGCGCGACACGAGGCCAGGGTTGAGCCTTCCCGTATTCCGGGAATCCTCCGCTCTAGATCTCCTCCTCCCCCGATCCCGCTCGGCAGCGATTGTGGCTCACCCTTTTTCTATCCAGGAAAAAGAGCTCAGCGGGCATTTTGTTTTTCCTTTTCGAACACAGACGCGGCTACACGTACAGCGCTGAAACTTTCACAGCAACGCTTAGCAACGCCACGCTTTACTGCAGCCAGCGTCTAGCCTTATCTACTGGCAGCCGGTCTGGAGCTAGCCGCCAACCACCTTCGCCAGTTCGAGCCGTTTTGCAGCCTCGATATCGTCTGCTGCTGGCAGGGCCGCTAGCCGGCGCGCACGCGCGCACACACAAAGCGCTCGTCTGCTTCAGCTGGGCAGGCGACGCAAGCGCGCAACAGGCAGCCGGAATGGCTGTAATGAGCCTCGAGCATAACACGCAGTCTCTCGTCAAGTAGCGTCCGCCGCATATTCTACACCGGTTCCTTGGCAGATGTATCGAGGTCTGCAATTGGGAAGATATGCGTAATGTCTCTGGCAGATCTCAACGGACTGAGTGTTTTTTAACCCTGAATGTTAGCAATGTATATGCCTCACATATTTAGCCCAGTTCCCACCGTCAGGATCATTGCCATGATGGTGTGCTTTTTATTTTTATTGTGTAGGGACGGGGCGAGGCATCAGCTAAATACCACAAACAACAGTTGTTTGTGGGGGCCTAATGCACGTGCTGTCAATTACGTGTGAATCGATATTCACAGCACACGATTCAGAATAAAAATCGATCGTTTCATCAATGAAACCATGAAGTGACAAGTTTACAACGTGGAATTTGTAGCCGCAGCAATCAGCCCTCTTGAGTGCAAGCGCATTCAAACTTGCTACTTCATAACGTCCCTAGAGTTTGAATATCGGGATATCCTAGAGAAAAAAAAATTAGCTGCGGTTCAACTACTACTGAACCTGGTTGGAGA
Source organism: Amblyomma americanum (assembly GCF_052857255.1). NCBI lineage: Eukaryota > Metazoa > Arthropoda > Arachnida > Ixodida > Ixodidae > Amblyomma > Amblyomma americanum. Next base: position 45,495,298 of record NC_135497.1, read on the forward strand.
GCGAAAGCTGTGGTGTATCGGGCAAGTCCACACGGCTTGGCCTCTGTAACGTTGAGTGCGTTCCGCACTCTGGGTGGGCAACGCGCCCACCCTGCCAGGTGGCGGTTAAATTATAGTTGATCGTGAGAGATTGGTAACCAGGTGAACGCTGCGGCCTATTGCAGCAGTGCCGCGTGTCTGCCACACCGTTGTCAGCGCTAATGCATGCAGCCCACATCACTACCTCTCCCCACCGCCACGTACAGTGGTGGTCAAAAGTTCCCAGGCCGCTCTTACCGAGCCAGGAGCGGCTGCTCTCCGCTCTCGCGGCGCTGCTATCGCTCGCGCGGCTCGGCGCACGCCGGCTGCGAGGGTATGCGCTGAGAAGGGCGTGCATCCCCCCCCCCCCCCGTTTTGCTCTCGTTGATCACAAAGCCTCACATATGCTAGTGCGCCGTTCGCCTTCACTGTTCGCTCTTCATCCCCTACCCCCCTCCCCTGGTCCCCAAGAATGACGCCCAAAGGGCCAACATACGTCGGGACCAGTATCCCCCTCCCCCACTTCATAGCAACAACCACCACCACCTTCACATTCCGCTGCGGCGTTTCGCGTGGCATTGCAGAGGAGAGTTTTCCACCAAGTGACGCGCCATACTAGCGGCCATATTAAGTTAGGCTATGTGTGCTTCCCGTACTTTTCGGCTTCCTGCCGGACGAAATAACGCTTTTACCTACACATGAGCTGTGTTCTGGCTCTCTCAGCCATTTGCGTGACTTCCCGTGTGCCACTTAGGCGCGGCGCACTCTTATGTTCCGCACGTCTGCTTGACGCGTGCGTGTCAAGCAGACGACGTGCCCACTCAACGTCACGGTTTTCCGGGCCCACGTGACAGCGCATTGTCTGGTTTTTGACATCGTGTAACAACCTGGAAACTATGAACCGAAACCGAAACTGGTGGGTACAAATAGTACGATTATTATTTGTGTAATGCGAATTCGTGCTTCTAAGATTGTGTACCATGCTTACAGAATCGCTACGCATTATTTACAACCGAAAGGTGGAACAAAAAAATGTGGTGTCTCTACCCCCTTAAGGACCGGGACATCCTCCGACCTCTCGTCGAGCAAATCGGGCAAATTTCCATCACATTTACCTCCTCCTCGAAGAGCTTGACCTGTGCGGCACAGGTAGCGCACAGAGCTAACTATGACAGGAAGTGCTGCCCTGGCCTCCTCCCGCTGTTTGTTGTATTGCTGCGAAAGGAGACGCAAAACAGGAATGCATGCTCGCATGAGAAGTTTCGGCTCACGGAGGCCTAGTTAAATTGGCGCTTTTCATGTGACTGGAACTTCTCGATAGCTTTTTTCTAATTGTTAAAACCAACCTTAACAAAGGCTTGTTCCATTCTTCCAGCTCTGTCGCCTCTTTCATCGAAATGTCGACGGCACTCGTGACACAAGACTACGCCGCTCTTGCTTTCATAAAAAAGCCAAGGAAATCGCAAAACCCAATCACGTTGGCACGATCTACCGCCTCGGTTTCTGGGGAACCTGTTGGTTGCGGCTGGAAGTGACCGACAGTCGTACAGCGCTGACCTGTCCTCCCTCGATCTGTTTCTTGAATTCGTGAAGGCAAGCGAATGCACATTGCTTGTTCCATCAAAGTTGTTTCCTCCTGCTGTTCGACGTGAAGGCCGCGGCGCTGGAGCTTATACAAATGAAATCAAAAACTTATGGCCACATTTTGCTTTTCACATCGGGCTCCTTCTCCAAGTTTCAGTGAATGGCTTTTAAAACTTGCGAAATCAAGTTTCCTCAACATATTCCGGAATCAACATTTAACAAGGTATTATCATTAGCATAGCAAATAGGCGAATTTTCTTTTTGTTGGAAACACTGAAAATGCTTACCCGCGAAGCAATCTGGGAATGATAGGGACAGCTCGGAATGATGGGTGCAGTCATCGCCGATTGGTTGAACATCGACGGGGAAAAGCGAAGAGGCAAAAAGTTTGGTTGAACGGCTGCATTGACACAAATGGAAGTCGGGATGAAGTACTAAGAACTGTAAGATATCGTACCTTGAGATTCTCCTCTTATTAGGCATGCACGCTTTGGAGCCGGTACGAAGAAACTGTATATCTTTTTTGGGAGCCAGAGAGCTACGTGTAAGGCTGGAATTAATACACTAGCGATTACAAGTGACGCGGAAACACCGCTTCAGTGCATCGTGCATTCAATGCATTCACGAACACTCCGCGAAAGCATACCACCAATAACACTCTGACATGCTACCTACACGTGCATCCGTCAGGCCCTGTTTAGCCTCTGGCTTGACTCGAGATGGTGACTACTTGCCGTGTTTATGGCTTAAAAACAAAAAAAAATCTTTATGCTTCTATATTTGAATCAAGTTTTTATTTGCTTATTTTGTGCATTTCTATTTATGCACCTCTGGAAAGGTGGCGATCAGCAATGCTGACTTAACTGACACACGTGACTACTGCCCGGAGAGAACGGCATTTTGGGTATAATATCCAGGGCAGAGCGCGAGCCTCCGAAACGTACAAATATTATATGCAAGTCTTGGAGGCATGAAAAGAACAGCCCTAAAACTGAAACGTTTGTCGGCCTTTATGCCGGTTGTTGAATCATATTACTAAAGCATAGTCAAGGGTTCGACGAAAGCTCGGCTGGTCAGGCATTAGTAGAAGCAAAAGATTACAGTCACTGACCAAGTCAAAGTAATAACAAATTGACGTTTCGCTTGCATAGCTATCCCGCGAAGCCCAGCGTTTGTTTCAATAGTATTTTAACCCTATGGTTTGAGTTGGTTGAACTGCTCAGGACTCTGCGAAACATGGGGGGAAGAAACTGCATTTGAGCGTGACTAATCAATCAAAATTATATCACAAAAGCACTCACAAATTGTTGAGAAACTATTGGAGAACCCGCAAAAAGCTTTTTTTTATGTAAGGAGCGATGTTAGGCCATGTAAAAAAAAACGGATGCGAAAGAACCCGTAGTTTCGGTTAGAGTCGCATCAAGCCACATCAATCTCCTTCACTGGCTTATGCTAGGCACCATACTTCCGCTTATGATATTCCAATGGTTGTAAAAACGTTACTTTTCCACCAGCGCAACGGCTGTAGTTCATTTTAACAGCGCGAACCGCTGCAGCCATTGTTTCGGGGCTTCCGTGGGTGTCAGTGCATCATCATGATGCGTGCGCATGCAGTGCAGAGAAATACGTTTGCCTGTGTTCACCGCGAAACCTCGGGCACATTTCGGTTGCTAGGCGTGCATCATGAATCCTTCGCACAGCGGCGGTAGGGGCGTTGTTGGTGAGGCCGCTGTGACTGTATTGGTAACCGTTCTGTGTTCACGATGGTAAAAATATAAATGTTCTTACAGACACGAAATATGCAGGGAGGAAGCGGTACCGGCCCACTCTGTCTCTTGCTTTGCAGCGGACGGCACGGTTTTCGGTGAGCTGTCTTTGTGAACCATCACTTGGTCACAGCGTCACAGATGCTGATTGCAGTTGCCGGATTTGATACGCAGATGATCCGGCACAACGTAGGCACCGATGCAGTGCTGCATGTGAACTGAAAAAGTTCTTGCTATGGCATATGGTAGTATGTGCATTGAGGATACCTGATTATGATGTACGAGATAACCTCACATTTTCATGGCCCTACTCGGTGGTTTCGCTAGCTATGGTGTTAGGCTGCTGAACCCAAGGATGTTGGATCGAGTCCCGGCCATGGTGGCCGCATCTCGATGGAGAGCAAATGCAAAAACGCTCATGGGTTGTGCGTTGTATGCGCACAGTGTACCCATTTGGCCAAGATTAATACGGAGTCCTTGGCTATGGCCTGTCATAATTATAGCCCATGCGCAGCTTTGAGTCACCATACATGACTTGAGTTTCCCCGTTCAGGTGGTGATGATAGGAGACACCTTGTTGATGATGAAATCGGGGTTTCATGATGATCCGTTGGTTCTAACTCGCAAACATTCACGTTACTCGAAGAAAGCAGAAGGTTAACTATTTACAACATAAATAAAACCAGAAGAAACAAACCAAGGAGAAAACTATTTACATGACCAAACCATTGATCAGACGAATTCAGCCTTCGTTCAACCCAGAACGCTTGTTTTTAAACCCTCCGTCTCCGCCCTCAGCGGGGACAGCAGCCAATAAAATTACAAGCGACTCACCTCACCAATCAATGGTTAGGGAAAGGAAAATAAGGTTTCCGCCAACTAATCACAGATTGGGGAAAGAGAACTGATGAAACATTTGGGAAAGGAGAGGTTGCAATCAAGTACACAAACAGCACAAACGCGACCACCCTTTCCCACGGTACCCACGGCGCAGCCGCTACTGCTTTCCTAACATTGTCATTTGTTTTCTCTTTCGCACACGCGACAAACATATGCCGACGAGACGGTCAGTCAGGTTGTTTACAGAACATCGAAAGAGAAGAAGACAGTCGTTACGAGAATAATGGGTTTCATGGTCACTCGGCTCCTACCCAGCCGTATCTCCTTCATTGCCGAAGCCTCGGCAACGCCTTGGCAACGCACACATGTCAACAGCTGTGTCTGGTTAGGGCTCTTCCCGGCGGGTTATGCCAGTGACGGCGCAGAGTAGATAAGGACGTCCGCCGCAAGCAGGGGAGGCCGGGACGGGTCTCTTTGTTGGCGACTTCCGAGCGGCCTTCCTTGCAAACACAAGACCAACGAGTTTGCGGAAAGGTCAGCAAACTCCACAACCTGCCTTTCAGATTTAAATAAACTATATACATAGATGTGTGCGAAAGTTCCCAACTCGTTTATGGGACGATACCCAGTTGATTCCAGCTGTAACCAAGTGGAAACCAGTTTGAACAGTAAAGATTTTCCCCCTGGAATTCGACTAGTCCCATTTTAAATGCGAACTGTGCTTTTGTTTCATTCTGGAAATTTATTGTATGGCAAATAAGGTTTCATATACATACGCCAACTTAGGGCCTGTGTACAGCTGTGGTCCAAGGACACGGCTGAGTCGGGTTGGTTGGTTCATGTTGAACGGTACGACGAAACACCGCTGATGGACGGGACAGAAGAGGGACAGACACATGCGCTGGTGCCTGTCTCCTCTTCCGTCCCGTCAGTCAGCGCTCTTTCATCGTACCGTTCTGCTGTGGCTAATAGTCATCTGACAATATATGGCTTACTTCTGAGTCTTGAAATGAAACTTTAACATCCACAAAAATCAAAATAAATGGTGAGGTCGAGGGTCTTTTCACATTGCTCAGATTGCTTCGATTCCGCAACCAGACGGCTCAAATACGAACCATTTCATGTGGACTGTCAAGTGTTTTTAAACAGGATATCCGAGCTCAATATTTCCAGTTGCGGATAAACACGCCTTATGTTATTTGCACGCACTGCAAAACAATGTTGCAGAAATATGAATTGTATTTTGACAAAGAATATATTTGGGTGAAAATAAGACGGAGCCATGGCAATAAAGAAAACAGGTACCATGGGTTCTGTGTTCCATACTAGTCCCCCGCTGTGGTTAATGATGTCCTGCAGCGCTGTCAGCTCTTGCATTTAACCAGTATGTCTAACGAATTTTCTATTTCAAAAGGAGCAAGACTAAGCAGGCATTCTCAACTATAATAATAATGTAAGCGCAGATAGAGCGGTACATAACCGAATAAGCCCCTCAAAAGGCTGAAACTGTCCACGGAGGTTGACAAATGGCGCCGGCCTTCCTTGATCGCGGTACAAGCTTCCGAGAAGCTCCCTAAACGTCGACTCCCCAGGCCCTTCCCAAGCGCTTCTTTATATATAGCCACTGAAATGGACCACTTTTCCAGTAACGTCCTGCGCATGCGAAAATCCTCCTCGTCCGCCAATTTTGACGACTGAATTTTTGAACAGGAGAGGAGTTCGATGAACGTGCTTCCCCTCGATGGGACAAACTACTGCACACTAATGGACCATTTTGAAAACTCTGTAAGTCAGCTTTCCGCAAGGCTTGTTTTCCAACGAAAAGTTCTCGTTCCGAGACGACGCTCTTTTTGCGCAGTCGGGTTCCCCCTTCTCAGTAAATTCTGGAATATCGCCATTTGACTTCAAGATGGCCCCGAGAGAGGGGGGACCGCTGTCAGCCTCCTGTAGCCCCACAATAGAAGTTAGGCAGGAAATGCAAGGAAACGGGCTTTGCCTCCGTGACGGCCGGTGTAGGCTCATACTAAACTTTCTTAGAATTTTGTTCTGAACAAATTAGACTGACCCCGCAAAGTCGCGCCAACTTCTTCCCTTCACCCCTCCATACCCCTAGCCCGAACAATGAAGAGCCCTACAGCCACTTCGCGACGACAAAGATCGGTCTCCCCACTTTTTGTGCGCCATGCTGAGCGATGACACATCCGACTCACAAAGACGACGGTGATGAGGTCTGCCCGAAAAGTTTCCTTCGCATGCGTTAATAGACTTCGCCAGTTTTTAACAAACGAAAAGCGAAGCCAGCTCTCTGCTTCTGCGAATTGGTACTTACGCCAAGGTGTTTTTATTAACATTGCCGCTATGAAAGCCAAAATGAGGGCTAGCACTCTAATTCATGCCTGTTCCAGAGACTTGGGGGTGTCTTCAACGTGGTTTCCTACTGGGACGTCATGGGAATGCAGAGGTCGTAAGTAAGGTTACAGCAAAAAACAATGTAAACAAGGCAGGAATTCAGGTAGGGGAGGGGCTGAGCCCCCCCCCCCCCCCCATATGAGACTACTTGGGGGGGGGGGCGCTCTGGCCCCGCCTGTGCCCCCCCCCTTCCCCGTTCCGGCGTCGATGCACAGTAGGAGAGACGAGACAAACGCTTGTCCCTTCTCTCTTACAGTAGTTCTCCCCTCTCATCTAATATTCTTTAACGAGGGTCTTTAAGGTATTAAAGTGAAGGGAAGTGCTGTCTGTTTCGGCGTTAAGTTCTTTTTCGAAAATGTGTACCAACTAGGCCCCCAGCAAGTATTACATTTCTGTTTTACGCAATAATCCCTGCAGTAAGTAGACCATTTCTCGTTTTTTGTCTACAAATGCCCCACTGACAAGAAGCAGGAAACAGAAAAGTCGTGAATAAAATAATAAAATCCCGCAGACATAAGTATGAACCACAGACAATTAGTACAGGCCAAGTTGAGATGCAATGACGACCGATACTGTTTTAATGCATACACTTAGAGTTAGGCAAAAATAACATGACATCAGCCATTTCGTATGCCTTCAACCTCCGCCACTATGGCAAAAACTCATGGTTTATGCAGTCAGTTATGCTGATAACTCTGCATGAAGGAGGGGAAAAATAACGGCATCTCGTTTAACAAACCGTTTCAAAGCTTGGCATGAAACATTCACTAATGGGCAGGTGCGCAGACTAGACAACTGTGAAGCTGCATATATGCAAGGCATTGATGATGGGCGTGAAGAGGAGTACAGGTCCTCCATCTGAATGAACTTGCTTTCAACAACATAAAGTGTGCGAGTTGGCAGATGTGCAAATTTCTCGACGACCAATTTCAGATCCATCTTTCAGAATGTAGCAGCTGTTCTTGCGAGGGGAAAGAACCACGTTGCCTCGAAGCTTCAATTTCTTTTTTAACTAAGGCGCTTGACATGGAGTAATAAGGGGCCCAGACTCATGTTCTGTAATCAGTGTAAAATTTGGCGTCTGCTGAGCATCCTTCAGTACAGCTCTTTGCTCTGATAGACTGTTAGGCAGCTGTTCAGGCGGGCGCTCCAGTTATCGGAGCAGCCTTTTCAGTGTAGACATGTGGTTCTCAAATGGGAATGCACCCAGCAATCCATTGGACCCAGGCGTTCGACATGGGATACCATAGGGCACTCCATGCACACTGTGCGAAGCATGTTGCTTTCCAAAAACGTTAGTAAAGAGTTTGTGGGGTTTGAATCCGGACTGATAAATACATCCCCGCCTAATCGTGGCTTACACAGTTAAACCGACAGACCCCACCCCGTAATCGCGTACGCTACCGAGCGCACGTCGACCACGGCGGGCCTTACTCTGAGAGAACAAATGAACGACACATTGGCTGACACAAACAGGCATTTATTGCTACAACAACAATAACGCCAGCTAGCAACAAGACACGCTAAGTAATCGAGGTCGTCCGACTCACCAGCAAGGTTACGAGCGAATGTTCGCCTACGCTAGGGCAAGGGATACTCCGTGGCCGGACGCGACGAGATCCGGGAGCGAGACTCCCCGCCGCTTCCTCGCCGCGTTGGCGAAGAGTGGAGCCACGAGCGCCCCGCCCCGTCCGCTCGCGCCCACGATGCCAGCCGAAGAGAAGAGGGTCATGCTCTCTCCTGCGCGCGAGCTGCAAGCGGTCTCTCGCGTTGCGACGCTGGCGCCCTCTCTTGTTAGTTAAGGTAACTAACCAGGGAAAGTCACGTGGCGCGCCCATCGTGAGGCGAAGCCGTGAAAGGGTGCACCGTGGGAATGCAAACAACAAGGAGAGGCTGCAGGACAGTCCCCACAACTTTAACGAAATTATTGAATAGCTCCCCTGCATACTGCGCTTCAATTTTTGTACCATTAGGTATTGAAAGAATGATAACACCCACATGCAAAGCTATTTGCCATTTGACGTTTCTCCCTGAGGGTTCCATGCGGACTTTGCTGCCAAGCCTTGTAGATTTCGGGCCACAGAGACACAACACAAGCAATTTGTGCCCCACGCCTAGACAAACGAGGTGCATTTATTCTAACTAGAAATTCCTCACAATGTCTATTGGCAGCCGCTGTACAATACAGCTACCAGTATGATACTGCTTCTGCACCCCAAGTGTCACAGGCCGACTGCCGCACATCGGCTGTTCAGTGGCTCCTGGTCGGCAGCCGACTAGATCGGCAAAATAAGCTCGGCAACTGATCGGGCCGTGAGCCCATGCCAGGCTGCTTGGCTCAAGGCTGGCATCAAAGGTCGGGCCAGACTTCAACCCTGACGTAAAACCAGCCGTCCCTCAAAAAGCTTGGCACAAACCGATGGCCTGATGTGGAGCCTACATGCACCTTCAGGCCAAATTTACAACGGAACCCAAACACCCCGCTTTGGTTTCATTCATGACTGTTAACGACAAATTAAGTTTTTTTAGTGGTTTAACATCGGAGTTTAAATAACAATAGTCTTTTTCCAGCGTTATTATCCAGCTCTCCTGGCTCGAATCGACGGTCGCAATGTTTTCCTGGTTATGGCACAAATTTAGATGCAGAAAGGAATCCATGCGCCCTCCTTCCAGAGAAGCGCGCTCGCTTCAACATGTGCAACTTTCACAAGTTCTTTTCCGAATTCGGCGCCACCGTGCTGCAAGGTGCGTCTGTATAACAATTTATTGCATTTGTGTGTCTGAGCGGTAAATGAGCTAGTGAACTATATCATCATCCTCATCATCATCATCATCATCAGCCTTACTACACCCACTGCAGAGCAAAGGCCTCTCTCATGTCTCTCCAATTAACCCTATCTTTTGCCAGCAGCATCCACCCTTTGCCTGCAAACTTCTTAATCTCATCCGCCCACCTAACCTTCTGCCGCCCCCTGCTAGGCTTACTTTCTCTTGGAATCCACTTCCGTTACTCTTAAGGACCAGTGGTCATCTTGCCTTCGCATTACATGCCCTGCCCAAGCCCATTTCTTTCTCTTGATTTCGACTAGGATGTCATTAACCCGTGTTTGTTCCCTCACCCACTCTGCCCGCTTCTGGTCTCTTAACGTTACACCTATCATTTTTCTTTCCATGGCTCGCTGCGTTGTCCTTAACTTAAGCTGCACACTTTTCGTTAGCCTCCACGTTTCTGCCCCGTAGGTGAGTACCGGTAAGATTAAGCTGTTGTAGACTTTCCTCTTGAGGGAAACTGGTAAACTGCCACTCATTTTTCATGAGTGAACTATATTAGGGAAGCTTATTTTCTTTGTTCCTAACGGTTTTGCCCCCCTCTGGTAAGTTGCAACAACGAACGATCGCTCGTGGGCGCCTGAGCGTCTCTTGCTTTATTAAGGCGCGCTTGCTTCATTAAGGCCCAATATGTTTTCGAACGGGAGCAGCGGAGGCGATTGTGTACTCAGACTTAAGCCGCGCCAGCATGCCAGCTTCAGATGATACCGGTTTGAGCGCAGAGCAGGTGTTTCTTTTATGACGGCGCCAGCCGCTTCTGTGACATCAGACGATGCACCGTTCCGCACAAAGTCATGGATGTGCTCCCCAGTGGGTAGGTGCACTGGACATGTAGGCAGGCGCCGTTCAGCTGTTTGTGCTATCGTTCTGCAGTTGTGCGGCAATGTGTGCACGCAGCTTTGGGGCCTATCTTTGGGGGTTCGTGTGCCGTGCTATCCAATGCTTCCCCTTCTACTTTGGGCTCATCACATGTGAGTGTGAATAGCCCTTTGTGCGTAACTTTCACTGTGCCGAGATTTAAGACATAGGTGGCATTTGATCACTTTTTGAATTAGCGAGTATTGAATTGAGGCTAAGTTTTTGCGGTGCGGTCGCCTAGAACCGCTTTAGGCGTACAGATTGTTATCGCTGTCGATGTGCCGTTCAACCCGATGCGCTTGCGGTGCGCAGAATCTAGCTGACTGAAGGCACTGCAGTCAGCCTTTTCTATTCTGTACGGAGGCAGAATGCTGAGGAAAATTTGCTCTTGCTGGGTTTACAAAAAGGACCCTTGATAACGCTCGCGTCTCACGGAAACCGTGCAGTCTCATGCAAGTTGGTTGCATGAGTTGGTTGCATGAGTTGGTTGCTCGCTATACAACAGGCCATTAACACATAGAAACCTTTTGCGTCTGACCTCAGCCCTTGATATCGTATTTTTGGCTGCCAGCTCATTGTCGCCGGCTACTCTACGAGTTGTTACTACTGTGGGCATTGTTGAACATTTGAGCACTTTGTCAGCTGCTATATTTTTCACTTTCATTCACGCCTGCATGGGCTTAGAAAGGAAAATTCCCTTACATGCTTCAGACATGCAGTATTGTGGTTCCGCTCGTTTACAATGTTTATGTCGTCGTTCCCTTACCTGGGCTACTATGCAGGTTTATTTATTTGCACCGTTCGTCACAAACATGAGTGTAGACGTGTTGGTGTGATTCTCAACTGCGCCTTTCCAATGTTGGCATTATAGTGCGCCAAAAACATGTGGGCGAAATGCAGACACATTTAAATTAAAAATGACACTTATGCAAGTGCTGTGCAAGTGATTTTGATCTGGTTGCATGAATAAAGGGTAGATAAAACAGTATTCTTTTTACGGGCCGTTTTGCAATCGCGAATAGAAAACTGCTTATTATTTATTGCCATTAAACTAAGGGCAGTGTCTAGAGCATATCATCGAATGGTAGCGTTTTTAGCGTTATAATGTTATCCTACAGTGTATGAAGCAAACCTACAAGCCACAATCGATGCTTCTCAATAGCAGTCTGTTTCATCACTTTCTAAGATCAGGTTGGAACAGCGCAGCCATCTTCTGTCATGCCATGGTATAGTTTTGATTCAAATAAAAAAATCTAAAACCTTAATTTAAAATTGAGAGTGCCTATTATTTACTCTGTACTTGCAAATTATGTCGTTTATGAATTATTCTTTGGTAGCGAGTCTAGTCTAGTCTAGTCTCCAAGCGAGTGGGCTTGCTATTCCTGATCCTTGGAATGAAACCAGTGTGGAATGTGAGTGCTGCTTACACAAGATCACTGTCATGTGTAAGCAGCAACGTAGTGCTGTCTCACGGAAGAATTTCTGCTTTCTCTCGTTAGCATCTGTGGCCGCAACAAAGTGTACGTTGCGTTATTCTCTTATTAAACTTCATCAAGTAGCAGCAGAATACACAGCACAAGGCTCGAGCAATATATAAATGAAGTGAAGCTTTAATTCAGAACTGAAGTGTTGAAATGCTTCATCAACTGAAGATAGTCTGTTTTCGTGGTGTTATTGCTCTAGTCCGAAAGCCATGCAATTTTAGAGCTGCTGTCCTCGCTGCACCTAAAACCTGGGGTTCTATTTTCAGTACATACTCAGGAATTCTGGACAAAAGCCACACTGCCTACCAAACTCTGGCTCTTGATATCATTAGACTCCTGTCATTTGCTCAGGAAAAAGGCCGCCGTATAGTGTTCCAGTGGATCCCTGGACACTGCGGACTCGATGGAAATGAGACCGCCGACGCTGAAGCAAGGAGCGCCTTCTGCAGTGGCCTGCGCACAGCAGTGTGGTTTTCTTGACCGGACACCACTTGTCTCCTTTCGGGATCTGTCAGGCGTGCGACGGCTAGGGCCCTGCCAGACACTCAACACATCCGCCTTAAACGGCTAGTACCGGCGATAACCTTTTCTGTTCCTCGTGGAATACCACGCCCTATCGTATGCATTACGCTTAAATGTCGCCTCCACGCCCAAGTTTTTTTGGGGGGGATTTGTTATTTTTTCCCCTTTGGCTTCTTTTGCCTTATTTTGTGTGTTTTGTTTTGTACATTTTTCGCCGCGCTATCATTTCTTCTGTTTGTATTTATGCTGTACTCTATCTTACTCAATATATGTCTTTCCCACTCCCCTCTTTAATGCCTTCCGGCCCTGAGGGTATTCAAATAAAAAAATAAGTACTTGCTCTTAATTGGACAAGCGGACTACCCGGACTGTACCACATGTGTCGTGCTAGAGACTGTTGAACATGCTTTAGTGGCGTGCTCAGCATATGCACGAGAAGAACTCATGCTAGCATCTGCTTTGAAGTCTTTGGACACCAGGCTCCTCTCGGAGGATTTGATCCTCGGGGCTTGGCCAGATAGTTCGAAAACTGTACAGGCAACGCGAGCGCTCTCACACCTTTGAAGTGCCACGGGTCTTGCCTCGCGTTTTGTAATGCAAGAACAGGTGCCTTGTTTTTTATGTATTTTTTCATCTGCCTCCTCTCATCTTCATCATCCCCCATCGTGACCCTCTTTTTTCTCCTCTTCCCGTTCCCCAGTGCAGAGTAGCAGGCCAGATATTTTTTTTTACATCCAACCTCTCTGCCTCTCATGTCAGTAAACTCTCTCTCTCTCGCTCTGCACAAAAGCGTTTTCCAGTGGGACACCGTTTATGAGCGCAATTTTTTCATATATTGTGAGGTTTCACTTAAACAATCAATATACCCGCAGATCACCCGTCGGCAGTCTTGTTTTTTTTTCTATTCACGTTTTTGCTATCGTCAGAAGCGTTCCCCATTAGTTTTTTATGACAGCCTTAACTGTTTATATGCGATCGCTGGAAACACTTTAAAAGTTTAGCTACATATCAGAGTATAGGACCATTACCTTCACTATTTTTATAAGTCTTACAATTTCCCAAATTTCAAAATGTTTGCCCGAGAAAGCCGGACTTGGTGTGGGTCATTTTTTCCATGAGGCACTCGACAATGACAAACGTACTCGACTCGTTATTGCACTAATCGCATCAAAACTGTAGTCATTTACATGTTCTCTATCTAGGTCAATGAGAGGCTATGCCGTGCATCCTGCGTCATGCCTTAGGGTTGATAAATCTCCAGAACCGGAGACTTTCTTTCGTGAATGGATATCTAAGAGCGCATATTTATTTTCCCGAATCTAAAGGCACTACTATCATACAATGACTTAAACGGAGTAGGGAAACCTAATTTTAGTTGCACGTTTCCTTCTCTGTAATTATGCTCAAAACATTAGAATACATTGACCAACACGGTGATTTTTTGCCTACGGCCGTTAAATAATTCGGAACGATATTTCTTCTCTCACACCGTTTTGGTTTCATCAACCGAACGATGGGTGTGAGGGCAAAGATGACTTTAGGTCATGTGAGCATGAAAAAAACTACAATAATCAATATAATCGCCGGTTGGTTTGTCATAATTTCGGCTCTTAAAGCGGGCTGGCTAAAGCGTTTTAGTGAATTAAAACTGTACCAGACTGTTGAGTGATCTTGAATATGTTATTAATATCTTATTAAATGTAGCTGGCACAGAGGTCTCTGCACGGGAGAGTGAGAGTAAGGAAAAAGAGATCACATTAGGAGATAAATCTCTTCCTCATGACCGTATTGCAGTGATTTCATTGTGTTGAATTTGATTGCAATGATTGTATAGCCCGTTTTTCATGCCTCAGGTGACCTAGACCAACCTTTCATGTCACAGCTACACTTCAGTTACTAGAAAAAGAGAATTCTGGTCAATTTTCTTTTCACGCACAAATCATGGTCTACACAGACTACAGTACCACATGCCGAAGTACCTTAATCTATTGGAAGAAAATAATATAGACATATATAACAGCTCAAAGAAAAAATAGAAATAATATTTCATATTACAAAGCATGTAACTCTGCTATTTTTCATGATTCCGGAGTGAAAAACAAACACGTTACTTCACACAAAATGTGGATTTCAATGCTCTGTACTTTTTATGTTTGCTGTTTTATTGTTGTTTCTGGTTCCTATGACCTGTAAATTACTTATGCAATGTTGTGTTTGAGCAACTGTATGATTTTGATGTTATTTAAGTTTTATTTTGTTTTTTATATAAGTACCTGTTGTCTGCTACCCATGCCAAGGCAGGGGCAGGAACACCGTCAAGCTACTAGGATAGTAGCTTTTTGTTCCTGTCCCAGTATATTTTCCTGGCTGATTGTGGAAAAAACGCTGAATAAAAGGATTTGGATGGAGCCGAAACCGCATCAAGAATAAATTATATTATAAATAATTTAACGGGAGCACAGGAATCCAGGAAGTGGTACCTGCATGCTGATGTCTAACGGATCATATCAAAGAAGGAAACACACAAGCAAAATATTGGTGTCCATAAACCTTTAAGTTAGCTGTACCATTTTGTACTCAAGCAGAGTCTTAAATAATTGTGTCAGGAAAATCATAGAAAGAAAATTAGTATTATTATCATGGCCTTCCATCTCTGTAAGAGCGCACAATAGTAGGTGTCAATGACTCAATGTCCCTACAAGTCTGTCAAGCTTCTTTACCAACACACTGTACTATCGGCCACAAAATAAATGCGAACAGCTGAGCGTGTGGCAAACGGTCCAGCTTAGGCCGTCTGCACGTCGTTGTCAGTTACAGGCGCGCTCTTTCGGTTTGCGATAATTTTCTTTTGTTTTATTTGACTTTCACTTCTTCACTTTTCCGCTGGAGCGCCACATTCATGCTTTTCACCGATCACAACTTGCACAGCATGGTTTCGCAGCGAGTGAAGCGAGCTGTCCTTTCTCCCTGGCTTAATAGCACGCTGTATACAGTGAGTTGTAAGTAGTTCTATTCTAAAGCTCCCAATGATGCTTCGTCAGACTGCTTGAAATTTCTCGCCTAATGCACCCCATCATAGGCAAGGCCTCCGTGAGAGTGTCTCCGAAGCGTGGTGCTTTGTGTTCGCAAAATCGTTGCAGTTATTATGAACAGTCATTTTTCTCCGCATGGAGAAAGTACGGACTTGAGTGCACGTTTGGATTCACGTATAAATACTGTGGACAGTACTGCCATTGCACGATCATAAACGACGAAACCTCTTTTCCTGAACTGGTCAACCTTTATTTTATCGCAGAACAGGCGCTTATAGCACCACGATGATGTAAGAAAAATCGAAGCGCTGCAAGCTAGGGCTCTATCAGTGCTCGCTTTACATACGCGGGCGACAGCGCCGCCGCCAGAGGAAATGCGCTGCGCCAGTTGCGCTCAATTACGCTCCAGTGGCAAAGCGAGAAAACGAACTCAAAAGAAAACAGAAGCTAAAGTGTCGATAACCGGATGCGGGCGCCTATCGCTGCTAGCGACACGCAGAGGGCCTAAGCTGGACCGTTCGCCACGCGTTCCGCTGTTCGCATTTCATTTGATGCCAATTCTACAGTCTGCGACACCCATTTTGTAGAGCTGTCGAGCAGTGTGCACCAATTACTAAAAACTAAAATTAGACAGTAGCCTTCTAGTTAAGCGATTATGACCATTACGGCTTGCTTTGTTGGTCCATGCTACTTTACTTCTGTGCAATTATTTCCTGCAGAATCTAGGAGCTGGAGTGAGGGCTCCTTTTGTTTGCAGGGCAATGTGGTGCTTGAGCGTTGTACACCAGTGATGGAGGCTGTACATGTGGCTGTCGCTCATGCGGGTAAATTTGATGGGAGCTAGTTTTTGGCACTGATTGTAAGATGGCCTTATAAAACATTTCGCAGTGACACTCTTCAGGCATGCTGCTACACAAGCGAAATCTGGGTGCTCAACATCCTCAAGACTGTTTCAATCCAGAGGGCTGCACACTCTGCACCTAGCACTCGGGATAGGCAAAGAACGTAGAAGAGACTTAAAATGTGCGCTCTGAAACAGTGTTCACATCATGAATCAGGTCCTTCTGCTGAGTGGCAGCAGGTTATCAAATTTTGAGTTGGACAGTAAAAGGTCTACCTTTAAGCTACTCTGTACCAACAGGCACCAGAGATAATATGTCATGTTAATAGTGCGGGAAAATTACATCAGTATTGATGTAATGAGCCTGACAAGCTCTACAGCAAGCTAGAACGGTTAAGTGTTGCAGTCTCCAGCATGCATTTGACCTTTAAAGGCAACTCTGGACATCGGACAAGAAGCACAACAGTGACGGCCTGCTGTTAAATTTAGTGTTGTATTTTAGTGCGCTATTTACAGAGCTCCTTTTTTTGTGTGGTACTGTTTGCTGTTGGCTTTGCGTTTGTCTACTTTGATAGTAACTCGCCTCTCAATACTGCATTTTTAAAGTTTCCTTTGGTAGTTATCATTGCTAATGTGCTTCATGATTAACAACTTAAATGCACTTCTGCTCTGGGCTGACAAAGTAAATTAGGCTACTTTAGTAGCTCCTGTGTGGCAAAACTTTGCTAGAGGAGCTTTTGCTTTTTTATTGTCACATGACTGCTCTGACTGCTTGGTATTGTGTCCCTCAACAAGCTAATGTTTGACAAAATATTCATACTGTTTGCAGATATATATAACCGACATTTGTAGTTACTCTATTCTTCTAAGACACTATTTTGCTCATTAGGTTGTGTTCACAGAGAAAAGCAACATTATTTTGTATTTTAGATGGCTTTGTGATACTCTGATCTCGACAAAAAACTTCCCATGTTACTTAAGGCTGCGATTTGGGCAAGTTGGTAATGATCTCTTGTTAATCACCGCGGAAAGATATGATACGTGAATGACAAACACGCAACACAGGAGCTTCCTCGCGACTGATTTTTATTCGGAAAAACTGTGCTTGTAAATGTTCATTTTTAGACACTTTTTAGAATACACGAAGGTCAAAAACCACAACACATCACCGTAGTGTGTTTTTTACACACCACATCGCTTCACTCCTCCTTGCAGCGGCGTACTACAACTGCAACAAACCGTACTACAACTGGGAGAAAGCAGAAATAAAGCTAGCGGACACGATACTTTGGCGAGCATACAAAACAGCGCTACACCTACCGCAGTCAACCTCGACGGAGAAGCTAATGGCTCTAGGTCTGCATAACACCTTTGAGGAGCTAAGGGAGACCCAACTCGTAGCTCAGCTCCAGAGGCTAAAAAAGACCAAAACAGGGACAGGGCTGCTCAAAAAGTGCGGCTACGAGGGTGCACTGTCAGAGATAAAAAGATCAAAACGAATAGCCGATGAACTGCGGGAAACAATTAGGGTAGCACAAAAAATATGGATCCGAACCTGCACAAAAGGCCACCGGAGGCTAGGGCACAGTATGTGCAACAAAACCTAGCCAACAAAGAAAACATTACGTACACGTATGCGGCTGCATACGGAAGAACTAGAAAACACAACACAAATAGAGCGGTCGCAACGGCAATTAATCATGAGCTCAAAGAAATAGCCAGCGCAACTATCATGGATGACAAAATTCATGAGGCCGAAAAGGCTGCCATAGCCCTAGCGGCGGGAAAGAGCTGCCCTGCTCAAAGGTTCCTAATAATTCTAACAGACTCGCAAACAGCGTGCAGAAACTACATGAATGGCAAAATAGGGGGGGGGGCGGGCTCCACATCCTAAAAACAGCCAAATTACCGCCGAAGAAAAACAATTGCAACACATAATAATGTGAGTACCGGGACACACATGCATCGCGAGGAATGCCGAGGCGGATAGGAGAGCTCGAGGACTTACAAACCGATCCTCCAACCAAACCAGCCTCGAGCAGCCTGACGCAGAACCAGTGGCCTTAGGATACTCAGAAATTGCGAATTACTATAAGGGGGTCAGGATTAGATATCCCCCACCTCACAATAATCTCCACCAGCAGGAAGCGGTCTCTTGGAGGCAGCTACAAACTGGAACTTTCCCGAATCTAAACGTGCTAAGTAAGATCCATCCAGGGCTCTATAGCAGGAAATGCCCGTGGTGCGAGGACAAAGCCACGTTAGTTCACACAATGTGGTGTGAAAAGAGAATAAATGCGGCTGCAATAAACAAAATCTCGAGTGCGGAGCAGTGGGAGAGGATGCTTCCTAGCGAGGATCCGGCGGTCAAGTCAGGACTGGTCCGGAGAGCCTACCTGGCGGCAAAACTCAGTGGGGCCCTGGACTAGGGGATCCAACCCTGCCACAAGAGACACAGACAACGTCAAAAGATGTGAAGAGTGGCTCGACACCGAGACCCACCAAATATTTCTATCAATAAAGTTATTACCACCACACAGCGGCTTGCATGTGTGGCGCCTAAACTGGTGACGCCCTCGGCACCAGCTCCGCACCGTGGGCAGTGCAGCGGGTACCGGCGGAAGTGTATGACCTCCTCGTGCCTCCTTGCATGGACGCGTTCCCTCAACCACTTGCCACATTGGCCGCACTCGTAGGGCTTCTCATCAGTGTGGATCTTCGTGCGACCATTGAGATTGTCCGGCTGGGAGAACCTCTTTTGACACAAATGGCACGTGGAGTGTCGCCTGCCAACGTGGGTACGCTCGTGACTGATATCAGCCCTGCGTACATGAAGGGTAAGAATAATCAGAATTACCGCACGACTACGAAAATCTGCTCCAAACGCCTGCGTTAGTAGGCACCTTTAGCGTATCACGTACCATGTTACCGTTACCGCCGGTACCGTACCGTAGTACCGGGACCCCGCGCAGCCAATGCACACTCGCACATCACCCTGACGGTGACAGACAGCAGCAGGTACCCGGCAGCTGCACGTGCGCATGCAGCATCAGGACCAATCAGCGCGTGCTCACCGGCGGTGGACGGGCTCCCGGTAATTCGGTGATGGTAGCACGGTACACGGTAGGCTAAATATGTCTAGTTATGTCTGCACATCTCTTTCAAAGTTATGATTTCGCCAATGACGTTCACACCTTCCATCTATATCACTGCCGCTGGTTTTAGGCACATGTTCGCCTGTTTCTGACGCAGCTCTTCCGCATAAGCTAACGTCTCACGTTTGCTCTCTTTCCGCTCCTGTTAACGTTTCCTTCCTATGTCCTCGCTAAGAGAACCTCGGTTGACCCGTACTTCAGTTGTAATGGCAGCGACTCAGCAGTGATTATAATCAGGCACCACTGCTGAGTTCAGCTCTGCAAGTACTGAAACACACACGCGCAATGTCACACTCAGTTCTTTAGCGTCCAATAAAGGTCAGCGCTTATGATGGGCTGGCCACAAGGCGACCAGATTTCGTGGGTGGCACGCACACTTGCGCCAGTCCTCGTGAGAGGCCGCTACCAAAATCACCAGCAGGGCCATTTCGCACGCGGTAGACTCGCTCAATTCTCACACCGCAAGAGCGGCTTCAGACTACCAATTCGCATACATTGGAGGAAGCAAATAACGGCAGCGGTTACAACTAACACTCGCCTATTACATATGAAGGTGGTGCTACCGTAAAAATTTGTATAAGAGGAATGGCACCGCGTCTCAGATATAACGAACGACTGCGGCCGCGCAACTCGGTTAGGACAAACAAGGAGCCGCCGTGAACTCGACCCCGCTGTCCAAAAACTCGCGCTTCCCGTGACCGCAGATGGCGAACAGCGCCACCCAGCCCCGGTGGCATCGCTCTGGAGAGAACTTCGAGACAAAAAAAAGCAACAAAAGGCAGCATTAAAAACACGAAAATTCGCTGTCGAAGCGCACGCCGACGGGTTAAGGCATAAAATGTTGATCACTGCGTAAGGGTGTGCCGGCTGGGCAAAGGCTCGAAAGTGCAAGTGAGATTACAGCCGGGTCGGCGATCAGCCAATGGTAGCAATTAGACAAGCTTAACAGCAGTCACGTGGAATACCTGGCTTGCCCAGCCGATCACCTGGCAAGCGTCACCAGCCCAATCGGTTCTCCACATTCTGCGCTGCCACCGTGAGTAGACAATGCCCAGACTGTGCAGTTGATATGTTCTGTGTGTACTTGCGCTAGCTTCTCCACCGCATGGACCCAGGCATGACAGACGACGGTGACGCACGTGGTGTTTGTGGCAACGTGTCGTTATTGCGCAGCTGGCTGGCACGGGTGACTTCGTTAATGCCGACATCACTGAGCCACGAACTGATGAAGCATTGTACGCTATGTACGAGCACTCCCAGACTGCCAGGAACATTATGAAGACCACGACGCGGAGGTCGACCTATTGCCACCTGCCTTGAACCCGTCAACCTTAGTTATGTCGCATCCCTAAAGCAGATTGTTGGCGGCAAGGTTCTCGGCCGGGAGCACATGACCACCGTGGACAGCTAGCAAAGCAACGCTATAGGGCTTGCTTTCAAGTATCAGACGCACATAACTCACTAAATCCCTTTTTTAAAATATAGGTATTGCTTTTCTTACTTAATAATTTGGGTGTAATGTTAGAAGTTCACTTACTACGAACTTCAGATACAACAATGCAATCAATGCGACCGCCAGGCTCGTTTGGACTGTGTTTGTTAGCTTGCTGGAAAAAAGGGCGCACTGTTTCTTTATGAAAAATGAGCACAAAGCGCGCACAACAAGCACGAAGGGACACTTTCAAGTGCGTTACTGCTACAAGTGATGCTGATGACTGCGTTGTGCACTGTCCGAAAATCGTGGCATTCAAACATTCAATTTGTATTTGCACGGCGACTTCACGATTTGTGCTTTTATAACATATTTACGGCTTGAAAAGGTGGCTCGTCATCAGAAAGGCCATCTCTCCAGGGGCCGTATTCTGTACCGCTCTCAATACTAAAACGAGACTGAAACGCTCACAATGCCGCCATATTGCCCCACTCCTAATTTTTGCGTCACCGGCGGCTGATATCTACGTAGTGAACACGGCTGAAGTGATGACGTTGCGCGCTTAATTATGCGGTCTTAAAATTGAAAGGGAAAAAGGTAGCACTTAAACCGCTCGCAATCTTTTTGTGAGCGAAAATGGCGGCGAACGTGGCGACGTACTTTGCAATACGCCGGTTGCGTCGGCACGAGCAACGACGTATAAGAGTGCACGAAGACGCTTTTGACTTGCCGGACCAGTTGTTTCGGCGCGAGCTTCTCCTGGCGAAGGACACTGCGTGGCGGTTGTGTCACGACCTTTGCGATGAACTGGGAGGTTTGCGAGCAAGTACGGTGTCTGTTGAGCGGCAGGTTCTGTGCGCACTGCGCTTTTTCGCCACCAGCGGTCCTCAGAGCGCCGTAGCCAATGAGGGCAATGTCGGCGTATCGCAACCGACGGTTAGTAGATGTGTGCGGCGGTTTGCCGAAGCCATCGTTCAGGTTGGGTCGCGGAAAGGGTGGGTTCGCTTTCCGGCGAGCCCCGAGGAAAAGGCGGCGGCGAAGGAGGGTTTCCATCGCTACGGCAGCATACTCGGCATTGTTGGGTGTGTCGATGGCACACTCATCGCCATTAAGGCGCCGCGGGGCAATGCTGCACACACGGCAGCCTTCTGGGGCCGCAAATGATAGTGAGTAGACTTCATCTGCTGTTTTAGACTGCACGTGTTCGCCTGCAAGTCCAGGCCGCCACAGCAGTTCATGCCTAAGCTTGTTTTGTACCAGCTGTTTTCTTTCAGGTCTGCGACTCCAACCTTCGCATCCTGGCCGTAGACCCCGGCTGCCCCGACTCGTGCTACGCAGCCTTCGCCTGACGCTACTCGTGGCTGCGGCGTGAGGTCATGATAGGCATGTTGGAGGAAGGAGAATTTCTTTTGGGTAAGCAGCAAAGAATGCCCTAGTCTTGGTTACATATATCCAGTTACAGTGGTCCGCACGCACTGAAGCTACAATCGTGCTAGTTGCTCATGCGCCTCGTGCAAGTTTTCGCCCCTGTATTGTCACCGCATGCAATAGAAACACAAGGCACATAAAGCATTTTTGGAATGCTTGCTATTTCAAGCCTAAGCCAAGTCAGAAAGCGTTTGTACGACTCTTGTGGCGTATTGGAATTAGTGAAACTTTTACTTCTATATGAGCTTACAAGGGTGTCCTTATAGCGGTGTATGCCTAAACATCTCAGTCATGCAGTACCTACACGCCCAAGAATGCCATGTTCAGCAAAACCTGGTAGTGGGCTACTTAATCTGAGTCTTCCATTGTATTGTAGGGCATACTTGAAGGCTGTTGAAACCAGTAACGGCAAAGAACATTGTTAACAGTGCATGATTCTGGTTATGCAGGAGACAGTGGGTACCCTCTGGAGTATTGGCTTTTAACACCTGTGCCAAGCCACCCAAGCGCATCGAACGTGGCGCACGCATCAATGCGTTCGGTGGTCGAGCGCGCCATTGGCGTGCTCAAGAGCCGCTTCCGGTGCCTGCAAAGGTACCGGACACTCTATTTCGTGCCGGAGCAACCGGCTCTCATCATCACAGCGTGTGCCGCGCTGGACAACCTCTGCTTGGAGGCCGCTATGTCAGCAGACGACGAGGATGCCCCTGCCCCAGAAGACAACAGCCTGCCTCTGCCTGCCGGCTATTTGCCAGGTACTGGGACCCGCATTACCTACCTGCGAGGGAAAGCTGTGCGCGCTCATGCAGTCAGCCAGCTGCGGAAAAACAGTCTGCCGCAGCGGTTGGCACGGTTGCGCAGGCTACAGCAGCATGCGCAATGAACTAGCCGGCCAAGTCGTCGCAGCCACAGAAGGCAGTGTCCAGCCAATGCTTCTGTGTGTGTGTGTGTGTGTGTGTGATGGCTGTTTTAGTTACAGCTAGCCAAGTGGCGGCTTCTTTTTATTGTTTCTTGTTCCCGGTATGTGTCTGGAAGCAAGCGTGCACACCACCTGCCACTTCACTGACAGTGCATTTGCACGTACACCTTCCAGTTGATCGCATAACTCGCCATGCACCCACTTCACAGTCGTCTTCTTCAGTCGGAACTCTCGCCAAAACAACTCGTCCAGCAAGCCAAAAGCATGTTCACGCACGCTCCTACACCATTGCCCGTGTGGACCCACCCGCCCCTCCACTGTCATCTTGCATCCTGCCTGTGCTGTGTGTAGAGCTACCTGTGCTAGGGAGGAAATATTAGCAAGGGAGGAAATATTTGTGATGCCTGTTGTAATCAGAAAGTAACACCGAAGCATTTAATCACTGTGCACCAGTATTTTTTTTCCTGCATGCTGCACCATTTCACACAAGTGGTCGCATCACCAAAGGCATTAGCAAACATTTTGCACGGCATAACATGGGCAGTAAATTCCATGCCTTGTCCAGTGCAGCACAATCTGTCATGCAGACATGATAAAAAAATATTGCCAGACTGCAAGCTTGCATGGTAATTATCCCGGCTTGTGTAGGCAGGAAGGCCACTTTTGCACATAACCATACAAACATGGTACGCAACTAGTGCCATGTTCAGTAAGTAGTGCATAATACATAGGCGCCGACTGCAGTGGGGCTGGAGGGCTCGAGCCCACCCAAAATTGATTACCCCCAGGGGGCTATTGATACGAGATTAAAGAGTAGTTGTATCATGCAATGCATATTCTAACAATCGTATCATAGCATAGTACACAAGACTGTTGTGGACATACCAGTACATAAAGCTGGAGATAAACAGAACCCATCTAACCACTGACCCATTACTTTGATATGAATAGCATGCAAAATAGTAGTACACATATTTACACGTTAATTTTCTGGAGGATAGCAATTTCTTCAACAGAGCATGGCTTCCAAACGTCTTTCTCTTCTGACATTCAACTACTTTCCTGCACTTACTACTTGCACTTCTATTTCGAATGCGCTTTTCATCTCACTGCATATTTCTTGACTTTGCTAAACCATTAGATAAAGTTAATAACTAACTGCTATTACATAAGCTGAGTGTGCTGAACATTGACCCTGAACTTGTGGATTTCCTTCTTCTCGTGTTGAATTTGTCAGCATTTATGATGCTGAATCCTGTACTGTAGCTCTTGGTGCTCGGGTTCCTCAAGGGTCAGTACTTGGCACCCTTACCTTTATTCATCTTCTATATTGCTGTGAATTGCAGTTCCTGTCCGGAATGTACTCTGTATCCTGAGAGTAAAATAAATAAATATCTTTTGTCGAGGAGCATGCCCAGAGGTGAAGAAGGCGAGTGAAAAAACAGAGAGGATGCTAAGTGGGCCCCAGTCCCCCGGACAGATTGAAAACTTGGTGCCTATGACTTAATGCATTTTACACGACTGGACATGTAAAAAAACTTGAATGTCACAATTGGCTGTTATCACTAAATATGATAAACAGTGCAGTAGTTCCCATGAAAATGGCACATAACCAAGTGCATGACACTTAATGCAAGTCGCAGTACCCACAATACTTGCAGCATGAGTAGAAAGTCCTCATACATATATAGAGACATGTAAGCATCACAGTCACATCAGTGAGGTGGTGTGTGAGTAGAGGTCTGATGATAGTGAATTTTTTTGACGCAAGGGCATGTGTGGCCAAAGAGCACCACGGCACAAGGTATTTTCGTTTGCTCAAGGTGTGGTCAAACACCCTTTTCCCAAGCATTCCACCCTGAATAAGCCGAGCATCAGGCCAGGGGAACCATGTACCCGTTGTATCACCGGTGGGTACACGGCAGCACTTGGGATCGAATCCCGCACCTCCCGCATGCGAGGTGGATGCTCAACCACTATGCCACCACTGCAGTCATTAGAGGTTTTCACCGAACAGCAAAACATGAAGCACAGTCATGCAGAGCTTTACAAAATATGCAGGCAACACTGCATGAAAAGCCCCATTACAGCAGGTGTATGGTTTGGTCACTAACACCTCTGCATCTTGGAGAACGTGAAATGGTAACAAAATGGTAAAATGGTAACAAGAAAAATGCACATACAGACTGACTAGATATTATATATCTGCGTATTGCACAATGTAAAAAGGCAAAATTAGAAATATGCATAAACAAACCGACTAGAAAATATCACACACGTGCATGTCGCTGAGGGTAAAAAGGTACAGTAACAAAAACTACAAACCTCCTGCGACTTGCAGAAGGCTATAAAAAACAGTACCAACGATTACAAGCCTTCAGCGACTTGCAGAAGGCTATCAAAAAACAGTACCAAAAACTACAAGCCTTCTGCGACTTGCAGAAGACTAAAAAAATGAGTAACAAAAACTACAAACCTCCTGCAACTTGCAGAAGGCTATAAAAAGAGTAACAAGAAATACAAGCCTTCTGCGACTTGCAGAAGGCTGTAAAAAAAGCAGTAACATAAGCTACTAACCTTCTGCGACTTGTTGAAAGTGATAAAAAACAGTAACACAAACAACAAACCTTCTGCGACTTGCAGTAGGCTGTACAAAAAATAAAGGCTGCACAAACATGACAACCGGAACTTAATGCGGTGGTGGATGTATCTGGTAGTGGAGCATCAGCAACAGGAAGGAGACGGCCACCACGAGCTGCTCGTGCAGGCGCACAGACTGCTCCCTGGTGTCCCGAACTGCTGCCGCCAGGTCTGCTACAGTGGCTGTTAATTGCCGCCTGTCGGCAGCAGCCTCGTTGAGGTGCTGCACATACAAAAAGGGTCGACTGCAAAATCAAGGTCCATTTCTCTTTCATGTTATCGATGACGTACTGAAATATGGTGAGCGACGTTCCACAACAGGTGATCATACAGAGTTAAGCACGGATTTGGAAAGGTGAATTTGACAACATTATGTTGCATGGAACTGCATCTGCTGTACAAAATGTGGTGCATGGTGTCAGCGCGTACCTCCAGGAGGCGTGCCTGAAATTCGGCATCCCTCCTGTTGCGAGCCTCAGTGAGGTCCGCTGTGCGCCGTGTCTCGCGAAGGAGATCAGCCACCTCCTCGTCCCGCTGCCTCCTCCGCCACACAGGACGACCCGGAACTGGTGGTGAGGGCGGTGAGGCAAATGAGGGCAGTGTGGACAGAGCAGTCGGCTGCTGGGTGCCTGCCGGAGGGAAAAAAGTCTGAATGTGCAACTTGTCATACAATACAGCACAATGTGCAATAAGCAAACTGTTGAGTGCAATGTCTGAGGGCAACAGAGCAGAGTACATAAAAGCAGTTACAATCAGTGATATGACAAAGGCAGCATTGTTTCAGTGTACTCAATGTGCACATCAGCCCTGTCACAGCTCCCACTGTAAGAGGGAAACAGCTGAAACAACGTGCAGAAAACTTGTGCACATTGTAAAACAACTGTGACTATTAATTTGAGGCAGCTAGCAAAAATGGTAATTTGCACTCTGCATAGCCTCTATACTGGCAGGTGAACTCACTGGCTATCTCGGCATGCTGGTGTTGCTGCTCCTCCTCCAGCAGCTCAAGAGGTGTTGTCTCACTTGCCCCTGCCCACGACATATTGGTGTCATCTAGATGAAATCATTACACAAGACACAACTGCTCAGTGAACAGTTTCAGTATAGCGGGAGATCTGTACGACTAAAATGTGAGCTTAGTGATTAACGCGGGACAATCAAGGCGAAAACACACTACCAGAAAAGAGAAGGTAAAGAAGCTGAGGCTGCATTTGCAGTCACCAATTTATGCACTCTTACACCTTCCAAATTTAGCAGGAACACATATGAGGTCATCACCAGCGTACACAAGCTGTAAGTCACACACACAGAATGGTTCAGCTACCAGCTGCAGAGCGGTGCTCCCTCTGTAGGCCGCTGGTACCCGGTACGCTGCCCACTGAAGCTCTGTGGCCGCGAGGTGGGCTGAGGGAATGAGGTGGGCTGGCCTGCTCCTGCAAGTAGGAAGGCACAGTACCTCACGTTCAAACATGAATGTCTTGCAGTTCATCAGAGGGCTGCATTGCTTACTGCACATGACCCTGAGGTTCGATCAAGAACCCTTCATTACCAGCAAGCTGCAACCTTTGCAATTGCTTGTAACGTCACAGCAGTTGACTAACGACAGTGGACATACCAGCTGCTGGCGGGGGGAAGCGACCTGCTGACAGTATGGCCTCCCGACGCTCCCGGCACTCACTGGCCCGACCAGCTGCACGACGTGGCCAGCCCTACCCGATAGCCTGCCGCCACTGGTGCCCCTGCGATATATGATGCGGAAATGTACGTTCAAACGGTGCTCCACAGACCACTGTTGACAGGCTCAGCCTTGGCTAGCTTGCAGCCGCGCCAATTCTATGCACCACTGGGAGGCCAACACATGCCAAGTGTGGCACCAGAGCTCAGCCGACTTCACAGCCGGACCCTCTCGATTCAGTGCGGCGGCAATCCGTTCCCACAGCTCCCCCCTGCGAGCCGCCGGATACTCGGGCGAGAGCTCTGACGCAGCCCGTGCCAAGGGCGGATGCTGCTCGAGAAGCTCGATCAGCAACAGCCCCTGGGCGACGGACATGCGTGGCCTCTTCGGTGGGGTCGCCATTTCAAATGATAACGGTTTTCACCCCAGTTCCCTAGGCGATTTCTCGGTATCGACCTGAGAGAAATTAATTTTGTAGAAAGGGAATTGTAGGAAATCTGCAATAGTGGTCACTTACATATATATACGTGTGCTGCTTTGAAACAACTTGTAGCAAAGTTATGAAAGAACACAGATTAGTAAGACGGTTTTAAATGTGCGCCTAAGTGTTTGCTCACCCTTTTTCGTTCCCATGCTCATATTCGTTTACTTTTGTCATGTCAGTAAGCGACCACCAACATAATTACCTCCACATGTCGTTTTCGTCGATTTTCGTGCCGACAGCTCCTTGCACGTTGATCTCTGCAGGCCCGTAGCAGTCACTGCCTTCAAACGAATTTTTCTGTGCACTTAATACATGCGCAAAATGCCTTGATTTTAGACGACACGCAAAAAAAGACAGGAACAGTAGCTGTGGGATCAGCGGCTTTCTAGCAGGCCACCATGTTAACTCTATACCACTGCCAGCGTGCCCTCATGGCGAAAGAATTTACCCAAAAGCAAATTTAATTGCGAACTGAGAACGCTTCTAATTTTCCTTCATGTTGTTGAGTTCGCAGCACAGTTTATTACCAAAATAAGCACTAGTTTTTTCCTTCATTGCATTTGTTTATTTTTAGACTGACATTTTCACGCTTTACCGCTGACACCACACCTTCGAGGCAACAAAAGTGACTGAACAGCAAACTTAATTGCAAAACTGAGAACACTTATTGATTTCCTTGGTCTAGTTGAATTTGAAATAGTTTCTTAACAAAATAAAACAATAATTATTTTATTCACTGCATCTTTACAGGAACACGTTAGCCTGCGGTCCCTTGTCGTGCGAATAAATGCTTTCGGGGCGGAGCCACCGCAACACTGCTACTAATTGGTTGATCCCGCAGTTGGCGTCTTGCGGTGCCGTCATTTTGACGTCACGCTCTCAAACTTGAGAGCGATTTAGAGAGCGGTACAGAATACGGCCCCAGTTAACTTGCCACGATGAACAAGCAAGGTGCGACACTATAAAAATGTTTTAGGTCTACCTGTGACTGCTCGTGCAGGTGCAGTACGTGCAGCTGCAGATTCCCTGCGTCCTATGCCGGTGTTTCCGCCGGGTATGCATTTCTAAGTTGTATTGCGTAGAGAAGAGGTCTCCGCACTTTTCACAGGCGAGCAACACGCTGTGCAAGGGAACGATATTGACGTCCTCTGAAAAAGAACCAACCAGTGGGAGGAGTGAATGAGCACATGTAGAGAGAAGAACTGCCCAGAGAATTCAGTGTTCTTAATGAGTACTGTAGAAGAAAGGAAAAGGCCATCAGTAGTACTTTTTCACATCAGTTCCTCAGTATAAATTCTGTGCATGGCAGTTTTCTTAAGGTAGTAATAAAAAAGTACATCATATTAAATATTTGCCTGTTCGCGATACAAAGGCAGCGTGATTGTACTAACCCGCACAGAGCAGTCAGTAAGCAATACATACAATAAGATAAAAAGGCAGTGCCTTTCCTGGAAGCGCGATCGACCAGCTTCGCATCGGCACACATGCATCGAATGAGGAGTTTTCACAATGCTGATGTCTTTTTCATGCACTATGGATATATACATAAAAAGCAAGCACCCATTCTTTTTAATCAATAGTTTAATACCCCTGCTATTCAGGCAATGTGTCACTGTTCCTTCACCTTTTGCCCACATGTCCTCGCACAAAAAGGTCCGCCGTCTCTGCTGACATTCATAGTGTTCATAACTAGGCATATTCGAATTAGCTTAGACTTGAAGAGGGAACGGAAGAAGCTAGTGAAGAGGAAGTCCATTAACGGGTTAGCAGCAAGAAGGAAAATAGAGGAATTCAGGATATCGCTGCCGAACAGATATTCAGCTTTAACTGAGGAAGGCGATCTTAATGTACAACAATAAACGATAATCTGACAGCTGTCATTACGAAGTGTGCAGTAAAAGTAGGCGGTAGGACGGTTCGACAGGATACCGGCAAGCTATCTCAAGAGACAAAAGATCTTATCAACAAACGCCAAAGCATGAGGACGCATAACCCTACAGACAGAATAGAACTAGCAGAGCTATCACGGTTAATAAATAAGCGCAAGATAGTTGACATAAGGAAGTTTAATATGGAGAGAATCGAGCATGCTCTAAAGAACGGGGGCTGCCTAAAAGCGGTGAAGAGGAAACTAGGCATGGGTAAAAACCAGATGTATGTGTTAATAGACAAGGAGGGCAATGTCATTAGCAATATGGATAAGATAGTTAAAGGAGCAGACGAGTTCTATACAAATCTATACAGAAGCCAATGTAATCAGGACGGTAATGAGAGAGAGTAGCCCACACCAATGCATCATCCCTCCAGTAACGAAAGAGGAAGTAAAGAAAGCCTTAGGAGCAATGGAAAGGGCAAAAGCAGCTGGGGAGGATCAGGTAACAGCAGATCTCTTGAAGGACGGAGGGGAGATCGTGCTAGAAAAACTAGCCACCCTGTATACGCAATGCCTTATGACCTCGACCGTACCAGAAGCCAGGAAGAACGCAAACATTATCTTAATTCATAACAAGGGAGACGTCAAGGACTTGAAAAATTACAGGCCGATCGGCTTACTCTTCGTTGCCTGCAAGATATTTACTAAGGTATTCGCTAATTTATCAGGGCAACTTTAGACTTCAATCAACCAAATGATCAGACAGGCTTTTGTAAAAGATACTCCGCAATAGGTCATAGTTACAGTGTCAGTCAGGTGATAGAAAAATGCGAAGAATACTACAAACCTCTATGCACAGCCTTCATTGATTACGAGAAAGCGCTTGACTCAGTGCAAATATCAGCAGTCATACAGGCATTGCGGAATCAGGGTGTAGAAGAGCCTTATATCAAAATACTGGAAGCTACATATAGCAAAATGGCATTGCTCTGGGACAGTTGGTATGAATCCATCTTTGGGCCAGGGTGAACTTTGGGACGCACCAACGTAGGCAGACGCATTGAAACACAGAACACCATAGCTACCTTAGTCCTCCATAAAGTCGGCAAGAAAAATCCAATAAGGAAGGGCGTCAGGCAAGGAGACACGATCTCGACAATGCTATTCCTCCCCTGTTTGCAGGAGGTATTCCGAGGCATGAAATGGGAACAGTTGGGGATAAGAGTTCAAGGGGAATACCAAAATAATCTGCGATTCGCTGATGACATTGCCTTGCTGAGTCACTCCGGAGGTGAACTACAAATCATGATCAATGAGTTAGACATGCCGAGCAGAACGGTGGGTCTAAATATTAACATGCAGAAAACCAAACTAATGATCAACAGCCTAAAAGCCTAGCAGGAGAACAGCAGTTCACAATTGGCAGCGAGGTTCTGGAAGTGGTAAAGAAATACGTCCACTTAGGGCAGGTAATGACGGCTGATCCGGATGATGAGAGGGAAATAACTAGAAGGATAAGAATGGGGTGGAGCGCATATGGCAGGTTCTCTCAGATCATGAATAGCAGGTTACCGATATACCTCAATAGAAAAGTGTACAACAGCTGTATCTTATCGTTAGTCACCCTACAGGGCAGAAGCGTGGAGGCTAACGAAAAGGGTTCAGCTTAAGTTAAGGACAACACAGCGATCCATGGAAAGAAAAATGATAGGTGTAACGTTAAGAGACAGGAAGCGGGCAGAGTGGGTGAGGGAACAAACACGCATTAATGACATCCTAGTCGAAATCAAGAGGAAGAAATGGGCTTGGGCAGGGCATGTAATGCAAAGGCGAGGTAACTGCTGGTCCTTAAGGGTAGCGAAGTGGATTCCAAGAGAAGGCAAGCGTAGCAGGGGGTGGCAGAAGATTAGGTGGGCGGATGAGATTAAGAAGTTTGCAAGCATAAGGTGAGCGCAGCTGGCAAAGGATAGGGTGAATTGGAGAAACATGGCAGAGGCCTTTGCCCTGCAGGGGGTGTAGTCAGGCTGATGAGGATGATGATGTTGAATCAGGCGTGTTCGCAGCTTGCATGCCCTATCAGCCAATTGTTATCTACCAGCAAAGGACAGCAGGATAAGCTTCTCCTCACCTTCTTTCAACGCCCCTCGTCCTCTTGGGTTCCCGAGCAAACTCTTCGCGAACGATGCTGAATATCCAACGAGCAGTTCTTCGTCGGGGCCTATGTTTCTTAGTGCGCGGTAGTAGATGTCTTCGTTGAAGAGCAAGGCCACGAGGTTTTGTTTGCACTTGCTGGGTGAGTAGTTTATGTTGTTCATCCAGTGACTGCGGTCTTGATTGCGGCCGTCTACCACGAAGAACTCCCCACATCGTCGCACCTGTGCAATGCAGAGGTTCAACCGTCTAAACGCTCAAGTCAAATTTTTTCTCTACCATACTCAGGCAAAACAACGGACGCAAAAAAAACGTGGGGTAAATTTTAAGTGTCCGGAAACGGGCCAGTATTTTGGTATCTAATCTGATACCTCTGCCACTTGGGCATTTCGAACGCCCTCGAACCGACCAGTCTATCCTCTCTAAGGCCACTGAGCGCTGTTACACGGAAGGGTTCTTTGGCCATCGAGACACCGTTAGCGTACCGTGTACCATATTACCTTTACCGAAGTACCAGCCCGCCCACCGCCTGCGAGCACGCGCTGATTGGCTCGGATGATCCAGGCACGCCTGCCGGGTACCTGGCGCCATCTGGCGCCGTTAGGGTGTTTTGCGCGTGTGCATTGGCTGTGCGCGGGCTCCCGGTACGAATCAATGGAGCAGCGCAGAACTCTGGAGATTTCGAGGGCCTCCCAGCAGTTGCCGTGTGAACTCTCGGACGCGATTGCTCGCAGCAACGAGTAGGAGAATAAAACCTGGGCAGTATCATTTTTGAAAAAGTGGAACTAAAAATATACAACTTATTTAGATGATGATGATGATGATAGTAAATTTTTATGGCGCAAGGGCTTCTGAGGCCAAAGAGCGCCATGAAACAAGGTATTTTGGTCTACTGAAAACTTATTTTGCGGAAAAAAAAAGGGCAGCCCGGGCTACCAAACACTTCGACGTGCATATATGTGCCATTCTCAGCGATATAAAACAACCAAAACCAGCTTCCTTAAAAGTGCATGAATGCTACTACATTCATCTAACGAATAAATATTTTGTTTTTAACCTTTTAGCTTAGCCTTCAGCTTACACTCAAGAGAGCAAGCTGCCGGGCTAGTTGGTGATGCATGTTGTAAACTAGGAAGCGCAAAATACCGGACGAGGGACAGAGTAAGGGACACAAAAAACAGGTTCACGAGCGCCCGTGAACCTGTTTTTTTGTGTCCCTAACTCTGTCAGTCGTCCGGTATTTTGCGCTTCCTAGTTTACACTCAAGCTTCGAGCTTGGCCTGTGAGTGCAACTCTTGTACGGTGAGCGCGACGGTTTAGCGTGAACCAGCACCGGTAGCCGTACCAGAGGTTTCCCAAAAATTTGCAAGGAAAATGAAAAGGCCCCAAATGATGGACCTGGTGACTCATGCAGCGATGTCCCATGGTTTTGTTTCATGCTTTGCGTGCCAAAGAAGTTTGGCAAAATGGTTAGGCACTGACAACCATAGGTGAGCGTCGTTACATATTTTTTTTCTTTTTCCTCTGACATTATAATAACGCGGCCTTTCAGTGCAGCCGTACAGTATTATACAATGACGTTGGAAAGTCCGCATGCTCACTGTATCCTCGATATGCGGTTTGCAATTGTAGTCATCCGCTGTAATCTTTCCTTCTAACACAACAATGGCACGTATTTCTGCATAATCTGTATCCGCGAAAAAACTCCCCTCGAATGCCCTTGCAAGTATGGGACAGAGTAACAATGCGAGCAGCGTAGTGCAATTGCAACCCAAGTGTTCCGAACGTTGTCTATAAGAGCATTTACAACCTGAGTCTGAGTATTCTACAGACTGGCCGGGCAAGCTCACCGGCCAGGTGCAGCCGCCATTTTCGATGCTGTCCACCTTGACTGCGTGATACGGGCCCAAGTGCAGTCCCTTGGGCAGCGCCTTCAACGTGAACACTCCCAGCGGGACGCCCTTGACTGTAGACTTGCCCGAGGCCAGGAACTCGAACAAGCTCGTACCTACGAGACTGGAGTCTTGCGACTGCACCTGCGTATAGGAGTATTATTCTGCCGTGTTCAGCAGCCGCTGTACTGCTAAATGGGGGCTCGGGCATACAAGTTAAATATTATGGCGCTGGCTGTTAGTGCTAGGATTGCCGTGTTTCGCGCCGTAATAGCGGTCGTCATCCCGGCGCGTGTTTGCGATTAAGTACCCGTTACCCCCTCCCCCCCCAAAGAAACGTTCGCGTAAAAACAGGTTGACTAGTGCAGGCCAAAGCTTGTGACCACCAAAAACAGACGAAAACGTGTACACGGCCTGGTTAATAAGCCGTATATAGCACATAAATGGGTGGACGCTATGATTTCGCGGGTGATTTGGAGCGCACATGGGGTGATGCATTTTTGGATTTAGTATCGCGTTCAAGCCGGTATCGCAACGTTCTTGAAATATACTCGACGTTTTTTCATTGATCCGATTTACATTGTCTGAGCTAAGGCGAGAAAGGACAAGCTACGACAGCGTTGAGGTTCGAACTGTTTTTAATTGCGCTGCTACCGCTGCATCGCCCAACTTGCTCTTTCTTGTCCGGCGCCGCGTGCCATGGCCTGCGAGCCGAGCGCGGCGCGAAGAGCGCTACAGCGCCCCCTCTCCCCCACCCCCCCCCCCACCCCCTGCGTAGAGCGGAAGCCACAGGATGCGCCCAGCGGATGTGCTTGGAGGAAGGTGCGCACAATGATGGCGCAGCCGAAGCGAGAGTGAGTGGAGAGCCGACGGGCAGAGGAGTGGCCACGTAGGCTGGTTTGAGTCGGTCAGCAGCCACGACGTCTTCACAGCCGTTGACGTCAACGTGAAGCTCTTCTACGCACGATGGAGCATGCGGAACGGTCCTTCGTAGGCCGGCGTGAGGGGTGGACGGACATGGTCACGGCGGATGAAGACATGGGTGCACGAGGCCAGGTCCTAGCTGACGAACACGGACTGAGGTTGACGGGCTGCAGCGGTGACAGGAGTTATGTGGCGAAATGGGTTGCGTAGGTCGCGTGGAAGCGTCATGGATTAATGGAGGGTGAAAAGAGAAAAGAATTAATCAGGGAGACGAGGGAAACACCGTAGTCTACCTCAGCAGAACAGCTGCCGAGGTCAGCCTTCAGTGCCGAGCGAATGCCCAAGAGGTCCCGTGGGGAAGGTGGTCGGACCAGCGCTGCTTTGGCTGATCAGTGGTAAGGGCAGCCTTCAGTAGTCGATGCAGACGTTCCACCATGGCATTGGCCGAAGGGGTGGTAGGCGATCGTATGGATGTGTCGGACGCCCAGAATATTGGCCAAGGCAGTAAACTGGGCCGATTGAAACTGGCGGCCGCGGTCAGTGGTGACGACAGACGGGCAGCCGAAACGAGACCCAGCCAGCCATGAAGGCCGAAGCAACGGTCTCGGCAGTTGTGGCAGCAATGGGCAACGCCTCAGGCCAGCAGGTGAAACCATCCACACACGTAAGCAGATAACAGGCCACACGTGATATTGGGAGGGGTCCAACAATGTCTACGTGAACGTGGGAAAACCGTGCGTCAGGCGGCCGAAAAGGAGAGGAAGGCGTGACGGTACGCCGGTGAACTTTGACGCGCTGCCAGTGAAGGCAGGTTCGTGCCCAGTGCGGATGTCGTCATTGATGCTTGGCCAAAGGAAACGAGGTGTGGGTGTGATCAGCTTCTGCCTCACACGAATGCCTGGGTGGCTCATACGGTACAGTTTATCAAAAATGGTGCGACGGAAAGCCAAAGGTACGCAGGGGCGCTAGACGCTAGTGGACGTCTCGCACGTAATGTTATGGGAGGAAAACGGCAGTGGACATTCGGCGGAGGACAGGCACATGGATAGGTGCGAACGCGATGCAGATATGGATCGTTGCGCTGTGCGGCCGCTAGCTCGGCCATGTCCACTGGTGATTCGGACGACATGAGACCGACACGAGAAAGTACATCAGCAGCAGCATTCTCCGGGCCATGGACGTGACGGAGATTCAGCGTAAACTCGGAGATAAAACACAGTTGGCGGACCTCACGTGCAGTGTAGGTACTGTGGTTCCTTTGGAAGGCAATCTCCAAGGGCTTATGGTCCGTGATGACGTGAAAGTCCCGGCCCTCCAGGAAGTGGCGAAAATGCTTGATGGCGAAGTGCACAGCGAGCAGTTCTCGACCGAAGGTGCTGTATTTAGTCTCAGGTGGCTTCAGATTTTGGGAGAAAAACTGAGAGGCTGCCGACTAGAGACATGCTGCTCCAGAACTGCGCCGACGGCAATGCAAGAGGCGTCGGTGACGAGGCGCAGTGGAGCATCAGGAACTGGATGTATGAGCAAAGTGGTATCTGCGAGCGCCTTCTTGGCAGCAGAAACTGTAGTTGCAGCGTCTTCAGTCCGCTCAAGTGGCGCAGCAGAACCTTTTTTAGTCGCCAAAAAGATCGGTCAGAGGCTCGGGAAAGCGGCGCACTTCGGAGGGAAGCGGCGATGAAAGTTAAGGAGGCCCAAGAATTCTCTGAGCTTTTTAAGTGGCGGGGGGTTGAAAAATCTTGAATGGCTTTGACTTTGCTGTCGAGAGGCCGAATACCTTGTAGAGTGACGAGGTGTCCAAGGAACTTTATTGTAGCTACACCAAAGAGGCACTTGTTCGGGTTGATAACGAGCCCATATTCATCACGTCGGTTGAAGAGGGCGCGCAGATGAGCTTCGTGCTCAGAACCTGATGAACTTAAGACGAGAACATCATCGATGTAAGCGAACATGAAGTCGAGGCCTCGCGTACCCTCGTTGATAGCTCGCTGAAAAGTCTGTGCGGCGCTGCGCAAGCCAAAAGGCATCCGCACATACTCAAAGAGGCCGAATGATGTGGTAATGGCAGTCTTAGGAATATCAGTGGGCTCCACAGGAATTTGATAAGTCTTCACGAAGTCTATATTAGAGAAGACCATGCACCCAGCCAGATTTGATGTGAAGTCCTGTATGTGAGGAAGTGGATAGCGGTCTGGTAGAGTGTGAGCATTGAGGGTGCCGTAATCTCCACATGGTCTCCAGTCGCCCGCATCTTTCTTTGGGACCATGTGAAGTGGCGATGCCTAGTTGCTTAAGGAAGCGCGTACTATGCCGAGTTCAAGTATGTGTTGTAACTCACGGCGAGCGATAGGAAGGCGTTCTCCAGACAAGCGGCGAGGGCGAGCAAACACCGGAGGCCCCGAAGTCACAATGTGGCGGGTGATCGAGTGCTTCACTGGTGACTCTCTGGTGTGCGGCTTTGTCAGGTTCAGAAAATCAGCGAGAACTTTCGCATACGGCGAAACAGGGAGGAGAGCGCCAAGCCCCGTCGCCGCAGCGGTGGAGAGTACGCCGTTGACGAAAAGGTGCGTGCTGAGATATATGGGCGATGAGCTTGCATGTCGACTTCTATGTTGAAGAAGCTGAGGAAGTTTGCGCCGAGAAGAGCTTGCGAGACGTCAGCGGTAGTGACAAAGGAAACGTACGGCGCAATGCCAGGTTAAGCGTAAGGGACCGTTGGCCGTACGTGCGAATGGGCGAGTTGTTGATCGCTTGAAGCAGGGAGGTCTGGCTGTTGCGACAGCGATATGCCCAAGAGGCAGCTATGACGCTGACCTGTGCTCCCGTGTCGGCCAGGAAGCGAGCGCCAGTGGTCTTGTCTTAAACATAAAATAGGCGGCATGCCCGTCCACCTGCACCATGCACTTGCCGCTGTCAGTGGCCGGTCGCAGCGTTTCCACGGGTGGGTGCACTTGCGAGCAGACCGAAGGTACGGTGGTACCAGCATACAGCCGAGGGCAAGGTGTCGGGCCGCACGCGCGTCAGATGGTTGGGGCTCTGAAGAATGCGAAGGTGGCAGGGAGCAGTGGAGTGACCAGAAATTTGGCGACGAACGGCGTGATAAGGGCGCGGGGACATCGAACCGGCTGGCATGAGCATCAAGTCGACATTCGATGCTGGCAAGCTGGGAGTCTGCGGCAGTAGTTGGAGGCGAACTGGTCACAGAGCTGACGTTAGGGAGCCGTGAGTAATCCGCAACACGGTCAGCGAGTTCAGCGAGCTTGTCTAATGAAACATCACCCTCAGCTGCGAGGATGGGGACCATGTGTTGGGGACGGATGGACGGATGGACAGACAGACAGACAGACAGTCAGAAAAACTTTATTGCTGAAAGTAAGTTTTATACCCATTGGGGAAGAACCGTTTGTTGGGGAAGACACTGAAGGAACAACTCACGCAGAAGGGGGTCGTGCTGAGCAGCGCAGCCCACAAGAAGCTGGCGCATGCGACCGAGGAGCTGCGAAGGGCGGCTGTCACAAAGCTCTGTAGCGCTGAGGAGCTGCAGGAGTTTGCTGCCCTCGGACACTGACTTGCGGTCGATGATAGCGGCCTTCAACGTGTCGAAGGGTCGAGCCGAGTCCGGCGAGCTGACGTCCGCGAAGTCCTCAGCGACGTCAGGAGGCAGGGACGACACGAGGTGGAGGAACATGGTCTCCTGGCTGGTGATACGTCGCAGCTGGAAATGAACCTCAACCAGCAGGAGCCAGGCGCGGGGGCTATTGGACCAAAATGGCGGCAGGCTGACTAGCTGGAACGCGGCCACCGAAGCACCAGGAGCCTGAGCGTTCTGGGACTGGTCACTGCCGGTAGGAAGGGCGGAAGAGTTAGGGGAATCCATGTAGGAGGATGTGGTTGCGTGTTCGAAGCCGGGTCGCCAAATCTGTCGGAGCTAAGGCGAGGAAGAACCAGATCCGACAGCGTTGAAGTTCGAACTGTTTTTAATTGCTGTTGTTTTTGTTGTTACCCTCATACAATGGCACATGCCCACATGGGGGATTGGCCAAGAATTGGGGGCACAGAGAGTTTTTCAGATAAATAATTCCTGGGCGAAAATGAAATAAATGCTGAGGAAGGAAGAAGTAAACAAAAAGGAACAGCGAAATGAAACGAGAAATGCATAACGCACGCAGGAGATCGACACTGAGCTTTATAGCCATGTGGCTAAATGACAATGATAATTGTAAGAATAATTCACATGAGGTTCCATATAGTGCACAACCATGAAGGGGCAAAATGCAGCCCCCCCCCCTCCCCATTTGTGTCCTGTCTTTTCGTAGCTTCGCTATGGAACCTCATGTTCGACAAATGTCCGAGACGTGCCTGTCCTGGTAAAGGGGCACAAAGAGTTCCTTATCCTAAACAACGACAATACTGGCGAGAATGAGAAAGTAATTGCGCCAAGCTGTCACGTGCCCACCTACACGTCCAGTAGAGTACTCTGTATAAGCTTACGTGCAACTATAAAACCCCTCCTTGCCGTTTCTGTTAACGTCTGCGTTTAAAAAAAAAGCGCGGCTTCGACGGCCTGCATTTGAAGTTACCTATGTTTCTCAGATCGGAAAGAAAACCGAAGCTTATTCACGGTGTTTGCGGAAAGACCAAGTAACACACAAAGACCACGATAAACTGATTATTCCCTCATGATTACAGGGGCAGCGTTAATGACTGTCATAAAACAGGTCATGACTTTATTCGTAGAGTAATAAACAACCCTCGTCATAATCTTTTTAGGTATATCTATTTGCCTGTGATTAGACATTTCTATCTAGTGACAGTACATCGAATATGAGATATAATATGAGGCAAAATGTAAACCCTTCTTACGGAACAGCTTTACTGAGCTGAAGCGATGACCATGAGGTAAGCAACGTGTCCGTTCCGATACGCTTCGGAAACGCCATCGAACCGAAGACCGCAAATGGAAGAAGCTCGAGTATGCACATGAGCGTATCGACGCCAAAAGGTGCCTGTAATGACCCCACCGGGCAGTCGCATGTGAAACGTCAAAATCGGCGTGCCGCTAACTCCCGACCACTAATGCGAATGAAGAAAATTGAGAACTGGTTTTAGGGGAAACGAAATGGCGCAGTATCTGTCTCGCATATCGGCGGACACTTGAACCGCGCCGTAAGGAAAGGATAAAGGAGGGTGTGAAAGAAGAAAGAAAGAGGTGCCATAGTGGAGGGCTCCGGAATAATTTCGACCACCTGGGGATCTTTATCGTGCACTGATATCGCACAGCACACGGGCGCCTTAGCGCTTCCCCTCCAACGAAACTCGGCCGCCGCGGTCGGGTTCGAACCCGAGTACTCCGGATCAGTAGCCGAGCGCGCTAACCACTGAGCCACCGCGGCAAATCAAGCTTTCGCTGATTAATGTGCTAAGCCAACAAGTGCAGATATAATTATTTTTAAAACTGCCTTCGAAGTAATTAACTACGGCGCCTCAATTTGAATTTGGTGCCAAATATTCCAAAACTACTCGAAAACCTGAGAGCGCAGTCGAATTCGTTTGCAAAATTTTCAACATGTACTACTTCATTCGCTCTGCGAATCGAATACAAGGGTATCCGTGCAGCTATCTAAAGATTTTGGATATTCGCGCACCGCTATTAATGAGTAATGTTCGATGCACCGAGGCTGCCCTAAACAATACCAATTACAGCTAAGAACCACAAGGTAAACTTAAATATATGAGGAAATTTTAGTTAATTACGCAAGATGTTAATTTATTGCGCTCGTTTCATGATGTCCGTCAACGTCGCCGGCATGACCGCTTAAAAGCGATCGCTGTATCTCAAAAACCGTTTTTTGTATCACTTAGTTTACCAGCGAACATTCGGTAGTGAGCGTAGTCTCTTCTCTCGCCCGCATTATCGACCGGCACATTTAATTTTTGCACGAGCCCACACAATATATTAAACGTGCGCCGCGGTGGCTCAGTGTTTATGGCGCTGGGCTGCTGACCAGAAAGACGCGAGTTCGATCCCGGCCGCGGCGGTCGCATTTCCATGGGGGTGAAATTCTAGAGGACCGTGTACTGTGCGATGTCAGTGCACGTTAAAGAACCCCAAGTGGTAGAAATTTCTGGAGCCCTTCACTACGGCGTCCCTCATAGCCTCAGTCGCTTTGGGACGTTAAACCATAATAAAACCAAAATAACACCAAACTTATTGAGCATTAACACCAGCTGGGGCCATCAGGTCTGACCATGCAACGCACATCAAAGGAAAAGGACAGTGTGAACACGGAATGTTGTCCTCACCTCACTGTGCTCGACAACCATAGGTTCGTCCTCTCCAGTGGGAACTCCTGGGACAAAATGCAAGAGGACATAAGGTGTGGCGAAAACA
Organism: Amblyomma americanum; assembly: GCF_052857255.1. Classification (NCBI taxonomy): domain Eukaryota; kingdom Metazoa; phylum Arthropoda; class Arachnida; order Ixodida; family Ixodidae; genus Amblyomma; species Amblyomma americanum. Next base: position 45,536,442 of record NC_135497.1, read on the forward strand.
GCAGGCGCAAATTCTAGGTGTGGGATGTTTACGCTGAGCCGCTTTGCAAAAAACACACCTTGCACATTTCTCAGGAAATGAAAATATTCTATCCTTCGTGAAATGCGCACGTCCAGCGCACCACCAGCTCTTATTGGGTCCAGGTCGTTGAAAACTTAGAGGGCATGATCTGTCATTCCTATATCGCGGGCTTTACGGCAGGATTTGTTCGTTGCCTAAGCGTGCCTTCCTGGGGCATTTTTTAAGGCGAGAATATTAGAAGCCTTGTCGAAAAAAATATTATTTCGGTCATAAAATTCGCTGATTGGCTGGAGGAAAGTGATGTCACCGGACCAGATATACACACTGGCAGGAGAGAAGTAACGTCCCCAGACTGGAAATTACGCGACTGCCAATAAAGGCATAATTAGCGTCCTTCTAATGCCATTGCATTACCAGCACTATGTAATTAGGGGTCGCTGTGGTATAAGACACCCCCCGGAACTGCACGGCGAGCGGTACAGCACCACAACTGTGATACGAAAGTCTGGGAAGGCGTACAATGGAAGGTTACTATATCGTCGGTTCAAATCCTTACCGCAAGCTAGCCTCCGAATTGACTAGCAGATGCAAGCTAAATGTAACGATAAATCATATGACACCATCGGAAACATTGCGCGACAAATGGTTGTGTCACAATTTGGGTACGAATCACAGCAAAACTAGCGCCTTATGGAGGTCGGCCAGAGGCGAGTGTGTGTGTGTGTGTGTGTGTGTGTGTGTGTGTGTGTGTGTGTGTGTGTGTGTGTGTGACATGTATAGAATTGTCTGAAGTGGCGGTGCCCGGCTGGCTGAGTGCGTCTTACGGTCGCTGATGACATCACCCAAATGTTCTTGTCATCGCTCGGATTTTGCACACACACGTCACCGCCTTTTATCGTAATGGTACTAGTAGCAATGTTTCCTCATTAAAATGAGGCACGCAGTATTTATTTAGCAAACCCTTGATTTTCAGCGCCGCTGTTCGCTGGCCGCCCAATGTCTGCCTATCGTAACACAAGGTGGCCGAGATGAGCTCTGCATCATCCACTTGGGATAACCGCGAAAGGGCAGCTACACTCCATTTCACACACCAGGTGCAACGCTGCCAAATGTAGCGCTCTTGATTGCACCCATCTCCTTCCTCTTTCACTCCCGCCTAACTTCCTTTCCTTTTGGCGAGGTTGAGGTGCCCACCGGGAAGTTGTACAGTTAGTGCGCCTTTGCTTTCATCAAAACTAATTGGCTATGAGCATTATAATAAATTATCTCTTATTGCCGACATGCTGTCGCTTTCTCGTGCCTTCGACCACTCGACCAGAAAAAAAAACGCACACGCCTTCCTTCAGTGTCATGGCGTCTTCCGTAACTTTCACAGCATTGCACCTGAACGAAGTACAGGCGAGAGTACTACACTCTCGCACCGTGACCGGTTCGCGCGTACTCTGGGGCATCAGGGGCCATCTTCCCCCTGGCTGCCAAACCACTTTTGCGTCATGCACTACAAGCAGGCTTTGTAGTGCTTAAACATGTGCGTGTCATCCTCCTGAAAGTACAAGTCGTCAGGGCACGACTGCGTTGTCTACGTATGTACTAACAGACGAAAACCAGCAGCTGGGTTGTGGAGCGCTGTCTGCGATGTACGCGACGTGTGTCGAGATCTCTGCTGCTGCGGAGTGTTCAGCCTGCATCGTTTCCAACTAGGTGTTAAAAATGCGGACCTGCGTCAACCCGACCGGGGCTGCTGCGTTTTTATGGAGGCAAAACACTAAGGCGCCCGTGTGCTGTGCGATGTCAGTGCACGTTAAAGATCCCCAGGTGGTCAAAATTATTCCGGAGCCCTCCACTACGGGTACCTCTTTCTTCTTTTGTTCTTTCACTCCCTCATTTATCCCTTCCCTTACGGCGCGGTTAAGGTAGTTAACGTGTCCAACGATATTTGAGACACATACTGCGCCATTCCCTTTCCATCAAGACCATTTATTATTATTATTATTATTATTATTATTATTATTATGACGGACTGCTGCTTTTCAATGTCAGCGGCTGCACTTTAAAAGGACAGCAGTTATTTGTGTTCCTTGTTAGTGATAATATGGACTTTATTAGGGTCCCCGAATTCCATACAATTATGCTGTTTTTGTTGTTTTGAGCGCAAATACTATTCACAAGGCCCCAAGTTTCTCTTGTATGCAAGTAGCACGGAGCATGCATGACATGCAAAATATAATATTTTTGCGTAGTCAACGTCCACTTTTCCAACATTCTCTGGAGTGACTATCTTGTTGCTGCACCGTATGTGAAAAATTCCACGTAATGTCACATTTCCCTTCCAAGTAATCTGTCGCCTTACTGGTCTGGAGTGAAAAGCTGAGGAAACGTCTGAAACCAAATGGTCATATTTTCTGAACTGCTTCCCTGAGTGGCTTGTGCCCCAACAAAATAATTCAATTGTCTGCGTTTCCTTTTGAATGGTGTTGACTACACGTAGACTGATGATGCGTTGCGACGACGTCTTCCTAATTCGTTATGACTAAGCCGCTTTATTCGAGAGCAAATTTAACTTATAATTTATTTTTCCTTTCAAAGCATGAAGAAAAATCATCAAAAGCGACTGGCTCACAAGGAGACCTCACAGAAATCAACCCCTGATAACTACTTATTCTCAATCTCATCGTCCCTGCCAGAGTAAACTAAGAGGTGCCGGAGCAACACAGGAAAAAAAACAGAAAATTAGTTTTTGAGGAAAGGAAATGACTCAGTAATTGTCTCGCAGTCTCGATGGACACCCGAACCGCGAAGTGAAGGAAGGAAGGTTAAACTAAAAGAGGAAAGAGAGAAATAGGCGCCGTAGTGGCGGGCTCCGGAATAATTTCGACCACATGATATTTAACCTGCAATGACATCGCACAGCACACAGGCGCCTTTGCGTTTCGCCTCCGTCGAAACGCGGCCACCGCGGTCGGAATCGCACTCCTTACTCGCTTCTGCGGAACCGTCTGCTCCAGTTGCTAAGAGACGCTTGCTTGCGGTCTCACTCGATAGTCGTCTGGCAAAACAATAGATTTCTCATTAAGGAATGAGTCTGGGCTAGCTGCAAAACCACGTTTGAGGTACAGCACGCAGGAAGACGCGGGCTGGTGAACAAGACGAAAAGCTTTCATCAATGCTGCAACAACCATCAAAAGAGAAAAAAAAAGTAATGTATAAGATACGGTTGCCCAGAAACACTCATGACGAATTTTACTGACGTGGCTGCGTGACGGCAATGAAAATAGCCTTTTTTTCTCTTGTTGTGGTTTCCTTAAAAGGGATACGGAAAGGAAGCAAAATAAACTATTACTGGGGGGGAAATCCATTTTTCTTTCTCATCACGCAGCCGCGGCTTCTTTGCTTACTGACGCACAGAAGATAGGTTTGGCGCCAGGATATCCGTAGCGAGCTGGCGCAAAGATGTAGAGAGAGGGGACGGATAATAATACCATCGTATCATTATTATAAAAAATATACTAAACAAAACACTGCGATGATAACTTCACATACGCTTACCCGCAAGAGCGCCCGAGTAATACGGCTGCCTTATTGGGAAACGCCTTTGAGATAAGACTGTGAAGAAGCCACTCGGCAAATTTTGATGTAGCCTGGCAGATTTTAACACTCGCCTTTCACCCTTCATGGCCTAGTGCAAGCGCTTGTGGTCTGGTGGGCAAAACATGCGACTCCTACAGCGTGGTGCAGAACGTGCGATGTGTGCCGAGACAGCTGTAATCGGGAGAAGGCCGCGACGCGTAACGACAGCGAGGTGCCTCTAATGAGAGGAAATGCGGCGGAGAACGCACAAAATTTGCAAAACCGAGGCGAAAACGGGCCACACCTCTTTGCTTGAAGTGAGCTCGTAGTGTGTGTGATGCAGCAGTCGAGACAAAGTTATGAGGGACTGTTGAGTTCCCGGGTATTCTGCCTACACTATTAAACTGCACCGGCTATTTGGCTTTGCTCGTGACAGCGCGAGCCGAAAAAATTGCCAGTCGCAGGTGAAGCCAAACTGCCTGACCAACAGTTAACCCCAAAGTAGGAGAGGTAAGGCATGCGAAATTCTTGTTTTCCAGAACCATATCTGCTGGGGACGGAGGCATAATGCACAACTTATCTTTGCATCCTAATTATTAAATTTAGCAGTCATAAAACGCACCTTCTCGAATTGATTTCATGGCTCAAAATAAGTACACCTGAGTTTTGGAAAAGTAATTGAAATGTAGAGTATCCCGGTCAATAGATTACAATAGAATATGCTACGGAAGTTGTAAGAATGCTACTATGAAGGAATACGGTGGAAAATGAACGCTGCAGAAGAGAACCAACACGCTTGAGTGCACAGACTATTCCCATGGCGCCGGCTTTCTCGGCAGATTAGCTGCGAAAGATAGTATACTTTAGAGTAACTACCTCTGATTCACTGTTCAAACAATCTCTGGTACCACTCTGTCTCAGCAGAACACCACTTTTCCTGAATTCCACGCGGCAGCTGCAGTTTTCACTGCGAAACAGCGCGCCACCGCGTTGCGCTCAGTGCAGCTGAACGGGAGAGTGGGACCCAACATGCCCCCGCCGAAAGCGGTGTCTGCACCCTGAAAGCGGCGCTGGCCCATCAGCACCCTACGCTTAGCCAGATATCTGCGTCTCCCTGCGTCGGCTTGCTCCAAGCGCCGGAATTACGCCTCTGGCGACTCCAGTAGCCGAAACGCTGACGCGACGCAGAAGAAACCCTGCCTTGTGGTTCGGCCTTGAAACGCGCGGCAGGTCGAACAAAAGCCAAACGCTATTGGCAAGCTGCACTTTCCGACACTAACCTTTCGGAGCAGCAATGAATGATTCGGTGGGCAGTCAATATACTAGCGCATGCTTATGGCACCGTCAAGTGTGTGCTCGATCAAAGCAAGCGGACACCTCACCAGCGCCTCAGTACAGCTTTTCTATGTCCGTTCCTCTCTCGATGAGGGCGCACGATCGAGGTAAAGCCACCGCACGTTAGGCTCAAGTCCGTTCCACTACATTTTTCACCCTACAAGGCGCTCGTAACTCCGCCAGAGCGACCAAGCAACTGTCACCCAATCATGTTAGACAGCACAATTAAAATAAAATACAGAAAGCTCAAAAGCAATGCTGACAAGTTAGCACTCATCTGCTCGACCATAGCTGTAACCATCATTGTTTGTGTTCACGTGCACCCGCCGTGAACACAAATGAGTTTTTTTTTTCAAGTGTTTACTGCCTCGGCGTGGTTTTTCCTGGGCCTAGCATTTCACACCACATTGACCGTAAAGAAACACAGTCCAACACACAGTTTGCAAAGTTTTAACGCGGAAATTTAAACTCATCCCGCACAAAAAAAATGAAACAGGCTGGGTGAATGTACCCAAAAATAAATCAGTAAGGGCCAAGCGAGCCTAGGTAGAGTGATAGTGACGGGACCCGGGACATGGAAACGAGATGATATACTTCCGCGCCCAATGTCCGGATTAAACCAAGGAATTTCGACGGAGGCGAAATTCTAGAGGCACATGCAATGTGCGATGTCAGTGCACGTTAAAGAACCCCAGGTGGTCGAGATTTCCGGAGCCGTTCTCTATGGCGTCCCTCATAGCCTGAGTTGCGTTGGGACAGTTAACCCAATCCCCCTCAATAAGGCAAACGAAACCAAACCAAAGAACAAGACTGCCAGTATCGCCGACGCGTTCGCTGTTGTCAGTGACCGCTAAGGTCAAGCGAGTGTAGTCCGCGTTCGGAGACAGCCGTTCTCTAGCCTTCACCCTCCCTCCTGCTTTCCCTCCACGATGCTTGCATTCGCTCGTGATTCCTCCTCCTGCACTTGTACACGCCGCGCAGAGGGAGACAGCGTAGTGGAGGACTCCGGAATCATTTCGACCACGTGGGGATCGTTAACGTGCACTGACGTCGCACGTGTGACATCGCACAGTAGTGCACGTTAAATGTACCCAGTTGGTCGAAATTATTCCGGAGCCCACCACTACGACTGCTTTCTTCCTTCTTTCACTCTCTCCTTTATCCGCTTCCTTATGGCGCGGTTTGGGTGTCCGCCGAGGTATGTGAAACAGTTACTGCGCTTTTCCTTTCCCCAACAACCAATTTTCATTTTTTTGACAGTGGAGATTTAAACCCTTGCAACTGAGGACGACCATATAGACGCGCAACCTAATCCAGACGGAGTCCCTCGACTTGCCAGGACATTCGCGATCCAAGCACTTAAAGCGCAGCATCCCCAGCAAGTACCTCCGCTAGGGACGCATAAGCAACACGCAAGCCTGCGGCTCTGCGACAGGGAAGAGGGGTCGTTAATAGGGCGTCCTTCACTGCGTTCTTGCTGCAGCGTTCGAAGCAAGCAACGAACAGCTCGACACCGATAGCAAGCATGCACGCCAGGACATCTAAGTTGGTTTGGTTTATGGGGGTTTAACGTCCCAAAGCGAGTCAGGCTATGAGGGACGCCGTAGTGGAGGGCTCCGGAAATTAATTTCAACCCACTGCAGTTCTTTAACGTGCAGACATCGCACATTACGAGTCTACAATTTCATTCCGCATTTCGATGGAGGCGAAATTCTATAGGGCCATTCGCGCTTGACACAAAGCATAGATGGGAAATGCCTGAACATCCCAAGGTTCTATCGCGCAAAGGTGATGCAATAAAATCCATTCAGCAGTTCACAAACACAGGCAAAAACAAACAGTGTACAAAAATAACTAGCACTCACATTTGTCGCTTCAGGGATGAGCATTGGTCGTTTTTTATCGAAAAAACTAATCAAAAAAATTTCCCTCTGTGTAAGCTAGCGAGGGAGTCTGCCTATAGTCTGCCTGAAGGCAGACTGCACAACTGAAACGCGTTTTTTGCGCTATCCGCAGAACGCTTAGGTATCGCATTTTGGTGCGGCTGATCTGCAACAACCCGCCATAAACTTTTGTTTGGAGGACGACTCAGACGGAGCTGTTCACCTACGTTCCAAGAAAAAAAAAATGAGGTTCCCGGTGGAGCCAGCGCGCAACTATATGCATGGCGTAAGTAGTTATACAATAACGCCTTTTTGTAGCCCTAAGCAGTACTACTGAACAACAAACGCATGGAAAAAACTAGTAGAACAGGGGCGGACTTACCATTTGTTGCCGTTGGAGGGCAATCCTCCTCGAGGTTTGATTCTTCACGCTTGCACTCAAAGCTCCTTTTGGTGTCCATGTCGAACAGCAAAAATGACAAGAAATCCACCGAAGCAAAACGCTGACTTCTCACCGTCACTGTTGACTTTGTCCTTTGTGACGCTAGTCGTGAAGTGATGCAACGCAGCGATGCTGAACTATTAATTATTATGGAAATTGCTAATTTCTAGGCGAACGGTGTCTCATCAGTACATCCAACTGCTTAAGAGAGCGTGTCCGCACGTGGGCCCAGAGGCTTGGGCGCTGCCAAGAGAATTCTCTGAGGGGGGTGGCTTGCGAGAGGCTTGGACGCTACCAAGGCGATTAAGGGGGGGGGGGGGGCGGGGACAGGTACTGAACAAGTTGGGAACGCGTGCCGCTAGGTAACAGGCCGGCGTCTTTGGCTCGCCAGCGCGTGCGAAAATTGAAAATTGTTTTTTTTTGGGGGGGGGGGGGCGGGGGAAGGAATTGGCGCAGTAACTCTCTCACATATACACCTGAACCGTGCCATAAGGGAGCCCCGCCGCGGTGGCTCAGTGGTTAGGGCGCTCTACTACTGATCCGGAGTTCCCGGGTTCGAACCCGACCGCGGCGGCTGCGTTTTTATGGAGGAAAAGCGCTAAGGCGCCCGTGTGCTGTGCGATGTCAGTGCACGTTAAAGATCCCCAGGTGGTCGAAATTATTCCGAAGACCTCCACTACGGCACCTCTTCCTTTCTCCCTTCACTCCCTCCTTCATCCCTTCCCTTACGGCGCGGTTCAGGTGTCCAACGATATATGAAACAGATACTGCGCCATTTCCTTTCCCGCAAAACCAATTATTATTATTATGCCATAACGGAAGGGATAAAGGAGGGACTGAGAGAAGAAAGGAAGAGGTGCAGTAGTGGAGGGCTCCGCAATAATCTCGACCACCTGGGGATCTCTAACAAGCACTGACATCGCACAGTACTCGGGTGCCTTAGCGTTTTGCCTCTATCGAAATGCGGCCGCCGCGGTCGGGTTCGAACCCGGGTACTCCGGATCAGTAGCCGAGCGCCCTAACCGCTGAGCCACCGCGGCGGGTCGGGTGTGCAAAAAGCGCACTTGTGGAAGGTGGCGTCTCGCGCTCGCAGCTTCCACTCCATAGCCATAGAAAGCTGTATCTGCGTATAAACATTTAATCAGCCGAGGTGCACGTGTGTTTTCCAAGGTGAAAGACACGGACGCCACCGCATTCTCACAGCCGGCGGCAGCGTATTGAAATTCATGAACTGTACTGTGGGATGTCAGTGCACGTTAAAGAACCCCAGGTGGCCGAAATTTTTGGAGCGCTTCAATACAGCGTCCCCTATAGCCTGAGCAGCTTTGAGACGTTAAACCCTCATAAATCATAAATCTTTTGCGTGTTTGGCGGTTCAGCGTTCGACTGACACCACACACGGCAGTGTCAAGCAGCCAGGCATCAAGGTGGTAGTGTCATGTAGGAACATTGAACGAGTCGCTATTACTCAAGAAAACCGGGCAGCGTAGCCTCAGCATGCTGAGACAGGTTTACCAAATGCCACTGCCGCAAGCAATATTCGTTACCATAGTTCCCGATCATGCACCATGTTTTTTTCCTGTCACCTGCTCCTTGCGGGGAACATTTTGCTTAACACAGACGCTGAGCACAAGTGCATGCATTATTTTGTTTGCTAGAACTTACACTGGCCATTGCCCACATTTAGCCGTTGTCTGTAGGAATACGGCTTTATGGCAGGCTCCTTACCTGCCCGCGTATTTTGGGTGGGAAGGTAAGGAGCCGTAACCTGCCCACCGTGTCAGGCGGCCGCTCAATTAATCGTGAGGGGCTGCCCGGGAAGAGCAACCTGCATCGCAACCCAAGTCCCACCGATGGCAGCACCTGCCATAGGTCCAAACCATTACGGTTTCCAGGACCAATGGTCGTCGGTACGAATTCCTCACACAAGTCAGGGTTCAACTCGACTAAAAACTTTGTGCGCAGACTCGCGCAGTTTATTTGAAATCGCTCCAAACCCTCTGCGCCAGACGGGTGAGCCACAATTTTGTCACCAATGGCGACACCAAGTGGCACCACTTTCGGCACACGCTCATGTTTTTTTTTTCTGTGGATCAATGGAGATTATTAGTGTATATTTTATCACTTAAAAGTGACTAAAAAAGTAGAAGAAAAAGAACCACATGCTGCCGGTGGGAACGGAACCCACGCCCTTCGTATTACGCGTCCGGTGCTCGACCAACAGAGCTAAGGCGACAGCTGCCAGACCTTTTGCTTTCTTCATCACCGTCATCATCAGCCTGACTACACCTACTGCAGGGCCAACGCCTTTCCCACGTCTCTCCAATTATACCAGTTCTTTGCCAGCTGCGGCCATCCTGCTTTCGTGGGTATTTAAGTTCACGTGTGACCTAGCCTTGAGAGTGCTCAACAGCGTCACCCTCATCCATAAGTGGCTGACGTAGTACGCCCTGCATCACTGCTGGTGTGACATGGAACGTCACCGAACGGTGAGGACGGAAGCTATGCGAGGACCCTCTTATGCATCCTAGGGCATCAAGGCTGCCAAAACTGAGAGCCTCGTTAAGCCATTAAGCAGACAAGAGAACCAGACATGAGGGGCTCGTTATCCATATGATGGAAGCCAACAGCCACAGAAAACAAGGAGCATAGCATTTTTAATTTGTGGCAATGATCAATGAAGATTGTTAGTGATATTTTATCACTTAAAAGTAATTGATTAGAAAAGCAGAAGAAATAACAACCACATGCCACCGGTGGGAAACCCAAGACCTCTGAATTACATGTCCGGCGCTCTAAAAGCTAAGCTACCAACTACATGTACCCACTCTATATAGTGCTCTACCAAATATACATATATATATATTATTACTCCTGTACTCTCACAGCCGAGGTTTATTGGATGAGTATTTGACGAGCAAGGCTTCCAAGGCATCACGCTCGGCACTACTCAGAGATTTACTAATCATCCAACGCAGTCGTGAGTCACTGGCTGGAGCAGCAGCAACTTTATCAGGTGCGTGAGCACACAGAGCCCCCGAAGCAGGGCCATCTTGGTTACATAAGGCGATCTTCATGTGAACAGGCAAAACCACAGGTTGCGAAGAACAGTTGATGGCCCACAATTGTGCCCTGCCCTGGAACACCGTGACAGGCAATGCGAAACCAGAATGAGTATCTTGGCGCACTTAAACGAGAGAGGCGCCACTGTGGCATCGATGGTATTGGAAACATGGCTGTGGCATAAATCTGTCACGCACATTATAAAAAGCAGAGGCACATTGGTATCCTCGGATGTGCAAAAAACACATCTTCTCGAGCCGGCGGCTCCTCTAATAGTCCAGACGGAAGGGAACCGTCAACGCAGAGTTCCCGAGAGTGACAGTTGACCGGTGCATCACTCATTCGAAAAAAGTCACTACCAAATATAATATCATGCGTGAATCTTCAAAGCACTGCATACTCCACCGTAAAAACCGTTCTGCCAGCTCTGCATACCCCCAGAGTGCACAACAACTCACCGCCCGCGCCATGAAAGTCCACAATGCGGTCCCAGAGAAAGATAAATTTGCAGTCTTAGCAGGTTCTTAAACGACCAACTTATAATAGAGACAGCTGCACCCTTATCAATTAAGGCCATTGCGGGAACACCATCCACACACACATGAACCATATTCTTCAACATAACAACCGATGGAAGAATCATTGCACAAAGCGCACAGTCTTCAGTGGCCTCACCTCTAGGGGCTGCGCTGACTAGTTTTCCGGTGAAGGCAGTGAGGAACGTCGCCATGGTGACGAAAGATGGAGCGCAGAGGAGGAAGGTGGCGGTGAGAAACTTCGGTCGGAAACAGGAGAGTGGCTGCGTTGTCTGTCGGGCAAGGGATAATCGCTCGAGGTCGAGGGCTGTTGCCAAGGAGAGTCGTAAGAACGGTTATTTGGAGAAGCAGGAAAGACGGGACGTTCGTATCGAGGCGATGGACGGTGACAGCAGTAGCGAGCGATGTGCCCCTCGATGCCGCAGCGGTGGCACACGGGTGTCATGCGAGCAAGACATTGTTCCCTAGAAGACTCCGACGAGGCAGGAAGCACTGATTACCCACACGCATCATCAGGCCTTCTGGCTGGGTGCCGGAAAGAACAGGCAGGTGTTCGTAATCCCCATCGTAGTGCAATTAGAAGCCAGCCACGTGAGTGGCGTGAGAGCCACGACCAAGGCCAGCAAACCTAAACATTAGGTCATCGGGGCAGGCGCCAATGTGTGCAACATTTACTGAACTTAGACCGGGCATCGAGGGGACTAAGCAGGAAAACCCTTAAGAAATGCAAACGTCAGACGGCACGGATGGTGGACACCGTGCATGAGGCTCGAACCACAGGAGTTCTTCGCGAATGATCTGTCGGGTCGTCGATGATAGATCCATAAAGCGCTCAACGTTGGCTACAGGCCTTTGGCCATCCACCCAAATTTGGGCGTAATACGAGTCTTCAATGTCTTGAATGTGCGGACATGCTGAATTACATCTGAGACGGCTCCCAGGTCATCTTTTGCAATCAGAAAATTGTAAACGTCTTCTGCAAAGCCCTTCAGATGATGTCCTACTTTATCGTTCTCAGTCATATATGGTATTCGTTACTCTGCATAACTTGAGAACGTCCTCTATGTGGAAGTCTCTCCCGGTAACTGAGCCCTGCGAGCAAGCGTTAGTTTGGCCCGCTTGCGTCGCTCGAGGCAGTCGCTAAAACAGTCGCAATCTGCTAACAAAGCTGTCCGAGGTGGTAAACGAGTAATCGTGGTTGTCAAACCAGACCAAAGCAGTATGTGTCAGAAAAAAAAACACGTTGGCAAGATGAGAGGTGACGTCCCACCGGTTACAGCTGCTCACCCTTTGATAATGGGCCAACCCCTCATCGACGTCCTCGCCTGCTGCTCCTGCGAAACGGCAAGGCTCCTGATAGGGCTGCAAGGAACCGGTCACTGTGCCCACAGGCCGGTCTGCAGCTTGGATTGCAGCATCACGTCGTGCTGCGGATGGCTCTTCGGCCGGTTGCATGGTGCTGGTCAGCGATTCAAGGCTGGAAAGACGACGACTCCGGCGAGGTTCCAGTTGCAGCTGCACTGTTTGCAGCTGCGATCGTTACCCAGCAGCTCCACCACAATGTTACGGCTGTAATCTCCCAATAGAGGCGTTCTATCCGGTTCAACAGGCCAGGGACAATTCGCGAGTGGCAAGCACAGTCGAACTGGCCTGTTGTTGTTCGTCTTTCAAAAGATGGCACATACCCACACTGGGGGATCAGCCAAGAAACGAGAGGCAGAGGTTGCTATTCAGCTGTACTGAATAAAGGCAAATGAAAAGCACGCGTGATTGCAACAAGAGGAGCATGGAATGAAAAGGGATAAGAGTTTGGATGTAAAGAAAAGGAGAAGGATTAAGCCAAAATATAAGGACGCATAGAAAAGTAGGCCAAAACACCTCATCTTTCTCTTCTTTTCTCCATCTTTCCCATCCTAGCTCTTCAAGCCCGTAATACATATATGCGAAGGTGGCAAACCCTTCATTTAGATAGGGATGCCAACGCCTAAGAGAAGCAGGAACCGTGTAACTTCAGTCTTGAGAAAGGACAGGCTCTCTATAAAACGTCGACTCTACTTAAATGAAGTGTTTCAATACATATATATATATATTGTAAGTCGACATTTTTTTAATTTGAAAATCCGAAGTGGGGGTCGACGTACAATCAAAAGGAAAACATCGCACTATAACTAAAGGTGAGACAAACGAGATATCGGGCATGCTCCAGCAAGGCTGCATTTTTGCTGTGCGGCTCCGTCGCATCGTTCTTGGTGCTGGCCTTGAGCAACTGCTATGTTAACACGTAGAACTGGCATACCCTCGCTGCTGACTGCAGTTGTTGATAAGCAGCAGCGGCCTGATAACGCAATCGCATTCTATGGGAAGCTCAAGCGTCCAACAAGTTCTCTTTTTACTTTCAAATGTGCGCTCGGTGCTCAAGGGAGCGTTGATAGTTGATAAAAGACCCGCTGTTTCAATCGAGGTGGCACACCGACTCTGAACGGCAGTGGTGCTGGGAGTGTTGATAGCCGACGGAAGAGCCGGTGCCATTCACGCGTAGTTTCTTTGGCTCTGGAACATTTGACTACTGCCAGCCGTGTGCTGGGCCGCAAGTTTGACATTCGCAACGGGTGATACAGGAGTGGCAGCTGCTGCGAGGAATATTTTCAGCAGTACCACGTGATGCCGTGATGTGGCTGTTTGCGAAGTGCGGGATTTCGCTAGATGACGACGTTAGAACGACGTGCTCTGGGACCACAGCAGCGATCACGACAGCAGCGTTAGTGAGGACGATAGCGCAAGTGTGGACGAGTAGTAACTAATACCTTTTCGCTTTGAAATGTGCCCACGGGCATGCCCGCGCACGCCTGCCGATGGCGGCTGGATATAAACAGCGGCCGCTGAATAATGCTATCGTGTTCAACTATTAAAGGCCAAGCTTAAACAACCTTGGAAGTTTTTTTTTTATTTTTCGGAAATGTGATTTGGGGGGGTCGATTTAAATTCTTGTCGACTTACAAGCGTTTAAATACGGTAATATATATATGTGTGTGTGTGTGTGTAAGTAATCCCTATGATCCTTGGTATCTGTGGCTGTTGATTTCTAGCACGCTTCTAGAACGCCTAACTGCTAATTAAGAACAGCTAGCGCACCTAATTCGTATTTGGCCTAACAACATAAATCCACGTTAGCTCTCTAGCCTAGGATTATTCATTTGTGATGGGTTTGCAAATACTGGAAAAGAATCTTATGATATCTGCCTTCTAAAGAGGCTGTGTGGAATAGTGAGGAACTTCATAAAAAAAATCCCAACAAACCTCCCTTGGGAACATGTCCAATCGATGCAAACGGAAAAAGCCGATGATGTCTTGTTTGCCTCTGAAGCACAGCTAGCAAGAAAAGGTTGTTTCCTTTTCTCGAAAACAAAAACTGTGAAAAATTCTCGTAGACAGAGAAGCACAGAAGGGCAGCTGCACCGGTTTGGGAATCGAAAAAGGGGTTGAAACAGATATCAAAACAAATTGTCTCCTCTCTTAGGCTCCATTTGTGACCTGCATACTAGGCTTGCAAAAATTATATTCAGCGCTACTATTTATTTCTTGTAAAAAAGAGCAGTTGCAATAACTTTATAGGCCTAGCAACAAAAAAAAACATGTAAGCTTGTAATAAGGGAATAATTACTCATTGGCATCCACCCAAGCGTAGCCATACGGCCCTTAAGTATTTGACCAACATTTAGAGCCTCCTATTGCTTACCGAGTGTAGGGGAACCCTGAGGCACTGCAGCATTTCTGAACTCCCAACTTATCCCACTAGTACGAATTGGGTTCGTACCCCGGTGACCTAAACAATACCCCTTTGAAATATCAAAGTTAAGAGCCACACCAAACCTTGCAGAATTGTGCAGGTAAATGAAAAGTGGCAAGCACATTCTTTTTATCAGAACAGAAGTGGGCAAAGTCATCAGCACAAGATAAAATCGTAATTCCACATTGAGGAACTGAGAAACCAAAAATAAGTGTTTTTGCAATTATACAGAAATAAAGGGGCTCGAGGTAAAAGGTGTGTGGTTTTAATATGGAAGATAAGCACGTTTTCCCGCCCATTTAACCACGGCTGACACAGTTCAAAACCGCCGGACCCCCGGCCGGACCCCGTGATCGCGCACGCCTACCACGGCGGGCCTTGCTCTGAGGGAACAAAGGATCGACACATTGGTTGACACAAGCAGGCATTTATTGCTAATGAATCGAGGTCGTTAAACTCACCACCAAGGTTACGAGCAAATGTTTACCCACGCTAGGGCAGGGTATACTCCAAGGCCGGACGGGACGAGATGCAGGAGAACGGTCCTTCCCACGAAGCCTCAACCCGCAGGCGGTACGTCTGCTCCCGATAACGTTCTACAGCTGAAAAACACACAAAACGTGTAAACAAGCATTAATACTTGACAAATGACTCAAGATAAGCAATCTCATTTTTTGTCAAGGTAATAGATTCTTCTTCCTTTTTACGTTTTTTGTCGCCTGTTTCCATTTTACATTCTGTAGCGATCCCAATAAAATCCAGTTGAGAGAAAGTGCTCGTTAGTGCCCCCTTTCTTTCATCGCCATCCTTTTTGCACTATTTTTCCAAAATGCAACTCGGAAATACCTTCCATCCTGCTCTACTCATCCAATTAACCTATACATGCACTACATTACCTTAACCTATAAATTAACCAATATACATCCTACATGTAGCACACTCTTTTTTTGCGCGGTAGCTCTAAAAATTAAAAAGCTTGCCTCGGCTAACGTACATTCAAGAGCATCTAAACTTTTCTTGTGCCATTTCTGAAATTCGATCCCATTGACATTATATTTCTGCAAGAAAAACAAATAATTTTTGGGCGCTGCCATAAGAAAAGCACCATGCATGATGAGAAATGTGATTTTAAAGTCGGTGTCAAATTTTTGAAGCTTTACCACAAGTAACAGGTGGCGAATTTGCATAGTATCCTACATTGCAGAACGGCTCAAAAGTCAGTGTTGAGAAAAATACTATCGCCGATAAAAAGATTCTGAATTGTGGACGTGAAATAAACATTTTATGTCGAAAACTATTTTAATTCTTTCAAATTTCTGAAGTTTTGGCATATATGGGTTAAGTGCTAATTGTTTATTTTAAGGTATCACATTTCATGTTAGCACGGTTTTCGGTTTCATCCAAGTTGTAGAATTACTGCATCTGCACAAATAGACCCAGCCACGAGTATATGAAGGGGAAGTCTGATTCCATATGAAAACGAAGGCGCTGCGTGAACACGGCATTGTCTTCCACGGCCTCAGTGTCATTTAAGAGGCAATAATGAAGAATCGTGCGCAGCTAAACCCCCTCCCCCACTGCTGCTTTGTGCTTCACGCTGTCCAGTGCTGCTACTGTTCACCCCCCTTTTTTCCTTTCCGTTCACTGCTCAGTTGCTGCCTTCCCCTTCTCAGCAGCTTTCTCCACATTCATAGCTAGTTTTTCTTTTTCTGTGCACAGCACACGCATTTCCTCATGGCCTTCAAAAGTTGG
The DNA here is from genome assembly GCF_052857255.1 of Amblyomma americanum. Lineage (NCBI taxonomy): Eukaryota > Metazoa > Arthropoda > Arachnida > Ixodida > Ixodidae > Amblyomma > Amblyomma americanum. The sequence goes on from NC_135497.1 coordinate 45,552,828, forward strand.
CTTCTGCTTGCAATCCTGAGAATGATGGTTAAGCCATTTCAAAGAGCCCCACTGCACTGCAGCCGACTGTTAACCTTGAGATTATGCCGTTGCATGTCTTGTTCCAAGACGTTCTTAATCAGGGGTCTCAAAACACTCTCCCAGTTTCATTTTTTAGTGCCAGCTTCACGAGTCAGATTCACCACCAGACTTAATTTACAAGTGAAATCGGCCAAAAAGTTACGTCCGTAGACGGCCCTCATTCTTTTTTTACTACTACTACTACTGTGTGGAAAGGAAAAAAGGGCCCCTTTACGCAAGTTACCTTCTGGCAGACATCAGCTGCCTTCAAGGGGGCTTAAGGAGCAAGGTGCTGTACAACCCTTTCTCTCGGCAATAGCCTGCTCAACTTGTGTTTCACTTTTGGCACACCTATACAGTAGCCGACGGGTAATTCGGACTCCAATATTTCGGACTTGTAGGATATTTCGGACCTCGATAAGGCCCCGTCAGTCACCCCATAGAAGCACGTACATATTCGTTACGGATATTTCGGACTTCCAAAGTCCGAAGGTTCGATTATTCGGACTAAATTCAGTCGCCTGCTGGCCCAAATCGGCAATCTTATTGGCATTTCGCCGGCAAAAAAAGGCGCCACCATGGATTGAGGTGGATTTACGCTGCAGTTGGATTAGTTTGACATACTTTCGGTACCTCATTGTTGCCAGCGGACGTCGCTGCGATCTCTGACACTTCGAGGGGAAAAAACAACCCAACGACAAAACAGCACGTAGGAGTACGGTGCAGCACTGCTGTAGAGGTGAACTATCATAGCTGTAACCGCAAACGGCAAATCACAACACATGTGGCAGCGACCTCCAGAGTTAGCGAGTGCTCATTTCACAGCATTGACTAGGAACGCACTAGGGTAATAATTGCGATCTCAAATATTGGCTTTTTTATGATACGTAATAGAATGAATAACGTTTAAGTTGTTCTGGATGCATCGATTCTGCGGGTTGACCACCTTGGCACTGAATTCTGGCAAATATGCCCAACACAGGGCTCTGGGTGTACCAGAAGTTCTCATTCATCAAAATTTTTGGTGTTGTCAATTGAATCTTCAGCAATTTTGTTTGCAGTGAGCTACAGGGCCTTCATACACTCAAAATATCCGGTATGCGATGTTTAGTTTTAAAGAAAGCAAGATTGCCCGAGCCAACATTTTCAGGCTGTTTGGTGTTTAACCAGGACGCTGCCTACTGGTTGTACGAGGCTGACCGGCAGTTACTTTACTTTACGAAATGGGCTACACTGCTTACCAGAAAATTCATCCATCAACGTGCATTTGTTGAGTCTAATTTTATACTGAGGCCCTTTTTTTCACTTCGAAAAGAATTATCTCGAAGCATCAATTTTCGCCACATTTGAGCAAAGCTACTTTTTTCCCCCTAAAGCCAACCTTATTAAGACATCAATTTTCACCAAACTTGGCTCTTCTGCACAGGAACCACAAGAAACTCCTAACACCACACACTTAACCTAACAAACATAGGTGGGAGTCTAATGAAGCAGAGTTGTAGAATGAACGCAGGGATTTCGTTTCACAAAATGATTACTGCCAAATCGGGCTTGAAGAGTGGGAGTGTCCAGCAGAAAAAATAACAAGAATAACGAATTGGTAATATGCTACAGTTTGCTTCATTATAAACAGCAAGGAAAGCTGGTCATAATTATACCGATGGGATGGCTCCAACTCTGACAGTAGTAGTAGTAGCAGTGTGAGGCATTTATTCAGCCAAGAGCTACAAGCTGAGTATATTTCTTGTAGATACTCGTAAAAAGAGAAGAGCTGCCAACTGCAGGGCTTCTTTTCAGGGTATTTAAAAATTACCAATAAAAAAAAAAGCTGCCCGAACTAAAATACTGACCTGAGACGTTACTGGCATCATCGTTTCAACTACTATACAAACACAACGACTTCTTACTATAATGCCGTTATGTGTTCAAACCAAAGCTATGACGTTGCATATTCTTTCACCGAATAAGCACGGACTTCTCTAAACACATTACATCAGCAAGCAATATACAGCCAGCATCATGAAACCCATTCGAAACAGCAAGTGCACTAAGATAAACAACCCGGGGCATTTGCCCGCAGAGTGGATGCTTGGGCCATTTTATCTGTTTCCCAGATTCTTCTTACATACAATACAGAAAGAAACTAGATAGTTGTAACCAAGCAAGCAAGGACTACTTAACCACTACTTCTGCCAAATTCACCGTTCACACAATGCTGTTACTGACCAGTGCCCAAAGCTGTCCCATGTAGCAACTTTAGTGTTACAAATAAATAAATAAGCAACGCTGTTACTCAATGAATAAGCCTGCCCTGTTTCTTAATGAACCAGCAAAATGAGCTCTCGCTAACACCAAAGGTCGGTGCCGCATGAGTTGTGATTTACCACTTGCGGTTATGGCTGTGATAGTTCACCACTCCAGCAGCTGTACCGTACTCCGATGTGCTGTTTGGTCATCGTGCTGTTTTTCCCCGCACTCTTCTGTCGTCATGCTGTTTTTTCGGTTTGCTGTTTTGTCACTGTGCCGTTTTTTCTGGCATGCTGTTTTGATGCGTGCTGTATTTTCCCAGAGCTGCTTTGTCACCATGCTGTTTTTTCCCTGTGCCGTTTTGTTGCTGCATCCTTTCTTTCCCTGCGCTGTTTTTTCGTGTCCCAGGCAAGCATCACCAGCCAGTGAAGAGACACCAAACTCCAACATCTAATGAATGGTACCAAAAGCCCCAAAGTAGCATTAGGACATGAAATGCACTGCCATGCTGCAAACATGTGCTTAATACTTAATACACATACATAACTAGGTACAACCACTACCGATCACTTTACATATGAGCAAGATTAGATTAACAATAACGAAATGTACAAGATGGAACTGTTTGCGTTGCAAACAGACCACACAAAAAGAAAAACTATGCTAGCAGACTACATTCCAGAATAACAAGCCGTGCCAAGCATGCTTACAATCACAACACCCAAATGATAAAACTCTTGTATCGTCTGACGTACCCTTCAAGTCATCATAACCTCTGAACCCATATGCAATAAATCAATGCTGAACACTAAAGATTCACTGGTACACCAATAAACCCATCAGAAAGAGATTACGAATTTCTATGAAACTTTGAAAGACAGATAAAGCAGCACCTTACCATGAGCACCTCAGGGTCAGTCTGAATTTCATTCTTCCACTCATATCTGCAAGAGAACATTTATTTTTTATTTAGTAACAAATACTAAAATCTCATGACATGGGGACATTGCGGGAGTGGGTACAGAAATTTTGACATAAAACACAACATAAACATAAGAAAGTATGTACACGATTAGGTAATTCTCACACAAACTAATTGCCAAGCAGTTGATGTAGCATGCCATCAAAATTGTTGTGTAATTAAACTGCAAAGGCAAAAGAACACGGGAGAAATAAATTTCCTGGTTGATAATCTTGTGAAGAAGGATAATGCGTTCACAAATGCGTTGTGAATTTCAGCAAGGAAGCTTATACTAATACAGAGAGACAGACACAGCAGCTTTTGTGGTCCTTGCTGTGTGCCATTTATGCACATACGAGAGTTCTTACCACCGTTTCAGTAACCAATGTCGTTTTGGCCGCAGCTCATATCCCGAAAGTTGCCACCATCACCGTAGCACCCAGAGAGCAATCGTTACAACAGTTTTCCTTTCCACCAACACAAGCTATTGCAACATTATGTAAACCTATTCAGTAAGATATCCATCAATATAAAACCAACTGCAGATTTTGTACAGTTATCACAGCGCTCTTAAAGGCACAAACTCCTGACTGAGCACACTACAAGCTCAGAAATAAGCTTTCTCAACCAAGAACACCACTCACATGTGCCAGGAAAGTGTGTGGGCATTTGTGGATTTAAAAAGTGACAGCATGCAGAACAGTTTTATGCAAAGGGGTGCCTGTGGAGAGAGCAAAGCAGCAGAATAAACGAGAAAAAAGGAGTAAGGAAGATTACTGTGAAATTTAAGGAGCATATACGGAAATATTCAACAGTGCTGTAGACATCACCGGCCCCCATTCTTTCTTTTTGGATGGTTATTTCTGAAAAACCGTGAAAAGATTCGGTGCAAAGGTGAACTTGGTTGCTGACACCACGCTGTGATAATATTTGAAGCAGTAGTGCATTTAGATTGCATTATTTTATTGACTGTGTTGATTGTTTTATTGTATCGGCCTGCGTTTAGCTCAATTTGATGCTTGAACCCACTACTATGTTGGTTTGGATTGAACCGACAATATGTAGAAATACAGTCGAGCCCACTTATAACAGAGCTGACGGTCATGCGCATTCCGTTCTTTAGATCCCATGTTCGCAGTAAGTGGACTTTCCGTATAACAGCCAAGAATAATTAGTCTGCCAAAAGCAGCAGTTCTTTTTTAAAAACTGCGTTATGCGCGCCTACTTGTTCAAAGCTGTCCCTTCAGCAACTTTTTCCAGGCTCTCCAGGGTGGTCATCTTCTCTTCGCCTAGACCACTGCTGCCAGAAATCAGCTCTAGGGACAGCATATTGTAGCATGCAGCGTTGTGCCCGGCTCCAGAAGACGACATAACCCAGCATGCCCGGCAGGCGCGCACAGATCGGATCTCGGCACTGCACCTTCTCCGCTTGCCGGTGGCTGCGCTCCCACCTGGCTGAACGAGTCCTCTTAATAAATATGTGGACTCCAGACACCTTCGGCTTGTGTGCCATATGATATTCGTGGTTGAAGCACCCATGGTAGCTGGTGGCAGATGAGCCAGATTTACCAGAATCCTAGTGGTAGAGGAGTGCTCGTCCTATAGACGTTCAGAGGCTTCGTCAGAGTACGCAGCTTTGCGATGATGTTGCCTGCAGGAATGCAGTCATCCATAGAAACATGAGGCCAGCTATACATCAACAGCGCATTGCCACAAATCTACATGCGTCTGATCATAAGTGTTTTTGAGCGCTTCATCCATCCTTCCTAGGTCCATGCAGTGACGGAAGTAGTGCAGCGTTCGTGGCACACAATGTATCAGCTACATTGTCCACTGTCTGACGCTGCCTGCACGTAGCAACAGCATAAGAAATGGAGCCGAATGGGCAGGAGACGCATATCATGTGACCAGCATGGCCAGCAAGGCATTCAAACTTCTGAAATTGGTGCGGTTAGTTGATCCGCGGCCATGGGCAGTAGCTTCACTTGCAACAATTCCTTTGTCTCGCGTTCACCGTGCTCTCGCTTCTACTTGAGATGCTTTGCCCATCCAGCAAACATGCAAGCAAGAAGGGTTTTCTGGCGGGCTAGTTGGTGCTTCTTGGTCATGATTAAACTGCATGAAAGAACGGGGACAGACACAAGAAACACGTACACACACAAAGCTGGAAGTCTGCACTCTGTGTGTGTACGTGTTTTTTGTCTGTCCCCATTCTTCCGTGCAGTATAATCATGAACGCAAGCAATGGTTGCCCTTGTAGGCTGTTGGTGCAAGCTTGGATGATGGTTACTTGCTGTACCAATGGCTCCTTTTTATTGCTTTTTTGGGCCGACATGCTATTTCTGAGGCACTGTCGAGAGATGAGAGATCTTCTTCGATCTCTGCTTGCTGGAAGTACGACCTCAACTTCGGGGAGGAGAGTTCACAATAACCGAGCGATAAGGCCAAAGTTGTTCATTGTACAGTTGAACATTGTTATAACAAACACTGATATAGCGAATTATCGGTTATAGCGAACTAAATTCGAACTTTGGTAGGCCACGCTTCATTTTTACGACATTTACTGTTTTATAATAAAACTGCAAAAGCGAGATGCGCCGTGATATTGGCTGTGACAAAGAAATATTTGGGTTACGCGAGGCTCAAAACGATAAAGGTAGCATAAAAAAAGAAAATAAATATTGGAAGCCAATTCACAAGCACACTTTTTTTTTATCGTTTCAAAAGGTTGCAGAAAGTTTGGCGGCCTGGCACATAAATTGCACGTTTTACTCATCGTGCCACCTATGAACAGAGTGCAAAAACTGAGAGCTCATATGACGACAAAGGGCCGAAGGGCGGCGCCACTTGTCCAGCGGTGAAGGCAAGCACAGCAACACTGGCAACGAAGCGGAAGGTGGTCTCGCTCGAGAAAAAACTGCAGATATTGAGAGCTGTGGACAGTGTCCGCAAGAAAAAGGGTGTTGCAGTGGAGTTCAGCCTTCCCCCAAGTACCTTATCCACCATTTTGGCCGTAAGAAAGAAGATTGAAGGCAACACCAAGGACGCTACAAATGCTGACCGTAAGCGAGTTAGGCCTTGCCATCACCCGGACGTGGATGTGGCTTTGCTTTCATGGCTTAAAGACATAAGGGCACGAAACTTGCCAGTGTTGCGAGCACTTCCTCAAACTGAGGTCAACAGCGTGGCCTGAGCACTAGGGCATGACGATTTCCATGCAAGCAGCGGTTGGCTGCAACGTTTTAAAGATGATGATGATGATGATGATGGATTTTTATGGCGCAAGGGCATCTATGGCCAAAGAGCGCCATGGCACAAGGTATTTTTTCAAATTCTCAAGGTGGGGTCGAAGACTCATTTCCCAAGCATTTCACCCTAAATAAGCCGAGCACCAGACCAGGGGAAAGCTTGTACCCATTGTATCACCGGTGGGTACCCGGCGGCACTGGGGATCGAACCCCGCACCTCCCGCATGCGAGGCGGATGCTCAACCACTTGGCCACCGCTGCGGTGACGTTTTAAAGACAGACACGAGATCGCATGCCAGATATTGTCTGGCGAAGAGTCTGCTCTCGATGTGGAGACATGTGAAAAGTGGCTAGAGAACTTCCGGCCTCTGCTCCAGGAATACGACGAGTGCAACGTGTACAACGTCGACGAAACCGGCGTTTTTCACGTTGTTGCCAGAGCGGTCACTGGCAGTAAAAAACGAAACCTGCCATCGAGGCAAAAAGAACAAAGACCGGGTGACGGTTGTCGTTGCCGTGAACATGGACGGCTCAGACAAAAGACGACTCACCGTTATCGGCAAGTCTGCACGTCCGAGGTGCCTGAAGGGCGCCCGTAATTTGCAGGTTGCTTACTTGTCTAACAAAAAAGCCTGGATGATGGCCAAGCTTTTCGAAGGCTGGTTCACAGCTTTCGACCAGGACATGGAGAGGCAGCACAGGATAGGTCCTGTTGCTCTGGACAACTGTTCGGCGCACAAAGTCTTGATCGTGCTGAAGGCAGTTCATTTGGTGTTCCTGCCACCAAACGCAACTTCTGCTTTGCAACCAATGGACAAGGGCATTATCCGTTCGCTCAAGTGCAATTACCAGAAGCGTTTGGTGATGCAAATGGTTTTTGATATCTATCGACGCTGATTAACAACCATCAACATCAAGACGACACTTGAAATGTTGTATGGATCACGGAATGAGGTGAGGCAGTCAACAATAAGGAACTGTTTCGCGGATGCCAGTTTTATTTTGCCTGCCATAGAAGACAAAGTTCAGCCTAAAAACCTGGTAGAGCTGGACAGAACTTGGAATCGACTGGCACTTCCAGGCATCGCATTTGACGATTTCGTTTCGGCTGATGAGAACTTGGCCCTGGCACCTGAGCTGACAAATCAAGAAATTGTGGATCGCGTTGTGGTCCACGCGGATAACAGCAGCAGCGATAGTGGAGGTGACAGTGAACGTGATGGACCATCGATAAGCAGTGCTGATGCCATGGACATGGCCAGGAGGCTGAAAGGCTATTTAGAAAAACTGCGGACAACCAAAACTGCTGAAGTAGAAAAGGCCCTCTTGTGCTTGGGCACTGTAGAAAACTTTATTCTGCTCAGTGCTGTGAAGTGAAAAGCCACCAGACGAAGACCAGATCCTTCTTCAAATAAACGAACGCATACCTGTTTTGTCGAACAAACTTTGTTTTTTTGTAATTCGACTTTCCCATACTCCGGTCTATTTTATTTGAAATGCCACAATCCACAAGGAGAGAGGTAAGGATTACCTCGTTTATAGAGGGTTCGAAGCCCAGAATGGATTTTAGTATTTAGAACATTTTGCGCGAGTCAAATTGTAGATTTGTCAGAGGCGATATTTATGTATACAGTTACAACGAATATCGGACATAACGAACTAATTTACGGTCCTGATGCTACTTCGTTATAACGAGGTTCAACTGTGAGACGAACTGCCACTGTCCTAATGCATATTTTGACAGTAGCAATGCACTCGTTTTTAATAAGCGAGCACTCATTATATCTGAGCCGTTATAACTGAGCATGACTGTAAATAAATATCAAATGTTTACAATAGCTGTGCCCAATGCACATGCCAAGTCGGATTAGCTACACTGTACCATACACAAAAAAATTTCTGGCTACATGCCTGCCGTGTAGTGCTGGGATGCGCTGTCCTGGACAATGACGACGAGGCCGTGATTTCAATGAGCGTGCTGGTGATAGATGTGGATTACAGCTATGCGTCCCTTTCCTGGTGAGCAACCTCTTATTCACTTCTTGCCTTGTGTTTGTATACAGTTGTGAAGGAAGGCTAAATACCCTTACAGCTGTTGAGCACATCACACAGCAAGAATTCATTTGCTTTTCTTAAGTCAACGAAAAGCATTGTTCTCCACTAAAACGAGAAACTGACAATAAAGGGGCATTAGGCAATAATAAATCAGTTGGTCTGCTGTGGTATGAGGCACTTAGCATCCTGCATCACGCTTTAAGGGGGGAGACAGCTCTTGGAGGCAAAAAAATCACGAAAAAAAACGATTTTTCAAAAACGGAATTTTCGAAATCTGCAGCTGTTTCTTTACCAGCCTGTGAATTTTAAAATCTCCAGAGCCAATATTTGAGCTGTAAAATGAGTAGAAAACTTGCATCCGAGCTCTCTCTCGGCAGATTTTCGCTCAACAACAGGGCTTCTTCCGCGATATGCTTTATCGTTTCACTGCAGCGATCGGTGCCATCTTGGTCTCATTTGGAAGAGCTGCTTTTCGCTTTGAATTTCGCGCAGTTGCTCTCTTTTATGCTTATTGGATGAGAGAGAAAATGCCGCCAAAAAGCAGTTGCAATGCGCAATGCTATTCGCTAGTCGGTGCACGTGACTGAAGGCTGCTATCTAATTGGCTGAAGGGCTTCGTGTCGTATGCTGGAAGCATTCGTTGAGCGCAAGCGGTAGCCATCTTGTCAAGGTGTGTTCGCTAGTGTGTCTCGCAAAGATGTCAACGCCGGCGCCAAAGTTTGGCACGACTCACAGAAACGGGAAAAAGAGGAAAAAAATCGCTCGTTAGCAACCTGAAAAAGAGTGCCACGGTCACCTCGAGCAACCGCAAGCCCTGTGGATACGCCTCCGCCAGCGGATCGGGAGGTGCCGACCGAGCTAGGCCTAACTGCGGCGCCGGTCGCGGAAGCCTCATCGGGCAGCGGTCGTGTTCGTCATGATACCCCAATGCTGCAACCTTGTGAGATTGAAGAAAAGGGCAAGAAAGCTCAGGAGGAACTTCAGCAGACGGCATCAGCAGCAGCAACAGAGCGCAAGGCAGCGTTCTTCAGTGGAATGGGAGACTCCGCAACTGCCCCACTCGGCGACAGCTTCTCCATCGTCAGGTTGCATTTGGTGAACGAGATGCTGGCATCAGTGAAGTGCAAAGTATGCAATGGCGACGTGACGACTGAAAAATCCGACAGAGAGTACGGCCTCGCCACCAAACCGACCCTGACATGTGGGAACTGTGGCGACATCTCATCGCAATGGAGTTCGCCGCGTGTGGAGACCGACCGGACAGTGAGCCCGTTCGTGGTGAACATCCTCGCCGCGCCCGCAATGCAGTCAACGGGAAACCAGCGTGCCGCATTGAATGACATATTCTCGGTGATGAATATATCCCACTGCAGTCTGCATTCAAAAACTTGGCAGAAATACGTCAAAAAAGTTGACGCCCGTGGTGGACCATGCGGCTCAAATTGACTTCCGAATGTGCGCGATCAGTTCGAGAAGTTCACACGGAGTTGAATCTGCAGAAAATCTGCAGTGCACACTGAAAAAGCGCCATTTTAATCACTCTGGTCAGACACCCTACATCCCAGGAGGCTATTACGTGTCTGCTAGTGCCAGTTTGTGAATAAAATTGAAGTACTTTGCCATAAACAACACTTCGTTTGATTTTGCTGTTTTTCTCAAAATGGAAATTTTGGACTCATAGCAAATCCTAAACTTCCTAAACTAACATATCTCGGCGTCTATGGCAGATAGAAACACAATTCCTTTTTTAGCACGTAGCCATATGTGTAGACTAGGCAATGTTGGGAGCAGAATTTGTAATTATTGTTCAGAAATTTTTTAATTTGCTCAAGTTTTTGACTGCAAGTTAGGCATTTTTCGTAGTTTGAGTTTCAATGTCTTTAAAAACTACCTATGGTGGTAAAATTAAAAAACTGTTTCCAACATTTCATCCCTTTCTGTTTCAAGAACCTAACCAAGTCCTATTTATGAACGTTTATAATGTGCTTTTTCTCTTAATTATTCTTATTAATGAGAGCATGTTAATTCAGTGTACCTCAGGAACTAATCAGCCTATCCTGATACCAATGACATTTTTGGAATCAGCACGAAAAACTAGTCAAGGTGGTTTCAGTTCATAAAATTTAGTGCAGAAACAAAAAATTTTTCTTTAAGAGCAGTCTCCCCATTGAATAATCAGGAAACCCCCCTCATCGGATCTGCTCTGCAGAAACAGACGTCCATCACGGACTTTTTCGCAAAGAAAAAATTTACTGTTTTGACAAGCAACTGTCTTTAAAGCTGTGTTCCACTTACTACGAACTTCGGGATATAACGAACTGACGCCGCGTGGCGCTCATGTTCATTATAAGCGGGCTCGACTGTATTGAAGCCCGAATTACCCATCGGCTACTGTACATCAAAGACGCTTGCAAGTGCTCAAGTAAACGTTTTCAGAAATATCGCTTATGACTAAACTCTGCACCCCCTCATGTTTTTGCTGACAGTTCTAATGTTAGGTAGCTTCCGAATATTTTCTTTAAGCAGACATGACAGACAAGACAGATTTCGGTGAGAGGGAGAAGAGTGTCTTTTACGTTTTTAAGCCCCTAAAGAAATGAAACCAGGCCCATCCCAAGCTGCGTCACTTTTCCACTACAGGTGCGAATATTGAACGAGTACATGTGTCTTTTTTTGCACATACGCACATTGTCTAAGTGGAAAGCGAGGTATCCAGGTGGGAAGCGCAAGACAGGTTTTCCAGCTGATCAGCACACCGACGGCATTGACCCCACCAGTCCTTTTACATATGGCATCAAGACTGCCAGAACTGAGACCCTGTTAATTAAGGTGTTGAGCAGGCAAAGGCATGACAGCATGAGGAAAACTTAAGGTGCCAAGAAGTACCAACATCTGACAAAAGTCACCTCGTCCACGTCCGTGCCACCCATCTTGGTGACTTGGTGCTCTGCCATCTGGGCAGCTAGGATCCAGAGGTGATCCCCAGCGCCAAGGGTTGTGGCTAGCTTGGCAAACAGTGACAGCCACCAGTGCTCAGGAATGTCCGGAAATGGGCCCACAAACACTCGCGTCACCGATGCCACTGCGCTCTCTGCGGCCTCAGCTGACTTGCTCTCTCCAGTGCAGGCCTGCACAGGCAAGATGGCACAATGATTACATAAATACTCACAAGGTAGAGCTACCTGCCACAGTAAAATACTCGACGCAGGCACCACCTCATTCATATGCAGATCTACTTGAAGTGGGTTGCATGCTATGGCATGTTTTAAAAATGATTTCATGACACGGTCTATATCAGTGCAAAAGCTGACATTGCTATTACAGAGATGGTTAAATGCTCTGAAGTGGAAGTGTCTATAAACAAATGAGTTAGGCCTTCATCACTATGGGACAATCATTAGCACAACTTTGGCCTCACATCAAACTTTAACACAGAGGCCACTTTAGTTTCTGCCGACGAGCATAGTCCCACATATGACACCACAATGTCCACACAAATTTTATTACTACAGCATTCGACTTCACTAGCTGCCGACCAAGGTTACTAAAGCCCAACATGCCTGAACAAATTCAAAGTGAAGTAAGGTTATTGATATGCTATGCAAGCAGTGTCGACAAGAGCACAGTTGACAGAAAACATCAAGTGCATCCATTCTGGGACTAATCAACCTATTCGCACGAATCAGCTGTTTCAAGCCAGAGAGTCCCAAGTGGTGAGCGATGACCTACTTGCAGCAGGGCAGGCATGACAGTCTTGACGGTCGGCATGACCGTCTGGAAGCTGCAGTTGTCGACCTGCCACAGAAGGCTGGCCCCCTTGTAGGTGAACACTGAGGTCACGTTGTGCAGAACCTCCTCCTGTGGGTGCACCAGCAAGGCATATCATTGCTCAGACATCATAACCAGGGGCATGCAAATACTAATTTCTTTTTATGAATCAAATACAAATAGAAGAAGAAAAAGTCTTCAAATATAGCAAATTTTTCAGCGCGAAAAAATTTTAAGAAAAGTAATACCATATTTACTCGAATGTTACGCGACTTTACAAGCTGCTCAGCAGGAAAAAATGAAACCACGAATGTAACGCCAGGCTTAATGACGCAAAACAAAGTACCTTTAATAGACATCGTGGCCAACATGTTTATTCATATTCCTTGCTTTCGGAGGCCGAGTTCTCGGAAACAGAGTCCTCCTTTTCGCTATCGATGTCTCCTGGTAACTTCTGCCTTATCGATGTTATTCACCGCAAGAAAGAATCCATTCCTCTTCATGAATGTTTGGGCCCACCCAAGAGATGCTCTGAACCTCCCATTTCCCGAGCAACATTAACTTTTCAACGGATCAGCTCAACACTGACCCCATGAGACAGCTGCGCTGCTGGCTAATAAAGTACGCCACTTTTTTCTCTAGCTCGACGTGATGGCCGTGGTGAGGCCCACGAAATCCTTTGCACTTGGGCTCACATTTAAAAAGCCCCTCCCGCTGCAGCCGACCTCCGCGGATGGTTGACTCATTGAGGTCAAGTCTTCGAGCGGGTTTCGTAAATTATTCTCATGCGAGACGCAACTTCTATGCTTTACACAGGATCTTAATTTCATTCTTGACCGAGGTTCCATAGCTGACTGTATACAGTAGCCGACGGGTAATTCGGACTTGTAGGATATTTCGGACTTCGATGAGGCACCGTCAGTCGCCCCATAGAAGCGCATACATAATCGCGACGGATATTTCGGACTTCAAAAGTCCGAAAGTTCGATTTTTCGGACTAATTTCAGTCGCCTGCGGGCAAAAGTCAGCCATCTTATCAACTTTTCGGCGGCGCAAAAGGCGCCATCTTAGATTGAGGTGGATTTATGCTGCAGTTGGCTTGGCTTGACACACTTTCGGAACCTCATTGTTGCCAGTAGAGGTCCCTGCGATCTCTGACACTTCGAGGTGGCAGCCGGATTGTCATCGCCGCCTACTTGCGTTTGTCACCGACATCGTCGCGGGCAGTTATCGCTTGTCCGATGCATTGAAAATTGGTTGTTGGGAAGGAAATTGTGCAGGAGCTATCTCACATCTCGGTAGGAAAGGGTAAAGGAGGGACTAAGAGAAGAAAGGAAAAAAAGAGGTGCCATAATGGAGGACTCCGGAATAATTTCGGCCACCTGGGGATCTTGAACGTGGACTGACATCACACAGCACACGGGCGCCTTTGCGTTTCGCCTCCATTGAAACGTGCCCACCACGGTCGGGTTCCAACGCACCCCCGGATCAGTAGCCGAGCGCCCTAACCACTGAGCCACCGCGGCATGTCTCATACGTTCACCATTCGCCGTTTCGTCACTTGGGTTTTTCTGACCGCGTTGACCGAGTGACGCTCAGTCTTCACGAAGTTACATCTGTTCACCGTTTTGTGATTGTGAACAACGGTTTCGCCGCTTTGAAAGAAAAGTGCCTTATCTTTGCGTGTGTTTAACGAGCGATGTGGTGCACACTCGGATTGTGGACAACATGGCCCCACCAGGTCCGTTAAAGAAGTGTGGGAAGTATTCCAACTAAATGCGGTGACCTTGCTGCCTAGCGTGTACTGTGAAAGCACAACCTTGGCGCAAATACGGGTGCAAATCGTCGCCAGCAAGAGAAATTTGCCGCAAGGTAAAATCAGCGACATTTTTAAGCCGATTTCATCTCAATAAAGTAATTTTTTTGTACTTCGCGGATTTTTCGGACTACAGTAAAAGCTTCGAATTCCACGGGGCCGCCAGGCCAGTTCGAATTAACCAAAATTTGAACTAATGAAAGTGAGCAAAAATGGACGCGTTTAATGCACGGAGGGCACAAAAAATATTTATTTAGCAAAACAATCTGTTATCTCCTGCTTTTTATCTCTGAGGGCTACCGTAGTCACTCGGTCTTCTAGAAGACAAGATTATGTCTGTCTCGAAAGCGGTGAAACCATCCTTCGGAGGCGACAAAATCTTCCACATTCATGCGCAGGACGAAATCGGCCGCCTTCGCCATGATAATTGGGCTGCTCAGTGGAATGCCTGCGCTTCTCATTTCCTTCACCCATGTGATCACAGCGGTCTCAATTTCCGGATACTTGGCTAATCGGAGCCTTTTTCTGTTGCTGGCGAAATCTTCGGCTTCGTAGGCATCCTCGATGGCCTTTCTATTTCGGACGTAGGTCGACAACATGCTTGGTGGAATCCCGTGCTTTTTCGCGATTTCCACTTTGCTGGCCTTCCGTTCGTCCACCTTGCGTAAAATCGCCACTTTCTCCTTCACCGTCTTGGACCAGTATTTCCCACGCGAACACATCTCGCGGACACAAGCTCACAGCAAGCGGCGTGCAAAACGAGGGCTAAAACACTAAAACGTCGTTCCTCGAAGCAGTCGCGGCAGGAAAGACTGGTTAGTACTTGTTCCAGCACCCTAGCAGCACCCCGATGATTGTGCCATCTATGGTTCTGCTGTGAAAGCTTCCAACGATGGTTTTCAACAGCGGCGCGCAGTTCGAATTATGGGTGGCGGCGCCAATTTTTGAGTGAATTAACGAGCTGTTACGCACATAGACTTCTATGCACTGCAGACCGGACCACGATGACTATTTCGAATTATCCAAAATTTCGAATTAACGAGTTGTGAATTAACGAGCATTCACTGTATTCAATTATTCGGACCATTTTTCGGGTCCCTTCGAGTCCAAAAAATCGGTAGGCGACTGTATTTGTCTACACACAGGGTTCCATTGCTATGCCCGGTTCCACTGCTATGCCCAACAAGTGCATGCAACCTCTGCTGCCGTCACAAACAGGCACTGTGGAATGTAGCCACTGGAAACCCTGTACTGCACAAAATTGTCAAGACAGCAAGAAGGAGCGGTGGCAGTGGCACTGCATTTCACTCACGGGGTAGTGGAGGGCGGCAAGGCTGAGCAAGCCCAGGACAAGCTGCTGGGTCTGGGCAGTCTGGGAGATGCGCAGGCACTTGACCAGGGAAGCAAGTTCCTGGCGGGGTGCCAACAGGCCATGCGCCTGCAGGGCCGTCAGCACGCACTGGTGCAGGTATGTACTCGGCATGGGGGGACATGCCCAGCTCCAGGCTTCTGCACCACAGGGGAGAAGGGAGAGGAAACATTTATTACCCCATCGCCCGTTACTGCCAGCTGTTGTGCCCACAAGATTTGTAAGATGTGATAGCAACACCCTGTTATTCACTCGTTTCACAGCGATAGCTGTTAATGAGAGGACCCTCCAAATCCGCAATGTTGGCGTAGACATTCCCACAACAAGGTAGGAAAAAAAGGAAGAAGGAAATTGCAGCTGCTGCATAGCAAGAGCGAGAGGGAAGCACTGCACTGCAGAGGCACAGCGCAGAAAGTAAGGCACCTGGAAGCTGCACAGTGGCATAATGCAGAGGTTCACAGCAACAACATGGCATGGAGGGAGGGTATGAGGCCCCAAGGCATGCCACAAGACAGCACTGCACTCGCTTTGTTTAACTGCAACAGCCTGCGAAAAGGCTTTCCGAGGCCCAAGAAAGGCCGCTTCCCGGAGTTGGAGCGTCGCCATGCAGAGTTCATTAGCGAGCAACGTTCCCGACTAGTTGGAGTAAGCATTGAAATGCTTCAGTGCAAAGCACAGGAGCTTGCGCGGGACACGGTTTTGGCCTAAAACCAGTTTAAGGCATGACGAGGCTAGGCGCAGAAGTTTATGCGAAGGGCCGGGTTCTCCCTTCGACGCACGACTTCTATTTGCCAGAAGCTGCCCGGGGACTTCGAATCAAAACTTCGAGAGTTCCAGCACTACGTCATCGATCTTCGTCGCTCTACCAACATGCCACTTGGACATATCGGCAATGCCGACCAGACCCCCGTGTATCTGGACATGCCTATGTCCAGAACAGTGCACAAGTCTGGCGAGCATGAAGTTCGCCTTAGAAGCACTGGCAACGAAAAAAATCGGATCACCGTTATGCTGGCATGTTTGCCTGACGGCCGCAAGCTCCCTCCATTCATCATTTTTCGCTCGAAGACGATCCTGAAGAAAACTTTCCCGAAAAACGTTATTATGCGCTGTCACGAAAAAGGTTGGATGGGCTCGAATCTTGTCATAGATCGGATTCAAAGCGTGTGGGACCGAAGGCCAGGCGCATTGCTGCATCCGGAACCAATATTGGTTCTGGACTCTTTCCGAGGTCACCTGACACCCGGCGTCAAACAAAAGCTGCAGCATGACCAAACGCATCTCGTTGTTATACTGGGTAGCATGACCTCCATTCTCCAGCCTCTGGACGTTTGCAAGAACAAGCCCTTGAAGGATTGCTTGCGACAGTTATACTGGGAGTGGATTGAAAGCGAATCAACAACAACACCTGCAGGCAGGCTGAAATGCCCAAGCGCATCTACCGTTGCCCACTGGGTTTCAGCAGCCTGGTAAGGGCTGCCTCATGATTTGGGCTACCGCGCATTTAAGAAATGCTCAATTTCAAATGCTCTACACGGAAGCGAGGACGACCTGCTGTGGGAGGCAGCTAGTGACAAAGTAAAGTCAAGCTGTGATGATGACAGTGACGGCGACAACTGCCGTGAGGATGACGGTGTATAGGAATGCCTGTTTGGCTTGTATTTCAATAAAGTTGTCTTTGACCCTCAGAACAGTGCGATGTCGGTTCCTCGCGTCACATTCAGGTTCTTTCGGTTTTTCTGTCGCACGCCCGAAGTCTACCCTCGCATTACAATCATAGTTTTCTTTTTCCCCTTTTCACACCCTAAAAGTCGACCCTCACGTTACAATCGTGGTCGTGTTACATTCGAGTAAATACGGGACATAGCACAGCATGACGGGTATTGTTGGGTTCTCGCGTTACATAGCATAGCGCAACTGTATGCCAGTTATTTCTTTCTCAAAACATTGACAGATCCCCAGCATCGCAGGGTGCCCACCGGTGATGCAATGGATACAAGCTTTCCCCAGGCCTGGTGCTCAGATTCTTTAGGGTGAAATGCTTGGGAAATGGGCCTTTGATCCCACCTTGAGTAGAAGGAAAATACCTTGTGCCATGGCGCTCTTTGGCCACAGATGCCCTGGCGCCATAAAAAATCCATCATCGTCAAATCACTAAGCACAGAAGCAGAGACCTCTTAAAAAGTTTCCCAATGTGTCCATTGCACAAGAACTCCTCCAAGCTACATGGTTTCAGGACACAAAGGGTGTTAACAAAGCAGTTCTCTGTCAATGCCAAGAGAGTGAGGGTTTATTGACTTGAAAGGCAGAGAGGTTGGCCTGAAAGATATCTGGACTGCTACTCTGCACTGGGGAACGCAAAGAAGAGAAAAAAGAGGGTCACGATGGAGGTGATGATGATAAGAGGAGGCAGATGAAAAAATATATTAAAAAATGCACACTTTCTAAGATCACGAACGTGAGACAAGATCCGTGTCACTTAAAAGCGTTGTCAATGCCAATGTAATGCAGCAAGTGAACAAGGATATGCAATGACTCTACCTCTTGAGCAGCGCATAAAGTGGCCCAACCAGCAGCATGACCTCTTCGATCGACTTTCGGCTCTGGATCCTCTCCAGCAGGATGAGGACGCGCTTCCACTGGGGAGACTCTGCTGGGTCCTGTTCTTCTGTAGCATCCATGAGCCCGCCAGCAGGCGAAAGCAGGAACACAGATTTTTGCGAAAGCAGTTGGGATTCAAACACTACGAAGTTGCTAGATGGAAGTTTCAAGATAAGCAAGACAGTCGAGCCCACGTACAATGGCCGCATTTATAATGAACATTCGCTTATTACGAGTGAGAGTGATGCTAGTGTCAAAATATGCTTCTCTAATTACACTGAGTCTTTGCTGAAACAAACAAACAACCATGGCTACAACACTGTTAGGGCAAAACAAGGAAGCTTACACAATGCACCACAAGCCCAAACTTCCACACGGTGTGGTTCCTCTTTATCTATGGCACTCCTGCTAGCATGACTCACGTATAACGTCAACACTCTGGGCCTCTCTACCGTGTCGGGGCATAGGATTTACTTATGCACAGCGGCACCCTCTACATGTGCCGCTCAGTCGCTTCTGTTGCGGCCCCTTCATATACAGAATTGTCGTTCTCTGCTCCGGCACCTATCCCTGCCACATACCTCTCCTTGCCCTCTCCCTTTCCAGAGCCTCCTTTCCAAATTTTTTTTCCCCATTTCTTGGTAGCTATTTTACAGCCACCGCTGTAAAAGGAAGTGAGGCCACAACCCCTAGCAGAGTGAAAGCCTTCTAAGGCTAATAGCTGGCCAGCAGAAAAGCCCACATAGCTACACCCGTGCCCTGCAAGGAATGCCTAAAATATCACCACCACCATCATCATCATCACAACCAACTTGAATATGCCCACTGCAAGGCAAAGGCCTCTCCCATGTCTCCCCAATTAGCCCTGTCCTTTGCCATCCACAGCCGCCGTATCCCTGCAATCTTCTTAATCTCATCCGCCCAACTAACTTTCTGCCGCCCCCTGCTACCCTTGCCTCCTCTTGGAATCCACTCCGTCACCCTTAAGGAGCAGAGGTTATCTTGCCTTCGCAGTACATGCCCTGCCCAGGCCCACTTCTTCCTCCTGATTTTGACTAAGATGTCATTAACCCGCATTTGTTCCTTCACCCACTCTGCCCGCTTCCAGTCTCTCAATGTTACACCTATCATTTTTCTTTTCATAGCTCACTGCAATGTCCTTAACTTGACCTGAATACTTTTGTTAACCTCCACGTTTCTGCCCCATAGGTGAATACCGATAAGACACAGCTATTGCATACTTTTCTCTTGAGGGATATTGGTGAACTGCCATTTATGATCTGAGAGAACTAGACACATACGCTCCACCTCATTCTTATTCTTCTAATTATTTCCCTCTCATGGTCCTGATCAGCAACCACTACCTGTTCTGAGTAAAGTATGCCAGTTAGAAAACAAGAAACTGAACCTTGGAACCTCCTTTTTGTTCACAAGGTTTGCCTTGAACACATGTCGGCTCTAAGAAAAAGCAACTGTTTGCATGTAAAAGTGTGAAACTTCTGCAACCTCAAATTTCTGGCGTCCAAAAAGCTTGCTTGGCAGTCTGTATTATCTTTATTACTAAGTGGCTAGTGGGCAGGAACTTGCATGCAACTACGTTTCACCAGTACGGCAAGCTCATTTACTTTAACACAAGCATCAGTTTAATTCAAAATCGCCAATTCAACTCACAAACAGAAGCGCTGGTACCGAAGAAATGAACCTCAAAGCCAACCAAGAAACCAGCCTAGTCACCTCATTTTCTTGGCCTCCCGAACCGTCCGGGCTGGACACTGCAGTGACACGCCAGTACGCTGCAGAGGTTCCACGAGAAGGCTTCCGAAGAAACACACCTGCAAGAACACACAGGAAACGCTTGAATGTCATGAGTGCTACGAGGCAAAGGCGAACTCTCTGTGCTGTAAAACAAATGTTGCCGCTCGACTGCAGCATCGTGACTGTCACAAGGTGTAGGTGTCATCTCATTCTCCCCTTCATCTGCATTGTTTTCTGTGCTTCTCCTCTATGAGCAACTGCCCCCTACTGTACCTCCCAACTATCCCGCAGCAGCAATGCTGTCTAGATTCAATAAGGAAAACACCAGGAAGTCCAAAGGCCAATTTCAGCAAGAATATTCTTTACCTGTAATGGAGCTAATGATGCATTTACCAACCACCAAACATCAGCTTACGGATACGCCAAATCAACGCAGATTGAACCAAAGCTGATTTAAGCACTCTACAGGAAAGCAGCTATCCACTAAATTTCACTCCAGATCAGGAGCTAAAGAGAAGTGAAGTAAAAAAAATGCATTTCACAAAAACTTAAGCAGAGGTGCCGAATGAGCAAGCAGATTTTCATGAAGCATTTGACTCTAGCCCCAGTCAAATTAGGAACTTCTATGAGGCGTCCATACATGTAATGTCATACATTAGATACCTGTGACTAACATGTGCAAGAAATGATGTTTATTTTCCAAGCCTGCACCACACATCCCAAATTAATGCCATTTATCAGAATGAAAGCTACTCATAAGCTTGAATCCATTCACACCAATACTGCAATACTAAAATCGCCTTGCACAGAATAAAATTCTTTTTAACCTGGAAAACTAGTTTTAAGCCAGTGCACTAGCAAAACAGTACCAGTCGGAGATGCAAGCAGAAACGGTGCCTATATCATCAAGTGTGCTGTGGAGATGCCTCATTTGACAGTTATGAATAAAATTTTAGCTGCTTGATAAGATGCTGCTGGAAATTGAATAATATGCTACTGCATGTAGGAGACTGCAACTGCAGAACAGTACTCATTCCATAAGCGAAAGAGCCGAGGTAAATTTATCAAACTGTAGATACCTCATGCCAAATGTCATTGAGCTTGCTCACGCAGCCTGACATCGAAAGGCTTTACAGCTAAGGGCGTGAGAGGGCTAGAGTCAACTGCTGCTAATCTGAACCCTCTAAGAGGACCAAAAGTTTCTTAATATTATATGTAGTTCGTGAAAATCTTTTTTTAGGAGGACAGTTATCATAAGAGCCGAATATTCGAAAAATAGTTTTTTCACTTTCTAGATTACACGAGTTTGAATTACCCAGAGTCCACTGTAATGCTGCTGTAGAACCTTGTTAACATGAAGCCCGTCAGAATGCAACATATTCTAATTAGGTGGGTTTAAGAATTGTCGAAACCTGAAGGTAAGCAAAGGAGGCAAGTACAAAATGTTGTCTAACCGCTTGTGGCACTGTTAAGAGTCGCTATGACTGCACACAGTAAAGCTGCGGCTGAAGTTAAACGAACAACTCTTCCTCCATCGGGAGCTCATTTCGACTCATTATGGTTGCCACATCAATGCCGGTTGCCCAAAATTTGGTCAGGCTGGTTTCGATATCTGAGGGATATTTTCGATGTTACCAGCGCACCAGGGCAGCGGCCAAGGTCAGATACGTCAGGTTAATGGTGCAGAGCAGCTTTAACTAAGGTGCATGCGCAAAACAGCAACTGTTGGTTAAAGAGAAGCAACAAGAAGAGTGTGTATGCAGTCTATCTCGACTATCCAGGCACTGCACAGCACAGCGTATTTTGTATCGATGAACTCGGTGCACCACACGAGGTGCAAGAGATGAAAACTATATTCTTTATTGGTGCCGGAACCTAATGCCACCAAATGCTGATCAGGCACCGGTGAACCACAAAGGGTCGCCATGACCAGCACAATGTCACCGTGCTGCGCACCAGTGCTGCCACTAATTGCACAATGGTGTGGGAAGCAGTGAAAAGTACAATATTAGACATCGCGCTACTTAATGTAGCCTTGCGCTCTAAAATAAGCGGTATGACATTGTGTTACTATAGCAGAACTCAGGTGTTACCAAGTCTGGGTGACGGCAAACTTGGCAGTTCCCACATAGCACGTCTTTGAATTAACTGAGCCAGAGCAAGATGCTGGCTCAAATTATTTGGTAGAACTTACATTACAATCTAATGAACCTTAGAAACGTTTTTAATTATCCTGGATCTCGAATCAGCCGACGCTGACTTATCGAGGTTTCAATGTATACTTCTGTGCCTGTGTGGCATGGTTACACAGCAAAGAGAACCACGAAAGCAAGGAAGTTTTGGGCAGCTCAGCAGATCTTGCATACCTTTCGCAGTGCTCCGCTGACAGCTGAGTGCTGAACAGAAGGTGGGGTGTCAAGGGCCAAGTCGACCAAGGTGTCCAGAAGCATGGCCTGGTTTTCTTCGGGCAGCTTCTTCACCAAATCCTTGCTGACCTGCACATTGTGGAATGCAGAAGTCTCACTGCGTGCAGAAGCACTTAACAAACTAGTCGTTTTTTATATAAGAGTAGCAATCAGGGATACCTAATCATTTTAACCTCTCAGAACTCCATACTCCAAAAGATGCTAATAAACCCTTGTTTCTTGGCTTAGATTTCTTTGTGCCTAAGATGCATGCAAAAAAGGGCACGTAGATGCATGACCCGTCAAAAAGAACATACTGGCTAGCTGCCGAATGCTAGAACCTGCTGTGAGTACTTGTAGGCACGCATGAATTTATAGGTGCTCCTGCTGTGGAGCACTTAAGAGTATGAACAGTCCTCAAAACGAAATATGTAAAAGAAAGGGGCAGAAACATGCATAGATTCAGGTGCTCAGGGAACCTAAAAAAGCACTCCAAGGAACCAAAAGGTTCTGCAGGAACCATTCTAAGGAGCCATGCTGCAGGCTCGTGTCTTCTGACAAAAATAAAGAACCCACAAGCGCAAAAAAAAAAAAAACCTGCTCAAAGATGAGCAGGTGTTTAGCAATAGGCAAGATTCAATGCTTGAAGCACCACGGTGGCTACCAATGCAGCGCCTTTTCCAGCACCTCCACTGCTCCCTCCGCATCGGCCAGCCGGGTTACCCGGGGGTGTTGTACTTGGCACAGCAGGCCCTCAGCAGTAGCGCCTGACTGGAGGGCAGCGGTGTCGCAAGTGCGACGTCACGGTCTTCTGGACCAAGGGTTGTCGAGCTCAACTTCACAGCTGCTTACAAGGCAGCCTGGAATTTATTTATTTATTTATTTACTCAAATACCCTCAGGGCCCGAAGGCATTAAAGAGGGGAGTAGGAAGGACATACAGTGGGTCCGATACAGTGCAGCAGAAAAGCAAGATAGAAGAAATGAAAACGCGGCGAAAAATGAACAAAACATAACACAAAATAAGGCAAGAGAAGGCAAAGGGGAAAAAACAGCAATTCCCAAAAAAAAAGATCATTTCCGGCCGACAGCAAAAAGACAACGAAAACGAACGCAAAACAAAACTGACTAAAACCTACAAATAAAGATTACATAGGGCAGTCTTAAAAGAACTTGGATTAGAAATATCGACAATGTGCCTGGGAAGGTGGTTCCAACTGTCAGAAGTTTCAGGGACAAAAGAAGAAAAAGCGTGTTTAGTATGGAATGACGGAACACCTACTTTGCGAAGATGATCAATGCGGCCTGAGATATATGTAGGGGTAGTTAGTAGCCAGCTCTTAAGGAAGGGTTTTGTAGTAATAGATCTTATGAAATAGGCATGAGCGTGAAATTTTTCTGCGGAGTGAAAGAGCTGGCAATGATAAAGTAGTTTTCATAGCAGTAACACTGGAGATATGGTGATACAGTTAAAACTCGATTTAACGAAGTTGAGGGGAGCCGTGAATTATTTCGTTAAATCGAGAACTTCGTTAAATTGAATGAGGCATTTCTTGGGCACATAATTCAGTACATTCGATTACAGTAAAACCTCGTTAAAATGTACCCGCTTAAACAGTACTTTCATTTTAAAAGTAGTAAAGTCAAGTCCCCGACTGAGCACCCATTGAACATAATGCATCCGCATAAACCGTACCAGCTTATCGCGGTCGTATCGGTTAGCACGTACCATTTTCACTTTTCGTCGCACTCGCGCGTGACGAATTCACGCCGGTAGCACCGACCCAAAGGACGGTTCGGCTAGCGGCGCAACAATCTTCCCTAAATACCGCCGACGGGACGGCAAGCCACACAGCTAATGACAAATTGGCGCCAAAGTTGGTAATCATACAACTAGCGCAATCTTTGGGGGTCCGTATGGTCATCGTCATGACCCCCCGCGCTACTTTCGAGTGGGTAGCGCCAACACCACGACCGGCGCCGCTAGCGCGTATGAAAAGAAACAACAAAAATTCTTACTCGACAAGAAAGGCCCGAGGGGACTACAAATTTATTTTCCGCCAAAGAACTCGGTGATCTTTGCCTGCGTGCGCTTTGTGAGCAACGGCCGCACCGATTTCTCGTAGGTCTGAAGTGCGTCCAGCGCGTCTTCCGTCCCCTCGTGTGCGCCGGCAAAATGTCGCAGCAGATCGAGAGCATCCATCACCTGACCTGGTGTCGGCACGGGAGCTTCGGCACCTGCAGGGTCGTCGGCAGCGTCTTCAGCTGTCACTCCCTCCACGCTTCCTACAAGCCGCAACATATCGGCATCAGTCAAAACTTCCGTTGTGACTGCGTTTGCGTCGGCGTTCACGTAGTCTGAGAAACTTATGCCTGTGGGCACTTCATCCACTGAGCGAAGGTGTTCCCAGGCATCTTCATCCTCGTGCACGAGCTCGCGCAGTCCGGACCAGCTTCGGCAGTTTCAGGGCCTAGTGTACCGAAACCGGCAGTCCTGAAGCCGTTGACAATTATCGACGGCCTCAATGCTCTCCACACACCACGTCCGCGGTCACGATAGCAAGGCTAGACTGATGGAGGCCTAACAAGCTGAGCTTGACAAAGACGTGCGTTCAAAGGCACGGGGAAATCCGCACAAGAGCGAACACAGAGCACAACACACAAACACACACACAAAAAAAACACGCGAACTGCAACAGCGCCATCTATGAAATGTGGCACTTTTTTACTGCTGGCGCCATCTCGTGAGCGCGACTCAAAATTAAAACTCGTTTTGCGCCGCGCAGTTTGAAAAAAGCGACGGGATGAAGATGCTCCGCGCTGTTACCGCTGACTCGCAATCAATAAATTTTGGGGTGCTGTCTACAAAATAGACCAAAAATTAACACTTTTTCACCTTTATTTCTCGAAAAAAGGTTCGTTAAATCGGGACAGATCACGGAATCGGTTTCGTTAGTTCGGGTTAGTCAAAGCATTGAACCCTATGGGCGTCTGAGGGGGAATTAGGATACCTTCGTTAAATCGAGATTTTCGTTAAATCGGGTTTCGTTAAATCGAGTTTTGACTGTAATTGGAAAGTATGAAACGTGACACACGGTTTTGAACAGATTCGATTTCAGTAGCTAATGATGACAGGTCAGGGTCCCAGATAGATGCTGCATATTCCAATTTAGGCCGAACAAGTGTTTTATATAGGAGCAATTTTATTGAAGTAGAAGAAAGGGAGAAGTTTCTGCGCAGGTACCCCAACATGCGGTTAGCATTGTTAGCAATAAATTTCACGTGCAGATTCCAAGAAAGATTAGAAGTTATGTGCACACCAAGGTACTTATACGACGGCACAGTTTCAAGAGGGATATTATTAAGGTCGTAAGTGGCTATTCCAGTGTTACATCGAGAAAGATGCAAATGTTTACACTTATTATTGTTAAGTTCCATGTGCCATAATTTGCACCATTCTGAAACTTGGTTGAAGGACAGAAGTGTCAGAGTCACTGTTAATTTCACGGTAAATAACGCAATCGTCGGCAAAAAGATATACGGAAGAAGCAATGTTGTTAGGCAAGTCATTAATATAAATGAGAAAAAATAGGGGCCCTAGGACAGAACCCTGGGGAACGCATGAGCCCACTGGAGAGTAACGAGAGTTGGATTTATTAGCAGTCACGTATTGAGAACGATTAGTTAGGAAAGACTGAAGCCACGAGACGATGTTAGGGTCGAGATTGAGATTATTTAATTTGAAAAGTAGCAATTGGTGAGAGACTTTGTCAAAGGCTTTGGAGAAATCAAAGAATACAGTCGCCGACCGATTTTTTAGACTCAAAGGGACCCGAAAAATGGTCCGAATAATCGAACAGTCCGAAAAATCCGTGAAGTAAATCACTTTATTGAGATGAAATCGCCTTAAAAATGTCACTGATTTTACCTTGCGGAAAATTTCTCTTGCTGGCAACGATTTGCGCCAAGGTTGTGCTTTCACTGTACATGCTAGGCAGCAAGGTCACCGCATTTAGTTGGAATACTTCCCACGCTTCTTTGACTGACCTGGCGGGACCATGTTGTCCACAACCCGAGTGTGCACCACACCGCTCGTTAAAGGGACACTGAGGAGAACTCTATCATTTTTTTTTTGTTAGCAAAATCTGATACTTCGGCATTTCATGGCTTTGTTGCCGCTTGTCCGGGCGCGAAAGATGCATTTATTTCAAAGATATTTGGATTCGGAGTTGAGAAAGTTTTTCCCGCCGCTCTGATTCAAACTCGAGAACTCTTATGACGACATGGAGAACTCTTATGACGTCACAGAACGGAGTGACGTGATACGTGACGTAAACGCAGACTCCGTGATTTCTGACAGCTAGCGGTGCGGTGCGCAACCTTCCTTTGCCAGCCTCAGAGATTCGTCGCTTCCATGAAGTAAGGAAAATTCCTCCAAGGTGGCGCCTCTTGTCCTAGGAAGTCATCACGCTTGTACTTGCGAGATTGGCCTGTGGCGGCGACACCTGTATTTTGGTTCTTGCTATTTTCTACATTACAAGAGCTTTGTTTTCAGTAAGAGTGGCGTTTTTGTGATTAGGAGCTGCTATTCTATCGATACAAGCCAACTTCAATTTCTCCTCAGTGTCCCTTTAAACACACGCAAAGATAAGGCACTTTTCTTTCAAAGCTGCGGAACCGCCGGACGCAATCACAAAACGGCGAACAGATGTAACTTCGTGAAGACTGAGCGCCACTCGGTCAACGCGGTCAGAGAAACCCAATTGACGAAACGGCGAATGGCGAACGCATGAGTCCCACCGCGGTGGATCAGTGCTTAGGGCGCTCGGCTACTGATCCGGAGTACCCGGGTTGGAACCCGACCGCAGTGGCCGTGTTTCGATGGAGGTGAAACGCAAAGGCGCCCGTCTGCTGTGTGATGTCAGTGCACATTAAAGATCCCCAGATGGTCGAAATTATTCCGGAGCGCTCCATTACGGCACCTCTTTCTTCCTTTCTTCTCTCAGTCCCTCCTTTATGCCTTCCCGCTAAGATGTGAGATAGCTCCGGCACAATTTCCTTCCCCTCAACAACCAATTTTCAACATATGGGACAAGCGATAACTGCCCGCGACGACGTCGGCGACAAAAGCAAGTTGACAGCGATGACAATCCGGCTGCCACCTCGAAGTGTCAGAGATCGCAGGGACCTCTATTGGCAACAATGAGGTAGCGAATGTGTGTCAAGCCAAGCCAACCTCAGCATAAATCCACCTCAACCCAAGATGGCACCTTTTGCGCCGGCGAAAAAGCCGATAAGATGGCCGATTTTGGCCCGCAGGCAACTGAAATTAGTCCGAAAAATCGAACTTTCGGACTTTTGAAGTCCGAAATGTCCGTCGCAAATATGTATGCGCTTCTATGGGGCAACTGACGGTCCGAAATATCCAACAAGTCCGAATTATTGGAGTCCGAATTACCTGTCGGCTACTGCATACAGTCAGCTATGGAACCCCGGTCAAGAATGAAATGAAGATCCTGTGTAAAGCATAGAAGTTGCGTCTCACATGCGAATAATTTACAAAACCCGTGTTGGCAATGACTGAAAAAAAGAATTTGACTCAAGAAAATTGGCAAGGTGAGAGCAAATGACATGTTCCATGATCTTACAAGAGATGCTAAGAAGTGAAATGGGTCGATAATTATTACGAGTTTGTTTGACACCAGCCTTGTGCACGGAAACCACCTTGCCCACCTTCCAGTCGCTAGGAGTACAGCCAGACACAAGAGATTGTTGAAAGAGTTCAGCAAGAATAATAGCACTGTACACTTTGGTATTTTTCATAATTTTCGAGTTTATGCTATCCACTCCGCATGATGATGACGTCTTAAGCTGATCAATTATTTTTTCGATGCCAACAGAATCTATTATAATGGGGTTCATAGACAAGAAGTCGTGGGGTGGGTAAAGAGGAATTGTGGTAATTAAATCGTTAGGAAAAGAAGCTGTAAACACATCATTAAGAACATCAGCACACATTTCACTGGGAATTACTTGATCGTCTAAAGTTTTAAGATTAATTGTAAATCGATCAGTTTTCTTAACCACGTCCCAAAATTGTTTGGGATTATTTAATAGCATCGACGGGAGAGTATGACTAAAAAATGACTATTTAGCTAGTTTTAGTGCTGACTTATATTCAGATGCAGCGGAGTGATAAGCATCCAACCAGAGCACAGAATTGGACAGTTTGGCGGAACAAAACAGACGTTTCTTTTTGTTTGACAGCCTTTTCAGTGAAGAACTAAACCAGGGCAAACATTTGTTAGTTAATTAAAAAGGTTCCATTTAATTTCGTTTGGACACTCGTGAAAAGACGGTAAGTACACATCGATAAAACCAGCGAGTTCACGATTTATGGCCCTAAAGTTGGCATTTTTGTATTCACGGATGGATGTATTTAGAATCGTTATTTTGGCGTGGTGACACGACGTTCAATGAAAAATGAAGCATACAATGATCACTTAAGCCCGGCAAACAAGATATTAGAGAAACAAGATCAGGCAACATGGTAAGAATAAGGTCTAACAAGTTCGACGATGAAGATGTAATGCGGGTAGGCTTAGTAACAAGTTGGGAGAGATTAAAGTCGGCACATAAGCGCAAAACACCATCGCACTCCGTAGAAAAAGGGTCGGCATAAGAACGTACATTGGACCAAATAATAGTTGGAAATTTGAAGTCTCCAACCAAAAGAATAGGAACATTTGGAAAGCGAACGGTAATCGTGCAAACAGTGTCATGAAGTTCTTCAATGAAAGTGGCAATGTACGAGGGAGGGCGATAGCAAACGCCCAAAATCAATTTTTTCACGCGCGTGCGCAGTTCAACCCAAAGAAGTTCTAATCTAGTAACAACATGAACAGGAGAAGAAAAAAGTGTGTCAGCAACAGCTAACAAAACACCACCACCGTTTCTGTCGCCCCTGTCATACCGATAAGTGGTAAAATGTTTGTGGCAATGGAATATTTCCGAGCTATCAACTTTAGCTGAAAGCCACGTTTCAGTAAAGCAAACGATGTCGGCATCACATGCGTCGATAGTCGCACAAAGCTCATCACGTTTAGGCAGAACACTACTAATAATAGTACTATACAGAAATGATAATGAGCGATTGGACAGTGACGGGTGCCCACTACGCCTCGCGCATCGTTAATCTGCGGGCGATTCGGATGAAAGGCATCCAACACCGTGAACTTCAGAAACCCTGTCGTTAAGCTGATCGTAACAGTAACACCTACCGTTCATGTAAAGCTTATTATAGCGCAGTTTGAATTTAGACTTTTGAGCGATACCAAATTCAACGAGTTTTTTCCACGCCTGCCGAGTCATGAGAGAATAATCTTCACCTACACTAATGTCATTATCTTTCAGTTTAGAACTTCAGAAGAAAATTTTTTGCCTTGTTTTAAAAGATGAGAACTTCGCAATAGCTGGCCTGCTTTTCTCTTCAGAAAAAGCTCCAAGTCTATGACCCCGTTCAATCGATAGTTCCGACGGTGGCAAATTCAAGGCTGATGAAAGTACATTCACTAGTTTTTTTTCAGTCTCATCCCAGGACTCAAAATTGGCATCAGAAAGGCCATAAAACAGAAGATTATCAAGGCACTGCTTATGTTCAAGTTCCGCCTGATTAGCCCTCAGTTTCGAATTTTCACTAGCTACGCTATCAGCAATACATCGTAATCGTTGGCACTCCTTCTGCAAAGATCCACTGGTAGCAGGTTTGCCTTCAACCACAGTTAGCCTACTATAAATATCAGATAAACGATTCTGAATTGCCTCCTGACTTCTCTTGATTTCATTGACAGTACTGATTAAGGGGGGACATGGCTCTTTGGCACCGAAAATCGGCCCAAAAATCAGATTTTCAATCTTTTCATTTTCGTGTTCCTTGTACCATTCCGCATCTGTATACAAATTTTCATCATTATACCCCACGTAATTAAGAAGTTATAGCAATTTAAAAATGCAGTACCACACCCACTGCCCTTTAAATTGTGGACAAACGACCCCCAATTTCGATCGCCCGGCGCATCGAAACTACGTGCTCTACAGCGGCCATTTTGGTCTCGTTCGAAAGCGCGGGCTTTCGGCTTATTTTTTCTTGCGAGCAGCAACCCTGTACATGCCGCCTTCGCCAAAAAAACGAAAGAAAAAATAAATAGCGGCGCGCGCTGCTATTGGCCGGTTTAGGCACGTGATCAAAATTGCGTCGTCTGGTTGGTTCCAGCAAGCTAGCCATGGAAAACGGACGCCTGGCGACGCCATTTTGTCTTTTTGCCGACCACGCTAGTGCAATGCGAGAAACATGCCAGGAGGCGCGAAGAAGTACCGCTCTGTGCACAAGTTCGGGCGAAAGCGTGCAAAAGGAAAAAAAAACGTGTTAATGACGCGACATTGTTGAATACTGTGCAACAAGCAAGCGCCAGTGGTACGGGATTGCGTGACGGCCACGTTGTGGACGGCGACGCTTCTCCGTCTCCGCTGGATAACGGCGGTGTTCTTGGTGCCGATTGTAGTCGCGTACGAATTGACACCGCGCCTGTCACTAACAGTGACATAACTCAAGCGAGTGCCCGTGAGCAGTCTACACTTGATCGACTGGAATCAATGCCGGCGACGGCACGAAAGACCGCGCTGTTCGCCGATGCAAGTGGTGCGTCCGCAGGATCAGACGCAGACGGAAAAGCCTCCTATGCAATAATTGACCTCAGCGTTGCAAACGTCCTCTTGGATGCCATGCGGTGCAAAACGTGTCACGGATGTGTGCGGTTGATTACCAGCGATCAGAGCTATGGCCTCGCCGTGAAACTGATCGTGCTATGTGACAACTGTGGTGAGATTGCGGCCGAGTGGAACTTGCGGAGGGTTGACGATGAGAAAAAGTGCAATCCTTTCGAGCTCAATATTCTTGCTAGTCAAGCAATGCTGTCCACCGGTAACGCCCAGACAGCAATGAACGATATCTTTTCGGCGATGGGATTGTCGCGGTGTGGCATGCACAACAAGACGTTTCAACGGCACTTGAAAAACACACTGCAACCTGCTGCTACTCAAGCAGCCGCGGCAGCTATGGCACAGGCCGCGCAGGCAGTGGCGAAGGTATATGACGACTTGTGTTTTGGACACAGGGGGAACATTGCCATGTGTTATGACGGCACATGGATGACGCGCGGGCACTCGTCACATATAGGCGTCGGTGCCGTAGTGGAACTCTTCACTGGTTATGTGCTCGATTATGTGCTGCTGTCAAACTTTTGTCTGGGCTGCGAAACTGGCCCACAGCTAAACACTGACGGCTATGAACTCTGGAGATCGCGCTACGAGTGCCAAAAGAACACCAACTGCAAGGCTAGCCAAATGGAGGTAGAGGCAGGCAAAATTCTATTTGAGGGGTCTCTACAGCGCCACAACAGGCGCTACACAACGATGTTATGCGATGGGGACAGTCGCACGTTTAATGCCCTTCAAGATGCTAAAATCTATGGCTACATTGAAGTAGTCAAGGAGGATTGCATAAACCATGTGCACAAGCGTATGGGAGCAGCTTTGCGCAACCTCTTGCAGAGGCACAAGGGTGCAGGAAAACAAAGTCTTGGTGGCAGAGGAAGGCTCACAGCTGATCTAGTTGACAAGCTAGCTATATATTATGGCCAAGCGCTAAGGTCAAATGTAGGTAATGTGGATGCCATGAGCGCCGTGATGGCAACATATTACCACATCACGTCTACTGATGACTGCCCCAATCACACTTTGTGTCTCACTGGTGAGCAGTCTTGGTGCCGCCACAATGCTTCAAAAGCAAAAGAGGAGCCCGAACCGAAGCATAAGTACAGTCTGCCAAGCGATGTGGCTGAAGCTCTTTTGCCTGTGTACAGTCGCTTATCAGAGAAGAGCCTGCTGCAGAGGTGCATTCGGGGGAAGACCCAGAATTCAAACGAGAGCTTCCACTCGACCATCTGGACCTTGATCCACAAAGAGCGGCATTCGTCACTGTTTGCTGTGTAAGCAGCCACAGCAGAAGCTGTGCTGCGCTTCAATGCCGGCTGCAAGCATACAACAACAGCAATTCTGCAAGAATGCAACGCGAACGTGCCAGCAACTGTCTCCAGGAGAGCTGAAGAAAAGGACTTGCGCCGTAACGCGTGTTCTGCGAAGAAGCGGGCGGCTTCGCTTGGCTTTGCTAAAGCGGAAAAAAAGAAGCGCCGCGACAGCATGCACCCTGACTATGCTCCTGGTGCATTTTGAAAGCATGCAAAGGTCCTTGGGGTTTTCTTTCGTGATTAAATATGCTGTGAGGCTTGAGTGCTTCTCACAATCCCCCAATTTTGGTGGTGTTGCATTTTTGAAAGATTAATATCTCCGGTCTTGTTCTTGCTATTGCTATAATTTTTTTTTTTTTGCTAGAAAGAGAACCTAGTGAGTCACATGACACCAAGGTAAATGCAATGACCACAAGAACAAATTTATTGAGAAGGTTATCTGTCTAGGGTACCTAAATGGACCTTTCCTTTCAAAAGTTTCCTATTGCATAACTTAGGCTGAAATTGGCATAAGCCACTAATTTTTGCTTTAGTTCACTTTCCACTAGTTTCTGATCATGTTGACATATCAATCATTGGCATAATTTACATGTAGATACTGTGAGATGTTTTTTCTCGTTTTCTCAAAACTGCAATTTTCAGGGTTCTGCAATTTTGGAGGAGCGATATCTCTTAAACTATTTGTGCTACAGTGCATTAAGACTAAAATATGTTCAGTTATTACAAGGCAACATTTACAAAATTAATTATCAATCTTGGGTGCCAACCGGGGCTTTTTGTCACTAAGGTTTTACTAGGTGTAACTTTGGCTGAAATTCTTCTAGCACATTAATTCTTGTCTTGTTGCACTCTATGATCCTTCTAGATCACTCTGGCAGGTCTATTCTCATCATGCCATAGAGTATTTAGTAATTAGCCCACCTCCAAATGAGCAACATGAATTAGGTGGAATTTTGAAAACTATTTCGTCTACAAG
Source organism: Amblyomma americanum (assembly GCF_052857255.1). Taxonomy (NCBI): domain Eukaryota; kingdom Metazoa; phylum Arthropoda; class Arachnida; order Ixodida; family Ixodidae; genus Amblyomma; species Amblyomma americanum. The sequence continues at coordinate 45,586,173 of NC_135497.1, forward strand.
AAAACTAATCAGATATTTGAAATCAGCATGCAAAACTACACAAATGGTGCAAGCTTCAACCAGATCCACCTATAAATAAGGAAAAAAAGTTCTAAGAGGGGTGTGGGACACGGGTCTTTGGGACCAAAAAATGACCAAAAAGTCGAATTTTCGAAAATGGCATTTTCGGAATCTACAACTATTAATCTCCAGTTTCACAAATTTTTGTCTCCCAGAAATCAATATTTTTGCCGTATTACGAAATGTAAATCACCGCGTCACCCGATTTTGTGCATGAGCAGACGATAAAAACGGTGCATTTTCTACTCCGCGGAACGCTCGTCTCAGCGCGCCGATCGCAGCCATCTTGGTCTCGTTTGAAAGAAGACTCTCTACGCTTCAATTTCCCGCCGCTTGTGCTTGCATGCCCTGAATGGCCGCGGAGAAAAAGAAGCACAAACAACAGAAAAAGCGCGAGGTCCGATTCGCTGATATGAGCACGTGACTGAAACGAGCCCTCCCATTGGCGGATTCTCGCATGCTTCGTCTGCTAGGCTTGCTGCTGGTCGCTGGCAGATGCGTCCCTGGCGCCATTTTGTTGAAAGAAGCGAGACCGAAGCACAACGATGTCGCCGATTAAATTCCACTCGCGGCACAAGTTCGGTCAGAGGAAAAGAAATAAGCGAGTCAACAACCTTCCTTCACGTCCTGCATCATCGGAAAGCACCGATAATGCGCAAGAGCCAGCGGCCGGTGAAGCGGCGTCAGCGGACGTCGAAGTAAGCCTAACGAGCTCGGCGACAGCTACGCACAGCGGCCGCATACGCTGCGACACCAGGATGCTACAGCGTTCGGAATTGCTCGAAATCGAAGCGAAAGCTAAAGAAAAGCTACAAGCTCTCGATTCGACTTCAGCAACGCAGAGGAAACAGGATTTCATCGGCAACTGCGACGATCGCCCGCTTCGAGACGCCAACGGCAGTGTACACGATACTGCGTTCACTGTTGTGAATCTGGAATCTTTCACCGAACTGCTGAGTGCCGTCAAGTGCAAGGTGTGTGGCGGAAACGTGGACGTTTCTAAAGGTGATCGTGAATACGGTTTAGCCGTGAGGCTCGCTCTCTTGTGCGTGAACTGCGGCGAGATTTCATCTGCGTGGAGTTCGCCGCGCGCTCAAGGGAGCCAAAAAATAAGTCCATTTACTGTTAATATTCTTGCTGCACGGGCAATGCAAAGTAAGGGAAATCGGCAAACCGCACTGAACGATGTCTTTGCAGTAATGAATATCTCCCATAGAGGGCTTCACAGTAAAACCTGGCAAGGTTACATGAAAAACAAGCTGACGCCCGCGACAACACGCGCAGCCGAAAAAGTGATGATGGACAGCGCCCGTTCCGTTCGCGAGCTCTACACAGAGTTGCACTTGGACAACCCTGGAAATATCGCTGTCTCGTTCGACGGTTCGTGGATGACCCGGGGTCATTCATCGCACATCGGTGTGGCCGCAGTGATTGAGCTGTTCACTGGACTTGTACTAGACTATGTTGTGTTCAGCAACTTCTGTGCGGGGTGCAAGCGCGGGCCTACGGAAAGTGACCCATCGTATGAGGCATGGAAGAGCAGCCACAGGTGTCAGAAAAACACGGAAAAAAAATCTGGCGAGATGGAAGTGCAGGCTGCACTTGTCATGTTTCAAAGGTCATTAGAGAAACATGGCCTTCGATACACGACAGTTTTGTGTGATGGAGATAGCCGCACATTTCTGGCACTGCAGGAGGCTGATGTGTATGGTTTTATAAAAGTGCAGAAAGAGGACTGCACAAACCATGTGCAAAAGCGCATGGGCACGGCCCTGCGCAATGTGATTGCTAAGCACAAAGGCGAGGGAACAGAGAGCCTCAGTGGCAAAGGCAAGCTCACGGGCGACCTTGTGAACAAGTTGACTGCATACTACAGCTGGGCTCTGAAGTCTCACACCGGAGATGTCGAAACAATGCAGCAGGCAGTGATGGCCACGTATCACCACGTTACATCAAATGATAATGTGTCAAATCACAGCCTGTGCCCAATGGGCCCAAGCTCATGGTGCCGCCAAAATGCTGCCGCAGCAAAGGGAGAGCCCACTCCGAAGCACAGATATAGCTTGCCATTGCATGTGTGCAAGGCACTATTGCCAATATATCAGCGCTTGGCAGACCGAAAGCTGCTGGAGCGTTGCCAGCGAGGAAAAACTCAAAACAGCAACGAGAGTTTGCACTCGCTAATATGGTCACTGGCACCAAAGGAGCGCCATGCATCATTATTTGCGGTTCAAGCCGCTGTTGCAGAGGCTGTTGTCCGTTTCAATGCAGGCAGTCTTCAAGCGTCTTCCCAAATACTCAGCGAGCTGGACATTAACCTTGGCCTAAGTAACAGGAAGAGGATGGCTGAGAAGGATAGGCGACGAACAACCGAGTCTATGCGCAAACGGGCCTCTTCTGCAAGTGTGCAACGGGCACTGCAAAAGCGGCACTCTACCCACAAGCAGCAGTCAGACTACATGCCTGGTGCTTATTAGCCCCCAGGAAATATAAATATGCAGATATCATCATGAATATTCAATAAATTGTGGCCCATTTGGGTTTTTCTCATTTTTCTCAATTTGCAAATTCTTGCCACCCGGCTGTTTTGGGACAGTGATATCTCTGCATCTAGAGCAGATAGAGATGTAATTTTTTTTGCTAAAGGAAGCTTAAGGTGCAGGGGTTGCAATGTTCAAGACGGAATTCCCCTATCAGGCTTCAAAAATTAATGATTTTGCAAACTTTTGAATGCTTGACAAGCACATTTTGAACGTTGATGTTCAAATTTTCATTAAATTACACACATAGATAAAATGGAAAAACTGCCTTGAACATTGCATTCTCTATTCATTAGGCTATGTAGCCATGTTTAAAAAATTAATTTTTGCAGAGCCATTTTCATTGTGAGGTTCTAATTAATGACTAATTAATGTGATGTAACTTGGGTAATAACTAGCTTAGAAAAAAAAGAAAGGCATATTTGAAATCAGCACAAAAAACTGGGCAATATAGTTAAATTTCATTATTATTGGCATAGAAATAATGAAAATAGCTTTAAGACCAGTGTCCCCCCTTAAGTAGACTTGGTCTTTCTCCATTTTGTTGGTTCGAATATTCATATCCTGTAGCAACCCAAGCATATCACTTAGCTGCCTCTGCTGTGCATCGTCGTCATCTCCTGCATCGTGGAAACCGGTATTCCATCGCGGTCCTGGGTTTTCTTCCACATCACCAGACAGCAGAAACTGCTCTTTAACAACAACGCAGTCACATAGCAAAGACAAAAGTATTCCCGGGCGTGGGAGCAGCAACAAGCAGGCATTGTCCGATTTACTTGCGTAAAGACAAGAGTCATGACTGACCTGGGCAAAGAAACGGACGAAATTGAAGAGCCGCATCACGTAGCCGCACCACTGAACAGTTCCGGGACACGCCAGCAGTTCTTATCGATGAGGAGTGTTGATGACATAGTTGATCCGGATGCCTTGATCCACGAGGAGGCGGTCTAGCAGGGTTGCCAGTGATGGTCAAAGTCTTCACCGTGAAAGCTGGCGAAACTTGTTGGCGAGTCGTTGCATTCCCGTGCTTCCGAAGTGTACAAGGCGCCAAGCTGGAGACATGAAGTAACCTGGGCAAAGAAACGGACGAAATTGAAGAGCCGCATCACGTAGCTGCTCCCACGCCCACTGAGGGTGGCAGGGTGGCAGTCAGTCATGCACCTATGAAGCAAACAGTGAAAGGAGGCAGGTGCTTCTGGCAAGAAGAATGTGATGCACCCTACCCCAAAGCAGGGCCACTGTCACTTGTGATGTAGCAGTGCCATACTCTACTTGAACACAGGGACCCCGTGATCAGTACCTTGCGCACTTCAATTCAATTTTATTTACCTTGGAACATACACATTTACAAAAGTGGGCAACAAAAGCATCTGGACCCTTAGCCAGTTGCTAGTTTGGGTCCATGCAATGAGTGCACAAAATAGCATACCTGGGCACTAGTAACAAATAATTGTAAAACTTACTTGTTAGATCAGCAAGCCTGGTCCCATTTATATAATCACTCTCCTTTTTGTGTCTTCAGGCAGTAAGCACTCATAAAGAAAAAAATACAATGTTTGTTCATATGCTCCATAAGCATAGCTTGTTGAAAGTCCACTCTCCAATGTCATGGGAATGCAAGGAAGATGATGAAGACCATGCAGCCAAGCCACATTTCATCACCATCACTGGTCGCCTCCGCACGAGACTCAAGCTTAGGCTGCTGGCATACGGCGGTGGTTCCTGCCTACACTACCTTAACTGCTTTGTGCGCTAGTCTATTCTCCCCCGTCAATAAGTCCCCTCTTCAGAAGTTGCAGCCCGTCAAAAAAAGTCCATTTAGCGGGAAAAGAAGACTAGTAGCCATCTTGACTACAAGCAATACAGATGTACACAAACACACAGTTGCTCAATGACAATCTCACTGTGTCTGTACCATACATATGCTACACCCACTTCAGGCATGCTCAAAACAGACCAAAGTATCCACTTATGATTTTCTTATACTGAACATTAAACTCTTTTTCCACTAGGTTAATAAACTGCCAAGTAAAGGTAGACAATGCTGCTTTCTGAATAGTTCCTGAACTGCATTTGCCATTTAACTCAATTTACGCAGCCCTTCAACATTTCCAAGTATTTGAAGCTTCAATACCTTTCAAAATTAAAAATATCTCTGTTCATCCCACCTTGTAGCCAAATGCTGCGGCATTTAAAGCATCTTGCAGCTGTCACGTCTATTAAAAGAGTATAGACAACGCATTTTGGTGGCATGTTGTGTTCTTCGCAGTGATGTGTAGGACATTACTATAGATGGCTCACCACGTGGTATTTCCGTTCCGCAGCTAAATAACTTATAATATAATTTTCCTCCCATGCTCCCTTGGTTTGAGTTTCGGCAGCTCTGTGATGTCAGTTTCGCATGCGTAAGGCATAAAAAAAATGCAAGATAACTGCTGCTGCTTCATGCGTTGTCATTCCAGCTCTTGAGGTGGACTGGCTTTAACGTATTGAATTAAAATGATGAAGCAGTGATTACATCGCATTTTTTGTGATGCCTTGTGTGAACTGAAACTGCAAGTTGGCATCATTCAGCCACTGAAAGTGAAACTAAAACAGCATGAGAGAGAAATGAGATTTTAAATTATTCAGCAGTTGTAGGTGAATGCCATGTGGTACTCCACGTATACTAATGCCTGGCGCATCATTAGAAAGAAGAAAACACACATCCAAAAATTAGCTGTCTATACAGCTTTAATTAACTAAATTAACCAACACAAGGAAGCAAGTCATTTGTTCTGACCACCAAAATGAACCAAAGGCAACCTGCACCCACATCTTGTAAGCAGCAACCAATGCCACTATCAGTAGTGGTGCGAATGGCGAAAGCTTTTACAGCGAGCTTTGTAGCAGAAAAAATGTCAATACAAAGCAGCTTCCCAGTGTTTTGCAACAACCTAAAGCTGAGAAATAAAATAAAAATGCTAAATTATACCTTTAATGTGAATGTATCTATTCACCACAAGCACAGATACCAGAGTGCCTCACTTCTGCTGAAGTATACTGTGTAATGTCAGCACCAGCTAAGGAATCTCCAGGTAGTCAAAATTTATCCGGAGTTCTACACTGCAGTGCTTCTCAGTGCTCGGGTGGAGCTTCAGGACATTACCTACTCTCACCAGGCCAGAAATATGCTAAACAGGCAGCTCAGGCACACAGATAAAAATTGACAAAAAAATTTGATACCGAGCTTTGCCTGCACATTCTAAATGTTCAAAGACTGTGACACTTCCAAGTGGCATTTACTGCACCTTGCTGCATACAATTGATTTGTACAGTTAAACTGCAAAAGGGGGCATGCCATTTGCTTTGACTGGCGATATGAATGGAAGGCAACTCACACCTATGTCTTGTAAACTACTATCTGAACCTTTATCTCAACGCAACCAATGAAAACTACTTTTGAGACAAGGAAGTAACGCAATGAGCAACTCAACCAATCTCAAAAGAAAGCTGTCAAAGCAAAGCTCTCTTACTTTCCATTCTGAAATACTTTGCTACACAAAAGACATTACATCAGCCTTAACACACGTGGCACAACCAAAAGCCCTCGAAGCAAAATAGGTAAAAAAACCAACACTGCAGTGATGGCCTTGACCATCTGCTTAGTACGGAGGAGGTGCAGGGTTCGATACCCAGTGCCACTACCCATCAGTTTTCTAGCAGATACAAGTTTCTCCTTGGCCTGGTGCTCAGCTTTCTCTGGGGTGAAATCTTAGGGAAAAAAAAACCTAGTCTTTGACTCCCACATCGTGCAGACCAAAAACATGACAGCCACTGTGCACCTTTGTCGCAGTGGCTTTCTGCCACCGAAATCAAAGCCCCCCGTCGTCATCATCAATAGTCCACACACCTTGGAGTCAACGTGCGTCACCAGTTGGAGTATGCCATTCTGCATCGCCACAGGAACCTGAGGGTGGTTCAAAAGCACCAGGAGTGTATTCTGCTTCTTCAGGCCATGACTCCATGTGACTATCAGCTCCAGCAGCTCCCTGCATGCAGGCACGACACAGAGCAAGGCTTTTCAGACACTTCATCAACAGCTACTGTTCATAAATGATGGCCAATTTTTCAAGCAGCTCCAGTCGGGGACTGCGGAACACTGTGCTGTCCTGGCACTAATCGACGCCTTGCTCGTTTGACATATATACTTGTGTAAGGGCTGTGTTAGTGCAAGGGCCGCAACCACGGCTTGGCAGCCAATAATTTAGAAAGAAATAAAGTCAGCCAAAAGAATTCCACTTCACGTATGTGTCATTTAAACACATGGTGCATTCCACCCGGAGCCAACAGATGGTGAAACCTGCCTACGACACTCTGTACAACCAGTGTGATCATGCTGATGACGTGTTGTTTCGTCAGACTGCCTCACTTTCTACTTGTGAGCAGGGTGTTACACCAAAAAAGGCAGAACGTTATTGGTATTATCTCCAGCAGCACAAAAGTCGGAACAGGGTGCTCCCATGCTAGTGCCGTACTTCCCTGCACTGCCCGCCTGGCTCAGACGCTAGCGGTTGGGCATGCTTCGCATAGAAGTCGCAGCAAAGATGCTTTGAAACTAGTCGCCGTTTATCATAAAAGGCATAACCATGCTACCAGTTAAGCACAACACAATACTCTGACATTAAAATGAAGGTACCACTGACGTTTTTCATGCCTTTGCCAGTGAAGCGATCAGAAAAGCGACCCAGGTAAGGCCAGCTCCCACCAATGGCTTCAGATCGCACAAGCTAAGCATTGTATCGAACCTTTGGCCAAACCATCATTACTCTCAGTAAGGTACTATGGCCCAACAGTTGTATGCACATACCTCTGCCAAAGAAGGGAAGGAAACTTTGGCCAAAAAAGTGGCCTACCAGCATCTTATTTTAGGTGGCTCGTGCTGGCTATCAAGTAATATAGCATGTCACTGTGCACTGTACCGTCCATACCTTTAATTAATGCACTATGTACTTAAAAGATTCATCACAGAAGTGCTAATACGTCATAAAAAAACGTGCCACCCCATAAACAGGGCACGGGTTCCATGTAATGGCTGCACACCGTCAAAATCGCAAAGATAAAGAGCAGTCCTTACACGAATGCCCACGGTACTTTTTACCTTTTTTAGTTTCTTTTCATTCTGGCACCTTCTTTGAATTTCAGTTTGATCATACTTCAGCACAATGCACCTGCAGGGACCCTAAAGACAAGCATTGTAACAAGCTACTGTATAAGAAACTTGTGTAAGGGCCGAACTTTTTATTTAAATTTGGGAGTGAATTTTGTAGATGCGGCTCATACACGAATTAAAAAAAAAGTACAGCCACATTTTTTTTCTCAATTATATAGTTCAGAACAGAGGGTGTGGTCCATACATGGGTGCAGCCCTTACATGAGATTATAAGGTATATATTTGTGGATCATCATTCTAAGAAATTTGTCACTCTACATAGGAACAATCGTCCACAGACCAGAAAAAGAAATTCACATCAAAGGCAAGTGCCAAATTAGGAAAAAAAAACAACAAATGCTATTTCACAAAAATGTGCTGGTTAAACTGTCCCTTCCAATAAAAACATTTCCCCAACTTCATCAATTTAACTCAACTTGGGGTAGGCATGATGCTTACGTAGCATTGCTCCTCATAAAAATAAAATGAAAAGAACACGTTGTGAAGGCAATGTCCCTTTACTAGCTGCAATTTAATGTAAAAAATTCTACCAAATTCTTGTCGGGTAATGAAGCAAGCAACCAATTACTTGTTTGGGGTGGCGAGCACCACCTCTGACCTCCCCTTGTTGTCATCACTGAACCTGAAACACCAGCATTCGGGTTAGCAAGCACGTACTCCGTGTCAGCGGCCACTTCTGCAGCATGCTGGTCGATCTCCTTGAAAAGAAGATGGGGCCTACTGCACCCCTTGTGAGACGAGTTCAATGCCACCTGTGCAGGCTGACAGACAGCTCTCGGATCCCTTGTACTGGCGACAGTAGTGACAGCACGATGGCACTGCACATGCGGACAAAAAAACAGAGTTGTAACTCTCGCTAGTGGTGCTCGTAGTCTACTATATTCGGCTGCCATTCTGTGCTAGATAAGGTCACATGGTGTGGGAACGCAGGATGGCATCAAACATTTTTAGCTTCAAAAATCGAAAAAAAGAGTAAATAAATGAAGAAGAAGCAATAGTGACCTACACACGCAGAGAATAAGCCTCTGCATTCTGTGTTCTCCATACCTATCCACAATTCTTGATTATATTTTATTTCAGCAGAGTTGACTACCAATGTCTTCCTTTTTTGCAGAATATTTCTGCCAGACTTCTTGTGCACCATACAATGCACTGCTTCTGACACCCTCACTATGTAACTTCTTGCAAAAATACCGATCAATGACTTTCGCTGTTTGGCCCTGCGCATCACGGGAGTTAAAAGGTGTGCACTGCAACCAGCCACCACTTTTTCATTTCTCTGTAAACATTTTACTGTGCACAACATTCTTTTTTTCAGTCACAAACCGCCTAGATTACAAGAAGCTCCTCCAACCACCGAGTGTATCCCTTAAGCACTCCCATGATTCCCGTCCCTTTTCACAATTCAAATATGCTTCCTTTATTTTTCTTTGCTGTACAGGCCACCATACCCACCAAGATTCTGTTCGGCCAAGATCCACTTGATGTCCTCGGCTGTCTGCAGCAGCTGGGCCGAAACAGCGAGAGCCAGAGACTGAAGCTTCTCCTTTGGAAGGGAGAGTGACGCCCCCTGGCGACCGCTGCTGGCGACGGCACAACAGCTGGCATCCAGGTGCAACAGCCACAGGCCACCCAGGAAGTGCACCTGGGGAAAACAGGAAATTGAAACAGAACAACGGGCTTAGCCAGAAATGGCAGAGGAGTGCTAATATGTTCTCTGTTCAAGCAAACGGAAGTCAAATATAATGACAAACTAAATGACTCAGTTCAGCATTTAGAGATATAGTATATCTGCTTTCAACTCAGAACAATCACGAATGCCAGCGTGGCCTTTAAGCAACATACCTGTTTCTTTGTTCAATTATTCATTTAAAGTAAACATTTACATATGTATTCTTTTTCACCATGAGTGGTGAACCCAGTTGTGCTTACGGCACAAAATGCCCTACCCCCCATTTGCAAAAAAAAAACAGATAGAGGGAGAAAATAAAAGGCATCAGAATGACCTAATTGCATCATATTACAAGGAGCATTGCCAACACTGAAACAGCAAAACTCTCGGTTCAACGAACTACAGTCAACTCCTCTTGAAACAAACTCAGTTGGGATGAATTCTCAGATGAGGTGAACAATGTGTGATCATTTGGTTGGTTTCCCATAGGATTCAATGCAAAAGAAATCCGCATAAGACGAACTATTGTGCATGTCCTTCAGTTAAATAAAAAATAGTTTCACAGCAACTGTGAACCACAGCGATTCTGGTTTGGTTTATGGCGGTTTAACGTCCAAAAGTGACTCAGGCTATGAGAGACGCCGTAGTGAAGGGCTGCGGAAATTTCAACCACCTGGGGTTCTTTAACGCGCACTGACATCGCACAGCACACGGGCGTCTAGAATTTCGCCTCCATCGAAATTCGACCGCCGGGGCCGGTATTGAACCCGCGTCTTCCGGGACAGCAGCCGAGCGCCATAACCACTCAGCCACCGCAGCGGACACACAGCGATTCTGCACAACAGTACTTACAGAATGTCCGCGCAAAACCTCCTAGGAGCGGAAAAAAAAAAAAATGTTTCCACGCCAAAAAGCGCAACTCTACAAAGTAGCTTCTGTGCAGTACCTTCACTCCTGGCTGAGCACGGCGCAGAGATCTGATACGGCCAGAGCTCGGCATCGCACAAGCCACATGACGCAAGCTGCCCTCCTGCTGACTAAAAGGCGTGTAGGTACGAAGTGGAGCTGCTCATTGATTCAGGGCTGAAACAGTTGAGAGGTGAATTTTTCAACTGATACGGAGCCGCAACACACATTATCAAGGTGCTGAGGCGGCCAAATACTATCGGCATCACCGGGGCATTGCCTGAGCCAGACGGAAAGGCATGTGGTGCAGCTGCTCATAAAATTAGCTGTACAACTAGGGAAGGATTGAGATGTCAGACACATGTGCATGCCTAATCATGCAGTTGTGCTTTTGATTGCTCAGAGCTAGGGGGAAAGCAAAAACAAAAAAGGACAAAATATCAGTCGCTGCGGAAGAGAGAGGAAGAGATGCCGCAAAAATAAAACTAGACTGGTGCCGTTTTCAAGTACAATTATCAGAGCTTATTTCATGCCCTCACTCATCTGCTCACTTGATCCCACAATAAATGTTGCATGTGTAACGGGGGCTTAGGTTAATGCTGAGGCGGCGGCGACCGAGTCTCTCATCTGTTCAGGTCAGCAGGCGCTCGGTCTGAGCGATGGCAGTGCGGCTACCTCTTCTTGTTGTTGTTGTTGTTGTTAGCCTATCAAAAGATGGCACATACCCACACTGGGGGATCGGCCAAGAATCTGCTTCTTTTCCTCAGTAAATATAGGATGATGCCCTTCTTCTTCTTCACAATGGCCCCGGGGAGAAAAGGTGCCATCCTGGCGACTCAGGGTGGCGACAACACAACCGGGTCATAGCATGGCTTCAGTCGTTGGACATGCCCAGTCTCGCAAACACGTCGGCGAAGATCGGAAGACGGTGTGAGGGGCTCAATAAGGTAGTTCACGGAGGATGTGCACTCCAGGACGTGGTAGGGGCCATGGTATTGTGAAAGAAGTTTCTTTGATAGGCCGGGATCAGTGGAAGGAATCCACAGCCAGACAAGTGAACCAGGTGGGAAATCCGGATCAAGCTGACCGTCGTCATGGCGGTGTTTCTGGCACCCCCGAGTGTCTGCCGTGAGCGACCGTGCAATCTGGCGGCAGTCTTCGGCGTGCTGGGCAGCTTCAGAAATAGTTGTACACACAGATGAGGCAGGGCGGTATGGAAGAACTGTGTCGACGCGAGCGGATGGATGTCGGCCGTAGAGCAGAAAAAATGGGGAGAAACCGGTAGTGGACTGAGTAGCAGTGTTGTAGGCGTACGTAATATAGAGTAGAACGAGGTCCCAGTTCGTGTGGTTGGCAGCAACGTACATCACCAGCATGTCGCTCAGAGTGCGATTAAATCGTTCAGTTAGACCGTTTGTTTGCGGATGGTAGGCTGTACAAGTCCGATGAATGATATTGCACTCGGCGAGTAGAGCTTTAACGACATCAGACAAGAATACGCGTCCTCTGTCACTGAGGAGTTCACGAGGAGCACCGTGGCGAAGTATAAAGCGCTGCAAAATGAATCACGCCACTTCACAAGCTGTAGCAGCTGGGAGCGCGGCGGTTTCTGCATACCGGATCAGGTGGTCAATGGCAACAATGACCCAGCGGTTGCCAGCAGCGGTGCATGGCAGAGGGCCGTATATATAGATGCCAACACAGTCGAAGGGGCGAGGAGGACACTGCAGTGGCTGCAACTGTCCAGCAGAGTGATGAGGCAGTTGTTTACAGCGTAAGGCTATAGAGATAAGGTTGAAACTTTCCAAGGGCCCAGACAATGGCCAAGCTCTCTTATTCCGACACAAAGTAGTTGGATTCAGATTTCGTGAGGGTGCGGCTGGCGTAAGCAACCACATATTCCTCAAATCCAGACTTGCGTTGGGCGAGCACAGCCCCGAGGCCAATGCCACTGGCATCCGTGTGTACTTCACTTGGGGCTTGCAGGTCGAAGTGACGCAAGATAGGTGGTGCCGTGAGGAGACTGCGCAAGGTGTTTTAGGCATCGTCGCAGGCAGGCGACCAACTCGAAAAATCCACATTGCTGCCGAGAAGCTGAGTTAAAGGGGCAGCAATGGCCGCAAAGTTGCGAATAAATTGTCGAAAATAGGAACAGAGGCCTAGGAAGCTGCGCAGTTCCTTAATGCAAGTAGGTTTTGGAAACGCAGTCACAGCACGAAGTTTGGCGGTGTCGGGGCGGGCGCCCGCTTTTGACACAACGTGGCCTAAAATTGTCAGCTCACGAGCAGCAAATCAACACTTTCTTAAGTTCAGTTGAAGGCCAGCGTCCGTAAGGCATGTTAAGACGTGCTTCAGCCGGGATAGATGAGTGGCAAAGTCGGGCGAAAATATTGTGATGTCATCGAGATAACACAGGCACGACTTCCATTTCAGGCCACACAGAATGCTGTCCATCATGCGCTCAAAAGTAGCCGGAGCATTACAGAGGCCAAAAGGCATGACGGTAAATTCATACAGGCCATCAGGGGTGACGAATGCGGTTTTAGGGCGGTCGTCAGCTGCCATGGGGACCTGCCAGTACCCAGAGCGTAAGTCGAGAGAAGAGAAGAGTTCCGCTCCTTGAAGGCAGTCCAGAGCATCATCAATGCGCGAAAGAGTTTCATGTGACCTTATTCAGGCGACGGTAATCAACGCAAAAACGAATAGAGCCATCTTTCTTTTTCACGAGGACCACGGGAGAAGCCCAGGGACTGTGTGAGGCCTGGATCACGCCACTCTGAAGCATGGTGTCAACTTGGTCTTTAATAACTTGGCGCGCTCAGTGGCTGAGACACGATATGGGCACTGACGCAGAGGGGCGTGGTCACCGGTGTCGATATGGTGGGCGACAGTCGACATGCGGGTCAAAGCGGGTTGGTGTGAATTGAAGGAGGAACGAAATTCATGAAGCAGAGTGAGAAGTTGAGTTCGTTGAGGTGCAGGAAGAGAGGCGTCGATGGAGGGAAGGAAAACGTCTGGAGACGAAGTGTCGGGTGCAGGAACCGGCGGGCTGAGGGCATTGACGTCAAGGGACGGGGAATTGTCATTTTCATCGCGGTGGAGAATGAAGTCAATGATTTGCATGGTACCCAGGCACTCACCGCGACGCACAGCAGAAGCATATGTAAATGGATTGGTCACGAACAACGTGCTAAGGCGAGCTGACAGAGTGAGGTCGGCATAAGGTATGGAGCGGTACTTGCGGCACAGAAAGAGGGGCGATGGTGTAAAAAGTATGTTGCCGTCGCGAACAAGGTTAGAAGTGAGGGGCACAAGAACAGAAGAACAGGCAGGCAGTTCAGTGTCTTCGGCAACGACGGCTGTGGCAGGAGTAGCAGAAGGGGCATCGAGCGGCGAAAAACCGCTGAGCGCAAAGAACTCAAGTTCAGCACGAGCACAATCAATGACTGCGTTATGGCGGGACAGGAAGTCTCAACCCAAGATGATCTCAAGACAGCAGGTTGGTAAAATGACGAATTCAATCACCTAGAGGATTTCCTGAATGACGACGCAAGCCGTACACGCCGCTAACGGCGCAATAGCCTGCGTGCTTGCGGTGCGGAGCGAGAATCCAGAAAGTGGGGTCGTCACTTTTCGCAAGGAGCGGCAAAAGGAGGCGGCCATGGCAGCCGGTGTCGACAAGCGCCAGAACAGAAACACCCTCTACGGAAACGGCGATCAGATTGGCGGGACATAACTGAGGCCTTGGACATTTCGCTGGTGGCGCAGTTCTCGCCTCAAGAACTGCGGCGTCTAGTTTTCCTCTTGCGAAAGATTCGGGTGCCGACACATGGGAGAAAGGGAGCGGCGACGAGAAGGTGACCGCCGGGTGGAGAAGGTGGTGCGATCAGGGGAAAGCGGGCGACTCTGTGGCATCTCGGCTGGCGGCGAGTAGTCATTGGGAGGAGGCCAGTAACCGGCAACTGGGGAGATCAGCGCACGACGATGGCAAAGCCGGGCCACATGACCAGGCAGTCCGCAAGAGTAACAAATAGGCCGATTGTCACTAGTACACCAGAGACTGCCAAATTGCCGAAGCGGTCGCAAAAAAGGTGTCGGAGCATGAGGAACTTGAGGCACAGACGCTTGAGGTGGAGCGTAGGTTGGGCGGTAATTAGGCGGCCGCGGCCGTGCGACGGCGGCAGCGTAGGTCAGGGGTGCAGCGACAGGTGCGGGCGGCTGTGCTGGTGCGGGCAGAGGGGCCGGTGGAAGGGCCTCAGGCACTTGTTCGCTGATGGCAGTGCGAAGGTCGGGCGCCAGGAATGGAGATTGCACAGAGGGGGATGGCAGAAGCAACAGCTGACCTGCAACTTCCTCACGCACAAAATCTTTGATGTGCGCCAACAGTTGCGAGCGGTCAGGTGCAGCCGACAGGCCGGCAAGCGACTCGACAGCCGCTGCTGCGTGCTGGCGAGTGATGAGCCTCTGCTTACGCAGCTCGTCGTAGCTCTGGCAGAGACTGACGACTTCAGCAACAGTGCGGAGATCTCGCGACAGCAGCATCTGAAAGGCGTCATCCTCGATGCCTTTCAGAATATGCTTGATCTTGTCCGCATCGGACATCTGGGGGTTGACACGTGAGCATAGGTTGACCACGTCTTCAATGTAGCTGGTGAATGTCTCACCCGACTGCTGAGAGCGCTCGCGCAAGCGGTGTTCGGCACGTAGCTTGCGCACAGCAGGACGTCCGAACACTTCGATGAGGTTCGCCTTAAAAGCAGTGCATGTGGAGAAGTCTGCTTCGTGGTTTCGAAACCACAGGTTGGCAACGCCAGTCAAATAAAAGAAGACATTGTTCAACTTGGTGGTATCGTCCCAATTGTTATATGTGCTCACCCGCTCGTATGATGTGAGCCAGACTTCAGCGTCACGATTGTCAGAACCGCTGAAGAGTGCCGGGTCCCGCTGCCGGATGGAGCCGGAAGAGAGGCCTGGTGAGCCAACCTGCACGGCTTGGTGGTGGGCGGCATCAGGCATAGCGGGCATAGCGGGCGGCCGGTAGCGTGCGGTTGCACAGGTCCAGGGTGGTACGAGGATGCTAAACCGAACCTCCACCGAATGTAACGGGGGCTTAGGTTAATGCTGAGGCGGCGGCGAAACCACGGCGGTGACCGAGTCTCTGGTCTATTCAGGTCAGCAGGCGGTCGGTCTGAGCGATGGCAGTGCGGCTACCTCTTCTTTTCCTCAGTAAATATAGGATGCCCTTCTTCTTCACACATGAATGAATTTTTATGGCGCAAGGGCAGCTGTGGCCGAGTGCCACGGAACAAGGTTTTATTTTTATTTTATTCACGGTGGGGTCAAAGACCCATTTCCCAAGCATTTCACCCTAAAGAAGCTGAGCACCAGACCAGCAGAAAACTTGTACCCATTTTATCTCCGGTGGGTACCCGGCAGCCCTGGGGAACCACAATAAATGTTCCATTTGCAATTGTCCTCTCATTGCATGGCCACTTTATTCAATCTTTCATATAACATATATTCGGATACACTTAGCATTCTCACATATGCCTTTTATAGTGGTACATCTGCTAAAACAAACTTCTTATAAGACCCCAGACTATAGTCAGATGATGAAACAGTAAAATTCTGCTTCCAGGTGAAGGCCGAAATCTGCCAAAATGTTGGAAAAAAATGTGGTCCTTACCCACATATATACAATACTTCCAACTCCCTCTCAGGATACTGTACAATATAATGCAACAAATTTTCTTACAAATGAACGATTTCTGAAATGCGGGTTCTGCTTCAAAGAAGCATTCGCAAAACGAAACGAACTTGAAAGCTTATTCTGCAATACAACTGTTAACCAATTCTTCAGACTTTAAGATTGGAATGCATTTGATTTTTCTGACTTCTCTGTACCTCTGTGAGACATTGCAGTAAACTGTGACTGAAATTTCACATGCGCCACAACTTGCTGCTTGACTTTTCGGAATGCCTTCATGCTCACCTGCACGTCGCCCCAGCAATCATGAAGGCGAATTCTGAATCCTATTTGAACTAAAAAACTTAAAGAATTTGTTTAAATCAAACTCGTTAACATTGGTTTAGATGACCAGACTAACACGTTTCCTATGGGATGACACACAGCTCACTAACTGCACATTGTGCGCTTTTTTTTATTCTGCAACGCCTCCATTCTTTCATTTGTGCGAAGTGCCACACATGACCCTGTATTAAGCTTTATGTACCCACAGTTCCCAAAACTGGCTAAAGCAGCCTCTGAAACCCTAAGTAATTGAACACTTGCATTTCATCTCATGAGTGTGTTTCTATGTAAAATGAGGACACATACACACAAGCATGCAAGCACGCATGCACACGTGCAAGGAAGAAGGTTAGGAATGCACCTTGAATAACTTCTGCATCAGCTGCCGAAACTGATCGGCTGCTGCCCTTGCTGACCGAGTGCTCCACAACTGTACCAAATATGTTGGCAAGAAGGTCCAAAGTACTGCAGATGGCATCGCCTTGTTGCCTTAGAATCCACATGGGGCTTTCTGCAAGGTTTCAAATAAAAACGGTGCAGCACACGTCATACACAAAAGTTCACAGTAACTAACAAACACTCGCGCATCAAAGCAGAGGCAGCAGCTGTGAAGCAGTACGCTTGTTTTCGATCACTTCCCAAAGTGATTCAGACAATAAAGGACACCGTAATAGAGGGCTTCAGATAATTTTGACCATCTGCGGTTCTTTAATGTGCACTGACATCCCATGGTACACGGCCCTCAAGCATTCTGCCTCCATCGAAATTCAACAGCGGCAGCTGGAATCGAACCCACACCTTTTGGGTCAGCATCTGAGCACCACAACCACTGAGCCACCGTGGCAACTTTATTGACAACAAAGGATGGCTTATGTCATTAGTGAACTAATGAGAGTTCTGTCTAGAAAGCAGGAGGCAAGTAGCTGTTAGTGGCATCAGAACTGTAAACCTAAGCGGTCAAGTCCCATGGGTAGCATTTCAGCGCATCTTGTAAATCATCTGTGCTATGCAGTCGAGACCGCTTATAACAAACATGAGCGTCACACGGCGCCCGCTCGTTATATCCCGAAGTTCATAGTAAGTGGACCAGAGCTTTAAAGACAGCTGCTTGTCAAACGAAAAAAATTTTTCTTTGCGAAAAAGTCCGCGATGATCGTCTCTTTTTGCAGTGCAGATCCGATGATTTAGGTTTCCAGATTATTTTAAGCAGAAGCGTGCTATCACCGAGGCCCTTGGCATAGAAGAGTTGTCTGAGGCTATCTATGTAGCTCATTGCTACAGGCGCGCTTATGGGTGCTGGCTCCGAAGCTTCATCCTCATCTGAATCCTCTGCGTCACTCTCGTCCCGCACTTCAGAAACGATGCTCTCGTTTGTGCACTGTTCCGTGGTGTCGGCGTCATCAACAGAAATAAAATCATTCCAACCAATGTCATGACCCCCCATGTCGGAGTTGGTGACACGCCGCCACAAACTGCCGCTGGGCTGGTCATCTGCCGAAGAATCAGGCTTGGCATCAGACACTGTGTCGACGAAGCCGCCCTTGCGGAAGCAGTTTTGCTAGCCAGTGGCCGTCACCACCGCACAGGCCGCTTTCATAATCTCTACCGCTGAACACAATGGAAGTGGGCTCGGTGTTCCCGTCCGCCATCCCGAATTACAACCTGGGCCCAAGATTTGAACTAAGCCAACGAAACGTCCGCACCGCAACAAGAGTGACAAAAGCGCGTGATGGGGTGGGCGTGCAACATGCACAGGTGGCAATCAAGCCAATCAAGCTAAGGATACACACGCACAGCGCCATCGGAGAGACCAATGAGGGGCGTCCGTGAGTGTCAGTGCGGCCACCTCTTGGCTCCCACGGAAAGCCTGCTTCACAGTGCGTGGCCTCCGCGATCGATACTGGCGGCGGCGTGGTTGATCGCAGAGGCCACGCGTGGATTTGGAAGAGGGTGAGGATAAAGGAGTGGAGTTGCGAGGAGGGGCGGGAGGGCGATCTTGGAAGTCGCGTCAGCAACGAAAGGGTAGCTCGCTCAAGTGCGGCACGAAACAAGGCGGGCAGTTCGCTCGTGATGAGGCTTGGGAAAGCATACCGCACGCTGGGCGCACAAAGGGGTTGGAGGCAGGTTATCCCGCATCACAGCGCCGGGTTTTAACCGTCCGTTCGCTGTAACCGATCAGCAGGGCTTAATGACGTTTGTTATACATGTGATTTAGTGCCATTGAAATAATGTATATTTTGACGGTTGCGCAGGTCTCGTTCGTTACAACCGAAAGTTCATCTTAAGTGGGGCCGTTATATGTGGGCTCGACTGTACATGCAACAACTTTTTTAAAACGAAGATTTCCTGGGCCTGGTTACATGCAACACTGCACTGTGTTTTGCCGCTTGAAAATTCGTCATGTGGTATGAGATTACGGTGATCGTTGATGTTGCCAGCTTGCAGCTGGCTGTAATTTGAAGGCAACACCGAGGCTACCAGACAACCACGCCTGCACTCTATCACTCGTTCTGGAAGCAGCCAGTGGCAAGCTGCACTTGGAGCTGTTGCTGCATGCTGGCATTAACATTGCAGAACTCCATGAAACTAGTGCAGCCAAATCAAAGAGACCTTATGCTGTCAAAGTGTTCTCTGATATGAGGCCACCCGTTCGTCGTCCTGCCTGCCATTGCACGCCGTCAGAGGTAAGCAAGCGACTATGCAGCATGAAATTCAGGTTTGAGTAAAGCTATTTCGACGATCTCCTTCCGCACCATTCATACCTGGACACAGCCTCCATTCGGAAGTCCATTTGAATTAACCGGTGTGAGATCCATTGCGTCTGAATTAGCGAGCATCCGACACTCGCTGGGACCGAGCCGTCAGTTTGCATCATCCGGATTTCCGAATTAACGGAGGCCAAATCAATGAGCTTTTACTGTACTTGGGAAAAAAAAATTGTTAGCTCACCACAGTAAGAGGTTGGTCAATCTTTCCAGCAGCCTCCCCAAGATCAGCAAGAAGCAACTCCGCGATGGTGTCCACATCCTCAGTCTCCAAAGCGGCCGTTATCTTTTCTGCAACAAGAGTCAGAAATGAAATGGCAGGTGCAGCTTCCTTGGAACAGATCCTTCTCTGAATGAAGGAACAATGTTAATGAGCTTGCACTGCAAAACAGAGGGCATTTCCTTCCTTCTGTTGCCTCCTGTTAAGTACTATGTTCAAAGTCGTACAGTTTGGCACATTAGTAGACTGTGCTAGGTGCCAAACATGAGCCAAACATGTTGCACTCAACAAAATGCACAAGCAGAAGCATAAAAGCTCGGCAAATGCAGCAAGGCATCACACAGTGTCCTTGTCATGGGAAGATGGAAGCACTGCCAAGAACCAAGAAACCTCAAAAGTTCTACCCCAGTTCTTGGAGCCCTTCATTACACACATCAACAACTACTGCAGGTGATAATCAAGACCTCGCAGGTTCGTAACCGTGGCAAAGTAAAGCACTTGCACTCACTGTCAGCAGTGACGTTGGTGAGCTCTGGCAACCGCTGCAAGAACGTGCTCGCGTACGCCAGTCGAGCAAGAGACACCTCCGAGGCCTCCATCAGCATCAAGAATGGAAACACCGTTGTGAGAAGTTGCCCCTCGTCCAGTGACGAGCACAGGTCATCACACACAAACACCAGTGCGCAGGTCAAACCTACAACAAGCACGATGGCAGTTGTTGAAAAAAAGAATGGCTACTTCAAAAAATGGGCTCTGACTCGTCAGTTATGTGAGCCACTTTGATTAACTTTCTCCTTGCTTTCTTTCAATCTCCTTCTCCCCCATTCATGAAGAAGTGGGGTGAATGTATCATATTTGAAACTCCACCTACGTGCACACCTCAGGCATCAAACACACCACAAGACAAAGCCTGTGAAAAAACTTCTTAAGCTGGCATAAGTTATGCCTTAGCTAAGGCTCCATCCCAATCAACCCCAATCGAATGAACGTGTATGATGCCATTCTGACAACCCCTCATGAAAAAGAAAAAAAATGTGAAAGGAACCAGAGAAAAAGAAAAATATGCGAACCAGCAAAGGCCATGCGTCGATTAAATGCAGGACAATTATAAGAATACACGCATGCTAGGAGCAGAGAGGGGACATTCTGCACACACCATTTCTTGCTCTGCTCTGTGGGCTCAAACAGGAGGCGCCTCAAGGTGCCAAGGACAACTCCTTGCTCCAGTAACTTGCACAGATCCTGAAACAAAGAACCACTGCAGATTGAAAGAAACTGCAAAAGGATCCCACAGGTCAACTGGCATGTAGACATGACTGAAACATTACCCAAAAGATGAAAATTTACAGATGGGTTGTAATTCTCTTTCCTGGCTAGTTCTACCACCATGCAGCCACAATCAAAGAACCTGAACCGAGGGGCTACAACACAGTATTAAGTAGGGGAAAAGGCACAAACAAATAAAAAGAAAATCGGACTTGAATTACAGAAACATTTCTTTTTTTACTGTTTTGCCAACTGCTGTCACACTTATCCCTCACACTACTCCCAGTGCATATGTCATTCATAATAAACTGCTGTTAGCATGTTTTCTGTAATGCTTTTATGCAGCAACAGCAAAGCAAAGGTGAGTAGGCAAACAGTGACAACAATTCAAAGTGAAATCAGTGACAACTATTTAATGCAATGCATGTAACAGCTGACACAGTGCACTCACCTTGCCAAGTGCAAGCACTGCTTGCACCAGCTCTGGTTCAGTGCCAGCTAGCCGAATTTGGAGAGAATCCCGAGCAAATTTTTCATCCACGTCCTGCACAGTAAAGGCATAATTCTGAGCCAACCACAATAATCAAATGTGCTCGAAATGCACCCATCATGCTAGCTCAAACAAATAGTGGACATTTTTATCCACATACTATACATTCCCCCAAGACTTGTAATGGGGTTGGTTCATAGCCCTGAACAATCTGGATCCATGGTTATGCCAAATATGACCAGATGTACCAGCTGGCAGGTAAGCTTGGTCCAGCCAAGAGGTGAAAACTTTGCTGACAGATCGAAGGATCTGTGCTGACTAAATTAATTTACAAAAGAAACAATTGTTGGAGAGAACAGAGAAGCACTGAGAGAGGAAGAGAGGTGGGCACGGCGCCGACAAGGCAGAAAATAGTACGACACATGGCCCCAGTTGCAAAGGCACTCACTGCAGAGAGCTTAGTTGGAAATTGGTACCGATGAACTGAACATCACAGAAGAGGTGAAGCTCTCGTTGCAGCTAGCACTTCTAACGTACCCTATCATCTCTCTTCAGTAGCCATTTAAGGTTCTAGTTAATAGCTCTGCCTTGGTGTCCCTTGTGGGTCTTGAACTATGGTCACTTCCCAGAAGGATGGTACCAAAAACCCAGAACTCTGAAGGTATGAATGGAGAGCTGAAGACTACTACAGAAGCTGCTACCGAGAACACTGAAAGTGTAGAACTTTACACTGCCTGCAGCCAGGACCCGACGTCCTTGAAGAAGAAAACCAGTTTCTGCACTAGAGCGACAGAAACACCGAGCACTGACGGTATTTCGTACCAGCATTACCTGTGCACTTTTCTCTTCAACTTGAAAAGCTTTGTCGTGCACGGCACTCAGCTGGCATTGCAACAGTAATTGAAATCTTGGCAACCCGCCATCCTCCCTATCCAAACCCGTAGTTGAGCTGCATGTTAATCTGACCATTCTTTTGATAGAGGCATCCCCGCCCAATGCGGAATATGAAAACAAAGAGCGCCTGATGACTGGGAGCTAGGAGCCAAGCTCCAAAAGCAGCTGGAAGCTGCGCCTCCATCTGTTATAGATTAATGTGATGCGAAAGGGATGCGGAACTGCAACATGCTACCAACTAAAATCCACGTGCATCAGTTCGCTATTGAAGCTCTCAGGATGCATCAGAGAGAAGCGAGGCCAATAGGCAAACTTTTTAGACCAGAAATCAGCAGGTTTGATGGAACTATGCTCATGACTATAGCTCCTGGGATCAGTATGAAGCTTCAATACATAGCAATAAAGCTCTATCAAAAGTCATAAAAAAGCTACTGCACTGGAAAAGCAGGAGATATGAGAAGTCTTTCCTTTACTGAAGAAAATGACCACAGTGCACCTGACCTAGTTAATGAGCAGTCTAGGAGAAAAGAACTTGCTCTAAATGATCACAACTCACCTGCTATGGCTAGCAACCATTCTGTTCATTGGCGACACAGAAGCATTACAGCATTTAATGATGAAGTCATTAAGAATGTAAGATGCCTTGGGTGTGGAGCAGTGGAGCGCAGTGCGTCACTCAAGAAGCCTGTTGAGAACTTTGCCCTGAGAAATGATAAAACAACAATGCAAAGACACAACCGAAGCAACCAAGACCGGTTTGAAGGGTATTCCGCATGGTTAGACTCTGAACAAAGAAGTTCACAGCAAAGAATAAATGCAAGAAATTGTCGGACTCATACAGAACCAAATAAACTCGGGTCAAGTCATTACAGGCATTAAAGCAGAGACTATTGCACTGCACGCACTGCATCTCGGGTATTTGAGCATCCTAACAATTCCTGACAGAATGAATAGGACTCCAGGCACGCTTCGTCATATATATACCGAAACACATTATGACAGATGCTGAAGGCTACATATATACCCCGCTACCCACAATGAAGTGCCTTCATTGTGGGTAGCGGGATTGATGATAGCGCACCTGCCTTAGAAATTTGTTTAATGTTTTTTTTGGTGTCTTCATTGTGGGTAGCAGGGTTGATGATAGCGCATCTGCCTTGGAAATTTGTTTAATGTTTTTTTTTTTTAGGGGGGGGGGGTTTATCGCATTTGGGTGATTACAGTACATCTGCGTTTGACGGGACAATCTTACATGTGTGTGTGTATTGTATAAATTGACTTCTTACTGTCGAATAAAATTCAGTTGTAAGTTCAGCGCCTTCCGTGTCTCTCGTCTCGTCCTCTTGTGTGTGTTTTAACGCTGGTTTTTAATGCGATAGATAACCACCAACTCGCCCAATCCTCAGTTCTTCTGCAAAGGTGTGCATGCAACCTTCCAAATCCACGCAGATTTTTGTTTTTGCAGCCATACTCATTTTTGTTATGAAATTAAACTTCAGGGCCTATGTTTACGAACCGGTGTGGACAGTGGTGGTCCCCGGTCCGGCGCACCCATATCCCACATGCGGACGCTACAAAAACGGGCACTTCTGACCTCTTTCAAAATTTCAGAACCATTTTCTTGACGCTGCAACATGATGGCTTTATAACTTGGTAGGGTGGCTTCACCATAGAGCAGTGGTGTCGCGTGAAGAAGGCACACGCGAAGCCGAAGTTGAGTTTTTATTTTCAAAACAAAATAGTTGTCAAGGAAGTTGCCGAAAAGACAATAACATGCCTGACTAAGCGTAAACTTCCTATAACGTCGCACATCACAGAATGGACGGCGACAGATGCCACACAATATACATACAGGTTTATTGTCATACATGTCTGCCATATCCCCCCCACCTTTTTCTAGCTATGCTCAGACCTGCTACTACATTTCGCTACATTTCGATGCATTTCGCATAGCGCAATCAAGAGGGTTATGCCTCAAAGAGACAACTTTAAATCTTGGCCGTGCACCCTAGTGACCACACTGCCGAAGCCAGCGTGCATCCAAGAATCAGCTTACTATGCATACATAGGCATGGAACAAAATATACAGAAATTAACCCACCTTAGTGCTATGCTGCTGTATTGCGCGTGCTTTACATAATACTTGGATCAGGCCTTTTGTTCTTAGATGAGAACTACTCTCGGCGAGCTGAGCGACCGTGCTTCCTGCGGGCTGGGATAATTGGGCTCTCGAACCTATTCTCTTGTGGCCTCTCGTGCTGAACGAGCAACCTGCGAAACGGCATCCTGAGTCGTGCAACTCTCACTGAGCACCTTTCCAATGCACCGTTCCCTCCTCGCGAAAGAAAAGGAGCGCGCCACAGACCTTATGAATGGAACTGCACTTACCGTTTGTGTCTGCCGAGCTAGCGAAGTAAAAAGACCGTGCACAAGGTGCAAGTCAACCGAGCGGCGCGCATTGACCCTTGGCAGAGCGGCACCATTTGCAAGCAGGCGCCTGTGCTGGCGTCCCATCGTTGTCATGACAACAAGTGCTGTACTTCAATGTCTGTGCTTCGAAATTATTTTTTTCTCGTAGAAAACATCACTTGTAACAACAATCTGCAACATTCGCTAAGTTTTCTTGACAAACGCGACACATCGCCGAACATGACGTACGGGCGCTCACAGCCAATCCTGCCTCGCTTACAACCAGGTCGAAATAACGCAAGCATTATTTCAACCCATGACGTCGAATCTGGTTTGATCAAAAAACTTCACATCGGCTTTTTTTTTTTTTTTCCTGATCATGTTTGAGCCGAGTTGAGCATTGCTTTAGTAGCACTACGGCCGGTCGGCGGGAGGAGTGTGCGATCGTGTTGCACGTGAGTAATTTGTTCTTGCTATCTAGCGTTTGCAAGTTGTTTCCATATTTTTGTTTTCCATGGGGGTGAAGTTTCATGGCATGTCCAGTCCGTCAACTATTTCTTACCGTTCTCAGATACTTTGTCCCCTTACACTTGAGCATTGTGGAAGAGCCGCAGCTGCTCTTAAGATGCTTTGTGTCCTTGCCTTTGTGCAGGGCAGCAGCGGCGTCTTCCGCAGTGCTCAGGTGCGTGTGGGCAAAGCATCCAAAAATGATGACTAGCTTGGCTGGTATTTTCTCTTGGTCTCTGAATGCATCATATGGTCACAATTTGGCAAAATTATGGACATGTATACCAGGGAATCGCTTCGAAAAGTTATCCAGAATTTGTATAGTGAATAAAAATAGCACAACACGCATAATTTTTCGTTTTGTGATACTGCAGATTACACGAACCAAGAACAGAACAGCAAGGTTCTACTGTATTTCTTTGAAGGGCTGTGACGGTTTTAAAGGGTGTCTAGCAACCTAGAATTGTCAAGAGGAATTTCGTTTACCTGGAAAAATCGGCGAGTTGTGAGGGATACCATCAAGAAAGTGGTCAAGTCTCGGAAAAGGACAGGCTGAAATTAACGCAGAGGTCTGCTGCGAGTTTTAACGATACTGCGAGTGTCCAGCACACGGTCCGTTCTTATTGGCATGACATATTTTTGCTTCTAATGAGTATTAGGCATGGCAGCCTGTCTGTTCTAGCTGTCTTTTTCTTGTCTTCAATTAAGTGAGCATTGTGTATACTGGTTCACTCTGTACAGGTTGCCACACTGCTCATTAAATTTGGTCTGGTGCATATGAATAGACACAGCTACATTCAAAAGTATTTTCTGTGGAATAAGCCGTAGTCATAGTAATGTGCAGAATTCATGCACTTTCAGTATACTGATGCGAGGTGCCACGCCACTCCAGTGTGGCATCAAAATCGATCTGTAAATCTTGCTCTCAGGCCCCGTCAATCTTGTAGGCTGTTGCAGAAACAAATAGAGGCTAGTTTCTCTGCGGTTCGAGCTGTGATGACGAGGTCGTAAAAAGCTGTTTCTTTTTGTGGAAATCGCTTGATGCTTGTCCTGTGGCATTGCTGCTATCGAAAGGGATGCCAGAGTGTGCCTTCATTGGAAAGGCAGTAAAAGGCAGTGCTTCTCAGTGATGAGCAAACCAACCTTTCAGCCCTCTTGTTCAAGGGTTCCTTCTTGAAAGCCTGAAGTATTCTTTTGCAGTACAATGAGCAGTGTATGGAGCCCCTGAAAGCATGCAGTGTGTTCCGTTTAGAAATTTTCCAGAATTTTTTCAAAGTAGAGTTGTTTGTTTCTTTTGTGAAAGCACATGTAATGTCAGCACATATGGCCACCACTCTTATGAACCATTAAAAGAAAGCAAGAACTTGTGAGCATAATTTTAACAGACTTCCAAATCTAGGACTCCGGATCGCCCAGGCACTTTTCATCTAGTGAGAAGGGAAACAGCTGCTGAAATTCTTGCACGGATTCCTAGTTGAAATGTGTCAGCATCTCTGGGTCCGTTACGGCCAGGGATTCCAGTGTGGTGAAACCCATGCACAAGAGTTAAGTGGGCCATGTCCCATCAAGAATGCTGCATCTGGGGCAGCATTCCACAGCTGGAGGTGTCACAAGGGAGAGTGGAAGAGGTCGTCTTGTTAATGCTCTCACTCTTGTTGTAGCTTAAAGGGACACTGAGAAGAGCTCTATCAATTTTTTTTTGTTAGCAAAATCTGATAGTTCGGCATTTCATGGCTTTGTTGCCGCTTGTCCGCGAGCGAAAGGTGCATTTATTTCAAAGAAATTTGGATTCCAAGTGGAAAAAGTTTTTCCCGCCGCTCCGATTCAAACTCGAGAACTCTTATGACGTCACAGGACGAAGTGACGTGAAACGTGACGTAAACGCAGACTCCGTGACTTCTGGCCGCTAGCGGTGCGGTCTAGCAGCTGCCAAAATGAAAGCTACCGCCGCCGCACGTTGAAGGCGTCTATCAGGGGTTGCTACCGTCGCTTCGTTTACGCTTGCACCGGTGTCTTGCCAGCGTAACGAGTGATCCCGTTCCCGAACCCGACGACGAAGTTCTCGCAAAAACTCCAGCCCACATTTCAGCGACCTTAGCCCCAGAGAGCGTGTGATGCTTTTCAGGGAGCACAGTTAGGTTAGGCACCGGCGGGTCGTTTCCCCCTTCCTCAGTGAGCAGCCGTTGATAATCAGATATCATAACCCCAGTGCGGGGAGTCGTGAAGGGCCAGGACAAGGTCGGCGCGTTGCGCCCATCGGAGGCTGACCGGGGCTTTGGGGACAACGGATTGTGATTCCTTTAACGGCGCGGTTGCACGGTGCAGCAGGCTGCATCGAGGTCTCCCACGGTTGCAAGGGCCAATTAAAGTTACTTATTTATTGTTTTGCCACAAGAAACGGGTGGGTGCTCAAGGGCGCTTGCGTTTAAAGTTGGTGGCTTGAAACTAAAGCCGACGCACTACGCTTCAACGGCTTCCGCTAGATCCAACGGGTCCACTGGATCGGGCTCTCGCCCACTTACATGTACCTTCAGATGTGTACTTTGAATGGATTAATTTAGCCGAGAGCTCGAAAAGAACAGCTCCGCCCAACTGCCGAAACTATTGAATTACGTCACAACGCGCACCTCGCCACGGAGCCGAATCGGTCTAGCCGGGCCGGCGGCGGCTGACGCATTCGGCGCGAAATAGAGACATGCTCAAAGCACTCCGCCAGTGCGGTCAGTGTGCGCCGAAGCCGCTGAACGCGTCAGCGGTCAAGCGCAGTTGGAGTATAGAGGGTCTCGCTTTGGCCAACGTAACGTCACCATGCAGCGTGTGCGCGCATTACGCCGGCGTATAAACGTTCCTTAACAGAGCCTGCGCTTAACCACTAACCAACGTATTCGGTGGCGGCATCTATGGGAGCCACTGAAACCCCCCGCCCACTCATTGAATAAAAAATAATCCTGCACCGAGGTTCGGGATCGAACCAGGGCCTTTAGCGTTTTCAGGCGGAGATGCTACCACTCCGCCACGACGGCTCAAGGTTAACCATTAAGAAAGGCGCTTCTAGTGAATGCACTCTTCCGATGCAGAAGTCTTCGCACTTTCGTTACGTACATCCTGGCCTAACAGCACTAGGCCGTCAGCAATTTTTCTTAACTGCCTTGTACCTTATCTCCCGTCTCTAATAAACGATTTCCGTTAAGTAGTTTGAAGTTGCCTGGCACAGCCGGGAATGTTTCGCCGAGCGAGCGTGCGAAGAGCACAAGTGCTCTTTATACTGTGAACGGCCTTCTACGATCACCGACCATCGTGCCATCATAGTTTTTCATCGGCTGTGGCGATCACCTGACCAGCCTTAACAAGCTCCTTCAAAGGTTAACTAGCACTTGGAGTTCCTCTGCTGTTCGGCGCTTGTAA
This sequence comes from Amblyomma americanum, assembly GCF_052857255.1. Lineage (NCBI taxonomy): Eukaryota > Metazoa > Arthropoda > Arachnida > Ixodida > Ixodidae > Amblyomma > Amblyomma americanum. The sequence goes on from NC_135497.1 coordinate 45,614,550, forward strand.
ATCGAGGCGCGTCAAAAACAAAGCCTCGGGGCACGCAAAGCGCATAGACGCAAAGCGCCATATCAAATCGAAACTCTCCTGGCTGCCTGTGGCACCGCCAAGCATCAGTTTTCTTTGCTTCCAACATTCAGGTTGCCTTTTGTCTGTCTTCCTTGTGTGATAAAAGTGCACTGTTGGTTTTAAAACAAAACTTACTTTAATATTGAACCGTGCAACCTTCCTTCGATAGCCTCAAAGATTCGCGACCTCCATGTAGGCAGGACAATTCCTCCAAGGTGGCGTCTCTTGTCCTATGACGTCAGCACGCTTGTACTTGCGAGATCGACCTGTGGCGGCGATACCTGTATTTTGGTTCTTGCTATTTTCTACCTTACAAGAGCTTTGTTTTCAGTAAGAGTGGCGTTCTTGTGATCAGGAGCTGGTATTTTATCGATACAAGCCAACTTCAATTTCTGCTCAGTGTCCCTTTAAGCTGCTGTTCATCGATTTTTTGTGTCATTAATGTTTCTCAACAATGCCACATCACGTCATACGCCTTTTCAGTGTCTGAACTGTGACAAGAGCATCTCCACCGCAGCCGTGGGCTCGTGCTTGAGTGCTCGCCTCGACTATGGGAGGTCGTGGGTACGATTCCCGCGGCCTCCGGTCCACCAGCCAATTAATCCAATGGGAACAGGCGGCTCCCGGCCTAGTGCTCGGCTCTGCAGGGGTGCACTGTGTAGGAAGGATAGCCTGCGCCTCAAAATTCCCGTCAAATGCGGACACAAAAATGTCACCACGTGGTTAAAACCCGCAGTCCAAATCTCTCACCTTGTGCCAGTTACAAAACTTAACGTTCACTTCTCTAGCCTCAAGACAGATGTGCCATAGCTCTCTCCGCTCACAAACCTCCTTCGAGCAAAGTGCAGCGGTATTTTCTTGCTACCGTTGTGGCTGGCTCACACGCATCGGCAGGTGTGCATGACTGGTTTAAAAAAAAAAGATGGGACTTCTACCGCACCAGATGGATTTAGGGTTGTTTGACGCCGGAACTTATCTCTGATCCGTCAAGGCAACGGTTTGGTCGAAGACCCTTCTCCCAAGCATCTCACCCTAGATGAGCTGAGCACCATGGGGGCGAAATCTTAAAACCGGTGGGTACCCGGCGGCACTGGGAATCAAACACAGCACCTCCCGAATGTGAGGCGGATGCTCTACCACGAGGCCGCGCTTCAGTGCTATGATCTTTGCCAAAAGGCCGAGAAATGAACAGTCGAAAGATTGTTGTTCAGCGACTTACAAAGTCAAGCTGTCATGTTTTTTCCTGAACACAGTTATGGCTCAGACTAATTGTACCATTCTACATGATTTTTCCTCATTCATTGAGATGCTCAATAAGCTTTAGGATGCGATAAATTATAGAGAGGAATGACATGTGTCTTTTCATCACTGCATTTTGTGGAAACATGTTTGCGTTGTAATTTCAAATATCTGTTTTATAATTTGAACTAGTCAAAAATAAAGCATATCGCAGTACTGGCCGGCATTTCGAAAGGCCCTGATATGCACAGCATGTGTACGAGACCAGACGATGCAGCGGTTCCTGTGTCACTACTATTGGAGCCCACATGACCAGGGTTGCTGCTCTTCCTTGGGAGTGACGTCATAATGCACCCCGACACTCAGAAACCGAAATCGCTCAGTATAAATAATGCGATAATATTTAATGTGCATATTTGAATTGCAGAGCACGTATCACATGCTGGGTGGGAGTATGCAATGTTTGAAACTAAGAACACTCCAACCAAAAATTTGATGTCTTCACCCCGTTTAAGGTTTTGGGTTTAACATATGGAGCTTGTGACCTCCTGTGTGCCAGCTTCAGAAGCCTTTCAGAAACTCTTTCATTGTTTGTCTTGACTATTTTTATTCATTCTTGGTCTCTGCATTGTAAACACCTCTTTTTGTGTGTGGTTTCTCTGGCACATCTTGAACAATGTTCCTTTTATCCTTTTTTTTTTAGGATCTTTCTAGTGTCCATATGCAAAGCCACTACAGGAGTGCGTGGGCTGCTGCTGTAGCCTGTTGGGAGATGTCTTTATCTTTTTTCCTTCATATGCATTCCATTACTTGTGTATTTGTTTGTGGGTTTCTCTTAGTGGTTTATTAGTTGCATTTTATTGTTCTGAGCTTGCATACTTTTTCTCTTTTCATGGCATCCAACCCTGTGTATGACTGATACTAGTGGAGGGACTGCAGCAGCTGACCTTGCATGGCGCGGCATTCTCTGGTCCAAGGCTCCTATTCCCCGTTCCAGGCTACTGGCTCAAGAATGTGCCCACAAGTCTGCACCTTGGCGTACAGGCAGTCGCATTAGGCCCACGTCGGCCAGGACTTCCTTGCCAAATAAAGTATTCCTACTGACACGCCTTGTTAGTAATTAATGAAGTGTATGAATAAATGAGTAACAACTTCGTTGGCCGTATGGAAAAACCGTGTTACAAAGCAATTTTATTTTTTTAAGATTATACCCAACCACCACATTGTTTCCTCTGAGTAACCTACTCATATTTTAGGTAAGTGCTTGCCGTGTGTCGCATCACAGTCTGAAGTGTTCCTGCAGAACCGCATAGTGCCTTCCTGTTTATGCCATTGCAGCAGAAAATGCTCCACAAAGCTAATGAAAACAAAGAAATTTCACTAACATACTGCTTTGAGACAACTTAAACGGGTGCTGAAGCCCACTGAAAATGTAAATCAGGGAATGAACAGGATGATTGTGGGCACTGCATGTGCCTACTTTTATTGCATAGGAGGGGCCAGTTTCAACTTTATTACAGGAGGGTAGTGACTTTTCTAATTGCATCATCACCGAGTGGGATGCTTGTACCCATACCACCACCTCATTCAGCACTTGAGCGATGACAGTGCTAGAGAAGCTCTTGCTGAACATTATAATCTAGGCCCTTTGAATTGAATGTTCATCGTAGGTATTTTACAAAGATAACAGCCCTAGCAGTGCTACTGGGATTGCAACTCGCTGCAAACGAGGCGGATTCTGTAGCGCTGGGCTCTTGCTGGCAGTTTGTGAAATTGGCATTACCCGAAACTGCACTGTAAAAGAGCATAAAGAAAACGATGTCTTCCGCAGTAATTCATGCCATGCAACATGACATGGAAACCATCACACGGCCAGTTAATTTATTGCCTTCAGGTTCAAGACGTCTGCCAGTTTCTATACGGTAGCTTCAGACTGTTGGACTGGAAAATTACATTCTCTTGAAGGCACTTTTTGAGCAGGAGCTGGACTTGACCTGATTTTCATGATTTGTGCTTCGGGTGCACAAACTGGGTAATATCAAGCTTTTATAGTCTTTTTTATATTATAGTCTTCTCTTATTATAGATTTATGGTCTTCTCTTACTGTTGTGTCCTATCTTTCCTCAAGCAGAACAGTGGCTTGAGCTATGTGGTTGAGTGAAGTTGCATCACCTGTTAATGTCGGATTAATTTTTTTCTTCTAACTTATCACAGCTGCTGAGGGCCATTATTGCCAGAGGGTTATGTAAGGTGTGTACTGTACACAGACAGGGAAATCTCTTAATTCCAACCTGCGGTATTTACAAACTGGCACTTCGCTTCCGTCAAAATCGCGTATTTCAGTGCGACAAAGCTGCGCCTTTACCCTTTGTTTCTAATCAGCATAGTTTGAACAAATTTTCGGTCACTTAATAGTTTGAAGTATCGAGACGTCGAATGCCTGACCAGAGCCGCCGCGGTGTCTGAGTGGTTATGGCGCTCGGCTGCTGGCCCGAAAGACGCGGGTGCCATCCCGGCCGCGGAGGTCGAATTTCGATGGAGGCGAAATTCTAGAGGCCCGTGTACTGTGCGATGTCAGCGCACATTAAATAACCCCAGGTCGAAATTCCCGGAGCCCTTCACTACGGCGTCTCTCGTAGCCTGAGTCGCTTTGGGACGTTAAACCCCCATAAACCAAACCAATACCTGAGCATTGGTACGTGGCCATATACAGTATTGTGCGTTTTTATCGCTGACACTTTTAAAAATTTCCCCGCCTCAACCGCTGGCTCGTTTGCGGTGAAACTGCACACAGAGCTTGCGTATTATGGTAACTTTTGTATCGTAGCAAGTTTGACAATGGTACTTACTTAGTTCAGGCGCACATGATGCGAAAACGTAAGCGTCTACGAGAGATCGACGAGCCAAAACCCGCAGACGACGCTTTTTCGCTGAAGGGCGGCAGTGGCGCCATCTGTTCGCGGTAGCGCAAAGCGTCACGACAAGGCCGTCGAGGAAAGCGTTGCAAGGAGCGCGGGCCGTTTGAATATGCCGTTCCTGTCGTTTCGTCTGCTTCTACTGAAGCGCTTACAACATTTTCGACTAATTAAGCGGAAAAATATCAGAACAAATGATTTAACGAGGCTTTACCTTTTAAAGAATATTGTTTGCAATGCTCGCCTCGGCGGCCTAGTCGTGACGGCTTCCAGTGCCCAAAACAGATGGCGCCACTGCGGCCATTCAGCGAAAAAGCGTCGTTTGCGGGTTTTGGTTGCCGATCTCTACGTAGACGATTACGTTTTCGCATCATGCACGGCTCAACTAAGTAAGTACCATTGTCAAACTTGCTACGATACAAAAGTTACCATAATACGCAAGATCTGTGTGCAGTTTCACCGCAAACGAGCCAGCGGTTGAGGCGGGGAAATTTTTGAAAGTGTCAGCGATAAAAACGCACAATAGTGTATATATTTCCCACCCTTTGCGCGCGCACAATTTGTCCCTAAACGTAATAACCGTTGGATATATTGTCTTCATCTTCAAAATACTTGTCGCGAATCTCAAAAGTTTATTATAACGACAAATTTATATATAAGACTGCTCAAAGGGAGCACGGCTACAACACAACCACCGTACACACGCGCTCACTCTTCGCGCTCTTAATGCAGTTCTAATAGACTGACCGAAAGTTTGAGCTATAAAAGCGAGTACGAAGCAACGAGAATTCACTGTGTGAGCGTGTGTTCGAGGAAGGATCGCGCATAAAAGGTTTTGTCACCAAATGCACTGATCGTAGTGCTTGTATGCGGCACAGCGAAACAGTGATATCGATATGAGATGGAATTCCGCATCTGGCGCTTCTAGCCCTCGCAATGAAAAGAGGCAGGATTAATTTTCCCTTTGCAGAACAAACATTCAGTAGAACCCGCTGTTACGTTCGCGGTTGCTCAGTTTTTCCCGGTACGTTTTTTTTTTCATATGAGCCAGATAGTCCAGCTGCCACAGAAGCCCCTACAACTGAAACTCGATCGCCTATATCTGTTGCATAATGCAATTGTTGCATAATTCCCTTGTCGTACGTCGTGAAAGTCACCTCACGATGGTAGTTTACACCGTCCCGGAATTCGTTCAATGCGCGCGTAACGGCGACGCCGACCAGAAAAAGCGAGACTATACACGTACTCTATATAGGCACTAGTTCGCAGCTGCGTTCGGCGACTTCTGGAAGCACCCAGGCCAACGCCAACAGACTTACAAACCACGTGATTTTTTGTGCGTGTGTTGGCAGAGTTACATCGACGCTTGCGCGAACGATAGCACAAAAACGAAACCATGCCGGGGCAGACGGCACAAACAGCGCTGTACGAAATGCGCTTGCGTGGGTTCGCTCCAACAATTTTGTTTCTGCCATCCGCTTTATTCTTGTCGCCTGCACCTTAAAATACACAATTTCTAGATTCAAATATAGCGATGATTCTATGGGATTTATGAGGCCACCGCGATAGCAGCGAAGAAGCGCGCGCGCGTACCGCATCTTCGCACGCTAGAGGCATGCTCCCCTTTCATTGCTAAATTCCTTCCACAGACAGCTGCTCAGGCTAACCGAGACTCATCGCAGTGCGTTTCTGAAGGACGGTATTTGCATACGTCCGCTTTGTCCCCTTTTCCCTTGTATATCATGTTCATTATACTTGATCGCCATTCATTGGGGGCTTTGCCATCCACTACCATTTTGTTCACTACCTCTATTAATGTTTGCTGGGGTTTTGGTCCAAGCTTTTTTATTAATATAATCGGAGTACCATCTGGTCCTGTCGACGTGTCACTAGCAACCTTCTCTTGTAACGCGAGCGCATGGTTGCGCTCTCTGGAGGGCCACTGCGCCCGACACGGCCGCGCATCGAAGCGAAGTGGCAGATGACGCGAAGCGTTCGTCGCGTTTTTAGCGCTCGTTGAGAGCTGCCAACCAGCAGAGGTGTCCCAACTTCAAGATGCACTTTGACAAGTTCGTTATTGGCAACAAGGTGTACATTTATGACGGTGTCTCCGAGTCCGAGCAAAAAATTAAAAGCATAGCAGTCACCGCGAACGAACCGGCGCCCGGTCCTGGCGTTGTATACATAAGTCCAAGCTCCCATCAGTGCGTCCGCGTATGTTTTGAACAATGCCTGTAGTGCTCGCTGACGTTCGCGGTTTCATCCCAAAGAAGGAAACTGTGGAAGCTCTTTTAAAAAACAATCAGAGTGATATTGCGGTATTCACCGAAACATGGCTGACTCCGGACAGCAGTAATGACGAACTGCTTGAAGACATGTCATCTTTCGCCATTCATAGGCTCGATGGGGCTCGTCGTAGGGGCGGTGGGTTTCTCGTGCTGGTAAAATCGGGTTCACCTTCCTTCACTTGTTGATATTGGCTACCGCAGTGAAGTCCTCTGTGTAAATATTTCGCCTCCTGGAAGCACAAATATACTGATTGCCTCTTACCGCCCACCGAATTTTGATGCCTCTTTCACCAGCGATCTGCACTAGGTCTTTCTTGAATTTAATTTTCGCTTTCCTCACGACAATTATATACTTTGTGGCGATTTTAGCTTTCCTGATATTGAATTGATCAGCTTATCTGCATCCCCCTGCCGGTCAAAAGAATTTTTTTACCCCGCTTTTACTTTTAACATTTCCTGAAAAGTCAGCACGCTAACTCGCAATAATAACACATTGGATCTAGTCTTGTCCACCCCTCGAGATTTGGTACAGTCAGTGCAATGTGTCAGTGGTGTGAGCGATCACATAATGCTGTTATTCGACTTATCCTTCCCCAACCCTGTCCGACAACCATCTGTCCGACAATACATGCGCGACTACAAATGGGCAGACATTTCTGGTATCAACTAACAGTTAGAAATATTTTCTCATTCTTTTCGCGAACCTGCCACTAAAATCTGTGAACAAAAACTGCTTGTTATACAAGCACAAACTTTTATCTCTGATTCACAAGTACGTCCCTCTCGCTTCTATTGATAGCAATACAGGAAAAGCGTGGTATTCGAACGCTTTGAGAAAGCTATCCCGAAAGAAAAGAACGCTTTTTTCTTGCAGCCAGGACATCACATTCTAAGCCCAAATGGGAAAAATACTTGCGTGATGCAGTACACAAAACTTTTAAGACGCTCAAAGGAAAAGTTTCATCAGCAGGACCTACTCTGCGTCCTCCGTACCAACCCCCTAAAGATTTGGAATATACTTACTCCTCACGAAAAGCCACAACATTTCCTTATTTAATCATGACAGCTTCCCTGTACCAAACGATCAGCGTTCTGATGCTATGAATTCATAGTTCTCTTCTATTTTCACATCTGAACCTGCCCTGAGCAGACCTACCCTGCCTCCTTTAGACCTCATCCAGATGCCCTCCATTCATATCAGTTCCGAAGGAGTCGTAAAACGTATTGACAGCCTTAACTCTCAAGTAGTCCCGGCCCCGACAATATCCCTGCAAAGGTACTTCACTCTACTAAAATTATTTCCAGCAATATCTTAAAGATCATATTCATCCAGTCCTTAGTTAGCAATTCGATTCCGGACTACTGGAAACTAAGCAGAGTAGCTTCTGTGTTCAAATCGGGAATCCATCCAATCATCGCCCTATTTCATTAACTGCCTGTAAGATCATGGAGCACATCGTTTACTCCAATGTTGCAAACCACCTTGAAAATAACTCTCTTGTTTTTTGCAAGTCAGCATGGTTTCCGCTCTGGCCTTTCATGCGAGACCCAACTTTGTTAATTCACTTCTGACCTTAACTTTAACCTTGACTCGTCTTTCCAAACCGAAGTAATTTTTCTGTAGTTTTCGAAAACACTCGATGATGTCTCCCACTAAAGGCTAATGTTTAAATTGCCTGCGTATTCTTTAAATGCCTGTGTATTGGTCCACTAATCTTATCCTGGATTAACTGTTTCCCCACAAACCGCTTCCAATGCACAGTCTTCGGAGAGTATCATTCCGCCACTGACGAAGTAACGTCGGGCCGTTGCTTTTTCTAATCTTCGTAAATGACCTCCCCTATATCATAGCATCATCCATTGGTCTGTTCGCCTTTAACTGCATGTTGTACCGTCACATTTCTTTTCACGATGACCAGCTAACCCTGGAGAACAACTTACGTAAAATTGAAAATTGGTGTTCAGATTGGATGACGGAACTGAACGTAACTATAAATTAAAATTTATGCACGTCTCAGGTAAAGGTTCCAACGTTTCCTATGCATATTCACTAAACTCAGCTATCATATCACAACTTGAGTCTAGGAGACCTGATCGTCAATAAACTAACATGGAATGAGCATGTCACAAAACTAGCTGCTGACACTTGAACGCCGGGCTTCTCAAGAAGGTCACTTTCACAATCACCGCCATCCATTGGTAAACTTGCGTACGAAACTTTCATTCGCCCGAAGCTCCAATACGCATTGGCAATGTGGTCTCCTAATCAGGCGCACCTCATTAACGAAATTGAATCCATCCAGAATCGCGCTGTCTGTTTTAAATCTTCAAACTATGACATTCGCTACAGCATCAACAGTATTAATTTAAGTCATCTCTCGGTATCAGCCCACTAGCCCTTAGATGCAAATTTCCTGCCTCTGTCTGTTTCATAAACTTTACCACAACTGCCCCAATCTCTGTGATTCTTTACTAGTGCCACCAGTGCACACGTACATCATCTCGTCTGTTCAACTTTATCAGCATCCGGCGCTTACATGGATCTACACACGCATTTAACAAATATTTTTTTACCAGGAGAAATTGGGACATGGAAAGAGTTTCCTGAACATGTTGTAATCGAACGTGTTCCTGTTAGATTTAAACAATGCCTGATGTGTCATCTGAAGTCATAAATTGTTGCTTCCTCTTCGTTTTGATTGCAGCGCCTGTATCATTCGAAGTGTGATTTTGTACTTGAGCCTTTTGAGTTTTGTGCTTCTATTTTGGTCATCAATTTTAGTGTTCTTTTCATTCGTAACCTCCCCCTCTTTATCTAATACCACACCCGAGTTAAGGGTATAATAAATAAGGATGATGATGATCTGTTTACATTTGTGTTCCCGGCACAGTAAGCGCTTTAAGGGAACTAGTGGAAGCCTTTCATATTTATGAGACTTACACCGCGTGCATTAGTGAGCTATCCATCGCGCTGCAGAAGCATGGGATTGTGCCCTAGGTGAGCATTTTATGAGCATAGCCACATATGACATCATCATTGTAGCCTGTATATACTGTTAAATCTCGATATAACGAAATATTCTCGTTTTCTTAACTTCGCATTCATAGAACGTCATGTATATTCAGATTCTGTATAACGATGTAGATTGTACTGCACTTTCAATGTGACGAAATTTCATTGCTGGCTGAAAACGAACCTGCCGAAAAATTATCGCAGGCGCTCGTGGTTGAGCGGAGCCTGTGGTGAAGCGCGCATCATCAGAGCGTGTACGCAATATATGAGACCTGCCCGGATTTCCCATACAGAGTGCATAGGCAGACGCACTGCTGGCCACGGCATCTGGGGTAGCCGGAGCAAGGCTGGCCGAGCATCTCCGCAACCTCGGCAGTCTGACAGATCAGCCTGTGGCCGTCACTGTCTCACCCAAAATTGAATAAAGAAAGACTGGCTAATTGGCGCTATTGATTCACTGGCTGAAATATGGTAAATAGCGCTAGAAAATGCAAGGGACAAGAAAAAAATAAAAATGAGACATGCTCGACGTCAACTCTATCATCACGTCGATGTCTAGCGTGTGCCCCATCAGTATCTTTTCGTTGCCTTTGTATTTTTTAACGCTAGTTACGATGTTTCAGCCCAAAACTGGCACCGAATGCAACAAAACGCTGCCGGTGCTCAATGGGAGCGCACTGCGTTTATCGCGTTTACAGCTGCCCAAAGCTTGGTAAAAAGGACTGGAACGGTTAGTGCTTGGCACACCCGTCAGCTGTAAAGCCAGTTGTGTGCTTCACACCTGCCAACCTCGCTGCTCACTCACACGATGTGCGTATGTGCAAGAAGACACACACACGCGGTTACGGAGGAAAACATAAGGAGCAGGATCAGCCTGATTTTATTTCAATTGTTGGTGATTCAAGGACAGTCTTCTCGCTCTTGGCGACATGGAGAAAAAAGGAGAGTAAGGAGCGGTGGGGGTAGACGACTTGGCCTGCCGCAACGCTCCCGTCACCGGCAGCGACTGAAGACGTCACTGTGTCCGTGGTGTGGTCGGAGCACTTACAGGATGGTGATAAGAGCAAAATTCGTTGGAGGCACTTAGATATAGCTTAAGTGCGGGAAGGCGAAAGCTGTTTGCGACTCATCGCGCTGGTTTGAATTTGCCGTGCTTGAATTCATTTCACGACAGAGGAGATGAGCAGCTGGCGCTCTCTCACGTGACCTAGGCGGCGATGTAACGAACGAACGGTAACAGCAAATAAGTCACGTGGCCTAGGTGGCGATGTAATGGACGGACGGTCACCGCAGTATGCGCCACTAAAGGCTATTGGCTTAGAACCAAAACACAAGACGGGTGCGTCGCCCTCTTTGTCCATGCTACGATGGTAGGCGAGATAGACGTGCTGAGACGGCTTGGGAACTCGCAACATAAGCAAGACGCGCATAACGCTGTTGTTCCTGGTGAAGAAAGGGCAGAAATAAAGGACCATTTTAATCGCAAATAGTTGTTTTCCCGTGAGCTATCCTCAGCGCGTTTTTGGCAGATTCTTAGCATGCTAAGTGACTAATTTCGATGTAGCGAAATTTCAGTACTACGATGTAAACTGCCAGTTTTACCCACTTTGATAAATCGAGGTTTAAATATATTTCTTTCTCTTATGGGTAAACGTTCTGCTAAAGGTTAGCGCCCATTCTACCTTAATTTGTGTTACCCTCTTTCTTCTGTGCTATGTTCTCTAAGCAGAAGGAACTTGCCCAGATTTGCATTATTCTTCAATGCACAACCACTCTTCTCAGAGGCAAAGCGAAGTTTTAGGATGTACCTTCTTTGCCCAAAGTAAGCAAGCTGTCTTTACCACCTCTCATTTTATCAGGAGGCTAGTTTTATTGAGAGCAGAATAGTGGCAGCACAAGTTCACGTCACGCAGGTTATCCTCGCAGATGCCAAGGGCTGACGACCGCTGCAGGGAGTATCCGCTGGTAGCCAGCTGCTTCCATGGCCACAGCTTCCTGGTTAATTTTAGCAGAGGGGGTACAGTTTGTTAATACTGGAAAAATTAAGGTAGATTCCATGAGAAGTTCTAACCTTGTGTGCATTCTTCGTTTTTAATGTTTGCCAACCTAAGGAATGCTTAGAGTTGGATGGTACTTTGTAAATAGCAGTCAATAAAGACAAGTTGTGCGGCACTATTAACCTTGGAAGTTTTGAATTAACTCTTTTGCAAATGGTGAGGTCTTTTACAAAAAAGCCGGTCAGGCGCCTTGCAATCACTATTGAAATGATTATGTGCTGGCTTCGCAGTTCTTCAGCAATGAGCTCACTAAATTGAGAAGTGTCAGCTGCTGCAGTGTGCCTTCCTCTGATGAAGAAAAGAGTGGAGGTGAGAATGGCTGCCACTAGAATGTTTTACCCTTACCGCAACAACCACCAGCATGAAGCACTATGCATGGTGTCTGTGCAACAGTAGCTTCATTTCCGGGGCGCCTCGGCTGTGGTTTGTACTGAATCTGCCTCCTGAAGCCTTGAGCAATAGTGGTTAGGGCGCTCGACTACTCATCCGGAGTTCCCGGGTTCGAACCCGACCGCAGCGGCTGCGTTTTTATGGAGGAAAAACGCTAAGGCGCCCGTGTGCTGTGCGATGTCAGTGCACGTACGTTAAAGATCCCCAGGTGGTCGAAATTATTCCAGAGGCCTCTACTACGGCACCTCTTCTTCATTTCTTCTTTCACTCCCTCCTTTATCCCTTCCTTTACGGCGCGGTTCTGGTGTCCAACCATGTATAAGACAGATACTGCGCCATTTCCTTTCCCCAAAACCTATTAATATTATTATTATTATTATTATTATTATTATTATTATTATTATTATTATTATTATTATTGAGCAAACACCGTTAGCGATTTCCTCTCATGTGCTTCTTTGGAACGTTAAGAAGCCACTGTAGTACTGGCTGTGTGCTCTGTAGTCATTGTCAAGAGTAAAGTTCCAGTAAAAGCCCGAAAATAATGGCTGTTGTAAAGGGGCTCATTATCTAATGCCACTAGCTCCTACATGTGGTCATCCTTGTGATGCAGTACGCCACACTCACAAGGGCTGATCGATGGTTATTTACCGGAGCCGCAAGCACCACCACTACCACTTCTCGGTGGCCACTGTCTGGCGGTGCGGTGTCTATGCCACACCAGCCATGCCTGGTAAATGTTAGTTTCTTTGTTTTGAAAGGATGAGAAAGAGATGCAACCATGAGGCAAGCTTGCTCTGTGTGAAGGGGTTTCTTTCTAGTTGTTTCTTTGACCAGTCTGGAACAATCAGGTCTAGTCTTGGACCTCACTTTCTTGTCAGGCAGAAGGAAGTCTGGCACAGGATCAAACCCGCATTTGTGCAACATCTCTGGGTGGCTGGCACAATCTGGGGAACCAGCCCAATATTTGCGATCACTTACATATGTGGTTGCTACTCGATAGCAGGCTAGGAAAGTATGAAAACTTAATGCACCGTCTTCATTTCGACATCAAGCAGTTCAGAGACTAGGCAAAGGCGACTCTGTCAAGTGATATTTTCATACAGCATAGATGGCATTAAGTCAAAGGGCATGCAGATGCATTAAAGAAGAAATTGTTTACTTTGGCAAACGTGTGCCCTTAGAATAAACTGGACTTGGCTGCAGCAGTAGCAAGGTGCATGCTTAGTGGTCTTTGGCCAAAGAATGGCCAAGCTTGTTGGCCCTGCCATGTTTAAAATGACAATCATGGGAACATCTTGTGCTTGCTTTGTGTTCGGACATTGAATCATCAAATGACCAAATCTCATGCAGTCAGAACATTGAACGGCCGCAAACAGGATCTTGCCATCAGCTTTTGTTCCCTGTTTAATTTCAGTTGCATCTGTGTAAGCTTTATCTTTTCCAGCTGAATTAGGAATTTCAAATTCTCGATTTCAAGCAGCTTTTCTGCCTCCTTCTGCTGTATCTTTACACGTCGAATCTTTCCTCCTGATCATCGTGCGGCAGTCATCTCCGTTTTCCATGCTATTGTTTCTAGCATGTAACTGTTACCCTGACATGGTGAATTTTAGAAAGCAGACAGGTCTCGTACCTCACTGGTTGCTCTCCTCCGCCATGACGATCTCGCCGTCCTGAGTGACAACGACAGGCTCCTCGATGTGGGTGAATTAAGCCCTGGCTCCCAGCAGCTCTCTCATTTGAACCTCCCCGATGATGCCGCCTTGTTCTTCCAGCAGTTCTTTAACTTGAACTTTCTCGATGCAACAGGCTGGTCCCTTCAGCAGCTTGCTAACTTCTGCCTCTTTTGACTTGCTGGTTGCTTGGTTCTCGCCTTTAACCTCCTCAACTTGGACACCTAGTTCCTTCCGTAGCTCACTGACTTAGCACCTCCACGACTCACAGGTCACCTATCTTCTTCAGCTGCTCGCTGACTTGAGCCTCCTGCTTCCGGTTGATCTCGGCCAGCATTCTCCGAAGCTTTCCTGCGTCAATAAGAACAGAAAGTTGGGCTAGTTGGTGTGGATTCATACTTGGCTGCGCAAAAAACCGAGGACAACAGCGAACGAGGAGACACAACACAAGCGCAGACAATCAACTGAACTTTTATTCACTGAAATGAAGCTTTATAGGCGTGACAAAACACAAAAAACAACAAAAGGAACCGCCACAACCGATGTACAAAGAAATCTTTCCGCTCTCCGTCGGATGTCTCGAGCAGAAAGACGTAGCAAATCCTGTCTTGACCGTGGCAGTTGGTTTTCCCTCTCGATCGTATAGAGGGAAAGAGAGTTTATGATTATGGTTAAAGGAGGCTTGTCATCTTGCAGATTCGATATTGCTCAATCACGTTGCTCAAGGACACTTCTGAAAGGTTAACTTTTTATTAATAAACAAAGAAAGAAGCAAGCAAGGAGAAAAGTTGTTTCATTCGACTGACTCGTAGTGTTACCTGAACAAACCTGCCCTTTATTCCCACCGAGACACCTGGTTTTGAACCTTATGTCTCCACCCTCGGTGGGGACAATAACCACTTAGGTAAATTCACAAACGCCCACCCAATAAATTATTGGGGAACGGAAAACATAACCAGTGAACGATTGGGGAAAGGAAAACACAGCCAATCAATGATCGAGAAAAGAAGATAAGTAATATCGACAAGCACTGTACAAGTATGTGCACTCTTCACCATCAAGATTTCAGAGGATTCTTTTTCCTCCCTCGAGCTTTGCGAACGCTCTTGCTTTCCCATGGGTGCAGGTTGCTTCAACCTCTAGTAAACTCAGTTTCGAAGAAACGCAACCTTCAAGGCCCATCTGTTAGGCACTTTCCCTCACATATACTGTCATCATGTACAATGGACGCATGGAGAGCATCTCTTGTACAAAGCACTGCTCGCAAGTTCCTTCCCTGTGCCCATGAGCTGAGGTTGACTCCTGCTAACGAGCAGTCATTCTTCATATCTGCAGCTAGCGGGGCAATGTCTTGTTGAGCGCGTTGTAGGCTATCAACGAGCTCCGTCATAGACACCCTATGTTTTGAGCAAAGACGTCACAGACATGGGACAAAAGCCACGTCAAACGACACGAATTAAGGTGGTTCGTCGCCGCCCGTGTGTACCCGCCTCGCCGCAAGAACGTGCGCAATGAAATGCAACCTGACGTACACACCATTCTACGAAGAGCACGCAGGAGAGGGTGAAATACTCTCACACACGTGCACTGCACGACACTCCACTGTCGGCACCCTCCCCTGGACTGTTAACCCGGCGCGTGGAACAATGTCCGGCTGCTTAGCCACCGCTGAAGTCCGTGTTTGTGTTTGCATAACACAAGCTGCAATATTGTACGCAATGCCAGCGTCCTCTAGACATCAATGTTGTATTGCCGGTAGCGGCAGTAGTCGACGAAAGTAGAAAAAAACGCCACAGGTATGTACGCACACCATGTTCTGCGAAGGTCTCAGTGCGTCTGCGATGTCTATTTCTCCACCTCATTGCCGGCTCCGAGTTGCATTAGCAGTTTGCTTATTTGGTGAACAGAAAATACTTGCGCCAACAACAATCTTATGCGTCAACGCACTTTGTAAATGAAATGCAGACAGAAAGAAGCCTACTACCTATGCTTAATTGCAATGTGGAATGAAGCACGGCACCTGGTTTACAAACTATACTCTCCAAATAATTTTAAGAGATTAAGCTGTTGAATTGTTTTGGCAAATTTGTTTTAATTGGGGAACACACGGTGCAGGAGTTCACAAATTTGGCCACAACTTTGTTTCGCCACCCCACAGGCTCAGCAATATTGCGAGCGTGTAGGCACCACAACCTGAAAAAAAAACATGCCGTTAGTACAAAAATACGAATCTTATTTGCACGGCACGAATTAAAGCGGCAAGACAGACTTTTACCCAACTGCAAAGCGAGCAAAGATGCATCCAGAGCATTGTAAGAAGAAAGAACGCACCTCATGCACGGGACTGTAAACTTTGGCATGCATTGTAGAACATCGCACCACTGAAATCACTTCCAATGCACTGTAAAAAAGTCAACTTATTTAAGTGATGCATAACTGTGCCAGAGAGAACAAACGCTAGGACTTAAGGAGTGCCCCTCTCCGACTGAGGTTGGAATTCTCAATGCAGATGCAGCTATTCGGCCTGCCTGCCATTAAGTGGTAATAGCATTTCATTAGCGTACCAACCTATCAGTTCGTGTAATTACACATTTTCTGGCATTAATAAACCAGTGAGTACTGGCGGGGGTGGAGTAAGTATGAATGCGTGGTGCTTTGAGTGAACTGGTTTGCGCCACTCGTAGTGTGAACAGACCTACACGAGCAGCAGAGAACCGAATTTCAATGTCATCGTTCGTACTGTAGCAAACAAACGTTGCAATGATCACATGTTGATTCGTTTCGGTCACGTAGCTCGCTATTGTCTCCCTAACGTTCAGTTTGTGAACGGAGTGCTCTGTCAGTCTCTGCATCTAAACTGTCAAACTCGCCATGTCCAAGCAGACAGCAAAAGCGGTCATGAGAAACTATGCTCCCCGAAAAACTAGATATTCGATTGCTCTCTCTGATCTTCAGTGCCGGCACATTTTGCTTTCATTTTTTCATCATGCATAACAAATTCAAATCTTTGTTTACATCATTCAGATGTTAGGGGCGTAGACATAAAGCTCAAACTGCAGCTTGATTGTGCGCCTGCCCCCAGTACAAGGTTTCAAGTATTGGTACTTAGCCTTAGCATATACATTGGCAACAACATAAAAAAAATTAATTTCACTTGAGGAGATAATCAGCTAGACACTGTTTACAGAAAAAGAAAAGGAAAAATGCACAGCAATATTCAGACATAAAAATTGATGAGATTAAGAAAATGAGTTTAGTAATGATGGAAAAACATACCAGAGCATATGAGCCATTCTTCGGGAATTTGTATGGCATGAGTGTGTTCTCAAAGTTCTGGCTGAACCATATTCATAAGGAAATGTTGGTAGATAATGCTTTTTTACCGCTTTACTAGACTGGTACTGTATTGTTGAGGTATTGGAGTTATTCTAAGGGATTAAAAGAAGGTCTAGTTGTGACTTCTCGTGTGATGTTAGCAATACTTCATCTTGCTCTTTTTTGTATTATATGCAGCCTGCTTAGTTTAGGGTGTAAAGTATTTCCCCAGATAGCAGAATAATATTTTAGGACCGAAGCAAACATTGAATTATAAAAAAAAATTAGTTTTACCTTTTGCAGAAGAAGAGAGCGTACTTTGCTTAAGATACCACATATTTTTGATAACTTGTCAGCAGTCCTATCCACATGTGATAATCACGATAAATGCTTTTCAAAAAAGACTCCAAGTCTTTTCACAACAGGGACAACTTCCAAAGTCGCTGGCCCAATTTTAAGTAGAAGCTCAGCATCGCACACTAATTTATTTCTTTTGTTTCGTTTATGTCGGCAGTTGATGAGTTTAGCATGGGCCAGGTATTTAAAAGGTTGAAGAACCTGTTTGCTTCTTCGGTCAAGCGTTTTTGCTGGTAGAGGAGAATATAGGCTGGAGTCATCAGCATGTATTAAGAAAGTTGGTAGCAGGCCAATGAGAACGATTTCATTCATGTAGACGATAAAACGTAATGGTCCCAGTACACTTCCCTGTGGAACTCCAGCTGGAGCGGATTTTATGTCGGATAGTTTATTGTTCATTATGATTTGTTGTTTACGAAATGATAGGTATGACTTCAATATATACAGAAAAACGCCACGGAAGCCATCGAAATTAAGTTTAGCAAGCATTGTCTCAAGAATAATGGAATAAAAAGCCTTTGAGTAATCTATAAATGTACTACCTCAAAGTGCGATTGCGGCGTCCACTGCCCGCCGACCGTAGCGGCCGCGTTTCTATGGAGGCGAAACGCAAAAGGCGCCCGTGTGTCCTGCGAAGTCAGTGCACGTTAAAGGTCCCCAGATGGTCGAAATTATTCCGGAGCCCTCCACTACGGCATCTCTTTCTTCTCTCAGCCTCTCCTTTAACCGTTCCCTTGAGGTGCGGTTCAGGTGTCCGCCGAGATGTGAGAGATACTGCGCCATTTCCTTTCCCCAAAAACCAATTTTCATTTTTTTTCCCTTTGCGTTTCGCCTCCATCCAAACGCGGCCGGGTGCTGTGCGTTGCCAGTGCACGTTAAAGATCCTCGGGTGGTCGAAATTATTCCGGAGCCCTCCACTACGGCACCTTTTGCTTCCTTTCTTCTTTCAGCCCCTCCATTATCCCGTTCCTTACGTAGCGGTTAAGGTGTCCGCGCAGTGGTGACAGTTACTGTGCCATTTTCTTTTCTAAAAAAACAATTTTCAATTTGGTTTCCATTGCGGTTTCGACTCCATCGAAACGCGGCCGCCGCGGCCGAGGGCTATGCGTTGTCAGTGCACGTTAAAGATCTCCAGGTGGTCGAAGTCTGTCCGGAGCCCATAGAAAGGCATCAAAACTGCCCTGGGCCTCGCACCGTACACTTCCACCCAGAAAATTCTTAACAAGGGGATTTCAAACACACTAGACGAGCTCATTAGACTACCAGAGTAGCACAAAAACAAGGACTCCTGCGTAGCCATTCGGGGCTAAAAATACTAGAAAAGTTAGGCTTCGAACCTCGAGCGCAGCTCAGACACAGACATAAGGAACAAACAGACGTTTCCCAACAGACATAAGGAACAAAAATTTGACTGTGCTTTAGCTCTGGTTAACCCTAGCTGAATTGCGAGTTTCGTTTCCTCTGCACGTCGTCTACACAGCGTCTCATTCCGATGCTAGAACTCAAACCGGTCTCCCGCAATTGAAGAGTCACTCCGGGACGTGGCACGACTTCTTCTAGCCGCATCTTCGTTACGACGCTTCTCGAGTCGCGCGGCGCGTTCTTCTGGCATCTCTTGAGCGCGTTCTCTCTTCCTCGCTTCATTCTGTCGTTGGTGCGTCTCTTTCGCGCTCTCCATAGCGGCTACAATACACTGAAAGCGCCCATATATATATATATATATATATATATATATATATATATATATATATATATATATATATATATATATATATATATATATATATATAAATTCCCCGCGAGGCGACACCTCATCTCCCTCTACCCCAGCGGAGCACACCTGGTGGAGCGAGCGGCGACGGCAGCATCGTCGACGGCGGCGCCATCTGTTGGAGCGCGGCTGCAGCGTTGCTAGGCGATGGTGGCTCAAGGTCGTTCGTCCGCCACCGCACAGGGCGCGACGAGCCGAAATGGCTCGCTGGCTGGTGTAGTAAAGCTTTCGCATTAAAATCAAAATCCCACCAGAACCTAACCTAACCTAACCTAACCTGCGTCAGCGCACCTACTATGTCGCTCCGAAAAGAAAAAGTGAAATACCTTGGAGGCTAGGAGTGCTTTATGCTGTCCTTTGTCTTGTTTTTATTCATTTCACTCGTCACAATCAGCCACTCTGTTATGCAGGCAAGAACTCGTCATTGTGTGATGTGATCTTAGTGTCGGTCATGTATTTTTCGCGCCATCTTTCTTTCCATCCTGATATTTGTTTCCAAGTGCTCCAATAACAATTATCAGCCGTTAGCCAGCGCGATTCCGTGTCACCTTCTTCCCGTCCTCGTTTATTGTGCGCCGTTTCCCGCCTGTCTTCTTTCCGACTTCTGTGGCGAACCGTGACCTGCCTAGAGAGTCTTACGTCAGCTATGATATCGCTCTCCATGTGTCCTCGCAATCGTCCACTCGCTCCGTCAACGACGACGAAGGTCTCCCGGTGCGCTCGGCGCCGCTCGCAGCTATCTCGGGTGCCGTCATCTTTGTTGCTGTAAATGCTTGTAAATATATTTTTTTCGCTCCAGTAACATTATTATATATGATAAAAAGAAGAGGTCGTAAGATGCTACCCTGAGGGACAATCAGAATTACCTGCCTCACAAATTCAAAACATTGCTGAAAGATAGATAAACACATGCAAAATGTAATTCCAGAGTCAAAACAGCCTAAACTCACTGCTGCCACAATACGGCAGTCAGTTTTGCCCTTGACTACTCTCTGCGCCTGCGTATTTTTCCTGAGTTTTATAGTTCTTAGACATTCAGAAAGGGTCAAAATTAAGTAAATGGAATTAGGAAGTAGCAATATTTTTTCTTGATAAGTTTTTTAAGTTGCTGGAATGAAGAGATCATTAGTGATGAAATAGTTGGAGTTGATAACTTTGAACAGATGAATTGAATGCAAACGACGAAAAAGTGAAATAATATGCTACCGCTCCCCGGTAGGTGTGTGCCTTTTCAAGGGAAGCGATAACAGCAAGTATCCGTCATGTGACCATTAAAGTTGCTATTGTTGCCAGCTTCGAGAGACAAGCTGGTGTTTCGTCTACCTACGGCGACAAGTCAACCTTTCTTCGCCGTCGACACGGTGCCCTCTCAGGCCTCCTTGACCTCAGCCCCGCGTTCTTGAGAACACGACATCAAGCCGCACTCAGCATTTTCGCCGAGAATGAGTGAGTGTGGGGACGCGAGTCGGGACCCACGAGAGGAGGGCGACAAACAGCACACAGAAGTCAACGAGAGGGACCTCAATGACACCTCCCCTCAAACGCCAACGTGGCTGAGCTCTGCCCGTGAGTTCGAGGGCCCTGAGCTGCTTAACATGGGTGTCGACGAGGCTGGAGGCCGCATTAGGACACGCTCACTGCTCTTCGACAGAGAAGTTCCAGTCGACCGGCATCTTGAGGGCTCCAAGCACATACAAATCACTTCGCGCATAGACTTGCCCGTGCCGCCTCTGAATGAGGCTTCTGCCACAGACGGCACCCGTGATGGAACTCAGCCACAGTCTGCTGATTCCACTGATAGCCGAACAAAGTGGTACATAGACCTGAAAATTAGGGCTCAACAGGTGAGAAAAGACTGTGGGGAGTGGGGGATGCCTCTCGCAGCGATTATGGAGAAGATGTCAGACGAGAGAATCAAGCGAGTGAACCTCACTGCAAAATGTGAAGCGCTCGAAGAAGATTTAAAGGAAGCCTGGCGGCGAATAGCTTTTCTCAAGATGGCAGCAAGTGCAAGACACCATACTGAGCAAGGACAGCCGGTGCCAGATGAAACCTGGGACCGGCAGCGTGAAATTAAAGAAACTCGAACCTTCCCACCACAGTCAGAAAAGAAGTCTGAGCAGACTACAATGATCTTCGAGGATCTTGAAAATCAGTTACTGCGTGGCATCGAAGACCTAAAGTCAACTGAACGCTCCCGTCGCACTGCCGAAGCAGAACGTGATGAGCTTAGAAATGTGGCGTCCTCTGCTTCCTGCATGCTTAGGTTTCTTCAGAAAAAAAGAACGTAAGCTAGAGTGCATCTTGCATCCTGCCGAAGAAGCGCTCAAAGAGGAGAAACAAAACAGTCAGACAGCGTGCGAGGAGCTACGTGAAGTCACAGCAGTGGCGGACAAGTTGCAGGTTGACCTGGAACATGAAACCTTCACTGCCAAGCGCCTCCAAGCAGCAGCTGTTTTTTATGAGCGCCAGAATGAGCAGCTGCGCCGTGAACTGGACGACGTGAAAAAGACCTTTTGCTCACAACTGGGGTCAGCTACAAACCAGTCAGAAAGCTGCTCGCGCGACAAAACATCGGCGCAGGGCGCACATGCGCCTCAGTGCGCTACCACGCTGCGTGACCCGACCTTCAACAGAGCTGCCCTCCGCGAGGCCTACGTTGATACCACTGAGCCCATGTGCTCGTTTGAGAATGTGCCAGGCTGGAAGCTTCAGCTTCACGTTGAGGAAACTTCGAAGCTCCGCGAGAAGTGCACCAGTGCCCTAGCCGGTGCCCGTAGCCGACTCTTTCTACCTCGTGCTGGCCCAGTTGGTCCTTGTAGCACTGGACACTTCACTAGCACTGCTCAAAAGCCGGGGAGCCATTCTCGCCTTCCTGTGGACGAACACCCTGATTTGCCGGACGATGAGTTGGGCGAACAACTGGATAAACTGCCTTTGTGAATAAAGCTTCTAGCGTCGCTGAGTGAGGAGTAGACTTTACAAAGAGCCTTTGATAACGCTTAGTGTGGACATTGTATTCTTGTTGGCCACTTAAAGCGGGGGTCAATTCGTTGTATCTGGCATTTTGCCCTCACCTTTGGGATGCTCTTTAGTCACGCCCACGCTCCTCCGTAGTGTACGACGATGGCATCGGCGTTGCGCATGGAGCCCGTGTGTTTGAACGCCCTAGCCGTTTTTTGCGTCACGAAGCTTGATTTCTTTACCCGCCGGTAACTCCTGTTTCCTAAAACGGTAACCATAATGCCCACGTGTTTCCCTCATGAAATTTCGGTATGCTTAGTCTGCCATCCTTGCTCAGCTTCCATGCTCTCAGCATCGCCTTAGTCGTGTAACCTGCTCCGGAGGTTTAAACGCAAGCTTAGTAGCTCTAAGACAACGATAGTAGTTCGTATTGTCTGGTTTTTCTTTGAGAAACAGGGAACCGAAGCTCAGATCTTAGTCGGTGAAGAGCCGTTTTGGTACTGTATAAGGCAAGAGGTTCTATTCTGTTCCGCCTTGCCACGCCAAACTCTCTATATACGTGCACTGTTGTGTGGCTCTTCCTACGCGAAGTCTTAAACTTTCTAGCCTCTTCCGCATTTCTATCTCCAATTTCACAGAAGTGGATAGTTACGGTGCACTGGGCGTCGTTGAGGTAGACTCAATTAACCTGAATGGTCGTTAGTCAGTCAGCATCGGCCAGGCAGCCGACTTCATGGCCAGGATTCTGGTTCATCCGCTCCTAGTTCACAACGCCGCCGCCACGGGCCGCATGAAGTTGAGCTCCTCCTCCTTCTCTTACATTCTTCCTCCCGGTATGAGAGAGAGACGCTAGTAAGCTTCGCCCATTGTCCGCTTTGTGTGTCCTCCCCTCAAGCCAAGCTCCTCCGGAGGGGGGCACCCTTCGCGTTTCTGTTTTTTTTTTCCACCCAGCGTGTTCGAAACGGGCTGACTGTGCGGCTCCCCTAGTCTGTTCCTTTACTGCGGTGCAAGAAAAGAAAGAAGTCGGGTTGGGGTTGAAGCGGTGTTGTTGCAAATGGGTTGCAAGCCCCAAGGGTAGCGTTGGCCTGGCGGCCTGGGGCAAAGCTGGAAACATCCGAAGGTCCCGGCAAAGGATGAGTCGACTGGCAACAGAACAACTTGTTTATTCTGGCATCGCAAAAGAGCAGCCGGTCAGGGCGACCACGTTACTCGAAGGGCGAAATCGAAGTCTCTCTCGGCGTCCGGGGCAGCGGCGTTTTATACCCTCGGAGTCGAGGGCAAGAAGGAACGGCTTGGGAAGAGGCGTCCGATACGGCGACGCTTGAACATGTCCAGACGTGACGGGCGCGTCCGCCAGGCCGGCGCCGGTCAGACCTCCTCGCCTCCCAGTTGGGGAGCTCCTCTCCCCGGCTGCCGCGCTTTGACAAGCGTGGGCACCAACATGCACACACACACACACGCACGCACGACGACACGTGGCACTGAAACCTGCCTGGACGCGCTTGGCGGGAGGCGTTGCGGCAGCGATGAACGGGTCCAAATGACCGCCGCTTTGAACAAAGCCGCGGCGTCCGTTGCATCCGCGCCGGCTATACCGCGCGTCGTAGGCGAGACGTAACAGACCGCCCCGCCGGGAGAAGGAGATCCCGATGGTCAGGGGACTGCATCCGCTGTCCAGAGGGATGTCGCTCGATGATGCTCGTAATCGAAACCGGTCGTCCCTCGACGTTGCTTGAGCGCAGCGCACAGAGAAGGCCTCGTTCTCGGGTTCAGGATCACATAGGACACTGCAAAGTCACTTCGGGAGAGTTGCCATTTTTGTGCTCGTTCCCAGCAAGCGTTAGAACTACGCCGAAACGCAACCGCTCAGTCAGCAAGCACGAGACAACCCTCACTAAGCTCTGCCAGGCTCTTTCCCCTTTTATACTACTGCCTAGTTCCTTACAGTAGTCAAGCAGCACTCAGAACGCGTCCACAAATTGGAAAATTGCACTAGAAAGCACATAATCACTTTGAAACACTAAACAAAAGCAATATGTTAAAAATCCTGCCTCAGGAAGAAAACATCAGTAACCAACAACTTTGAGGCGGATTCCTACGTTAGGGGCTTCGACTTAAGCCATCGGCGTTACCGTTGAGACTCCCCTTTTTGTAACGCACCTCAAAGGAATATTGTTGCAAAGCGAGGCTCCAGCGCAGGAGGCGGCCATTTTTGGGAGAGATGGTCTGCAGCCATTGGAGAGGGCAGTGATCCGTCTCAATGATAAACCTCGAGCCGGCTAGGTAGCATGACAATTTCTGAACGGCCCACACGAGACACGCACACTCTTTCTCGGTGGCGCTGTACGCCTGCTCACGACAGGTCAGCTTACGACTAGCATACAGGACGGGGTGTTCCACTTCTCCATTGTCCCTTTGGCACAGTACAACGCCCATGCCTCGCTCACTAGCATCGCACTGAACAACGAACCCTTTTGTGTAGTCTGGCGATCGTAGCACAGGCTGGCTTGTTAGGGCGCTCTTTAAGGCGCTAAAAGCTCTTTCCTTTGTCTCGCTCCAGACGACTGTTTGGGGCTCTGTTTTTCTTAGAGCATCCGTCAGGGGAGCCGCGATATCGGAGTACCTGGGGATGTACCTCTGATAGTAGCCGGCGACACCTAAGAACGACCGAATATCGGTCTTCGTGCGCGGTTGCGGGAATTCTCGCACAGCGGCCACCTTTATTTCAGAGGGGCGGCGACGACCCTGTCCAATCACGTGACCGAGGTAGACAACCTCGGCCTGTGCTAATTGGCACTTGGGAGCCTTGATTGTCAAGCCCGCTTCGCGCAGGCGGGTTAGCACTGCCCGCAAGTGTGCCATATGCTCAGACCAGGATGCAGAGAATATCGCTACGTCGTCTAAATACGGTAAAGCGAATTCTTCCTGTCCCCGCAACACTTTGTCCATGAGGCTTGAAAAGCAGTATGGCGCGTTCTTCAAACCAAAACTCAAAACTTTAGGACGGAATGTTCCCATTGGTGAAATGAACGCCGCATACCTACTAGCCTCTTCTGTAAGTGGAACCTGCCAATAACCCCTGACAAGATCTGGGGTGGAAATAAACTGAGCGCTACTAACTTTCTCAAGGCGCTCCTCGATGTTAGGGATCGGATAAATTTGATCCTTAGTGATGGAATTAAGCCTGCGGTAGTCGACGCAAGGACGAGGTTCCTTGCCCGGTACCTCAACTAAAATCAAAGGGGAGGTATAATCACTCTCACCCGCCTCAATAACTCCGAGCTGTAGCATTTTCTTTACCTCGGCCTCCATAATATCGCGCTGGCGGGGTGACACCCGGTACGCCTTGGATCGTACTGGCTCTGGGGAGGTAAGTTCTATATCATGAGTAAGGACAGAAGTCCTACCAGGCCTCTCAGAGAACTGACCTTGAAACTCTTGTAAGAGTTGGTGTAGTTCGGTTTTCTGCTCAGGTGACAGCGGTGCTTTACTGAGTAAGTCACTAATGACCTGATCAGTGTCTTCCCTGTTCGTCACTGAGCTTAGTCCCGGAAGCTCGACCGGAAGCTCTTCTAACTTTCCCTTGTCGGGCATTTCCTCTCCAGTACCTGGTGCCTTCAACGCTACAGGCTCAATTTTATTCAGTTCGGACGTGCTCTGAATATCAGCTTGCTGCGCCTCCGACCCTTTCTCATTGTTCGACAACGTCGGCCCCGCAACCACCGCCTTTGCAGCGAGCTCCCGAACTCTCGGTCTGGTTAAGGCCTGAACGCTAGCCTCACCAAACAAAAGCCCCTTCTCGCGCAGGAGGTGATCGGACCTGTTCGAAAATAGGTACGGGTACTGGGGGGGCAGCATAGATGACACTACGGCCTCCGTCTCAAGTGCTCCGAAAGGTCCTTCAATAAGCACTTTTGCTACGGGCAGACACGCGCTATGAGCTTCCAAGGCTTGCTTGATCCATGCGCACTCGCCCGTGAACATATCGGGTTCTACGTAAGAGGGGTGAACTACATCCATTGTAGCTGCGGAATCACGAAGCACTCGGCACTCTTTCCCGTTCACGAGGAAGTCTCGCATGTAAGGCTCGAGAAGCTTCATGTTCTCGTCAGTGCTACATAATGACAAACACACGACTTCTCTTTTTGTTTCTGGACACTGCGCCGAAAAGTGACCCGGCTTCTGGCACGTATAACACACGCGCGCTTGCCTCGCCTCGAACCGCTTTCTGCGTTCGGCTTCGGCTGCCGCCGTCTCCTTACGTTCGGTCGGACTGCTTTCACTCGCATCCGCACTACGCGTGTCCCCCCTTGCTCTCATGGGTGTGAACTTCGGCCTCTCAGACTTGGAGCCAAATTCACCCTTTTGACCGTCCTTAGCTCCGCGAGCCCGACGCGTCACAAACTCCTCGGCTAGCTCGGCGGCTTTAGCCACTGTACTAACGTCTGGCCTATCCAAGACCCAGTACCGCACGTTCTCAGGTAACCGACTATAAAACTGTTCCAGCCCGAAACACTGCAGAATTTTCTCGTGGTCACCAAACGCTTTCTCTTCTTTGAGCCACTCCTGCATGTTTGACATAAGCCTGTAGGCAAACTCTGTATATGACTCATTTCTGCCTTTTTCATTTTCCCGAAACTTCCGACGGAACGCCTCCGCTGACAGCCTGTACTTTTTTAGCAGACTCGATTTCACTTGGTCGAAATCCTCTGCCTCCTCTCTCTTCAAGCGAGCGACTACGTCGGCCGCCTCGCCGGGTAACAAAGTGAGCAAGCGCTGTGGCCACGTTTCCCGAGAGAACCCCTGCTTCTCGCACGTTCGCTCAAAGTTAACCAGGAACAAACCAATGTCCTCTCCAAGCTTAAACGGCCGCATCAGGTCAGTCATTTTGAACGATACTCGTTCTCCTGCACCGTGTGCCTGACTTCCATTACGAGCGCGTTCCATCTCTACCTCGAGACGCTTCATTTCCAAAGCGCGCTCTTCTTTCTCTTTTTGCTCTTTACGTTCGCGCTCCTCTTTCTCTTTTTGTTCTTTACGTTCGCGCTCGTCTTTTTCTTTTTGTTCCCTCTCCTCAATGGTCTCAAGGCATTCCGACAGCTCGTCATCCTCAGCCTCCAACTCAAGAATCGCCCTTAGCAGTTCTGGTTTTCTGAGTTTGTCTGAGACATCAAGACCCAGCTCTCTTGCAAGCTCCAGCAATTTCGGTTTGCGCAACGACTTCAAATCCATGGCTGCTCCGAATGCTGCTTTCTCTACTGCCTACTATTGTCTTGCCGCAAACTAACCCGGCAGCAACGACAACCACAATTACCAGCTCTGTTTCTGACACTAACAAAAGCCTGGCAAAACTCAGAAGAAGAAAGTCCCGCACTCACCAAACCTCGCAGCCAAGAATTCAGCGCAGTCGTTCCGCTGCAGGCAACCAGTCATCACACAGGGCTCGTTGCACTGCTCCCGGATGGTCGTTGTGCTGCTCAGCATACAGTTGACCGCATATCTTCGCTGCTGGCCTCCGTTGTCGGGATCTCACCGCTGGCAACCAGTTGTTGCAAAAGGGTTGCAAGCCCCAAGGGTAGCGTTGGCCTGGCGGCCTGGGGCAAAGCTGGAAACATCCGAAGGTCCCGGCAAAGGATGAGTCGACTGGCAACAGAACAACTTGTTTATTCTGGCATCGCAAAAGAGCAGCCGGTCAGGGCGACCACGTTACTCGAAGGGCGAAATCGAAGTCTCTCTCGGCGTAGTAGTAGTAAGTGGATGAAAGGGGAAGAGGAAAGGAAAATGCACGGGCCTGTGACTGGTGTTAAAACACCACCACCACTGCCGGCGTGCAGATAGAGAGAAAGATAGGTAGGGTTTCAGAGGAAGAAGGAAGAACGCGCGCGCAGGGGCGCGCGGCGTCTCCTCTCTCGGCGTCCGGGGCAGCGGCGTTTTATACCCTCGGAGTCGAGGGCAAGAAGGAACGGCTTGGGAAGAGGCGTCCGATACGGCGACGCTTGAACATGTCCAGACGTGACGGGCGCGTCCGCCAGGCCGGCGCCGGTCAGACCTCCTCGCCTCCCAGTTGGGGAGCTCCTCTCCCCGGCTGCCGCGCTTTGACAAGCGTGGGCACCAACATGCACACACACACACACGCACGCACGACGACACGTGGCACTGAAACCTGCCTGGACGCGCTTGGCGGGAGGCGTTGCGGCAGCGATGAACGGGTCCAAATGACCGCCGCTTTGAACAAAGCCGCGGCGTCCGTTGCATCCGCGCCGGCTATACCGCGCGTCTTAGGCGAGACGTAACAGTGTACACGCCCCGTCTTTGTCCGACTTTGAGGGGCCATTTGTCAAAAACTACTGGCGGTATATATGCACATCACACAAGATATGGCTAAACGTTCCAGAATTGTGCCAAGGCCCAGCTATCACTCAGTGAGTCCAGAGCATAATGCGTGGAATAGAATTTTTTTAGCGCTGCACCCAACTTCTCCCCGTGGGACGGTCTGTGTCTTCATGGTAAATGGTGTTTTTTAATTGGTTTTTTGGGGAAAGGAAATGGCGCAGTATCTGTCTCATATATCGTTGGACACCTGAACCGCGCCGTAAGGGAAGGGGTAAAGGAGGGAGTGAAAGAAGAAAGGAAGAGAGAGGTGCCGTAGTGGAGGGCTCCGGAATAATTTCGACCACCTGGGGATCTTTAACGTGCACTGACATCGCACAGCACACGGGCGCCTTGGCGTTTTTCCTCCATAAAAACGCAGCCGCCGCGGTCGGTAAATGGTGTTTTGCTGTACAGAAAATCTGATGACTGGTGACAGAACAGAACTAGCGGCCGTATAAGCATCAGTAAGAACCTTGTGTTGCGCATTTCTTTACACGTCAGTGTTTTTATTTTTTCGAAAGAGGTTGCAGTTATAACCTGACTCACCATAATTGTCAAGTTTTTTCGCAACGGGGAAAAAAATTACGGACAACAATTAAGTCTACTGACGAGCTGTGAAGGAGAAAGCTTGCAGCGTGGTGTTCGGCTGCGGCGATGGCGCGCTGCTCTAATGCAATGGCCAGCCAAGCGGATCAGTTCACGCCGCCCGAATGGAAGTTGATGAAGGCGACGATACCCAAACCCAGCTCGAGCCCCTGTGCTTCCTTTTTTCGAGTTGAGTTGAGTTGTCGACAGAAGGACGAAAGGAAAAGCACGGGCTTGCTTACTGGCTCAATGCGGAGCCACGCCCTGCTGCCTGCGTGCTGATAGTAGGAGGTGAAAGATGGGAGTAAAGAGACAGAAGAAAAGCGCGCGCAATAGCCCGTAGGCCACGGGCCAATCCCGGAGGCAGTGCAATACCGGGCTGACCTGTGCCAGAGTGCGTTACGCCAAGCACTCCGCCATACTTTAAAAAATATGCGTAACACCCAAGCCTCAAGGGCCCATATGAGATATTAAGCCAGGTATGTGAATGGCATCCCCCTTCGAAAGCGGACCGGAGATTGAGCCACACCCGAATACTCGATCCTGTGCTTCCTTGCTATCGCTCCCCTTTATATTTCTCCTCGATATCATTTCCTTTTCTCCTCCGCCGGCTGCAGCTCGGGTGGTTAAGATATTAGATAGCAATTGCCACGGCCGGCAACATTATTTTCCTTCACTTTTGATGCGAAAGCTTCACTATGCTACCTCGTAACGATTTCGCGGTGCTTACGGTTTTGACCTTCAAGTGGGCCAGAGGTCAGTCCTCTCACGGCGTGGTTCGAGCGTCCACCGATATATGTGAGACAGTTACTGCGCCATTTCCTTTCCTTAAAACCAATTTTAGAAACTAACTTTGAAAGTAAAAATTGAAAATTGGTTTTTTGAGAAAGGAAATGGCGCAGTATCTGTCTTTCATATCGGATGACACCTGAACCGCGCCGTAAAGGAAAAATGGAGGGAGTGAAAAAAAAAGAAGAAAAAGGTGCCGTAGTGGAGGGTTCTGGAATAATTTAGACCACCTGGGGATGTTTAGCGTGCACTGACATCGCGCCCTATCCACTGAGCCAATGCGGCGGGTTCCCTTCGTGGGTGCGGAACCCACTTCGGAAAGTATTTTATTTACGAAACTTAATTTTTCTTTTTCTGATTAGGTCGCGTGGTTTTTCCAAACCTCTGGGGAGGACAACGCCTGATTTTCCTCCTTATGAGCTGCTATGCTTTCGCAAAAATAAAAATATGCTGCCTTCTACTTACGAACGGCGGTGATCATTTTACCTAGGCTGCTTGCACACAACATGTGTTTCCTGCATTTATACACAAGTATGGTGACAGGTTGCTCAGCGTACAAATTATTGAATAATACCATTTAAACGTGTAACCATTTTCGGGATGCGCTTGTATAGGAATTGTACCTGCATGCACGTGACTTTCTGGCGCCCTAGTTCACTGCCTTTTTCTGCATGTGTGTGTGTGTGTGTTGGGCTGAGTGTGTGGGAGTGCGCGCGCGCGCCACGGTAGAGTCCATTGCATGCAGTGGCGCAAAAACGCGGAGCTCCCACTTGGCTTGTCGCAAGTTTGGCTTGGTTAGGAGGGCGAGGGCCGGCTCAGGATGTGAAGCTTTTAAGTTCCATGGCTGATCACCGGCCTGTCTTATGACGTAGGGATAATGTAAACAGGAAATTCGAGAATGTAACATGCAACCAGATGGAGAGTTTTTCCGGGCGATTCGCCGGCGTCGGCGGCAGCGGAGCGCTTTTTTGCCGCCGTCGACTGCCGCACCGCCGCAGCCGAACATTCTGCGTCATAAAATACCAGTCTCTTGCACTGTATTTTGGATATCGTCGTCTTCATCAGCTGCATCTAAGCGCAACGGAACCGAACACTGAAACAGCACTGAAAACCGAAGTGCTAGCACTCCTAGTTGCAACTGGCGTAACCACGCTAACTCGACCGAAATTGATTTTGGTGGCACTGTCTACCTGTGCCATGCGCTGTGCTTTTAACAAGGCTGGTGGAATTCCTTAGTTTGGCGGAAGGCAGTAAAGAATCTTCTGCAGAAATTCTGATGTCTTTTTTTGGGAGATTTTTGTCTGCGTGTGGAGAAACCCTTTGCCAGGACTGACACATTAGCGGTTGTAAGTTTTTTTTTTGTGACAGCCTGGAGGCAAGAGTGCGTCCATGACCTTTCCGGCCCGTTTTCGCAGAGGCGCCGACTATGTCGTGCAGCTCGTGCTTCGCACCATAGGGAACAGAAACATAGCGCATCCAAAAAGCAACCATGGACTGCGCTGCTCCACGATTCGAGGAAAAGTAAAAGGAGAAAAACAAGAAAGGCAGACAAAGGCACAGCAGGAGACCCCTCCCCACTGTCCTTTTCTTCCTCCCTCTTACCACCCTGCTACCGGCTGCCCGTGTAGCTCTTGAAAAAGAATTTCTCCGTACCTATGCACCTGCTCAAATCATCCTTGGCCCTTTCCGTTACCGCCTCTCCACGTTCTTCATCCGTTTGATGCTGCGTGTTGTGCGTCTTGTTCCCGTAGCCTTTTTGGGAGGAACAGTGCTGAAAATTGTGCCCTAAGGGTAGGGTGGAATTCAAGCAAGTTTTGGTTAAGACGATTCCCAATTCTTGCATATTTGTTTTAAAATCAGCGACAACAGCAATGACACATCGCTTTGAGCATGAGGCTCGAGGACGGTGTGTGATTCGTTCCGCAGGGTCGCCGTGTACCCACTGATTTCCAATGGGTAGAAGTTTTCTCGAAGCCTGGCGCTTGGTTTCTTTGAGTGTAATGGTTTCGCTAGAGTGTGGAGCTTTACTTTTTAAATTTGAGCATTTCTCATAACTATTCACCCTGTCCCTATTATTTTCAAAATATTGTCACCTTTTCTCCCTAGCATACAAGTACTTTGACATAGATATTACAACCTTTAACAAAAATTCATGGAAGTCTAATATTGACTACCTAACATGAAAATCTAGTTGCATGCTGCTGCATTTATTACACAATTTTTTCAGTGAAACTGAAAAGGCCTACCTATACCTGGCTTAAGCTACGATGTCCTTGTTCTATGTGGGCCATGGCTGGTCTCCTTATAAATTCCCTCAAGAATTTACAAGAATTTATAAATTTTATCGCCTTATAAACATCATAGACATGAAAAAGCCAAATATCCTCCCTCACTCTTTGCCATAAGGTGTCTTCTGTCTTTTTCAAAAGACCACAACTGGCTCTGATTGCTCTTTGTCATACCTGCTACTTCATACCTGCATGCACCAACCACCCTCCTGAAGTCAGCATACGTCACCCAATATGGTGATATATGCATGCTCATTCCTGCTGAAAGCCTGCTGTGATTAGCACCACTGTCCCACTGCAGTATTTTTGGATACGGCTTAAGAACGAAGCGACAGATGTCCCTCCATCCAAAGGCGGGGATCGATTATTATGCCAAAGTGGTTAATCCCCTTTCATCTACGACGTCACACTAGCTGGTGCAAATGGGGTAACACCCATGACATGAGAATCTGTTAATGCTAGTGGATGGAGGGCCTGCTTTGAGAAGGCATTTGCCACTTCATTCTTGAGTTTTATCCGAATGCAGTCGCCAGCCAACATTATTCACTATTGCTCTGCACATTCTAATTTCATTGCAAAAGTATGGTCTCATATATGTACTTGAAATTCTTGGTTGTCGTCCTTGTGTTTGTTTGCTGAGGCTTGGGTTTCTTTCTTTATGTTAAGCATTCAGGCTATTGCATGTGATCTTTGTACTCTAAAACCCCTGTCTGGATTTAGTCTTAGCTCTGGTAAGGCTAAAGGTTATAGTGGAGGCACGTTTGTGTACTTGGATTCTATCGCATGCTTTTTTCTTCATTACTTTTCAGAAAAGATACTAAGCCAGTTGGGTGAAACATTAGCTTTTGCATATTCTTGTGCACCCGTTTTTGTCCATATTTCCTGCTGTGTCAATAATACTGTTCAACAGAATGCACTGTTATATTCACAGGCCTCCGAGGACCTGGAGTCAGAGAATGAACAGCGACAGATGGTGATCATTATGGCTACTGGGCAATAAAATATGGCTGAGGGCAAAACAAGTGATTGAATTCCTTGGCGTTCTTCCGTACTCGAAGCCTCTGCCTGTGCATACTCCTTGCCCGCGTACTGCCTTGAGGTGCAATATTCTGAAGAAACGAGAACTGCAGCTGTTTGATTAACCTTTGTTATTTTATGCGCTGTACAGCTGACAAGAACACAATGGGTATGATGAAAGATCACAAAGTCACAGAGAGCGCAAACTAATGACTGTTCTATCTTGCACATACCGGAAATGACAGTTCAAGTAACTTGCATAACAGAAAATGACACTTCTTTGTGACATGTTTATGTTCTTGCATTGATCAAAGCCCAGTGTGTAATTTTCTCATAATGCACCTGTTATTTGAAATGTTATTCCCAGATCATGTACAAAATATCGAAGTTTCCTGTGTAATGAGCAACTGTTGGTTTTTGCTTTGTATCTCTCTGTCATATCTTGCATCATATTTGTTTTGTTGTAAGCTGTACAGCGCACAAAATAAATGGCACAGCATCCAGCCCCCAACCTGAAAATAGATTGGCAGAATATCTGGTTAACATCCTCTGAATGTCTAGGAATCGTCACATGTGGGCACAATGAGTGTTATATGGACATCCACAGTGATCAAAATGAACATTGTATGGACATTACATGGACATAATATGAGCATTTGTGAACATCTGATATCTTGTGGAGGATATTATATGAATATCAACTGGATATAACTTGCTTTGCTGAGTGCTGTTAGTGTTTTTCTGTGTTCATCGCATCCGATAGCTGCGATCTCTTTGGTATGCATGGCAGCCAGTATATCCATGATGCTGTCTTGGTGGAGCTTGTTAGAGCTGAAACACCCTGTAAATATGTCCTCAAGGTCAGTAATAAACTTAAAAAGTTTCACGGAGGGATACAGTAGGCCACCGAAGTCACAGTTCCTCCATTCTGAAGCAGGGAGTAGAAGCTCGTTCGTGCAGTCAAGGCACTTCGACTTTAAAACGCACTTCCTTGCCACATAACCAGCCACATAATAGATGAGTCTTGAGTCACTTTTTTGTAGGTTATCGTGGCTTTGTACAGGCATATCATTGATTGCAGATTACACTCCGGTAAATCCAGGGAACTCATGCAGCGCCCAAGATTTCGAAGGAGGTGTGAGTCCACGCAGGTCGGCGACATTAACAACTTTGTCCGTTTCGGCAACAGCTTCGCATTCTTCGTTGCCCACTGCAACGTCCGCGCCATGATCTCTCTCTTGATCGCGGTCCGAGCGCCCAACTTTACATCTGGTATCGCATGGCTCCTCTTGCTGCCGTCTTTTTCTTTGGAGTCGGAGTTGTCTCGCTCAAATAGGCGGGCAAGTTCGGGAGAAGGGTTGGATTAGGGGGCGAGCTTTGCAGTCACCCTCGGGTATCTGACTTCCTTTCCATCTATAACGTGGACACAATCCCTCAAAATGAGGTGCGGTTCAAAGTAGAGTTCGCAAACTGCACAATCGGGGCCAAACGGCCTTTCAAGCCTGCGCAGATTTCGCTGCCAGACAAGCCTTTGGGTTTCATCTTCGGGAGCCTTGAAAAGAGAACTTCCGCTCTTGGGCTGTTCTTGCGTACCCAGTTGTGCAGCCTGGCGTGTAACAGTGGTTTAACCGCCGCTTGGGCGGCATCATCAGGACACTGACGCAGAATAAGGCACGAAAGAGGCGAGGTGCCGCGACGAAAGCAATGCGAAGCGATGCGCGGTAGCAGACGACGAGCGCGCTCGCTTCAAGTGCTGGCGACGACAGCGCCGCCGCTACTTTCTCCCGAAGGAGGCACGCGGCGAACGGTGAGCCGGGGGCCTCCGCTCGAGCCACTGTATATGTTATAGTTCGCTGTAGCCGTGATGCTACATCCTAGGCATCAATCACAAAGTGAACAAGGGAGGGAAAACCTCAGGGAACTTGCCAACGTTTAGACAAGATTTGTCTTCGTCTGGGCTGGGCGACGAAGACTTACGTTTCCCTGGCTGAGCTTGTTGTGCATGTTCACTGTATCTTTAGCAATGAGCGAGACGTATAGGGCTTCGGCTCTATCTCGGTGGCTATGTGCCGTCTATTACGCTCGACAGTCTGGCATCTCCGTTTGGCAGGACGTTCCGCTCTCTGTTCGAGCGTATCCGCTGCTCTCTCCGCCTTCTGATGCCAAGTGCCAGGCGACAACCGCATGATCAAAAGAGTTAATATTATATTGTCTATACCGCCGCTTAGCAGCGGCTGTACTCTCCTTCTCTGCATTCATGTCAAACGTTGTGATACAGCCGCACATTACACCTCCGCTTTTTACACGCAATACTGCGCATGCGACGCGCGGTACGGGTGCACGATAGAGCGGCCGGCATGCGGCGAGTAGCGACGAATCGCTCGGCGCACCTGAAGCTGCTTCTCTCCGGCTGCCATGGTAACGGCGCATGCGCACAACTGTCCTCTCCAAGTCGCCGCAAAATGCTCGACTGGTAGGTAGCCCATGCACGTGTAGCTCTCGCTGAAAAAAAAGGAAAAATGTGGTGGGCACCGGTGTAATTGCTTTCCTGCTATAATTATGCTATGGGCACTCATACTGCACGAATCTTAGCTTGCAAGAACAGAACGAAATGTTTCGAAACCAGCATTCGCATACAAGAGCGATGAGAGACATTGGGCTGCATCTCGATGGTGGTGGTGAAAACTTTATTTAAAACGGGGGAGTTTAGGACACGCAGGTCCTTGGGCCCCCGCACGGCCCCACTGCACTCAAACGTTCCTGTCCCGGAGGCTCATGACACTGGCAGCACGGCTTGCGGCGATGGCTTGCTGCCCGGGTCCTCGGAGCGCAGTAGGGTCTCCCAGGCCTCCCAAGTGGTAATTAATTAAGGTGCTCCAGGCCCCGCGGGGGAGGATCCGCCGGGCAGAGGAAATTTAAAGGATATGGTGGAGGGTGGCTTTGGGGTGGTGGTACGGAGCGAGCGTTTGTGTGGACTTGGTGATAGCGCGAGCGTATAATGGGAGGAAAGGTGCGTGTTTGGAGCCGCCTCCAAATTAAGTGTCTGGTGGTCATTTTCGAGGGAGGGACGGGGTGTGGGGTAGAGCCGACGCTCGGCTTAATTTGCAGGCCTGCGTCAGTTCACTGAATGAATGCATATGCGCTCCCGTGAGAACCCTAGATCGGAGGCCGCCGGTGCCCGGTTTACAGAACCTAAGCGTTGGCAGCCTCGTTTCCGGGGTTCCCGCCCAGGTAGCACCGAACATTAGAATAGTGTTATAAAAATGTTAGGTAAGTTGCAGTAATGTTACATGTTCCATTAATTTTAATGTTACTTAACGTTAAAAATTAACATATAAAATTGTGTTATAGAAAACGCTATTTTAACGCTCTAAAAAATATCTTTTAATAGTCTTCCAAACGTTATTTAAATGTTAGACGCATAACTATACAACAACATTACAAATATATTTGGAGCACTGATTTCCAGAACCTTTCCCACCCTTTTTACAGCAAAGATGTTTTTCAACTGGCAGTGCTTTAAATTGGAACTACACCTAGTACTCACCATAGATTGCATGCACAGCGCAATTATTTTTCCAGTAAACTGGTTATTACACATTCGCCACTATCACTCATGGGACATCCTTTAGTAACGACTATATAAGTTTGACTCCATGATATCCGCTCGGAGGTGAATGAATACGAGTTAAGTTGTGCTGTTGAGTGGAGTCGAAGTGTCGTCCTCGTCGCTGGTTCTTGCAAATCGTTGTAAGGGGGTATGTGCCAGCACAATTAATTTTAACCGGCGGGCCTGCATGCTTGTGCAGGGCTGCTTCACCGTTTTCGAGAATGTTACATTTATGCTGTTTACATGTTTTATTAATGTTCTGTGAAGGTTATTGTAATGTGTAACAGTGCTATGACATTAGAAAAAAAGACATTAAGCACATTGATATAACATTTGACCATAACAAGTTTCGGTGCTGCCTGGGGTGTGGGCAGGCACCCATATGCGCTCCATGTGGCGGGCCTCCCGGTGCGCGGGATGGCTAGGGCAATGACGGCCTCTTCAGCCTCCTCCATATGGCAGTGGGGAATGTGTGAAGGGGTGGCTATCGGTTGGAGGGAATGGTTCATGATGGCTACAACCGCGTCCTCGCCTGTGCATGCGGTATCCACCCACACGGCATACGGTTCCGTGCCAGTGTTTGTGGAGCGCCCGTGCGCGAGCTCTGCGGCGGGGTTCGTGGTAGGTGGGGTGCATGTTTTTGGGGAGTGGTTTAATAGCCAGTTCGTGGTAAATGTGGTGGGGGACCGGGAGCTGTGTGTGATCCGTGGCTGGTATGCGGATGCCGAGGGTGTGTAGGATGTGTCTGTCTGCCGGTGGTGGTTCTCGCGAGATCGACGTATGTATTGTGCTTGTCGGGGGGCCTCGATGAGTCGATAAGCTCCCTATCGTGTTGTGTAGGCCCATGGCCAGTTGGGGGAGTTTTTCGGTTCAGGTATTTATAGGGTGCAGTGCTGTTTAAATGCTGTTCGGATCATGGCATACAGGGTGCAGATTTCTCTGCCCTGGAGTTTCAGGTAGGGAAGCGTGAAGAGAAATCGGCTGAGGACGAAGGCATGAATGAGACATAGGCCATGCTCCTTCATGCCCCGGTGGTGTCCAGAAACTCGGCGGATTAGGTGGGATATCGCCACCGCCGTCTGCTGTGAGAGTTTTTCCCGTGGTTCTGGATGTGGAGGCCAGTACCCGGACAGTGTACCTCCGGGATGTACCGGTTTTCCAGTGTCACGGTTATGAGGGCTGTGGGGTAGTTTCGGGTTGTGGGGCGGAGTATGAGGAGCTCCGACTTCTCCGGGGAGCATGAGAGTCCAATACTCCGCGCATGTGTTTGGGTGAGGGTAGCTGCTGACTGCAGAGTATTCTCTATAGGTCTCCACCACTGCCATGGGTGGTCCATAGCGTGATATCATCCGCATAGAGTGTATGTCAATTAAAGGTGAGGGATGGTATATTAGTTTGAGGGCAAGGGGGATGAGAGTGACATTGAAGAGAAAAGGGGAGAGGACAGATCCCTGGGGGGTGCCAACACCACGGGTGTATGGGCAGGATGTATGGGGACCGAAATGAATTTCGGCCGTGCGGTTAGTAAGGAATGCTTGAATATAGGTTCAAGGGGGAGAGATCCAAAGCGAGGACAGCTTTTGTGTGGCCGGGTATTAGGGGGTCGAAAATGTCCCGTGAGTTGGAGCATGGCGTCCTGTGCCGACAGATGGGGACGGAAGCCCACCATGCTGTGCGGGTATAGGTCTTGCTCCGGCATGTGTTGGGTGAGTTGGGCGAGTGCGACAGGCTCCAAAAGCTTGCCCAGGCATGACGTTAGTGAGATGGGACGAAGACTTGCAGGTGTAAGTGGTTTATGGGGCTTGGGTATGAATAAGATTTTGGCGTGACGCCAGGATTGCGGAGGGTGCCCTCCTGCCAGCACGTGTTGAAGTATACCCGTGAGCTGGGCGATCGACTGATCGTCCAAATTGCGGAGCATGCTATTGGAGCGGTCAACTCCTGGGGTGGAGTTAGAGCGCAGAGTCAGGAGGGCCACTCTGACTTCTGCTTCCGTGATCGCCGCATCGAGATTGGCATTCGGAGTAGGGGGGCAGGGGGATTCTCAGGTACCGGCAGTCTCACGTGTGTTCCTAAGTATATCGATGAGTGCGTCGGGAGAAAGGTCGGTCTTGTGTGTAAGGCATGTGACACGTACGTGTGTTGTGTGGCCGTTGGATTGCGTGGGGTCAATAAAGTGACGGAGGAGTTGCCATCTGCTTTTGGGGGCAGATTGCCCTATGCGCCGCCTATTACGCTCGGCAGTCTGGCATCTCCGTTTGGCAAGGCGTTCCTCTGTTCAGGCGTCTCCGCTGCTCTCTTCGCCTTCTGATGCTCTTCCATTTCTTCCATTTTCACGCAGGCCGGCATGTGGCCGCGGCCACAGCTACAACGAGAGTGTCGGCCCCAAAAAAAACGCTAGCACTCCCCATAGCGTCTGCGCTGCATAGCATGCCACGTACATAGAAAACGGTTTTGATAGCCTAAAGGCATTACCTTCAATGACAAATGTGTAATCCCGTACGTTCGATGAACTGCATGCTGCTTGAAGTTACATTCACAAACAAGGCGGAGTGCAACTCGCATTTTCTAAAAAAATTGGGACACCACAGCAGAAAAGAATGAAAATTTAGGCCTCTTCCGCGACGGTTTTAATTCTTCAAGCTTTTTTTTCATCTCTACCATAAAGCACTAGGTCTGTTGCGAACTGCAGTGCGCTAGAGCTGGCGGAAACAGAAGATAAAGCAGCTACACTCTCTTAAGTACCTTTAGCGTTTCATTGCCAAATAGAGAATATCTGCTTCAGCGGTAATGCCTAGAGATAGTCAACACAAAAAAGTAACGTTGTGAGCCAAATTTCAGGTGAGCGAAAAGCCAAATGAGTAGCAGATAATCCACACCCGAGCGCCAGGCGGAGAACAGCAGTGCCAGATTTGGTGTCATGAGGCGGAGGCGCACTGAACTACGCTTTATCTCATCATCATTTATATCATTCCAGCTCCTATAGGTGGCGCGGCAGCAGCACGACATGGCGGACAAGGCCGGCGGTGATGGCGTTGATACCATAGCGTGCGTCTCTGTTGAAGCAAAAGCGGCTTCATTGACGTTGTGGCACTTTTGGTGCGAATTTTAGAGTCTAGATAAGCAGCAGTACATGATTGTCGGTTATTAATAGGACCATCCCAACACAAAACCTCAAAATTTCCCAGAAATATCCCATCAGGACGTTTGGAATGTCCCCAGGAGGTCCTCATTTTTCCCGAAGACATCCAAAAAACGTCCCCACAACTGGCCGTGTCCAAAAAGTTGTGCGTCCCAGGGACGGCCCCAAAAGGTTAATTCTAGATTTCTCGGCTCTGGCTCAATAAAATTATTTCTTTTTCGTGCAGACATCAGGCATCTAAGCGCACATATGTGCCAAATTTCAGGCACATGCTTACGTTACAGGTGGTATAATACATCAGTCCACTCGCGTGAATGCTTGCTGGCTAGGCTATTCAGACTTACCTGTTTGCATGAAATGGGCTTTAACAAGGTGAAAATTTGGGCTGGTTGGTGCATGATCTTGTGACGGGAGCAGCGCAGCACGAAACAAAAAGAGAGAGGCGGGACATGACGCTGAATAACAACCATATTTTTAATGCACGTTCGTCGAATATATAAATCTCGCTCGTATAAGAAGAAAAAGAAAAAAGCATGAAAAACGCACAAGATGTACACGTGGTGAAATATTAAAACATCGCACGCAGATAATCAATTTCTCTGTCACGAAGCGCTATTGAAGGTATGCAGACGCATATGTCGCTCTTTGGTCGGATGTTAAAGGCTTCTTCAGTCTCCCTGATTCGTTGATCAAAATATGACGGGATGACCATAGTGTTGATAAGCTGCGGAGCGCATTCATGCTCTCTGCAATGTTTTGCTAATTCACTGCTGATGGCGCCCTTTAGGAATCTTTTGTGCGCTCGAAGCCGTTTATTCAAACAGCGCGCTGTTTGACCAATGTAGGTGCGTCCGCATGACAGACGTATTTCACAAACCCCGCTTTTCACACATTTCACATGTTTTTTCAGGTGTTCTTTCTTGCATTGATTTTTTTCTTTGCTCGCTGTTCACTTTGGCGCACAGGCTCCTTAACTTGTTGTGTGCTGACATGAGCACTTTTACACCAGCTCTTTCTCCTACCCTTTTGAGCCTGTGGGAAATGCCATTAATGCAAGGAATGACCGCGTACGGCTTCCTTTATTCTGATGTGATTGTGACATATTTTGTGCCTCTAGGTACTTGCAGAATCCCTTCTGCAACACTGGATAGCAGTCTCGTCGGGCAACCTGCTGCTTTCAGCCGACGGTTCTGGGTGTCAAAACTGCCGTGAACTTCATGATGACAGGATCTCGTCAATGCGACTCTCACTGCTGTTTTTTTTCTACCCCCTCTTTATGATCTTGGAGTGCGCAGGTGTGTAGGGGAGCAGTCCCTTCTAGCTTCGTGGTCCGTACCGCCAGCATATGTGAGTGCCTAGAAAGGCTAGCGTCAAGTCAAGAAATTGCATAACGTTGTTTTCTGGGAGTTCACTTGTTATTTCTAGTCCTAGTTCTTCTAGTCCTTAGCAAAAGTAGCAATGAGAGCCGCATTGACGAGATCCTCTCATCATGAAGTTCAAGGCAGTTTTGACGCCCAGAACAGTCGGCTGAAAGCAGCAGGTTACCCGGCGAGACTGCTATCCAGTGTCGCAGAAGTGATTCTGCAAGCACTTAGAGGCAGAAAATATGTCACAACCACATCAGAAGAAAGGAATCCGTACGCGGTCATTCCTTACATTAATGACATTTCCCTCAGTCTCAAAAAGGTAGGCGCAAGAGCTGGTGTAAAAGTGCTTATGTGAGCACCCAATAAATTAAGAAGACATGTGCGCCAAAGTCAACAGCGAGCAAAGAAAAATCAATGAAAGAAAAAAGCACCGGAAAAAAACATGTGAAATGTGTGAAAAGAGGGTTTGTAAAATACCTCTGTCATGCGGACGAACCTGCATTAGTCAGACAGGGCGCTGTTTGAATGAACGGCTTCGAGAGCACAAAAGATCCCTAAAGGGCGCCATCAGCAGTGAATTAGCAAAACATTGCAGAGAGCATGAATGTGACCGGCAGCTTAGCAACACAATGGCCATCACGTCATATTTTGATCCACGGACCAGAGAGATTGAAGAAGATTTCGAGAATCTACAAAATAGCGACGTATATGCGTCAGCATACTTCCGATAGCGTTTCGTGACAGCGAAATTGATTATCTGCGTGCGTTGTCCTAGTCTTTTACCACGTGTACATCTTATGCGTTTGTCATGCTTCTGTTCTTTCCTTATCGG
This sequence comes from Amblyomma americanum, assembly GCF_052857255.1. Taxonomy (NCBI): domain Eukaryota; kingdom Metazoa; phylum Arthropoda; class Arachnida; order Ixodida; family Ixodidae; genus Amblyomma; species Amblyomma americanum. The sequence goes on from NC_135497.1 coordinate 45,656,594, forward strand.
ACGAGAAAGATGTATATACTCGATCGAACGTGGATTAAAAATCTGGTTGTTAGTCAGCGTTGATTCCCGCCTCTATTCTTTGTTTCGTGCTGCGCTGCTCCCGCCACAAGAACATGAAATGTGCCAAAATTTTACACACAGAGGAAATATGAATTCAAAAAGTCCCCCGATCGCGCCCATATAACAGGAAATAGCAGCGCAATACTGATGTAATTTCAGTTTATTAGATGTGCTCTTTGCATTTAAATGAACTCAAACAGGAGACACATATGTATGCGCCATTTAACACAGAATGTACGGAGCACTACGGCACCAGCATATAATAATGGCCAAATTTTTTTCTAGCTCTGAGAAATCTGAAAAATAAAGCAATAAAAACTTAATACAGGCTGAATGTTGTTGCACCTCAAGCAAACATTCTAAAGGGTACAAAAGCATATATGCGCACGCAAAAGCAAACGCATGTAAAGAGCAACCTTCCAAAAGAAAAGACGATATGGACGTACGATACAGATACGCGGTTTCAGGTCACGGATATTCTGCAGGGTGAAACCTCCCTCTGGCTTTTCCTCTCGCACGAGCCTCGGAGTAATCTTGAGCGTGTTATCAAAACAGATAAAAAAATAATTCTACGAGGCGAAAATAAAAAAACGAGCATAAACCAACATACCTTGACGACGTTGCCAACGGAAACTCGGGGACAAATTAAAATGCTGCAACTATATACCTGAATTCAACGCAGCCTTCTGTCCTGCGCCTTCTCACGGCACAGCGAACGCTCAAACATACGCGTTACATCCTAGTTGCACCTCCGTTTTATTTTCTTGTGACTAAGTGTGGAGATAAGACTGCTTGGAGCCGGATGGAAAGGGGGACGTCTTGAGGTAGGAGCCCTGGCGCGCCGCACCCATGGTATAGCAGACCGCGCGTGCGGCACAATACGGCGTGGGAGGCGAGATCAAGGGGATCAAGGCACAAGTAATCCGGTGGGGGTGGGTTGAAAGTCAGCGACGCGAACATAACACAAACTATACCACTGCGACAGGATGGCAATGTAGGTAGAGAAGGTTAATCCATGGGCACTCGCAGCAAGTCTGGTGGGCTTCCGAAGATCTCTCCCGCCTATGACCGCAGTGGACGGCCACGCTGTCACCAACAACACGCCACAGTCGTCGGAGGTGCCGAGGGATGCAGAGTGCGTACTAGGAGTCGCCCATTGTCTTGAAATCCGCTGCCGCGAACGACGCCTGTAAGAGCGCCATTGTGGTGTAGGGCCGTGAAGCTGCGCTAAAGACTTGCGATGCGCCGCGCGCCGCTGCATCAGTTCCAAAAGGAATTATGTGGGCACGCCGAGGTGCGCGGGAAAGCTGCCATGAATCCGTAGCTACGAAGTTCACGACAGCCAAGTGATGAGAGCAAGAGCTGCCGCGCGCTGGGGATTGCGCGCGAGCGGCTAGGGGATGCGCGAATACGTGTGCGCAAGATGGCTTCCATCTAGCGAGGAAGCCGGGCGAGCGCAGCGAGGAAGCCGGGCGAGCGATGGGGGCAATTACTGCGCCTCTGCTAGACAGCGGCGCAACGAGGACTGCTGGTAGTTGGAGATGCCTGCAGAGACCTCCGCACCGTGCTGAAGTTGGAAACACTATAGAAGACTGGCACGTTGGTGACCGCCGCTCCCGGCGGTGCGATGAAAAGGCAGACCGCCGTCGCCTGCCTGCCTGCAGCATGGAGCCGACGGCACACGAGAGAGATGCGGGGTGAAATGCGCTTCTTCGGCTGTTCGAACAAAACTGCTTGATCTCTCAAAACGGCGAGTGCAAGAGAAAAACCTTCTCTTCCCGTAGATTTTGGCGCGAGGGAGAGAGAAAAGGGAGCGAGGAGTCAATTAGTATTTTTTGTTGAAAAGCATTGGTCCCAATAACGTGTTCCCGGTTACCTTTTTAAGACCAAAATGGTATTTGTTTTCGTTTCTGCTTAACACCCTCGAAAAAACGTTTCTAGGACATTAGTGGGCGCACTTCTCTTTTGCTTGTGTTTCTGTGTCCTGCCTCTACGTCCTGGAAATGTTCGATAAATATTTTACTGGGACTGGGACATTCCATCCTTTCTGGCCGCACCTGGGGAGGTACGTTGTTTGCTGGGATATGCTTAAGTTCGGCTGCATTACAAGCGCGAGTTAAATTTTTATCGATATGAGCATGGGCTCGCTACTTCGCAAGTGCTGCAAAAACTCCGAAACTTACGAACTCAACATAGTAAACTGCGACAAACACTTTGAACTCTAATTTTTTCGCGCGTTCAATTTCTTGTTTAGGCACTCACCCGAAAGCGGAAAAAAGCTGCTTTAATGACCCAAACAGTCCGACGCCATATTTCGTGTCTACACGAGCGCGGCCCTTACCCGCACAATTACGGTATGTGCATTTATTGCGAGCTGATCTTATAAAGACACAATTGAAAACAAAAAATCAGCAGTTGGTTACGCTGTCCACGGTCCATGGCGTAATATAACTGCACTTACCAATTACAACAGTGATCAAAATCAACTTAAGCACCAGCGAGGCAGGCAGACGATTCCACTCTGTTGCTGTTTTAGGGATGAATGAATATTGATAGGATGTAGTGCGGAAGTGGAGGACGCCTGCTTTGCATAGATTATCGATGCGCGTCGTTACATATGTGGGTGACGTGATCAGTTCATTTTTTTAGAATTGGATTGGTGGAGTACATCTTAAAGAACAGGCACGAGCGGGAAATTTTTCTGCACATTGACAGGGGTGATATTGATTTTGATAGTGATATTGAAGTTCCTTTCATGAGTGTGACGCTTGATAAACGACCATAGTCACCAAGAATAAAATGTGCGGAGCGATTTTGTACTGCTTCAAGGGCATTGGCTAATTCGGCGGTATGTGGGTCCCATACTGATGAGGCATATTCGAGTTTAGAGCGAACAAGTCTTTTATAAAGAATTAGTTTCACAGATGACGGTGCGATAGAAAAGTTGCGTTGAATATAGCCTAGCATGCGGTTAGCGTTTGTGATAATAAAAAGAATGTGTTCAGTCCAGGTCAGGTTCGATGTTAGAATAATGCCGAGGTACTTATAAGACCTTACTGATGTTAGTGGATGATGATTAAGGCAGTAAGAGGGAGGGCATATAATTCTGCGGCGTGAAAAATGCAATAGTTTACATTTTGTCGTGTTAAGTGTCATATTCCGTGTCGAGCACCAATCGGAAATAACATTACGATCACCTTGAAGTACAGCTGTATTGTTAGTAGTCCTTATTGCCCGGTAGACGACACAATCATCAGCAAAAAGTCTGACTGAAGATCTAAGATTGTTTGGTAGATTGTTAATGTAGATTAGAAATAAAAGAGGGCCGGGCACGGACCCCTGTGGGACACCTGATGTTACAGGTAGTGACGACGACATGTAACCATTAGCGTGCACGAACTGGGAGTGGTTTGTTAAGAAGCATTCAAACCAGGCTAGTACATACTGGTCAATACTTAGTTTACTCAATTTATAAAGAAGAAGCCTCTGGGGCATTTTATCAAAAGCTCGCCGAAAATCCAAATATATGCAATCAATTTCGAACCCCTCATCAAGTAAATAATGAATCTCGTTTGTAAATGCAACTAATTGAGTTTCGCATGAGAAACGCTTCCTAAAACTGTGCTGACAGGAACAGAAGAATGACGTCGATTCTAGAAAGCTTGCTATGTGAAAGAAGATGACGTGTTCCATGATTTTGCATGAAATTGGTTAACAAGGTAGTCTGAATGCCTGCTTGAAAATAATGTCCAGCTAATCGCCTTTCCCATTTGTAGAAAATCATTATTTTCCACTATTTCTTGATTTGTTGTTTGCAGGTTCAATGAAATTGGGGGGTCGTTGTTGAAGAGGCTGCCATCAAGCGGCTTCAACGGACATGCAATAGCGGCCCGGGCAAGTTCGCTCGGGCCCTTTTGAGGTACCTCTTCACTGACAATGCGCTGAGGGGGAGGTCCCTCTTTGGACAGAACAACTATGTTCAAGGAAATCTACCAGTCAAAGAGGCCCTTGACTCTGTACGACTCAGTGCAGTGTTATTCAAGTGTGCTTGCATTCTATCTGCATGTGCTGCTTTCATTTGTTTTTATTATTTCACCTCATCATCACAACTAAGCTTCACTCGCCTGTTAATATTTTATCTAGAGCTTGCAAATGTGCTTAGCTAAGCGAGGTTTTAGTGCAGTGCTGCTGCCGAAAGAAAAGAGCAGTGTGAAAAATTACCAAATTGTTTTAGATAACACAGAATAAGACGTGAGAGGACATCCATTTGTCTTCCAGCATCTGAAGTGTTATGTGGTGTCTCTTATTTCTGATTGATGGTATTTGTCAAATTGTTAAATTTGCGCTGGCAAAGTCATATCATCTATTTTGTGTGCATCGCGGTCATTTGTCAGTTGCCTAAAATGAGAGCCTCATATTTGTCACATGTATTGAGGAAAATCAAAATTTTTAACCGTAGGGTAAGTTTTCAGTGCAGACCGCATTGTATTGTCATTCTTGGTAGATTAATGTCTTTTTCTTACACACATGTTTCACGTGTAAAATTACATAAAAACAGCCTCTCATCGATGCTTGTCCGGGAAATAAAGTTAATGGAGTATTCAATTTCCCTCTGTGCATCCTCTGGTCATAATTCACAAGCAGCTCTTAAGGGAGTGACAGCGTTAATGGCTGCTGTCTGCAGCTCCGCTTGTGGATTTTAGTTTGCATACTTGCTCTTTAGCATACAGTCATAATCTACCGCATTATGCGCAAGACTAGGCGATAACAGTATAAAGACATGCTTTACCCAAGCCATACGAACGTTCCTGCATGATGGTAGCGTGTCTGACTCTCGATCAAAGCGTGCCAGTTGAATTCACATCATACCCTCCCATGTCAAAGTAGCTACTCGACCATGTCGTGCAGTTTCTGGACATCACACAACAAACGCCATGTCGCCTGTCAACTACCACCTGCTAGAGGCATGCGCGTGATTTTTCGCTTGCAACACCAATGCCGGATTTTCTGAAGAAATGAGTCTTTAACGCTGTCACGTTAAAAGCTGCTGGAGGGCAGCGAAGCAAGTGCTTTGATTTTTCATCTCGCTTGGTAAGCATTCAATCCTGTAGCGTATAAGTTTCATTGCTGAATGGCATTATTCACTGACCGGTTTTCAGCGAGCTAACAACAAAACATCAATGTTGAGCTCTCTCAGCACAGGCACGGTGGCGACTTTTCTACAGGGAAGCTTCATGTGCCCAACATAAATTCAACACGGCATGTTGAATCTGTCCAGTAATTGCAACAAGAATTCAACATGAAAACACTTTGAATAGGCATTGGGAATTCTCAACTCTGGCATGGTGCTTGCTTTTTCATTGAGTTTCAACTCTGCCTCAATAAATCACCAACACTAGGCCATCTTAGTCCCAACACAAATTCAACAGTGCATGTTGAGTCTGCTCATGAGAACTCCGACACTGTCTCAAGAATAATATTTGTAAGGGAATGAATTGAAATCTGTTCGATGAGTGATAATAAATAGAACAAAAAGTTTGATTGGAATATATTAATCAATTAATTAGAAACTAATGTCAATGGACGGTCGAATAGGCTGGACGAGTATATAGTAAGTGGGTGGGAAAACAACCATGGCGCCAAATTTGAAAGCCCCAAATATTAGTGAGAGAAAAAGAGGCATAATGAGAGCAAAACTGGTTAATTAAATTGAGTAATTATGGAAATGGGAAAAAAAGAATTAAGCGGATGAGAAAGCAACCATGACGCCAAATTTCAAAGGCGGCGAGTGCTGAGGAATGTGTCAGTGCTTTCGTGTTTCTCCAATGCGGGTAGCCGCAGTGATCTCTTGTGTTTATTTCTCATTACTGTGTATTTTTTCATTTGTTCTCGTTTATACTTGATTTTCTGCCACATGCTGCTGCCTAATGGAGATTTTATTCCTGCAAGAACGAAAAGCGCACAAGTGCTGCGCTTTCCATGCTGAAGAAAGCTTGACATGAGAACACAGAACGGCACTGAAAACATTGTACTTTTAGAGCACTGAAGCACAACTTGCAAACATGTCAAGTTTGGCAGCATTGCTGAGAAGTGTTCCCAGTTGTGTCCTTTTACCGAGCCCTGATGTGTCTAATGGATGGCGAACTGTCGTGAGCAGCAATGCAGAGAACAATATCGCAGCTAGGCCAACACATCTGAGACTTTGAGATGACGCATAATGGCACGCCAACAGTCTGTGTTGAGCTCATCGCACTGAACGCTCGTGCCACGTGCAGTCTAGCACACGACGGAATGCTGCACAACACCCGTGAGGACAAAATAATTGTCCAACAAGTAGTTCTTTGCTGAGGCTATCTCCACCACTGCTTCGCGTTTCATTAGTCCAAAAGTCTTCCTCACGTGCGCAGCGAAGCCAGGTGTTTCGGAGAAAAGCTCGAATGCCTCAGCGCACCATCGGTCTGTACCACACCGGAAAACAAACCCGAGAGCATAATTCAAAGCAGCCTTATTCCGTCGGATGGTGTTGGAAATAACCAAGGTTGAGTGGTCGTTCCACTCTTCTCCCACTGTTAAATCCACAATAATCGGGTTGATCGACACACCTCGTGACAGCTCCGTAAGGAACGGGCCACAAAAGTCACCATCGTAAGAAAGCTGGAAATTGTCAGCAGTCCTGTTGTGAGCAAAGTAATCTGACAGCGCTAAAACATTTCCCATTTCTAGTGCATTGTATTTTAGGCCTATTTCAGTTGTTTCGATTGACACTCAGGGCACACAAGAGTTCTTGAACAAACTTCTCGTCACTTCGGAAGGCGATACAGGCCCGCCTGATGAACCCGTTGGTTTTCAGCACGTTGCAAAGGGCTGTTATGTTTTCTTACTCATTTCGGTAGATTACAGTGCTCAATGAACTAACACGGATGCTGGAGGATAGGGCGTCGAAAAGAAGTTTGACGTTCATGTCGCGGAAGCCGTGAGTGTACATCTCGTCGAGCTCTGTGGGGCACGTTGCAAGAGAAGCCAGACACACCAATTCTGACAGGTAGGGGTCCTTCATATAGGGTAGATGCACACGACTGCAGCCATCGACATCCACTAGCTTGTCTGCCAACGCGATCCTGCAAGATGGGACAATGCAAAGCTTTCACTTCGGAAGCATATTGTGTCCGCCAAGAAAGCAGCAAGAATTATAGGGCAAAAACTGTAGCTGTTTATAACTTAGCTGCAATCCAGCATGAGTGATTTTTGGGCAGGGCCTAATATGTGACAGACATAACCAGAAAAGTGTAAGGAAAACAGAGTGGGATGCCAAGGGCAGGAAAAACGTGAACAAGGTCGGCAAGCACGCCAGCACTTTTGCTGGCGAGAATCTGCAAACTTCGCCGAAAAAAGGCGTTCAGTGGAGATAGGTGAGCTAGGCGCATGACACAGAGTACTCCACAAATTAAGCACTCAGTGACCATGGCCAGGACATTTAATACACGCGGTCATCTTCAGTGAATAAGAGCGATTCAACTTGGCGAAGGCGTGCTAGCGGAGACGTATACCGGACTACCAGACACCTCGTGCGTGCGCCCTGGTATACAACTCTGCTATGCTAAATCTCTCTAATAGACGTTTTTATCATACTGGAGACGTACCAGCGAAGACGTAAACCGGTTTACCGGATGCCTCCCGTGCACATGTGCAGTTACATGGGTGCAGTCAGGTGGGGCCACTGCGCGTGCGCATGAGGCGTTCAGTAAACCGGTATACGAGTTCGCTGTGCTAAATTTCTCTGCCGACTAAACGTGGTATAAAAATATCTATGTTGTTGACAGAAAGCAACAGCCCAGAGCAGAATACACTGGTGGACACCGGATTGAAACTGCTGTGCTCTTATCGCGAATAACCTTCCCTTTACTACATACAAGCTAACGTAATGCGTTTGTTCAGATGTCACGTTTATATCGATATCTTCCAACACGTCTCGCTGTCGCCTCTCTGTGAACGCCCATTTTGGAGGTCGCCATATCATGTTGGGAACGCTCAATTATGGTTGGACATCGATTTTTGTCTAAATCAGCCGAGGTCAAAAGCCGCCACGGTGGCTGAGAGGTTATGGCGCTCGGCTGCTGGCCCGAAAGACGCGGGTTCGATCCCGGCCGCGGCGGTCGAATTTCGATGGAGGCGAAATTCTAGAGGCCCGTGTACTGTGCGATGTCAGTGCACGTTAAAGAACTCCAGGTAGTCGAAATTCCCGGAGCCCTTCACTACGGCGTCTCTCATAGCCTGAGTCGCTTTGGGACGTTAAACCCCCCTAAACTAACCAGCCGAGGTCAAATTACGGGGGTTGCCCGGGCAAAATTTTGGAAACGACCCGGGCCAAATTTCGAGGCCGCCATCGTGTCGGGCGCACTCAATTATAGTTGCACATCGATATTGGTCCAAATCGGCCAAGGTGAAATTAAGAGGTGAGCCGCGCCAAATTTGGTGGTCGCCATCGTGTCGGGCATGCTCAATTCCGGTTGGACATCGATTTTGGTCCAAATCGGCCAAGGACATATCTAGGGTGTGGCCTGGGCAAAGTTTTGGAAATGACCCGGGGCAAACTTGGAGGTCGCCATCATGCCGGGCACGGCTAATTATGGTCGGACATTGATTTTGGTCCAAATCTGCCAAGGTCAATCTGTCGCTATATTGTACTTCTCAAGGTTAAACCAAGGTCAAATCGGGCACGGAGTAATAATTATAATTGGCTTTTGGGGAAAGGAAATGGCGCAGTATCTGTCTCATATATCGTTGTACACCTGAACCGTGCCGTAAGGGAAGGAATAAAGGAGGAAGTGAAAGAAGAGAGGTGTAGTGGAGGGCTCCGGAATAATTTCGACCACCTAGGGATCGTTAACGTGCACTGATATTGCACAGCACACGGGCGCCTTAGTGTTTTGCCTCCATAAAAGCGCAGCCGCCGCGGACGGGTTCGAACCCGAGAACTTCGGATCAGTAGCCGAGCGCCCTAACCACTGAGCCACACCGGCGGGTTAGGCACGGAATGGTGAGCTACTTTTGCGTTGAGTACAGCTACCAATATAAAAAATAAAATGACTACGAAGAGACGCGGACTCGTATGACACAGCCTTGTGTCCCGCATTCGCATAACACACAAATAAAAAAACAAAACATTGTATTGACGTCGCGGTGGCTCAGTGGTTAGGGCGCTCGACTACTGATCCGGAGTTCCCGGGTTCGAACCCGACCGCGGCGGCTGCGTTTTTATGGAGGAAAAACGCTAAGGCGCCCGTGTGCTGTGCGATGTCAGTGCACGTTAAAGATCCCCAGGTGGTCGAAATTATTCCGGAGCCCTCCACTACGGCACCTCTCTCTTCCTTTCTTCTATCACTCCCTCCCTTATCCCTTCCCTTACGGCGCGGTTCAGGTGTCCAACGATATATGAGACAGATACTGCGCCATTTCCTTTCCCACCAAAAACCAATCATCATTATTAATTGCATTGCTGCGATATCTGGCGAAGATTTGAAGATATGGTGTGCTTATGTAAACGCAACCGCGTTACTCACGGCAGCTCTCGCAAGTACGGCACACTTCTTAAAACCTTCAAGATACAGTTTCACTGCTCTCATTACAGGGGTCTGTATTTTGTTTTTCTTTCAACTAGATTTTGAATGTAGTGGACAGAAATGAAATTACTACGCAGTCTGTATATACAGTGACGTCAAAACGCTTTGGAGCCACATGACTGTCAGTTGAATCTCGATGACAGAGTTCTTCTGAATGAAATCTAATTACACCACTACCATTACCCACGTTCTGCCACTTTACTACCGACCTTAGTGAGGTGCTACGCACTATTTGAAGTAATAAGGATGATAACGAAGAAGTTGAAATTAACCGGAATTTAGGCTCTTCACGTAATAACAGTCACATTATTCCCTTGACTACGCTATCAAAAATGATATTTAGGTGTCATCAAAATATGAAACTTTTTAGGAATTACTGTTCAGAAAACAGTCAACAAAAAATAGGTGTAGACGGATGATGTCGTACCTTTCTGAGTCACCCGCTAGGAAGTGCGGAAGCCCCACCTCTTTCAAAGTCTTGTTGGTGCGTAGCGTATCACACAAAGCCAAGACGCCGTTGAAGCCTTGACTGCAGCCCTCGAAGTGCAGCTTTTCTAGTGTGGCGTTCTGTGAGAGCGCCTTTGCCAAGCGCGCTATGCAGTAATCGGCAATTTGCCCACACAAGCCCAGGTAGAGCAGGCAGGCGTTCTTGGAAATTGCAGAGCCCAAAGCATCTCCGCAGCTAGCATCAACTGTGCCGAAGGCATTGCGTAGCTCCTTCAAGCTGGTGTTCACTTCAAGAGCAGTAAACAAGTCCTTGAGCAAACTGCATAGTCCAGACATGTATAGTTCAAGTCTAGTCTTATTTAACTGCAAATAAAAAAGAGCCGGATTTAAGCGTGCCACCACGTATCGACTGCAAGTAAACATGCCGCATGCGTTACTTGAACGAATGGGCAGCCAGAGTGCACTCGAAGATAGTAATTTTAATCAGCGCTAATCAAGATTTGAATGATGCCCGCCGCAAACAAGCTAAGCTGCTTTTTCGTTCTAACCAGATAGCTCAATGGATTTCCCCAATCATGGACCACTTAGAATGTTCCAAACCGTTGATTAGTTCTCTTTACTGACAGAAAGAAAACTTATGCGCCAGCTTATAAATATATAGGCGCGAAACGAATTTTTTGGCGTGCCATAAACAACACCTCGTCTTTGAATCACCGTCGCCAGCATCATCCTTGCATTTATCAAAAAGGCAGATACAAGTCCTTGCTGTAGCAACAGTCTACCACAAGACGCGGAAGTTGCGAACCGAAAAAAGCGATAGCCGCTAGCTTGGCCTGACTAATCATCTTAGAGACTGCATATCTTGCTTCCCTACTTTTCATCACAGTGATGTATTGTACAGTTACCCAACACAGTTAACCAGGGAGATTATGGAGGCTTTTTACATGACGAAAAAACCTAGATTGTGTGTTAGCAGCCCGTAGGTATGCCTGCATGGCAGTGAGGTTCGTTTCCTTGATTCCACGTAGCTGCACGTCTGTTTGCTTTGCTATCTTGTTTGTTAGCCCTCTTTATCTTCCTGGCTTCCTGTGAACAAACCTTCAGTTGTGAGTTAGCGCTGGTCCTGTTGTTTTCTTTCCTTGTTGTCCTCGCCTATTTCGCTATTCTCGCACAAGTATGTATCACCAACTCGCCCGTCTTGCCATCGTGCTGACTGGTAAGCCTTTGGTTAGCGAGAAAATGAACCCACGCACGGCGGAGTGATTCCTGGCCTGTACTAATTCTTCTTCGAGTTCATTTTCAGAGACCGCAAGCAGTCTCAATATAGGACCACTCATGCCTACCAGTTGAGTGCCGCTACCATTTAATCATTTGTTCACCGGAAAGATCGTAAGGCACATAAACGCAGTAGAAGTACAGACGCCCATAAACCAGTCCAAACAGCGCGTGAGTGGCGTGCCCTTCCCGGCTCAAGGCAGCTTGTTCGTAGCCTCCTCTGTTTGTCGTTGAGCGTGCATGGAGTGTTCAGCTTTGTCGAGTCACAAGCTAGAAGGCGTGGTTGCATTGCGCCCCGTTCGCCACTGGGGGGCGCTGGCTGCAACGGCGGGCGGAAGCGCTAATGCTCACTGCATGCTGCGTCGCGCACGATACACGCAACAGGCATGGGGCGCCACCTATCCTGCCCGTCGCTCGAAAAGGCGCCCCAGGCGGCGGCCGAAAGGTGTTCCCCTTTCGACCCACGGGAAACAAGCTGAAGAGTTCGTGATAACGTGATACTCGCTGTGGTGGTCGCTGTCGCCGACGGCAGGCCCGGAGACGAAGTATACCGGTTTACCGGACCCCTCTTGCGCACGCGCAGTGGCTCCCCCTTACCACATCAATTCCGTCCGTACGCTATGACTACCACTCCACCCGCACCGTAAAGCTTTTGATGGCGTCGCACCACAGCACACTCTCGCCAGAGCGGGGCGTTTTTACGACTCGCAATGAATACCTACACGGAAATAACTTCTGCGTTACTGTCTCTTTTTTGATTTTGTCATGGCAGGGGCTGGCGCGGACGCCGAGCCCCACTACCAAAAATTACGTGTCCCATCTGCCCCAGTTAGGGGTAGTGGCGCGCTTCAGCCAACCGAAGTGCAATGGAAGGCCTCGGCACGGGGCCCCGACCTTCATGATCGCCGGTGACCCGACACCAGGTAAGTATGCTGGCGAAAGCACATGTGAAGGCATGCCATGCTAGGCGTCCCATCATCTTGCGTCAGTGAAGATAGCGCTTGTTTTGCCATTTCTTACACCAAGCTAAAAATCCCTCCGCCGAAAAGCCTACTACTGAACATAATGCAGCCACACGCACAAATATGTAATTCAAGGTTTGGTGAATCAATCTAATATAAAGTCAGTTGTCATAAATAATTCGCAAGGAACCGCAGGGGTGGAATGCGCAAAGGGGATGCATTCATGTGCTGTGGCGCATTGCGTGATGATCTGCTGTCTTGTGAAATACGAGCATAGTTTGTACATACTACTTCTCCCCCTATCCTCTATTCCTGTCCCCTCACCTCTTTCATTTCATTTCTCCATTCTGCCTGCTGTCCTTTATTTCCGCTGCCCCAGCTCAGGTGCTTCAGTATCGATGGCAGATGCCGGGGCTAGCAAAAATCTTTTCCTTCCTTTTTACTATTATTTTTAATAAAACCACTACCACCACCACCAGCACACCCGCTGCGGTGGTTCAGTAGGCTACCGAGGACGGTTGCTGCGCATGAGCTAGCAGGATCGCACCCTGGTGGTGGTGGTAGTGGTTTTTTATTTAAAAAATAGTAAAAAGGAAGGAAAATACGGGGCCGCCTAGCGGAGCAGGAAGCGCCCGGGCGCCCCTCCAGCTGCACTCGTTGTTTGTGTCTCAAGAGCGAGCCGTCCAGATCAATGACTGCTGCTGTCGAGGGCGTTGGCAGCGGGCCAGCAGCGCAACCTAGCAACCACAGCAGCCATGGCTAGCTTGGCACCTAGCTCGCTATTCACCAGTAATGGCGAAAGAGACGCCGAGAAAACCGTCGGTGATCAAGAGAAAACAGGGACGTGGCGCGCAGCCGGTGCTCCCTTTCCTTCCTCCTTTCTTCCTCTCTTCTTACGAGCCACTCGTTCTCTCATTGCACACCACAGTGCTCGCGAAGCCCCGTCGACTCCCGCTGTAACCTTGTGTCGGTGGGGGCAAGTCCGAGGTCCTGCCAGAGCTGGACAATGCTCATGATCACATTTTCGGTACTTCCGTTTGCTCTCTACTTCACCCACCCCGACCGACTGATCTCCTTGTGCCCTCTCGGCATATGCCTGCTTCGACAGGATTCACAGCTGGTCGATTTTGTTGTGTTGTAGTTAGAGGCTGCTACAAGGCAAAAGTAGGACGAGGCAGGAAACGGAGCGTGCAATGCTTCACTCGTGTTTGTTTGTTTGTTTCTTTGTTTTACACCTTCCTTCACGCGAAGGCTACGCTAATGGGGTGCGAACGTCGCGAATTTGGCGTCGGTAGAAGTGTGTGACAATAACAAAAGTAAACGAGCTGACACTTGTCGACACCAACTGCGGAGAAAATGCCGAAAAGGTGGACTATATAGGCTTTGCAGAACTTGGTAACGCGTTTTGTGTCCATCTTTGAACCAGTATTTCCAGGCATCCCCAGCAGGGAATCCCATTCATGGCGCCAATGTCCCGCTCCGTCGGCAGAGGGAGATTTTTACGACTCGCAATGAATACCTACACGGAAATAACTTCTGCGTTACTGTCTCTTTTTTGATTTTGTCATGGCAGGGGCTGGCGCGGACGCCGAGCCCCACTACCAAAAATTACGTGTCCCATCTGCCCCAGTTAGGGGTAGTGGCGCGCTTCAGCCAACCGAAGTGCAATGGAAGGCCTCGGCACGGGGCCCCGACCTTCATGATCGCCGGTGACCCGACACCAGGTAAGTATGCTGGCGAAAGCACATGTGAAGGCATGCCATGCTAGGCGTCCCACCATCTTGCGTCAGTGAAGATAGCGCTTGTTGTGCCATTTCTTACACCAAGCTAAAAATCCCTCCGCCGAAAAGCCTGCTACTGAACATAATGCAGCCACACGCACAAATATGTAATTCAAGGTTTGGTGAATCAACCTAATATAAAGTCAGTTGTCATAAATAATTCGCAAGGAACCGCAGGGGTGGAATGCGCAAAGGGGATGCATTCATGTGCTGTGGCGCATTGCGTGATGATCTGCTGTCTTGTGAAATATGAGCCCACCCGCTGCGGTGGTTCAGTAGGCTACCGAGGACGGTTGCTGCGCATGAGCTAGCAGGATCGCACCCTGGTGGTGGTGGTAGTGGTTTTTTATTAAAAAATAGTAAAAAGGAAGGAAAATACGGGGCCGCCCAGCGGAGCAGGAAGCGCCCGGGCGCCCCTCCAGCTGCACTCGTTGTTTGTGTCTCAAGAGCGAGCCGTCCAGATCAATGACTGCTGCTCTCGAGGGCGTTGGCAGCGGGCCAGCAGCGCAACCTAGCAACCACAGCAGCCATGGCTAGCGTGCCACCTAGCTAGCTATTCACCAGTAATCGCGAAAGAGACGCCGAGAAAACCGTCGGTGATCAAGAGAAAACAGGGACGTGGCGCGCAGCCGGTGCTCCCTTTCCTTCCTCCTTTCTTCCTCTCTTCTTACGAGCCACTCGTTCTCTCATTGCACACCACAGTGCTCGCGAAGCCCCGTCGACTCGCGCTGTAACCTTGTGTCGGTGGGGGCAAGTCCGAGGTCCTGCCACAGCTGGACAATGCTCATGATCACATTTTCGGTACTTCCGTTTGCTCTCTACTTCACCCACCCCGACCGACTGATCTCCTTGTGCCCTCTCGGCATATGCCTGCTTCGACAGGATTCACAGCTGGTCGATTTTGTTGTGTTGTAGTTAGAGGCTGCTACAAGACAAAAGTGGGACGAGGCAGGAAACGGAGCGTGCAATGCTTCACTCGTGTTTGTTTGTTTGTTTCTTTGTTTTACACCTTCCTTCACGCGAAGGCTACGCTAATGGGGTGCGAACGTCGCGAATTTGGCGTCGGTAGAAGTGTGTGACAATAACAAAAGTAAACGAGCAGACACTTGTCGACACCAACTGCGGAGAAAATGCCGAAAAGGTGACTATATAGGCTTTGCAGAACTTGGTAACGCGTTTTGTGTCCATCTTTGAATCCTGCAGCTCGAGGCGATGTGCTGTAATTGAACCCTCACAGCCGAGAAGGGGACAGCCTGATTCTTTTTGTTCGTTTTGTTTTGCATAGGGCATTTTCCGGAGGCCGGCTTTCCGACGCACCGGCTGTCCTTGCGCTGCCCCTTCCTCTGCTGCTCTGCTCGTTCTGTTTCGCCGATTCCACTCCAACGGTGAATGGCCCCTACCAGCCAATGCGCTCATTCAGTCCTGGATCGAGGAACAAAACGCTGCCAACTTCAAGCGCAAGTAGAGCAAGTTGATTCTGACGAGGGTTGAATTGAAGTTTCTCTGCTGCTTTCAAATCAGAGAGCGGAGGTCTTCTTTCTCTGCCTTTTTATTTTTGGCTTACCGAATTTAAAATCATAGTTCAAACGAAACAAGGAGTAGCGCACTGACGTCTGACGTGCAGTTGAGGAGCGTGCTTCTATGAACAAGATATAGACGTTATACATAGAAGACTTCGTTAAAGTATTTAGTGGCCATGAACACTAGACTACAGTGTTATTTTTAAAAATGAGCCAACTGAAAAACACCGGCTTGCCTAAGTTAGCAGAGACTAGAAAGCAAAATACTGAAGTCATTGAATGAGGTCCTCATGTGTTTAAGAAGATGAGAGAAACAGTAGGTTATCACCTAAAGCGCGTCTTAATACCGGGCGCGGCGAGGCTATCTGCATAACGCTAGACATTCGCTGTATTCGACCTGGACACTAGAATACATGCTCACAATTACAGGCGGTCACAGAACAAATAAATCGCTTTGCGAACACACGGAAAAGATAATAACAGTGTGAGGACGAGTTAAATGTCACGTATAGGCGATATCCTAAGAGGTGAGGGATGGGGGCGGGGGGGGGGGGGGGGTGGAAGGTTAGAAGCAGATTTGCGGGGAGGTTTGCAATCTTTGTCTTTCTTAAAGGGAAGCTGAAACGGTTTTCAAATCGCGTGAAATGCTGTGGTTGGGAAGAATAATAACGCAAGCGTTATTTCAACCCATGACGTCGCATCCGGTTTGAAGAAAAGACGTCCCGTCCGGCAATTTTTTTGCTGTTTTAGCCATGTTTGAGTCGAGCTGAGCATTGCTTTCAGTACCACTATGGCCGGTCGGCGGGTAGGGCGTGAAATCGTGTTGCAAGTGAGTAATTCGTTCTTTCTATCTTTTAATATGCACATACTGAGCGATTGCCTGGTATCTGACACTCGGCATTCCGTTGTCAACTTCCTTGCGCCCGAATATTTTGTGTTAGAAGATAACCCACGACAAGCACGGAGCCCGCTTGCCCGCCAGTGGACCCAAAGGCCCGGAGGGAAAGACTCATCTGTTTTATCGTAAGTTCTGCCCAAAAGCTCTGTGCAGGTCTACGGAAAAGAGCAAGCGCTGAGCGTGTTTTTATATCTTTTGTCAACCAAGCCCAACGTAACTCATGGTCATGTAAAACACGCATAATTACCAGCTCTTGCGTGCTCCCGAAAAAAGGCGGGAAACTTTTGACAACAGTCCAGTTGAACCACGACCGGCTTTATTACTAATAAAGCCGGTCGTGAGTTGAACTAACCGTTTGTGCGATAGGTTTTGTACGTGGTCCGATTTTTTCTGGCCCCGCGGCTGGGAAAGTCTGTTGAGCGTTGGCTTAATTGCACTTCACAATTGTGTGCTACTGTTACAATTCGCTTTCTAAAACAGGTGCAAAAATTGCGGCGAGTTAAGCGATTACGCTTTGGTGTCTGCAGAGCGAAACATGTTCTTTTAAATTCCTATTTATTTCAGAAAACAGCACTTGAAAACTGGCAGGCAGTTTTCTGGTATGCATGGGCCTTCCCGATTCCTGCTTAGACTCCGGCGTTCACTTGCTGGCGCAGAGGCTGAACAAATGGGACGTTAAAATCCTGAGGCAGCAAAGGCTTTAAGACGCCACAAGGTGAGCCCTCCACCTTCTGTGATAATTTTAAAATGAATGCTGTGCCATCTGCACCGAACATCGGTTTTACATGAGGAAGGTGTTTGGACTTAGGTGGCCAAGTAGCATGGAGCGCATGAGGCAACTGAAAAAGCAAGCGTTCTTTTAAAACCTCTAATCTTAAGACCTTTTTACAGCTGATGCTGTAAAGAGGCCTTAAAGAGCTGCGGACAATGCGCTTGATGTCCTTTGACTGTTTTGAAGCTTGTGAGGTGCATAAAGCTCACAAGGCACTGTTGCAGTGTGTGACAGGTCATTGTGGTGATATTAGAAGACATAGTACAGCACAACGGGACAAAGAAAAGGAGCTCACAGGATAAGCGCTCGTCCTGTGTGCTCCTTTTCTTTGTCCCGTTGGGCTGTGCGATGTCTTCTAATATGCTATACCAACAAGCCCAAACTACCACTTTGTTAAGATTGTGGCCATGATAGGTTTCTTTGATTTGTCTGCACTCTCTGCACTAGTTCTGCGAAGCTCCACGGTGGTGCCGGCAGCGTGCAGCGTCAGTTCAGAGAGTTCAAATGCAGCTTGGCGCTGGCCGCTTCCAAAACGAATGGTTGAGTGCTGGCCCGATTGTCTGATGGCCTTGCTGCCGTCATGAAATTGCAGCCAACTGCACGCCGCCGACACCAACGACCGCCAAAATCCTGAAACACTTGGAAGAATTTTCAAGCAGCAGATCGCAAAGAAGTCTTACCGTGAACCTGCTCTAGGAAATCGTCGTTTCAGAGAAAAAAAAGTATCGTGGCATGTCTACACACACGAGACTTACGTATTATCGCTGAAATGCTGCCCATGCGACCCGACTTGACCGCTTAGGTTTTCATTATGACGCCTCAAACAGTCTCTCAACTCCGCCACGTGTAGGTCGAAGAGGCAAAGAAGGTGTGGCACGTGTTATTTAATGAAATGATGACAGTTATTTGCTGGAAGGTTATGGTTTACGGGGGTTTAACGTCCTAAAGCGGCTCAGGCTATGAGGGACGCCGTATTGAAGGGCTCCGGAAATTTTGACCACCTGGTGTTCTTTAAGGGAGCTGCTGACCCGAAGGACATGAGTTCGATCCTGGCGGCGGGGGTCGAATTTTGATGGAGGCGAAATTCTAGAGGCCCGTGTACTGTGCGATGTATGTCAGTGCATGTTAAAGAACCCCAGGTGGTTGAAATTTCCTGAGCACTTTACAACAGTGTTCCTCATAGCCTGAGTCGCTTTGGGACGTTAAACCCGGATAAACCAAACCAATCTTTTTTTAATGAGGTGCAAGGCATTATTATACACAGATTACCACGTGGTATGCTCCTACGGCTGCTAAACAATTTATAACTGAATTTCTTTATCGTGCAGTTTCAGGTTCAGTTTCAACAGCCGAACGATGACTGCGACCTTAAAGAGAGGTTGTAGGTCATGTGAAGCGTGAAAAACTGCAATATATTTGGTGCTTCTACATTTGTTGTCATTCCTCCTCTTGAGGAAGGCTGGCTTCAGCAGAGCAGTAAATTAAAACGATAAAGCAGCAATTATATCACAGTTTTTCTATGCCTCTAATGACCTAAAACCTCTCTGTCGTCACAGTTCTCATTCGGCGGTTTAACCGAAACAGCATGACAGAAAAATTCGATTATAAATTATTTAGCGGCCGTAGGCGAATGCGACATGGTGATTTATGCATTGTAGTGTCTTCCGCTTTATTAAAAAGAAGAAAATATGCCACCAAAATTAAGTCTCTATGCTCCCTTAACGTGCACTGACATCGCACAGTATACGGGCCCCTAGAATTTTGCCTCCATCAAAATTCTAGAGGCCCATGTACTGTGATGTCAGTGCATGGCAAGGAACCCCAGGTGGTCCAAATTTCCAGAGCCCTTCACTATGGCATCCCTCATAACCTGAGTTACTTTGGGACGTTAAACCCCCATAAGCCATAAACCTTTCAACAAAGAACTGTCATCATTTCTTTAAATAACTAGTGCCATACCTTCTCCGCTTCTTTGACCTACACATGGACACCGCCATATTGCTGCATCGCAGTTGCGCTTCCATTTCGGTGAGTGCAAGCCAGCCTAGAACTCGTGCTGCACTTCTTGAACTAGTGCAGAATGTGCAGCCAAATGGAAGAGACCTTATGAATATGTGGCTACTTCCTTTGCACTGGGTGGGCGAGTTTTTTGTCTTAGCCATTACATAGAAAGAAGAAAAAAAACGAAACGTGGGCACATTCACTATTAAGACGACAGCTTTCACCTGCAGGCCCCAAATGAACAAAGCCTGCCTGTATAGTGAACAAAGCAGCTGGGCTATCTCGGATCTAGCAAATTATAATTTTGAAAGTGGGCCTCCTGCTGTGAAACTTGCAACGTTTGTGCCCCTAGATACACGCAGTGGTGAGAGGCGAGAAGTCACAGGCGAATGTAGGTAGGACAGGTAGCTGAACAAGGAAGTAGTTCCCATAATTGAAGAATACACGGAAAGACAAGGACGAGGCATGTTTATTGTCTTCCTTCTACGTTTGTCGTTTTATTTTCACAAGTTAGGAGTAGATGTTGTATTTTCACTTTTTGAGAAAAATGGGGAGGGGGTTGTTCCGTCTTGAGACATGCAGCCCAAAAGACAGAGCACAGGAGTGACTCAAACAACATAAGTGTTTGCGTTCTGTTCCTACTGTTCTGTGTGCCTGTACCCCTTGCCCCAAAATGGGGCATTGACATGATCTTACGTGGTGCTATGCTGGTAAAGGATGTGTGCTGCATGCATATGGGTGTGTGGCATTCAGATTAAAGCACCAACACACGGCTTCTAGTGCAGTAGGAATTATGGGAGCAAAAAAGCCTCAAGGATGTGGATGAATAGTTTAGCTCTTTAACACGATAGCAAGGCGGGCGAGTTGGTGATACATATTTAAAAAAATTAACAGCGCGGAAAACGGGGACTTCAAGGGTAGAAAACACAGGATAAGCGAGGGTGAGTTGGTGATACATATTTAAAAAATAACAGCGCGGAAAACCAGGAATTCAAGGGTAGAAAACGCAGGACAAGTGCTTGTCCTGTGTTTTCTACCCTTGAAGTCCCCATTTTCCACTCTGTTATGTTTTTAGCTCTAGAGTTTGCCTTTTCTGAAAAATTCTGCGGCAGGAGGTTTTAATACATGTCAGCCCACCCCTCAGGTAATACTCCCTTGTGGGCCTTTGAGCTACAAATAGATAAAAAAGTAGCCCCAATTCAAACAGTATAATTTGCAACTTTGGTGAAAGATTTTCGGTGGCCCCTTCAGGGGGTGTTTGACCAGAGCTTTTAGTGATTGCTTAATGTCACTTGGTCCCAACAACCAGACAGTTAATCAATTGCCCTTGTGCCTCTTGATGAGAAAATCTGAGAGGTCGAAATGACAATTTACCATAGCCGTGAACGGTAATGAGCTAGATGTATTGCCGAAGAGAACCGAGGTCACCTACTTGACAGTGGTAAGAATTTTGGGTTGGTTAGAGCATAGATGGCTTAACACCATCTTCCGTATCTTGATAGATGTGGCATTGTTGGCATGTGTAATTAAAAATTTGTTTCGGTGTGTGTGGCTGGTGAGCTGTCAGCTCGGGCATGACAAAGTTGTAAGCTCAACCAGAAGTACCTGTGCTGTTTGAGCTCAGGGCAAGAGCATTGAGCGAGGCGGCCACTGCACTATGTCCTTGTACATTTGGCTTTCTTGGTGCTCCAACTTCCTCCTTCCCCCAACTCTGTTAGGAACGTCGTGATGGGGCCGAGCGGAAGTGGTGGGGTGCAATTAGGGCAGTGGCATGGCCATAAGGTCCATCCGAAAAGCACTGCGTGAGGCTTGTTTGCTGGATTGGCCCCGCAGTCAGAACTGAGGTGAGTTATGAGTGGGCCACTGAGGAAAAAGACAGTAGAACAGCGGAAAACGTGCCATGAATGGTGGAGAGCTATAGTTTGCAGGCAACCATTGATGCCTGTGTTGCCATTGTGCTCAAAGTTTTCTGTGAGACCACCAAGGGCAGCGCCTGTTCTGAACGCATCACATAGATTAGCGATCAGAACTTCAATTTTATAGTTGCCTCATGGGCGTATGAATGCAGGAGGTGTATGAATCGGTTCAGATTTCACATTTAGACACATCAAATTCAGCAACCTTAGTACTCACAGGTACAGCAAAACCCCATTAAAGCGTACCTCGTGGCACTGCGGAAAAACTATGTGAAAGAGGCAATATTGTCACGAAGATGACGAAGCTGTCAGGGGGAGCAGGAACGGAAAGGTCGCGTTAAAGGCGAGTGGCCATTAAAATCATCTCACTGCCATCGTTCATCGCCGCTTATTATTTGGCTGGTCGCCACGTAACAATATGCCCAAACTGAAAGCAGCCTGAGTATATCCGTTGACATGGTAAAAGATGATACCTGAGGTATTTCAAAGAATACGCAGGTGAAACCTTTTATTCACATGGCTACTAGCGCAGCCTCGAAGGTATATAAGCCAGGTCCCGTGTCCCAGGTACTCTATTAATAATGCGCAGGCGAAACCTTTTAATCACATAGCTACGAGTGCAGCCTCAAAGGCATGTAAGCCAGGTCCCGTGTCCTAGCTGCTCTATTAGGCCGTATTTGAGTGAACAAGCAAGTGTCTAGCACACGTGCAGTTTTTTCCAACAGTACGTGTTTAGCTGTCTTCAGCTTCCATATAGGCATTACTTTCATTGAATGGCGTTTCGCCAATGATGGAAGCAACAGTGTCAATACCAAACTGTGCTGAAGAAGTCTTGGACTGCAGTGTCTAATACATCACCAATCATGCAAAAAAATGAGTCTCCACAATGCCTCCTCTCCAACAAAATGCCTCCGGTAAACAGGAGGCATTTAGGAATACCTGCTCTATTCCAAGGCCTGGGTTGGGAACAGTTGGGGATAAGAGTTAATGGAGAACGCCTTAGTAATGTTGCGATTCACAGGTGATATTGCTAAGTCACTGAAGAGATGAACTGTAAAGCAAGATCAGTGAGCAGAATGGTGGGTCTAAAGAATTAAAAGAGTATAGACACCCAACTTTCAGGTGCTTGTTTTTTGTTTGTAATGATTTGTAAGGCATTGTTAAACATGGATTACCACCTGGTATTCTTCTATAAACAGTAAATAATTTATAATCTCATTTCTTTCTCATGCTGTTTCCGTCTCAGTTTCAATAGCCGAATGAGGACTGTGACGCCAACATGTGCCTACAGTTCACGTGAGACATAAAAAAACTGCAATATAATCGCTGCTTCCACATTAGTTGTCATTCCAGCTCTTGAGGAAAGCTGGCTTCAGCACTGCAGTAAATTATAACGATGAAGCAGCGATTATATGGGCGTTTTTCGATGCCTCACGCGGCACAAAAGCACTCTTTGACGTCGCCGCCATTGTTCGGCTGTTGAAACCGAGATAGCATGGCAGAACCAAATTACAAATCATTTAGCGGCCGTGGGCAAATATTACATGATTCATGTGTAGAAGTATTTTCCACATCATTATAGAGAAGAAAACATGCGACCACAATTACGTGCCTATACTCCTTTAACATGAAGAAAACCAAATGGAAAATGCTCTTGGCCATTCCCTCCATGCAAATGCTGTGTGGTGTATAATATTGTGACGTGGTGGCCGGCCAAAGAGTGAGGCGCGATCAGCGATGGCAGAGATATGATTTGCATGGAGGGAATGGCCGAGTGCTCTGTACCGCGCCACTGCCGGCTTTGTCGCCTTTGTCACAATATTCCTTTTTTTTCATGAACATTGTCACATGTGGGAAACTCGGTGGTGTATCATCGTTTGCGTAAGAACTTAAGGACACTGACAAGTTCCCTAGGCAGCCGCTGACCACACACCATACTTGGCAAAATTACTTTTGAAAAGTAATTTTTACATATATACAAGTTTTATTCTCCACAAAGAAGTGGAAGGAGGCGGAGGGAAAAGCCGTACATTTGCGGCTTGAAAAATCCTCCGCCCCCTTACAGTGCATACAGCAGCAGAGCGGGACAATAGACAGTCACATTTTTTTTGTTGCAAAGAGGCAGAAAAAAAAATATACAGCCCTATATCGCATCACAAAATAAAATAAGCCTAAATAAGAGTTTCAATAGAACACTGGGTTTGGACTCCTGGAAAAACATTTTTTGTTTTTGAAAAGTAAACAATGCAATGTAATTGACCATAAAGATAGACCTGTGCGTTCATTCACAAAAAAGAGTATGAGTAGCAAAATATTTGTACATATTGGGAAGAGACATATTGGATACATCAGCGCCTTCTTTTTCTGTAGCATTCAGTAATCGCGGAAGGTTATACCGGAGTGTTTGTTGTCCATAGGCAGTACGACATTTTGGAACTTTCCATCGTTCTGGAGTTCTGGTGCTGTAGATGGGATAATTGGGTTTTAGTTCTGCCATTTCAGTAAAAACTGTACTCTCTCGTTGGACACTTAAACGGTACTGCCTGCATAATTTGTATTCGTAAATATTTCTTACTTTCAATAAATTAAGCGAAGCAAAGATATCTGAAGAAGGCGCTGTGTATTCAACGTTTTCAATTATTCGTACTATGTTTTTCTGTAGCCTTTCAAGCTTCAACAGATTAGTTTTTCTTGATGTTCCCCAGACTAAATGAGAGTAGTTTAGGTGGGAAACAAAGAGAGCGTTATAGACCATTAGTTTAACTTTTTTTGGAAGAGTATAGCGGTTGCGATTTAAAATTTCAGTTATGCAGCTCAGTTTGCTGATTAGACTGTTTACATGATCATTCCATTGTAAAGTTGAAGTAAAATATACCCCTAACACCTTGACAGTATCTACCACATCAATGGCTGCGGATCTAAACATTACGGTTCCTTGTAACGAAATTTGTTTACTTTTTGGTCGAAAAATTACCACCTTTGTTTTGTTTGCGTTAAGTTTTAATTGATTGCTGGAAATCCACGAGTCCAATTTGCGCAGAAAAATATTTGCTTTAGTAATTCCTTCAGCTTCAGAACGTCATGGCACCAAAGCACTCGTGTCGTCGGCATATATAACGAACTTGGTATCTGAGCAGATGTGTACAATATCGTTAATGTACAAATTAAATAGGACAGGGCCTAAAATGCTACCCTGTGGGACTCCTGAAATTATTTTTTTTCTGTGAGAAATGAAACCATTTATGTCGACATATTGAAATCTATTTGATAGATAACTTTGGAGCAGGGCCAAAACATGTCCCCGGATACCATAATGATGCAGTTTTTCAAAAAGGATAGTATGACTAATATAATCGAAAGCTTGGCTAAAATCAACAAAAATACCGATAACAATACATTTCTCTTCAAAATGTTTTAGAATATATTCCTCCTTACTTTGCTAGAAATCTCACAGCAGTAATTAAATTACATTGCAAATTACTGCTGTCAAAATGTAATGACCTGACATTGCAATTACCTGCCTTAAGTAACGAAAATTACTTCTTAGTTTTGATGCTAAAATGTTGCGCATTGGTCAAAGTGCAAAATTTTTAGTTTTTTGTTTGCACCGCCGCTGAGCTTGAAAATGGGCGTCGGAAATTTTGCCCCTCTTTAGTCAATTTGAACAGCCGCTTTGCTGATGTAGATGAGTTCTTTGTCATATCAGTCTTCAATCAGAAGTACATCGTTCAATGTGTAATATGGTCCCACCATCCTGATTTTGAAGAATTTGTCATCCGCGTAAACAGCGGCAGTGCATTGACTGCTTATCCGTGCATCATCCCAGAAGTGCACAGGGGCGGGAGAGGCTGCCAATTCTGCTGTTCAATCGATTTTTTTCTGGAGGCAAGTTAGTGGAAATACATTGCATGTCGATGGGACGCTGTTGCCTGTGTTGCCCTTGAGTTAGAAATAGGGCCTCAAATGAAGCCACAAAAACACGAAAACTCACGGCCAACTTTCTGAGATGTGTCAGTTGAGACTTCTTGTCAGTGCGGCGATGTCAAAGTACTTGCTCAAGCACTCGCAGTACGTCTGCGCGAAGGTGTCATATGACATGCCTTGGTGATGGAGCTCTTCTGGTCGCCATGCAGTGCGTTTGTATGTGAGACCGTATGCAGTGCAGGAAGATGCGTAGCAGTCCTGTGACTGATATGCAGACTCTTCACCAAAGCAGTGCTGACGCCTGCACGCACATCACCTCTCGTCCGCGTGCGCCGCTTCCCTGGGGTGCTGGCTATTACTGGTTGCGCGCTTTTAAGGCACAAGCCTTAAGTGGCACATTAACATCGATACCCGGCGTCGTCGTCGATGTCCAGGAAAAGTGGTACACAACCCCCAATTAATGACATCATCAGCAAAGAGAAAAATTTCTTCCGAGGGTGCAGAGAATTGAACCAGGAGCCTTCAGATTGCGAGGCGATCGCGCAACCCATGGGCCACAACACCGCGTTGCTTCTTGGCAAATAATGGTTCATTTAATGTATGTGTTGCCCTATGACTCTATGCTAATAAGTAGGTGTGTCATTAGAAAGGAAGGAAACAATATAAATTAAAAAGTGAATGTTTTTCGCCTTCAAAGCATGGAAGTAGTCTCAAGTGCCCTCCGTAATTTATTCTTGCTTTGGGAGTCGCCGTGGTGGCACATTAGTTATATGGTGATCGGCTGCTGACCCGAAACACTGTGGTTTGATCCCGAGTGCAGCAGTCTCATTACGGTGGAGATGAAATGCTATAGGCTCCTGTACTGTGCGATGTCAGTGCACGTTAAAGTACCCCAGGTGGTCAAAATTCCCGGAGCCCTTCACTATGGCGTCCCTCATAGCCCGAGTCGCTTGCTTTGGGACGTTAAACCCCGATAAACTGCATCTTTACTTTGTATATGCTCATCTACACAAACGTGAGGCCAAAGCATGGCATATACGAGAAGCATGGATTTGGTATGCAGCGAAATTATTATTGCTAGTAATTAATTGCTTTTCCGTGAAGTTACTGTTTGAAAGTAGTTAATTACAATACTAAATTACCAGGCCGCAACAGTAATGAATTACATTAGAAATTACCGAGAAAAGTAATTTAATTACTGTAATTTTATTACAGTAATTTAATTGTTGACTAGTCTGCCACTGATTTCAAGGTGATTGCACCCTGCTTTTCAATGAATGCGAAATCCTGACATCATAGCGTCTGCAAATGGTACGAGACAAGGCCTTTTGCATTTTTAAGGCAAAGGTTTGTGCCACCTTACCTTTATTTTTTTCTCTCGCCCGCCTTTTTCCCCTTTCTATTTTTTTGGATGTTATGAATGCAATGTTTTAGCAACAAGCTTGAATTAGCATCTACGAAAAATTTTTTTGCTGTTCTGCTCGTGATTGCCTCTATGTCCAGGTTTTGCGCCATTTCCTGGTCCCTGGCATTTATTGGCACTTTCACTTCATTCAAACTTTTGTGAATGTGCTGGCACAAATTTTGAAAAGTTCCTTTTCTAGCACTTGCAAGTTGTTTTCATATTTTTTTTTCCATGGGTCTGAAGTTTCATGGCACGTCCAGCCCGTCAACTATTTCTTACCGTTTTCAGATACTTTGTCCCGTTACACTTGTGCATTGTGGAACAGCCGCAGCTGCTCGTAAGATGCTTTGTGTCCTTGCCTTTGTGCAGGGCAGCAGCGGCGTCTTTTTCGCAGCGCTCAGTTGCATGTGGGCAAAGCATCCAAAAATGATGACTAGCTTGGCTGGCATTTTCTCTAGGTCTCTGAATGCATCATATGGTCAGAATTTGGCAACATTATAGACATGTATACCAGGAAATCGTTTCAAAAAGTTATCCAGGATTTGTATTGCGAATAAAAATTGCACAACACGCATAATTTTTAGTTTTGTGATACTGCAGATTACACGAACCAAGAACAGAACAGCAAGGTTCTACTGTATTTCTTTGAAGGGCTGTGACGGTTTTAAAGTGTGTCTGGCAACCTAGAATTGTCAAGAGGAGGAATTTCGTTTACCTGGAAAAATCGGCGAGTTGTGAGGGATACCATCAAGAAAGTGGTCAAGTCTCGGAAAAGGGCAGGCTGAAATTAACGCAGAGGTCTGCTGCGAGTTTTAACGATACTGTGAGTGTCCAGCACACGTTCCGTTCTTATTGGCATGACATATTTTTGCTTCTAATGAATATTAGGCATGGCAGCCTGTCTGTTCTAGCTGTCTTTTTCTTGTCTTCAATTAAGTGAGCATTGCATATACTGGTTGGTTCTTTACAGGTTGCCACACTCCTCATTAAATTTGGTCTGGTGCATATGAATAGACACAGCTACGTTCAAAAGTATTTTCTCTGGAATAAGCCTTAGTCATAGTAATGTGCAGAATTCATGCACTTACAGTATACTGATGCAAGGTGCCACGCCACCCCAGTGTGGCATCAAAATCGATCTGTAAATCTTGCTCTCAGGCCTCGTCAATCTTGCAGGCTATTGCAGAAACAAATAGAGGCTAGTTTCTCAGCGGTTCGAGCTGTGATGACGAGGTCGTAAAAAGCTGTTACTTTTTGTGGAAATCGCTTGGCGCTTGTCCTGTAGCATTGCTGCTATCGAAAGGGATGCCGGAGTGTGCCTTCATTGGAAAGGCAGTAAAAGGCAGTGCTTCTCAGTGATGAGCAAACCAACCTTTGTCAGCCCTCTTGTTCAAGGGTTCCTTCTTGAAAGCCTCAAATATTATTTTGCAGTACAATGAGCAGTGTATGAAGCCCCTGAAAGCATGCAGAGTGTTCCGTTAAGAAAATTTCCAGAATTTTCTCAAAGTAGAGTTTGTTCCTTTTGTGAAAGCACATGTAATGTCAGCACATATGGCCACCACTCTTATGAACCATTAAAATAAAAGCAAAAACTTGTGAGCATAAATTTAACAAACTTTCAAATTTAAGACTCCGGATCACCCAGGCAATTTTCATCTAGTGAGAAGGGAAACAGCTGCTGAAATTCCTGCACAGATTCCTAGTTGAAATGTGCCAGCATCTGTGGGTCCGTTACGGGCAGGGATTCCAGTGTGGTGAAACCCATACAGAAGAGTTAAGCGGGCCATGTCCCGACAAGAATGCTGCATCTGGGGCATTCCACAGCTGGAGGTGTCACAAGGGAGTGTGGAAAAGGTCGTCTTGTTAATGCTCTCACTCTTCTTGTAGCTTGAGCTGCTGTTCATCAATTTTTTGTGTCATTAATGTTTCTCAACAATGCCACATCACTTCATACGCCTTTTCAGTGTCTGAACTGTGACAAGAGTATCTCCACCGCAGCCGTGGCCTCGTGCTTGAGTGCTCGCCTCGGCTACGGGAGGTCGTGGGTACGATTCTCGCGGCCTCCGGTCCACCAGCCAATTAATCCAATGGGAACAGGCGGCCCCCGGCCTAGTGTTCGGCTCTCAAGGGGTGCACTGCGTGGGAAGGATAGCCTGCACCTAAAAATTCCCGTAAAATGTGGGCACAAAAAAGTCTCCACGTGGTTAAATCCCGCCGTCCAAAACTCTCGCCTTGTGCCAGTTAAAAAACTTACAACGTTCACTTCTTTAGCCTCAAGAGAGATGTGCCATAGCTCTCTCAGCTCCCAAACCCCCTTCGAGCAAAGTGCAGCGGTATTTGCTTGCTACCGTTGTGGCTGGCTCACAAGCGCCGGCAGGTGTGCATGACGGGTTAAAAAAAGATGGGCTTCTACCGCACGAGGTGGATTTAGGGTTGCTTGACGGCGGAACTTATCTCTGATCCGTCAAGGCAACGGTTTGGTCGAAGACCCTTCTCCCAAGCATCTCACCCTAGATGAGCCGAGCACCATGGCTGGGAAATCTTAAAACCGGTGGGTACCCGGCAGCACTGGGAATCAAACACAGAACCTCCCGAACGTGAGGCGGATGCTCTACCACAAGGCCGCGCTTCGGTGCTATGATCTTCGCCAAAAGGCCGAGAAATGAAAAGCCGAAAGATTGTCGTTCGGCAGCTTACAAAGTCAAGCTGTCATGTTTTTTTCCTGAACACAGTTATGGCTCAGACTAATTGTACCATTCTACATGATTATCCCTCATTCATTGAGATGCTCAATAAGCTTTAGGATGCGATAAATTATGAAGAGGAATGAAATGTTTCTTTTCGTCACTGCATTTTGTGCAAACATGTTTGTATTGTAATTTCAAAAATCTGTTTTGTAATTGGAACTACTCCAAAATAAAGCATATCGCAGTACTGGCCGGCATTTCGAAAGGCCCTGATATGCACAGCATGTGTACGAGAGCAGGCGATGCAGCGGTCCCTGTGTCACTACTCTTGGAGCCCACATGACCAAGGTTGCTGCTCTTCCTCGGGAGTGACGTCATAATGCACCCCTGCACTCAGAAACCGAAATCGCTCAGTATAAATAATGCGATAATATTTAATGTGCATATTTGAATTGCAGAGCACGTATCACGCGCCGGGTGGGAGTATGCAATGTTTGAAACTAAGAACACTCCTACCAAAAATTTGATGTCTCCGCCCCTTTAAGGTTTTGGGTTTAGCGTATGGAACTTGTGACCTCCTGTGTGCCAGCGCCAGAAGCCCTTCATAGACCCTTTCGTTGTTTGTCTTGACTATTTTTATTCATTCTTGGTCTCTGCCTTGTACACACTTATTTTTCTGTGTGGTTTCTCTGGCACATCTTGAACAGTGTTCCTTTTATCCTTTTTTAAGGATCTTTCTAATGTCCATACGCAAAGCCACTACAGGAGTGCGTGGGCTGCTGCTGTAGCCTCCATTTTTTGTTTATTTGTTTGTGGGTTTCTCTTAGTGGTTTATTAGTTGCATTCCATTGTTCTGAGCTTGCATATCATGCGCCATTTCCTTTCCCCAAAAACCAATTTTCATTTGTTTCCATTGCGTTTCGCCTCCATCGAAACGCGGCCGCCGCGGCCGGGGGGCTATGCGTTGTCACTGCATATAAAAGATCTCCAGGTTGTCGAAATTTTTCCGGAGCCCATCGAAAGGCATCAAAACTGCCGTGGACCTCCCCCCGTACACATTCACCCGGAAAATTCTTAACATGGGGACTTCAAACACACTAGACGAGCTCATTAGACTACCAGAGTAGCACAAAAACAAGGACTCCTGCGTAGCCATTCGGGGCTAAAAATACTAGAGAAGTTAGGCTTCGAACCTCGAGCGAAGCTCGGACACAGACATAAGGAACAAACAGACGTTTCCCAACAGACATAAGGAACAAAAATTTGACTGTGCTTTAGCTCGGGTTAACCCTAGCTGAATTGCGAAAGTTTCGTTTCCTCTGCACGTCGTCTACACAGCGTCTCATTCCGATGCTAGAACTCAAACCGGTCTCCCGCAATTGAAGAGTCACTCCGGGACGTGGCACAACTTCTTCTAGCCGCATCTTCGTTACGACGCTTCTCGAGTCGCGCGGCGCGTTCTTCTGGCATCTCTTGAGCGCGTTCTCTCTTCCTCGCTTCATTCTGTCGTTGGTGCGTCTCTTTCGCGCTCTCCATATCGGCTACAATGCACTGAAAGCGCATATATATATATATATATATATATATATATATATATATATATATATATATATATATATATATATATATATATAACCGCCGCGAGGCGACACCTCCTCTCCCTCTACCCCAGCGGAGCACACCTGGTGGAGCGAGCGGCGACGGCAGCATCGTCGACGGCGGCGCCATCTGTTAGAGCGCGGCTGCGGCGTTGCTAGGCGACGGTGGCTCAAGGTCGTTCGTCCGCCATCGCACAGGGCGCTACGAGCCGAAATGGCTCGCTGGCTGGTGTAGTAAAGCTTTCGCTTTAAAATCAAAATCCCACCAGAACCAAAGAACATGCATCCGGTACACCATGAGGGTAGAGGAAAGGACAGAGCGAAAGCTCTATAGAAAAAATTTCTAATGGCCTAGCTCTGTTAGGATATACGTAGCGAAAGCGCGGAGACTTCTGCATCGAAAGAGTGCATTCCCTAGATGCCCCTTTATTCATGGTCAAAACTTGTGCCCTGGTGGCGGACTGGTAGCGTCCCTACCTCAAACGCCAAAGTCCCGGTTCGATTCTGAGCCTCGGCACAGGTTTTATCTTTTTACTCAGTGAGTGTGCGGGGGAGGGTTCAGTGGCTCCCATAGATGCCTCAACCGTACACGTTGGTTAGCGGTTAAGAGCAGGCTCTGTGAAGGCGCGTTTATACTACGACGTACTACGTGCGCTGCACGGCGACGTCACGTCAGCCAAAGCGAGACCCTCTATACTCCAACTGCGTTTGACCGCCGAAGCTTTCGGCGGCTGGAGACTCAGTGCACGCCTCTATTTCGCGCCGAGGGCGCCGCTGCCAGCCGCCGCCCGCCCGGCCAGACCGGTTCGGTCCCGCGGCGAGGTGCGTGTTGTGACGTCATGTGCCTCCTCGGAGCATCGCCACGGCGAAATCGCAAGTTCGCGGCCAGTAAAGCTTTAGCTGTAAAAACTATCCAACAGACAGGACGTGGTTTACACGGAAGCGGCGGAATACTAAGGCAGAACAGGTTTCGTAGCACTAGCAACCAGGGAGGGTGGAGGCCGAGTCTCATGCTGCAGCACCCGACAGTGGGACGCAACAGCGGCTGAGGAGGTAGCCATTACGCTGGCCTTAACTCAACAGAATGGCCGAGTGATTATAACTGATTTCAAATCGGCTATCCGCGGAACAACAGTGCAGGTAGGGTATCGGCCGAAACAGTCAAAATTCTGACTGCCGGCCCGACACCGGCAGAGCTAATTAACCTAATCTGGACTACAGCCCACGAGGTACTCCAAGGAAAGGAGACAGCGCACGCATTGGAAGTTGTAGAGGCATCCTTAAGTCCTGAATTTGCATACGCTTGCAGAAATTCCGCTCCTCAAACCTGTCTGCTATGTGCTCCGTCGTGTAAAAGTGATCTCTCGTTGGAATCGCATACAGTGAATGTCGCACGCAGCTAGGGCTAGATGATGATGATAATGATGATGATACCAACTTTATTTTCCACCAGATAAGGAGGCCCCCTACTCCCCCTCCCCCGCACGCAGGCCTGGGTGACGGGGCCGGGACCCCCGCGATTAGAAGCAGGCAAAGAGGTGTTGACTCCTCGCGGCTTCTTCCGCCAGGCGGATGGCTTGTTGCTGTGGAGCATAATAATAATAATAATAGGTGTTGGGGGAAAGAAAATGGCGCAGTATCTGTCTCATATATCCTTGGACACCTGAACCGCACCGTAAGGGAAACGATAAAAGAGGGAGTGAAAGAAGAAAGGAAGAGAGAGGTGCCGTAGTGGAGGGCTCCGGAATAATTTCGACCACGTGGGGATCTTTAACGTGCACTAATATCGCACAGCACACGGGCGCCTTAGCGTTTTGCCTCCATAAAAACGCAGCCGCCGCGGTCGGGTTCGAACCCGGGAACTCCGGATCAGTAGCCGAGCGCCCTAACCACTGAGCCACCGCGGCTGGTCACAGCGAGCCACAGCGGCGGGCTGATGAGCAGAGACCTCGCTCCGCAGCAGGCCTGGCTTCCCAGGTTTCTCTTAATTTATATATATTTGCTTTAGCGCCTTGAGAGCTGGCGTATTCCCAGATTATGTGGTTGAGGGTCTCTCTCGTCCCACAGTGCTTGCACTATCGTTTTCTCTCTCATCTTTCTGAACATGATATGCCCTGACCGTGTTTACGAAGCTCCCAGCTTGCAGCCCAGGAAGCTGTCGGAATTTATCTGAAGCCCTCTACAACGGCGCATCTGTCATTCTCTTATCTTTCACTGCCTCCTCCATTCCTTCCTATACAGACCGGTTCAGGTGCCAACCGAGAAGTGAGACAGTTACTGGTCCTTTACTTTCCTCACAGCTAATTCGGCCAGGTTTCCAAACGCGTAGCGCATCAAAAACGTGCAATACAGTGGCGGTGCGTGGCGAAGGCTGGCTACGAGACATGCTGTTGACTCCTGATGCGCGTGTGAATGTAGCACGTGTGAAAGCCGTGGTCTCACGCTATAGATGGCGTAGATTCGGGAGTGCAGCTGGATATGTGAGACAGTTACTGCGCCGTTTCCTTTCCTCAAAAACCAACTTTCATTTTCATTTTTCGTGAAAATCGGGCGAGGACAAAACACAAAACGGAGCAGTTGCAGCAGGTGGTTACTCAAAAAGCCACATCCCGTATTTATACTGATTGCTTTTGAAGCTGCTCTACCTAAAAGCTAAGTTAGCAGACTAAGGTGTTGTTGAGTTGTGATTCAGCTGTGTCAGTGCGCCACATGCCTGTAACGCCGCGCTTCATCAACGCGTACATTTTTTCATTCCCTTAGCTTGCAGTCACTGCGGACCTCCGGTCTACCTGGAGAGCTCTCAGTGAAGCACCGAATTCCCCCTATTCGCGTGCCACCTCCCCCTCCCCCGCAAGCAGTGGCAAAGGCGCAGGAGGCACTGGCTGCTTGACAGCACAGCTGTGACGGCCGAAGGCACCTGGCTTTGTTAAGCGCAACAGGAAAGCATGCGAGGCGCACACAACGAGCACGTGGTGCCGCTTGGTCTTAGGCAGTATTCCCACGGCGGCGGAATGCGAACCACCTCGGAATGCGAACCACCTCGCATTCCGCGATGGGCCCCTTTTTTGGCATGCTCGATGGCACCGAAGCGTCGCGGGTCTCCGCAGTCTCACATTCCTGCGGCGAGCCAGTGGATTTGTGGTCCCGCCAATTAGCTGGAAAAAAAAC
The DNA here is from genome assembly GCF_052857255.1 of Amblyomma americanum. NCBI lineage: Eukaryota > Metazoa > Arthropoda > Arachnida > Ixodida > Ixodidae > Amblyomma > Amblyomma americanum. The sequence goes on from NC_135497.1 coordinate 45,690,628, forward strand.
GCTCCATCCTTCGAGAGGCGACGCGCGGGTGCGGCAGGCAAGGGGAAAGCATCAAGCACTAAGGGCGAGAACTCTCCCCAGGGAGAGTTTTCAGAATGTTTTCTGTATGTGTTTCTTTTTTTTTCTAGCCAAGCCCCGGGCTCAAAGTTGGGCCCAACCTTCAGGGGCTGTGGCTACCTCCATTGGTTATCGAAGCTTAGGGCGGGACTCGAAATATGACCGCCCAAAATTCTTTGTTTGCATAAGCTTTATTATTGCATGTAAAATCATTGGAGGGCAGTCTTGTCTAGTTGAGCTAGAGGCTCCGTGCAGTGGCAGGTAATTCTGCAACCCTATACTCTAACCTCGCGTCGATGAGTAAGGGCTTGCAGAGAGTGTTTCTCTGTGTGAGAATATTCTTTGTCAGTTACAGCTTGACCGTCTGTGTGACTCAACTTGTAACGCAGTTTGCCCTTCTACATCCTGTAAATATATTTCCTCTTTGTCTCCATCATCTGGCGTCAATCATCGTCTGCTCCTTCAACACCGTCGAATTCAAGTTTGGAGAGGTCCGGTGCCCCTCCGAAGAAACGCAAAAAACCATCTTGAATTTACTATGCACAACTTGAATGTATTACCTAGTTAAAGAGAAGTTACGCTCACAACAAGCGCACATTTCCATGTTCTCTAGCACGGCATGAAGGAACGGCTGCGGTATCAAGCTCGAATTCGATATCACTACAGTGTCTTCTCATAGACTACCTAGCGTTGCAGGTTTCGTATTCAGTGTAACAAGTTCTATTTGGATGAGATTGCATATCCTGCACAAAGAAAAGCAATAAGGCCGAACAGGCGTTGAAGTTTCATCTTTAGTGCCAGAAACGGTCACTTAATCCACTGTACTCGAGTGCTCCTTTTGTTCACTGCCTGCAATTGCCTAGTGTGAATGCTCTTGTATCGTGTCGCAGTTTCAAATATAGATAAGTATACAAATTTAGGCATCCAATATTGCGAGTCGCAGTAATTTCAATGTTTTTGTAGCGAAAGCAACAGTATGCGAGTCAGCAGCGCATTTCGGGTAGCGTCGCTAGTCAGCGCATGCGCCACTAGGGCGTTCCGCCGCTGCGGCGCGGCTTTCCTCAAAATTCAACTTTCTATTTCCTCTTCCTTCATTTCTTCTTTCCCTCCCTCCTTTATCCCTTCCCTTACTGCACGGTTCGGGTGTCCACCGACATATGTGAGACGGTTGCTGCGCCATTTCCTTTACTCAAAAACCAAAGAAAACAAGTGAGCCGCCGTCGTTCTCGAGATTCTTTGGCGTTGACAACGTTGCAGAGGCCATTCATTTTCCCAAAAGGCGCACAACTGGCTCCCTGGGTGAGTGGATAGCTAAACCTCGCTTTCATGTACGTGGAATTGTTGTCCAACTCCAAAAACCTGCTCTGATAGCGTTCCGCACACTGGATATACGCAGCGCGCCCACCCTGGCAGGTGGCAGGTAATGACATCGCAAGAGGTTGGTCACCCAATGAACGCTGCGGCGTATATAATGCTTCATATTCCGGAACCCTCCACTACGGCACCTCTTTCTTCCTTTCTTCTTTCACTCCCTCTTTTATCCCTTCCCTTACGGCGCAGTTCAGGTGTCTGCCGATATGTGAGACAGATACTGCCCCATTTCCTTTCCCTAAAAATGTTGTCAGCGCTAATGCATGCAGCCTACATCTCTCTATCACCACGGCAACGTATTTCAAAGAGCGATTAACGGCGTACACTGGCCCAGGGAGCCAGCTATGCGCCCTTTTTTCCTCAAAATCTAGAACGTTGTCAACGGCAACGCCAATGAACACAATGAAAGCCGAGAGATTTCGCTTTGCATATCCTGGATTAGCTGAGCTAATCCACATCCATTTTTGACGGACGGGCATCAATTTTAGATGCATTCTTGACACCAATAGTGTTGTACAAGGGCTTGACAGGGGCTAGCAAGCTGGAAATCTCTTGAACTCTGATGCACGGCTCACAGTTTTGTTGGACATGGCACCATGAGTCGTCGCCAGAAGGCTGGACCGCGCATATACTGTGGCTCGGGCGCTTTCTGCTTGCGTACCTTCTTACAGCGTACCTACAGACATGGCTACCGGCCAGCAATGCTCCCGCTTTCTTCCCCTAATTTTGAAACAAGTCGACCGTGGCATCTTGATCTCCACTCAAAGACTTCTCGATTTCCACTCGCAACATAAACACTTGCGTGCAGTGGGGTCCTGGGGGGCCTATGGTGTGCCCTGAATTAAATGCAGTTTTTCTTTGATTTCCTCATGCTGCACAAATCGCTTTCGCACGCGAGCCTATCACGTGCTCTGCGCGCTTCCCTGGTTGGCCGCAGCACGGTACGTGGTGGGCGCTGAAAGAACTATATCGCTTGTGTTTCTCAGTGGAGGGCCACGTGTTGCGCCGTGGCCTGTCAGATGACCTGGCAGACACAGCTGCGAAACTTCGAGTTGTCCAGTGGACAAACTTCCAAACTCCGCCATGCCCGCTTGGTATGACGAAGTGCAGAGTCAGTACCAACGCCTCATTGTACACGCCTTCATCCCTCTCCGCAGCGGCAGGGCGTTGTCGGCGTCACCCGTATGCCCGCCCCCAGATGGTACGCTTTGCAAGATGCCGCTACGTTCAAAGCTCGTGGTCGCACGGTTAATAGCATGCTGTGTCTTCGCAGGTTTCGAGATTCGGCGGGATTACTTGCCCATTTCGAGGATATATGGCGCAATGAGACGCCCGAAGATGCCGGGGCTATCGCAGCACATCCAATGATGACGGTGTTGCGGCAACTGGCCTCTGATGTGCGTGATGCGCTAAGTGCACTTCCCACTACAGATGAGATGAAACCTCTCCTAGATTCTATGAAACTTATATCGACTCCTCGTCGGGACGGGCTACGGGTTAAATTGTATTCGGCGTGCTGAGACAGACTGGGTTCGCCTTTAAACTCCGTTCTGCGCCGATGCTTCCAGTGTTTTGATATTCCTTCCAGTTTACGAGTTTGACGAGTTGTCCTTATCCCCGAACGACACACGGAGTCCCCTCTGCCGCAAAAGCGAAGGCGAATGACACTTGTTAACGCTGATTAGAAGGCTTCTACAACCATTGTGGTTCGGAGCTTGATGGGTGAGACGGCAACGCTCATCGGTAACCGTTAGGCCTGCTCTCCGTGCGGGGAAGAGAAATTCACTGACTGTCGTTTCTTACACGTGACAACTTCGACTACACTGAGGGGCAGTTGGCAAGCGATCTCCCGGTTTTCTTGGAACAGGAAAAGGTGCTTGCGCTCCTCGCACGCGGGTGCATATTTTGCGCCCTTCAGGTCTCCAGGTTTCCTGTAGGTCTCCATCAGCTCGTTTGCACGGCGTACGAGGGTAACCACAGCACTGCGCTTAGAGAGGGTTCGGTGAGCTCCCCTCCCCCGTCACTCGTGAGGTAGGGCTGTTCCGTCTGATCTCTGCTGTCCGCATTGACCTTAGATCCTACCACTGTGCCATCGTTAAAAACCCTGGCGTGCACGGCCTTCAGCTCCCAGGCAGCATGACAATAAAGGTAACGGCTTTTGGGGAAGAACATATACCACTTTATTCGAGAGATGTCGCATGTGGGGCCTTCGCATGTCGAAACGCCTCCTGTCTGGGCTGCTGCAAAACGATTCCGATCCCGCTTCCACCGCGCTAGCGTAGGATGCAAACATGGGATGCGCTAGCGTGGGATGCCCAGCGAGCAATGCGGCGACGCCCAGGAGGCCGTCAATCGAATTGTCTACAGCAGGGTGTCTGGCGCGGCCGTCAACTTTAGCAAAAGCCAGTATTTGATAATTGGCCGGGCCGAAGTCTGTCTACGGCCCGTTTCACATGTTGCGACTAGAATGAAAATATTCGGCGCAGTCGGTCATGCCGCGGATCAAGTGCCACTCCTCCCTGCGTCTGCGTCGGCTGCTGCGCAGACGCGTGGCACGGCGCACCGTCGCGATGTGGCCCGCACTGTCACCCCCGCCGACTACAACTGTAGGCTACATCGAGGGTGCATCGAGTCACTGGATACGTTTTCACTCAGTGACTGTATGCGTCGAAAAAAGCCATAGCTGTGCCTTAATTTCGACCATCTGGGTTCTTAACCGCAAGAACTGACACCGGGCAGCACACGGGGGTTTTAAGCGCTTCGCCTGTCATGAAACGAGGTCGCCGCTGCGGCCATTCTACCCTGCGTGCTCGTGCTCAACACTCTAAAGCCGTAAAAACTGAGCCACCGCGACTAGACACTAGACACATTTAGTTGGGCGTACGCAGTGAGCTAGCCTACGCAGCGACTCTGCGGGAAACGACTTCGCATGCGCAGAACGCTATGTATCTCGCAGCGTCTGACGGGCGTACGCACGCTACAAACCACAGCGTGCGCACGCAACGGGCACAAGCGTTTGCGGGCAGGTAGGCTGGAAACGCTTATTGGTCAAAAAAACATGACTTCACATGTGTGACGTGTGACGTCATTGGTCAAGTGATTTTGAATGACGTCATGTCCGATTAGGACCAAAAATGCTTTCCTTGAATTTTTTTTTAGTTCCCAACATTTTCAGAGCGCGCGCGTCCTGCTCTGGCTGACATGCTTCTGTCCGGAATGGCGACAGTGTCCCAACGAGGGTCAACATCAACCTGATCGCGGTGACCGTGACACATCATGACAATCCTGATCGTTATAGACGTTTCAGCGTCTGCTACAAGGTCTTCACTAAGCGGAAGAACATGCTGCAGCATATTAGAATTGCCCAGAAGTTGGAGGCGATAGGAGCTTTCCGTAAGTGCGATCAGTTCAGCAGCGGGCTGCAACGCTGGAAAATTTGGTTCGTCACTGCTGCGTAGTACACCGATTCCCTGCCGAAAGTCTGCGACTTGCCTTTGGGAACGACAAAGGTAATTATTTCTATATCGTGTATGAATTTGCAAACAGTCAGCTGGCTGTGACGTCCCTCAGTGTTTTTTTTCTTGGGGCAGGGGGGGAGGGGTCTTTTTTGTTCTTGAGCAAGTTTGTGCGAATGTTTGCAAGCAAACTTTTGAATGCAAGCAAACTTTGCACTCTGCACACTATGACGTAATCTTGCTGGTGTTGGCATGGCAGTGAAAGAATGACAGGCTCAAGATAGCGAACAATTCTGAGAGGAACGCTTGAGGTTTTCTATCTTGAACTTAGACTCACGTGGTATTATCGCGAGAACTTCCGCTTCTCATAAATTGCCGGCTACATTTAGGAAGAAGTCTAGGCCACCACGCTTAGAAAGAAAAGTGTGGCTCCTTCCTGTGGCGCCACATTTGCTTGTAGACACCGCAAATAAATTTTGTGTATGGACACCTATCAAAATAGGATAATCAATTAAATGAGCTTTTTTAATAATGGAAGAGTGTAATATGTAGGAATCTATGCTTTGCTTCATTTTCTGGTTATGAAAACGATTGTCAAGCGCTTCGGACGAATTTATAGTGTAAACACCCACAAAGCCACACTGCCATGAAAACAGCTGCAGTGCGTCTGCGGTATGATTTGCCGGAGAAAGAGGAAGGAGCAACGTTTTTCTCATATAAAAAGTATTTGAGAGACACCAAAAATGGAGACCCGCGCGCTTTCTCCGTACTGTACGTAATGAAAACAAGTATAAAGGAACGCCACAGCTAGGCTTCGGAGAGAACGAGTAAAATCATATGGAGCGGCAAAAGAGGGAAAAATGACGGCCATAAAGCATAGCCGGCACTCTTCGAGAACGGGCGCGGGCAAACGCCAGGACGCTCTTAATGACCAGCGAGTAAGCGACTTGACAGGCAGTCGAGGAGACCGACAACAAGCAGATGCTGCTTTCGAAGCGGCCGCCACACTAGAGCCTCAAACCAAGCGCCCGGCCAATAACACAAACCAAAGTAAAACTAAATACACGGGGCAGTATGTTCGTACACCGTAACTAAATACAAGATCCCTCTTTCCTGAAAAGGCATTAGAGTTCCCCCCCCCCCGCACATCGCCGCCGTCATCCTCGCCCTGAGTGCTACTGCGACGCGCCTCCTCACTCGGACCGTGAGTGATGGCTGCGTTAATGGCGAAAACGTCCCTGAAAGCGCCGCACGCCAGGGGCTGCGGTGCGCTCAGCCAAAAGAGTAAAAGCAGCCCCGCTTCCATGCTTTGGGTCACACCTGCGAAGTTCAGCGTCCGGGCACGCGTCGTTCCGCCGTTTTCAAACGACGCCATCGTTAGCTCTGCTGAAGGGCGACCTGTTGCATGTATACAGGGTCACCGGCGAGCATGTGTATCGAGCCGTCTTGAGATGGGTGTCTGTTTCTTTGATCTCTAGAGAGATAGCGACACGGAGGCAGACAGTGCACAGGGCATCTTGTTTTCGCCTTCGTCGCTCGCTATAATCAGGATACGTTGGTACGCCGGCCACCGAACCGGCAACCATAGGGAATGTGCATTCGGCTGAGTGCCCCTCTGGGTTGAGAGGCCTCGCCACAACGGCGGCAGCCAGTAAATGATTCCGACCACCTTCCCACCGGCCACATGTTTCCCAGCACGTGCATCTTTGTACAATGAGAAACCATTTGGGTGGATCCTTGGCAAGCTCGTCTCCGGCAGAGTGGCGTTGCTCTATCTTCTGCGGGGTAAGCGTCATACACTAATAAAAATGAATCTAGCCCAAACAAGCATCGGCCTTACAAATACATTAAGAGCATTGAGTTAATGTTCGACCAAACAAAAATTAACATTGCTATAATGTTTTGGTGCTACCTGGAAAATTCACAAATGCAGAGAGAGAAGTGGTCGAGGAAAGGTAGGGAGGTTAACCAGTGAAATGTTCCGGTTGGCTACCCTGCACTGGGGGAGAGGGATGAGGGGAGCGTAAAAGAATAAGTAGAGAAATGCGGTCCGTAGCAAGCACGACAGGCAATGACACAAGCACTGTAAGCAACAGGCCGCCGCAGATGTAGCCAGCACACCTTGACGGCTGCCGACTGCTGCGACCTGAGTGGAATTAACAGATCGAGGGCCCTCCATCACAAGGCTGCGCTGACGTTTCAGTCTCAAGATAGGCTGCTCGCCGTTGAAGCTGATAATGTTGATGACAACGTAAGCATCGGACTTATTCTCTGAAGGATGAGGCTGGAGGATGCGTTGTGCCAGCTATTGGACAACTGCAAGCACTGGATTCAACAAATACAGCATCTGCAGTGCATTATGTGCAGCTGGCATGTGCATGCTGAAAAGCAGCACACGCATGGCATTCACGATTGGCTTTAGCATTGCAATCACTTGCTCGTCTGCGACCTGGTCCGGTTGCTGATCTACTACCCGACCAGCAGCAGTAGGCTCAACACACTGGGTGCGCGGTGCCGGGGTGGGTGCTTCGGTAGCGATGGCCAAGTCACTTGCCGGTCCCGGTCTTGGACCGGAGTTGTGATTTGTGCATGATTAGCAATGGTCTTGGGACTCTGAGTTCGCAATACCTGCTTGGTCACTGCGGGTGTGTGTAGCTCAGGCAGGGATAGCCAAGGCCCGTCTGCGACAGCCGTCTGTGTCTTGCCAGTCATATTGCTCCCAATCCTTAAAGTATTATGCGGAGGGGCAGGACAAGTTGCGGAAATTCTTGGAAGATCCTTTCCAATGCTCGTTACACTTTTAGAAGGTCTGTGACGAGGGCGACGACGTCGTCGCACCTTAGCGGCAGCTTCTCTGTGTCTGGAATTGTCTCGTCATTTGTTAGAGTGTCGCACTTTCCCTTGTCAGGCGAGGACAATCTTTTGAGGCAGCGTCATGACGGCCGCGGCAATTGGCACACGTAAGAACTGTTGCCCGGCAAGACTCGCCGCTGTGTGGCTGAGTACACCGCGGGCACACGATGGGCAAATTGCCCACACTACTCACGTGTCCTATCTTTATGCATTTCCGGCACTGGAGAGGCTCGCGTCAACGGAATCATGCTCGAACGCTGTAACTAGACAACGAGCTCACATCCTCTACTGCGCAACAAAATCTCATCTTTCATCGTCTTCTTGCACACTGTAGGAAAGTACAGCGCTCGGCTCGAACCAGTTACGAACGTTCTGCAAGGTGTATCCATGGGCTTCCATTCTGTGCATGACCACATCACTGAGCTGCAACGTATTTTTCGCGGCCACCGGACAAACGCTGTAGAGTTATCTTGCATCATGAATGCAGCAAGGGAGGCAGCCAATCACTTAAATGTGGTGATACCTGTACCAATACAAGTCTCTCGTCAGGCCCACCGAGAGAATTACGGTTTTCAGTCGCCGGAGGAATACTAGCGTGCGGCAATATATGTGCCATACTTGGACTCACTGCTTATTTAGCTCGTCGCTTTTCTGAAAGCAATGAGAGAAGCTTCAAACTTCTCCAGCTGCATCCATTAAAAATGAAGCACTTGAGCCGTGTTGAGTTCGCTGTCCTCGCCGAAGAACTCCAATGCTTTTACGGCATCAACAACTTCAAGGTAGATGCCATCTCTTGGTGCGAGATGTGGTGCAACAAAACTGGGGAGCCATCAGAAATAACTTACTGCGAGCTTCTACATCAGGTAAAGACATTATTACCCGGTGTTGCAAAAGCCATTGAGGTGGCCCTGGCTTTGCCAGTACTGAATGTACGGTCGAGCGCTCCTTCAGGACAATGAGGAGAGTGAAAACCTGGCTACGCTCAACGATGACAAACAACAGGCTGGACGGCCTTTGTCGGATGAGCGTGCACCGAGAGTGTGTAATGAAGCACAGAAATGACTTTATCACCCGTAGCCGCCGCGGTGGCTCAGTGGCTACGGTGCTGTACTGCTGACCCGAAAGACGCGGGTTCGATCCCGGCCGCGGTGGTTGAATTTCGATGGAGGCGAAATTCTAGAGGCCCGTGTACTGTGCGATGTCAGTGCACGTTAAAGAACCCCAGGTGGTCGAAATCTCCGGAGCCCTTCACTACGGCGTCCCTCATAGCCCGAGTCGCTTTGGGACGTTAAACCCCCTAAACTAAACCATACCGACTTTATCACCCGTGTCATCACGCAATTCACCCAGAAAAATCCGAGGCGTCTGCAGTTGCTGTTCAAGGAAGACTGAATGAGTGGCTGTAGTTGCGTGTTTGTGAACATGTTGTGCTGTGTGCTGGTCATCAATTCAGCAAGACTGAGCACTCTTCTCCACGAAGTGATAGTATCTTTTTGCATTTTTTATTCAGACGCACCGGATTTCTTGTAGCCATAAAGGAAAGAATGGTCAACACAAGGAGCGTGTTGAAAACGGTCAGAGAGGCAGCCAGTGTTTAGCTTCTAGTCACTCGAGATCAGTGAAAGTTAGGACCACGAGAATTTTCATATACTAAGCGTGGCGCTAGGTGTAGAAGAGCCTTTTATTTGCCGTCAAGTTCTTCTGAAGGAGCTTTAATGTTAGGGAAGGTCAGTTTCACCTTCGCGGCACTTCATGAAGCTTCATGAAACGAACATGGAGGCAAGATTACTAATCACTTTTCAGTCGAAACGCCGCGCATTCAAAATACCCAGTCTCAAATGCCCTGTACTGATTAAACGGATTCTCACAGATTTCTTTAAAGAAAACCGCATAGCTTGCTCGTACTGCCGAGGTTTATTGCTGTTAGGCTGTAAAATAAAGATGACGTCTCGATATTTCTAATATTTTTGTTCATGTACTCTACGCGTATAATAAAAGCTCACCTAAAACATACAGATGAGCGGTATGTTTTAAGTAGCCTAAAAAACCAAACATCAACCTTTCGCGTCCCATTACCAAACGCAGCTGAAATGCATGCAGTGACGCACTGCTGAACGACTTGTCCCAACACAACGCTGTCTGATTCAATTGCGGTATTGAGTGACTAATGCAGAGTAAAACAAATGTAAAGCATAAATGTTGTTCAACCTCATTTGAGCTGCCAGGAATACAACTGACTATTCACGCATAATTATAACCGGTATATACGCTTTAGTTTGGGAGGGGGGATGTTATTGAAGGAAGGAAAAAAAATTGAAAGTTGGGGCCACGCGACGCGTGCAGTAATTTCTCTCTGGAACGAGGCAATGGTCGCTGCGCCGCGCTGGGGGAGGGGGACGGTAAAGGAAAGAGAGTAGAAATAGAGGGGTACGTGCTCGCCGAGGCGAAGTCGCAATTCCCGCAGTCGAGCAGGGAAGGGAGGCCGAGCCGAGAGCAGAGCGCCGATGCGCACTCGGCTGGGTGATGGAGCCGACTGAGCTCGCGGGGGGCGTGGCTTGAGGCGCGCGGACCGCAGGGAGGCGCAGGCTTCTGGGCCAATGGGGAGGCACCTGAATGGTGGTGTACCGCATAAGCAGATGGCGGGCAAGGAATTTGCGCGCAAAGGAAGAAGTAGGATGCCGCGAAGGGGATGGGGGCATGGAATGCCCGTAAAGAGATACAAAGTCGACCCAAGGCGGGAAGGGGTGGCGAGCGAACCAGCCCGACGGCAAGAGAGCGGGAGGCCACGAGAAATGAGGCGCCCGAAGGGGCGAAGCGGTGGCGGCAGAAGCGGATGAGTCCGGGGGTCCCTGCCCATGAACAGGACAACGCAGACTACCGCCTATCGACAGTGTAGGCGTGTCAATGCACCCCACCCCGTGTGTGCTGACAAGTTCGGCCAACCCCGTGGAGCCCACGCCACCACGAGAAAACCCACAATGCGAGCAGATGGGCGGTTCGCTCGAGTAGGGAATGCCTTAGAGGGCGGACGTAAGTTTTACAAGGAAATGCAACAAGAGAGGCGCAAAAGAGAAATTAGAGGGCACGAAGTGCGCTCGAAGGGTGGGGGTCTGATGGACACAAAGAAAAAGCGGGCCGTTGAGGCGCGCCGAAAAAGGCGAGGTGTGAACACCCGCAGGGAATGCCTTGACGGCAGGAAAATTTGGGAGTACCACGTGGGCGGATGGCAGGCAGTGTAGTTGCGCGCAGTGAAGAAAGGGAGCGAGGAAGGCTACAAGAGAGTATGGCCCCGTGTGAAAAGAGCGCGCGAACAGAATCGCAGCGCGGCGAAAGGACCGGGAGGGCAAGTGCAGCGAGGCGCCCGACGGAGCGAAGCGGTGGCTGCAGAAGCGGATGAGTCCGGGGGCTTCCCATCGCGAACGCGACAACGCAGACTACCGCCCTTAGATAGCGAAGTACGCGTGCACGCACCCCGTGTGTGCCGTCAACTGCGGCCAACCCCTGGGCGCACACGCAACAACGAGAACGCCCGGAAAATGCGCCGAAAAGCGGACTGCCCGCACGCTGTAGCCACAGAGGGGCAGAATTGAGATTAGAAAAGGAGGGCGACTGAATAAGAAGCCGTGAAAGTGGAATGCGGGAAAAAACCGCAATAAGGGGGCATAAGTAGCGCCCGAGTGAGGAAAGCGGGCCGGAGAGGCGCGCGGGTAGGGGGAGTAGAAATTACTCCTCGCAAAGGAGTGCTGTGAAGGCAGGAGAATGAGAGCGGGCCAGAATGGCGCGCGGGGAAGAGGGTATTAGGAAGCCCCGAAGGACAAAGTTGCCATTGAGGCAGGAGGGGAAAGCAGGCACACGAGGTGCGCGCGAAAAAGTCCCCGTTCGTCCAGATTCTACAGGGACATGTCCGAGCAGCAGACACACGCGGACACAGCACCGTAGTAAACCGTTCGAAGGAGGAGGGAAAGTCTGCTGGGTAAACCGCTGCAGTGCAGGGGCGTAGGAGTTTAGCTTATGTAGGACCTCAGAATATGAGGCGCAGCAAGGTTTCTTGGGTTTCTTGAGTAATCCAAGGTAGCGGGCCGAAGTAGGGCGCGCGTAGTGGAAGCGAGGGCCTCGGAGGACGCCGACGGGCGAGAACAAAGGGCCTGGTGAGAGACCCCGGCCGCCGGCGAGTGCACTCGCCGGCGGCCGGAAGGAAACTCACGCTTTAGATTGGGCTCGTTCTGTATAATATCACAGAGAATTCACTAAAACATGACGTTAAAACTCTGCTTATTCGGTATAATAAGGTTGTCGCTAAAATAAAAAGAAAAACTAAGTGTCTTTCATTTATTTTTAAGTAAAGAAGCACAAACGAAAAAGTAGACAAAAATCGTGACGTATCTGCCATATTGACAGTTGGGAAATTACCGGGAAATCAAGTGGCCAGAAACACGAACATCGTCTGAACAGGTTAAAACGCTTGTATCGGCATGCGCAACAAAGTTGGTCTGGTAGATCACGGGAATGTGGGGCAAGCGGGTTTTGATCAAGACCTGCAAGCTGACAACTGCAGCGGCCATGCTGCGCACACGAGCTGCCCGCGTCGAAACAGCTGCTACCATCTTAGATGTGCACCCGCATCGGGTTTCTTTAGCAAAATGTGTTAAATACCGCTAAGGAAAGCTACTGCAAGCAAATCAAAAGCGCTTCAAAGCACTAATGAATCGGGCTGCTGCTCAGGTGGCGCGGAGAAGGACTGTAGGTAAGATGGCGGCTTGGTCGCTTCCGGTAAGCGCATGCAGGCGCAGTGCGCTTTGTGAAATCGGTCTAATACTTTTTGCCGGGTGCCGGGCGTAAAATGGACAGCAGAACTTGTGGACCAGTTGGACTATGTGGGGCCGCCTTTACTGCTGTACATGCTCGGAAGTAGGCGGCGGGTCCTGGTACCGCGCGGTCTCGGCATCAGCGCACCAACGGCGCTCACTCCTCTTGCCTTCTACGCCGCTTCGGGAAGAGATGTTTCCGGGTGGGGCTTGACGCGCCATGAGTGCATCCAGACTTCGTGCGGCCCTCTGTTTCTCTGATTCACCGCCGGGCATTCGGCAGACGGGCGCGCCTGACCCGAAATCGGCGGACGCCCTTTGTAGCAACCTACCGCACGCGGAGAGGGACTTCCGGTGGCGCGCCGAGTGGGGCATGCTCCCCACCAAAGACACAAGCGTTTGCGGGCAGGTGGGCTGGAAACGCTGATTGGTAAAACAAAATGTGACGTCACGCCTAAAACGTCACGTGACGTCATGGTCACGTGACTTTTAATGACGTCATGTTTGGTTGGGGAGAGACATATTTTCCCTAGATATTTCTCGGGATTCCCCACGTTTTTGACAGCGCGCGCGGGTTCAAAAAGCGCACCTGATGCGCCGCGCTTTCACACACTGCATGCGCGTTTCTATATTTTTATTATATATGATATCCTTGAACTGCTGGTGTATTATTTTAGTGCGCTCGAACGGCGCGCTTCGTTGTGCATTTATTATAATCGCCACTGCCTGGCGGACCCGATACAGCTTTTGCAGACCTGAGAGGTTAAACACGTACTATCCATGCAAAGCCACGCAAATGCGCCTACAGGTGACCACGCCCGTCTATCAGCGCTCCGTCGAGTGCCTGCATTTACAATCGAGTGCTGTAGGACTATGAACCTGACCTAGAGCATACATATTATAATTTTTCCTTGTATTCTACATTCTCTACATGCAGGAGACTACACTCATAGCTTTCGTTAGTGCAGAAATTTCGTACAACCGTGTCAAAATTTGGCGGTCCGGTTTTTTTCTGCACGACGTTTTGGAGGAGAAAAGCATTGGGTCTTTGAAGGACGACAGTCTATATAAACTCCTATTCACTGTGTCGTCGTACCTATCGTAATTAATGACGACATATAAAGGCTTTTGATACAACTCTCGTGATTTAAAACAAAACTGTTCGTTTCACTAACCCGCGAAAAAATATTGCGGGCAATCATTCGCCACAGCCCGTTGCTGCGTAATTTTTGTTTTGTGCAGATTTTCTTTTATAATATGACAGCTGCACGCGATAGCTTATATATATAGTTGCGCAGCCGACCACTGCAGGTACCAGTAAACACGTACCCCGTTTAGAATGAATTTAAAAACGCGGTCGGGAGTTGGAATTATTTGTCCGGGACGCTGCGGTCAAAGTTCGCAGTTTTGAAAATTGAAACACGGAAATTTTTGCGCATAGCTAGTCACTCTTGCATAAGTAAATATCTTATTCCTACCCATCATCCCCTTGTCAAAACACATATATTAATGAGAAAAACGACCCATTTGATGCAATTAAGTTCACAGTCCTACAGGGTGGGTTCCACAACAAAGAGAGCAACGGGAGTCGTACTTTATTTACAAATTTGTAACAATTCCTCACGGCATTAATGAAAGTCCGGGTGTATTGACCTCCATCGCCCCTTTCAGAGCCAGTGCTGACCTTAGGAGTGCCGGCGCGTCAAACCTCGGTCGTTTGTCGCCAGCGGCATCTTTTTCAAGCTTAGCTGCCCGTCCGCTTACACAAAGCTCTTAATTCATCCCCCACCCCTGTCTTCCCAGTTCGACGTACCACCTTGTCGAGCGGGGTGCAATTGAAGAACCAAGAACCCTTGATTAAATGCTCCTGCCATTCACCTTTACCCTCCCACAGGACACTTTCGCGAACTCGTATGTTTTGCCGCCTGTTTTCTTTTTCTTTTGTGTGTGTGTTTCATGCACAGTGCACGTGTGTGTAGTTAAGCTAACTGCGCCGCTGATTCCGCCTTCACTATTCGTACCGAAGACGCTCCTGGAACGTCTCCTGCCCTGTCTGAATTTATTGTTTATTTGTTTGCTCGTTTTGGCCGGCGGCACGGGCAGTACATGCATCTATGATTCTTATCTGCTCCGGGACTCCGCCAAAGTCTGTTATTGTTGCTTTGAGGGCCCGGATGCCCTCCCTCCCCTCGTTATTCCTTTTTTCCCCCGGGCTGGCCTGCGGTGCAAGCTCGCTGGGCGGCAGGGGACAAAGCGTTTTTCTTTTTCTCTTTATTTCTTTCTCCTTTTTCTAGTATTTTTCTTTTGTGCCCATCAAGGGTTCTTGGTTCTTCAATTGCACCCCGCTCGGCAAGGTGGTGCGTCGAACTGGCAAGACAGGGGTGGGGGATGAATTCAGAGCTTTGTGTAAGCGGGCAGCGAAGCTTGAAAAAGATGCCGCTGGCGACAAACGACCGAGGTTTGTCGCGCCGGAATTCCTAAGGTCAGCATTGGCTCTGCAAGGGGCGATGGAGGTCAATACACCCGGACTTTCATTAATGCCGTGAGGAATTGTTATTAAATTTGTAAATAAAGTACGACTCGCGTTGCTCGAGATCTCTTTGTTGTGGAACCCACCCTGTAGGACTGTTAACTTAATTTCATCAAATGGGTCGTTTTTCTCATTAATATATGTGTTTTAACAAGGGGAGGTAGGGATAAAATATGCGCGCGGTGGTTATTAAAGCGAATTCGTATAAAGTTAACGGTCTGCCCAATGTACTGCGTACTGCACACACTGCATCCTAGGAGGTATATTACGTTGCAGAAATCCCAATCAGAGTTGTCATTAATTTTCCATTTGAATCTTGAAGCTGTGCTTATTTCACAGCTTGATGTTTTTAATGCGTTTGCAGACCTGGAATCTACTTTTTCCACAAGGTCGACACCCCAAAACCGGCTCTTTATGTGACTGAGTGTATTAGAATGTTTCGAATGTTTTTCGGTCGTCTGTAGACTGCATGAGGGAGCTCCTTTTCAGCACCACCCCGCCGTCGCCCGCCTCCGATTGAACAGGCGGGGGTTCAAAGGGGAGCTGCCGCGGAGAGGCCGGGCAGCTCGTACTAATGACAGCGCAGAACATGCGTCACTGACAGCCCCCTTCCTTTCGCCGTCTTGTCCATCGTGCGTCGCGCCGAGCCCGACAAAGAAAAGGCCGTCACCCCCCCCCCTTCCCCTTCTGAATCGGGGGCGGGGGGGCGGAAATTCCGCAAATAGTTTCCCAGAGGCATCCTTTTTTTTTTCATGGGGTCAAGGAAGGTGGCCCAAGCTGTGCGAGGCAACGTTCTCTGTTCATTGTAGAGAAGCAAGCTTACAGTGCAAAATTAAACCTTGTCTTTCTCTTCCAAATGCAATTAACTAGGAGTCCTGTCCAACCATTCCAGCTTGTTATGTGGGCACCCCCAACCATTTTTTATTTCAGTGTAACTCGCAGCCCTTCTTCACCTTGGTCATTGTAGCCGCTATTGTTTCTCAAGTACCATGCAACATCTTGTTATTAGCAGTTGCTAATTCAAGTCTTCTGCAGGGTTTGAAGGACCTTTTTAATTGGAAATGAGAACATGTGAACAGGGTGGAAAGCGCGTGATCTGCCAGGAAACACTAAAGCGGCCCCGAGAAGGGATCTTTATTAAGGATGACAGCCATCTTGAGCCTCTTCACTTGGCAACGACGACACAGCGTGTGCGGTCCCTATGGTTAGGCCCCAGCTGTGGAAGCCATCCTCGGACACGACCATGACCTTCGACATCTGATGTTTTTATTTAAAAACACAGGGACCAAAGTCGTGCTGCATGCAGTGCGATCGCCATGTGGTTCCATAATCATCCACCTAGCCCGGCTCTTTGGACGGATTCAGGAAACGACTGAAAAGAACAAAAGTAACGAGCAAACAAAGGTGCGCTGCATAAAAGTTAGAACGCAAAGAAACGAAGGCGCGCTGCGCTGGGATAATGCTGTAGCGAGGTCTAATATGTAAATTTTCATGGCTGGCGTGGATTTCCACAAAGCGCAAGTAGTCGCTACGGAGATAAACAAAGGCGCACTGGAGCTGGGTATGTATCATGTTTAACTGCGCATAGAAACGAAGACAGAGAACAAGAAGGCACGACACGAGCGCAGACTAGCAACCGATTTTTTATTCAAGAAAAAAAGGCCTATATATGCATCTTCATCCCGCGAAAAACATGCTAAAAAACCCGAAAGCGCAAACCCTATCACACACCATCTTGGCACATGTAACGTGATGCCACTGATCACAACCTAAAAGCAATCTCCGCATCGTCAGAGACAAGATACAAAACAAACAAACAGCGAACTCACAGGCACACTCCTGCCAAGCTAGCGCTCCACACCGCCTCCTTGCGCTAAAGAAACTGCGCAAAAAAAGGTATCTCCCCATCAATGAGGCCTACAGATGGTGATGCTACACAGTCATCTGATTCCTTCTTGATCTGGTACGCTTCCACCAACTCCCTGCAAACCTGATCCCTGTGTTTAAACAAGACGTTGGTCTTGTTCAATCGTGGGAAGCAATCTTTGCACTCTTTGCAGTGCAAGGCGAGATTAGAGGAAGGTGCGCCCTTCAACGACCTGCGATGCTCTGCTAACATCTCGTTAATACATCGACCCGTCTGGCCGATGTACTTCTTCCCACACGAGAGGGGGACTTCGTATACGACTCCAGTCTTACACTCTGTGAGCCTGGTTTTCTGTATGTGCGCTATCGAGCACTCAGCTCCAGCACGATTGCTCTCAGGCTCGAGCTTCTTTCGCACAGCACTACAAATCCTTGAAAGCTTATTCTTTGCCACGAAAATCACGTCCGCCCCGTATCTCGCCCCAACTTTTTTGAGCCGGTGTGAAATTCCATTCCCTGAACGTTCAGGACAATCATATCCGAGCGCAACACTTGGCAGCATGTTGTGTCGGGATTTCTACAGCGACATTTGAGCTCACTCAAGCTTTCGGATCCTTTCTTGGTGAACAATTCCGCAAGTGTGGTTAAGTACCTGTCTGGGCTGGATAAGAAAAAGTACTCTACCTTCAGCATCGATGTGGAGGACTTATTTTATTCGCTACCCCATGCTCAGCTCATGAAGAGAGTGAAAGACTGCATTGTAAAAGACAATGACGAGTTGGTGTTCGTGGCGGGGTGCGGGGGTTTCCATAGAAAGTTTCCTGGAGCTGCTATCATTTTACCTAGAGTCAACCGTTGTTGGGCGGGGCGAAAAGGTGTACGTCCAAAAATCGGGTGTGTGCATCGGCTCCCGTGTGGCACCCGTTTTGAGCGATATTTACTTGAGCAGGATGGATCAAGAACTGGCACAAAATCTTGCTGACCTCGCGCTAAAAGTGTTCCGTTACGTCGATGATTTTTTAATCATTCTTAAGTCGAACTCTCCCAGGGCAGTTCCGGACGTCGTCAAAATCTTCAAAGATACAGGTAGTGGCCTGAGATTCACCTTCGAACTACCCAGCTCAGCTACCCTACAGTTTTTAGACCGACCGCAGCGGTGGCCAAGTGGTTGAGCATCCGCCTCGCATGCGGGAGGTGCGGGGTTCGATCCCCAGTGCCGCCGGGTACCCACCGGGGATACAATGGGTACAAGCGTTTCCCTGGTCTGGTGCTCGGCTTATTTAGGGTGAAATGCTTGGGAAATGGGTCTTTGACCCCACCTTGAGAAAAAGAAAATACCTTGTGACAAGGCGTATTTGGCCATAGATGCCCTTGCGCCATAAAAAAAAAGTTTTTATACCTCAGGATCCATTATCTAGAGAGCAGGGTCTGTTGGGAATATCACCCTAATACAAAAAAAAACCTCTCTTGAACGTCAGTTATGGGCATTCCACACTCGTCAAGGCGGGTATAGCGACTTCATGCTTAAAAGAGCTCTTGGGAAATCCTGTACACACAGAGCGGAGGCTAGCTTCCTGGGGCAGGTAGAGAGGCTGAAAGAAGCCGGGTATCCTGATCTGAGTTGGCTCAGATCTCCGAAAGGATCCTGTTCAAAGGAGGGAGGCCCATGCTAGTAAAAAAGAGGACGGTGGACGTAGACAAGTGGTGGGCATTCCATACATCCATTGAATTTCACACCGGCTCAAAAAAATTGGGGCGAGATACGGGGCGGACGTGATTTTCACGGCAATGAATAAGCTTGCAAGGAATGTTATCGGCGGTCGCACGTGCATGACAATCCTTCCGACATGCGTGACGATGCCCACCGAAGGCATTTCAGGCTGTCGAAGGGACTTGTACGCTGGCTAAGCGAAGAGCGCGGAACATGCGTCACTGACAGCCCCCTTCCTTTCGCCGTCTTGTCCATCCTGCGTCGCGCCGAGCCCGACAAAGAGGAGGCCGTCACCCCCCCCCACCCACCCTTCCCTCCTGAATGGGGGGGGCGGAGATTCCGCAAATAGTTTCCCAGAGGCATCCTGTTTTTTTTTCATGGGGTCAAGGAAGGTGGCCCAAGCAGTGTGAGGCAACGTTCTCTGTTCATTCTAGAGAAGCAAGCTTACACTGCAAAATTAAACTTTGTCTTTCTCTTCCAAATGCAATTAACTTGGAGTCCTGTCCAAAACCATTTCAGGTTGTTATGTGGGCACCCCCAACCTTTTTTATTTCCGTGTAACTCCTGCACTTCTTCACCTTTGTCATTGTAGCCGCTATTGTTCAAGTACCATGCAACATCTTGTAATTAGCACTTGCTAATTCATGCCTTGTGCAGGGTTTAAAGGACCTTTTTAATTGGAAATGAGAGCATGTGCACAGGGTGGAAAGCGCGTGATCTGCCAGGAAACACTAAAGCGGCCCCGAGAAGGGATCTTTATTAAGGATGCCAGCCATCTTGGGCCTCTTCACTTGGCAACGACGACAAAGCGTGTGCGGTCCCTATGGTTAGGCCCCAGCTGTGGAAGCCATCCTCTGACACGACCATGACCTTCGACATCTGATGTTTTTATTTAAAAACACAGGGACCAAAGTCGTGCTGTATGCAGTGCAATCGCCATGTGGTTCCATAATCATCCATTTAGCCCGGCTCTTTGGACGAATTCAGGAAACGACTGAAAAGAACAAAAGTAACGAGCAAACAAAGGTGCGCTGCATAAAAGTTAGAACGTAAAGAGACGAAGGCACGCTGCGCTAATGCTGTAGCGAGGTTTAACATGTAAAATTTCGCGGCTGGCGTAGATTTCTACGAAGCGCGAGTAGTGCCTACGGAAATAAACAAAGGCGCACTGGAGATGGGTAAGTCTGTATACAAGCACGAGTTTTTGTCTCTACCAGCGATTTACTAGCTCACACCGCGCGATTTTGATGTCTGGCGTCGATTTCGACAGAAAGGGAATACGGGCACGAAACGGGACGCTCGCGATCTGCCAGGAAACAATGAGGTGGCCCTAAAAAGGGCCGTTTGCAGGAGCACTTCAACCGCGACCTGCAGCGGTGTGGCGGCGCGGTGAGCAGTAGGCCCAGCAGTGGTCCGTCTTGTGCCCTTTGGCTCCGCACCGACGACACCGGTGCACGACGTACACCTCTCCTGGTCTTGCCCTTGAAGCCGACGCTATCCCTGGTCCGTAGATCTTGACGAGGGCCGCGACGATAATCTTTGACATCTGGTCGATGCCCTGGTCTCTCGCCACGTGATATCGGTCTGCGGCAAACAAGGACAGCATCGGCTTGCCAGAAGCATCCAGGAAACGATGCTGCAAAAAAAGTTACTCTACAAGCGCCGCAATTTGGTGAGTTCTGCTCGAGAAAACTTGCGAAAATGTTGTTCAACCCTTACCTCGGGGTTGAGAATGTGCACGCCCGACAAGCGCTTCAGCGTGGCTGACAGACGGCGGTTCAGCTGGCGACGCCGGCGGTCCTCAAATTGCGCCTTACGTGGCTCATCGAAATGGCGTGGCAAGCTTTGCAGACCAGCACGACACTGGCCACGTTCTCCTGCAGCAGCAAAACGAGGTCCTGGAATGCGCAAGACATGTAGGTAAGCGGTACAGCACTTCATGAAGCGAAATTTGAGATAAAATACCTACCTTTATGTGGCTGGAAGCGAAATTTGAGATAAAATGCGTACCTTTATGTGGCTGGCGATTTCTCGCGGGTCATCCCCTCTGTCGAGATTGTTGCCGCCAACATATAGAACAACAAAATCGGCGTGCCGAAAGCATGTCTCTCGAATCATTTCAGCTAGGCTGATTGCGTCGTGGCCGCTAAAGCTGAAAGTGCATGTTCTCACTAACGGCGAAAGCCGTAAGCGAGAACTGCACAGAAATTTCAGCTGGCTGTCGCCGACGAGCGCACCACGCAAAAAAGCCATACCTGGACAGCTCCCGAAACGCGCCCGCCGCCGCCTAGGTTCACGAAGCGAATGCCCGCGCACCACGCAAGCACGGCGGACGGCCGGACCTAGCGATTCCCTAGGCCGTCTAGGGACAGGCCGAGAGAGGCGCGGCGACCCCACATCCGGTTGAGTACGAGGGAGAAGCAGAAAAACGTCACGGAGAAGCGCATCCCATCGACCAATCAGCGTTTCCAGCCCACCTGCACCCAAACGCTTCTCCAAAGACAGGCTCCACTCCTGGCGCTTGGTTCCAGACTCGCGCTGCATGAACTGTGCTCAGGCTGAGGCACAAACAAATATCCTTGAAGAGTGTGTTATGGCTAGCACATTGAGCCGTTTAGTTTCACGCGCTTTTTCCATCCCTGTGTCGCGCGAAGGAAAAATAAATAGCTGTTGTTTAGCTCTGGTTAAACCTGGAGTTACGTGATAGCTACAGCTGGCCGAGTGCAACTCGCTCAGTCGAATTGCAAAGTCAGTCTTTCGCCGCTGTGTTTAGCTTGGAGTTCCTTTTCCATCTTCGTCCCTAGACATGGATTCACCCTCTCCCCCTCTCCACTCCTCCCCCACTCGCTTTCGCCGGCGCGCCACGCCGCCGGCAGCTGCCACGGCAGCCATAGCGCCGCTTGCTTGCTTGCTGTTGTTGTCAGGAAAAATGTAGAGGAAAGTGCACAGGCCGGCCCACTAGCTCTAGTTGAGCCACAATCGCTGCCACGTGCTGAAAGTAGGAGAGTTAAAGATAGGAGAGCAAAAAGTGAAAGAAAAGACGCGCGCTATTATGCCCCAGGCCGATACCGGAGGCAATGCAATACCAGGCCAACCTGTGGCAGAGGTGATGCAAGCTTCAAGCACTCCGCCACATTTCCAAAAATGAGTTTAATATCTTGGGCCCAAATGGGACCCGTAGCAGATATTAAATCAGATATTAAATGCCAGCATAATGCTAGCTAGCAATGCTAGCATAATGTACGCGCGCGGCGCGCACACCAGCTGCGTGCTCTGTCCTCACTCCGCGCATGCGCACAACTGACGAGGCCGCCGGTGTCTGCTCTGCCGTCGGCACAGCGGCGAGCACACCAGCTGCGGGCTATGACGTCACTGCGCATGCGCACAGCTGGCAGACCAGTGGTGCCACGCTGACCTCGCGAAGTGGCTGGCGTATTGTAGCTTTCACTAAAAAACCGCGCGGGAAGTTCGAGCCTCTTGACGCGGCTCATCGGTCTGATCCTTTGGAAAAACAGGAATGCTGCCGTATAATTGCGCCAACCACGTCGGCTCATGTTCCTGATGGTAGCACGTCCATCTCTCGGTGATTTTATCGGGCTACCTAGATAGCCAACTCCTTACCCTTGGAGAGCACAGCTTCCTCCGCAGGTGGTTGATGCCACACATCAAACTCAGGAAGTGTGCCGTGTCACTAGGGGCAAGATATTAATCTATGCATTTGCTACACTTTAGGCGAACCCTTTCTCTCAATTGCCCTGTAGGTTTTTACAGCTAATCTTGTTTGGCTTGTGAAGTCACAGGCCTGCGTCTATCCTTGTTTATGTGAGAGCTCAAAGGACCATTGACTGCGCAGAATTCAATATGCTCTGTGGCCGGGGCTCCCGCGGGAGTTTATTTCATTTTCTTTCCTTCAAAATGTATGAATGAAGTCCATAAGATCTGCTTGCACAAAGTTGTGATTTTTGATTTCGAGACTTTTTCCTCCTGTACCGCACTACCTCTGCATGCCCCGTGTCCTCTGTTTGCTCGACTCTTATTTGAATCCTTGTAAGCTACGTATTCGTGTTTTTCAATAAATTTTCTTCATCTCTTATTTTATTCCATTACGTAACCACGTCGGTTACCGCGGCAATCACTAGGTTACGATTTGCCATTATAACGCATTACCCAGGGTTACAAAACGCGAGAAGTAGTCCCACGCTCTAAAATCACGGGCATTGGTCCGGCAGATGGTGCCCAGAAAGCAACCATGGAGGCTGGTGGGCCTGGGAGGTCTCGTGACCTTACAGCGTCCTCACAGCCTGCCAACCAGATTGTTAGCAAACTGCCTACCGTGGCAGGTGGTAGTTAAATTAACTATTGGTTGCTCGGAAAGAGCAACCTATAGCGCACAAGGCTCAAGAACATGGAAGCGCCTGCCATCGTAGGGCAGTGGTGGATCGCTTAACCGCCGCACCACTGCGCCAGGAGGAGTATGAGGACTCCCAGGGGTCTGTGAATGTAAAGTAGAGAATGACCGCTTGCATAAATGGGAAGTAATCCATTACGCTTTCGCGTTACCTGTCTCTTCAATTTTTTTGTTTTGCCGAAACAGATGGGCGCCTGGTAGCAGTTAAAGATTTGTAGCTGGCCATCAGTAACCGTCATAGATTCAGTACATGCTATAATTAACGCGACTAACTGATTGAAGTCCATGTTTATTCCACATTAGAATGCGCCGAAGGCGCTACGGTGGAAGGGGATGTTGTTAAGGAGAAGGGGTAAGGCTGCCTCCTTTTTATTAAAACTTCCTGGAGGCAGCTAAGTGGAGGCTGTGTGCTTCTCGAGAGCGTTGCGGAGCCGTTCGTCAACCAGCTACGCCTCAGAGTCATGGATGAACATGAGGAGTGCCCGCCAGAGCTCGATGGCACAATCTGGAGACGAGGTATCGGGGCAGGCCCAGGTCCAGATGGAAGAAGTCCACGGCTCCTGCTTAAACGTGGCCAGCACTCGAAGGCGAGGTGGTGTGTACAGAGGACATTCCCAGAACAGGTAGTTCATATTCGCACCGCAGTTGCACCTCGACCAGGAACCAGATACAGGTGGCATCCTGCCGTCCCAATGAAAACGGTCCACCAAGAAAGGATTAAGAATGGTGCCTGTTTGAATCCGCCGCAGCAGGACCGATTCTCTTCGCGTGAATACCACCAGAGCAAGCGCAGGTATAGAGAGGGGGTTGCCCACAGCAGTGAGGAAGGCGGCGCAAAGTGGTTTCGTCACAGGCCTCTCCGCGATCAGATCTGCTACCTCAGGTGTGGTAGCGACGGAACGAGGAGTATCAGATGCGAGAGAGATCAGCGCGTGCTATACTCTATGAGCCTTCTCGTTTCCATGGATACCGAAGTGCGCGGAAAGTGCGAAGTGCGCATGTTACCGAATGGATGATTACATGCTGACCGCGTTCGCGAAGCAGGCATGCGTTATGCCTTATGTTCTGCATTATAGGGTCCATATAAAGAACGCTGGCGCATGCCCGGTAGGCAGCTTGAGAGTACGTGCACAGACGACGGTGAATGGGTTCAGTTTCAGAAGAAAGTGCGAAAGCCGACTGCAAATAGTCTGAAATGGCCATTAGTTTGGCTCAGCTACTTGACTGCGCTCCTGCCGATGTATGGAGGGGGGGGGGATCGGCCCTGATTCTCTGTTGTCTGGTCGTACCACGCAGTCGCATAGCAAGTGTGGCTGCTGCCGTCTGCAGGAAGTGCAGCGTCCGTGTACAGAACACGTTCAGTTGAGGGGAGTGAGCGCCGCGCCGCATTCGCAGATGCGCATCGATATGTAGTGGAAGTGGCTTCCCTTCAGTGAGTGGCGTGGTTTCCTGCTGTGGCGTCTTGCTCGGCAAAGTGGGAAATGTGTGTACATGGTGCCTGAGGATCCGCCTGCGTTTGTGCCGCGAAGTCGCGTTTGGTGCGTGTGGGTGCGCATGTCGAGGAGCTCTGAAGGGTCATTGAGCTTGCTGAAGGTCTTGAGCGCATCAAGGCGTGTGTACCCCGAATGTCCTGTGACAATGTAACTGGCCTCATTAAGTAAGCGGTCAAGCGCGACACTCCGTACAGTTAACAGGATGATATGACAGCCCGTACATGATGCGGCGACGAGAAAAAGTATTGTTGTGTTTAATGGCACGTAGGCAGCTATGGCCATCATGCGCCAAGCACAAGGTATAAAAAATTTTTCTGCAGAACTTTATAAAATTTGCAAAAAGTGATTGGTGGTGTAGACGGCCTAAAATGTTTGTTTTTCTACCTAGTGATGCCAAAGAAAAGACAAAGCTTTAACGAAAGTCGAGTAACCTCTGCAACTATCATTGCATGTGCAAGGACGTTGAGGCTCCCAACCAATCGAATAAAGACCACAGCCTTCTTCTCAGAAATGGAAAACAGCTCAGGTGTGGTTAAAAAAGTCTCTTCTTATAAATTACTCAATATTATCAGATCTACAATTTGTTGAAAACTGCTGTCTTTAAAAACATAAAAATATGTGAAATGTGAGCAAGTGCATCTTCACCTAAGAGTGGAATTTCACCTAAGGGTGAAATTGCCTGTGTTCAGTGTAAAAAACTTCAAAATACATTTTCCTCAGTGTTCCAAGTTTTCTACATGAAAATAAAACATGGTTTATTGTTAGCTCATCTTCGCATAAATCACATTTGGGCTTCTCTTATTTCGTCAGTAGGAAATTATGTGTTAGATGTGTGGGTGTTATACGGACACGGCAGATAATCACTTCCTTGAAACGCTCTCAGCGGGTGCAGGACTTCCATTCTCCTAAAACTGGTTTTACAAAGTGTATATTGTAATTCGCTTCATTGTCCCAAGCGGACTGTCATTTTTTGCTTTTTTTTACAATTTACCGAGTTCATGCAATCCTTAAAGAGAATATTTTCTTTTTTATTTGCTTGCCACGAGCCTTTGCAGCGCAGAGTTCTGCTCTCTCGTTGTGTCAATTCCGAGATGACTCGGCACCCAGCAAAGTTCTATATTTTTTCCTTGAGCTATGACTTTTGTTATGTTGTGTATGATGTCACCGTGCATCGGAGTGATTGCATTTGTTAGAGTGGAGAGCGGCAAGTAAACTGAGAGAGTGTGTGTAAATAATACTGTTTCTGAGGTTCTCATTCAGTATTTTTCTTGAACTATGACTTTTGTTATGTTGTGTATGATGCCACCGATCATCCTTCTCTTCATAAGCACATCATTTAATACTATACTTGCCAAATGTCTCATTGTTTGTACACCATGAAGTTACTTTGAATGGCACTGAGACAAAAGTAAAAAGAAAGGAAATCAGAGCTAATGCGACAGTGCAAAGCAGACGTTCAGAAGAAAAGCCGTGCGCGTTGTTGCGCTAATTAAGGATTGGTCGGCAGCGTTCTGAAGGTCACACGTTCCCCTATGGAATGGAAACGGCCAAAAACCATATTTATATTTGGCTATGAGGCCTTAGCATGCCTGAAATGTTATCATAACACGTAGGAATGTAAATTAACTATGCTTTATATAAACTGCTGCAATATACTGGAAATCGAAGCCATGACCCATGGGTTGCAAGTCAGATACGCTACCCCTAGGCCAAAGAGGCACTTTCGTTCTACTTGGTTAAGGAAAGAGTTCGAGTGTCTTCATGTGTTTCACGTGTTCTAGTGTGCCTGCTTAAGCATGCTAATGAGTATGTGTGATTAGAAAGAGGCGTTAATTACGAAAGATTGCAGCAAATAACCATTAACGCTGTGGCGTCATACCCTTAAGGGATAGCTTTAGCGTCACCCTATTTTTAGCACGTTGCCTACAAGGTCCATTCGGCGGTGCCAGTTTCCTAATTACTAATAATTTTGCGACGACTGAGTGTCACTGGGTCGGACGCGCCAAGGCAGAATGATAGCTTCGCCTTACGGCACTTGGACAAGACTTGTCGCAGTAGCGGAAATACTGATGTCCGAAACCACAAAATCCGCACCAGCGCTGGTAGCGCCAGTTTTAGACGTGTTCGCTATGCGTGCTTCCCATTCGAAACTTCCAGCATAGAGTTCGATTAACAACACACACATATACCTGCTCAGATGTTTAGGGGAATCCACCAAGGTGGAGTATATTTGTAATAAGGGTGCATTACTCACTGGCATCCACCCATGCACAGCCATACGACTACAAAGAAAAGCTATACAGCGTTCTCAGGAACTTCGCGGTTGAAGAAAAATTCGTCCTGGTCCAGGGTACGAACCCGGTACCACAAATTAAGCGGAGAGTCACTCTATTACTCCCGTTTCGAGCATGTCGAATCCCCCCGTCCCCCTCTTTCGCTACCTCTTGCTCCCGCCTCCGCTTCGGTCCTTCCCCAGTGCTTCCTACTGCACCACTACTCCTGGCTGGCAGAAGTGATGACGGAGAAACGTTTCCTCCTGCTTACAACCTTAGCAGACAGGATGCCGAGCCACCGAGTTACAGCCAGCGTCTGCAACTCAAGTCGCCGGATCTTATCGCACTCTTTTGTGGCATAAGAAGTTTTCGGAGCATACAATGCCTGGTCACATAGCATCTCCAAGCCGAGTGCCACAACTAGGCTTCCTGTAGACAAAAGCACACAAAACCAAAAAGCACGCATATAAAGAAGCATAAACGCAGCCAACTGTTCTCCAGTTTCTGTTTTGGCATGCTAGAAACACGATGCTATTCAACTACCCCACAATAACAATGATGCTTGCACTGCACGCCTGATTTTACAAATCTTACAATGATGATACAGCTCTCGACAAATCAGTCGCACGCTAACACAACTAAGGTTCTAGCAGCGATGAGAAACTATAATTAATATGATTTAACTTTTAGAACGAGTACAAACTTTCCTTTCCTTTATTGATCCATCTTTTTCGACGTTCCCATCGTAGCGCTTCTTGACGTCATCCGGGAGTTTGCGCCATGTTTCGTCCGAGAAGTATGCAGGCTTCCAGCGATAGTATTCTCCGGTGGGCACTTCTGATAACAAAATCAATAGAAACGGAAGAGCATTGATAAATGTCGCACACGAGATTAAGTGTTTCCTTACATTGCAAAAAATACGCGCGCAATGCGGCCCTGATGATAAGCCGTGCCACTGCTTCCTGGCAGCTACAGCTTCTCAGTCAACAGTGAACCTATGCTGCTGCAGTGAAGCAGGGTAGAGTCCGAGCGGGAATCTCTATTGAATATCCAACCACATGCAGCCTTTCTCGCATGCAACACTCCTGTGCGCATATATCGCTATGCATGACCCAATCCTTTAAAGGACACGAGCTCACATGACAGTTCCCGCAATGAAGACGACAGCAGCACGGTAAGGGGTTGCCTGAGGAGAAGAGGTTACGAACAGAGGAAAGCCGTTTTAATCGCAGGCACCTGCGTCTACCCTGTGGTAGTTTGACGGAGAAAAGTGTTGAAAATTGGAGCGCCACAATATCTGGTAAACTCAAAAACCATGCACACCTTAGGACGTATGTGCTGGTAACGCTTTCACCAGTCATCTTTCAAGTGGCTGCTGTCGACACACAAAAATGTGGAGCGTAAATGGCATCAACTGGATCTAACTGCAATGATGTAAATTTCAGACATAAAGTATACCTGCTGTGCACTGTTTACAGCTAAGGAAGCTCTTTTGATGCATGAAGTGTGCATTGTTATAAATCAACAGGCCTCGTGGAGAGAATAGTAATTCTAGACCTCACTCTTCTGAAAATTCGTACTTACACAGACGCTACAAAAGCCCCTGTACGGAGATTAAAAGCAGACCCCATGTGCTCTAAAATTTGGACAAAGGCTGTACCGGTAACGGCGCCACATCGCCACCATTACTTCTTCACCTGCTTGCTCGCTTCCGCGCCGGTTTCTGCTGCAATTCATCGTTTAGATTGAATACATTTCAAACCTAGCGCTCACCTTATTCGGCTCGAGCGCCGATGCCCTAGCCCCGCCTGTAGGAACCAAGTGTAGTCTCTCACATATCTAATGCGTGGTGCATGTCCGTAGCATTCCTTATAAGCTCATGCCGAACACAACCAAGGGAGGAGACACGGAGAGGACAAGAGAAACAAGTGTCCCGCCTTTGCCACACGCCGCGAGCTACCGGGAGCAGCTTTTCCGGCAAGCAGACAAAGCGATGATGTCGATGATTACAATGGCTATTAATGTCAATAAATATCATGAAGATAACAGTACTGCTGGATCATGATGGCGTGTATTGATAGATGAGTGCTTGTGCAAAGGGGCTCAGAATGCGATTTCGCAGCGATAGCTCTTAGTGCCAATTCTCTCGTTTCGTGGCATGCAGATGTGTCCTCACAGCAAGACATATGAAATCATTTAAAGAGCGGCAATACTGTTAGAGGCGCGACAGGCGACATCAGGTTCGATATAAAGGCAAGCTTTAACTGCGCATCGTCTAATGTTATCGACATGCTTCCATGCTCCTCTTGTCCGAAACAATATATCGGGTAAACCGGGCAATCAATGAGCGCCAGAATAAATGTCATCGAGCTGACAGCAAGGAGCCTACAGAAGGCAAAGGCGGAACAATTTATTCATCATCATCATCAGCCTGACTACACTCACTGCAGGGCAAAGGCATCTCCCACGTCTCTCCAATTAACCCTGCCCTTTCCCAGCTTCATCCACACTTTGCCTGCAAAATTCTTAAACTCATCCCCCCATCTAACCTTCTGCCGCCCCCTGCTACGCTTACTTTCTCTTCGAATCCACACCGTCATCCTTAAGGACCGGCGGTTATCTTGCCTGAACCGCGCCGTAAGAGAAGCGATAAAAGAGGGACTGCCAGAAAAAAAGAAGGGAGAGGTGCCGTAGTGGAGGGCTCCGGAATAATTACGACCACCTGGGATTTTTAACGGGAAAGGAGGGGCTGACAGAGGAAAGGAAGGAAAAGGTTGGTAGTGAAGGGCTCCGGAATATTTTCGACAACCTGGAATCTAACGCGCACTGACATCGCGTTTGCCCCGCCGTGATGGCTCAGGGGTTAGGGCGCTTGACTACTGATCCGGAGTTCCCAGGTCCGATCTCGACCGCGGCGGCCGCGTTTCGATGGAGGCAAGACGCAAGGCGCCCGTGTGCTGTGTGATTTCGGTGCACGAAAAGAAAGAGCACGCGTCTGTCGACTGGTTCCAACTGGGCCACTAGCACTGCTACAATAGTGCGGTCGAGCGGCTGGCAAGAAATCGAAGCAGCCACTGTGCAATACAGTTTAAGCGTCAGAGGCATCTCTGGGAGTCCAATGTGCGCTCATCCACACTGCAGTGCCATAATCACCACAGGCGAAAAACAGGATAAGTTTCAACTGTTTTTTGTTCGCCTTACATACCTTCCAAGCGACACGAACAGATTAGTCGAGGAACAAATTTTGTTTCAGCTGTGGATGCCTGATTTCCGGTTTCACACGGATTATTAATGCGTTACTGCAAACGGAAATGGCGAGCGATGTCCGTCTTATAGTAAGTGGCAGGTGGCCCATCCGCCACATCGCTTATCCCAGAAATTCTGTGCAAGCGCAGGTTTAAATGATTGCACCTACGCACTTTCCGCCCTGGTGGTTTAGTGGATAGAGTGCCCGGCTAATGAGCCGGATTTCCAGGGTTCGAACCAGACGCGGTGGCCACGTTTCGATGGAGGCGGGACGCAAAGGTGCCCGTGTGCTGTGCGATTTCGGTGCACGTCAAAGATACTCAGGTGGTCGTAATTATTCTGGAGACCTTTACTACGGCACCTCTTTCTTCCTTTGTTCTTTCACTCCGACTTTTATTCCTTCCCTTACGGCGCGGTTCCGGGGTCCACCGAGATATGCGAGACAATCTCTGTGCCATTTCTTTTACTGAAAGACCAATTTTCAATTTTACCCACGCACTGATCCAACGTAGCATGCATGACGCGCAGGTGGAGGCGAGCGAGGCGTTCCTCGGCGAGCTACGCTCCCGGAAGCGCGTAGCCCTGGAGTTGTCGCTGTTCGGCTACGCCTACAGGCTACGCAACACTGGGAGCTACGAGCTGCGAGCTAGCGTCCGTGGACCCGCTCCCCCGAGACCGTTCATCGACGAGCGCGGGCTTCTCGTCTATTTCGAGGTGCTTATGTCGCGTCTTTTCTACGCAGCCACCGATCCTGGTCGTCGCCTTGGCCACTGATCGCTTCTTCGCACGTTTCACAATACCACCGCAAATGGCACTTATCATCGATAGATATACAACTGAACCTCGTTTTAACGAAGTGGTTCTTCATAGCCCATATTTACCGCGCTCCCAAGGAGAATCGCCAGTGCTTAGTTGTATTCAATTTTTCGCTATAAATCGTTTCGTCATAACAAGGTTCGACTGTCACTTTCTAAAATGGCCGTAGAGGATCTGTGTCCAGGAGGGTTTCGTTTCGTCCGGTCTCTAATTTGACTAAGATGTGTGCGCAACGGTAGTTTTCTTTGCACTGTCAATTCTAGGGCTGATATAGCCTGCCTTATGGCAAAGTCACTTCTCTTCACTATGTAGAGAGCATAGGAGAGGTGAATATGTTAAAGCTTTGTCGTTGCTAACGCCGCCATGCTTGCTTAGCCATATTATCCGTGCGGTTGGAATTACCGTAGTTAGCGTGCTTACCGTACGGCGCGGTGCTAAACACTGTATTACCAGATGCAACCATAATAAACGTGCTACAGTTACACACACTCACGGCGCTTTTGCACAATGTCTATGCACACAAGATGCCGACTGACCACGTGCATGCGGTGCACGCGTGCGCAGATCTGCCTCGAATTCAGCTCCGACCTGTCGGTGCCACTGTACAACAAGGAAGCCGACTGCAAGAGCGCCGTCAACCGGGACAAAGGACAGTGGATTGGCTACGACAACAAGGCCACCATTCTCAACAACGTCTGTGCGCGTATCCTAGCTCGCAATGTTTCTGATTTGCGAAGCGTCGCACTCAATCTACTGTTTGTCTGTAAAACATATCCGTGAAGCACGCCTTGAAAATCAGGGCGGCGCATGCATCAGGACATTCCGGAGCGGTGGCTTGCACTCACGTCACAGGTAGTGGCCGCCGTGCTTGAGACCACGTGTACAGCGAAAACCTACACAATTCTTCCCTTATCGTCCCCTGCATTCTGTAACCTATACCCTGTGCTCTTTACCCCTGTCTTGTTATTGTAGCATCTGAAGTTCCGCAACGCAGAATTACGGCCATAAAGCTTTCGCGGACGTATGCTGGAGCAGCTGTTCAGGAGTGGAATTACCCTCACGCACTATTGCGATATGCTTAAGCTGGGTATAGACAAAGTTAGGTTGTCACGTCGTCTCTCACATGACCAATGCATTGCTGACACGTTGATGCCACATCACATAACTGAAAGCGCAAGTCACTGTGCTGCGTTCACGGCCTGAAGGTACGTTTCTGAGTTATATGAGCTTTAAAGTCCCAAACTCTATACTATCAGCCATGAAAAGAAGGAAGCTGAGGTGGAAACACAAATAAAACCAACATATTACCTCCTGGAGAGTAAATACAAGCGAGGTTGATTAAGATTTCAGCAAAAAGTTTTCGCACCTTCGAAATTAATAACAGGAGCCAGCATTGAGCTTCCCCTGGCTAGACGCTTCTTACAGTGCTGTTTGTTGCTCAGTTGTCTTGTTTGCGTCTCATTTCTTGCTACGAGGGACACTGCAGTGGAAGGCTCCATAAATTTAGGCACCCTGGGGTTCTTTAACGCGGCCCCCAGTCGCACAGCAGACGGTTTACAGCGAGAGCTGTCGGTAAAAAGACCACCAAAAAAATGGCGTCGTGCGCCGTCCACACCGTTCACCACTGCGGAAGAAAGAGAGGCACACCACCTTCCGCGCTCGAGGCGGCTGGCGAGACGCGCTTTGAAAGTTTGCGGGAGAGGAGAAACGGCGCGTCAAGAACAAGCACTTCAGAAGATAGAAGCGAGAAAGAGAGCGCTGTCGCCACTGCACGGGAGTCCAACAGACAGGAGACATTTACAATCATTACAGTGACCGCAGTGGTGTGCTGTTCGTAGCGGAAGAACCGGTGTTAATGTGGAATGAGGTAAACGCACGGTACGATCGACAGCGCATTCAAAGCAGCTGTGGGGGTGTAAAAACACTTCATGACAAATGAAGGTCATGCACACGTTAAGTTGTACTAGTTACACACACCATTTAAAGAATTGCCGTTTACGCTGAGCTGCGAAAATTTGGACACCTAATCGTTATAAGCTGTGACAATGCGGGAACATAAGAACCTCACTGTGAGGTGCCATGCATGACTTTGCACCTGCCAGCCGTGGCATATGACAAGGTTCTTCCAACAGCGGTCATCTTGCTGACTTTCTCACCTCTCCCCAGGAAGAGAGGGTGATGCTCATTTCTGCACTGCCGTCTGCCAACAGTGGCATGCCGCAGCTGTCTCTTGTATGTTCTTGGCAGGTGGCTCTAGCATATGCTAAGGTGCCAGTTTTTACCTTGCTGGTCGCAAGGTGTGACACCATTGGCGAGTGCGGGGACATGGGACTCTTATGCTATCCATAAAAACGCTAAACGCAGCGGTAGCTAAACTTTGCACATGGCCAGTAAAACCACGTGGAAGCACCACATGCGCGAAACGGGCTAACAGCTGCCACAGAGTTTAGCGTTTCTCACCTTCATTTAAATGCGGTCGACACAGCTGGATTCAAAATCGCAACCTTGGGCTCAGCAGCCGAGGCCAAAGTGAGTGAGCCGTCGGACGGGTACGCCTTCCGGGTTTGTGTTTACGCCTGCAAGGCAGTTAATGGTCGACAAATACCGCGCAGGTGCTGTTCGCCAAGCGAATGCGTATGGGCAGTATCGCCGTGGTGACCGTTGACATGGACGACTACAACGGCAACTGCGGCCAGCGCAATGTGCTGCTGGGACAGCTGCACAACGCGCTCAACGAACTGGACCGGCCCATCAAGAGGCTATCGGCGAACCTCAGCCTGTCTGAGTCAGCGTCGTCGTCAACGACCGCACCCGCCGTGGTGGCTCAGTGGTTAGGGCGCTCGACTACTGATCCGGAGTTCCCGGGTTCGAACCCGACCGCGGCGGCTGCGTTTTTATGGAGGAAAAACGCTAAGGCGCCCGTGTGCTGTGCGATGTCAGTGCACGTTAAAGATCCCCAGGTGGTCGAAATTATTCCGGAGCCCTCCACTACGGCACCTAATTCTTCCTTTCTTCTTTCACTCCCTCTCTTATCCCTCCCCTTACGGCGCGGTTCAGGTGTCCAACGATATATGAGACAGATACTGCGCCATTTCCTTTCCCCAAAAAACCAATTATTATTATTATTATCAACGACCGCCGCGTCCCAGAGGACTGCTGCTACGCCGAGCACCCAGATGATTCCGGTTAGGCCCACAGGGCACATGACAATCGCTGGGTTCAGCGACCGCGAGAAGCGTTCACACTGCACAGGGATTCATTCAACTGCATAAGGCCTCGCTTACATCGTGGGCCAAGATTGAATAAATACCATGTGGATGTAAAATATAAGTTTTACATTGAAGGCAAGATGCATGTCGGTCTTTGTAGTATGCTGGCGTGTTTGAATGTATCCAGAGACGATTCATACAGCAAAAGCTGTCTGAGCAGATGAACAAAGAGATTTTACACCCGTGCACATTGTAATAACGAGTACTTTTCTTCACTGACGGCAGACGAGAAGGGTCTGCTAGCAGATGGGGGAAGGCTACTGGCCACTGCCTTTTTATGCGCCCAAAATAGACAGTCGGTTGTGAGGCAGATGTATTGGTGTACTCCAGACTGTTTTGACCATATGGGGTTTTGCAGTGTGCACGGAAATATAAGAATACAGGTGCTTTTAACGCGATAGCTTTAGGGAGTTCATGTGGCAGAACATTCGACGTCGGCATCGGCCACAGTAAGCGAAAAATCCCCAGAGAAGCAACTTAGAAGGTGGGTGGGCCAGCTAAGTCATGTCACCTTGTGGCGGCATCACAACATGCCCACAGGACTGTGCACAAACTGCCCACCGTGGCAATTATAATAATTATTGGTCGAGAGAGGCTGCTGAGAAGAGAAACCTGGATCGCACATGTCCCACCAGTGGCAGCATCGGCCTTCACAGGTTAGTGGCGCATTGCGTAACCGCTGCCCTACTGCGCCAGGAGTGGTATGAGTACTCCTAGGGTTCTATGAATGCTAAGTACAGGATGCCCAGTTTTGTATATATGGGGCATTGATCCATTAGCTTGCGCATTATACCTTTATGGTGAGGCTTGAGTGCCCCCCGGTTTTTGAATATATTTTTGCCTCATTTGAAATATGGTTATTGCAGCTGGGATATAACTCTCAAACATTGCCGCAGTGGTCAGATACTACAGCAACCAAAACCTATGATCATACATGAGAACCTTCAACAGTATTTATTATACTTGCAACAGAAGTTGCCATCGATACTCTGATGGCAGTATCATGTGCAGGTTGGTTTGTATCCGCCATGTTACAGCATGTTGAATCGCTTAGCATTTATGTGCACCACGCAGGAATGTGCAGGAGCGCTATATGCACTGTTAACATGCGCAATGCCCAAAGTAGACAATGGACCAAGCACCATGTTCATGTTCCGAAATGAGATACCGTAAACAATTCATTTTTCTCAAGGTTAATATTTCACACATTCAGGCAAACTCACGATACCGGAATATTTCGAGAGTGCTAAATTTTGGAAAGGATAAGTGAGAAGCTCCTTAGTGCTCCTTTTTACCACAATATTCACGGCAGCGATTTTTTGCAATGTGCTGTTTATGTGATTCGGGACAAAACGAGAAAATTAGGCATTCACAGTAATTAAAGGTGCACTATATAGGAATCTGAACTCGTCTTTTTATCACGGGAACTCTATCTACACATCCCGGGCATTCTTAGAAACTTAGATCGGATTAAGCGTCCCGGCTCCCCCCTTTTTTTGAACTGAACGCGCTAGGTAGACGGAGTTAACCAACGCGTCGAGTGCCTTTGAGTACAGTGGCAGCTCACTTTCGCTTTTATTTAGTTTTTATGTTTTTGTGAATAAACTGTTTAATTCACAGACAATACACCCGAAAATTAGGCCCGCGGAAATAAAGATACACGTGGACTCTGATTTACGTATCACTCCACCAATGGCAGAGAGACAAGCCGCCGCGGACTCGACGCGTTAGTTGACTCCTCCTCCCTACCGCGTTGAGTTCAAAAAAGGCGCGAGCCGGTACGTTAATTCCGATTTAATTAGGGTAATTGGCAGCACAGGACAATAAATAGAAGTTTCTAAGAATGCCCAGAACGTGTAGATAGAGTTCCCGTGGTAAAAAGCTGAGTTCAGATTCCTCTTCAGTGCAACTTTAAATCGTTTTACAACATAACAGAGGTGAATGGGGCAACTTGTCCCTAACGGTGCTAAGTAATCTCTGATCTTTATGATGATACTCATGGATAAAGCTTGAGTGTGCCCACCCACTCTCTCAGCACAGACAAGAGCCAGAACTTTTGCAAAATATTTTTATTCCCAATGCATGGCGAATGGCTGAACAGGCTTAAGCAATGACAGGGGACAAACCATCCTCCACATCACGTTATCTTTGGTCAGCGCAGATTCATAAAGGTCTCTTAGAGGAACAGCCAGACTCTTAACCGAACAAACCAACACCACTATATGAAATAAGGGGCAAATACTTTACACAACAAACGTACGTAGAAGACTGTTTCATGACTAACAAAAATATTGGTGTGCTCATAAAGTGCATAAAATATCACAAACACAACACAAAATGTTTGTATGGAGCCCATTTAGCTCATGTTCATTTCAGTGGCATGCAGCATAAGAGCGAAGCTGTCACCACTCGTGTATGTGGCATTCGTAGTTGCATGTACGCCATAAGGTACACCATCAATAAAAGCTTCATCGCTCACTCTTTCAAAACTCCTTGCAAGGCTGGAAACCTTCCTCACAACCAATACTTTCCCTGTCTCCTACTCCCAAGCCTGAGTTACCACAGCTCGGACTCCTTGTCGGCTGAAGGCACTTCGAGCATGCATGGAGAGTCCGTCAGCCTTGCTACCCGCTCCCCTTCAACCACATCCCCAATGATCCACGCTGGGTATCCCTCCTACTGCTCACTTTCTTAGCATTATGCTTTGGCATTCTCCTTTGGAAGGCACATCAGCAGACCACACGAGAAAGGGAAAATGCAACTCACTAATGCCATACATTTCAACGGTATAAACTGTCACTGCAACAAACGAAATAAACTTGAAATGAAATTGCCGCTGTTTTGCCGCAATTCCTCTCTTGCTGCTAAATTGCTGCAATTCCTGTGTTATGATGATAAATATATTATTGCACTCCACTCCTTCTCTACCGCCACAGGGGCCTTTTAGTTATTGAAATAAATAAATAAATAAATAAATTCTATGTCCTAATATATTGGCAAGAGGATTTGAGAAAACACCCAAAATGATGCTTTAACACGTTCATTGCATCTTGGGTGACCGGTGGGTGATCCAAGATACTGAATCGCACGATGAATCCGTCGCTATGCTCTGATTTATCAAAGAGCCTGTGGAAAGGACACACGCCACGTCGCTGTAGCCATTTATTGGCGTTTCCAGGAAGTTGTAATTGCCAAGTAAAAAAAAAGTTTGCAACAATAGCACTAAGGGCAGCGTTATCTGTGTGAAGACAAGAAATTTTCTCCATGTGAAGCCTCATGAAGTGCCAAAGACCTTCCTACTCTGCCCTCCACAAGAACCATGCATCCATCACCAACCCGCCTGCCTCCACACACCAGAAGCCCATGCAGCAGCAGAGCAAAAAAGCAACAGTAAAATCAAATCCAAAGACACAGTGGGAAAGTCAGCTGCCCTCCAGAAGCATCGCCAACCGGCCACAGCCTCACCATGCCCCCTAGCTAGGGGGCTGCCAACCTAGACACCTTCAAGAAAAATTCTGTTGCCGGTGCAAAGCATCAAGGCAATCACTCTAGTGTTCCACCGATGGCGTTCTTCTCCCGCTCGAACGCGAGCAAAAGCACCTCGCGGAAAGACGGGTAGACAACGATCTCCTTGAGGCGCTCCAGCGCCCAGCGGCTCCCGGTGACCATTAGCTGGAGAAACCACTCGTCCATACGGTCCGTCTTGAGGTCACACTGGATGTCCTCAACGCCGGACCAGTCCATCATGATCTTCTTGATGATGTCCTCGTAGCGGCGCAGGATTTCGAAGAATTCTTCGTCTTCCCGGTTGATGTAAATCCTGGGGACAGCCAACAGGTTGACAGACTACTATTAACGCATTTCAGGATACTGCGGTGAATACAAATATCGATGCACTGCGAGTAAGGGTGCTTTAAAAAAGCTGTAAATTCGCAGGTTGGATTTGCGAAACATGCAGCGGCTGTTTCTGTTAACTTCCTCAATAAATGGCACTGAGACGGCGTATGCCGATTTTATAGCACTTCTCCAAGCATGCAGGTAACGTACACACGTAACAAACGGCAGTCACACAGCCTGCCAATTGGGGCTCATGGCACGGTTCGTTAGCGTTTCGTTAGAAAACACCTCAAGGAAAGCTTGAAAGCAAGGCATTGAGGAGGGTAATGAATATATGACGATTATCGCCGATTGATGCAATATCTGATGAATGTGCAGTGTATTCCCAAGCAACAAGGCCTCACCAATTGGCCTACATCTTTGCTCTCCTTAGACTCCTTGTGAACTGCGTAAGCATGTAGCGGTGCGCACGGAAAAATGTTCACAGACTCACGGACGTCTTTCCTGTG
Source organism: Amblyomma americanum (assembly GCF_052857255.1). Lineage (NCBI taxonomy): Eukaryota > Metazoa > Arthropoda > Arachnida > Ixodida > Ixodidae > Amblyomma > Amblyomma americanum. Next base: position 45,729,127 of record NC_135497.1, read on the forward strand.
TCAGTGGTGTTCTACGTTAAGTTTCCGTAGAACATGAGCACAACGTAAGCCCTCAACAAAGGTGACGCGAATGTTTAACGACCAATTCCGGGTTTGAGTCAATAGGAGAGAGGAGCATTACTGGTACAGAATTCCCAGCAGTACCCTTGCTCAAAACAGGAATCGATGCCTCCGCTGCTGCCTGGAAATCTTTAGAAGCTGTCTGCTACGTATTTTGATTGTTCTCCCCTTTAAAGGGTAACAGAAAAAATTCTGTGTCAGTTTCTTTGCCTTGAAAGAGGTCCACAGGCCTAGTAATCATGACAATGAGCTCGACCCACCGCTGCACAGAGACAATAATCATTTGCAAATAATTTTGTACAGGCAGTTTTAATCTCCATCTGAGGCTTAAGTGCGCCTCGATGTCAGGATTGCCTGGCCAACCCGGACATATGCATTCCTGATGATGTCAGCGACACCGGAAAGCACCAAACACTGGTTGTTCACAGGTTTCACAGGCGAGTTCGGTAACGTCACAGCGTTAAGGGCAAATGCACCTTGACGTCACTGGATTCATTCAGTTCTTCAAGCGACGTCACTCCTGTTTAGAAGAAAGGTGTGAAATATACCTGATCAGCTCTGTGGAGGGGCACCCCTCGGGTGCCCTGCGCAGGTAGGCAAGGTTGCCGGACATGGAAAGTCGGTTGAGCGTGATCAGGGCCAGGTGTCCCAGCCGGTAGCGGTGCCGGCACTCCTTGGAGATCACCTCCCCGTCGCTTCCGCCCTGGAAGATCTTGAGGCACCATGCGCACGCAAAGCGCAGGCACAGGATCACCAGCTTGTGCGGCGGCATGTCCCTCGAGATGGAGCGGGACACCTGTGATGGGAGGTGAATAGTGAGCCTCCACCGATAACTCCCCCACGCTGAGGATGGCACACAATATTTAAGTGCATTTATCTACGAATACGTTTTTCTTGGTAGAGCGATGACATTCGCTTACTGTGTTACCACATAGAGTCGCCTTCACTTCATACTGGGAGCGTGCAAAATGTCTTGAAGGAGCTTGTAAATACCCTCTCAGCCTACTTAAGCTCTCGGGATTTTCACAAAATAAACCTCAATCCAGGTTACGTGCCCAATCGTGCACATTTCCCTGTTGTTTGAAAAAAAGCCGAACATAAGGCAGGAGAAATCGTCAGTGTAGAATGACTGCTCGTTATTACTCAGTTATGACAGCGGAGACGTACTATCCCAGTCGTGATCGTACCAGCCGATTGTCTAATGCAGGTGCGTCTACTTTACCGCTGGCCAAGTGCAGCTCATCCGGTACATGCGCAGTACGTGGGTGCTATGTTAAAACGTTATATTCATACCACACAACACAAATTGGCGCCTATACCGAGTTACAAGGTCGTCATCATCATCCTGGTAGACCATCGACGCAGCTGTGATATCAGAACACGAAACAAAATGCCAGCACTTCGCAAGCTTCCCATACAACAGCACATGGCGCCTCCTTTCAAAGCTGCCACATGTAGCTGTATGCTACGTTTATGTTTAAAAAACAGACTGAGTTTTGTTCAAACAGGCGAAGCACATTGCTGCCTCTACCCCGCTTCTTACGGCCGTTGGATGGCGAACTCTAGCCAGCAAACGGCGATGCAGAAAAGAGCCTTATGCACGAAGCACATAAAGGAGCCAAGCCCTCTAGCTTGTAGGTCTACTCTTTGGTCTCGTAGCCCAGGAAATCCACCCAACGCAGCTTTTTTGCTGCCATCACGCACCTTAAAACAGGCCTCGCGCATGATACTCTTGTAGACGCCCAACTCCTCTGTGTTCTTGACAAAGAGAAACTCGCGACTGGAGTCGATCCAGTCGTACATGAGCCTGAGCAGGTTGGTCAGCACCTGCGTGTCGCCGTGCTGTGTGCCGTCCTGGTCGCCGCCACCAGGGTGCGGCAGGCCAAGCAGCAGCGCCCCGAGTCGTTGGCAGAAGCTGTTGCGCGATGCCGGCACAGGGAGGCAAGAGGACGTGTTGACCACGATGCGCATGAGCACATCGCACACCACCCAGGGGAAGCTCTGGATGCCTCCTTCGGAGGACTGAAGCTCGTACGTCACCTGCTCCCCGACACAGCATAATACATTTACAATGTGTCTTCCACAAGGTGTTAGCCTTAAACTAGTCGCCGTAAGGTGTTCAGTGTGCAGTCGCGTCGAACGAAACACGCCGAAGCAAGACCATGGACCTTTGGCAAAACATGCATCGCAGTGAAATGTCTTCAAAAGACGCTGAAAATTTTGCGGAGACACTGCACCTCCACCTTTAAGGGCGTGATGTGACATCGGCTCCTTTTGCACACGCAGACACGCACACTCAACCGCAAATGAAAGTTAATTTGTAATACAGATATATCTCCTATCTTGCATTGTGACACCGCCCGCAAGCTTAACACGATTTATCGAGCGTGTCTCTTCGAGTGACATCAGCACCGTTAACGACGATAGAGACGGCAGGCCATCCTATGGCCACCTGTTATCGTCAGCCGCTGCAAACACACTGTGCAACATGGTCTCAGACATAACGCCCAACGCTCCGTGGCACTGGGGTCAGTCCTCCAAGCCACATGCTTCACCATCCGCGTTAAATCTGCGGGTGCTGGTATTCCTCCCTGAGATGTTATTTCGGCCATTAAGTTCTACATTAGGCTAAATAACAAAGCGAAGGACAAAGAAAGTGAAACGACTACAACACCGTTGTCAAGATTTTAAAGCGGCAGCCTTTATCGTTGCGTTCATGAGCCATACCTTTTTTCGGCTCGTTTGTTCGAATGCCCAGCTTCCCTCAATATGCACTGACGATAGCACAGCTGAATACCAGATTGAAAGCGCAGTACGCCTCACCTGGTACCAGGCGGAGGCCTTAAGATTCTCGTGAGCCTCCTCAAGCTGCTCAGAGAAAAACTCCTCGCGCGTTCGGCGCACCACATGCTCGACCTGGCTCTCGAGCACCATGGACATGTCCGTAGGGTCGTTCTCCTTCATATATTTGCTGAGCTTGGACACAGCCCCGGAGAAAGCCTCGCTTTCGGTTTCGATCCGGTACGACTTCAGCAGTGCCCGAATCTTCTTTGCATACCTGGAGCAATGAAAAAGGATGAAGCACTGTCACTGAACTGTGATTTGTGACTGGAAACGGGGAGGAAGAAGTTTGCTTGGCTGATGTGTTTTGCTGGCAGCTGCTGTTCTCTGGTTCTCCTGGTGGTTCCGGCTTGTTCATCATTGGTGAGCCCGCACTATGTGAGGGGGTTTTGGCCAAGGTGTAGGTTAAGGCACAGTTCATGTGAATCTGACGGTGCGTTTTGCTGAAAGATGTCGTTGACCTCCCCAGGTGAAAGGTTGGCAGCTTGGTTTGCCAGCTTGCCAGCCCAAAGCCTGCCTGCCGCTTGAGTCCTTCCAAAAAATGGCATTGATGCAATTCCCGTGGTTCTCGTCCCAATCGGTGAGGGTGCAAACAAAATGAAAACCCCCCAACTAAGTCAACAGGAGCTAAGACCATTGACAGTCCATTATCTGCAGATCTCTGAAATGCGTCAATTTGGCCATTCAGGCATTGTGTGCAAGCCCCCCCCCCCAGGCGCCTATTGTGTTGCTAACTTGCTTTAGTGCAAAATTTCCAGCTCATTGCCGGTGAAAGCATTCATTCCTGAACAGCTTGCATGTTTCAATGGTATCGTACGTGGTGTTGACCCAGCACCATTTCTGCACGAAATTCTAGAAGAATTTCCGGATGCAGGACTTGGGGTCCTTTCAGTCTACCGCTGTAGTAGAGAGGCAAATGGCTCACGTCTTGCTGCTGAATCTGTAATAACTTTTGCTGGCTCTTCCTGCCCTTCTGAACTAAAATCTGGCCAATTGTTTACCTTGTGGACCCACTAGAACCCCGCCCTCTTCAATGCATCAACTGCTCTCGGTTCGGGTATAGCGGCAAAGCATTCAAGTCGGAGACCCCTTGCCGTTTATATGGGGAAGGTCATTCTGCTGATAATTGCACCTCAGAGCAGCCTCATTGCATCTGCAGCAACATTCACTCAGCTGATGATGCCAATTGTGCAAAACGTAGTGAAGAGCGTAGCTTGTTGGACATTATCAAAGAGAACCGGTGCTCTAGAGTCGATGCCTACGCTGCTCTTAACAGGAAAGTCTCATACGCTAGTCGTGTGCGCGCTTCTGTTGGGGAGATTGAGTCCAACTTGACTGCCTCAACTGTGACCACAGTGTAGAAAGCCCTAAATGATGTGGTTGAGCGAATGCTGAACACATTTTCTGAGGCGGTGGCTCAGTTTGTTGTAGTTCAATCTGTGTCACCATCAACAACCGTCCTTTCAGCAACGTCTGCATCTGTTTCAGCTTGTGCAGGATCACTCAAAATCACCTCCTGATGCACCCCAGGTCCCACCTAACATCTCTGTTCCTAGCAGTGCATGTCGCACTGACACCTGCACACAGATGTCGAAATGTCGTGCCCGACGCTCAAGCGCCTTGCTTCCTCGTCACTAATTCTAGTTCTCCACAGATGAAAGCTAAAAAAGGACCACCCAAACTTCTTCCCCATGTTTACATCCTTAAAGAGACGGTTTCTACCTCTTCAATTGGTCATTAATCATGGCAGGTATTAAAGTGTTAAAATGGAATTGCCGATCCGTATTGTCTTATCTTCCAGATCTAGAAATACTTATTCACAAACATAAACCTGATATATTGTGCTTCTACAAGAAACTTGGTTATCACCTTGTAAATCGTTTTAAATGAGGAACTTTCGAGTTTTCAGGTCAGATCGAAATGTTGGCAGGGGAGACGGATTGGTAACCATGCTATCTAAACATTTGTGTCATCAGGCATCTATCTCTAAGAAAATTCTCCCTGACTGTGACCTTCTAGCGATCAAAATTTTATTTCCGCATTGCGTCGATATTACAATTGCTAACCTCTATTTTCCTTTAGGTGCACAGAGGACAGACTCTTTAGACAGCTTGGTGACAGGCACAAGCAGTGCAGCCATCGCAGGGGAGTTTACTCTCACCATGGTGACTGGGAAGTCGTACTGATTCCTGTGGCAAGCTTCTCTGGTCGTGGCTGTCTGCAAATTCTGTACGCTGCTGCAATTCTAGAGAAATAACCTTTATGCGAGGGGTTTCTCGCTCTACCATTGACTTAACAGTATCAGCAGGTAGGCTAGAGGTGACTGACTGGTCGACAGAGGATTCGGGTACATCTAGTGATCACCTTCCTATAACATTCACTATCCGGTTATCTCCGCTCAAAGCTAGTTGTGTAACCCATAAAATTGTCAACCACCATATCTATAAAAATCTGACGTCTTCCTCATTTAACTCTATAGTACAAGCTGGGAAGACAGAGCTCAGCAGACGGTTTCATTTTTGTAAAATGCAGTAGACCTCTCAATATTCGCTGTACCCACAGCAGTCTCTAATAAACAGCCGTCTCCTTGGTGGACAGAAGAAAGTGAGAAGGCCTATCGTCGCAGAAAAGGGGCCTGGCCCCGGCTATTCTGCAACCAGAGTCTAGCTAACTGGTTTAGTTACAAATTCTTCTCAGCATCTTTCAAAAGAACAACTGCAAAAGCCAAGGAGGAACATAACCAAAATTTAAACACATAACTTTCAAATCCTCGCAATCGGAAGGCCCTGTATAGATTCATGGCGCATAACAAGAGTTCAGCAGTCTCTCTCCTCACTAGTTCAACAGTGTTATCACCACAAAGGCTCAGGAAACCGTGGAGCGTATTGCTCAGGGATTGCTATTACGCTTCCAGATGCAGAGAAACGTCCCTTTGTGCACAATCTCACCATCTTCGGATTATACCGAGGTTGATGCATCAGAGCTCCTCTCAGTCCTGGCAATGTTGCATCCTGCAGGTCCTTGACCAGATGGTGTCACTGTTGGTACGATTAAAATTTTACCCCAAGATTTTACAAGCGACCTCTTAGATATGGTCAATGCTTCGTTGGAAAATGCATCGATTCCAAACATTTCGAAGACAGCGGAAATGATTTTATTCATGAAACATGCAGGAAAAGGATATGTCTTAGATAATGTTTGGCCAATTGAGCTGACTTCAAACTTAGTCAAATTATTAGAAAGAACAGTGCACAGTCACTTCACAAAACATATTCATGACGTCAATGGTCTCAGCTCAGCCCAGATTGGCTTTCGCCGCGGATGCTCTATATGGTCCGCACATGTGGATCTAGAGAGCAGAATTCGGCTTTCGCTACACAGAAGGGAAGTTTCAGCTTTGGGCACTCTTGATGTAGCGCAGGTCTATGACAGCGTAGAACATACTTTTTTGCTTAACAGACTTGCTCAGTAACAACCTCCAACCTGCATTTATGCGTGCATATCTGAATTTCTCAAGGACATATACCTTTATTGCACTGAGTGAACCCTATGTTCTAATACATATTATCAATGAAGAGGTTTTCCGCAAAGATCGGTGCTATCCCCGCTGCTTTTTAATATTTTGCTCAGTGGCATGCCCATTCGTCCTGATATAATTCGTCCATTCGTCCTGATCTGTGATGTATGCAGATCACATAGCTTTTTTCGCCTCGTCCAGGGATATCCATTTGCTTTACCAGATTCTGCAGGGATATTTGGATGCTCTTAGAGTATGGTTGCAGGGTAATAATTTAACCCTGAATGTAGACAAATGCAGCGTTTTGGTATTTCCTCCAGACACGCCTTTGCACATTTCATTAGTCCGTCACTCTAACCTGATTCCACAAGTGGAATCCGTAAAATATCTAGGTGTTACTGATCACCCTGCATTAGATTAGACCCTTCTTAAAGGAGAACGCGCTCCAGGCCGGCTGACAAGAATCGCCAATAAAAAGTTTGGGATGCGCCGCGAAACATTATTGTTACTATACAAAGCCTATGTAAGACCTATACTTGAATTTGGTTGCATTCTGTTCTCTGGTAGCGCAAACTACAAGATTCAATCCTTAATCTTACTAGAAAGGCGAGCTCTACGTCTCTGCCTTGGCCTCCCAAAATAATTTTCAAACGCCCTGCTTTATCTGGAAGCTCATATCCCTGATCTAAATTCCCGCTTTCAAATATTCACGGTGCGAGCCTTCCTCTAGTCGATGGACCCGGTGACTAATGTCAGCACTCCTATTTTTGTGTCTCAGCCGGCCGTATTCTTTTCTCATCATTGGCCACGGTATCAAATGCCACAAATTATGTTAGTACAGAACTTTTTAACACCGATTGCTGTTGATCGCAGTTCTTTCCAGTGGGTTGACGACACGCCGGCAGCTGTGGAATTCCATTTTGACCACATCGTCCCATCTCATGCAAAACACATGCCAGCAAACATTTTAAATGGTCTTCTCTCTGATCACATAGAGGAATATCCCTATCATACGGTGCTTTCTACCGACGCCTCCGTCAACTGCCAAAAAGCTGCAGTTGCCATCTTTTCACAGCTTCTGGCATGGAACTATTCTGTCCGCATCCCAGATTATATTCCTATATTCTTTGTGGAATTTTTGGCTCTTGGAATGAGCCTGCACAAAATTCCATGTCATGTGTCTGACGTTTATATCCTCGCTGATTGTTTGTCAGTTTGTCTCCCTTGAAACTTCAAAAAAGATTTTTTGAGCCGTTTCCTGCGATTTTTGTCCCATGCACGTTGAAGAATGTCCGTTTTGTCTGGGTCCTTGGCCATACAGGTCTTCATTCAAATGAGGTGGCTGATTATGTAGCAAGGTCGGCTCCTGACGGCTCATTGACACTTATATGCCCCGAATGTCAGCCTGCTGGCGATTTCCAGGTTTCAGTGGTTCCAACACATATCAGCCAGGTTACGTGATCCCCTACTAAATAACACTAATTATCAGCACTTAGCATATAATTGGAAAGTCCGTTCTTGTAAATCCAGGCTGTGTAAGTAAATATGACGCGGTTGCGGTGCAGGATTCCCAATTTGAATTTATATCTATGCAGGTGTGGGTTGACACCGAAAAACCCATGTGACTAATGCGGGGAGGTTGAATCTGTTTAGACCATTTTCTCCTCTACTGCACAAAGTTCGCACTTCAGAGAAAGATTTGCCTGGAGGTCCCTCTCTCCAGGTTAGGGCTCCCATTATCTCTGCCAAAGTTATTATCGTTTGGTGCGAGCGCCAAAAGATTTGCATTGGGTTCAATTTTTGGGATTCGCCATGAATAGATAATTGCAACTGGTAGGTTGATTTGCTAATTCTTTTAATATTATTCGAGCTCTTCTTTTTCTCACCAAAATACTGTGTTATTTAACTTTAAATACTCTTCCGTCAATTTGATTGATACATTTTTCAAAATACATGCTTGGTGCTGAAATTTTGTCGTAATCTCCCGTGGAAATTTCTTTGTTTATGCCACTACACCTTGGCCAATCCCCCCCCCCCCCCGTGGGTATGTGCCATGTTTACTGAGGTAAAGAAGAACTGTGAAGGTGAAGCAGGCCACTAAAAAGGATGAGGTACTATCACTGAACTATGAAGCTGACACAAACGGAATATGATGGTGTACTGTCAATGAACTGTGCAGGTGGTGCAAGTAATGGAAAATGCAAGCAACCGAAAACGATAAGGTACTGTCACTTAACTGTACAAGTGATGCGAGCAAGCACGGGAATTTTTAACAAACGGTCCTAGTTCGGACGGCTGCAACCATGTGGAGATAAAAAATAAAAATGAGCAAGGAAATTTTGGTCGTTCGGTGCATCCCATTATTTTTCTACGGCTGTCGGAAATAGTTGGCATGAGCGCACGAAGCATTTTTGCAGGTCAGAGTTTGCAGCCAGAAGAAAGAGTCGGCCACGATAATAACTATGTTCGAGCAGAATCTCTCAGGACTCTCCAGTTTTCACAATATTACAAGCTTAATATATTCCCACTGAGTTACGCCGTCTTTCCTGCCGGGGGATAAAAGAAGGCGCTAATTGTTGAATGCCTAAGACCTTCAACATGTTGCAAGAAGCTGTGTACTCTCCATGGTATATAAAGTTGTCATTTTGAAAATATTCAGCACCCTTCGTTGAAACAGTTGTGGTAAGGTCAGTATGAAGCTGCTGGTGCCTGCTATTATAGAGACTTAGTATTACCGTAGAGACTGTTAAATAACAAAAACTTGTCAATAAAATAGAACTGTGAGCACTAAATTGGGGTAATATTTCCCCACGTGCTATTTTAATTCCTTACAGGCCTCGCTAGTGCAAAAACAGATTATTCACAACCCACGGCTCCGAAGCAGTCTGTGCTTCAACTAACTGAGAGAGGCCTAATACGACAAGTGATTTCCATGGTTTTATGACCGCATTTTTACCCCACAGTAGTCAGAGCACATTGGCCTAATAAGATAAAGGGTGAAATTTCTGCCATCTCCTTTAGTGCAACACACTTCGTATAGTGTAATGTTCAGAGGCATTAAAGCGTACCGCTTATAGGCGGACGTGGCTTCTTTCAGGAACTGTTCTCTTCCCTCGAGCAGCAGTCGGGGGTCCGGAAGGCTCTCTTCCACCACTTCAAGGCACTCGGAGCTCAGTTCAACCTGTTCATCGGAACCACACAAGGATGACACAACAGTGTGTTGCGCGCATTCAGCACATCAAGAGTAAACAATGCAAACAGCATCCGTGAACGTACAATCGGGGACAAAAATTAACTGGCCTCCTTTTTCAAGTTCACAAACGTGCCACATTGCATGCGAGCGCGCATGACTGCGCACTGGTGGTGTCGATCCTCGGCGCGAGGGACAGGCCAGTTACTTTGGTCCCCGATAGTCGAGGAGCACTGGTCCTGAGACCTCATAACTACTGCTAGATGCGACAAGTGACAAGATTTTCCCCGTGATAATACTGAACGGTAGTCGGTAGAGAGAAACCGAGGGCAGGTTAAACAAGTCAAAACGCTTCTACCTAGCAACACTGGCATGTAGTATACAAGCTCATTAATTGCACCCTGATGGTTGGTGCTCCAGCAATGACACACAGAACGAAAAACCCAAACAGGCCGCCAGAGTTCAACGGACTTCTTGAGCATCTCGAATACAAACAAATGCTACAGTTCTACTCGTCACTGTCGATGAACAAAATGTACAAAGTACATCGCCAGAAGCAGCCATGGGTATATCTCGAATATACTATGTGCTATGTACATAGAGCAACGTATTCAGTTCCGACCGTCAAATATATTGCTAAATATCGTGTAAAAAGCACGGCCGCAACAAATTAGTTGCTTATGCAATGATCGACATGCGATCATTCATGAAAACATATAACCTTCATGTCAGAAGCTTCACGGCTCTGTCATAGTTGATGTTATGTTATAAATTGAACCTGCGTAAAGACCGACAGGTTCATGCAAGAGCTCCAGTGGCCCTAAGCTACAGGTTGATGCAACGTTGCTCAAGTGTTTTCAAACTGGGATCTTGCAGATTCCAGCTTTGAAGCAAACATCGGCACTTTCAGAAGTCCTGTCGCTCATTTGAAAACGAGAAACCTAAACATCTTGGAACAGTCACAGATGAGGCCCTGAGATCTAACACCTGAGTGAGCAGTCAGGGAGTAAAGGCAGCGCCAAACAACACCAACCAGGAGCAAGCACGAGTTACAGAAGAGACGTGGGCATTATGAACTGCACTATCCTCGAAAGCAGAGTTTTTCGTTTAATTCCGCCGTCTTCGCCATTAGAGTAACTGCAGTCGCCTGAGCCACAAGTTGGGAAACGCTGAAGTATACCTTTTTGCAATTTCGGTAGAGCTGCCCGAGAACCTTGCGCGAACAGTAGGTGTTCTTCGTGTCCAGCTTCTCCATGAAGTCCGGGTACATGGGTGGCTTCTCAGAGTTCTGAAAGCCCTTGAGGTCACCGCACTTGGCGAAGTCAAGATTGACGGCACATTTGCGTGCCAGTTCGCGGCAGCGGTGCGAGTTGATGCCGCTGTCCAGTATATCAGCCCAGACGAGGTGCGCGTTGGCAATCAGGCCAATCTTGTCACCCTTGATGTACTGGCAAAAGAAGTCCACCATGTCCTGGATCTGTGGCCACCGTAAACGAATGGCAAGTTCTCTCGTGAGACGGAGGATATACAGATTTCATGCCCCGTCCATTTACATTCGTCTGAAAACTGAAGGTCAGGGTCTTTACACGTGTGCAAAATATTTGGTGGCACCTTTAAGGGAACGAGCACAAGCGGGAACCTTTTAGGCCTGTGCTGCTCACTTTACTTTTGAGCCGGCGAGAAATGTAGACTTTTAGCAGCCGTCCCCTCCCAGTCAACTACGTATACACTAGCAAAGCCGCGGCAATGCATTACATGTGCTTGTTTTCTTACACAAAGGTGTCATTATTTAAAGTGAGCCATGCTGCACACTCTCTTGACGTCATCACTCGCATCTCGCCGGAACTCAGACAAGTTTGTTCCTAAGAAAGTTTTGGATGATTTCCTTAGCCAATAATGATCTGCTTGGATCGGTTTGGTTGTGTCGACTTAGCTGCACACAGTCATATTGGTTAACATCCAGGGCACACATATTAGTAAACCTCAATAATCAACAAGACACACATACTGGTTAACCAACATGATACAATTAGCCCGACAGCTCGTCTTATTCAACTATGGACACAGTCCGATGGTCAAGCCACCGCTCCAATCTAAAATGGTCAAAAAGACGCAAGGTTTGCAAGGTAATGTCACCATTGAGCAAAGAGCATTGCCTCTTGCGAGCGAAAAATGAGCTGCCAGGAGTCCTTCATTTCTGCTTTCTACACGGAAGTAAAATTTCGGAACGTAGACAATAGGTTCACCGCTGTTACAGTCTATTGTACAATGGAACCAAAACTCGACTACAGCCTCTTTTCGAACCAAAAGGCCGCATCTAGCAAATAATACTCCATTACAACCCATTTGTGATCAATGTTAAAAATACAGCGACAATCCAGATTTCGTCGTATTCCACCGCTGACCGTTGATGTAGCTGAAAAATTTCGAATATATTTCATTATAGACAACACTGCAGTCGGTACAACTGGACTAATAGCACCTAAAATAGTTTATCCAGAATTATGTAGCCCTTCCCCAACCCCACCCCCCAGACTAAGACTAAGCAGACTAAGAGACCACAAAATAAGCAATATTGCTCACCCCAATGGACGCCTTTCGTTCCTTTGGCGGGTCGCTGTGGTAGTGCATAGGATTGCAGTTGTTATTGAAGATGAGGTCCTCGTACCACAGCACTGAGTACTCGTCACCATCCAGGTCAGAACCTAAGCACAGGTAGAGACCACATTAAGGGGTACCATTGGAAACAAGCTGCATCCGGCCGTCTGTCAAAGCAGTGATGGCGAAGGTCCTTGCTTAATGACCCAATTAAACGGAGATCAGTGAGTGGAGGAATAGTTGCGACGCCGAAATGAGAAACTGAGAAATATTTTATACCTCAGGTAATGGAACCTCACAGTACGTTTTTTCTCACGCTGTGACTGTGCTCACAACATACATCAGTCAAAGCCCGCAGAGTCCTGGCCTTGGCAGAGCCCTGACCTAACGCGCACGTAAACTAAGGCACGCTATCCGTCACAAGCGCAGAGAGCGACGGTTACATCCGTCTCCGCATAGCACAGTGTCAACAGGGAGCGCGCCAGGAAGGGTGCGTACCGGCCATCTCGTCGGGGTGTGGCCGCTCCCCCTTTTGAGGGAAGACAATGCAGTCGCGCACGTGATGCAACTGCGGCACATTCACCGCCTCCAGCTTCCGGATGTCGCCCGGGTTCATGCACGGGTTCTTGGTCACGATCACGTCACCTGCGTATCCCACCGTGCATGGAATACTCAGTGACTTTAATGCAAAGTGCGGCTGAAAATTCAGGTGAAAAAAAAAACAATCTCATGCGTCAACCTTTCGGCTCCTCTGTGCGATGTAACGAAAATAGAATAGTCCTTTCATTCCAAGCCAATGAATAAAATGGATATACTCGCGGACAGCTTTTTGTGGCTATGCAGTGAAGCTACGAGGGCGACGCGCAAGGCTTTCCCATGCGCAGTCTTACCACGCTCTCACGAGAAAGAGAGATAGGCATTTAAGCTGGCGGCGAGTATAGTATGCTGTTTCGGCTCCAGATGCCGGTTCCTCAAGATTACCGCGATTAGCTGCGCACAAAGCACGGGTACCTCACCACTGTATATATCTATTGCGTATCCGGTGCTGTCAACATAGAAGCATCGATCCGTGCAAACCACGGATATCTCACAAGATATATCCGGGACATTTCTTGGACAACTGAGCATTAGTAAGTCCTAGCTTCGGCTTCAGATATGAGAATGCCGTAACCAGAGAAGGAGCTCGCAAGCGAGGCCAAAACAAGATAATTTCGTTCAGAATCAGCACACGAGAAAATTAGGCGTGCGTTCATGTATACAGACTACAATAACGTGGTAGTACCGTCGGAGAATTCTACTTTTAGATCCGACTACAAGAATCTATATTTCTGCGACAACAGCCCTCGAACACGCAGCACGTTTGCATATGCCTTCGAAGCATGTACTCGGGCACTTTATTCCCCTACCATTTCAACCACGGTCACATTAATGGATTCTTTCGAATAAAATATGAAAGTGCTGCCTAAACGCACCGAGACATTGCTGCACTATGCTTGCTAGCACGAAAATAGGTTGCTGTGATACCTTCGAGGATGGTCGCAGGGTCGTTGACCTTGTACCGCAGCATGTCGTTCGAGTACTGGACAAACACCTGTCCGTACTCGAGCGTGCCGGTCTCGTCCAGCACGCCGAACATGGTGCGCCCGTAGTTCGGAGGAACCAGAATACGAGCCTTGGTCCTCAGTTCCTCTGCAAAAGGTGTATACATTATCCGGCGTGAAGAGGCAAGGGTTCGTCGTTCACACATGCTGTTGTAGAGAAGTTCAGACAAGCTCCCTTATGGCCATTCAATGCCTTACGAGCTGAAGTTCTTTGCCTCAGGAAACATTGATCTTTATGGGCAATCTTTGACTTGACCATAATCTTTGTCGTCAATTCGCTGAATGTTAAGCCGGTCATTTCGCTGCCGTATATGCGTTTGTGGGCTATTACAAGGCTCGTACGCGGGTCCAAAACATCTCTGCTGTTCACTGTGACACTGATTGAAGGCATTTAAGACCAGATACTACCTTCCAGAAATGTGTGGTTATGCTATATGCAAAGGGAACGACTGTAACAATTACCACAATAGGCTGGTTAATGCAAGCGACAGGTTCTCGATGGTGTCACCTATAGCATTTAATCTATTTTCCGTAACATTAACATTAGCCTCATAATAAGAACCTTATTTTTGCGCTAAACATCGCACAAAACTGACAAGGAGGATCCGGTGAAGAAATTGGAAATTTGAGATAACTTTGAAAGATCCCGGAAATTAGCGTAATTAATCGGCAAAAGGACGAAGTCAGGGCCAGGGTGCTGATTCTCTACACTTCTTCCCCGACGACGAAATGAACAAAAGCGGTTAAGCTCATGTGTTTCACTCACTCAGGACCTTCTTGTTGACGGCGCGAACTAGAGCCCGAAAGAAGGGCTCGACTGTCAGGTCAATGCCCACGCCGGCCAGCTCCTTGTACGGGAGACGCCAGGCGCAGTAGGAACGGAGAACCTGCACAATTAGTAAGGCGCACAGTTTCGTTATCAGTTTACAAGCACCTTCCCACTTCATAGGTCGTTGACCCTGTCTCCAAAACCCTGAATCCATCCTTCAATGCGACTAAAATGGGATCGGATGTCAAACATGGGTTTCAGTAATTCGACAAAAATAGGATCAGCTGTCGTATATAGGGTTCAGTTATTCGTCTAGTATGGGATCGGCTGTCGTACATGAGCTTCAGTTATACGTAGAACAGTGCACTGACACCACACATGGCACAAAAGCTGCGAAGATGAAAAAAATTTCTCACATGCGCGGCCTCATGGGGATCCATCATGCTGTCGATGAAGGAATCGAGGATTTTGTTCTGCAGCATCAGGAACACCTCGGCCTTTATGCCGCTCTGCTCCAAGATGGTGATCATGGGTCGGTTCAGGTAAAGAACGCCTGTGAGGAGCACGGTAAATCATCACGGGCGTAAATATACTGTCGCGGCAGCACGCTCAAAATGTAACTCTGTTGCAGTAATCTATTCCTACAATTTGCAATGCATGTCACGGATTATCCTCACTAATGAATCAGCGACGTCCACCGCAGAAGGAAGGCGTGCCCTTTCACGCTTTGTAACATACTGTGGCTCAATGACTATGCCTTCTGTCTACTTGTGGTAGCGAGGAGCCAAGTACGGAACAGTGCACAAATGCCAAAATTTCAAGCTCTAAGTCCGCTGTGTAACTGCAACACTCAGAGGCAAATGTACATTGAAATTTTCGCGCAAATAAGCAGTCTTTCGTTGCTCTGCTCCAAGATGGTGATCATGTGTCGGTTCAGGTAAAGAACGCCTGCGAGGAGCACGGTAAATCATCATGGGCGTAAATATACTGTCGCGGCAGCACGCTCAAATGTAACTCTGTTGCAGTAATCTATTCTTACAATTTGCAATGCATGTCACGTATTATCCTCACTAATGAATCAGCGACATGCACCGCAGAAGGAAGGCGTGCCCTTTTATGCTTTGTATCATACTGTGGCTCGATGACTATGCTTTCTGTCTACTTGTGGTAGCGAGGAGCAATGTACAGAACAGTGCACGACTGCGAAAATTTCAAGCTCTAAGTCCGCTGTGTAAGTGCAACACTGAGAGGCAAATGTACATTTAAATTTTCGCACAAATAAGCAGTCTTTCGTCGCTATCCATTCATTTGGTATTCATTCCAGTGGGTAGAGAATAAGTACCCCTCCCGTATTCTGGCCTTTCAGTTATCAGGTTTATCTGACCCAGAGGAAAATTTCGTCTACAATCCTGCTTCACGTAAACTTTTCTCGATGACTGTTCGTGGCCACGTGAAAAAACGGCACTACACTTCAACAGAAATTGTGGGATACTCTGCACGACAATTCATTGTAAGCGTGGAACAGCACCCCGAACTATGGATCCCTGAAAATTCGCTAAGATGCTCATAAGGAGCCAAGCGCAAGCCCACTAGGACACAGCGTAACTGCAGTCGGATACAATTGAAGAACGAAGCGGCTTTCCCCCATAAAAGGACCCCCTTCCAGCCAATGGCATCAGCAGATTTCCATGACCCTGCTAGCGTGACATGCGGGAAGCGCCAGATGAAAAGAGATTGTCCACTCCCTCTTTGGTCGGGGACAGTCCCCTCCCTGCATTGTCACGCCGCTCCTTGCGTTGTCTAGCTAGCAGGGTCATGAGAGCCGGCCGTCGCCAATGGCTGGAAGGGAGTCCTTTAACTGAAAGGAAAAAGTCGATTCGCTCTTCAGTTGCATCCGACTATAGTGGACTGCGGGAGAGAGCACGGGAGAATTATGTGTCTCTGTGTCCAACTGCTTCTCTAAGCGCTTTCTGTCGATGGTCGCGGTCATAGGACATGAAGACAACGCACGCGGCTTGCTCGTCTTCAGCACGTATAGGTCGGAGTGGTCCGAGTGGAACTTGCGCATGCTCTCGCGGAAGACGATGCGGCAGCCGCTCAGCGTCGGGTCCAGCAACAGCATTCCCTTGCAGCCACCGTAGCGGATTTGTACAGCGCACGGCTCCTCACCCTCCTCTAGCTCCAAGGCGTGGTGGACCTGCGGAAGGGCGGACAATGAAGGCTTCTACGAACGGCTATGTACTTAGGTCACTCCATACATTATATTTTAACAAAAATAGGAAAAACCGCCAGGACCTTGTCCTATGCGGGAGCTGCGGGATTACAAGATAACAAGTTCCGTACCGGTACAAGCTTTCTCCTGGCGTTGTGCTCGTGTTTCACGTAATTAGGGTCACAATGGCCAGATCCGCTGGGTCATCATAACCACAAAGGACACATTGCCGAGAGCACCGTCCCTGGACTTTCTAAACGGCAAAGAGGCGAGTTTTAGTCAGGACATAGTAGTCACCACCGATGGTGACACTGCCTGCCGCAGAGGATGTCTCGTATACAGATATCGCTGCAAAAATACCGTCCTATGCATCACAGGTTTCTGTAGTTCATGGAGCAGAAACGTATCTCATGTATGGTGGATGACTAGACATTGGACTTGGGCAGCATTTGGACATTGATGACACGTCCACTGCTCACAATAGACAGGGTTTATGCTGGTGTATATGACAAAAATTCCAGGGTTTTCAAGGACTTTCGAAGCCCTCTGCGTGATTTTCAAGGACCACATTCGCAGTTAGAAATCCAAATAAGACAGATGTGCAGCGGTAGAAAGAGGCGTGAAATGATGAGAATTCACTGAAAAAGGGGATTGTCATTGGAGCCAATATTTTAACAAAGAAACTTGTCTTCGGATAAAACGATGGCAACAGCATATTTC
This sequence comes from Amblyomma americanum, assembly GCF_052857255.1. Taxonomy (NCBI): domain Eukaryota; kingdom Metazoa; phylum Arthropoda; class Arachnida; order Ixodida; family Ixodidae; genus Amblyomma; species Amblyomma americanum. The sequence goes on from NC_135497.1 coordinate 45,746,635, forward strand.
CTTTTTCAACCCCTTCTCATCATTGTTTGTTACACGGATGACCACGTTCAGTTTGTTAGATGATGCAAACATTTATTCGCTAATGAAGCAAAGCAAACACTCAATCAGTCCTTAGGTGGCCCCAATTCGCTTCTCCTCAATTTTTATGTCTATGTCCAAGACCTCCTACTGCTTGCTCTTGGCAGTCTTCCTTAGGATGTCCGACTTCATGATGCAAGTCAGGCCACTGGTTGCCTCTGCTTTTTCTGCATACAATTCTGCTGAAGCTGTCAATTCTGCAACTACGGCTTCTAGTTTCTTTTTCCTCCTTCTGAGAGTTTCAATCTCTTCATCAATGCACCGTTTTTTTCCGCTGTTTCGCATCTTCGCGCTCCTGCTTTTTATGTGTTTTCAAAAAGGCACGGTATTGGCTCTTTGGAGAAGTCACAGATGCTCTCAATTCCTTAGTGATGGGAAAATTGAAAATGCCACCTGCTACTTGTACAGCATCACAGCTAATCCGCTGTGAAATGCCCTGCGTCCATCACAAGTCCATGCTTCTTGCACGCATCCATCAAGTTTGACGACTGCGATGGCGCTGTCTGTGGTTCATTAGCTTGACATTCAGATATCGTCACGAAGCTCCTTACCATACAGCTACTCCCGGCGGCTTGCATGTGCTCTCTATGCTTTGCACTTTTTAGATGGCTTTCTAGTGCCGACTCCCCATGGCAGTGATGTCGAAACACTTACAGCAAACTTTGCATTTTGCCTTGTGCGGATTTGACATGTCCGACGCAAGCCACTCTCGTTAGTCGTCGTTGTGCAGCCATGACCTCTGAAATTTGCATTTTCCGGGTATTGTTTCCACGCACGTTGACTGGCACACACTACGCTGCAGATGCACAAAATGTCACGATACCGCCGCACACGCACACCCAAGCACTACACGGGCAATAAATCTCGCGATACAACCGCGCATACACATATCAGCGCTACGCGCGCAGAAAATGTTACGATGGAACAGCACACGCGCGCATAAGCGTTACACGAGCTCAAGACGTGACGATACAACCGCACACGCAAGCGCTAAACGCGCACAAAATGTAACGCTTCGACCGCGCAACCACACACACAATGGCGGCCATTTATCTACTCAACTGGAAAGTGGATTAGATTATATTGGATCTTGGGGCTTCTAACCGGAGGACCTTACACTGAAGTCCTAGCCAACTTTTTTGGGACGCTACGACAGAGTCTGCCCCGCCGTGTCGTCACCACCACCCATCACTTGAGCCTATTCCAATTTTCAAGGCGGCGTTTAGTTGTTTCGACCGCTCTGGCCTTGGAAAAGGCTTCTTGCTCATTCACCTCGCTGTCGGTCGTTCCGCCCTCTGTCGGCTGACCTGAGTCGAAACCTAGCGCCTGCAGAAGGGTACATGTATTCGGTTGGCAGGGGTGGAGTGATCTACACAACAGAATAACATGCTCTATCGAATCCTCATCCTGCCCACACATTGTGCACATGATGTCCGCATTGATCTGGCCGGATACCGGGCTTGCCACTTCTTCGTGCGCAGCACCCCCGCTCGAGCCCCGAAGAGTAAACAGCCCCGAAGAGTAAACGGTAAACAAGCCAGCGTCACTGTGGCTAGACGTTCACGAGCGTCCGCTAGGCACGCGCTTACTTGACTGTACGAAACTTACACTCTATTTTTAACAATATCGCAGCGGGATTTCAGGTGGGTTGATATCTTATTATATACAATCACTTAATGTTTATTAAAAATAAAAATTTTTAAAATTCAAGGGTTTTCAAGCATCTTCAAAACTTCCATGTCCTTCAAGGCCTTGAAAACAGTCCTATCAAATTCCAGGGTTTTCAGGGGTTTCAAGGACCCGCACGAAATTATTTAGACATGCGATGGCCCCTCCTGTCGAAAAGAAGCGAAGCATTATCATGGGCGGCAGAGTTTTGGGATATTGTTCCTGTCAAGAAGTTGGATCGGATGAGATGGCTGTGGGAGGCGGGAGGCATGAAAAAAGGCTTCTGCTATTAACAAAAAAAAAACTCGCAGGACTGTGCCCCCCCCCCCCCCCCGTTAAGTGCAAAGTGAAACCATCGGTCAAGCTCTGTCTGCTTCCGTGACCTTCGGGATCCCGGCCGACGGACAGACACACTGCGGAGGATGACTACTTTGAAGTGCGGATTTGACTCGAGGTAGTTTTCTCTCTCTCCCTATCTCTGTCTCTCACACAGGACAGTTACCGGGTGTCCAAAGCGAATGTATGAGCGTTGGCAGCGGTGTGACAACAATGAATTTTTCAGAAAGCCCTGCCGCTACTTGGCATGCTGCCAATTTCTCTAGTCGATTCATGCCGAGGCATAGTAATTGCGCGGGAGCGTCTTGGCACCAGCGAAGTTCGTCGCTACCCGCGCGGGAGCAACTTAATTGGTGTGCGGGCAAAATCACCGCCGGCACCGCCACGCTTGTCTTGGTGACCTGAGCGACACATTAGCAAAGGTTGTAAGTTTAGACTGGTTGTCGATAAGGACGATAATATACATACCTTGCGCAGCAGGCCGTGCGATATTCGCCCTATGCCGTCGCTGAAGATGTACTCGCGATGGGAACCATCGCTGCTGCGGCCAGGGGCTGCGTGGCGGATGTCCGGTTCCACAGACGTGTTTTGGCTCGGGACCGTTAACAGACCCAACGACTGCGAAAAAGCCTGCATGCAGGAAAAGAGGTCTCCCGAATGGGCCATTTTGCCATAGCTGGCTGGCTATAATAATGGTGATACAGAATTCATGTTTGTGCAGCTGGGAGTTGTGAAATTTGTGAAACCTTTCGCAAATATAGAGAACATTAAAGAGTGGCTTCTCAGCAGTAGAAAGTGTGTAATGGAAACAACACCTCCATAATAGGCATTGGTACTCCGAAAGGAGGCTGATTTGCCTGGTTAGATCTCCGGACACAGTCCGTGCAGTGTCGTAATTATTTATGAACGCTAGTCTTACTTTCCTTTCCCCCTCTGGAGCATTTTAACACTCCCACATTCGATTCGAAAACGCGCAAGGCATAACTTATGATGTGGATAATTTCACAGTCAGATATGAGTCACTGCACATGGCGCCTGATCCCTGCGGACCGCTGATCAATGAAGGGCTCACATAGCTACAATGCGATCCAAACATATATGGATTAACGCAATGCACCTGGCCATGAAAGTGTGATGAATGATGGTGAATGGCAGAGACACTTGGCTCAACCTTCTTGAAAACAAAAGCTCCGTTACTAAACGTGAAGAAGAGATTCCCTCACATACTTTCGTGCGATTTAGTCGCTTTTCCCGTCACCTCTCTCAACAAGAACGTGACTGGCCTCTGACCTGTCCAAGCCGTGCCATGAACTTGGGCACGCTGACGATGGTAGAGAGGTCGCCGATACCATCGCGTATCTGCTCCGCGGTGCGGCCCTGATTGTCGTGCGCGTAGAACCAGACGCCGTGGCTGCGTAACTGGCTCGTCGAGCAACCCAGGAACATGAACCGGCGGCCACCAATCTTCAGGCCGGACGACAGCGGAGGCTTGATCACCTACAGAAAACAAGCCCAAGGTAAAAGAGAGGAACTAAATGGACGGTTTACATTGTCATTTCAAGGAGCCCATCAAATGCATCATTTTCCTCAGTGTTCCTATCAAATATCTTCATGCAGTTTTGTGCCCTCCTCTGCACTTCAGCTACATGAATCCATACAGCAGCGGAACGAAAAAGCGACGGTGAAATCAAATTAAAATAGGCAAATAGAAGCTCATCAATGTGAGACTGAAATGTAGCACTACTGCCAATACAGATTTGTCGCATGGCATTCTGATTCCTTGTGCCCTTCAGTGCGAAAGGAAGTAGCCGCAATCCTCGGGTATCAGCGGTGTCTGTGCGTGTGAAGCCTTTCAGTAGCAAGTGTATTACCGGCTCACTAGGTGAGTGGACACGCCAGTCGCACTGTGAATAGGCGGCGCTGTTCACCTACAATTTGAGGCAGTTACATGCCTTTCCTTCTCTCAAAACCGGTGGCATGTTTAGAATGCCAATTTTGAGTAAAGGGAGGAACATAACTGGATCCCCGAGTAAGAGGACATCTCAACAGCGCTCTGAGCTACGTGGCGGTGGTGTACATGTGAAAAAAACAGTGCTTTCGCACAGTCTTTTGTGCTTAGCAATGCTAAACCGCCAGCCATTTTTTTCCTTGAGACTTCAGATACTGCATTTTTCCAAAAATTAAGCACGCTACGGCTACTTGTTCACAGGGCGATCATGAACCCCCCAACAGCGTACCGCGCTGAGAAAGTCGTCCTTGCAGGCACCCAGCGAAAAGGAGATGAGCTTGCAATCGTCGTCCCGCACGACGATGCGCAGGGCATAATCTGGGTCGCAGTGCTGAAGCAGGCGGCTCTTGCACACAAGTTGAGGGGGCATGTAGACGCGCCGAGTGGGCGTCAGGATCACCTTGCGCACCTTGACCATGTGGGATGGTAGCTCCTGGGCGATCACCGAGCCTGTGAAAACGTCGATGCGCTGCCGGTGCGCCCAATACCGGAAGTACAGGTGCTCCAGGGCACTGCGGAACCAGAACACCTGCGCGGTACCGCGCCACAAGGACACTGTTCTTGATATGCTGGATATATAGAAGCGTTGCACAAAGATCGGTAGGAAAAAGAGGCAATAGTGTTGATGTACATAAAGCATTGAAAGGAACTGTAGTCCGAGGAGAAATGAAAAAAAATTTAAAAACACGATTATGTTCAGGGTTCACCGGCACTCCTTATGTGTAAAGTGAATTTTTTTCCTCACTTTCCGCTTAAAATGACACCTTGAGATCAAGCTCCACAAAATTGCTTAGCTACACACCGTTCACTTATTTGTGTGCCCCTATTATCACACAGTTAGCATACTGCATTTCTGCATGCATTCTTTAACCGATCACATGTCTTAATACCGAGTTCCTTGTGTATCAAACTGAGCTCCTCGTTCAGTTCTGTAATATCGCACACTTGTAGCCACCTTAAAGCAGCGCAGTCTACACCATGTCATGCAGCTCTGCACGAACATCAGAGGTCTCCCAGGCGAACGCGTGGTGTTACGCTTAGACCTTTTGAATAAGCGCTCCCTGAACGTCCGTATGCACCGTACACTAGCACAGTGAAAGAGATAGAACGACCTATCCCCTCATTTGTTCGCAACCGTTCAAAGAGCAGCTATATTAATATCAGCGTGCACACATTCCTATGCTATTTATCCGACGATCAGGCACACAATAAAAAATTTCCGACAACGGTGGCTCCCATGCATGAAAGCAAGCGTTATCCACATTTTTTGCGATATTCTGGGAAGACACAGGAAACCAGACTTTGAATTTTCTAACGAAAATTCTCGTGAGCAAGCTTGGTCACGGCATGCAAAGTGCCGACAATAATGCAGACACAACATCTTTGGAAGGCTCAAGTGAAACTTTGCTAAGGAAGCAGCATGCCACTTTTCGATGCAGTCTCTGGTAGTCCCCACTTCCGCTACCATTGCCCTATATAGCCTGCAAGCCGCCGTGAAGGAATGAGGCGGAATGCTGATGCCAACAGTGCACTACACTTGTAACAACTTCATCGGGAAAGAAGCAGGTGCCTCTCAGGTGTTCATCTTGCGGAAACTCGAGGAGGAGTTCAGGAGAACGACCTGCCAGGCTATTTGTTTATGCATGTGGTTTACTGGGAAGCGCAAAAAACGGACGAGGGACGGAATAGGGGACACAAGCGCTCGTGAACGTGTTTCTGTGTCGCCTAATCCATCCCTAGTCCGTTTTTTGTGCTTCCCAGTAAACCGCATGGTGGAGGAGGTCCATCGCTTCTGGTCGGTCGCGCGTTCCCAAGAAAGAGGATATTGCACCGCATGGTGGAGGAGGTCCATCGCTTCTGGTCGGTCGCGCGTTCCCAAGAAAGAGGATATTGCAAACTTGAATGTAATTTCTTTCAATTTAATTTTATATTTCGTTACACTGGCTTCCTAACGTTGCCACTGGCCTAATTTTACCGTCACTATAAAAAAAAAACAGGTTCCACTACTGCACACGAGCGCGTATAGTGTTGTCATGGGCACGAACTGAACATGCTCTGCTACATAAAACACATCTGTAGTTACACTCTTCAATTTAAAAAAAAAGCTAACAGAGGTTTAGCGCTTGTTTAACCTAGTGATACGAGCGAAAGAAATTGTTAAGCAAGGGTACATATGGTTTGGCCCTGGAGTCGGTCTGGTGCGCGTTATCCATGGCAAGACAGAGACCAAGCGCCAGCGAAGCAACTGTTTTTTGCAACATTTTGCTAGACACGTGGCAGAGCAGCGAAGAGGCCCGGAGCGAGCGCAGCTGTGGCGAATCCACAGCGAGTTACGTATTATGACGTTCCTTGCTACGCCTTCGTTGCGCCGGTTCGAGGTGAAACGCGCAGTAAACTTGACCTTGCGAGTTGTGGGAAGAGTCGAGCTTTCGCTCTAAGAAAACCACTGTTCTGCTGCTGCCTTCAGTACAGAATTCTGCAATAAAAGCTTACTTAACATAGTTCAGAAAACAAATCTTACTGAACGCCAGGCCAGGTGCGAGGCGAGCGGGCTGCGGACGTCAAGAGGGCCCTTAAGCTTTTGTTGTTAAAGCCAGCCTGAAAAACCGGGCTCTCACCTTTCCCTGGCTAAGCGAGAAATAGATCTCGAAGAGGGCTTCTTCCAGGGCACGGGGACACTCCTCGGCGCGCGCAGACAACTCGAGGAGCGTTTCCCGGCAGCTCTGAGCGTCCATCGCCAGCTCATCGGTGACCTGCAAAGGCGGTAATCCAGGTGTTGCTCGTCCGCGTTCGACAGTGCAGTTTTCAAGCGCCGTTCGAGTCGTACGCCCGCTTAATTCTACTTCGCTTCGGGAAGCTCCCTATTGAAACCCAAAATGACACCGTAGGTCCGCAAAAATGCGCGCATGGAATAGTGACGCAGTTTTATATTTACGCCAGGTCATGGCACAGCGCGATATGCCAAAACCGCCAACGCAGCAAATCCCCGAACGAAGGCCATCTTTATCCGTCAATAGCGTAGATCCGACCCATTGGAGTAACCCTTACTTTGGAAGCAATATGCATTCACTCGTGATAATCCTTATTGATTCTGCATTTAAAATGGTATAGTGTGGTATGGGGGGAACGTCCCGAAGCGACTTAGCCTATCAGGGACGTTGAAGTAGGCGACTCCAGAGTAATTCCGACCACCTGGGGATCTGTAACGACCAACGACAGCGCACACCGCACGGGCGCTTTTGCGTTTCGCCCCCACTAAAGCGTGGCAGCCGCGACCGGAATTGGAACCCCGGTCCTCCGGGTCAGTAGCCGAGCACCGTAACCACTGAGCACATGCGGCAGCTACGTTTAGAACGTACTTGACATTAATCTTGGAGGTCCTGTACATGTAAATTATGTGATGTACTTGATCCAATTCCAACGGGTATAGAGACACGCAAAGGGTGTCTTGTACTGTCTGTTTTGTATGTCTTTTAACTTATTCTACAGAAAACGAGAAGTTTGAAAGTGACAAGAACAAGAAATGTTCAAGAGGATCGAAGGTTTCACGCCGACGTCCTGGAACATTTCTAATTCTTCAGCTTTTGACCTTTGTTCTTGGGGTAGAGCTTACAAGAAATCCACGCAATGAGTTAAATCCCTACCTGAAAGCCCTCGGACCAGACGCTGAGCAAGGCGTACACGACGCCGAAGTCCTGCACGCTGGGCCTGGCCACTGCCTTCAACTCGCGCGCATGCAGCTCGCGCACCGGCGCGTAAAAAACCTGCGCGTTTTTGCGCGTGCGCAGGATCAGGTTGCAGAGAGGTGCCCAGTGGCGTGGTCCACTGAGCGTCAGGCGCATCATGCGACTTCTGCCCAGAACGTCGGAACCGCACTTGAAGGATCCTTCACCGAACTCGACGGCCCGGTCCCACGGGGTGGTGTCGGACAGGTCGAACTGCGACAGGAAAGGTGGTGGGTGAGCAAGCTGTAGTGCGGCTTATTTTGAGGCTGACACGAATCAATTTATTATTATTTCATGGATCATGGAACAAACTCAGGTTACTGATGTTCTTGTTGAAATCAAGAAATCAAGAATAGCATTGCAGTCCATTGGCAGAGCACGTAATGCGAATGCACGATGACGGATGGTCACTTAAGGTAACAGAGTGGATTCTAAGAGAAGGCAAGTGTAGCAGTGCGAGACAGAGACTAATATGGGCGGATGAAATTAGGGAGTTTGCAGAGATAAGGTGATCGCCGCTGCAAAGAACAGGGTTAATTGGGGATAAGAGCAAAATCCTCTGTCCTATGCTGTCACAGTTACACTACTGCTGCTGCTGATGATGATGACTGACCTAAGTTCAGCGCCCATCATCTACACTAATGGCTGTATTAAGAAGGAGCTTCTAGAGCCACCACTGTCATAACTATATGTTTGTGTAGCAAAAAACAGTGAGGTCATGACTGTACTGCCACACTATCACTATGCCCTGTGAATGGGATAAGGATATATGGGCTCTTGCCCCGTCAAATTAAACTATTGGCATACCGGCGTAGTCGTTTTGGAATTTTTGTGTGGATTCCCATTCCCCGATGTCCGTTACTGCCTCTCGAGAAAGAAGGGGAGCGGGACATGGTTGAAAAAAAAAATTCAGATACCAGTAACTGGAAAACAAAGGCTAGGCGGTTAGAGTGAAAGTACACAAGGAGCAGAGGACGCAGAAGCGAAAGGATGTATGTCCACTCTTGGTAGTGGTCGTGAAGCTTTACACCGCGCTCTTTTAAGCAGCAGAAGTCCGGTGACGCCTAAAATACGTTTTACCCCCATTAACATCCCCTTCACCACAGCAGTCAGTGGTCCAGTTTTCTATACAGCTTTCCTTGCAGTCCTGCAATTTTGCGTGTTGCCCCACAGCTGCCATTCTACGCAGTGATGTAGAACTCTACGACTAAAGGAAACTGTAGCGGAAGGGGAAACCGTAAGAGTACAGGAGTGTGTTTGTCGGCAGGTTTTTTCTTTTAGTCCATTGGAAGCAAATAACGATATAGCGCTGCTCACCTGTGGCAGGTAGTCACCCTCGCGGTTGCACTGGCTGGTGGCGCTGTTGCCAGCGCAAACCTTGTAAAGCAGCGGCGGGTGCAACAGCTGCAGGTAGACAATAGTGGATGTCGGCGACGTCTTGCGCAGAATGATGCGGCAGATGGTCGAGTACCGCACCAGCAGCCGGAACAGCGTGGAGCTACGCTTGCGGACATCCACGAAGTACAGGTACAACCCATTGGAACAGTGCTCAAAGTGCGCATTGCACTGCGTCACCTGGTGGAAGAGAAGGCATTCAGAAGAAGGGCCTAAACCGAATTATTCCGCTCCGACTGCGAAACTGCCGTACTTTTTAAGTATGCCTATCCATGTTGGTACAGTTTTGCACTTGCCAATTCATTCAGCGTGGCTAATACGTTCCAGGCCCTTGAAGAGCTTTATGTACTGTAAGCACAGTATATCAAACCCCTTCAGAGTCCTCTTTTAAGACTGAGGATACATTTCCTCATCATTTGCGATGTCATGCAACCTAGCCGCGTCACCCCAAATCGCTGCACCGTAAGAAAAATTGGACGACGAATTGCAGGTCGTTGATACAGAAAGGAGTACATAAAATTGGTTGTTTGAAATCATCCACGCAGTGTGAAGCACTCTCCCTTCCCCTCTCACTAGTGTTTCTAAATCTTTCTGGAGCCGCTCTTCGCAGAATTCAATCCCCACAACAATTTAGGCTGCGCGCCAAGCAAGCCAACTAGACATGTAAGGAACCAGATGAATGGATAAGGGGCCCATGTGCCAAAGTGCGTGACCACCAGGCCCGAAGCTCTGCTTTGCCATCACGTACCCAAAACCTGTCCAGGAAAAAAGGGTTAGATTTAATGTGCCTATGAGCTGCCACTGCCTTCCAGAAAAATGATGCATTGACAAGTCCTGACTACCCTTCTCATATCCCTCTTGCGACTGGGGCTCTCAGCATCATCGAAACTATTTGCCCAGCAGAAAAACACGCTGCTTTTAGGATACGACACTTTATGTCCTCACAGACTGCAATGCAGTTTATTCCCATGACCTTCCACCATGCAACCACCACTGCTATAACTCAAACTTCTGGACGGACGCCGCCAGAAAACACCCTACAGGAACATCATCTCACCTTAAAGCCTTCAGATGAGGTCAGCTCACTGTTGGGACAAGACGTCTTCGCAGATGAGCTTGTTCCATCTGAAGGGGAGCTAGACTTGAACGCTCTTCCCTTCTTTCCCCGCTTCACAGACATTGATTTGCCGGAGAGGGAGGACGAAGACTTGGCAGACGAGAGTGGCGATGGAGGAGGCGGCATGGTGTAGGTGCTGTCAAAGTGCGCCACAAAAGTGTTGTACCCGAGGAAGCAGCCGAGGGCGAACGCGTTTACGGGTACGTCCTTGTGCTCCGTGGCTATCTGGGTGCTGTACGGGTCGCAGGACTCCTCGAGCTCCTCGGATGCGAGCCACCATTCTGGCGGGCCGGACTTGCCCGCAGCCGCGCCGTTATTAGAGGCGTTCTGGCATTGGTCGCACCTGCGGAAGTGAATGTAAAATTGACGCGCGGAACCAAGAGCTGGTACAAGCTTAAGAAGCCATGTGTTCTAACACAAATGGCGGTACTCTCACCACCCTAGCCACCTCAATATGGCGGCTATGAGCCCGCAGAAACCGATAGTTCATTAATTGCACCAGGCAAGAAATTTTGAATTGAAATGTCTGCATAAACACGCCCCCCCCGTGATTTCTGAGACTGAATAGACGGAGTTGCCGATAATAATTTGCGCAGTAAGTTGTTTATGAAGCTCTACACCTCTTCCTCTCGATCACCATATTCTGAGCAGTGCTTCACAATTCATCTGCATTGCTCAAAAGGCACTGCAGTCACCTTAGTTCCAGTGCGCACAAATCTGCAAACCTCCGAATTTTGGACCCATGTCAGCGCATATGAGGAGTTTCTCAACTTACGCGACAGTAGAGGCCTGACAATATGATTGTTGAGGCCGACCGAAGACTGGCTAAGGGGAAAGCCAGAAGTACTTGTCGCGCACTCACCACTTAAGTACGATATGCATGAACGAGTCCTTGGGTGACCGCTCCAGTTGCAGCGTCACGTTTGCCGTCCAAGTGGGGCTCTCGTAGACTGCGACCTCGCCACAGTCTCCGGCCACCACTTGGCCCACGGCGCACTGCAGACCGAGAAGCCGCCGAAGCTGAGACGCTGTCGGCGTGCCCCAGCCGGAGTCCAGACAATGGACGCGCAGCGCCATCTCCCGGCAGTTGTCCTCCCGGTCGCGAGCGCAAAACGCGGTCGTCGGTGCCATCGGCCCCGGAAGAAACGGCTTTGCAGGAGGCTCCATAGTGGCAGGTGACTATTGTGCCATTTCAAACTCGCCGACTGGCTTCTGAGTTGAGTTCAACTATGTCTTCTGCTTGAGCGGTCACACCAGAAGACGGACGGGTGGACCTGGAGCTGCTCGCTGTCTTGGCCTTTGGTGCGAGCTGCGAAGAGGCTTTGCATAAGTAATTAGGGCTGAATACAGCAGCTGCATTATGGGCATGAGTGACAGCATCCCTGATGTTGGGCACCACGACTTCATTCTTGCATAAAAACTGTGATTGCAGTTAACACACACCCGCCGCTGTGGCTCAGTGGTTAGCGCACTCGGCTACTGATCCGGAGTTCCTGGGTTCGAACCCGACCGCGGCGGCTGCGTTTTTATGGAGGCAAAACGCTAAGGCGCCCGTCTGCTGTGCGATGTCAGTGCACGTTAAAAATAATAATAATAATTGGTTTTTGGGGGAAAGGAAATGGCGCAGTATCTGTCTCATATATCGTTGGACACCTGAACCGCGCCGTAAGGGAAGGGATAAAGGAGGGAGTGAAAGAAGAAAGGAAGAAGAGGTGCCGTAGTGGAGGGCTCCGGAATAATTTCGACCACCTGGGGATCTTTAACGTGCACTGCCGCCGCTGCGTTTTTATGGAGGAAAAACGCTAACGCGCCCGTGTGCTGTGCGATGTCAGTGCACGTTAAAGATCCCCAGGTGGCGGCGGCTGCGTTTTTATGGAGGAAGAACGCTAACGCGCCCATGTGCTGTGCGATGTCAGTGCACGTTCAAGATCCCCAGGTGGTCGAAATTATTCCGGAGCCCTCCACTACGGCACCTCTTTCCTGTTTTCTTATTTCACTCCCTCCTTTATCCCTTCCCTTACGGCGCGGTTCAGGTGTCGAACGATATATGAGACATACTGCGCCATTTCCTTTCCTCAAAGACCGATTATTATATTGTTAACACACCGATACCACATACTGACACATTAAGCACCGCATCCTTCTAGTCTTGTTCGGAATCGCAGAGGGGTCTAGCCAATTGACGAACAACGAACATCTCGCAAAACGCCCTATATGACTTCTGCAAAAACCAGAGGGTATCGGGATTCTTGCACCAGAAAGTTGGGCAATCGGCGCGTCGGATGAGGGTTCTTTTCTTCCAAGTAGTCTCCATCGATCAGGGAGGTGACCTACCAAGGTCTAAGGCCTACGTAGACTGCGAAACGGCATCGGAGCGTAGTGCTTCGGATGAACGACTGCCACGTGGGGCACTGCTATGTCTAGGTGGCCTAAGCAAGGCACCGTAGCGGAACGCTTCCGAAGGATGACGAACACGCGGGGCAGCATGTTTAGGTGGTATAGGTCGATTACAGGCCGGCACCTTAGCGGAGTGCTTTCGATGAAAGATTACCGTACAGGGCAACATCATGCCTAGGTCGATTACGGGCCTGCACCGCAGCGAAGTGCTTCGGGTGAATAACGAACACATGGGCACCTCGGCATCGCATCGGTATGCTTAGAATGAATTGAAAACACGAGCAGCCCCACTCGCCAATGGTTGCCCAGGGCCGACAACGGCGCCACACCGCCGCGGAAAGCTTCGGATGAATGAAAAGCTTGTAGGCCAGAAATACGTAAAGGGGCAATAGGTCTATTATGGGCCAGCACCGTCCTTCCGATGAAGGACGAGCGCGTTGAGAATCGCAAGGACTTAGTTGATTACGGCTCTTCATCGCAATGGAGTGGTTCGGAACAACAGCTACGTAGCGCATAGTCAGTGAGCGCCGAAATTATAGCTTGAGACCATTTTCCCACTTTCGTCTGCATTGGCATGAGCCCGAGCAACGAACCGGAGATCTTGTCATCGAGCAGGGCGCCGCTAAATTCTAACAAGCCTTGCGGTTGGACTACCTCTCCTGCCTGGCGCTGCTTCCATTGCTATAGTTTCAAAAGGGCAAGGATTCATGAAGGCTCAGATTAGCATTTGTTCACACTCTTTGCAGCACAAAAAATTTGGCCGAGGATTTGCTTAGCTAATCCAGGATATACAAAGCTGTTCATTAGCGTTGCCACTGACATCGAAGTCTACGTTGATTTTGAGGAAAGGAAAGGCGCATAGCTGGCTCTATGGGTCAGTGGACACCTCATTCGCGCTTTGAGGTACGCGGCGGTGGTTAGAGAGATGTGGACTGCAATAATTAGCGCTGACAACGTTGTGGCAGACACGCGGCACTGCAGCAATAGGCCGCAGCGTTCATTGGCTGAACAACCTCCCGCGATCAACCAATAACTGCCACCTGGCAGGGTGGGCCATGCCAACGTACATTCCAATAAATAAAATTGTAGAGCTATGCTTACGGGTTTCAGCGGAAGCCGACTGCCCCTCCCCCACCCCCCGCATACGAATTCTTTCAACACTCTCTTTCTTCCGATAGATATGGCCGCGTGGTCGACCAACAGCGCCGGCATATCGGTCGAAGTAGTTCAGTAGTTCCGTCTTCGCCACCGCTAACGGTGTGTTCTTGTTCAGCTCGATATCACGATGCTTTCGACTTTCCCGTCGGAATGTAAATATTCACTTCTGCCGGCATGGCGAATATCCGAACACCCCACAGCACACACCTTTCGCAATATCCGACGTGGACTACCACGCACCTCGTTAACGCGGCATTCGAATGCGGGCACGTGCGCACGGCTGCGTATTTTGAGGAAAGTGCACAGTAACTTTCTCGTATTGCTGTGCAGGACTTAGCAGCCCTAGCTGGAATTGCGAGGAGGACAAGGAGGAAAGGAAAGACGCAGTATGGAGCCGCAGGGGCGTGCGTAGGCAGGAATGTGAAATTGAATGAAGAAAGATAAAAAGACATGCCCCGGCTTGCCGAGCTTGCTCGCGGAGCCCTCCATTACGCCACCTCTCTCTCAGTTGTTTCACTCACTCCTTTATCGATGCCTGACTGACACATGTTCTGAGCACTGCAAGCATAGGTTGTTCTCCATATATACGTTTTGCCAATGTCAGTATTACAAGTGGCAATTTATACTGCACGTTGAAGTACCCCGCGAGGTCTGAATTATCAGGAGCCCTCTGCTAAGGCACCTCTCTCTCTTCTTTCACTCTCTACTTTCTCCCTTTCCCCATTGCAGGGTTGAGGTGTTCACCGATATGTCAGAGATTTAACCTACCTTTCCTTCCCCCCGCAATTTTTCTTTCTTTCCATCCCGCGTCCTAGAACTCAGCAGCGGCACACTGTAACCACTATGAAAATGAAAATTGCTTTTGGGGAAAGGAAATGGCGCAGTATACGTCTCACATACCGGTGGACACCTGAACTGCGCCCTAAGGGAAGAGATAAAGGAGAGAGTGAAAGAAGAAAGGAAGAAAGAGGTGCAGTAGTGGAAGGCTGCGGTATAATTTCGACCACCTGGGGATCTTAAACGTGCACTGACATCGCAAAGCTCACGGGCGCCTAAGCGTTTCGATGGAGGCGAAACGCTAAGGCGATGTCAGTGCACTATCCCTGCCCCGGATTAGGGGCGTAAGGTTTAATAGTTTTCTTCATAACCAATAAGCCACAGCAGCAGATGGGTTTTGATATCACGTGCGCAGCTGCACCAGCATCAAAGCACAGGCAGCAGCATCGAAGAAAATCTCGTGGACAGCTCGTTTGGGAGCACGTTGCTAGAGCACACCGCAGGGTAAACGGACGGGAGGCCGCCCGCGTCCAGTACCTTTTAAAGCTCTAGCTTTTAAAGCGAAGAGTCATGGACCTAACCGACGATCACGCGACCACTCCTTGCCCATAGCCGGCGACTCGCGCTAGCTTGGTCCTAATCACTCGGGGCAACAAAAGAAGTCACAAAAATGGCTATAAACAACGACAAATGCGTCCCATAATAATATATGGTATTTTGGGGAAAGGAAATGGCGCAGTATCTGTCTCATATATCGGCGGACACCTGAGCCGAGGGAAGGGATAAAGGAGGGAGTGAAATAAGAGGTGCCGTAGTGGAGGGCTCCGGAATAATTTCGACCACCTGGGGATCTTTAACGTGCACTGACATCGCACAGCACATGGGCGCCTTAGCGTTTTTCCTCCATAAAAACGCAGCCGCCACGATCTGGTTCGAACACGGGAACTCCGGATCAGTAGCCGAGCGCTCTAACCACTGAGCCACCACAGCGGGTACAAACGCGTCCCAAGATAACCTGCTGTGACTGGACGACGCAGCGTTCTGCGTTCCTGTGCAGTACCAACCGCAGCAGTAATGATAGAGCTACCACAGGCGAAGTGGCACATAAGACTCGTTGTGGAAGGGTCATAGATGCAGCCGAGGCAGAGCGTCATGCTCGGAACGCTGCACGTAAGTGGGAAACGGGAGCCACAAACGTGCTGCGTGTCTAACAGAAGACGAACGCTGTCGGGACGCTGCAATGCATCTCGAAGTCCTACTGGCCTCACGTTTTCTGGTGGCATATTTTAAAGAAAACTGTGCGGTCATTGCAGCTGGCGCGAGCAGTCTTCCACGCAAGACTAAATAGGCATTCGCGATAAAGGGCGCCGCTGTCGCGGAGCAAAAATTACTCACCTTAGGCAAAACAAAGATCCCTCGTTGAACTCAAGCTTCTTTAAGAGCAAAATAACGCAAGGCTGGCCACCCGGCGCCGGTCGTGACAGGGCCTTAGAGCAGCCAGGAAGGCTTGAGCACAGGACCATCCAGAGAACAAGCGATAGGCCTAGCGGCCGCAATCCGCCAGCTGCCGTGACACAACGTGCGAGCGTTCTTGGCAGCAGCCGTTCTACGTGTGTATGAAAATGTTGATGATGATGATTATGATGTCATACGAGTTTATATGTCATTGTTGTTAGCCTATCAAAGGATGGCACATGCCCACACTGGGGGATCGGCCGAGAATCGGGTGGCTGTTCGCCTGCACTCAGTTATTAAAAACGAAAAGCACGCGGCAATGCAACACCGGTGGATTCTACCTCCTGAGCAGAGAAAGGACAAGAGTTTTGATTTCGAAATAAATAAATAATAATACTAATAATAATAATGTGCGGGATTAAAAAGAATTATTAAGTCAAAATGTAATGATTTGTAGAAAAGAAAATTTTGTTACACATAGCAAGGCATACGGTCCTTGCCGATGGTACGTGGTCCTGAACCGAGCCATAAGGGAAGGAATAAAGGAGGGAGAGCAGCGATGAAGCCACTCACTCCTTCACGGTTGCCATGGTAACGGCGCATGAGCACAATTGGCCTCTCCCAAGTAACATGGTATCCGCGCATACGCACAACTTTCCCCTCGCGTGTACCACGAAATGCTCGACTGGTAGCCTAGTGTAGCTCCCGCTACAAAATATTTAGGACACACAGGTCCTTGAGCCCCTGCACGGCCTCACTGCACTCAAACGTTCATGTCCCGTATAACAAGTGGCAATTTATAGTGCACATTAAAGTACCCCGCCAGGTCTGAATTATCAGGCAGCCTCTGCTACGGCACCTCTCTCTTCCTTCTTTCACTCTTTATATACTTTCTGCCGTTCCCCACGGCAGGGTTGAGGTGTTCACCACAGGGTTGAGGTGTTCACCGAGATGGTACACTATCCTTTCAAAAAACAAAATTTTCTTTTCATCCCCCATCCTAAAGCTTAGCAGCGGAACACCCCTAACCACTATGAAAATGAAATTGGTTTTTGGGGAAAAGAAATGGTGCAGTATCTGTCTCACATATTGGCAGACACCTAAACCACACCTTCAGAGAAGGGATAAAGGAGGGAGTGAAAGAAGAAAGGAAGAAAGAGGTTTCCTGATAGCCGTGCACTGTGACACCTGCATCAAAGTACAAGCAGCAGGCATCGAAGTCTCGGGAGCTCATTGCTGCAGCATGCCATGGGGCAAACGGAAGGAAGGCCACGCCGCGTCCAAAACGTTTGAAAGTGCTATCTGTTAAACAGAGCCATGGACTTCACCTATGATCACGCGACCACTCCTTGCACGTAGCCGGCGCCTTGCGCTAGCTTCGTCACAATCACTTGGGGCGTGCAGTGGCAACAAGACAGCGCTAAAGACAACGCCACATGCTACAGCAACCAAAGCCCATGATCAGATATGGGAACCTTCAAGTGTTTAATGCATTTGCAACCGAAGTTCCCATTGTTACTCTCACTGATGGCAGCATCATGTGCAGTTTGGTTTGAATCTGTCGTTACAGCATGCTGCATTGCCTAAAATTTACGTCCACCACGCAGTAATGTGCAGGAGCGCTATATGCACTGTTGACATGTGCAGAACCCAAAGTAGACACTGGACCAAGCACAATGTTCATGTTCCGAAATGAGATGCTGTAAACAAGTAATTTTCCTCAAGCTTAATATTTCACAAAATCAGGTAAAGTCCTGAGGAATAAATTTTGGAAAGGAATAAATTTTGGAAAGGATAAGTGACAAGCTCCTTAGCGCTCTTTTTAACCACATTATTCAGGGGAGCAATTTTTTGCAATGTGCTGTTTATATGAGTCGTGACAAAACGAGCAAATTAGGTCTTCACAAAAATTCAATTCAAAAGTCGTTTCACATAAAATTGGATGAAGCAACCTGTATCTAATGGTGCTAAGTAATGTCTGCTCTTAATGATACTGATGGGTAAAGCTTCAGTGTGCCCACACACGCTCTCAGCAAAGACAAGAGCCAGAATTTTTGCAAACTATTTTTATTCCCAATGCATGGCAAATGGCTGAGGCTTAAGAAATGAGAGGCTGTGAGAGATGCCCACGGGAGACAAACCATCCTCCACACCACCGTAATATTCAGTCAGCACAGATTCATGAAGGTCTCTTCAAGGAACAGCCAGTCTCTTAACTGAACAAACCATCAACACCACTACTATATGATAAAAGGGGAAAATATTTTACATAACGAATGCTTGTAGAAGACTATCTTTCATGACTAACAAAAATATTGGTGTGCTCATAAAGCGCATAAAATATCACTAACACAACACAAAATGTTTGTTTGGAGTCCATTTAGCTAATGTTCATGTCAGTGGCATGCAGCATAAGACCAAAGCTGTCGCCACTCGTGTATGTGGCATTCGTAGTTGCATATGACAGCCATAAGGTACCCCATCAGTAAAAACTTCACAGCTCACTCTTTCAAAACTCCTTGCAAGGCTGGAAACCTTCCTCACAACCAATTCTTTCCCTGTCCCCTATTCCCAAGCCTGTGTTACCAAAGCTAGGACTCCTTGTCGGCTGAAGGCACTTCGAGCACGCGTAGAGAGTCCGTCAGCCTTGCTACCCGCTCCCCTTCAACAACATCCTCTATGATCCACGCTGGGTATCCCTCCTGCTGCTCAATTTCTTTGCACGATCCTTCGGCATTCTCCTTTGGAAGGCACATCAGCAGTCCACATGAGAAAGGAAAACAGGAAACTTGTAACTCACTAACGCCATAAATTTTACGAGTGCAACCTATGAAATAAACTTGAAATGAAATTGCTGCTGTTTTACCGCAATTCCTGTATTGCCGCAAAATTGCTGCAATTCCTGTGTTATGACTATATATTTTTCATGCACTCCTCTCCACTAATGCCCCCAGAGGCCTTGAAGGTATTGAAATAAATAAATAAATAAATAAATAAAATAAATAAATTCCATATGCTAATATATTGGCAAGAGATTTTGAGAAAACACCCCAAATGATGCTTTAACTTGTTCATTGCATCTTGGGTGTCCGGTGGGTGATCCAAGATACTAAGTCACGCGATGAATCCGTCGCTATGCTCTGATTTATCAAAGAGCGTGTGGAAAGGACACACGCCATGTCGCTGTTGCCATTTATTGCCGTTTCCAGGAAGTTCGCATTGCTAAGTAAAAAAAAATTTTTGGCTACAGTTGTACTAAGGGCAGCGTTATCTGTGTGAAGACAAGAAATTTTCTCTATGTGAAGCCTCGACAAGTGCCAGAGACCTCCCTACTCCACCCTCCACAAGAACCACGCATCCATCACCAACCCGTTGCCTGCCTCCACACACCAGAAGCCCATGCAGCAGCAGAGCAAAAAGAGCAACAGTAAAATCAAATCCAAAGAGACAGTGGGAAAGTCAGCTGCCCTCCAGAAGCATCCCCAACCGGCCACAGCCTCACCATGCCCCACTAGCTAGGGGGCCGCCAACATAGACACCCTCTAGAAAAATTCTGTTGCACTCGGCTTTAAGTAAAAGCATTCATTAAAGTAAAAACATCAAAGTAATCACTGAGCGAAAATCCAACTGCAATTACAGCGTTCTCGCATCAGGTTTCATGATTGTCCTGTCAATTTTGTTTACTTTTCTCCTGGTACTACTCAGAGCAAAGCATCTGAATTACATTAAAAAAATCTGAAAAGAGTTTCACCCAAAAGGAGACAACAACATATCTTTCCAAGGAACAACTGGGGATTTCCGACAGGAACACCATCACTTTCATGTAACTCTAAACTCTGCATACATTTTAGCACTTCCTGACGGTGAAAGTTTGAAAAATTGTGTTGTATCTATTTTCAAGAAGCTGTGAAAGACATGAGAAGGAAATCCTACAATAGAGAAAAAAAAATTCGACTGATTGTCAGTCAGTGGCTCAACAGAGGTCTCG
The DNA here is from genome assembly GCF_052857255.1 of Amblyomma americanum. Classification (NCBI taxonomy): domain Eukaryota; kingdom Metazoa; phylum Arthropoda; class Arachnida; order Ixodida; family Ixodidae; genus Amblyomma; species Amblyomma americanum. Next base: position 45,766,737 of record NC_135497.1, read on the forward strand.
GCCGAATGCCCGTGCGTTAGTTTGAAGGAGGTCCCCGTGGCGGCCAGCAGGGCAGGAAATTGGCTCTGATGGGCAGCGTGTGGATCACAAACCGCACTGAGCGTTGCTGCATCTGCACCAAGTTCTGGGTGTGGCCGAGCATACCGAAGCCTGTCACGCCTGTAGCACCGTGGCAGCCATGCTTGTGCATCAGCCGAGCTCCTGGAACAACAAAGGCAAAAAATTTGTTTTAACACAGTTTCTGCACAAGCAGGAGCGAAGTGAAAGTCAATGCTCACTTGGTCACAAAATACACAACTGATGAATAGTCGTACAATGCCTCTCATTTCATGATATAAAAGGAAAGAAATGTAGCTGGTCTGATAAAGACCTGCTTTGATCAAAATGAAAAGTTTTCCTCGTCAAAAGTCTGCAATTTTGTGGTAGCCTTCTTGCATGCAGACAGTGAAGTACTAGTAAGTGGAACACACATACTTGCACTTGCAAAATGTGAGACTGCACAGATACTACCAGCATACCCTGTAAGGTGGTAGTAACTCAATTACTGCAGTCTTTAATGTTGGTCGCCAGGTTATCACTGTCCCCCTTCCCATGGGCTGCTAACAAGCTAAGATATTTCCATGTAATAAACAAGGAAGCAAAAACCAGATGGGCAAAATACAGTACTTCCCAGCCCCACCACCTTCTCAAGGCTAGTGTTTTCCAATCTAATCTAACCTGTATCTTTGTTTGTACTATCCAGACACGACTTTATTTATTTCCTTTTTTCTTTTCCTTATTTGTTGGCATAACACTGGAGTGAACGGCTGTGGTAGTAAAGAGACAGCCACAAGGATTGGATGCTTCACAACAAAAAACAAACAACTGGTGGTGGGGGAAGCCTCAGGCCCTTAACCAATATTTCAACAAGACGACTTTCCTTTTCTCCCACCTCTTGCCTAGCTGCGACAGCATCACTCTTCTTGCGTTCATCTTTTCACAACTTATCTTCTTCACTTCTGCCTTTTTAATCCTTCTCCCTGCTTGCCCATCCCTTCTTTTTCTCCAAATGAACTCCACAATTTCTTTGTGCATTTTCATGTCATGATGTCCTTTGCTCACGCATATTTTGCAGAATCTACCATGTGCAGCAACATCTCCTAAAGTGCGTGATCAAATTCTTGGAGCTTCTTTTTATTTGTTTGCACTAATGTCCTGCACTTTTCGTTTTCAATGCTATATCATATCCCATCTCATTATTTATGTTACGATTACTGTAGTGGAAGCTGTCTTCATCATGGGACACGAATTTATTATTGTTGCCCTGACCACTGCGCTGTACTTCAATTATCAACTATTTTGTTGTCACCTTCTTAAAGCATTGCTCACAGTTTGTATGCACTTTAGTATCTGTCCACTCTCTTTCTGTGAGTGCACATGTTTCACCTCTACAATACCTCAGGAAGGCATTGCAGAGACTGCCGTAAATAAGCACATAAGCAAATAGGCAACAAAAAAAACTGCAGACACGAACAAATCAGCACCAACCATTGAGATTGAGACGTGCCATGGAGTCTATTGCATGGAGGTAGACCCTGCGTACATCTTCTTCACTGATGCCAGCCTTGCCCAGCTAAGCATGGCGCTCCGGCTTCTCCAGCCACTGGTGAGCGTTCACTGCCACCTGGGTGCCAAGGGGCTTGGTCAGTACCAGCACGTCTCCAGGCTGTGCATTGTCTGGCCTGTAAAGGGAGCATAACATTTAGCAATTAGGTTAAATGGCCAGGCTGATGAACATTCCAGTTTTTGTCTAGGGCCTTTCCTGTTGTTCTGAAATAGCTTGCCTTTAATGACGCAGTGACTACTTCTGTAGCAAACCTTCTAAAAGGATAACGTTGAGACAGGCATAGCATTACTATTGCTGTCATTCTTTGCTCTGGGGGAAGGCATATGTTCAAAGGTTTTTGCTGCAATTCTTTTTCTGTTTACATTATATTGCCATTTTCAAAATTTCACTGTCTATGCGACTGACCTGCTGGGCCTTTGCTACAAGTACTCTACTTGCAAAAAGCATCAGCGTTGACTTAGTGGAGTGCAAAATAGTATCAGAACATCTTTGGTGGGTGCGGGATAGCACTTGATATAATGACGACAATTCCAATAAGACATGGTTTGAACTTGTGCAAAAGTGAATTGTATAGTACAGTGAAAGCTCGTTAATAAGAACTCGACGGGGACGACGACAGTTCAAATTGACTGAAGTTCGAACAAACAAAAGTGAACAGAATATGCATTTGGGAAGCAGTCGGGTAGCGAGATTAGCCATATCATTGTCCGAAAGTATTCCTTCATCACCTCCTACCTTTTATCTGAAGGCCTTTTTTCACCTTCAAAACTGAAGAGGCGCGTAGCATTCAGTGCATCCAAACTACCACAGCGGAGGGCCCCACTGAAGTTGCAAAAGGCATACAACCACCACTGAGCATGGTCAAAAGAACTACCGTCTCACGTCTGGCGCTTTTTGACCAAACCATATAGTGCAACCTCTGTGACTTGCAAATTCACACTTGTGAGTCGCGAGGTTGCGTAAGCATTGAAGTCGACAAGCAAAGGCAAACCGAGCGGCCACACGTATATTGCCCGATTTTGCAGCCTCCCCTGGCTCAAGGCGCACACTGCCAAACCAATGAGTGTGCTTTTTGGTGATATCCTGCTTCGATAATGCTCTGGCATTGACTTCATGCATGGTTCCAACCTTCTCTTCAAGCATTTTGGCACAGTAATTACTGAAAACGGAAGACAATTCTAAATGCGGTACACCGTGTAGGTTGACTGCTCCGGCCGCAACCAATCACATGCAAAGGGCACTGAAAACCCGAGACAAATACACACAGCAAACATCAGCCAAGCTCCAACTCATTCGTTTGGCACACGTCGTCGTTTCGCGCACGACCGCATGGTTTCGGATTTGGAGTGCTGGAGACACTGCGACATGTCTGATTCACTGTAAGCATCTCGTCGCTGGCCATGTGATCGATTTCTCAACAGCAAAACCCAACACAGCAAGCTACTGAAGCATTCGAGACCAACACATACAAGCAAGCCGGCTCAGAGGTCATGCAGTTAGTTGCTACCACTAGCACAGAGAGAAACCCCTCCCCCGTTTACCCAGCCTCTCACGCCATTTTAACCCTGCCCACTTCTCCAGAGGTGGTGAAGCCTAGTGGGAATGTTTCTTGGTTCACCGCGTCCCCCGCCCTCCAGGCGCGGTGGTGGTTGTTCGAATTAACAAATTAATGGGCTTTGTTTCACACAGACCCAGTGGAGCATGGCCAGACCCAGTCGTACAGTTCGAATTATCCAGAAATTCAAATTATGAGCTTTGGCTGTACAGTCAGGTATTTCCACGGGCAAACTACATCATCAGTGTGGTGATTATTTGGGTATTAAGTAAGGTTTATCTGAACTTTGAAAACGACGCTCATGCTGGAAAAATTCATCATAGTACCCAACAGACAGAGCCTCAAATGCTCACATTTTGCATTTCATAAATGCTAACACAGACAAAAATAGCATGGAAAACTTAATTCATTGGAAAAAGAAAAAAAAAGAGAAACGATTACTGCACTCACGAGATGATTTCAGACTCTGCAGACTGATGATGCCACACCACCAATCATAGGCCAAGGATTGAGCATAGTCTGCCCTCCTGTGACCCTTGTGCCTGCTTGTTCAGCCAAGTCCTGTGGAGAAACAAATGCCATTTAAGCTATTTGCACCATGCTTATCACTTCAGTACTGGGGCATGAACTCAGGCAGTGAAAAGAGTTAAAAGCTGAAACACTTGAACAGCTGCTCTCTGACATGGACATCTCTTGTAGATCTTCTCTCAAGTTATCTCTTCACCATGCTAAGCGCACGAACTTGAAAAAGAAATCTGAGACTGCATTCAAATTTTGAGAGCTCACACAACTAGTGCCCTCACACTCACATTAGCTCTGATAGGCAGCCATGGCCTACACACACCTCAAAACATTGATGCAAACATCTTAGGCTTTACTGCAGCAGGGGCCGATCCTACCTTGACTCCCCCTGATGAGAAGAGGCACGACAATGTCCCTCTGCTTTTCAGTGAGCTTAGTGCTGACAGCCATTACCATCAGCACGTTATCGCAGCGGGTCATGCCAAGTGCATAAAGATCAGACAGCACATTGGCACACGCTATCTTGCCCTGCAACAAACAAAAACAATGAATAAGAAAACATCCTGTACACATGGTGCCAGCAAAGGACACCAACATGAGGCCTGTCACCTATTTGATTCATTATTGTGTAACAACGAAGATGTGTCAACGCAGTAGCGGCAGTGCTATCGCTGAGCACGCGCTGCTGGCTGGCTCTAGAACAACCGCCGACGTAAGGTAACAAACGCTGCTATCGTATTGACACATCGTTACAATCAGATTTATTTACACGCTTATAGAAAGTATAATTATAGTGTGGTTTTGAGCCCAATAAGACTGCTCAGTAAGTGACCTGTTATCCAGACTAGCCAATAAGTGAACAAACTTAGCACTTAGAAACTCAGATTATAGAAAAAGTTTGGTGATACTCTTACAGCTACAAGAATATATATTTAATGCTGCTTTGTTTCGTTTTATCGCCTGGTAATAAAACTACAGACACATAACTTTCTGCAAAAAATAACACTTAGTATTTTTTGTACAGTCGACTGAAGTGACAGCAGAGCACTGTGATGTTGAAGTTTGAGTATACAATCTGCCACCAGGTTACTAAATGCAGGTAAGCATTTTTTTACAATGTTGAACACTTACAGCTATGTAGGGGTCTTCAACAGATGGATAGAAGTAATCAATAGTTTGAACCAGAGAATAACCAGAATCTCCAAGGGGCACAACACTGGAATCCATGCCAATGTCTGAATGGAAAAAAATATGTATATTAGTCAGGTTGTTATGGGCAGCTTCTTGAGGAAAGGGACATTTTCAGGGAAGTTATCAGAGTTACTACATTTAAAAGCACTGTACAAGGCACCCAAAATGTCTTCAATGAGGTTAAACTGTCCGCACACCATCAGTGTTGGGTTTTGTTCCCATTATGACTTAGAGAACTATAGACACCCAGCATTAGTTCGTTTTATTCTTTCAAATGATGCGTTAAACATTAGAATACTTATGCCACCATGTGGACAACTATTAGCAATAAGTAATTTGTATCTTAATTTCTTCTTTCATGATATTTCATTTTAATCAACCGAACGAGTGCCGAGACATGGGGTTCACACTTAGGTAGCATGAGGCACGAAAAAAAAACCTGTAATATAAATGCTGATACATAGTTTTAATTCACTAAAACAATTAAACCAGCTTGCTTCAAGAGCTGGAATGACAACAAGCAACATATCAGCAGGTAAACTGCCGTTCTTTTCGTGTCTCATGTGTCCTACTTGTCACACCCATCATTTGGTTGATGAAACTGAAACTTAAACAGGGCCAAGAAGAAATTCAGTTATAAATTTAGCAGTCACAAGTGAGTACCAGGTGGTGATCTATGTATTGTAATGTCTAAAGCATGACTTGAAAGAAGAAAAAGTGCAAGCAAAAACTTTATTGTCTAGAGTGTTTAAATGTGAGGCTAAATTTGTACTGAAAGGGAAGATCATTCATAATCCAACACAAATACTATGTTGGGACAGACAAAAAGGAAAGAAACAGTCTACCGGCTTGTACCCGAAAGTGTAATAGCTTTATATCCAAACACCAGAATAAAGCTGGCCACACAACTGTAAATGTTTAGTCAACCTGCTGTACCAGAAGAGAGTGTCATGCATGTCTTCAGCTAGTAAATTCTTTAATTAATTATTAATCGGTGTGTATTGTAAACCAGAGCACAGCTACTTGAGCGTCCGTGTTCAGTTTGTAAAACTAAAGTACACTTGGATATTTATCAACATTAATATCATCTCACTGTCATATTTCAGTCACTGACAGCCATTGTCCCTCCCTCATGCTTTTAGTGCGAAAGCACTATTCCACATGTACCAACCCCTAGCAAGAATCTTGTCTTGTGCTTGTACTATCCCAAGCTCGGGTCAGTTCGGAGCAGCATCACGCAAGCTGCAGCCAATAGGATGAAGCTCAGGTAAGTTTGGAGAAGCATCGCGCCAACTGTAGCCATTGGGAGGAGGGCATCTCACCACCTAGGTCACATAAGCTTGTGGCAACATCACATTCTGCGCATTGGATTGTGAGAAAACTGTCCACCGTGGCAGTCAAAATAATGATTGGCCGCAAAAGGTTCCTCGGGAAGAGCAACATGAGTCGCACGATCCCTACCGGTGGCTATGATAGAAACAGACACCTGTCAATGCAGTGGCACATCCCTTAACCGCTGCGTCACTGCGCTAGTAGTGGTACGCCGCCATCTATGAATGTTAAGTAGAGAATTACCACCTCTGCCTATATGGGCATTCTCCTACTAAACCCCTCAGAGTGGCACTTAAGTGTCCCCTGCTTTCACACGTGTACTTGGTTTAACTACGTTAAACCCCTACCACTTTTTTTTTGTTTAAAGGATACTGAACTAGAAACATCACTCACTTTATGTGTCACGTCACTAGTGAATTTTAGGCTCGACAGACTGAACAGAGTTCACTGAATGCCAGAGGTATTCTCTCACCAATGACTGATTCAAGAACTGCAATTTTATAAAACAGCAGAAGCATGGAACAAAACAGTCAATAAGTATATCCTGCATCACATAATATGTTCATTTCAATGCTGGTACAATGAAAAATCGTTAATTCCATCATGACATAAATGGCAGCCTTGTTGAGTGGCTGCACTGTTCTGAACAGCAAATAGCTAGATCAAGACAGTGATCAACAATTCCAAGTTGATGAATTTTGTATTTTTTGTAGGCTGAACTAAAGTGAAAAAATAGCAGAATGATGTTAGCGCCTGCTATAGCACACTAATGCATGCAAGTGAACAACTGAGTACTTTTGCGCTGGCACAAGTACATAACACCACGACAAGTACTTATGTCCTGAATCCAGTAGTACGTTCGTTTCACTGCCGTACGGTTACAAAGCATCACCGCAGTCGAAAAATCTGTTGAGCGTGCCGTTCTAATGCTTGTACAATCAGGCAAAGACGACAATAAAGTATCGGCACAAGTGTTCGGTGTACAAATTAAAACAAGCTGCTCTAAAGCTTGAACGCACCGATCTTTGATCCCTCAGGGTGGTACAACACGGTCTGCTGTGCTTCGCCGTCTCCCTTCAGCGAATTGAGCAGCTTGTTGAGCATACCCTGGGGAACCTTGCAACCTCATCCTTTCATGTCAGCCAGGATCAGGAGCCAAAACTCTGGCTCGAGCCCGTGCTCGGCATTGTCGAACGGGTAGTAGATCACCGTCACGCCGCTGGCTCCGCGTCGGAACATGTAGCTCCGGCCGGTGACAGCATCGACATGTGCAGCCTTACCACTCATCCCGGCGAAAGTTCGAACGGCGGGCGGCAATGGCAGCTTGTGCAGTCTAAGCAGAAGAAGAAAAGGAAGTAATGACACCTCCAGCCAATAAGAATTGATCGCCGATCAATTCAAATAATTCACACAGTGGAGTGGCAGCGGACAGCTTTGCCCAAACTGACTGCTCGTGACAGCTAGCCGACTTGCCTGCTCGCGTTCCTTGGAGCCTGTCGAACGCAGCTCCAATGTCGACTGAGAACTGTCTTCATGCGCTTCACTTCCTTGCTTGCTGGCACTTCCCTATGCGCTTCCCCACTTTTTCTTTTATATGTAGCGCAAAGATAAGTAGTAGCGCTGCTACCTGCTCAAAACTATTTTGAGTTGCCACGCAGCGGCTATTCTTCAGTTTGCCATTTTGTTCCTATAGGCATTAGAAATACTTTTCATTTACTTTGTGATTAAAAATGCAAAAAAAGCAAAAATTCTATTGGAATTTCAAATGCACGCAATGTTACCTAAGCATGTAAGCTTTATGCACACACACGCAAAAATAACTTGCAGTCACTAAAAACCGCAGCGCCAGTAAAAACAAAGTGACAATACTTGGACGCCATCTGGATGGCATGTCTGAATGTTACGCCTAATCCCTTAGTGACCTGACAAAATCAGCAGGAAAGATAAAGTCGCAAGTGCTTCGGAAAGCCCCTTGAATGCAGGCGAAAGAACGTTTAACTACATCAAAGACTTTCTCTCCGATAGAACGGCTAAAATTCAAATTGGCACAATCAAATCCGACACCTTCAGTTTAGGAGACAGAGGAATGCCACAAGGATCTGTCCTGTCCCTCTTCTTATTCAATATAACCGTCAACAAAAAGGCACACGAAGTCGCCAAAATCCCAGACCTAGAACACTCTTTGTACGCGGACGATATCGTCCTTTGGACCACTAAGGAGAGTATCGGCACGATACAAGATACGCTACAACAAGCGGCAGATGTAGTAGTAGAGGAGGCACAAGCAGCAGGAGTTCCGTGTCCCCCCAAAAAATCCGAAGTCCTCATCGTACACCCAAAGCGTCAAAGAAACAAAGAAAAAATAAAGCACCTCAGATCGAAATCTACGTGGAAGGGGCAGCCATCGCAGAAGTGGAAACACTAAGAATATTGAGAACCAAAAAACGTCACACTAAATAAGAAACTGAGAAACACCGTCAACCAAATCTCCCTTATCATCAGATGGATTGCAAATAGGCGAGGAGGAATTAAAGAAGCCGAGACCAGGAAACTTATCCAAGCCTTCGTTCTTAGCAGAGTCATCTACTGTACAGCATACGTCACCCTCACAGTCAGAGAAAGAGATGACCTGGATGCTCTAATTAGACAATCCTACAAAATTGCGCTCAACCTCCCCCGTCATACCCCAAATGAAAAACTACTCCAGTTAGTTTTCCAGCTGAAAACCGGGAGAGGGCCAAGATCATCTTGATCTGCATGCAAAGGATGCCTGCGTACGCCTTTTGGCCTCAAACACGCAAATTACAGTCATCGAATGCCGGCGCTGCTTCTCAGAGAGGCAAAATGTTTAAAACCAAGCACCTGAGGCACATGTACACAGCCAGATCTCAACGAAGGGCATTTCAAGAAATGTGAAATAAGCAGTCACAACTTGCAGCTTTGCAAGAAAAGAAAAGCCTTTATTCGATGCGCTCTTGAAAAGCCTATAACTTAAAATTGCAAAATACAAGTGACAGCATCAGGTAGTAGCCAACAGAGATATACTGATACTAGTACTGGTACTGACTCAACTTAAAACCAGCCAGAAGACACAACACAGGAGAAGACATGAGCTCAACAAGAGGCTGGACTAACAACTGAAATTTTATTGAAAGAAAGCCGCAAAAGAAGATCCGCAAAGACATGCGTGCGCACAGTACCCCAAAGCAGTGAAAGGAGGATATGCAATCGAAAGTCACTGGCATACTAGTGAATCTAAAAAAGCAAATTCCTTACGGCGAAAGTTTACCGACAGCTTAGCCACACGTGTCCTTAGCGTTACCGATGTATTAAACCTCAAGTATCTACCGACAGATTTCTCCCTTCCATAAACCACTGATGTGTTGCGGAAATTAGGCGTTCAAAGAGATAGGTCATCCTCATATTTGCGTTCAAAAGATTGAGTGTGTAGTGCCAGATTAGAATTTGCCTTCCCTCCTGTAGATTGAAAGTGCTCAGTCAGGTGCAAAATCAGACATCTGCCTGTCTGCCCATAGTAGTTGCAGCCATAAGGCAGTGGAACACAATAAACTTTATTACTTCTGCAAGTGGTGAACCTTTTTATACGTGACACTGTCCATTGTGGATGATTACCCATAGTTTTATCAAGCCTTTTTTAATGGCCACGCAAAAGCCTCTTATCTTGCACTTAGCTGTTAAGACGACAGCAACATTACACTTTGCCGAGACTTTCTTGAGACTGTGTGAAATACTGTAGAGGTAAGGTATATCAGCATCATCCGAGTATGTGTTCCGTTCCCCTGAGCAAGTGAAAACACGCTCTGACAGGTTGGTGAGATGGGCAAGTGGGAACCCAGCTGCCATTAGCTTGGAAACCTGCTATGAGAATGCGTCCTCAGCAGAAATGGCATGACTTAAGTAAAGCTGATGTCATGCATGCGATTGCACACCCATCAAGTGTTTCCATCTTTACTGGCCTTAGCCAGAGACAAGTACACCTCTTCACCACCCTTCCCTAGCCACGAGTGGCCTGACTCGTACCTAAAAAGAGGCTTCCCGGATCTTGGGCTGTAGCTCCAACAAACATGGCCGTCCACAAAGCGCAGGTCTGAACCAAGAAACTGCTAACGGTTCTGCTTAGACAATTCTGACGTAAAAAAGAGGCCTTGACTGCACACCTTAAAGACTTCTAAAACATCTTGTGCCAACTTTTGTGGGCCCTCCATGCCCAGGAAATTTAGGTAGTCATGAAAACAACGAAATGCTCCTATGCTGAGGTCTTCCAAACAGGGCTCTAATGCCTTATCGACTTTAGATTAAAAAGTGTTGCTGATCAAAGGTACGACCTGGGTGTAAATAACGCCCTGACAACTGACAAATCCAGATTTGCGGTAAAAGGACAGCAGCCCCATGAAGATAGCAACCGAAATCACGCAACTGTCTGTAAAAGCCTGTTCATTGTCCACCCTGATGCAGTCTTGCACATGCCTCAGAAGTCTATCATGTGACAATGAATAGTACAGGTCCTCCATGTCGATGCTCACTGCAGAGCACATGCCCAGGTTGCTGTCCACAAGAAACTAGATCTCCACAGAACTCCACTCTTGCGAGTTGGCAGGGCAGTATTTACATCAGAGATCAGGCGTATGCAGAGGGTCCCAGGTCGCACCGTTCCTCCGCGACATTTTTCTGTACAGAGTCGATACGGCATCAAAGCTCTATTTGGAAGACCTCGGCATAGTAGCATTTCGTTATGTTGATGGCTACCTAATTTTCATGGACAAGGAGGGCTCAGATAAGTTGCCACAAGACATTTTAGAAATCTTTAAGGCATGCGGTCAAAGCCTATCTTTTACGTCTGACTTTCACTAAGCAGAACCGTTTGCAGTTTCTTGATATAGACCTGCACTTTGTAGACGACCACGTGTGTTGGCACCATAGCCTAAGATCAGGAAAACCTCTTAGCTATGAGTTGAACTACTCGCGGCTGGTGAAGGACGGGTTGGCAATCGCACGCATCACGACCGCTTTACGGAAGTCATGCCATTACAGTGTTGAGAGATCATTCTCGGAGCAGGTTTCCAAGCCAATGGCAGCTGGGTTCCCCTTTGCCCATCTCGTGCACCTGTCAGTGTGTTTTCACTCGCTTGAGGGAAAGGAACACCACTCGGATGATGCTCACGTAGTGGAGCAGCACAAAAATGTGCCCTCTATACCTTACCTCCATGGCATTTTGCACCGTCTCAAGAAAATCGCACCAAATTTAAGTATGATCTTGCTGTTGTCTTGATAGCTAAAAGCGAAGTAGGAGCCCTTTGCACCACCGTTCAAACTAGGCTCGATAAAACTACCGGTAATCATCTGCTATGCACAGTAGGAGATAAAAAAGGTTCACCACTTGCAAAAGTAAAAGGGTTTTTCACGTTCCACTGCCTTGTAGCTGAAACTACTATGGGCAGACAGGCAGATGTCTGAATGTGCGGCTGACTGAGAGCACCTTCACTGTATAGGAGGGAAGGCGAATTCTTACCTGGCACTGCACGCTCAACCTCGTCAATGCAATCGGAGGACGACCTGTCTCTTTGCACGCCCGATTTTCGCGGTACATCAGTGGTTTATGGAAGTGATAATCTGTCCGGACATAGCTGAGGCTTACTATATCGGTAAGGCTAAGGACATGTGCGTGGCTAAGCCGTCGGTGAACCTTCAGGAATTTGTTTTTTTAGATCGTTTACTAGTATGGCAGTGCCTTTCGATTGTTTTTCGCCCTCTCACTGCTTTGGGGTTTGTGCGCGTGCATCTCTTTGCAGGTCTTCTTTTGCTGCTTGCCTTCAATAAAACTTCAGTTGTTAGACCAGCCTCGTCTTGTGCTCATCTCTTCTGTGTTGCCTTCAGGCTGGTTTTAAGATGTAATACTGAATGCCAGAAGACAGCCATTTTAGAGTCAAGAACACTTATAATGGCTGCAATTAAAATGAGTGTTCATTTATTACAAAAAATAGCGCTTGCTTCATTAATTTATGCACGAAGTAAATGACACCACATCACAATAAACAAGGACTAACCCTCATGGTGAAACTGCAGTTACAGCGAACAAGTGAACAGCGAACAAGTTACAGCGAACTAAACCTGCCACCACATCTAAAAGCTTGAACTTCAGGCCAACGCAGAAATCAGATCAGATTACTTCCCAAACCGCATGACACTGCCAAGCAAAGAATGTGACCACCAATAAAAAGCAACAAAAAGCAAACTGTAGGTAGCAGCCAATCTCAAGCAATCTCATGCAGAAAAGCTACAAGGTCAGGCCAACAAAGATGTGGAAAGAGAAATTTGACTAAAGGCAACAGCAAGCACATTATTAAGGTTTTTCACAGCACACTGAGCCCTTTAAATGGAAAATACTTTCCTGGAAAAACATACCAGAAGCAGCAAATTTTTTTCACCAATCAAATTTTTTTCATGTACTTCACTGTTCTTGAAGCATGGGTAGGTGCAGAGTAGTCAGTTTAATACATGCATCCTTAAGCAATGCCACGCCAAAAACTGTACTTACAGAAAAAGCTTGCTTTACTGAGTGAATACCACTGGCCATTCACAAATTTCCCAGCCTGCTCCAGGTCACTGGCACAAATCGCACGCAACTTGCTGACTTGTACAACTTCCATGCTACCCTTGGTCTTTAGCTGGAAAAAAAATCTGAGGGATCAGCAAGATATCAAACTTTATATGCATTGCTTTGTTTCAATGACTAAGAAAAAAAAACAGCGTTTTCCGTGAGCATAACTAAACTATTTTTTCACACTAGCTTTCTGCAGTAATTCCCGTTTATCGCGACCTCGTTAACGCTGACTTGCTGCACGGTCCCAGCACTACTGTGTATAGCTCTATGGTTTCAAATGCTTGTTAGCTCTGAGCCCTTGGCCTTGCACTGGTTAATGCAGAAAACCTCGGAAAGGGCAATCAGAGCTTTGAGCTTTGAGCCACAGGTATTCAGAAGCTCGATGGTCCTGTGGGAGAACGTTTGGGCGGGTGACCCAGTAACAAACGCTGCTACAGTTACTTTCACTCCATTGCAAAAAACTCACACAGCAGAGACCTGTCCTCCATTTTGCAGTGCAGAAACAATCACTGAAATTCAAAGCATGCATACTAAATGCACACCTACCTTCGAACACAGCTTCATAACTATGGGTATAATTATTGCAATGAAATACCAGTCAGTACATGTAGTGTTCAATTTATCCTAAAATTATAAGCAAATCGACAAACAATAAACATTAAAAGGAAAATAAAATAACCAGAATTGTTAAAAAATTTGTCAGAAGAAATATGTGACTTCCACCACACTTCAGCAGTTCTTAAGCTTTGTGCACCATCAAACCACACTTTCTTCTTACAGGCACATTTGCACAGAAATTGGGCTGAACCTGGTCTTTAAGAATCTTTTTGGGTTCAACAGCAGGAAGAAACCAGGTTTTATCCAGAACCAAAGGGCCTTACACATTGCAACACAAGCCCAGATGGTGCAGTTGAGTCTACAGCCACTTGCATAAGTCTCCAATTTTCCTGCCCTCCACAAGCTGCATGATCCCTGTCTGCTACTAGCCAAATTTCACTATTCTACCTGGCTCAGGGCCTCCCACTGCTTTTCTCAATCTTGGAATCCTGCAGCCCTAGCACATCATCAGCTGTTTATTTATATATTTACATTTCTGCAGTGCCACGAAGGCATAACTGCAGGGGGGATACATACATACACAATCAATCCTACAGCATGTGCCAACCTTTTGTACAGGATGGGAAAGAATCTATGGTCGATGATAAAAAGGTGTCAACAGCGCATTCACATCAGTCAATTCTTCAGGGAAGGGCAAGAGGAAAAGCAGAAAAACAGCAGCTGAGCATGCGTGCACATCACAATTCCAACAACAGTGCTCGGAACTTTGCTTTGGACTGGCATTCAACAATACATTGAGGCAGCTTACAACATTCATGTGGAAAGAAAAACAATTTGAACACATTAGTACCGCATTTTATCTCATGTATTTTGCAGTCGTGGTTGTGCCTTCTGGATACAAAATGAGGTGGCAGCGAACAAGTTTCGGGGTTAATAGTAGTTTCCTTGAAATAAATGTGGTAAAGGAATGCTAACCTTATTCGTAAACGGCACTCCTCCAGAGAGTCCCAGTTCAGGTCCTGCTTGATACTGTTATTTCGATAATTAAAAGTATATCTGTTGCTGACAAACCACGCCGCACGATTCGGAACGCGTTCCAGCATATCACAATAGGTTCTGACTAGAGGGTCCCACACTGCACTGGCATACTCCATAATTGGTCAGATGGTAGTGAAGTATAAAAGTTCCTTAACCTTCTGAGGAGCGTCCCAAAAATTCTTTAGTAAAATTCTTTAGTAGTAAAAAGCAGTAAAATTCTGCTTTCAGGTAAAGGCCGAAATCTGCCAAAATGGTGGAAAAAATGTGGTCCTTACCCACATATATACAATACTTCCAACACCCTCTCAGGATACTGTACAATATAATGCAACAAATTTTCCCACAAATGAAGGAGTTCTGAAATGCGGGTTCTGCTTCAAAGAAGCATTCGCAAAACGAAGCTAACTTGAAAGCTTATTCTGCAATACAACTGTTAACCAATTCTTCAGACTTTAAGATTGGAATGCATCTGATTTTTCTGACTTCTCTGTACCTCTGTGAGACATTGCAGTAAATTGTGACTGAAATTTCACATGCGCCACAACTTGCTGCTTGACTTTTCGGAATGCCTTCATGCTCACCTGCACGTCGCCCCAGCAATCATGAAGGCGAATTCTGAATCCTATTTGAACTACAAAACTTAAAGAATTTTTTTAAATCAAACTCGTTAACATCGGTTTAGATGACCAGACTAACACGTTTCCTATGGGATGACACACAGCTCACTAACTGCACATTGTGCGCTTTTTTTTATTCTGCAACACCTCCATTCTTTCATTTGTGCGAAGTGCCACACATGACCCTGTATTAGGCTTTATGTACCCACAGTTCCCAAAACTGGCTAAAGCAGCCTCTGAAACCCTAAGTAATTGAACACTTGCATTTCATCTCATGAGTGTGTTTCTATGTAAAATGAGGACACATACACACAAGCATGCAAGCACGCATGCACACGTGCAAGGAAGAAGGCTAGGAATGCACCTTGAACAACTTCTGCATCAGCTGCCGAAACTGATCGGCTGCTGCCCTTGCTGACCGAGTGCTCCACAACTGTACCAAATATGTTGGCAAGAAGGTCCAAAGTAGCGCAGATGGCATCGTCTTGTTGCCTTAGAATCCACATGGGGCTTTCTGCAAGGTTTCAAATAAAAATGGTGCAGCACACGTCATACACAAAACTTAACAGTAACTAACAAACACTCGTGCATCAAAGCAGAGGCAGCAGCTGTGAAGCACTACGCTTGTTTTCGATCACTTCCCAAAGTGACTCAGACAATAAAGGACACCGTAATAGAGGGCTTCAGATAATTTTGACCATCTGCGGTTCTTTAATGTGCACTGGCATCCCACGGTACACGGCCCTCAAGCATTCTGCCTCCATCGAAATTCAACAGCGGCAGCTGGGATCGAACCCACACCTTTTGGGTCAGCAGCTGAGCACCACAACCACTGAGCCACTGTGGCAACTTTAATGACAACAAAGGATGGCTTATGTCATTAGTGAATTATTGACAGTTCTGTCTAGAAAGCAGGAGGCAAGTAGCTGTTAGTGGCATCAGAACTGTAAACCTAAGCGGTCAAGTCAAGTCCCATGGGTAGCATTTCAGTGCATCTTGTAAATCATCTGTGCTATGCAGTCGAGTCCGCTTATAACAAACATGACCATCACATGGCGTCCGCTCGTTATATCCCGAAGTCCGTAGTAAGTGGACCAGAGCTTTAAAGACAGCTGCTTGTCAAACGAAAAAAATTTTTCTTTCCGAAAAAGTCCTCGATGATCGTCTCTTTTTGCAGCGCAGATCCGATGATTGAGGTTTCCATATTATTTTAAGCAGAAGCGTGCTATCGCCGAGGCCCTTGGCATAGACGAGTTGTCTGAGGCTATCTATGTAGCTCATTGCTACAGGCACGCTTATGGGTCCTGGCTCCGAAGCTTCATCCTCATCTGATTCCTCTGCGTCACTCTCGTTCCGCACTTCAGAAACGATGCCCTCGTTTGTGCACTGTTCCGTGGTGTCGGCGTCATCAACAGAAGTAAAATCATTCCAACCAATGTCATGACCCCCATGTCGGAGTTGGTGACACGCCGCCACAAATTGCCGCTGGGCTGGTCATCTTCCGAAGAATCAGGCTCGGCATCAGACACTGTGTCGACGAAGCCGCCCTTGCGGAAGCAGTTTTGCTAGCCAGTGGCCGTCACCACCGCACAGGCCGCTTTCATAATCTCTACAGCTGAACACAATGGAAGTGGGCTCGGTGTTCCCGTCCGCCATCCCGAATTACAACCTGGGCCCAAGATTTGAACTAAGCCAACGAAACGTCCGCACCGCAACAAGAGTGACAAAAGCGCGTGATGGGGTGGGCGTGCAGCATGCACAGGTGGCAATCAAGCCAATCAAGCTAAGGATACACACGCACAGCGCCATCGGAGAGACCAATAAGGGGCGTCCGTGAGTGTCAGTGCAGCCACCTCTTGGCTCCCACGGAAAGCCTGCTTCACAGTGCGTGGCCTCTGCGATCGATACTGGCGGCGGTGGCGTTGTTCGCAGAGGCCACGCGTGGATTTGGAAGAGGGTGAGGATAAAGGAGTGGAGTTGCGAGGAGGGGCGGGAGGGCGATCTTGGAAGTCGCGTCGGCAACGAAAGGGTAGCTCGCTCAAGTGCGGCACGAAACAGGGCGGGCAGTTCGCTCGTGATGAGGTTTGGGAAAGCATACCGCACGCCGGGCGCACAAAGGGGTTGGAGGCAGGTTATCTCGCATCACAGCACCGTCCGTTCGCTGTAACCGATCAGCAGGGCTTAATGACGTTTGTTATACGTGTGATTTTGTGCCATTGAAATAATGTATATTTTGACGGTTGCGCAGGTCTCGTTCGTTACAACCGAAAGTTCGTCTTAAGTGGGGCCGTTACATGTGGGCTCGACTGTACATGCAACAACTTTTTTAAAACGAAGATTTCCTGGGCCTGGTTACATGCAACACTGCACTGTGTTTTGCCGCTTGAAAATTCGTCATGTGGTATGAGATTACGGTGACCGTTGATGTTGCCTGCATGCAGCTGGCTGTAATTTGAAGGCAACACCGAGGCTACCAGACAACCAGGCCTGCACTCTATCACTCGTTCTGGAAGCAGCCAGTGGCAAGCTGCACTTGGAGCTGATGCTGCATGCTGGCACCAACATTGCAGAACTCCATGAAACTAGTGCAGCCAAATCAAAGAGAACTTATGCTGTCAAAGTGTTCTCCGATATGAGGCCACCCGTTCGTCGTCCTGCCTGCCATTGCACGCAGTGAGAGGTAAGCAAGCGACTATGCAGCATGAAATTCAGGTTTGAGTAAAGCTATTTCGACGATCTCCTGCCGCACCATTCATACCTGGACACAGCCTCCATTCGGAAGTCCATTTGATTTAACCGGTGTGAGATCCATTGCGTCTGAATTAGCGAGCATCCGACACTCGCTGGGACAGAGCCATCAGTTTGAATCATCCGGATTTCCGAATTAACGGAGGCCAAAGCAATGAGCTTTTACTGTACTTGGGAAAAAAATATTGTTAGCTGACCACAGTAAGAGGTTGGTCAATCTTTCCAGCAGCCTCGGCAAGATCAGCAAGAAGCAACTCCGCGATGGTGTCCACATCCTCAGTCTCCAAAGCGGCCGTTATCTTTTCTGCAGCAAGAGTCAGAAATGAAATGGCAGGTGCAGCTTCCTTGGAACAGATCCTTCTCTGAATGAAGGAACACTGTTCATGAGCTTGCACTGCAAAACAGAGGGCATTTCCTTCCTTCTGTTGCCTCCTGTTAAGTACTATGTTCAAAGTCGTACAGTTTGGCACATTAGTAGACTGTGCTAGGTGCCAAACATGAGCCAAACATGTTGCACTCAACAAAATGCACAAGCAGAAGCATAAAAGCTCGGCAAATGCAGCAAGGCATCACACAGTGTCCTTGTCATGGGAAGATGGAAGCACTGCCAAGAACCAAGAAACCTCAAAAGTTCTACCCCAGTTCTTGGAGCCCTTCATTACACACATCAACAACTACTGCAGGTGATAATCAAGACCTCGCAGGTTCGTAACCGTGGCAAAGTAAAGCACTTGCACTCACTGTCAGCAGTGACGTTGCTGAGCTCTGGCAACCGCTGCAAGGCCGTGCTTGCGTACGCCAGTCGAGCGAGAGACACCTCCGAGGCGTCTGTCGGCATCAAGAATGGACGCACCATTGTGAGAACTTGCCCCTCGTCCAGTGACGAGCACAGGTCATCACACACAAACACCAGTGCACAGGTAAAACCTACAACAAGCACGATGGCAGTTGAAAAAAAGAATGGCTACTTCAAAAAATGGGCTCTGACTCGTCAGTTATGTGAGCCACTTTGATTAACTTTCTCCTTGATTTCTTTCAATCTCCTTCTCCCCCATTCATGAAGAAGTGGGGATAATGTATCATATTTGAAACTCCACCTACGTGCAGACCTCAGGCATCAAACACACCACAAGACAAAGCCTGTGAAAAAACTTCTTAAGCTGGCATAAGTTATGCCTTACGCTAAGGCTCCATCCCAATCAACCCCAATCGAATGAACGTGTATGATGCCATTCTGACAACCCCTCATGAAAAAGAAAAAAAATGTGAAAGGAACCAGAGAAAAAGAAAAATATGCGAACCAGCAAAGGCCATGCGTCGATTAAATGCAGGACAATTATAAGAATACACGCATGCTAGGAGCAGAGAGGGGACATTCTGCACAAACCATTTCTTGCTCTGCTCTGTGGGCTCAAACAGGAGGCGCCTCAAGGTGCCAAGGACAACTCCTTGCTCCAGAAACTTGCACAGATCCTGAAACAAAGAACCACTGCAAATTGAAAGAAACTGCAAAAGGATCCCACAGGTCAAGTGGCGTGTAGACATGACTGAAACATTACCCAAAGGATGAAAATTTACAGATGGGTTGTAATTCTCTTTCCTGGCTCGTTCTACCACCATGCAGCCAAAATCAAAGAACCTGAACCGAGGGGCTACAACACAGTATTAAGTAGGGGAAAAGGCACAAACAAATAAAAAGAAAATCAAACTTGAATTACAGAAACATTTCTTTTTTTACTGTTTTTCCAACTGCTGTCACACTTATCCCTCACACTACTCCCAGTGCGTATGTCATTCATAATAAACTGCTGTTAGCATGTTTTCTGTAATGCTTTTATGCAGCCACAGCAAAGCAAAGGTGAGTAGGCAAACAGTGACAACAATTCAAAGTGAAATCAGTGACAACTATTTAATGCAATGCATGTAACATAGCTGACACAGTGCACTCACCTTGCTAAGTGCAAGCACAGCTTGCACCAGCTCTGGTTCAGTGCCAGCTAGCCGAATTTGGAGAGAATCCCGAGCAAATTTTTCATCCACGTCCTGCACAGTAAAGGCATAATTCTGAGCCAACCACAATAATCAAATCTGCTCGAAATGCACCCATCATGCTAACTCAAACAAATAGTGGACATTTTTATCCACATACTATACATTCCCCCAAGACTTGTAATGGGGTTGGTTCATAGCCCTGAACAATCTGGATCCATGGTTATGCCAAATATGACCAGATGTACCAGCTGGCAGGTAAGCTTGGTCCAGCCAAGAGGTGAAAACATTGCTGACAGATCGAAGGATCTGTGCTGACTAAATTAATTTACAAAAGAAACAATTGTTGGAGAGAACAAAGAAGCACTGAGAGATGAAGAGAGGTGGGCACGGCGCCGACAAGGCAGAAAATAGTACGACACATGGCCCCAGTTGCAAAGGCACTCACTGCAGAGAGCTTAGTTGGAAATTGGTACCGATGAACTGAACATCACAGAAGAGGTGAAGCTCTCGTTGCAGCTAGCACTTCTAACGTACCCTATCATCTTTCTTCAGTAGCCATTTAAGGTTCCAGTTAATAGCTCTGCCTTGGTGTCCCTTGTGGGTCTTGAACTATGGTCACTTCCGAGAAGGATGGTACCAAAAACCCAGAACTCTGAAGGTATGAATGGAGAGCTGAAGACTACTACAGAAGCTGCTACCGAGAACACTGAAAGTGTAGAACTTTACACTGCCTGCAGCCAGGACCCGACGTCCTTGAAGAAGAAGACAACCAGTTTCTGCACTAGAGCGACAGAAACACCGAGCACCGACGGTATTTCATACCAGCATTACTTGTGCACTTTTCTCTTCAACTTGAAAAGCTTTGTCGTGCACGGCACTCAGCTGGCATTGCAACAGTAATTGAAATCTTGGCATCCTCCCTATCCAAACCCGTAGTTGAGCTGCATGTTAATCTGACCATTCTTTTGATAGAGGCATCCCCACCCAATGCGGAATATGAAAACAAAGAGCGCCTGATGACTGGGAGCTAGGAGCCAAGCTCCAAAAGCAGCTGGAAGCTGCGCCTCCATCTGTTATAGATTAATGTGATGCGAAGGAATGCGGAACTGCAACATGCTACCGACTAAAATCCACGTGCATCAGTTCGCTATTTAAGCTCTCAGGATGCATCAGAAAGAAGCGAGGCCAATAGGCAAACTTTTTAGACCAGAAATCAGCAGGTTTGATGGAACTATGCTCATGACTATAGCTCCTGGGATCAGTATGAAGCTTCAATACATAGCAATGAAGCTCTATCAAAAGTCATAAAAAAGCTACTGCACTGGAAAAGCAGGAGATATGAGGAGTCTTTCCTTTACTGAAGAAAATGACCACAGTGCACCTGACCTAGTTAATGAGCAGTCTAGGAGAAAAGAACTTGCTCTAAATGATCACAACTCACCTGCTATGGCTAGCAACCATTCTGTTCATTGGCGACACAGAAGCATTACAGCATTTAATGATGAAGTCATTAAGAATGTAAGCTGCCTGGGGTGTGGAGCAAGTGGAGCGCAGTGCCTCACTCCAGAAGCCTGTTGAGAACTTTGCCCTGAGAAATGATAAAACAACAATGCAAAGACACAACCGAAGCAACCAAGACCGGTTTGAAGGGTATTCCGCATGGTTAGACTCTGAACAAAGAAGTTCACAGCAAAGAATAAATGCAAGAAATTGTCGGACTCATACAGAACCAAATAAACTCAGGTCAAGTCATTACAGGCATTAAAGCAGAGACTATTGCACTGCACACACTGCATCTCGGGTATTTGAGCATCCTAACAATTCCAGGCACGCTTCGTCATATATATACCGAAACACATTATAACAGATGCTGAAGGCTACATATATACCCCGCTACCCACAATGAAGTGTCTTCATTGTGGGTAGCGGGATTGATGATAGCGCACGTGCCTTAGAAATTTGGTTAATGTTTTTTTTTGGTGTCTTCATTGTGGGTAGCAGGGTTGATGATAGCGCATCTGCCTTGGAAATTTGTTTAATGGTTTTTTTTTGAGGGCGGGGGGTTTATTGCATTTGGGTGATTACAGTACATCTGCGTTTGACGGGACAATCTTACATGTGTGTGTGTATTGTATAAATTGACTTCTTACTGTCGAATAAAATTCAGTTGTAAGTTCAGCGCCTTCCGTGTCTCTCGTCTCGTCCTCTTGTGTGTGTTTTAACGCTGGTTTTTAATGCGATGGATAACCACCAACTCGCCCAATCCTCAGTTCTTCTGCAAAGGTGTGCATGCAACCTTCCAAATCCAAGCAGATTTTTGTTTTTGCAGCCATACTCATTTTTGTTATGAAATTAAACTTCAGGGCCTATGTTTACGAACCGGTGTGGACAGTGGTGGTCCCCGGTCCGGCGCACCCATATCCCAAATACGGACGCTACAAAAACGGGCACTTCTGACCTCTTTTAAAATTTCAGAACCATTTTCTTGACGCTGCAACATGATGGCTTTATAACTTGGTAGGGTGGCTTCACCATAGAGCAGTGGTGTCGCGTGAAGAAGGCACACGCGAAGCCGAAGTTGAGTTTTTATTTTCAAAACAAAATAGTTGTCAAGGAAGTTGACGAAAAGACAATAACATGCCTGACTAAGCGTAAACTTCCTATAACGTCGCACATCACAGAATGGACGGCGACAGATGCCACACAATATACATACAGGTTTATTGCCATACATGTCTGCCATATCCACCCCACCCCCCCACCTTTTTCTAGCTATGCTCAGACCTGCTACTACATTTCGCTATATTTCGATGCATTTCGCATAGCGCAATCAAGAGGGTTATGCCTCAAAGAGACAACTTTAAATCTTGGCCGTGCACCCTAGTGACCACACTGCCGAAGCCAGCGTGCATCCAAGAATCAGCTTACTATGCATACATAGGCATGGAACAAGATATACAGAAATTAACCCACCTTAGTGCTATGCTGCTGTATTGCGCGTGCTTTACATAATCCTTGGATCAGGCCTTTTGTTCTTAGATGAGAACTACTCTCGGCGCGATGAGCGACCGTGCTTCCTGCGGGCTGGGATAATTGGGCTCTCGAACCTATTCTCTTGTGGCCTCTCGTGGTGAACGAGCAACCTGCGAAACGGCATCCTGAGTCGTGCAACTCTCACTGAGCACCTTTAAAATGCACCGTTCCCTCCTCGCGAAAGAAAAGGAGCGCGCCACAGACCTTATGAATGGAACTGCACTTACCGTTTGTGTCTGCCGAGCTAGCGAAGTAAAAAGACCGTGCACATAGTGCAAGTCAACCGAGCGGCGCGCATTGACCCTTGGCAGAGAGGCACCATTTGCAAGCAGGCGCCTGTGCTGGCGTCCCACCGTTGTCATGACAACAAGTGCTGTACTTCAATGTCTGTGCTTCGGAATTATTTTTTTCTCGTAGAAAACATCACTTGTAACAATAATCTGCAACATTCGCTAAGTTTTCTTGACAAACGCGACACATCGCCGACTAATGACGTACGGGCGCTCACAGCCAATCCTGCCTCGCTTACAACCAGGTCGAAATAACGTAAGCATTATTTAAACCCATGACGTCGAATCTGGTTGGATCAAAAAACTTCACATCGGCTTTTTTTTTTCCTGTTCATGTTTGAGCCGAGCCAAGCATTGCTTTCAGTAGCACTACGGCCGGTCGGCGGGAGGAGTGTGCGATCGTGTTGCACGTGAGTAATTTGTTCTTGCTATCTGTTTGTATGCACATACTGAGTAGAGATGGGCAAAACGGCTCACTTCAGTGAGCGGCTCAGAACAGCTCCGCTCACTGAAGTGAGCCGGATCATTTGAACGGCTCACCCGCTCACTTGGGTCGCTCAGGAAAGAGCCGGGTCTTTTTAGCAGAAGAGCAAGGTTCCGGGCTAGTTGGTAATGCATTTAGGGGAGAAACAGCGCAATGAAACACGGACACACGAAGAACGAGTGAGCCGTGGTTCTTTCCTTTCCACTCCCTCTCTCCACAAGTGCGGCGCAGGGACCATCTCTTTTTTTTCTTTTCCTTCTGCATGCTACCGGCTCCTTCAAGCGCGTCTCTATTCTTGATGGCGCCGAGGCGTCGCGGGCCTCCGCTATCTGATATTTCTGGGACGAGCCAGTGGGTTAGTGGCACCGCCAGTTAGCTGAGAAAAAAAAGAAAGAAAACTTGTCATCCTTCGAAAGGCGACGCGCAGGTAGGGCGGGGAAGGAAAAGAGCATCACGCAATAAGGGTAAGGGCTCCCGTAATAATAGGTTTTTCGGAAATCTTCGTTATGTGTTTTTCTTTTATCCAAGCCCTGGGCTCGAGGTTGTGTCAAACTTCAGGGCTGTAGGTGGCTACCTTCATTGGTTATCGAAACTTAGGACGGGCCTCGAAATACGGCCGCCCTAACTTCTTTGTTTATAAAACTTACAAAAACGCAAGCAAATGCATTACAAATCACAAGTCGGTATTGCCTAGTTTAGCTAGAGGCTCCGTGCAGTGGCTTGTAATTCTGCAAATATACCTAGGCTTTAACACGTGGGTCGATAAGTAAGGTCTTGTAGTGTATGTTCTCTGTGTGAGAATTACCTTTTTTTTTTAGTTAGAGTTAGTTCGGCCGTCTGTATGAGACCTTCTTCTGTAACTCAGTTTGCCTTTGTACATTTATGTAGATATATTTCCTCTCTTAATCATCTGCATTTGACAATCGTCCCCATCTTCAAACACTGCCTGGAGAGGCCCTGTTCCTCTCTAAAGAAAAGGAAGAGACCATGCCTGAATTTACTACACGGCTATTTTACGGATGCATATATTGTTTTGTTTTCATGAAAGCCAAATAACTAGTAGGTTACACTGCAACCTCTGCTATAGAGTTTAGTTATTTGGCTTTAAATAAAACGATATGTGCATTAGTAGAATAACCGTGTTATAGGTATTTTTACTAATACCTTCGAAATGTTGCACCAGCTCACGATGCAAGATCGGTGGGAGTCGTGAGACATCGCTCGAACAACAGCTGTCAACGAACGGCGCCATTCTTTGCCAATGATTTGCCAGAAGACACGTTCTGAGCGAAACAGCGATCGCAGACAACGGACGACAACAAGGAAGACACAACACCGCAGGACAACACAAAGCGAGGACAAGCTCTGCGAGCGCTCTTTTGCTCGGAATGTATCTCAACCAACTAGCCCAGAAATACGCACTTTGCCAGAAGACCCGGCTCTGATTGAACGGTTCTTCGAACGGCTCACTGAACGATAGAGAAGCGCCCCTTCAAAACAGCCGCACGGCTCACTGAACGAGAGAGAAGCGGATCTCCAAAAGAGCCGCACGGCTCACTGAACGAGAGAAGCGCCTCTCCAAAAGAGCTGCACGGCTCACTGCACGAGAGAAGCAGTTCACCAAAAGAGAGACTCTCCAAAAGAGCCAAACGGATCACTGAACGAGAGAATCGGTTCACCAGAAGAGCGGCTCTCCAAAAGAGCCAAACGACTCACTGAGCCAAAGACCCGGCTCTTCAAAAGATCCGGATCTCCAAAAGGAGCCATTCGGCTCACTGAGCCGAAGACCCGGCTCTTCAAAAGATCCGGATCTCCAAAGGAGCCAAACGGCTCACTGAGCCAAAGACCCGGCTCTTCAAAAGATCCGGATCTTTTGAAGAGCCGGGTCTTCGGCTCAGTGAGCCGAATGGCTCCTTTGGAGATCCGGATCTCTCGTTCAGAGAGCGGGCGACCCGTTCACTCAACCTGCTTTCTCGCACTGCTAATAGATGGCGCGCAAATCGCACCCAGCAGCTCTGACGGACGGTTCGACACGGCTAACTGAACGACAAACCAGCTTTCTCGCACTGCTAACAGATGGCGCGAAAATCGCACCCGGCAGAAGACCCAGCGACACAGCTCTGACGGAACAGACAGTTCGCCGTTCGGCACGGATCACTACGCTGGACTACGGTCCTATGGATCAGTGAGCCGGATCTCCAAAAGAACCGCCTCTCACTTTTCCTGAGCCACGGCTCACCCGCTCTTTTAAAAGAGCGGCTCAGAAGATCCGGCTCACTCCTGAGCGACCCATCTCTAATACTGAGTGCTGCCCGTTATCTGACACTCGGCATTCCGTTGTCAACTTCCTTGCGCCCGAATATTTTGTGTTAGCAGATAAAGCGCTGAGCCCGCTTTCCCGGCAGTGGACCCAAAGGCCCGGAGGGAAAGACTCATCTGTTTTTTCGTAAGTTCTGCTCAAAAGCTCTGTGCAGTTCAACAGAAAAGAGCTTGCGCTGAGCGTGTTTTATATCTTTTGTCAACCCAACCCAACGTAGCTCATGGTCATTGAAAACACGCATAATTACCAGCTTTTGCGTGCTCCCGAAAAAAGGCGGGAAACTTTTGACAACAGTCCAGTTGAACTAACCGTTTGTGCGATGAGTTTTGTACGCGGTGCGATTTTTTGTGGCTCCGCGACTGGGAAAGTCTGTAGAGTGTTGACTTAATGCTGCACTTTACAATTGTGGGGTGCTGTTACAATCCGCTTTCTGAAACAGGTGCAAAAATTGCTGTGAGATAAGCAATTACGCTTTGGCGTCTGTACCGCGAAACATGTTCTTTTAAATTCATATTTATTTCAGAAAACGACTTTAAAAACTGACTGGCAGTTTTGTGGTATGCAGGGACCTTCCAGATTCCTGCTTCGAGTCCGGCGTTGGCTTGCTGGCAGTCCGGCGTTGGCTTGCTGGCGCAGAGGCTGAACAAATGGGACGTTAAAATGCTGAGGCAGCAAAGGCTCTAAGGCGCCACAAAGTGAGCCCTCGACCTTCTGTGAGAATTTTAAAATGAGTGCTGTGCCACTTTTGCCGAGCATCGGTTTTACGTGGGGAAGGTGCTTGGACCCAGGCAGCCAACTAGAATGGAGCGCATGAGGCAACTGGAGAGGCAAGCTTAATTTTAAAGCCTCTAAGCTTAAGACCTTTTTACAGCTGATGGTGTAAAGAGCCCCTAAAGAGATGAACATTGTGGGCAATGTGCTTGATGTCCTTTGACTGTTTGGAAGCTTGTGAGGTGCATAAAGCTCACAAGGCACTGTTGCAGTGTGTGACAGGTCATTGTGGTGATATTAGAAAAAGACATAGTGCAGCACAATGGGACAGAGAAAAGGAGCACACAGGATAAGCGCTCGTCCTGTGTGCTCCTTTTCTCTGTCCCGTTTTGCTGCGCTATGTCTTCTAATATGCTATACGAACAAGCCCGAACTACAGCTTTGTTAAGATTGGTCATGATAGGTTTCTTTTATTTGGCTGCACACTCTGCACTAGTTCTGTGAAGTTCCGCGGTGGTGCCGGCACCGTGTAACGTCAGCTCAGGCAGTTCAAATGCAGCTTGGCACTGGCCGCTTCCAAAACGAATGGTCGAGTGCAGGTCCGATTGTCCAATAGCCTTGCTGTCGTCACGAAATTGCATCCAACTGCGTGCCGCCGACACCAACAACCACCAAAATCCTGAAACACTTGGAAGAATTTTCAAGCATCAAATCGCAATGAGGTTTTACTATGAACCTGCTCTAGGAAATGGTCGTTTCACGGAAAGAAAAAAAATCGTTGCATGTATAGACACAGGCGACTTACGAATTAGTGCTGAAATGCTGCCCATGCGACTCGACTTGACTGCTTAGGTTTTCATTATGACGCCTCAATCACTCACCTCCTCTATGTGTAGGTCGAAGAAGCAGAGAAGGTATGGCACGAGTTATTTAATGAAATGGTGACAGTTATTTGCTGAAAGGTTATGGCTTACAGGGGTTTGTCCTAAATCGAATCAGGCTATGAGGGGCGCCGTAATGAAGGGCTCCGGAAATTCTGAGCACCTGGTGTTCTTTAAGGGAGCATACACACCTAACTTTTGGGTGTGTGGTTTCTTCTTTTTAATGTAATGACGCCACAGTGGTGGCTCAGTGGTTATGGGGCTTGGCTGCTGACCCGAAAGACGTGTGTTTGATGCCGGCTGCAGGGGTCGAATTTTGATGGAGGCGAAATTCTAGAGGCCCATGTACTGTGTGATGTCAGTGCACGTTAAAGAACCCCAGGTGGTCGAAATTTCCTGAGCCCTTCACTAGTGTCCCTCATAGCCTGATTCGTTTTGGGACGTTAACCCCCCTAAACCAAACCGATCTTTTTTTGTAATGAGGTGTAAGGCATTATTATACACGGATTACCGTGTGGTGTGCTCCTATGGCTGCCAAAAAATATATAACAATTTCTTTCTTGTGCTGTTTCAGTTTCACTAGCTGAACGATGACTGACCTCAAAGAGAGGCTGTAGGTCATGTGAGACGTGAAAAACTGCAATATAATCACTGCTTCCACATTAGTTGTCATTCCGGCTCTTGAGGAAGGCTGGCTTCAGCACTGCAGTAAATCATAACGATGAAGCAGAGATTATATGGGCGTTTTTCCATGCCTCACATGACACAAAAGCACTCTTTGATGTCACAGCAATTGTTCGGCTCTTGAAACTGAAACAGTGTGACAGAAAAAATTCAATTATAAATTATTTAGCGGGGATGGGCAAATATCACATGGTGATTCATAGGTAGTAGTATTTTCTGCATCGTTGTAGAGAAGAAAACATGCCACCAAAATTACGTGTCTATATTCCTTTAGCACGCAGAAAGCCAAATGGAAAATGCTCTTGGCCATTCCCTCTAATGCAAATGCTGTGTGGTGTATAATATTGTTGCGTGGTTGCCGTCCAAAGAGCGAGGCGCGGTGAACGACGGCAGAGATATAATTTAATGGCCGTTGGCCTAGCGCGAGTGCTCTGTAACGCACCGCAGCCAGCTTCGTGGTCTTGTCACAATATTGCTTTTTCTCATGGACATTGTCACATGTAGGAAACTGGGTGGTGTGTCATTGTTTGCGTAAGAACTTAAGGACACTGAGAAGTTCCCTAGGACGCCGCTGACCCCACACCATACGTGGCAAAATTACCTTTGAAAAGTGATTAAATTCCATTGCTAATTACTTTCCTAGAAATCACAGAAGTAATTAAATTATATTACAAATTACTGTTCTCAAAAAGTAATGACATTACATTATAATTACCTGCCTTAAGTAATGAAAATTACTTAGTTTCGATGCTAAAATGTTGCGCATTGGTCATAGTTTGTGCAAAAAATTTCTAGTTTTTTTTTGCACCGCCACTGAGCTTGAAAATGGGCGTCAGAAATTTTGCCCCTCTTTAGTCAATTTGAACAGCCGCTTTGCTGATGTAGATGAGTTCTTTGTCATATCAGTCTTCAATCAGAAGTACATCGTTCAATGTGTAATATGGTCCCACCATTCTGATTTTGAAGAATTTGTCATCCACGTAAACAGCGGGAGTGCATTGACTGCTTATCGACGCATCATCCCAGAAGTGCGCAGGGGCGCGAGAAGCTGCCAATTCTGCTGTTCAATTGATTTGTTCTGGAGGCAAGTTGGGGGAAATACATTGCATGTTGCTGAGACGCTGTTGCCTATGTTGCCCTTCAGTTAGAAATAGGGCCTCAAATGAGGCCACAAAAACCCGAAAACTCACGAACAACTTTCTTAGACGTGTCAGTTGAGACTTCTTGTCAGTGCGGCGACGTCAAAGTACTTGCTCAAGCGCTCGCAGTGCGTTTGTGTGTGAGATCGTGTGCAGTGCAGGAAGATGCATGCCAGTCCTGTGACTGATTTGCAGACTCTTCACCAAGGCAGTGCTGACGCCTATGCGCACGTCACCTCTCGTCCACGTGCGCCGCTTCCCTGGAGTGCTGGCCATTACTGGTTGTGCACTTTTAAGGGGAACGCCTTATATGACACATTGACATTGATACCTGGCGTCGTCGTCGATTTCCAGGAAACGCGGTCCACAACCCCCAATGATGTCGTCAGCAGAGGGAAAAATTTCTTCCTAAGGTGTAGAGAATTGAACCAATTGAGGGCCTTTAGATTGCGAGGCGATCGCGCAACCCATGGGCCACAAAACTGCGTTGCTTCTTGGCGAATAATGATTCATTTAATGTATGTGTTACCTAATGACTGTATGCTAATGAGTAGGTGTGTCATTAGAAAGGAAGGAAACAATATAAATAAAAAATGAATGTTTTTTGCCTTCAAAGCATCGAAGTAGTCTCAAGTGCCCCCGTAATTTATTCTTGCTTTGGTAGTCGCCGCGGTGGCTCATTGGTTATATGGTGCTCGGCTGCTGGCCCAAAGGACTCTGGTTTGATCCCGTCTGTGGCGTCTCATTTCAGTGGAGGCAAAATGCTATAGGCCCGTGTACTGTGCGATGTGAGTGCACGTTAAAGTACCCCTGGTGGTCAAAATTCCCGGAGCCCTTCACTATGGCGTCCCTCATAGCCTTAGTCGATTGCTTTGGGACGTTAAACCCCCATAAACTGCATCTGTGCTTTGTATATGCTCATCTCCACAAACGCGAGGCTAAAGGATGGCAGACACGAGGAGAAGCATGGACTCAGTATGCAGCAAAAGTAATATCGCTAGTAATTAATTACTTTTTTGTGAAATTACTGCTTGAAAGTAGTTCATTACAATAATAAATTACCAGGCCACAAAAGTAATGAATTACATTAGAAATTAGTGAGAAAAGTAATTTAATTACTGTAATTATAGTACAGTTTTTAATTACTGGCTAGTCTGCCACACACTGATTTCAAGGTGATTGCACACTGCTTTTCAATGAATGCGAAATCCTGACATGATAGCTTGTTCAAATGGTACGCAACAAGACCTTTTGCATTTTTAAGGCAAAGGTTTGTGCCACCTTCCCTTCTATTTTTTTGTTCCCCCCCCCACCGTCCCCCTTCATTTTTTTAGATGTTATGAATGCAATGTTTTAGCAACAAGCTTGAATTAGCCCCTATGAAAAATTTTTTTGCTGGTCTGCACGTGACTGGCTCTATGTCCAGGTTTTGCACCATTTCCTAGTCCCTGGCATTTATTGGCACTTTCACTTCAATAAAACTTTTGTGAATGTGCTGGAACAAATTTTGAAAAGTTCCTTTTCTAGCGTTTGCAAGTTGTTTCCATATTTTTGTTTTCCATGGGGGTGAAGTTTCATGGCATGTCCAGTCCGTCAACTATTTCTTACCGTTCTCAGATACTTTGTCCCCTTACACTTGAGCATTGTGGAAGAGCCGCAGCTGCTCTTAAGATGCTTTGTGTCCTTGTCTTTGTGCAGGGCAGCAGCGGCATCTTCCGCAGTGCTCAGGTGCGTGTGGGCAAAGCATCCAAAAATGATGACTAGCTTGGCTGGTATTTTCTCTTGGTCTCTGAATGCATCATATGGTCACAATTTGGCAAAATTATGGACGTGTATACCAGGGAATCACTTCAAAATGTTATCCAGAATTTGTATTGTGAATAAAAATAGCACAACACGCATAATTTTTCGTTTTGTGATACTGCAGATTACACGAACCAAGAACAGAACAGCAAGGTTCTACTGTATTTCTTTGAAGGGCTGTGACGGTTTTAAAGGGTGTCTAGCAACCTAGAATTGTCATGAGGAATTTCGTTTACCTGGAAAAATCGGCGAGTTGCGAGGGATACCATCAAGAAAGTGGTCAAGTCTCGGAAAAGGACAGGCTGAAATTAACGCAGAGGTCTGCTGCGAGTTTTAACGATACTGCAAGTGTCCAGCACACGGTCCGTTCTTATTGGCATGACATATTTTTGCTTCTAATGAGTATTAGGCATGGCAGCCTGTCTGTTCTAGCTGTCTTTTTCTTGTCTTCAATTAAGTGAGCATTGTGTATACTGGTTGGCTCTGTACAGGTTGCCACACTGCTAATTAAATTTGGTCTGGTGCATATGAATAGACACAGCTACATTCAAAAGTATTTTCTGTGGAATAAGCCGTAGTCATAGTAATGTGCAGAATTCATGCACTTTCAGTATACTGATGCGAGGTGCCACGCCACTTTAGTGTGGCATCAAAATCGATCTGTAAATCTTGCTCTCAGTCCCCGTCAATCTTGTAGGCTGTTGCAGAAACAAATAGAGGCTAGTTTCTCTGCGGTTCGAGCTGTGATGACGAGGTCGTAAAAAGCTGTTACTTTTTGTGGAAATCGCTTGGTGCTTGTCCTGTGGCATTGCTGCTATCGAAAGGGATGCCAGAGTGTGCCTTCATTGGAAAGGCAGTAAAAGGCAGTGCTTCTCAGTGATGAGCAAACCAACCTTTCAGTCCTCTTGTTCAAGGGTTCCTTCTTGAAAGCCTGAAGTATTCTTTTGCAGTACAATGAGCAGTGTATGGAGCCCCTGAAAGCATGCAGAGTGTTCCGTTTAGAAATTTTCCAGAATTTTTTCAAAGTAGAGTTGTTTGTTTCTTTTGTGAAAGCACATGTAATGTCAGCACATATGGCCACCACTCTTATGAACCATTAAAAGAAAGCAAAAACTTGTGAGCATAATTTTAACAGACTTCCAAATCTAGGACTCCGGATCGCCCAGGCACTTTTCATCTAGTGAGAAGGGAAACAGCTGCTGAAATTCCTGCACGGATTCCTAGTTGAAATGTGTCAGCATCTCTGGGTCCGTTACGGCCAGGGATTCCAGTGTGGTGAAACCCATGCACAAGAGTTAAGTGGGCCATGTCCCATCAAGAATGCTGCATCTGGGGCAGCATTCCACAGCTGGAGGTGTCACAAGGGAGAGTGGAACAGGTCGTCTTGTTAATGCTCTCACTCTTGTTGTAGCTTAAAGGGACACTGAGAAGAGCTCTATCAATTTTTTTTTGTTAGCAAAATCTGATAGTTCGGCATTTCATGGCTTTGTTGCCGCTTGTCCGCGAGCAAAAGGTGCATTTATTTCAAAGAAATTTGGATTCCAAGTAGAAATGTTTTTCCCGCCGCTCCGATTCAAACTTGAGAACTCTTACGACGTCACAGGACGAAGTGACGTGAAACGTGATGTAAACGCAGACTCCGTGACTTCTGGCCGCTAGCGGTGCGGTCTAGCAGCTGCCGAAATGAAAGCTACCGCCGCCGCACGTTGAAGGCGTCTATCAGGGGTCGCTACCGTCGCTTCGTTTACGCTTGCACCGGTGTCTTGCCAGCGTAACGAGTGATCCCGTTCCCGAATCCGACGACGAAGTTCTCGCAAAAACTCCAGCCCACATTTCAGCGACCTTAGCCCCAGAGAGCGTGTGATGCTTTTCAGGGAGCACAGTTAGGTTAGGCACCGGCGGGTCGTTTCCCCCTTCCTCAGTGAGCAGCCGTTGATAATCAGATATCATAACCCCAGTGCGGGGAGTCGTGAAGGGCCAGGACAAGGTCGGCGCCATCGGAGGCTGACCGGGGCTTTGGGGACAACGGATTGTCATTCTTTTAACGGCGCGGTTGCACGGTGCAGCAGGCTGCGTCGAGGTCTCCCACGGTTGCAAGGGCCAATTAAATTCACTTATTTATTGTTTTGCCACAAGAAACGGGCGGGTGCTCAAGGGCGCTTGCGTTTAAAGTTGGCGGCTTGAAACTAAAGCCGACGCACTACGCTTCAACGGCTTCCGCTAGATCCAACGGGTCCACTGGATCGGGCTCTCTCGCCCACTTACATGTACCTTCAGATGTGTACTTTGAATGGATTAAATTAGCCGAGAGCTCGAAAAGAACAGCTCCGCCCAACTGCCGAAACTATTGAATTACGTCACAACGCGCACCTCGCCACGGAGCCGAATCGGTCTAGCCGGGCCGGCGGCGGCTGACGCATTCGGCGCGAAATAGAGACATGCTCAAAGAACTCCGCCAGTGCGGTCAGTGTGCGCCGAAGCCGCTGAACGCGTCAGCGGTCAAGCGCAGTTGGAGTATAGAGGGTCTCGCTTTGGCCAACGTAACGTCACCATGCAGCGTGCGCGCGCATTACGCCGGCGTATAAACGTTCCTTAACAGAGCTTGCGCTTAACCACTAACCAACGTATTCGGTGGCGGCATCTATGGGAGCCACTGAAACCCCCCGCCCAATCACTGAATAAAAAATAATCCTGCACCGAGGTTCGCGATCAAACCAGGGCCTTTAGCGTTTTAGGCGGAGATGCTACCACTCCGCCACGACGGCTCAAGGTTAACCATTAATAAAGGCGCTTCTAGTGAATGCACTCTTCCGATGCAGAAGTCTTCGCACTTTCGTTACGTACATCCTGGCCTAACAGCACTAGGCCGTCAGCAATTTTTCTTAACTGCCTTGTACCTTATCTCCCGTCCCTAATAAACGATTTCCGTTAAGTAGTTTGAAGTTGCCTGGCACAGCCGGGAATGTTTCGCCAAGCGAGCGTGCGAAGAGCACAAGTGCTCTTTATACTGCGAACGGCCTTCTACGATCACCGACCATCGTGCCATCATAGTTTTTCATCGGCTGTTTTTCATCACCTGACCAGCCTTAACAAGCTCCTTCAAAGGTTAACTAGCACTTGGAGTTCCTCTGCTGTTCTGCGCTTGTAAATCGAGGCGCGTCAAAAACAAAGCCTCGGGGCACGCAAAGTTCATAGACGCAAAGCGCAATATCAAATCGAAACTCTCCTGGCTGCCTGTGGCGCCGCCAAGCATCAGTTTTCTTTACTTCCAACATTCAGGTTGCCTTTTGTCTGTCTTCCTTGTGTGATAAAAGTGCACTGTTGGTTTTAAAACAGAACTTACTTCAATATTGAACCGTGCAGCCTTCCTTCGATAGCCTCAAAGATTCGCGACCTCCATGTAGGCAGGACAATTCCTCCAAGGTGGCGTCTCTTGTCCTATGACGTCAGCACGCTTGTACTTGCGAGATCGGCCTGTGGCGGCGATACCTGTATTTTGGTTCTTGCTATTTTCTACCTTACAAGACCTTTGTTTTCAGTAAGAGTGGCGTTCTTGTGATCAGGAGCTGGTATTCTATCGATACAAGCCAACTTCAATTTCTGCTCAGTGTCCCTTTAAGCTGCTGTTCATCGATTTTTTGTGTCATTAATGTTTCTCAACAATGCCACATCACGTCATACGCCTTTTCAGTGTCTGAACTGTGACAAGAGCATCTCCACCGCAGCCGTGGGCTCGTGCTTGAGTGCTCGCCTCGACTACGGGAGGTCGTGGGTACGATTCCCGCGGCCTCCGGTCCACCAGCCAATTAATCCAATGGGAACAGGCGGCCCCCGGCCTAGTCCTCGGCTCTGCAGGGGTGCACTGCGTGGGAAGGATAGCCTGCGCCTCAAAATTCCCGTCAAATGCGAACACAAAAATGTCACCACGTGGTTAAAACCCGCAGTCCAAAACTCTCGCCTTGTGCCAGTTACAAAACTTAACGTTCACATCTCTAGCCTCAAGACAGATGTGCCATAGCTCTCTCCGCTCACAAACCTCCTTCAAGCAAAGTGCAGCGGTATTTTCTTGCTACCGTTGTGGCTGGCTCACACGCATCGGCAGGTGTGCATGACTGGTTTAAAAAAAAAAGATGGGACTTCTACCGCACCAGATGGATTTAGGGTTGTTTGACGCCGGAACTTATCTCTGATCCATCAAGGCAACGGTTTGGTCGAAGACCCTTCTCCCAAGCATCTCACCCTAGATGAGCTGAGCACCATGGCGGCGAAATCTTAAAACCGGTGGGTACCCGGCGGCACTGGGAATCAAACACAGCACCTCCCGAATGTGAGGCGGATGCTCTACCACAAGGCCGCGCTTCAGTGCTATGATCTTTGCCAAAAGGCCGAGAAATGAACAGTCGAAAGATTGTTGTTCAGCGACTTACAAAGTCAAGCTGTCATGTTTTTTCCTGAACACAGTTATGGCTCAGACTAATTGTACCATTCTACATGATTTTTCCTCATTCATTGAGATGCTCAATAAGCTTTAGGATGCGATAAATTATGAAGAGAAATGACATGTGTCTTTTCATCACTGCATTTTGTGGAAACATGTTTGCGTTGTAATTTCAAATATCTGTTTTATAATTTCAACTAGTCGAAAATAAAGCATATCGCAGTACTGGCCGGCATTTCGAAAGGCCCTGATATGCACAGCATGTGTACGAGACCAGACGATGCAGCGGTTCCTGTGTCACTACTATTGGAGCCCACATGACCAGGGTTGCTGCTCTTCCTTGGGAGTGACGTCATAATGCACCCCGACACTCAGAAACCGAAATCGCTCAGTATAAATAATGCGATAATATTTAATGTGCATATTTGAATTGCAGAGCACGTATCACATGCCGGGTGGGAGTATGCAATGTTTGAAACTAAGAACACTCCAACCAAAAATTTGATGTCTCCGCCCCTTTAAGGTTTTGGGTTTAACATATGGAGCTTGTGACCTCCTGTGTGCCAGCTTCAGAAGCCTTTCAGAAACTCTTTCATTGTTTGTCTTGACTATTTTTATTCATTCTTGGTCTCTGCCTTGTACACACTTCTTTTTGTGTGTGGTTTCTCTGGCACATCTTGAACAATGTTCCTTTTATCCTTTTTTTTAGGATCTTTCTAGTGTCCATACGCAAAGCCACTACAGGAGTGCGTGGGCTGCTGCTGTAGCCTGTTGGGAGATGTCTTTATCTTTTTTCCTTCATATGCATTCCATTATTTGTGTATTTGTTTGTGGGTTTCTCTTAGTGGTTTATTAGTTGCATTTTATTGTTCTGAGCTTGCATACTTTTTCTCTTTTCATGGCATCCAACCCTGTGTATGACTGATACTAGTGGAGGGACTGCAGCAGCCAACCTTGCATGGCGCGGCATTCTCTGGTCCAAGGCTCCTATTCCCCGTTCCAGGCTACTGGCTCAAGAATGTGCCCACAAGTCTGCACCTTGGCGTACAGGCAGTCGCATTAGGCCCACGTCGGCCAGGACTTCCTTGCCAAATAAAGTATTCCTACTGACACGCCTTGTTAGTAATTAATGAAGTGTATGAATAAATGAGTAACAACTTCGTTGGCCGTATGGAAAAGCCGTGTTACCAAGCAGTTTTTTTTTGAAGACTATACCCAACCACCACATTGTTTCCTCTGAGTAACCTACTCATATTTGAGGTAAGTGCTTGCCGTGTGTCGCATCACAGTCTGAAGTGTTCCTGCAGAACCGCATGGTGCCTTCCTGTTTATGCCATTGCAGCAGAAAATGCTCCACAAAGCTAATGAA
The DNA here is from genome assembly GCF_052857255.1 of Amblyomma americanum. Taxonomy (NCBI): domain Eukaryota; kingdom Metazoa; phylum Arthropoda; class Arachnida; order Ixodida; family Ixodidae; genus Amblyomma; species Amblyomma americanum. The sequence continues at coordinate 45,803,670 of NC_135497.1, forward strand.
AACAAAGAAATTTCACTAACATACTGCTTTGAGACAACTTAAACGGGTGCTGAAGCCCACTGAAAATGTAAATCAGGGAATGAACAGGATGATTGTGGGCTCTGCATGTGCCTACTTTTATTGCATAGGAGGGGCCAGTTTCAACTTTATTACAGGAGGGTAGTGACTTTTCTAATTGCATCATCACTGAGTGGGATGCTTGTACCCATACCACCCCCTCATTCAGCACTTGAGCGATGACAGTGCTAGGGAAGCTCTTGCTGAACATTATAATCTAGGCCCTTTGAATTGAATGTTTATTGTAGGTATTTTACAAAGATAACAGCCCTAGCAGTGCTACTGGGATTGCAACTCGCTGCAAACGAGGCGGATTCTGTAGCACTGGGCTCTTGCTGGCAGTTTGTGAAATTGGCATTACCCGAAACTGCACTGTAGAAGAGCATAAAGAAAACGATGTCTTCCGCAGTAATTCATGCCATGCAACATGACATGGAAACCATCACACGGCCAGTTAATCTATTGCCTTCAGGTTCAAGACGTCTGCCAGTTTCTATACAGTAGCTTCAGACTGTTGGACTGGAAAATTACATCCTCTTGAAGGCACTTTTTGAGCAGGAACTGGACTTAACCTGATTTTCATGATTTATGCTTCGGGTGCACAAACTGGGTAATATCAAGCTTTTATAGTCTTTTTTTATATTATAGTCTTCTATTATTATAGTCTTATTATAGATTTATAGTCTTCTCTTACTGTTGTGTCCTATCTTTCCTCAAGCAGAACAGTGGCTTGAGCTATGTGGTTGAGTGAAGTTGCATCACCTGTTAATGTCAGATTAATTTTTTTTCTTCTAACTTATCTCAGCTGCTGAGGGCCATTATTGCCAGAGGGGTATGTAAGGTGTGTACTGTACACAGACAGGGAAATCTCTTAATTCCAACCTGCGGTATTTACAAACTGGCACTTCGCTTCCGTCAAAATCGCGTATTTCAGTGCGACAAAGCTGCCCCTTTACCCTCTGTTTCTAATCAGCTTAGTTTGAACAAATTTTCGGTCACTTAATAGTTTGAAGTATCGAGACGTCGAATGCCTGACCAGAGCCGCCGCGGTGGCTGAGTGGTTATGGCGCTCGGCTGCTGGCCCGAAAGACGCGGGTGCCATCCCGGCCGCGGCGGTCGAATTTCGATGGAGGCGAAATTCCAGAGGCCCGTGTACTGTGCGATGTCAGTGCACATTAAATATCCCCAGGTCGAAATTCCCGCAAAAACGCACAATACTGTATGTGGCCACGTACCAATGCTCAGGTATTGGTTTGGTTTATGGGGGTTTAACTTCACTACGGCGTCTCTCGTAGCCTGAGTCGCTTTGGGACGTTAAACCCCCATAAACCAAACCAATACCTGAGCATTGGTACGTGGCCACATACAGTATTGTGCGTTTTTATCGCTGACACTTTCAAAAATTTCCCCGCCTCAACAGCTGGCTCGTTTGCGGTGAAACTGCACACAGAGCTTGCGTATTATGGTAACTTTTGTATCGTAGCAAGTTTGACAATGGTACTTACTTAGTTCAGGCGCACATGATGCGAAAACGTAAGCGTCTACGAGAGATCGACGAGCCAAAACCCGCAGACGACGCTTTTTCCCTGCAAGGAGCGCGGGCCGTTTGAATATGCCGTTCCTGTCGTTTCGTCTGCTTCTACTGAAGCGCTTACAACATTTTCGACTAATAAAGCGGAAAAATATCAGAACAAATAATTTAACGAGGCTTTACCTTTTAAAGAATATTGTTTGCAATGCTCGCTCTGCGGCCTAGTCGTGACGGCTTCCAGTGCCCAAAACAGACAGATGGCGCCACTGCGGCCCTTCAGCGAAAAAGCGTCGTTTGCGGGTTTTGGTTGCCGATCTCTACGTAGACGTGTACGTTTTCGCATCATGCACGGCTCAACTAAGTAAGTACCATTGTCAAACTTGCTACGATACAAAAGTTACCATAATACGCAAGATCTGTGTGCAGTTTCACCGCAAACGAGCCAGCGGTTGAGGCGGGGAAATTTTTGAAAGTGTCAGCGATAAAAACGCACAATAGTGTATATATTTCCCACCCTTTGCGCGCGCACAATTTGTCCCTAAACGTAATAACCGTTGGATATATTGTCTTCATCTTCAAAATACTTGTCGCGAATCTCAAAAGTTTATTATAACGACAAATTTATATATAAGACTGCTCAAAGGGAGCACGGCTACAAAACCACCGCCGTACACACGCGCTCACTCTTCGCGCTCTTAATGCAGTTCTAATAGACTGACCGAAAGTTTGAGCTATAAAAGCGAGTACGAAGCAACGAGAATTCACTGTGTGAGCGTGTGTTCGAGGAAGGATCGCGCATAAAAGGTTTTGTCCCCAAATGCACTGATCATAGTGCTTGCATGCGGCACAGCGAAACAGTGATATAGATATGAGATGGAATTCCGCATCTGGCGCTTCTAGCCCTCGAAATGAAAAGAGGCAGGATTAATTTTCCCTTTGCAGAACAAACATTCAGTAGAACCCGCTGTTACGTTCGCGGTTGCTCCGTTTTTCCCGGTACGTTTTTCTTTTTTTCATATGAGCCAGATAGTCCAGCTGCCACAGAAGCCCCTACAACTGAAACTCGATCGCCTATATCTGTTGCATAATGCAATTGTTGCATAATTCCCTTGTCGTACGTCGTGAAAGTCATCTCACGATGGTAGTTTACACCGTCCCGGAATTCGTTCAATGCGCGCGTAATGGTGACGCCGACCAGAAAAAAGCGAGACTATACACGTACTCTATATAGGCACTTGTTCGCAGCTGCGTTCGGCGACTTCTGGAAGCACCCAGTCCAACGCGAACACACTTACAAACCACGTGATTTTTTGTGCGTGTGTTGGCAGAGTTACATCGACGCTTTCGCGAACGATAGCACAAAAACGAAACCATGCCGGGGCAGACGGCACAAACAGCGCTGTACGAAATGCGCTTGCGTGGGTTCGCTCCAACAATTTTGTTTCTGCCATCCGCTTTATTCTTGTCGCCTGCACCTTAAAATACACAATTTCTAGATTCAAATATAGCGATGATTCTATGGGATTAATGAGGCCACCGCGATAGCAGCGAAGAAGCGCGCGCGCGTACCGCATCTTCGCACGCTAGAGGCATGCTCCCCTTTCATTGCTAAATTCCTTCCCAGACAGCTGCTCAGGCTAACCGAGACTCATCGCAGTGCGTTTCTGAAGGACGGTATTTGCATACGTCCGCTTTGTCCCCTTTTCCCTTGTATATCATGTTCATTCTACTTGATCGCCATTCATTGGGGGCTTTGCCATCCACTACCATTTTGTTCACTACCTCTATTAATGTTTGCTTGGGTTTTGGTCCAAGCTTTTTTATTAATATAATCGGAGTACCATCTGGTCCTGTCGACGTGTCACTAGCAACCTTCTCTTGTAACGCGAGCGCATGGTTGCGCTCTCTGGAGGGCCACTGCGCCCGACACGGCCGCGCATCGAAGCGAAGTGGCAGATGACGCGAAGCGTTCGTCGCGTTTTTAGCGCTCGTTGAGAGCTGCCAACCAGCAGAGGTGTCCCAACTTCAAGATGCATTTTGACAAGTTCGTTATTGGCAACAAGGTGTACATTTATGACGGTGTCTCCGAGTCCGTGCAAGAATTAAAAGCATAGCAGTCACCGCGAACGAACCGGCGCCCGGTCCTGGCGTTGTATACACAAGTCCAAGCTCCCATCAGTGCGTCCGCGTATCTATTGAACAATGCCTGTAGTGCTCGCTGACGTCCGCGGTTTCATCCCAAAGAAGGAAACTGTGGAAGCTCCTTTAAAAAACAATCAGAGCGATATTGCGGTATTCACCGAAACATGGCTGACTCCGGACAGCAGTAATGACGAACTGCTTGAAGACATGTCATCTTTCGCCATTCATAGGCTCGATGGGGCTGGTCGTAGGGGCGGTGGGTTTCTCGTGCTGGTAAAATCGGGTTCACCTTCCTTCACTTGTTGATATTGGCTACCGCAGTGAAGTCCTCTGTGTAAATATTTCGCCTCCTGGAAGCACAAATGCACTGATTGCCTCTTACCGCCCACCGAATTTTGATGCCTCTTTCACCAGCGATCTGCACTAGGTCTTTCTTGAATTTAATTTTCGCTTTCCTCACGACAATTATATACTTTGTGGCGATTTTAGCTTTCCTGATATTGAATTGATCAGCTTATCTGCATCCCCCTGCCGGTCCAAAGAATTTTTTACCCCGCTTTTACTTTTAACATTTCCTGAAAAGTCAGCACGCTAACTCGCAATAATAACACATTGGATCTAGTCTTGTCCACCACTCCAGATTTGGTACAGTCAGTGCAATGTGTCAGTGGTGTGAGCGATCACAAAATGCTGTTATTCGACTTATCCTTCCCCAACCCTGTCCGACAACCATCTGTCCGACAATACATGCGCGACTACAAATGGGCAGACATTTCTGGTATCAACTAACAGTTAGAAATATTTTCTCATTCTTTTCGCGAACCTGCCACAAAAATCTGTGAACAAAAACTGCTTGTTATACAAGCACAAACTTTTATCTCTGATTCACAAGTACGTCCCTCTCGCTTCTATTGATAGCAATACAGGAAAAGCGTGGTATTCGAACGCTTTGAGAAAGCTATCCCGAAAGAAAAGAACGCTTTTTTCTTGCAGCCAGGACACCACATTCTAAGCCCAAATGGGAAAAATACTTGCGTGAGGCAGTACACAAAACTTTTAAGACGCTCAAAGGAAAAGTTTCATCAGCAGGACCTACTCTGCGTCCTCCGTACCAACCCCCTAAAGTTTTGGAATATACTTACTCCTCACGAAGTAAAAGCCACAACATTTCCTTATTTAATCATGACAGCCTCCCTGTACCAACTGATCAGCGTTCTGATGCTATGAATTCATAGTTATCTTCTATTTTCACATGTGAACCTGCCCTCAGCAGACCTACCGTGCCTCCTTTAAACTTCGTCCAGATGCCCTCCATTCATATCAGTTCCGAAGGAGTCGTAAAACGTATTGACAGCCTTAACTCTCAAGTAGCCCCGGCCCCGACAATATCCCTGCAAAGGTACTTCACTCTACTAAAATTATTTCCAGCAATATCTTAAAGATCACATTCATCCAGTCCTTAGTTAGCAATTCGATTCCGGACTACTGGAAACTAAGCAGAGTAGCTTCTGTGTTCAAATCGGGAATCCATCCAATCATCGCCCTATTTCATTAACTGCCTGTAAGATCATGGAGCACATCGTTTACTCCAATGTTGCAAACCACCTTGAAAATAACTCTTTTTTTTTGCAAATCAGCATGGTTTCCGCTCTGGCCTTTCATGCGAGACCCAACTTTGTTAATTCACTTCTGACCTTAACTTTAACCTTGACTCGTCTTTCCAAACCGAAGTAATTTTTCTGTAGTTTTCGAAAACACTCGATGATGTCTCCCACTAAAGGCTAATGTTTAAATTGCCTGCGTATTCTTTAAATGCCTGTGTATTGGTCCACTAATCTTATCCTGGATTAACTGTTTCCCCACAAACCGCTTCCAATGCACAGTCTTCGGTGAGTATCATTCCGCCACTGACGAAGTAACGTCAGGCCGTTGCTTTTTCTAATCTTCGTAAATGACCTCCCCTATATCATAGCATCATCCATTGGTCTGTTCGCCGTTAACTGCATGTGGTACCGTCACATTTCTTTTCACGATGACCAGCTAACCCTGGAGAACAACTTACGTAAAATTGAAAATTGGTGTTCAGATTGGATGACGGAACTGAACGTAACTATAAATTAAAATTTATGCACGTCTCAGGTAAAGGTTCCAACGTTTCTTATGCATATTCACTAAACTCAGCTATCATATCACAACTTGAGTCTAGGCGACCTGATCGTCAATAAACTAACATGGAATGAGCATGTCACAAAACTAGCTGCTGACACTTGAACGCCGGGCTTCCTAAGAAGGTCACTTTCACAATCACCGCCATCCATTGGTAAACTTGCGTACGAAACTTTCATTCGGCCGAAACTCCAATACGCATTGGCAATGTGGTCTCCTAATCAGGCGCACCTCATTAACGAAATTGAATCCATCCAGAATCGCGCTGTCTGTTTTAAATCTTCAAACTATGACATTCGCTACAGCATCAACAGTATTAATTTAAGTCATCTCTCGGTATCAGCCCACTAGCCCTTAGATGCAAATTTCCTGCCTCTGTCTGTTTCATAAACTTTACCACAACTGCCCCAATTTCTGTGATTCTTTACTAGTGCCACCAGTGCACACGTACATCATCTCGTCTGTTCAACTTAATCAGCATCCGGCGCTTACATGGATCTACACACGCATTTAACAAATATTTTTTTACCAGGAGAAATTGGGACATGGAAAGAGTTTCCTGAACATGTTGTAATCGAACGTGTTCCTGTTAGATTTAAACAATGCCTGATGTGTCATCTGAAGTCATGAATTGTTGCTTCCTCTTCGTTTTGATTGCAGCGCCTGTATCATTCGAAGTGTGATTTTGTACTTGAGCCTTTTGAGTTTTGTGCTTCTATTTTGGTCATCAATTTTTGTGTTCTTTTCATTCGTAACCTCCCCCTCTTTATCTAATACCACACCCGAGTTAAGGGTATAATAAATAATGATGATGATGATCTGTTTACGTTTGTGTTCCCGGCACAGTAAGCGCTTTAAGGGAACTAGTGGAAGTCTTTCATATTTATGAGGCTTACACCGCGTGCATTAGTGAGCTGTCCATCGCGCTGCAGAAGCATGGGATTGTGCCCTAGGTGAGCATTTTATGAGCATAGCCACATATGATATCATCATTGTAGCCTGTATATACTGTTAAATCTCGATATAACGAAATATTCTCGTTTTCTTAACTTCGCATTCATAGAACGTCATGTATATTCAGAATCAGTATAACGATGTAGATTGTACTGCACGTTCAATGTGACGAAATTTCATTGCTGGCTGAAAACGAACTTGCCGAAAAATTATCGCAGGCGCTCGTGGTTGAGCGGAGCCTGTGGTGAAGCGCGAATCATCAGAGCGTGTACGCAATATATGAGACCTGCATGCCCGGATTTCCCATACAGAGTGCATAGGCAGACGCACTGCTGGCCACGGCATCTGGGGTAGCCGGAGCAAGGCTGGCCGAGCTTCTCCGCAACCTCGGCAGTCTGACAGATCAGCCTGTGGCCGTCACTGTCTCACCCAAAATTGAATAAAGAAGAAAGACTGGCTAATTGGCGCTATTGATTCACTGGCTGAAACATGGTAAATAGCGCTAGAAAATGCAAGGGACAAGAAAAAAATAAAAATGAGACATGCTGGACATCAACTCTATCATCACGTTGATGTCTAGCATGTGCCCCATCAGTATCTTTTCGTTGCCTTTGTATTTTTTAACACTTGTTACGATGTTTCAGCCCAAAACTGGCACCGAATGCAACAAAACGCTGCCGGTGCTCAATGGGAGCGCACTGCGTTTATCGCGTTTACAGCTGCCCAAAGCTTGGGAAAAAGGACTGGAACGGTTAGTGCTTGGCACACCCGTCAGCTGTAAAGCCAGTTGTGTGCTTCACACCTGCCAACCTCGCTGCTCACTCACACGATGTGCGTATGTGCAAGAAGACACACACACGCGGTTACGGAGAAAAACATAAGGAGCAGGATCGGCCTGATTTTATTTCAATTGTTGGTGATTCAAGACAGTCTTCTCGCTCTTGGCGACATGGAGAAAAAAAGGAGAGTAAGGAGCGGTCGGGGTAGACGACTTGGCCTGCCGCAACGCTCCCGTCACCGGCAGCGACTGAAGACGTCACTGTGTCCGTGGTGTGGTCGGAGCACTTACAAAATGGTGATAAGAGCAAAATTCGTTGGAGGCACTTAGATATAGCTTAAGTGCGGGAAGGCGAAAGCTGTTTGCGACTCATCGCGCTGGTTTGAATTTGCCGTGCTTGAATTCATTTCACGAAAGAGGAGATGAGCAGCTGGCGCTCTCTCACGTGACCTAGGCGGCGATGTAACGAACGAACGGTAACAGCAAATAAGTCACGTGGCCTAGGTGACGATGTAATGGACGGACGGTCACCGCAGTATGCGCCACTAAAGGCTATTGGCTTAGAACCAAAACACAAGACGGGTGCGTCGCCCTCTTTGTCCATGCTACGATGGTAGGCGAGATAGACGTGCTGAGACGGCTTGGGAACTCGCAACATAAGCAAGACGCGCATAACGCTGTTGTTCCTGGTGAAGAAAGGGCAGAAATAAAGGACCATTTTAATCGCAAATAGTTGTTTTCCCGTGAGCTATCCTCAGCGCGTTTTTGGCAGATTCTTAGCATGCTAAGTGACTAATTTCGATGTAGCGAAATTTCAGTACTACGATGTAAACTGCCAGTTTTACCCACTTCGATAAATCGGGGTTTAAATATATTTCTTTCTCTTATGGGCAAACGTTCTGCTAAAAGTTAGCGCCCATTCTACCTTAATTTGTGTTACCCTCTTTCTTCTGTGCTATGTTCTCGAAGCAGAAGGAACTTGCCCAGATTTGCATTATTCTTCAATGCACAACCACTCTTCTCAGAGGCAAAGCGAAGTGTTAGGATGTACCTTCTTTGCCGAAAGTAAGCAAGCTGTCTTTACCACCTCTCATTTTATCAGGAGGCTAGTTTTATTGAGAGCAGAATAGTGGCAGCACAAGTTCACGTCACGCAGATTATCCTCGCAGATGCCGAGGGCTGACGACCGCAGCAGGGAGTATCCGCTGCTAGCCAGCTGCTTCCATGGCCACAGCTTCCTGGTTAATTTTAGCAGAGAGGGTACAGTTTGTTAATACTGGAAAAATTAATGTAGATTTCATGAGAAGTTCTAACCTTGTGTGCATTCTTCGTTTTTAATGTTTGCCAACCTAAGGAATGCTTAGAGTTGGATGGTACTTTGTAAATAGCAGTCAATAAAGACAAATTGTGCGGCACTATTAACCTTGGAAGTTTTGAATTAACTCTTTTGCAAATGGTGAGGTCTTTTACAAAAAAGCCGGTCAGGCGCCTTGCAGTCATTATTGAAATGATTATGTGCTGGCTTCGCAGTTCTTCAGCAATGAGCTCACTAAATTGAGAAGTGTCAGCTGCTGCAGTGTGCCTTCTGATGAAGAAAAGAGTGGAGGTGAGAATGGCTGCCACTAGAATGTTTTACCCTTACCGCAACAACCACCAGCATGAAGCACTATGCATGGTGTCTGTGCAACAGTAGTTTCATTTCCGCGGCGCCTCGGCTGTGGTTTGTACTGAATCTGCCTCCTGAAGCCTTGAGCAATAGTGGTTAGGGCGCTCGACTACTCATCCGGAGTTCCCGGGTTCGAACCCGACCGCAGCGGCTGCGTTTTTATGGAGGAAAAACGCTAAGGCACCCGTGTGCTGTGCCATGTCAGTGCACGTTAAAGATCCCCAGGTGGTCGAAATTATTCCAGAGGCCTCTACTACGGCACCTCTTCTTCATTTCTTCTTTCACTCCCTCCTTTATCCCTTCCCTTACGGCGCGGTTCAGGTGTCCAACCATGTATAAGACAGATACTGCGCCATTTCCTTTCCCCAAAACTTATTATTATTATTATTATTATTATTATTATTATTATTATTATTATTATTATTATTATTATTATTATTATTATTATTATTAATATTATTATTATTATTATTATTATTATTATTATTATTATTATTATTATTATTATTATTATTATTATTATTATTATTATTATTATTATTATTATTATTGAGCAATCACCGTTAGCGATTTCCTCTCATGTGCTTCTTTGGAACGTTAAGAAGCCACTGTACTACTGGCTGTGTGCTCTGTAGTCATTGTCAAGAGTAAAGTTCCAGTAAAAGCCCGAAAATAATGGCTGTTGTAAAGGGGCTCATTATCTAATGCCACTAGCTCCTACATGTGGTCATCCTTGTGATGCAGTACGCCACACTCACAAGGGCTGATCGATGGTTATTTACCGGAGCCGCAAGCACCACCACTACCACTTCTCGGTGGCCACTGTCTGGCGGTGCGGTGTCTATGCCACACCAGCCATGCCTGGTAAATGTTAGTTTCTTTGTTTTCAAAGGATGAGAAAGAGATGCAACCATGAGGCAAGCTTGCTCTGTGTGAAGGGGTTTCTTTCTAGTTGTTTCTTGGACCAGTCTGGAACAATCAGGTCTAGTCTTGGACTTCACTTTCTTGTCAGGCAGAAGGAAGTCTGGCACAGGATCAAACCCGCATTTGTGCAACATCTCTGGGTGGCTGGCACAATCTGGGGAAACAGCCCAATATTTGCGATCACTTACATATGTGGTTGCTACTCGATAGCAGGCTAGGAAAGTATGAAAACTTAATGCACCGTCTTCATTTCGACATCAAGCAGTTCAGAGACAAGGCAAAGGCGACTCTGTCAAGTGATATTTTCATACAGCATAGATGGCATTAAGTCAAGGGGCATGCAGATGCATTAAAGAAGAAATTGTTTACTTTGGCAAACGTGTGCCCTTAGAATAAACTGGACTTGGCTGCAGGAGTAGCAAGATGCATGCTTAGTGGTCTTTGGCCAAAGAATGGCCAAGCTTGTTGGCCCTGCCATGTTTAAAATGACAATCATGGGAACATCTTGTGCTTGCTTTGTGTTCAGAGATTGAATCATCAAATGACCAAATCTCATGCAGTCAGAACATTGAACGGCCGCAAACAGGATCTTGCCAACAGCTTTTGTTTCCTGGTTTAATTTCAGTTGCATCTGTGTAAGCTTTATCTTTTCCAGCTGAATTAGGAATTTCAAATTCTCGATTTTAAGCAGCTTTTCTGCCTCCTTCTGCTGTATCTTTAAACGTCGAATCTTTCCTCCTGATCATCGTGCGGCAGTCATCTCCGTTTTCCATGCTATTGTTTCTAGCATGTAACTGTTACCCTGACATGGTGAATTTTAGAAAGCAGACAGGTCTCGTACCTCACTGGTTGCTCTCCTCCGCCATGGCGATCTCGCCGTCCTGAGTGACAACGACAGGCTCCTCGATGTGGGTGAATTAAGCCCTGGCTCCCAGCAGCTCTCTCATTTGAACCTCCCCGATGATGCCGCCTTGTTCTTCCAGCAGTTCTTTAACTTGAACTTTCTCGATGCAACAGGCTGGTTCCTTCAGCAGCTTGCTAACTTCTGCCTCTTTTGACTTGCTGGTTGCTTGGTTCTCGCCTTTAACCTCCTCAACTTGGACACCTAGTTCCTTCCGTAGCTCACTGACTTAGCACCTCCACGACTCACAGGTCACCTATCTTCTTCAGCTGCTCGCTGACTTGAGCCTCCTGCTTCCGGTTGATCTCGGCCAGCATTCTCCGAAGCTTTCCTGCGTCAATAAGAACAGAAAGTTGGGCTAGTTGGTGTGGATTCATACTTGGCTGCGCAAAAAACCGAGGACAACAGCGAACGAGGAGACACAACACAAGCGCAGACAATCAACTGAACTTTTATTCACTGAAATGAAGCTTTATAGGCGTGACAAAACACAAAAACAACAAAAGGAACCGCCACAACCGATGTACAAAGAAATCTTTCCGCTCTCCGTCGGATGTCTCGAGCAGAAAGACGTAGCAAATCCTGTCTTGACCGTGGCAGTTGGTTTTCCCTCTCGATCGTATAGAGGGAAAGAGAGTTTATGATTATGGTTAAAGGAGGCTTGTCATCTTGCAGATTCGATATTGCTCAATCACGTTGCTCAAGGACACTTCTGGAAAGGTTAACTTTTTATTAATAAACAAAGAAAGAAGCAAGCAAGGAGAAAAGTTGTTTCATTCGACTGACTCGTAGTGTTACCTGAAGAAACCTGCCCTTTATTCCGACCGAGACACCTGGTTTTGAACCTTATGTCTCCACCCTCGGTGGGGACAATAACCACTTAGGTAAATTCACAAACGCCCACCCAATAAATTATTGGGGAACGGAAAACATAACCAGTGAACGATTGGGGAAAGGAAAACACAGCCAATCAATGATTGAGAAAAGAAGATAAGTAATATCGACAAGCACTGTACAAGTATGTGCACTCTTCACCATCAAGATTTCAGAGGATTCTTTTTCCTCACTCGAGCTTTGCGAACGCTCTTGCTTTCCCATGGGTGCAGGTTGCTTCAACCTCTAGTAAACTCAGTTTCGAAGAAACGCAACCTTCAAGGCCCAACTGTTAGGCACTTTCCCTCACATATACTGTCATCATGTACAATGGACGCATGGAGAGCATCACTTGTACAAAGCACTGCTCGCATGTTCCTTCCCTGTGCCCGTGAGCTGAGGTTGACTCCTGCTAACGAGCAGTCATTCTTCATATCTGGAGCTAGCGGGGCAATGTCTTGTTGAGCGCGTTGTAGGCTATCAACGAGCTCCGTCATAGACACCCTATGTTTTGAGCAAAGACGTCACAGACATGGGACAAAAGCCACGTCAAACGACACGAATAAAGGTGGTTCGTCGCCGCCCGTGTGTACCCGCCTCGCCGCAAGAACGTGCGCAATGAAATGCAACCTGACGTACACACCATTCTACGAAGAGCACGCAGGAGAGGGTGAAATACTCTCACACACGTGCACTGCACGGCACTCCACTGTTGGCACCCTCCCCTGGACTGTTAACCCGGCGCGTGGAACAATGTCCGGCTGCTTAGCCACCACTGAAGTCCGTGTTTGTGTTTGCATAACACAAGCTGCAATATTGTACGCAATGCCAGCGTCCTCTAGACATCAATGTTGTATTGCCGGTTGCGGCAGTAGTCGACGAAAGTAGAAAAGAACGCCACAGGTATGTACGCACACCATGTTCTGCGAAGGTCTCAGTGCGTCTGCGATGTCTATTTCTCCACCTCATTGCCAGCTCCGAGTTGCATTAGCAGTTTGCTTATTTGGTGAACAGAAAATACTTGCGCCAACAACAATCTTATGCGTCAACGCACTTTGTAAATGAAATGCAGACAGAAAGAAGCCTACTACCTCTGCTTACTTGCAATGTGGAATGAAGCACGGCACCTGGTTTACAAACTATACTCTCCAAATAATTTTAAGAGATTAAGCTGTTGAATTGTTTTGGCAAATTTGTTTTAATTGGGGAACACACGGTGCAGGAGTTCACAAATTTGGCCACAACTTTGTTTCGCCACCCCACAGGTTCAGCAAAATTGGGAGCGTGTAGGCATCACAACCTGAAAAAAAACATGCCGTTAGTACAAAAATACGAATCTTATTTGCACTTCACGAATTAAAGCGGCAAGACAGACTTTTACCCAACTGCAAAGCGAGCAAAGATGCAGCCAGAGCACTGTAAGAAGAAAGAACGCACCTCATGCACGGGACTGTAAACTTTGGCATGCATTGTAGAAAATCGCACCACTGAAATCACTTCCAATGCACTGTAAAAAAGTCAACTTATTTAAGTGATGCATAACTGTGCCAGAGATAGAACAAACGCTAGGACTTAAGGAGTGCCCCTCTCCGACTGAGGTTGGAATTCTCATTGCAGATGCAGCTATTCGGCCTGCCTGCCAGTAAGTGGTAATAGCATTTCATTAGCGTACCAACCTATCGGTTCGTGTAATTACACATTTTTTGGCATTAATAAACCAGTGAGTACTGGCGGGGGTGGAGTAAGTAGGAATGCGTGGTGCTTTGAGTGAACTGGCTTGCGCCACTCGTAGTGTGAACAGACCTACACGAGCAGCAGAGAACCGAATTTCAATGTCATCGTTCGTACTGTAGGAAACAAACGTTGCAATGATCACATGTTGATTCGTTTCGGTCACGTAGGTCGCTATTGTCTCCCTAACGTTCAGTTTGTGAACGGAGTGCTCTGTCAGTCTCTGCATCTAAACTGTCAAACTCGCCATATCCAAGCAGACAGCAAAAGCGGTCATGAGAAACTATGCTCCCCGAAAAACTAGATATTCGATTGCTCTCTCCGATCTTCAGTGCCGGCACATTTTGCTTTCATTTTTTCATCATGCATAACAAATTCAAATCTTTGTTTACATCACTCAGATGTTAGGGGCGTAGACATAAAGCTCAAACTGCAGCTTGATTGTGCGCCTGCCCCCAGTACAAGGTTTCAAGTATTGGTACTTAGCCTTAGCATATACATTGGCAACAACATAAAAAAATTAATTTCACTTGAGGAGATAATCAGCTAGACACTGTTTACAGAAAAAGAAAAGGAAAAATGCACAGCAATATTCAGACATAAAAATTGATGAGATTAGGAAAATGAGTTTAGTAATGATGGAAAAACATACCAGAGCATATGAGCCATTCTTCGGGAATTCGTATGGCATGAGTGTGTTCTCAAAGTTCTGGCTGAACCATATTCATAAGGAAATGTTGGTAGATAATGCTTTTTTACCGCTTTACTAGACTGGTACTGTATTGTTGAGGTATTGGAGTTATTCTAAGGGATTAAAAGAAGGTCTAGTTGTGACTTCTCGTGTAATGTTAGCAATACTTCATCTTGCTCTTTTTGTATTATATGCAGCCTGCTTAGTTTAGGGTGTAAAGTATTTCCCCAGATAGCAGAATAATATTTTAGGACAGAAGCAAACATTGAATTATAAAAAAAAATTAGTTTTACCTTTTGCAGAAGAGAGCGTACTTTGCTTAAGATACCAGATATTTTTGATAACTTGTCAGTAGTCCTATCCACATGTGATAATCACGATAAATGCTTTTCTAAAAAGACTCCACGTCTTTTCACAACAGGGACAACTTCCAAAGTCGCTGGCCCAATTTTAAGTAAAAGCTCAGTATCGCACACTAATTTATTTCTTTTGATTTGTTTATGTCGGCAGTTGATGAGTTTAGCATGGGCCAGGTATTTAAAAGGTTGAAGAACCTGTTTGCTTCTTCGGTCAAGCGTTTTTGCTGGTAGAGGAGAATATAGGCTGGAGTCATCAGCATGTATTAAGAAAGTTGGTAGCAGGCCAATGAGAACGATTTCATTCATGTAGACGATAAAACGTAATGGTCCCAGTACACTTCCCTGTGGAACTCCAGCTGCAGCGGATTTTATGTCGGATAGTTTATTGTTCATTATGATTTGTTGTTTACGAAATGATAGGTACGACTTCAATATATACAGAAAAACGCCACGGAAGCCATAGAAATTAAGTTTAGCAAGCATTGTCTGAAGAATAATGGAATAAAAAGCCTTTGAGTAATCTATAAATGTACTACCTCAAAGTGCGATTGCGGCGTCCACTGCCCGCCGACCGTAGCGGCCGCGTTTCTATGGAGGCGAAACGCAAAAGGCGCTCGTGTGTCCTGCGAAGTCAGTGCACGTTAAAGCTCCCCAGATGGTCGAAATTATTCCGGAGTCCTCCACTACGGCATCTCTTTCTTCTCTCAGCCTCTTCTTTAACCGTTCCCTTGAGGTGCGGTTCAGGTGTCCGCCGAGATGTGAGAGATACTGCGTCATTTCCTTTCCCCAAAAACCAATTTTCATTTTTTTCCCTTTGCGTTTCGCCTCCATCCAAACGCGGCCGGGTGCTGTGCGTTGCCAGTGCACGTTAAAGATCCTCGGGTGGTCGAAATTATTCCGGAGCCCTCCACTACGGCACCTTTTGCTTCCTTTCTTCTTTCAGTCCCTCCATTATCCCGTTCCTTACGTAGCGGTTAAGGTGTCCGCGGAGTGGTGACAGTTACTGTGCCATTTTCTTTCCTAAAAAAACAATTTTCAATTTTGTTTCTATTGCGTTTCGACTCCATCGAAACGCGGCCGCCGCGGCCGGGGGCTATGCGTTGTCAGTGCACGTTAAAGATCTCCAGGTGGTCGAAGTTTGTCCGGAGCCCATCGAAAGGCATCAAAACTGCCCTGGGCCTCGCACCGTACACATCCACCCAGAAAATTCTTAACAAGGGGATTTCAAACACACTAGACGAGCTCATTAGACTACCAGAGTAGCACAAAAACAAGGACTCCTGCGTAGCCATTCGGGGCTAAAAATACTAGAAAAGTTAGGCTTCGAACCTCGAGCGCAGCTCGGACACAGACATAAGGAACAAACAGACGTTTCCCAACAGACATAAGGAACAAAAATTTGACTGTGCTTTAGCTCTGGTTAACCCTAGCTGAATTGCGAAAGTTTCGTTTCCTCTGCACGTCGTCTACACAGCGTCTCATTCCGATGCTAGAACTCAAACCGGTCTCCCGCAATTGAAGAGTCACTCCGGGACGTGGCACGACTTCTTCTAGCCGCATCTTCGTTACGACGCTTCTCGAGTCGCGCGGCGCGTTCTTCTGGCATCTCTTGAGCGCGTTCTCTCTTCCTCGCTTCATTCTGTCGTTGGTGCGTCTCTTTCGCGCTCTCCATAACGGCTACAATACACTGAAAGCGCGCATATATATATATATATATATATATATATATATATATATATATATATATATATATATATATATATAAAATCCCCGCGAGGCGACACCTCATCTCCCTCTACCCCAGCGGAGCACACCTGGTGGAGTGAGCGGCGACGGCAGCATCGTCGACGCCGGCGCCATCTGTTGGAGCGCGGCTGCAGCGTTGCTAGGCGATGGTGGCTCAAGGTTGTTCGTCCGCCACCGCACAGGGCGCGACGAGCCGAAATGGCCCGCTGCCTGGTGTAGTAAAGCTTTCGCATTAAAATCAAAATCCCACCAGAACCTAACCTAACCTAACCTAACCTGCGTCAGCGCACCTACTATGTCGCTCCGAAAAAAAAAAGTGAAATACCTTGGAGGCTAGGAGTGCTTTATGCTGTCCTTTGTCTTGTTTTTTTTCATTTCACTCGTCACAATCAGCCACTCTGTTATGCAGGCAAGAACTCGTCATTATGTGATGTGATCTTAGTGTCGGTCATGTATTTTTCGCGCCATCTTTCTTTCCATCCTGATATTTGTTTCCAAGTGCTCCAATAACAATTATCAGCCGTTAGTCAGCGCGATTCCGTGTCACCTTCTTCCCGTCCTCGTTTATTTTGCGCCGTTTCCCGCCTGTTTTCTTTCCGACTTCTGTGGCGAACCGTGACCTGCCTAGAGAGTCTTACGTCAGCTATGATATCGCTCTCCATGTGTCCTCGCAATCGGCCACTCGCTCCGTCAACGACGACGAAGGTCTCCCGGTGCGCTCGGCGCCGCTCGCAGCTATCTCGGGTGCCGTCATCTTTGTTGCTGTAAATGCTTGTAAATATATTTTTTTCGCTCCAGTAACATTATTATATATGATAAAAAGAAGAGGTCGTAAGATGCTGCCCTGAGGGACAATCAGAATTACCTGCCTCACAAATTCAAAACATTGCTGAAAGATAGATAAACACATGCAAAATGTAATTCCAGAGCCAAAACAGCCTAAACTCACTGCTGCCACAATACGGCAGTCAGTTTTGCCCTTGACTACTCTCTGCGCCTGCGTATTTTTCCTGAGTTTTATTGTTCTTAGACATTCAGAAAGGGTCAAAATTAAGTAAATGGAATTAGGAAGTAACAATATTTTTCTTTGATAAGTTTTTTAAGTTGCTGGAATGAAGAGATCATTAGTGATGAAATAGTTGGAGTTGATAACTTTGAACAGATGCATTGAATGCAAACGACGAAAAAGTGAAATAATAAGCTACCGCTCCCCGGTAGGTGTGTGCCTTTTCAAGGGAAGCGATAACAGCAAGTATCCATCATGTGACCATTAAAGTTGCTATTGTTGCCAGCTTCGAGAGACAAGCTGGTGTTTCGTCTACCTACGGCGACAAGTCAACCTTTCTTCGCCGTCGACACGGTGCCCTCTCAGACCTCCTTGACCTCAGCCCCGCGTTCTTGAGAACTCGACATCAAGCCGCCCTCAGCATTTTCGCCGAGAATGAGTGAGTGTGGGGACGCGAGTCGGGACCCACGAGAGGAGGGCGACAAACAGCACACAGAAGTCAACGAGAGGGACCTCAATGACACCTCCCCTCAAACGCCAACGTGGCTGAGCTCTGCCCGTGAGTTCGAGGGCCCTGAGCTGCTTAACATGGGTGTCGACGAGGCTGGAGGCCGCATTAGGACAGGCTCACTGCTCTTCGACAGAGAAGTTCCAGTCGACCGGCATCTTGAGGGCTCCAAGCACATACAAATCACTTCGCGCATAGACTTGCCCGTGCCGCCTCTGATTGAGGCTTCTGCCACAGACGGCACCCGTGATGGAACTCAGCCACAGTCTGCTGATTCCACTGATAGCCGAACAAAGTGGTACATAGACCTGAAAATTAGGGCTCAACAGGTGAGAAAAGACTGTGGGGAGTGGGGGATGCCTCTCGCAGCGATTATGGAGAAGATGTCAGACGAGAGAATCAAGCGAATGAACCTCACTGCAAAATGTGAAGCGCTCGAAGAAGATTTAAAGGAAGCCTGGCGGCGAATAGCTGTTCTCAAGATGGCAGCAAGTGCAAGACACCATACTGAGCAAGGACAGCCGGTGCCAGATGAAACCTGGGACCGGCAGCGTGAAATTAAAGAAACTCGAACCTTCCCACCACAGTCAGAAAAGAAGTCTGGGCAGACTACAATGATCTTCGAGGATCTTGAAAACCAGTTACTGCGTGGCATCGAAGACCTAAAGTCAACTGAACGCTCCCGTCGCACTGCCGAAGCAGAACGTGATGAGCTTAGAAATGTGGTGTCCTCTGCTTCCTGCATGCTTAGGTTTCTTCAGAAAAAAGAACGTAAGCTAGAGTGCATCTTGCATGCTGCCGAAGAAGCGCTCAAAGAGGAGAAACAAAACAGTCAGACAGCGTGCGAGGAGCTACGTGAAGTCACAGCAGTGGCGGACAAGTTGCAGGTTGACCTGGAACATGAAACCTTCACTGCCAAGCGCCTCCAAGAAG
Organism: Amblyomma americanum; assembly: GCF_052857255.1. Classification (NCBI taxonomy): domain Eukaryota; kingdom Metazoa; phylum Arthropoda; class Arachnida; order Ixodida; family Ixodidae; genus Amblyomma; species Amblyomma americanum. The sequence continues at coordinate 45,822,636 of NC_135497.1, forward strand.
CAGCTCTTTTTTATGAGCGCCAGAATGAGCAGCTGCGCCGTGAACTGGACGACGTGAAAAAGACCTTTTGCTCACAACTGGGGTCAGCTACAAGCCAGTCAGAAAGCTGCTCGCGCGACAAAACATCGGCGCAAGGCGCACATGCGCCTCAGTGCGCTACCACGCTGCGTGACCCGACCTTCAACAGAGCTGCCCTCCGCGAGGCCTACGTTGATACCACTGAGCCCGTGTGCTCGTTTGAGAATGTGCCAGGCTGGAAGCTTCAGCTTCACGTTGAGGAAACTTCGAAGTTCCGCGAGAAGTGCACCAGTGCCCTAGCCGGTGCCCGTAGCCGACTCTTTCCACCTCGTGCTGGCCCAGTTGGTCCTTGTAGCACTGGACACTTCACTAGCACTGCTCATAAGCCGGGGAGCCATTCTCGCCTTCCTGTGGACGAACGCCCTGGTTTGCCGGACGATGAGTTGGGCGAACAACTGGATAAACTGCCTTTGTGAATAAAGCTTCTAGCGTCGCTGAGTGAGGAGTAGACTTTACAAAGAGCCTTTGATAAGGCTTAGTGTGGACATTGTATTCTTGTTGGCCACTTAAAGCGGGGGTCAATTCGTTGTATCTGGCATTTTGCCCTCACCTTTGGGATGCTCTTTAGTCACGCCCACGCTCCTCCGTAGTGTACGACGATATCATCGGCGTTGCGCATGGAGCCCGTGTGTTTGAACGCCCTAGCCGTTTTTGGCGTCACGAAGCTTGATTTCTTTACCCGCCGGTAACTCCTGTTTCCTAAAACGGTAACCATAATGCCCACGTGTTTCCCTCATGAAATTTCGGTATGCTTAGTCTGCCATCCTTGCTCAGCTTCCATGCTCTCAGCATCGCCTTAGTCGTGTAACCTGCTCCGGAGGTTTAAACGCAAGCTTAGTAGCTCTAAGACAACGATAGTAGTTCGTATTGTCTGGTTTTTCTTGGAGAAACAGGGAACCGAAGCTCAGATCTTAGTCGGTGAAGAGCCGCTTTGGTACTGTATAAGGCAAGAGGTTCTATTCTGTTCCGCCTTGCCACGCCAAACTCTCTACATAGGTAGGTAGGTAGGAAAGACTTTTAATGCTCTAGAAAGGTGCTAGTAGCAGACGAGAAAGAAGAGGTCCATCTTCCTTCTTCTCACAGGGTCGGTGCCCCTATTCCAGGGCTCCGCTGAGCTTCGCTGCTCGTTGGGCGTGCTGGATCAGACCTTGTTGGCAACCCAGATCGCCGCTGGAGAGCCGGCTCTCCCACTGTTCCGCACTCGGGTCTTTGCGAAAGCTGTCGTTTTTACTGCATTCCCACGTGATGTGGTACAACGATGGTTTGCTGCCACACCACGGGCAAGTGTCCCGATATTGCGTCGGGTAAATCTTGCTAAGGATATGCAGGTTTGGGAATGTTCCTGTCTGCAATCGTCGCCAATACACTGCCTCTAGTTGATTTAGATCAGGATGAGGCGGCGGATAGCGGATCCGTACCCCCTTATAGTAGTTGAGAATGTCTGAGTACGTAGGACTGACTCGGTCGGGTAGATCGTCCGATTGGGAGGAAGCTCGGCTCGTATACCCTCGAGCTACCTCGTCGGCGCGTTCGTTCCCCGCTATGTCGGTGTGTCCTGGCACCCAGTAAATGCTATCTATGACTTTTGGTGGGGTCGCGCTCTGGAGGAGCCGGAGCGCGGCGCGACCTATGCGGCCGTTCATGTAGTTACGGCACGCTTCTCTTGAATCTGTAAGGATGGTAAGGGACATGTTGCTTCGATAACCGGCTACCGCCGCTAGAGCTACGGCCAGCTCCTCCCCTTCGGTTACCGTGCAATCCCTCACTGAGGCGCTAGCTAATTCCTTTAAGTTCGAATCAATAACTACCGCCACTGTGCTGTTATGTGAGCTTCTTGTATACGGAGCCGCGTCCGTGTATACCGTTGTGGATTTTGTAGCTAGATTTTGTTGTACATACCTCGCCCGGGCTGCCCTACGGGCCGCATGCAAGTTGGGGTCCATGTTCCGGGGAAGGGAGCGAACCTTTAGCGTCTGGCGGATTGCGTCCGGTATGCTCGCAGTACGATTCTCGAATTCCGCAGTTCCGCCTAGCCCCAGTCGGCTAAGGAGCGAGCGCCCCGTAGGAGTCTGCTGGAGCCTAGCTAACTGCGTGACCAGTTGGGCTTCTTTGATCTCTTCGAAGGTGTTGTGAATTCCAAGAGCCAATAGTTTTTCGTTGGAGGTGTTCATTGGTAGATGCAGGGCTGTCTTGTAAGCTTTGCGGAGTATGGTGTCTGCACTATCCACTTCTCCTTTGTTGAGGTTGAAGTACGGGAGGGCGTAACACACGCGACTAACCACCAGGCTCTGAACCAGGCGCAGGGTATCCCGCTCTCGCATGCCGCTCCGCTTCTGCGACACGCGCGTGATCATTCTGGCGACCTGAGTGGTCGATTGCTTGAGAAGGCCGAGCGTATGGCCGCATCGCTGGTTGCTCTGCAGCCACATTCCCAAGACGCGTATCTTGTCTCGTTCGGGAATTAGCTGTCCTTCGAGGGAGACATTGAGGGACCCTTCCTTGTGTTTCCCTTTGTGGACTCGCAGGAGTTCTGATTTTTCGGTGGAGCAGGCGAGGCCTCGTGCACTGGCATATTCTTCCACGCAGGTAGCCGCTGCTTGCAGTCGTTCTTCTTTCTGGCCGAGCGACCCAGTGGTAACCCAGACCGTGACGTCGTCAGCGTATATTGCGTGCTGTATGCCTTCGATCTTCTCGAGTTGTCTTGCGAGGCCGATCATGGCCACGTTGAAAAGTAGTGGCGAGATGACGGACCCTTGAGGTGTGCCTTTGTTTGGGGTCGAAAATTTAGCGCTACGAAGGTCTCCGAGCCCAACCGTTGCAGTGCGGTTGGAGAGAAAGGCCTTCACGTAGCTGTGAATTTTCTCGCCGCAGTGGAGGTTGTCGAGTCCTTCCATTACAGCCATGTGGCTAACGTTGTCAAAGGCTCCTTTGATGTCGAGGGTCATAACCACGTTCTCGCCTACGCTCGGGACGTTGGTGAGGACTTCCTCTTTGAGTTGTAAGAGGAACTCTCTACATACGTGCACTGTTGTGTCGCTCTTCCTACGCGAACAGTCTTAAACTTTCTAGCCTCTTCCGCATTTCTATCTCCAATTTCACAGAAGTGGATAGTTACGGTGCACTGGGCGTCGTTGAGGTAGACTCAATTAACCTGAATGGTCGTTAGTCAGTCAGCATCGGCCAGGCAGCCGACTTATCCTGCAGCTCGAGGCGATGTGCTGTAATTGATCCCTCACAGCCGAGAAGGGGACAGCCTGATTCTTTTTGTTCGTTTTGTTTTGCATAGGGCATTTTCCGGGGGCCGGCTTTCCGACGCACCGGCTGTCCTTTCGCTGCCCCTTCCTCCACGCCTGCTGCTCTGCTCGTTCTGTTTCGCCGATTCCACTCCAACGGTGAATGGCCCCTACCAGCCAATGCGCTCATTCTGTCCAGGATCGAGGAACAAAACGCTGCCAACTTAGAGCGCGAGTAGAGCAAGTTGATTCTGACGAGGGTTGAATTGAAGTTTCTCTGCTGCTTTCAAATCAGAGAGCGGAGGTCTTCTTTCTCTGCCTTTTTATTTTAGGCTTACCGAATTAAAATCGCAGTTCAAACGGAACAAGGAGTAGCGCACTGACGTCTGACGTGCAGATGAGGAGCGTGCTTCCATGAACAAGATATAGACGTTATACATAGATGACTTCGTTAAAGTATTTAGTGGCCATGAACACTAGACTACAGTGTTATTTTTAAAAATGAGCCAACTGAAAAACACCGGCTTGCCTAAGTTAGCAGAGACTAGAAAGCAAAATACTGAAGTCATTGAATGAGGTCCTCATGTGTTTATAAAGATGAGAGAAACAGTAGGTTATCACCTAAAGCGCGTCTTAATACCGGGCGCGGTGAGGCTATCTGCATAACGTTAGACATTCGCTGTATTCGATCTGGACACTAGAATACATGCTCACAATTACAGGCGGTCACAGAACAAATAAATCGCTTTGCGAACACACGGAAAAGATAATAACAGTGTGAGGACGAGTTAAACGTCACGTATAGGCGATATCCTAAGAGGTGAGGGATGGGGGCGGGGGGGGGGGTGGAAGGTTAGAAGCACATTTGCGGGGAGGTTTGCAATCTTTGTCTTTCTTAAAGGGAAGCTGAAACGGTTTTCAAATCGCGTGAAGCGCTGTGGTTGGGAAGAATAATAACGCAAGCGTTATTTCAACCCATGACGTCGCATCCGGTTTGAAGAAAAGACGTCCCGTCCGGCAATTTTTTTGCTGTTTTAGCCATGTTTGAGTCGAGCTGAGCATTGCTTTCAGTACCACTATGGCCGGTCGGCAGGTAGGGCGTGAAATCGTGTTGCAAGTGAGTAATTCGTTCTTTCTATCTTTTAATATGCACATACTGAGCGATTGCCTGGTATCTGACACTCGGCATTCCGTTGTCAACTTCCTTGCGCCCGAATATTTTGTGTTAGAGAAGATAACCCAGGACAAGCACGGAGCCCGCTTGCCCGCCAGTGGACCCAAAGGCCCGGAGGGAAAGACTCATCTGTTTTATCGTAAGTTCTGCCCAAAAGCTCTGTGCAGGTCTACGGAAAAGAGCAAGTGCTGAGCGTGTTTTTATATCTTTTGTCAACCAAGCCCAACGTAACTCATGGTCCTGTAAAACACGCATAATTACCAGCTTTTGCGTGCTCCCGAAAAAAGGTGGGAAACTTTTGACAACAGTCCAGTTGAACCACGACCGGCTTTATTACTAATAAAGCCAGTCGTGAGTTGAACTAACCGTTTGTGCGATAGGTTTTGTACGCGGTCCGATTTTTTGTGGCCCCGCGGCTGGGAAAGTCTGTTGAGCGTTGGCTTAATTGCACTTCACAATTGTGTGCTACTGTTACAATCCGCTTTCTAAAACAGGTGCAAAAATTGCGGCGAGTTAAGCGATTACGCTTTGGTGTCTGCAGAGCGAAACATGTTCTTTTAAATTCATATTTATTTCAGAAAACAGCACTTGAAAACTGGCAGGCAGTTTTCTGGTATGCATGGGCCTTCCCGATTCCTGCTTCGAGTCCGGCGCTCACTTGCTGGCGCAGAGGCTGAACAAATGGGACGTTAAAATCCTGAGGCAGCAAAGGCTTTAAGACGCCACAAGGTGAGCCCTCCACCTTCTGTGATAATTTTAAAATGAGTGCTGTGCCACCTGCACCGAACATCGGTTTTACATGGGGAAGTTGTTTGGACTTAGGTGGCCAAGTAGCATGGAGCGCATGAGGCAACTGAAAAAGCAAGCGTTCTTTTAAAACCTCTAATCTTAAGACCTTTTTACAGCTGATGCTGTAAAGAGGCCTTAAAGAGATGAACACTGTGGACAATGTGCTTGATGTCCTTTGACTGTTTTGAAGCTTGTGAGGTGCATAAAGCTCACAAGGCACTGTTGCAGTGTGTGACAGGTCATTGTGGTGATATTAGAAGACATAGTGCAGCACAACGGGACAAAGAAAAGGAGCACACAGGATAATCGCTCGTCCTGTGTGCTCCTTTTCTTTGTCCCGTTGGGCTGCGCGATGTCTTCTAATATGCTATACCAACAAGCCCAAACTACCACTTTGTTAAGATTGTGGCCATGATAGGTTTCTTTGATTTGTCTGCACTCTCTGCACTAGTTCTGCGAAGCTCCACGGTGGTGCCGGCAGCGTGCAGCGTCAGTTCAGAGAGTTCAAATGCAGCTTGGCGCTGGCCGCTTCCAAAACGAATGGTTGAGTGCAGGCCCGATTGTCTGATGGCCTTGCTGCCGTCACGAATTTGCAGCCAACTGCACGCCGCCGACAGCAACGACCGCCAAAATCCTGAAACACTTGGAAGAATTTTCAAGCAGCAAATCGCAAAGAAGTCTTACCGTGAACATGCTCTAGGAAATCGTCGTTTCAGAGAAAAAAAATATCGTGGCATGTCTACACACACGAGACTTACGTATTATCGCTGAAATGCTGCCCATGCGACCCGACTTGACCGCTTAGGTCTTCATTATGACGCCTCAAACAGTCTCTCAACTCCTCCATGTGTAGGTCGAAGAGGCAGAGAAGGTGTGGCACGTGTTATTTAATGAAATGAAGACAGTTATTTGCTGGAAGGTTATGGTTTACGGGGGTTTAACGTCCTAAAGCGGCTCAGGCTATGAGGGACGCCGTATTGAAGGGCTCCGGAAATTTTGACCACCTGGTGTTCTTTAAGGGAGCTGCTGACCCGAAGGACATGGGCTCGATCCTGGCGGCGGGGGTCGAATTTTGATGGAGGCGAAATTCTAGAGGCCCGTGTACTGTGCGATGTATGTCAGTGCACGTTAAAGAACCCCAGGTGGTTGAAATTTCCTGAGCACTTTACAACAGTGTTCCTCATAGCCTGAGTCGCTTTGGGACGTTAAACCCCGATAAACCAAACCAATCTTTTTTTAATGAGGTGCAAGGCATAATTATACACAGATTACCACGTGGTATGCTCCTACGGCTGCTAAATAATTTATAACTGAATTTCTTTATCGTGCAGTCTCAGGTTCAGTTTCAACAACCGAACGATGACTGCGACCTTAAAGAGAGGTTGTAGGTCATGTGAAGCGTGAAAAACTGCAATATATTTGGTGCTTCTACATTTGTTGTCATTCCTCCTCTTGAGGAAGGCTGGCTTCAGCAGATCAGTATAATAAAACGATAAAGCAGCAATTATATCACAGTTTTTCTATGCCTCTAATGACCTAAAACCTCTCTGTCGTCACAGTTGTCATTCGGCGGTTTAAACCGAAACAGCATGACAGAAAAATTTGTTATAAATTATTTAGCGGCCGTAGGCGAATGCTACATGGTGATTTATGCATTGTAGTGCCTTCCGCTTTATTATAAAGAAGAAAATATGCCACCAAAATTAAGTCTCTATGCTCCCTTAACGTGCACTGACATCGCACAGTATACGGGCCCCTAGAATTTTGCCTCCATCAAAATTCTAGAGGCCCATGTACTGTGATGTCAGTGCATGGCAAGGAACCCCAGGTGGTCGAAATTTCCAGAGCCCTTCACTATGGCATCCCTCATAACCTGAGTCACTTTGGGACGTTAAACCCCCATAAGCCATAAACCTTTCAACAAAGAACTGTCATCATTTCTTTAAATAACTAGTGCCATACCTTCTCCGCTTCTTTGACCTACACATGGGCACCGCCATATTGCTGCACCGCAGTTGCGCTTCCATTTCGGCGAGTGCAAGCCAGCCTAGAACTCGTGCTGCACTTCTTGAACTAGTGCAGAAAGTGCAGCCAAATGGAAGAGACCTTACGAATATGTGGCTACTTCCTTTGCACTGGATGGGCGAGTTTTTTGTCTTAGCCATTACATAGAAAGAAGAAAAAAAACGAAACGTGGGAACATTCACTATTAAGACGACAGCTTTCACCTGCAGGCCCCAAATGAACAAAGCCTGCCTGTATAGTGAACAAAGCAGCTAGGCTATCACGGATCTAGCAAATTATAATTTTGAAAGTGGGCCTCCTGCTGTGAAACTGGCAACGTTTGTGCCCCTAGAGACACGCAGTGGTGAGAGGCGAGAAGTCACAGGCGAATGTAGGTAGGACAGGTAGCTGAACAAGGAAGTAGTTCCCATAATTGAAGAATACATGGAAAGACAAGGACGAGGCATGTTTATTGTCTTCCTTCTATGTTTGTCGTTTTATTTTCACAAGTTAGGAGTTGATGTTGTATTTTCACTTTTTGAGAAAAATGGGGAGGGGGTTGTTCCGTCTTGAGACATGCAGCCCAAAAGACAGAGCACAGGAGTGACTCAAACAACATAAGTGTTTGCGTTCTGTTCCTACTGTTCTGTGTGCCTGTACCCCTTGCCCCAAAATGGGGCATTGACATGATCTTACGTGGTGCTATGCTGGTAAAGGATGTGTGCTGCATGCATATGGGTGTGTGGCATTCAGATTAAAGCACCAACACACGGCTTCTAGTGCAGTAGGAATTATGGGAGCAAAAAAGCCTCAAGGATGTGGATGAATAGTTTAGCTCTTTAACACGATAGCAAGGCGGGCGAGTTGGTGATACATATTTAAAAAAATTAACAGCGCGGAAAACGGGGACTTCAAGGGTAGAAAACACAGGATAAGCGAGGGTGAGTTGGTGATACATATTTAAAAAATAACAGCGCGGAAAACCAGGAATTCAAGGGTAGAAAACGCAGGACAAGTGCTTGTCCTGTGTTTTCTACCCTTGAAGTCCCCATTTTCCACTCTGTTATGTTTTTAGCTCTAGAGTTTGCCTTTTCTGAAAAATTCTGCGGCAGGAGGTTTTAATACATGTCAGCCCACCCCTCAGGTAATACTCCCTTGTGGGCCTTTGAGCTACAAATAGATAAAAAAGTAGCCCCAATTCAAACAGTATAATTTGCAACTTTGGTGAAAGATTTTCGGTGGCCCCTTCAGGGGGTGTTTGACCAGAGCTTTTAGTGATTGCTTAATGTCACTTGGTCCCAACAACCAGACAGTTAATCAATTGCCCTTGTGCCTCTTGATGAGAAAATCTGAGAGGTCGAAATGACAATTTACCATAGCCGTGAACGGTAATGAGCTAGATGTATTGCCGAAGAGAACCGAGGTCACCTACTTGACAGTGGTAAGAATTTTGGGTTGGTTAGAGCATAGATGGCTTAACACCATCTTCCGTATCTTGATAGATGTGGCATTGTTGGCATGTGTAATTAAAAATTTGTTTCGGTGTGTGTGGCTGGTGAGCTGTCAGCTCGGGCATGACAAAGTTGTAAGCTCAACCAGAAGTACCTGTGCTGTTTGAGCTCAGGGCAAGAGCATTGAGCGAGGCGGCCACTGCACTATGTCCTTGTACATTTGGCTTTCTTGGTGCTCCAACTTCCTCCTTCCCCCAACTCTGTTAGGAACGTCGTGATGGGGCCGAGCGGAAGTGGTGGGGTGCAATTAGAGCAGTGGCATGACCATAAGGTCCATCCGAAAAGCACTGCGTAAGGCTTGTTTGCTGGATTGGCCCCGCAGTCAGAACTGAGGTGAGTTATGAGTGGGCCACTGAGGAAAAAGACAGTAGAACAGCGGAAAACGTGCCATGAATGGTGGAGAGCTATAGTTTGCAGGCAACCATTGATGCCTGTGTTGCCATTGTGGTCAAAGTTTTCTGTGAGACCACCAAGGGCAGCGCCTGTTCTGAACGCATCACATAGATTAGCGATCAGAACTTCAATAGATCAAAACTTCAATTTTATAGTTGCCTCATGGGCGTATGAATGCAGGAGGTGTATGAATCGGTTCAGATTTCACATTTAGACACATCAAATTCAGCAACCTTAGTACTCACAGGTACAGCAAAACCCCATTAAAGCGTACCTCGTGGCGCTGCGGAAAAACTATGTGAAAGAAGCAATATTGTCACGAAGATGACGAAGCTGTCAGGGGGAGCAGGAACGGAAAGGTCGCGTTAAAGGCGAGTGGCCATTAAAATCATCTCACTGCCATCGTTCATCGCCGCTTATTATTTGGCTGGTCGCCACGTAACAATATGCCCAAACTGAAAGCAGCCTGAGTATATCCGTTGACCTGGTAAAAGATGATACCTGAGGTATTTCAAAGAATACGCAGGTGAAACCTTTTATTCACATGGCTACTAGCGCAGCCTCGAAGGTAAGCCAGGTGCCGTGTCCCAGGTGCTCTATTAATAATGCGCAGGCGAAACCTTTTAATCACATAGCTACGAGTGCAGCCTCAAAGGCATGTAAGCCAGGTCCCGTGTCCCAGCTGCTCTATTAGGCCGTATTTGAGTGAACAAGCAAGTGTCTAGCACACGTGCAGTTTTTTCCAACAGTACGTGTTTAGCTGTCTTCAGCTTCCATATAGGCATTACTTTCATTGAATGGCGTTTCGCCAATGATGGAAGCAACAGTGTCAATACCAAACTGTGCTGAAGAAGTCTTGGACTGCAGTGTCTAATACATCACCAATCATGCAAAAAAATGAGTCTCCACAATGCCTCCTCTGCAACAAAATGCCTCCGGTAAACAGAAGGTATTTAGGAATACCTGCTCTATTCCAAGGCCTGGGTTGGGAACAGTTGAGGATAAGAGTTAATGGAGAACGCCTTAGTAATGTTGCGATTCACAAGTGATATTGCTAAGTCACTGAAGAGATGAACTGTAAAGCAAGATCAGTGAGCAGAATGGTGGGTCTAAAGAATTAAAAGAGTAGAGACACCCAACTTTCAGGTGCTTGTTTTTTGTTTGTAATTATTCGTAAGGCATTGTTAAACATTGATTACCACCTGGTATTCTTCTATAACCACTAAATAATTTATAATCTCATTTCTTTCTCATGCCGTTTCCGTCTCAGTTTCAATAGCCGAATGAGGACTGTGACGCCAACATGTGCCTACAGTTCACGTGAGACATAAAAAAACTGCAATATAATCGCTGCTTCCACATTAGTTGTCATTCCAGCTCTTGAGGAAAGCTGGCTTCAGCACTGCAGTAAATTATAACGATGAAGCAGCGATTATATGGGCGTTTTTCGATGCCTCACGTGGCACAAAAGCACCCTTTGACGTCGCCGCCATTGTTCGGCTGTTGAAACCGAGATAGCATGGCAGAACCAAATTACAAATCATTTAGCGGCCGTGGGCAAATATTACATGATTCATGTGTAGAAGTATTTTCCACATCATTATAGAGAAGAAAACATGCGACCACAATTACGTGCCTATACTCCTTTAACATGAAGAAAACCAAATGGAAAATGCTCTTGGCCATTCCCTCCATGCAAATGCTGTGTGGTGTATAATATTATGACGTGGTGGCCGGCCAAAGAGTGAGGCGCGATGAGCGATGTCAGAGATATGATTTGAATGGAGGGAATGGCCGAGTGCTCTGTACCGCGCCACTGCCGGCTTTGTCGTCTTTGTCACAATATTCCTTTTTTTTCATGAACATTGTCACATGTAGGAAACTCGGTGGTGTATCATCGTTTGTGTAAGAACTTAAGGACACTGACAAGTTCCCTAGGCAGCCGCTGACCACACACCATACTTGGCAAAATTACTTTTGAAAAGTAATTAAATTTCATTACTCATTACTTTGCTAGAAATTTCACAGCAGTAATTTAATTACATTACAAATTACTGCTGTCAAAAAGTAATGACCTGAAATTGCAATTACCTGCCTTAGGTAACAAAAATTACTTATTAGTTTTGATGCTAAAATGTTGCGCATTGCTCAAAGTGCAAAATTTCTAGTTTTTTGTTTGCACCGCCGCTGAGCTTAAAAATGGGCGTCGGAAATTTTGCAATTTTGCTCCTCATTAATCAATTTGAACAGCCGCTTTGCTGATGTAGATGACATCTTTCTCATATCGCTCTTCAATCAGAATTACATCGTTCGATGTGTAATATGGTCCCACCATCCTGATTTTGAAGAATTTGTCATCCGCGTAAACAGCGGGAGTGCATTGACTGCTTATCCGTGCATCATCCCAGAAGTGCACAGGGGCGGGAGAGGCTGCCAATTCTGCTGTTCAATCGATTTTTTTCTGGAGGCAAGTTAGTGGAAATACATTGCATGTCGATGGGACGCTGTTGCCTGTGTTGCCCTTGAGTTAGAAATAGGGCCTCAAATGAAGCCACAAAAACACAAAAACTCACGGCCAACTTTCTGAGGTGTGTCAGTTGAGACTTCTTGTCAGTGCGGCGATGTCAAAGTACTTGCTCAAGCACTCGCAGTACGTCTGCGCGAAGGTGTCATATGACATGCCTTGGTGATGGAGCTCTCCTGGTCGCCATGCAGTGCGTTTGTATGTGAGACCGTATGCAGTGCAGGAAGATGCGTAGCAGTCCTGTGACTGATATGCAGACTCTTCACCAAAGCAGTGCTGACGCCTGCACGCACATCACCCCTCGTCCGCGTGCGCCGCTTCCCAGGGGTGCTGGCTATTACTGGTTGCGCGCTTTTAAGGCACAAGCCTTAAGTGGCACATTAACATCGATACCCGGCGTCGTCGTCGATGTCCAGGAAAAGTGGTACACAACCCCCAATTAATGACATCATCAGCAAAGAGAAAAATTTCTTCTGAGGGTGCAGAGAATTGAACCAGGAGCTTTCAGATTGTGAGGCGATCGCGCAACCCATGGGCCACAACACCGCGTTGCTTCTTGCCAAATAATGGTTCATTTAATGTATGTGTTGCCCTATGACTCTATGCTAATAAGTAGGTGTGTCATTAGAAAGGAAGGAAACAATATAAAATAAAAAGTGAATGTTTTTCGCCTTCAAAGCATGGAAGTAGTCTCAAGTGCCCTCCGTAATTTATTCTTGCTTTGGGAGTCGCCGTGGTGGCACATTAGTTATATGGTGCTCGGCTGCTGACCCGAAAGACTGTGGTTTGATCCCGAGTGCAGCAGTCTCATTACGGTGGAGATGAAATGCTATAGGCTCCTGTACTGTGCGATGTCAGTGCACGTTAAAGTACCCCAGGTGGTCAAAATTCCCGGAGCCCTTCACTATGGCGTCCCTCATAGCCCGAGTCGCTTGCTTTGGGACGTTAAACCCCGATAAACTGCATCTTTACTTTGTATATGCTCATCTACACAAACGTGAGGCCAAAGCATGGCATATACGAGAAGCATAGATTTGGTATGCAGCGAAATTAATATTGCTAGTAATTAATTGCTTTTCCGTGAAATTACTGTTTGAAAGTAGTTAATTACACTACTAAATTACCAGGCCGCAACAGTAATGAATTACATTAGAAATTACCGAGAAATGTAATTTAATTACTGTAATTTTATTACAATAATTTAATTGTTGACTAGTCTGCCACTGATTTCAAGGTGATTGCACCCTGCTTTTCAATGAATGCGAAATCCTGACATCATAGCGTCTGTAAATGGTACGAGACAAGGCCTTTTGCATTTTTAAGGCAAAGGTTTGTGCCACCTTACCTTTATTTTTTTCTCTCGCCCGCCTTTTTCCCCTTTCTATATTTTGGATGTTATGAATGCAATGTTTTAGCAACAAGCTTGAATTAGCATCTGCGAAAAATTTTTTGCTGTTCTGCTCGTGATTGCCTCTATGTCCAGGTTTTGCGCCATTTCCTGGTCCCTGGCATTTATTGGCACTTTCACTTCATTCAAACTTTTGTGAATGTGCTGGCACAAATTTTGAAAAGTTCCTTTTCTAGCACTTGCAAGTTGTTTTCATATTTATTTTTCCATGGGTCTGAAGTTTCATGGCACGTCCAGCCCGTCAACTATTTCTTACCGTTTTCCGATACTTTGTCCCGTTACACTTGTGCATTGTGGAACAGCCGCAGCTGCTCGTAAGATGCTTTGTGTCCTTGCCTTTGTGCAGGGCAGCAGCGGCGTCTTCTTTGCAGCGCTCAGTTGCATGTGGGCAAAGCATCCAAAAATGATGACTAGCTTGGCTGGCATTTTCTCTAGGTCTCTGAATGCATCATATGGTCAGAATTTGGCAACATTATAGACATGTATACCAGGAAATCGTTTCAAAAAGTTATCCAGGATTTGTATTGCGAATAAAAATTGCACAACACGCATAATTTTTAGTTTTGTGATACTGCAGATTACACGAACCAAGAACAGAACAGCAAGGTTCTACTGTATTTCTTTGAAGGGCTGTGACGGTTTTAAAGGGTGTCTGGCAACCTAGAATTGTCAAGAGGAGGAATTTCGTTTACCTCGAAAAATCGGGGAGTTGTGTGGGATACCATCAAGAAAGTGGTCAAGTCTCGGAAAAGGACGGACTGAAATTTACGCAGAGGTCTGCTGCGAGTTTTAACGATACTGTGAGTGTCCAGCACACGGTCCGTTCTTATTGGCATGACATATTTTTGCTTCTAATGAATATTAGGCATGGCAGCCTGTCTGTTCTAGCTGTCTTTTTCTTGTCTTCAATTAAGTGAGCATTGTATATACTGGTTGGTTCTTTACAGGTTGCCACACTCCTCATTAAATTTGGTCTGGTGCATATGAATAGACACAGCTACGTTCAAAAGTATTTTCTCTGGAATAAGCCTTAGTCATAGTAATGTGCAGAATTCATGCACTTTCAGTATACTGATGCAAGGTGCCACGCCACCTCAGTGTGGCATCAAAATCGATCTGTAAATCTTGCTCTTAGGCCTCGTCAATCTTGCAAGTTATTGCAGAAACAAATAGAGGCTAGTTTCTCAGCGGTTCGAGCTGTGATGACGAGGTCGTAAAAAGCTGTTACTTTTTGTGGAAATCGCTTGGCGCTTGTCCTGTAGCATTGCTGCTTTCGAAAGGGATGCCGGAGTGTGCCTTCATTGGAAAGGCAGTAAAAGGCGGTGCTTCGCAGTGATGAGCAAACCAACCTTTGTCAGCCCTCTTGTTCAAGGGTTCCTTCTTGAAAGCCTCAAATATTATTTTGCAGTACAATGAGCAGTGTATGAAGCCCCTGAAAGCATGCAAAGTGTTCCGTTAAGAAAATTTCCAGAATTTTCTCAAAGTAGAGTTTGTTCCTTTTGTGAAAGCACATGTAATGTCAGCACATATGGCCACCGCTCTTATGAACCATTAAAATAAAAGAAAAAACTTGTGAGCATAAATTTAACAAACTTTCAAATCTAAGACTCCGGATCACCCAGGCAATTTTCATCTAGTGGGAAGGGAAACACCTGCTCAAATGCCTGCACAGATTCCTAGTTGAAATGTGCCAGCATCTGTGCGTCCGTTACGGGCAGGGATTCCAGTATGGTGAAACCCATACAGAAGAGTTAAGCGGGCCATGTCCCGTCAAGAATGCTGCATCTGGGGCATTCCACAGCTGGAGGTGTCACAAGGGAGTGTGGAAGAGGTCGTCTTGTTAATGCTGTCACTCTTCTTGTAGCTTGAGCTGCTGTTCATCGATTTTTTGTGTCATTAATGTTTCTCAACAATGCCACATCACTTCATACGCCTTTTCAGTGTCTGAACTGTGACAAGAGTATCTCAACCGCAGCCGTGGCCTCGTGCTTGAGTGCTCGCCTCGGCTACGGGAGGTCGTGGGTACGATTCTCGCGGCCTCCGGTCCACCAGCCAAATAATGCAATGAGAACAGGCGGTCCCCCGGCCTAGTGTTCGGCTCTCCAGGGGTGCACTGCGTGGGAAGGATAGCCTGCACCTAAAAATTCCCGTAAAATGTGGGCACAAAAACGTCTCCACGTGGTTAAATCCCGCAGTTCAAAACTCTCGCCTTGTGCCAGTTACAAAACTTACAACGTTCACTTCTCTAGCCTCAAGAGAGATGTGCCATAGCTCTCTCCGCTCCCAAACCCCCTTCGAGCAAAGTGCAGCGGTATTTGCTTGCTACCGTTGTGGCTGGCTCACAAGCGCCGGCAGGTGTGCATGACGGGTTAAAAAAAGATGGGCTTCTACCGCACGAGTTGTATTTAGGGTTGCTTGACGGCGGAACTTATCTCTGACCTGTCAAGGCAACGGTTTGGTCGAAGACCCTTCTCCCAAGCATCTCACCCTAGATGAGCCGAGCACCATGGCTGTGAAATCTTAAAACCGGTGGGTACCCGGCAGCACTGGAAATCAAACACAGAACCTCCCGAACGTGAGGCGGATGCTCTACCACAAGGCCGCGCTTTGGTGCTATGATCTTCGCCAAAAGGCCGAGAAATGAAAAGCCGAAAGATTGTCGTTCGGCAGCTTACAAAGTCAAGCTGTCATGTTTTTTCCTGAACACAGTTATGGCTCAGACTAATTGTACCATTCTACATGATTATCCCTCATTAATTGAGATGCTCAATAAGCTTAGGATGCGATAAATTATGAAGAGGAATGAAATATTTCTTTTCATCACTGCATTTTGTGCAAACATGTTTGTATTGTAATTTCAAATATCTGTTTTGTAATTGGAACTACTCCAAAATAAAGCATATCGCAGTACTGGCCGGCATTTCGAAAGGCCCTGATATGCACAGCATGTGTACGAGAGCAGGCGATGCAGCGGTCCCTGTGTCACTACTCTTGGAGCCCACATGACCAAGGTTGCTGCTCTTCCTCGGGAGTGACGTCATAATGCACCCCTGCACTCAGAAACCGAAATCGCTCAGTATAAATAATGCGATAATATTTAATGTGCATATTTGAATTGCGGAGCACGTATCACGCGCCGGGTGGGAGTATGCAATGTTTGAAACTAAGAACACTCCAACCAAAAATTTGATGTCTCCGCCCTTTTAAGGTTTTGGGTTTAGCGTATGGAACTTGTGACCTTCTGTGTGCCAGCGCCAGAAGCCTTTCATAGACCCTTTCGTTGTTTGTCTTGACTATTTTTATTCATTCTTGGTCTCTGCCCTGTACACACTTATTTTTCTGCGTGGTTTCTCTGGCATATCTTGAACAGTGTTCCTTTTATCCTTTTTTAAGGATCTTTCTAATGTCCATACGCAAAGCCACTACAGGAGTGCGTGGGCTGCTGCTGTAGCCTCCATTTTTTGCTTATTTGTTTGTGGGTTTCTCTTAGTGGTTTATTAGTTGCATTTCATTGTTCTGAGCTTGCATATCATGCTCCATTTCCTTTCCCCAAAAAAACAATTTTCATTTGTTTCCATTGCGTTTCGCCTCCATCGAAACGCGGCCGCCGCGGCCGGGGGCTATGCGTTGTCACTGCATGTAAAATATCTCCAGGTTGTCGAAATTTTTCCGGAGCCCATCGAAAGGCATCAAAACTGCCCTGGACCTTTCCCGTACACATCCACCCGGAAAATTCTTAACATGGGGAATTCAAACACACTAGACGAGCTCATTAGACTACCAGAGTAGCACAAAAACAAGGACTCCTGCGTAGCCATTCGGGGCTAAAATACTAGAAAAGTTAGGCTTCGAACCTCGAGCGCAGCTCGGACACAGACATAAGGAACAAACGGACGTTTCCCAACAGACATAAGGAACAAAAATTTGACTGTGCTTTAGCTCTGGTTAACCCTAGCTGAATTGCGAAAGTTTCGTTTCCTCTGCACGTCGTCTACACAGCGTCTCATTCCGATGCTAGAACTCAAACCGGTCTCCCGCAATTGAAGAGTCACTCCGGGACGTGGCACGACTTCTTCTAGCCGCATCTTCGTTACGACGCTTCTCGAGTCGCGCGGCGCGTTCTTCTGGCATCTCTTGAGCGCGTTCTCTCTTCCTCGCTCCATTCTGTCGTTGGTGCTTCTCTTTCGCGCTCTCCATAACGGCTACAATACACTGAAAGCGCATATATATATATATATATATATATATATATATATATATATATATATATATATATATATATATATATATTGTTACGTGACGGCCAGCCGAAAAAAGAGACGAGATAATCGATGGCAATGAGGTTATTTAATGGCCGGTAGCCTAGCGCGAGCGCTCCTGCCCGCGCCACTGCACAGTTCGTCTTCTTCGTCACACTACCCGGGGCCACCGAGCGATCGTCTCGATCGGTGACAAAGAGACGCGCGAAGTGGTTACTGGCTTAAGAGGATGGTTGGACAGGAACGAAAAAGGGGTGAGGTGCTGGCCGCCACGATGAATAAGATGGCTGAATGATTCCTGGCCTTGAAGCTTCCGGGCCGCAGGTCGCCAAGAGCTGACGGTCGAGTTCCCAGGACGCGCCGAACGGCCTGGGCAGGGGATCGGTGTCTTCAGGTGTAAGCGCCATCTCGGGTCGGTGGGGTCGATAGGTCAGGTACTTGCGTCGGGTTCACTTCGTCGTGTTGAGTGGTCGGGGCGGGGGACGGGGCGGGGGGAACAACGGCGAGGTCGGTTCGGGTCTGTAAGGCTGGGGCACGGCCGAGCGACGCACGCCAAGAACTCACGGCTGACGACCACGGCTGACGCAGTACGCCGAAGCTCCCCGGACCAGGATGTCGATGGTACCCCGCAATCTCCACCAAATGTTACGTGACGGCCAGCCGAAGAAAGAGACGAGATAATCGATGGCAATGAGGTTATTTAATGGCCGGTAGCCTAGCGCGAGCGCTCCTTCCCGCGCCACTGCACAGTTCGTCTTCATCGTCACAATATATATATATATATATATATATATATATATATATATATATATATATATATATATAATCGCCGCGAGGCGACACGTCCTCTCCCTCTACCCCAGCTGAGCACACCTGGTGGAGCGAGCGGCGACGGCAGCATCGTCGACGGCGGCGCCATCTGTTAGAGCGCGGCTCGGCTGCGGCGTTGCTAGGCGACGGTGGCTCAAGGTCGTTCGTCCGCCATCGTACAGGGCGCGACGAGCCGAAATGGCTCGCTGGCTGGTGTAGTAAAGCTTTCGCTTTAAAATCAAAATCCCACCAGAACCAAAGAACATGCATCCGGTACACCATGAGGGTAGAGGAAAGAACAGAGCGAAAGTTCTGTAGAAAAAATTTCTGATGGCCTAACTCTGTTAGGATATACGTAGCGAAAGCGCGGAGACTTCTGCATCGAAAGAGTGCATTCCCTAGATGCCCCTTTATTCATGGTCAAAACTTGAGCCCTGGTGGCGGACTGGTAACGTCCCTACCTCAAACGCCAAAGTCCCGGTTCGATTCTGAGCCTCGGCACAGGTTTTATCTTTTTACTCAGTGAGTGTGCGGGGGAGGGTTCAGTGGCTCCCATAGATGCCGCAACCGTACACGTTGGTTAGCGGTTAAGAGCAGGCTCTGTGAAGGCGCGTTTATACTACGACGTACTACGTGCGCTGCACGGCGACGTCACGTCAGCCAAAGCGAGACCCTCTATACTCCAACTGCGTTTGACCGCCGAAGCGTTCGGCGGCTGGAGTCTCAGTGCACGCCTCTTTTTCGCGCCGAGTGCGCCGCTGCCAGCCGCCGCCCGCCCGGCCAGACCGGTTCGGTCCCGCGGCGAGGTGCGTGTTGTGACGTCATGTGCCTCCTCGGAGCACCGCCACGGCGAAATCGCAAGTTCGCGGCCAGTAAAGCTTTAGCTGTAAAAACTAGCCAACAGACAGGACGTGGTTTACACGGACGCAGCGGAATACTAAGGCAGAACAGGTTTCGTAGCACTAGCAACCAGGGAGGGTGGAGGCCGAGTCTCATGCTGCAGCACCCGACAGTGGAACGCAACAGCGGCTGAGGAGGTAGCCATTACGCTGGCCTTAACTCAACAGAATGGCCGAGTGATTATAACTGATTTCAAATCGGCTATCCGCGGAACAACAGCGCAGGTAGGGTATCTGCCGAAACAGTCAAAATTCTGAATGCCGGCCCGACACCGGCAGAGCTAATTAACCTAATCTGGACTCCAGCCCACGAGGTACTCCAAGGAAAGAAGACAGCGCACGCATTGGAAGTTGTAGAGGCATCCTTAAGTCCTGAAATTGCATACGCTTGCAGAAATTCCGCTCCTCAAACCTGTCTGCTATGTGCTCCGTCGTGTAAAAGTGATCTCTCGTTGGAATCGCATACAGTGAATGTCGCACGCAGCTAGGTCTAGATGATGATGATAATGATGATGATACCAACTTTATTTTCCACCAGATAAGGAGGCCCCCTACTCCCCCTCCCCGGCACGCAGGCCTGGGTGACGGGGCCGGGACCCCCGCGATTCGAAGCCAAAGAGGTGTTGACTCCTCGCGGCTTCTTCCGCCAGGCGGATGGCTTGTTGCTGTGGAGCATAATAATAATAATAATAGGTTTTGGGGGAAGAAAATGGCGCAGTATCTGTCTCATATATCCTTGGACACCTGAACCGCACCGTAAGGGAAACGATAAAAGAGGGAGTGAAAGAAGAAAGGAAGAGAGAGGTGCCGTAGTGGAGGGCTCCGGAACAAATTCGACCACGTGGGGATCTTTAACGTGCACTGATATCGCACAGCACACGGGCGCCTTAGCGTTTTGCCTCCATAAAAACGCAGCCGCCGCGGTCGGGTTCGAACCCGGGAACTCCGGATCAGTAGCCGAGCGCCCTAACCACTGAGCCACCGCGGCGGGTCACAGCGAGCCACAGCGGCGGGCTGATGAGCAGAGACCTCGCCCCCGCAGCAGGCCTGGCTTCCCAGGTTTCTCTTAATTTATATATATTTGCTTTAGCGCCTTGAGAGCTGGCGTATTCCCAGATTATGTGGTTGAGGGTCCCTCTCGTCCCACAGTGCTTGCACTATCGTTTTCTCTCTCATCTTGCTGAACATGATATGCCCTGACCGTGTTTACGAAGCTCCCAGCTTGCAGCCCAGGAAGCTGTCGGAATTTATCTGAAGCCCTCTACAACGGCGCATCTTTCATTCTCTTATCTTTCACTGCCTCCTCCATTCCTTCCCATACAGACCGGTTCAGGTGCCAACCGAGAAGTGAGACAGTTACTGGTCCTTTACTTTCCTCACAGCTAATTCGGCCAGGTTTCCAAACGCGTAGCGCATCAAAAACGTGCAATACAGTGGCGGTGCGTGGCGAAGTCTGGCTACGAGACATGCTGTTGACTCCTGATGCGCGTGTGAATGTAGCACGTGTGAAAGCCGTGGTCTCACGCTATAGATGGCGTAGATTCGGGAGTGCAGCTGGATATGTGAGACAGTTACTGCGTCATTTCCTTTCCTCAAAAACCAACTTTCTTTTTCATTTTTCGTGAAAATCGGGCGAGGACAAAACACAAAACGGCGCAGTTGAAGCAGGTGGTTATTCAAAAAGCCACATCCCGTATTTATACTGATTGCTTTTGAAGCTGCTCTACCTAACAGCTAAGTTAGCAGACTAAGGTGTTGCTGAGTTATGATTCAGCTGTGTCAGTGCGCCACATGCCTGTAAGGCCGCGCTTCATCAACGCGTACATTTTTTCATTCCCTTAGCTTGCAGTCACTGCGGGCCTCCGGTCTACCTGGAGAGCTATCAGTGAAGCACCGAATTCCCTCTATCCGCGTGCCCCCTCCCCCTCCTCCGCAAGCAGTGGCAAAGGCGCAGGAGGCACTGGCTGCTTGACAGCACAGCTGTGACGGGCGAAGACACCTGGCTTTGTTAAGCGCAACAGGAAAGCATGCGAGGCGCACACAACGAGCACGTGGTGCCGCTTGGTCTTAGGCAGCATTCCCACGGCGGCGGAATGCGAACCACCTCGGAATGCGAACCACCTCGCATTCCGCGATGGGCCCCTTTTTTGGCATGCTCGATGGCACCGAAGCGTCGCGGGTCTCCGCAGTCTCACATTCCTGCGGCGAGCCAGTGGATTAGTGGTCCCGCCAATTAGCTGGAAAAAAAAACGCTCCATCCTTCGAGAGGCGACGCGCGGGTGCGGCAGGGAAGGGGAAAGCATCAAGCACTAAGGGCGAGAACTCTCCCCAGGGAGAGTTTTCGGAATGTTTTCTGTATGTGTTTCTTTTTTTTTCTAGCCAAGCCCCGGGCTCGAAGTTGGGCCCAACCTTCAGGGGCTGTGGCTACCTCCATTGGTTATCGAAGCTTAGGGCGGGACTCGAAATATGACCGCCCAAAATTCTTTGTTTGCATAAGCTTTATTATTGCATGTAAAATCGTTGGAGGGCAGTCTTGTCTAGTTGAGCTAGAGGCTCCGTGCAGTGGCAGGTAATTCTGCAACCCTTGACTCTAACCTCGCGTCGATGAGTAAGGGCTTGTAGAGAGTGTTTCTCTGTGTGAGAATTGTCTGTGTCAGTTACAGCTTGACCGTCTGTGTGACTCAACTTGTAACGCAGTTTGCCCTTGTACATCCTGTAAATATATTTCCTCTTTGTCTCCATCATCTGGCGTCAATCATCGTCTGCTCCTTCAACACCGTCGAATTCAAGTTTGGAGAGGTCCGGTGCCCCTCCGAAGAAACGCAAAAAACCATCTTGAATTTACTATGCACAACTTGAATGTATTACCTAGTTAAAGAGAAGTTACGCTCACAACAAGCGCACATTTCCATGTTCTCTAGCACGGCATGAAGGAACGGCTGCGGTATCAAGCTCGAATTCGATATCACTACAGTGTCTTCTCATAGACTACCTAGCGTTGCAGGTTTCGTATTCAGTGTAACAAGTTCTATTTGGATGAGATTGCATATCCTGCACAAAGAAAAGCAATAAGGCCGAACAGGCGTTGAAGTTTCATCTTCAGTGCCAGAAACGGTCACTTAATCCACTGTACTCGAGTGCTCCTTTTGTTCACTGCCTGCAATTGCCTAGTGTGAATGCTCTTGTATCGTGTAGCAGTTTCAAATATAGATAAGTATACAAATTTAGGCATCCAATAATGCGAGTCGCAGTAATTTCAATGTTTTTGTAGCGAAAGCAACAGTATGCGAGTCAGCAGCCATTTCGGGTAAGCGTCGCTAGTCAGCGCATGCGCCACTAGGGCGTTCCACCGCTGCGGCGCGGCTTTCCTCAAAATTCAACTTTCTCTTTCCTCTTCCTTCATTTCTTCTTTCCCTCCCTCCTTTATCCCTTCCCTTACTGCACGGTTCGGGTGTCCACCGACATATGTGAGACGGTTGCTGCGCCATTTCCTTTACTCAAAAACCAAAGAAAACAAGTGAGCCGCCGTCGTTCTCGAGATTCTTTGGCGTTGACAACGTTGCAGAGGCCATTCATTTTCCCAAAAGGCGCACAACTGGCTCCCTGGGTGAGTGGATAGCTAAACCTCGCTTTCATGTAGTGGAATTGTTGTGCAACTCCAAAAACCTGCTCTGATAGCGTTCCGCACACTGGATATATGCAGCGCGCCCACCCTGGCAGGTGGCAGGTAATGACATCGCAAGAGGTTGGTCACCCAATGAACGCTGCGGCGTATATAATGCTTCATATTCCGGAACCCTCCACTACGGCACCTCTTTCTTCCTTTCTTCTTTCACTCCCTCTTTTATCCCTTCCCTTACGGCGCAGTTCAGGTGTCTGTCGATATGTGAGACAGATACTGCCCCATTTCCTTTCCCTAAAAATGTTGTCAGCGCTAATGCATGCAGCCTACATCTCTCTATCACCACGGTAACGTATTTCAAAGAGCGAATAACGGCGTACACTGGCCCAGGGAGCCAGCTATGCGCCCTTTTTTTCTCAAAATCTAGAACGTTGTCAATGGCAACGCCAATGAACACAATGAAAGCCGAGAGATTTCGCTTTGCATATCCTGGATTAGCTGAGCTAATCCACATCCATTTATGACGGACGGGCATCAATTTTAGATGCATTCTTGACACCAATAGTGTTGTACAAGGGCTTGACAGGGGCTAGCAAGCTGGAAATCTCTTGAACTCTGATGCACGGCTCACAGTTTTGTTGGACATGGCACCATGAGTCGTCGCCAGAAGGCTGGACCGCGCATATACTGTGGCTCGGGCGCTTTCTGCTTGCGTACCTACTTACAGCGTACCTACAGACATGGCCACCGGCCAGCAATGCTCCCGCTTTCTTCCCCTAATTTTGAAACAAGTCGACCGTGGCATCTTGATCTCCACTCAAAGACTTCTCGATTTCCACTCGCAACATAAACACTTGCGTGCAGTGGGGTCCTGGGGGCCTATGGTGTGCTCTGAATTAAATGCAGTTTTTCTTTGATTTCCTCATGCTGCACAAATCGCTTTCGCACGCGAGCCTATCACGTGCTCTGCGCGCTTCCCTGGTTGGCCGCAGCACGGTACGTGGTAGGCGCTGAAAGAACTATATCGCTTGTGTTGCTCAGTGGAGGGCCGCGTGTTGCGCCGTGGCCTGTCAGATGACCTGACAGACACAGCTGCGAAACTTCGAGTTGTCCAGTGGACAAACTTCCAAACTTCGCTCATACCCGCTTGGTATGACGAAGTGCAGTCAGTACCAACGCCTCATTGTGCACGCCTTCATCCCTCTCCGCAGCGGCAGGGCGTTGTCGGCGTCGCCCGTATGCCCAGCCCGAGATGCTACGCTTTGCAAGATGCCGCTACGTTCGAAGCTCGTGGTAGCTCGGCTAATAGCATGCTGTGTCGTCACAGGTTTCGAGATTCGGCGGGATTACTTGCCCATTTCGAGGATATATGGCGCAATGAGACGCCCGTAGATGCCGGGGCTATCGCAGCACATCCAATGATGACGGTGCTGCGGCAACTGGCCTCTGAGGTGCGTGATGCGCTAAGTGCACTTCCCACTACAGATGAGATGAAAC